>NC_073720.1:79630809-80924018 GCF_023634085.1 Falco cherrug
ATTTTACAGTGTTGCTTATAGACCAAGATAAGTCACATTTTCTTTCAGTAGTCTATGAACACAGTAATAAAACTGGTTGTTCATGCTGTGAAGGACTTACAGTGTGAAGGGACTAACATGAAGGGACTTAGTGAAAGTGACTCAACCGCCTAGTAACAATAAAGAGACTATGTTCATTGAGGCACCTACCAGTGTGGTGTCATCGTAAGTTGACAAACGGCTGGGCGTGAGCCCCCGGCGTGCCCAGGTGGCCAAGGCGGCCAGCAGCGCCCCGGCCGGTGTCAGCAGCAGCGTGGCCAGCAGGGCCAGGCAGTGCCCGTCCCCCTGCGCGGGGCACTGGTGCGGCCGCCCCTCGGGCCCTGGGCTCAGGGCTGGGCCCCTCGCTGCAGGAGGGACGCGGAGGGGCTGGAGCGTGTCCAGGGACGGGCAGGGGGCTGGGGCAGGGGCTGGGGCACCAGGCCTGGGGGGGCGGCTGGGGGGGTTCAGCCTGGGCAGGAGGGGGCTCAGGGGAGACCTCATTGCTCTCTACAACCACCTGACAGGACACTGTAGCAAGGTGGGGGTCACTCTCTTATGCCAAGAAGTGATAAGACAAAAGAAGATGACCTCAAATTGCATCGTGTGTGTGTGTGTGTGTGGGGAGGGGGGGTAGTGTTAAATTGAATATGAGGAAAAATGTCTTCACTTGAAGGGTGGTCAAGCATTGGAACAGGCTGACCAGGGAGGTGCTGGAGTCACCACCCTCAGAGGTATTTGAAAGATGCCTAGATGCAGTGCTTAGGGATGCGGCTCAGTGGTGGGCTTGGCAGCGCTGGGTAAAGGGTTGGACTTAATGGTCTTAAGTGTGTTTTCCAAACTAAGTGATTCTATGATCCTATCTAAAATACCATAAATTGACATTGTTTAACACTTACCATTTGTATCTTTCCTTAGAGCAAAGCAACTAAGACACGTGTGTAATGCTGTGTTGTACACGTCCACTCGCATTTAAAAAACATGCACAGAACTATTCCTTGTGTTCTTTTTCCTTTGCTTCATTTGTAACCTCTACACCTTGTTGTGCTACACCTGATAGTTTCAGGTCTCAAAGATTTTTATAAGGAAAGTGCAATCCTTACTCTTTGGTTGGGGAGGGAGAGGCACTCAGAGGCAGACTAACACACAGGCTGAGAGCAGCACCAACCTTTGGGTCTGATTCTGATCTCATGCTCCATCTTGTAAGCCACACCAATGACTGTGTCTGAATTACCAAGAACCACAAGGCAATTTCATATCCATGCAATGAAACCATCCTGAAGACCTCATGTTCATCCTGTTCAGGCTTGGGGGGCTTTGTATCAGACTTACTCTAGTCTGGGTCCTACGCACTAAATACCAGTAGTGGTTGGAGTGCTCAGAAGGAGCATATCTAGTTTATTTCCGCCCAGTCAAGTTCTAGCCCTTACCTGTGAACCAAAGCTCTGTACATAGCAATGACCATGAGGTTCACTGGGAAAGTGCAGTATGTGTTTGACCTATATACTCACAAATATGCACCCTTTCTACCAAAGAAATGTGAGGAGTGCACACACACTATATCCTTATCTCCAACAGCTTTTTTACAGAACATAGCAGTGATACTGAAGAATACACAGCCAAGTATTTGTGTGCATTACTGTAAGGTAATGAATTGAACTTTCAGTTCCACACATGTTATTTAGACCCTTCATCATTTATATATTTCTTTCCTATCAAATTTTGGAGCTCTACAGATATTTAATTCACAGCCAAAAGCCACTGAATCAACCTAAATAGAAATAAAAATTCAGTATTCCATGCTAAGAAATCAAAGGGCAAGTTGTAAATAATAGCTATTTTGTTTATTTTTTTCTTGTTAAATTTTTGGGTGAATGAAATAAACAAAACATAATTTTTGCTACAGTCATAATAGGTTGTCAAAGACAAGTGATGTGAAGTACCTAAGATCTTCCATACTGTGTTGTTTTCTCAGCTTTAACATTTATAACTTTCTATTCCTGTTTTACCTATGTGCTCTATTCCAGCTTCTTCCCCCACCCCATCACACCTCTCTGATTCCAGAAGTCCCTTCTAATCTCAACAGTCACATCACACTAGAAGTTGCACAGAAGATATTAGCGTAATTGTTTCATAGCAATTATTATTTTTCTTTTTAAGTGGTATTCCATCACTGGTCTGAGGCATAATTCAGAGCATTTTGTTATCTATAGGAGTTGAAATGTATACATTTCCAAGAGTACTACTATTTAATTCTTGAGATATCAAATGCCGTCCAATCTGCAGACAATGTCAGACTCAGTCTGTTTCAGGTTTTCTAACAAATTTTCAGCTATGGGACTGACTGACTTTGGTCACTAATGAATTGTAGCCACATAATCCACAGAAGAACACAGAGTACCACAGGTAATGCCAAGCTTTTGAAACCTGTGTACCAAAGAAAAAAGGATGAAGGACTAGAAGAAAATCCTAGAAGTTTAGTTCCTGAGGCTGTAAACTATGGACTGGTGATACAAGCAAAACTCAGGAGGATTTTGTAGATGTAATCAGAAACTCATTTTTTGATGTAGAGTTCTGGTGGGTTATGGGGTTGGCTATAAAGTGAGAACACAGATTTAAATAGGAATTGGATTTTTCATTTAAGTAGACTATTCATTTATTTGAGCTTCCAGTGTTCATGCAGGAAACAAGCTTTTCACTTCTGCACAATACACAGAGTTTATGATGGTCCCTTAAATAATCAAAAGAAATTACACAACTAAAATAAGAATCTTAACACTGGGGGAAAGGTCATTGGGGTAGAGATAAATCTGGGTCTTGTGTGTAGAGATGGTAATTAAAACCATGAAAACAGATGAGGTTGTTGAGAGGAACATATAAAAGGTTGCAAATCAACACGGCCACACAACCTCCATGACCTTCTCTCAATGCTAAGCAAGCTGCTGCAGAAATCAGTGTTTTCAAGTTTCTGTAGTGCCACCAAAACATATGCCTGTTATTATGAAAAGAAAGAAGTTTTACTGTTTCTACATTCACACAACCATATACCACCACCAATCCTGGGGAGGGGGGGGGGGCGGGGGGGGGGGGGGGAGGAGGAGGAGGGCTACATGATAGGAATATGACTTTAAATCCAGTGCAATAATTGTGATTAGAGAAAGATAAAGAAATGTGGAGACACTGAAGCAGACCTTTGACCTGCTCTTAAGACTTGCCAAAACTATAGCAGTGCTCTGGAGCAAGAAAAGAAAAATACTGTACATTTAAGAGGCTGAAGTGGCTCAGCAGATGAGCACCAGAGCCATAAAAGGGGAGGCAGAAGAACTGGACAGCAGCTAAGACATTGTGGTCAGATGTAGGTCTGCAATGAAGTCACCTTAGGCTGTGGTGGGGCATAGTCTCCGTAATGATTACTCAGCATCAAGCTGTCTATGACTGTATCTTGCCCTTTTTAGCTGCTCCAGCTTGCTCTCCTGCAATTTGTTTTAAGTAAATTAGGGTCACTGTAAATAGTTCCCATGACTCTTCCTTCTCTGCATCACTTCTGGAGATGCTGACTTCTCTCAAACACTGGTCTGGGGCAGGCTTCATAGGATACTGGTTAGAAAAGTATTGATTTATGGCTGGGGAATTCTGTCAGATATGTAAGTGCAGTCTTGATGCTTTTTGACATCCCTTTCCTCCACATACGTCTGATGCCCGCTCCTTCCACGTACACACAAAGTGAGGATATCTCAGCCTTTAGTAGAGGGCTCCCTTTATCTTTAAGAATGTTGTAGGAATGTGAAAGAAAACAGAAAAGTCCAATTATTATTGGGGCTTTTCTGATAAAAAAATAATTAAAAAATCTTCATTGAAACAACACTATGAGAACAATATTTGGGCCTCATCTAAGGTTAAGCTTTCATCAGACAACAAAGGAACACACAATTCAGTAAGATGTGAGGAACATCTATAAACTAAGAAATGAAAAATCTCAGCAGCTGACTTTCCTTAGTTCCTTTATAACGTTTTTCTCTTTGTTAGATATTTATTTTCTTAAAAGCACCAATAGGGAATTCTTCTAGGTTTTAATTAAAATTTCAGTATTGAAAAAACCCAAACAAAACCAAATCCAAAAAAATCTGAGAACAAGGACAAATCAATGATGATTTTTCTTAACCATTGTTACTGGGAAAATGTTACGTTTTCTTCAGCACCTGTAAAAGTTTGGTTGGGACAGAAGTGTAAAAACTATTTGAAAAATATTTTAATAACTATTTTTTAAGCTTAAAATTCTCTGGAATATTTAAATGTTAGACACTTGATTATGTCTTTAAGGAGGGAAATGAGGAGCAGCCCAGGTAAACAGTGGGTAATAGAAAAATGAATGCTACCTCTGGACAAAAGCCTTCTTTAAAAGGAAAATCAGGGCATTGTACTGTGCAGGAATCATCAGGTGAGCGAGCAAAGACCAGAAAGCTGAGGTAAGAAGAAAATAGCGTGGACAACTGATGCAGGTGCCACCTTACAGTCCCACAAGTATCTGAGTTTGGATGCTGAAGTTCTGAATGGGGAGCACTCTGAATCAGGAAGAGAAGGAAAGACTCAAAAATAGCAATCAGAAATAAAAAATATGTGGTGTGGTCATTCAAATGCATAAGAGACTTTCAAAAAGTGGAGTCTGGAGGTTCAAAGTCAGGGACTACTAAGGGAAGAAGTGATAAAACAGAGTATTGTCTAAGTTAGGGGAAGTTATATTTACTTAATGATAACCTTCCCAGAGAAACTTCATGTCAGGGCTGCGTTAGTTCCCATCCTCCTGATTGATAGATTCTGAAGCTCTGCAGCATGGATTAGTTGGAAATGTATGTCCTTGCCCAAATTTTTCAAATCAAAAAGCCAGCTTGAAGTTTTGGAGTCACACAATGCAATAGCTCTGCAAAAGCCAGGAAGTTTTCACCACTTAAAAATAACATATATTAGTTAGTAATAATATCCTAACCATTCTATAAATACTGATCTTATTCCAGTGTTACTGCTTTTGATGGGAATAATAATGAAAAAAAGGTTTACAGTTCCCAGAATATGAGGTTATCCATTTCAGTGGAAAAAAACCTCTGTGTTCACCAAACCTTGAGTACTTCTCTAACTTAAGTACTACAGAGTATTGTTTACAAAATAGGTTTTCTTTATTATGTGAATATGTTCCTGTTGTAGTGAATATTTCAGAAACTAGAAAGCTATTCCTATTCACATAACTTACAAACTGAAAGAAAAAATATGTTTCTGATGCTTCTCCATGTGCAAGAAGATAATTTGCTTTGGTTATTGAAACCTAATTAGAAAACCACATTTTTTTAAAAATTCATTTCAGAAGGTCCTACATGTCAGAAGTAAGGAGGGGGGTCAGCTGAATTGTTACCTGGAACTGTGGAAGGCAGACTTTGGCTTGTTTAGGAGCTTGGTTGCCAGAGTCCTTTGAGAGGCAGTCCTGAAGAGCAAAGCAGTCCAGAAATGCTAGACATCTTTCAGGAAGGAACTCTTAAAGGTGCAGCACCAGGCCATCCCCATGTGTCAAAATGTGAGACAGTAGAGAGGAAAACCAACCTGGCTGAACAGAGAGCTTTGGCTGGAAATCAGGGAAGAAAGGAGAGGTTATGACCTTTGGAAGAAGGGACAGGTGACTCTGGAGGACTACAAGGATGCTGTGAGGTTATGCTGGGAGAAAATAAGAAGGGCCAAAGCACAACTAAAATTAATCTTGCTACTGCCATAAAAGACAATATAAATGTTTCTATAAATACATTCCCAACAAGAGGTGGGCTAAGGAGAATCTTCACCCTTTACTGGATGTGGAGAAAAACATAGTGACAAAGGATGACAAATAGTCTGATGTACTTAATGCCTTCTATGCCTCAGTCTTTAATAGTAAGAACAGTTGTCCTCTGGGTACCCAGCTCCCTAAGCTGGAAGGCAGGGATATGGAGCAGAATGAAGCCCCTGTAATCCAAGGGGAAATGGTCAGCAACCCCTTAGACACACACAAGCCTATGGGGCCAGATGTGATCCACCCAAGGGTACTGAGGGAGCTGGTAGAAGTGCTCACTGAGCCACTTTCCATCACTTACCAGCAGCCCTGGCTAACTGGGGAGGTCCGAGCAGACTGGGGGGTGGCCAATGTGACAAACATGGACAAGAAGGGCAGGAAGGAGGCTGTGGGGCACTGCAGCCCTGCCAGCCCGACCTCGGTGCCAGGGGAGGTTATGGAGCAGATCGTCCTGAGCATCATCATGTGGCACGTGCAGGACAAGCGGGGGATCGGTCCCAGCCAGCGCGGGGTTGTGAGAGGCAGGGCCTGACTGACTGGCCTGATCTCCTTCTGTGCACAGCTGCAGGCCTGGGCCAGGGGGCTGGGAAGGGCCGGGGGAAAAGGGCCTGGGGGGGCTGGGCAGCAGCCGGCTGGGCGTGAGCCCCCGGCGTGCCCAGGTGGCCAAGGCGGCCAGCAGCGCCCCGGCCGGTGTCAGCAGCAGCGTGGCCAGCAGGGCCAGGCAGTGCCCGTCCCCCTGCGCGGGGCACTGGTGCGGCCGCCCCTCGGGCCCTGGGCTCAGGGCTGGGCCCCTCGCTGCAGGAGGGACGCGGAGGGGCTGGAGCGTGTCCAGGGACGGGCAGGGGGCTGGGGCAGGGGCTGGGGCACCAGGCCTGGGGGGGCGGCTGGGGGGCTGGGGGGGGCAGCCTGGGCAGGAGGGGGCTCAGGGGGGGCCTGGTCGCTCCCTACAGCTGCCTGGCAGGGGCTGCGGGCAGGTGTAAGTGTACTTACTTCTGTAAGTAGAAAGGAGAAGAATTAAGAAGTGATATGACAAAAGGAAAGGGCCTTAAGTTGTGCTAGGGGAGGTTTACGTTGGATATTAGGAAAAATGTCTTCACTTGAAGGGTGGCCAAGCATTGGAACAGGCTGACCAGGGAGGTGCTGGAGTCACCACCCTGGAGGTACTTAAAAGATGCATAGATGTGGCACTTAGGGGCATGGTTTATGGTGGGCTTGGCAGTGTTAAGTTTAGGGTTGGACTTGATCTTAAGGATCTTTTCCAACCTAAACATTTCTATGATTCTACAGAAGTTATCCTTAAATGTCTTACTGAACGTCTTATGGTCCTTATTAAAAGAACAGAATAAGATCAATAAGCACTTTCACCTGGCATGAAATCGCTTTTAAAATAACGCTTCAACACAAGGTTCAATATACAGGGAAATATACTTCACATACTTCATTGAGATGAGAAAATTCAAGATTATTCTTGTTGCTTTGCTGTACAGTTGATTATATCTTAGTTTACAATACAGAGATTAGGCTTTAAATGACAGCCAAACATATCTATGGTTATGTGTTAAAAGCTCACTATAAATTACTAAAGCATTGTGGATGAAAATTAAGTTACTATGTCTACAGTTCAGTGATGAAGGTGTGGTTCAGATTAAAACTGTGTGACTTTTACAACACAAGACAAAATGACTTGCTCAATTTTTTGCTATTTTTAAGTATGTGCTTACTTAGTTCTGATTGTGTTTTGTAAATTTTTTACCTTTTCTGAGTAAACCAGAATGCACAGCCTCTGAAGCAGGAGCAAACACAGTCTAAGCTAATACTGTGGTCATGGTCAGATAAAAGATACTTGGTAGATGCCTTTATTTTACATTCCTAAGAACATAACAGATTTTATTTCTGTATGTGTATATAACAAAAACATAAAGAGGTATTAGGATGTTTCAAGGGAATATAAATCAGATACCTAACTCATGATCATGAATTTGATCATCTCTTACTCTTCATCTCACTGCAAATCATGGTTGCACTTTGTGGTCAACTGAAATGTAATTCCTTTTCCACCATGGATGGTAAACTTCTACCACTTATTTCTGGTTCTGTGTGGAATGGAGTAAACACCACAGTCACTGCCACTGCAGGAGTTTTCTTCTTCTTTCACATCCAAGTATTCACATTGGTAGAAGAACTGTTAAAATATTGAAGAACTAATTTTGAGTAGGCACTCTCAGGACTAAAGCTTGGAGATAGTACTGGAAACTTGTAAGTCACACATACTTTTCTGTGCTTTGGAAAATGACTATTTTTTTCATTATATTTCAGAGGAATTTTTTTAAGTGTAGTGGTGAATTTGAATTCGTGTGCCTAAACTTTACATGCTAACTTTATACTTCTTTGCATTACCCGTATTTTCCCCATCTGTTCAAAAAGAAAAAGAAGGAAAAAAATAAAAAGGCATCTATACCTATTAAAGCTTCCCAAGGTCATTGGCCTGTGTCTTTTTCTGCTCCTCAACAAAGTACTCATTTTTCTTAGTTTCCTGTCAGTATACCATGATATCCTTCACATCTGTCTGTGCCTTTGCTTTTATTAGCAGAAAATACAGCCATAGCCTTAGTGTCATGTGTACTATAAAGACAGGATTTTCAAGAGATTTGACAACTCTCATATTTTCTGAAGTATTCTCGATGTAACACAGAAACAGTTTATTACTGTTAAGTAGTGACTGTCTCTCCAGCTTGAATAATGAAGTCCTCTAGGTCAATATTTTATACAATGATGCATTTAAGGAAGCATTCCTCTGCAGTCTAGCACTAAAACAATGGGTGTCATAATAGAAATCTATGTATTATCAATCTTAGGTGCCACTATAATCAATCTAATACTTTGAGCAGTGAAAATACAGTATGTTATTGTGTTAAACCAAGAATTTTCTTCATCCAAAATGTTTATAAAAGAACATAATAAAATTATTTATAGAGGCTAGCTCTGCTGTACAAGGTAGAATAAATTTAACCTTCTATGAACAGTGCTTTCAGCTACAGGAGATTTACATCTGTTACCTGTAAAACAAATTTCCACAAGCTGCAGCTACATAGGTTTTGAGAATTATACAACCACCTGAGCAAAAGATGCAGAGTCTTCAGTGTCTGACAGTATTATTCCTAATACGAGAATTCTAAAATCACCACAAATTAAACAATTACCCATCATTAAGTAATATGCAAAATGTTTTGATTTCTACCCCAAAATGACACAGCTCTTGAAACAAGATCGTTTAGTACGTTATATCTGCATGTACAACGGAATACAAAATATAAGAATAAGCTTTCAGACAAATAATTAGAAAATAAGTTAACTGTTACAATGTTAACAGCAGAAGCTATAAACCATACCCAGCATGGATATTTAATCAGAAATACATCAACCTTGCAAACACTTAATATAATGGATAATCTTTTTCATATGAGTAATCCTGCAGAATTCAGTTATGCATATACTTAAGTCTTTTTTTTAATTTCTTCTTCTTAGAGGATACAGATATTTTTAATATCAGGAGTTCTTAGTTAAACACATTTAATATACTTTGCTTGTTTCCAATTAACAAAAATGTTTCACAAATACAGAACAGAAGACAAAAAAATGGAATACAGTCTCTTAGCTTTTTGCTTGTACTACTTGGAGTTCTATACCCTTGACAAAGAAAACAAAATGTATGATAGTTACAAGATGAATTCCAAGGTCAGAATGAAATGTATAATTTGATATTGAAGGCAACTCTAATGGTTTTAGTTTTAATTACGTGGGGCAGTGTAAAACAGTGCCAAAATCAAGCCATAATTAACAATTCTGAAACCCAAGAACTGGATTAGCTGAAATTGCACCTAAAAGCATAATCTGCTTTTAGTCTCAGCCTGGTGCAACTTCACAGCATTCTGCTGCATGACTCACATATTCAGGACCCGGTTTGTCCTCCATGTGTAACGTAAATAGGTTCTTCAGTTACTGTCAGGCTGTAAACAAGACTGGAGAAAAAATGAAAAAGGAGGAGAATTGGGGATAGAGGTCAATGAGTTCCTCTTAGGTGACCCATTTCAGACCCCTGTGAGAAGATATCAGTATTTCTGAGAATAAAAATTTGTCCTACTGGCTTGTAGCTTCTATGAAACAAACAAACAAACAAACAAAAAAAAAAGTGAGACACCCAGAGAAAACTAAGACAGCCTCAGTTTCTGAGTTTCTCTGCACTACTTTCTCCATGTGCTTTTTCAGTTATTCCTCCCTGAGCACATGGATTCAAGTAAATATGAGTTTAAACTCACAGCAATGTTAATATTAGTTATACTAGAACTACATGTGATACACTACCATCCTTCTGAATGGCTATCCAGAGGAGATGTTATTCCTCCTTTCTCAAAGTGAGAAGTAGCATTCACTGATACATAAGACCCAATTGTAAAATTTCTTTATATTAGCTTATTTACTGATCTTCAAAGCACATTACAAACATTACTGATCTCCCCAATACCTCATTGAAGTCACTTATACTATACAGGTGTGCAAATTGACCTGTGGAACTTAAAGGACTCACCCAAGGGTATGGTATGAATATGTATCATAATCAGGATTAGATTTCAGAAGCCCCCTGCTTAAGCCCTTGTTCATACTTTAATGCTTTTCGGGATTAATAAATTGTATGTTTTCATGAATAAATGTGAGGGTTGAGTGAATAAGTTATAGGGAGGCATGATCACAGCCCAGTCCTGACTCAGACCCGAAGCTTGCTCATTCCTATGTAGTATACTTACTAGATTCTTAATAGCTCAGAACAAATGTAGTTTTAAATGTATACTATTGAGAAAATTCAGGTTCTACCTAGGGCTGTGAAGGAAAACCTATGCAACTAACCTCTTGCAAATTGACTCTATGAGCACTTTAATTTGGAAGCAGAAGGTTTTCTTCTCTGCATTCAACTTGTGAAGGAATTACACCTGCAGAAGTTTCAGAATCTGCATGTGTAAAGTTTTTTAAAATGTACAGCAAATGGACACACACAAATTGTGTATCTGTATAGATAAACATATAATTACAATCATTCTAAAGAAAATGGAAGTGGTTTAAAGCAGTAGCCTTACTCTAGATGAAGCCCTTGCTTATCTCAAGATCACCGTGTGCACCAAGATCACTGCAAAACTACAGGCTGCAAGATAAACACAGAAACGCACACTTGCACCCTAATGTAGACACCCACAAACCTTTTGGTAAATAACATCAGATTGATATTTCTTTTTTCCCCAAACCGCACAACTGTCCTAACAAAACAAAGCTCCAAACTCTGCTCTCCATTTTCCAGATCTTCACTTGTCTCTCCCCAGGCACAAGAAACATTTTATTATCTCCAGGAGCAGATCTGTGGGAGGTCATAAAATGCTGCTTTTCTCTGATTAAAGTTATCCAAACATCCCAGAACTCTAGTCCACCAGGAAATGTTTTGTTTTCTTGTTGCAAAACACAGGTTACAAGTCCATATTTTTCTGTCACTTTGTCAGTTTGGGAAGATTTAAATTGACACACATTGTTTATACTTGTTTGGTCTAAAAAAACCATCTCCCCTACCAACCCCCCGTGGAGTCTAGTGGGCTACTGCCTGCTCAGGCAAGAACAAAATGAGAGAGACTGACTCTCAGGTGACAAAAGCACCCAAAGCAATAATAAAAAACATCACACAAGAATCTGCAAAATGGGACTATTAGAATTCATAGGAAATTTTGTAGGAAACATTGTTTAAGGTAGTTCTAATCAAAGACTCCATGGAGTAAGTTTCAGGCTGCCTGGTTTCTGAGGGAGGAAAAAGTCACATTGAAATTAATTTTAGCTGTTTACCACGTCACTAACTAGATACCACGATTACTTTTTCCAATGGCTTATTATATGAAAAAGTAACAGATACTGTTCTTTATTTTAGTCTTCAAAGCTATAGAGTTTCAAGAACTATAGGATCCTAAATACTTCACAGTATAATCCGATGCTACATTTGTAAGGACTAAAATATATATATATATATACAAAAAAAAAATTAAAAACACTTTTGTAAAAAAACATACAATGTTCTAACCACAAATATTATGATGCAGTGGATAGCATAATCTATCTGTCAGTTTCTTTTATGCTATTACATGAAGCAGAAGCTAGGAATATTTTGTTAGGATGGTATGTCAGGATGATGATGATGATGGTTACAGTATTTTTACAGGAATTCACTAAAAAAAAATACTGTCTCTATATATACTATACTGTTGTATGAGGTGGTGTTCTGTATCACCTCTACTGTACAAAGAACAGTGGAAAAGATTTAATGGTAGAATGGTCATTAACTAGCCTGAGTTAATCCTTCTCTTTGCACCTTGCCAGACCACCCATCTTTCTGAGAATGTTATATTTTATTTTCAACGACAAAGAGTATGTTTTTACGTAGTCTGCTACTCTTCAGGACCAAGATAAACTTTGGAGCTTCTCCCAGTGTACGCAGATAATACCGCTGCCTTGCTCCAGTCCTACCTATTCACCTATGTGTGGCCTTTGTCAATAAACAAACAAAAAGGCATCAGCCCACAAAGCTACTCGTATATGTGCCTTTTATGACAGATTGAACGATTGCGCATCCATAGGTAAGACGGAAAAGGGACATCATCAAGAAAGTTATGATCTATGTTTTCTTTTTGCTCAGAGTAAAGATTATTGTCTTTCATCATTATGAAACTTCAGCTCAGATTCTGACCTTATTTAAACTAGTATAATGTGGAAGAATTCCACTCCATTTCATAGCTTGTCTTCTTACTTGCCATCATTTTGCAACACTTCAAAACATTCTATAACATTAAAAATATATTAAATTGAAAGTTAAGTCAACAGATAAGTTAGATCTGACATGTAACAGTTCAGGATATAGCCTTTATTACATAAATACTACCACCTCTATGTAAAATTTCAGCTACAATAAGATTTAGTCTAAGCAACTTTTTATATCAGTGTATTATTCCAAATTACAATTGATGGTAATTACAAACTGAAGCAAGAGTAGAGGACATTATCGTGTAAGAATCTCTCCATTGCCTCAAGATATATAAAAGCAACTAATATGTCAGCCTGGCTTTTGTAAATGCTCTAGCTACAGCTCTTTTCATTACACTCTTATATAATCTAATTTTGTCAAGGGCCTTGGCTAACCTGGAAGAGATGCTGTGGCTCAGATCACAATACATTGCAATTCAGCACATAACATTTTCCTAAAAAGTAAGAAAGGAAAAAAAATGCATACAGGAGGGAGTACTTGATAGCTGCTTGCAGCATTCACTTCCACTGAATCTCAGAAGAAATGCTTGATGTTGCATATTATTTGCAGTCAGATGCTGGAGATGACATCCAAATTAGAACACTGACCCCAGACACTGAAGCTCAGATCTACACTCTGAAAAATTCAGAACAACATCGTAATAATTTAAATACATTAGATATTAATATTATATTACTAGTCTTACATTCTGACAGTCTTTGAAGCAGGTTACAATAGAAGGAATTGTAACCTGCCTCAGTCAGGAAGTACTGAAAAATCCAACAATGTAATCAATGTCTTGTTTATATCCTTACTGTTTATTCTCCCTTTTCCTCTGTCAAGATACGGTGTAATTTTGGAGTACAAAGCCTGGTATTTAGATAAAAATAAGATATTTGGTAATCATTGGTGAACAACATTTCATTGGATATGAAATTACTGTTCGTGGTATCAGGGCAAGGCTGATTGCTGAGATCCCCCCTCACTGCCCGCTTTGGCCTCAGTGAGTCCCCAGCATGGTCCCCACTCCACCACTGCTGTTCCGTACTGGGCAGCAGTCTCAACTCTACCAAGAAATAGCCAGAACTGGGAAAGAGGTGTCCTCCTCTTTGGCTTTGTAATCACTTACTCTGTCTGAGCACTCAGAATGTTCCAAGGAGTTAAACACTTTTTTATTGTGTTGTCTAACTGTTTGCTGAAATGATGTATATAGATACAGAAGAGACAGAAAGAAGGAATATGAAAATTATTGGGATTTTTACCTTTGCCTTTTAAATCTATTTAACAAATTTTTTTTAGTTTTCTCCTTATTTTCATTTGAAAATAATAATTAAGAGAATAAGGATTAAAAGTTTTAAGCAGAAATCACAAAAGTAAATATACACACCGCACCTGTATCCAGCAGTGTCCTTAGCTCCTGTGGATCTCTGTTCATTTTTACTAATGTAAGTTTGAATGTACATGTCCGTGAACAGGAGAAAAGCAGAACTGCCTTTAGTAGATTATTATTTCTTAAAATTATGTCAAATTTGGTAAATTAATTTATAAACATGGTGATGAAACCTATATCAAACACATTTCTTCTTTAAATATAAAAATAAGAATCAGTGTATGCATTGTAAACCCTAACAGCTGAAAACATACAAAACCTCACACTTGCAGTTTTCAGTATTTTTCATAACTACCAGCTTTACCCCCCAAAAATTTAACAAATGGTGACAATTGATAGAGGCAAACCTCATGTTTGAAATAAATTATTTAACTGGAAGCATACAGCAATAGGATGAATTATCTGAATCTAATGAGCTGTAGTTAATGAGCATTATCAATTTACCAAAAATATTTTTCCTTCACAATAATCTTTATATATGCATTTGTAGTATTATTTATTTTTTTTCCCTAATTCAACTGTTAGTGCTGATACTGAAGGTAGTTATTTCAAAATAAGAAATAAATAGTAGATTATGCCACATTTTTGGAAATAAATTCTCAGCATTCCACGTAATAGTTTTTTTTCTACTAAGTAACTTTTATTGAGAATTAACTGCATTCCAAAACATCCAGTCACATATTATAATGAATTTTCAAGTGTATGTTTAGAAACTATTTGAAATACATTTGACCACATACATTACAATATAAATAGCTTTCGAAATACTGTAACACATTCTCCACTCAAAGAAGTAACTACAGGGGGAGAAGTTACAAAGCAGTGATTATTTTTCTTTTGGTTACCTAATGCCCTCATAGTGACATGTTTTCACCGTCTCATAAAATTTTATTTTACCTAAACTGTTCAGGCTGACATCCTGCATGGTTTTCATTGCTTCAAGACACATTTCAAAGCACTTGGAAAAGAGTTCATCCCCTTTCATTCCCCTTCAGGGGAAAGCTAGTGGCTTTAGCAAGTGACACTGATGATGTTTTCAGAGTATTTTTAAGGCCTTTGATAATTTGCTTTGGAACAAAAATTTCATATTTAGGCAGAAATAAGTTCTGAGGTAACTTATTGTGGTGGTGAATTTCTTTAAAATCTATTTGCATTTCTCAGTTCTAACTTGCTATTTCTGTAAACAAAACACAAAGTTTACCCCTGATTATATTAACTGTTCCATCCATACACAGTATCTATACAGCACCAGGAACATACATCCCTCACTCCTCTTTCAGAAATGCAGAAGCACCCAATCTCTGCGCTGCTGGACCACATAGGAACCCCTATGAACTGTGGAAGGCTCTTCAGGACTTCATCCCAATAACCCAGGTCTTGGTACTCAAATCATTAAGGGAAAGACGTGTTTCAACATCTTTTTAAATGAGGAGAGAATTAAGTACATGTCCAAGCATGTTGTAGGGAAGTGTTCTCATCACTAGGTTTTTGTGGAAAGCTCCCTGGATCATTTAAAAGAGAAAATATTTGCAGCTTCAGTTTGTGAAGCAAGTTCTTTGGCCTGTATGTTAGCCAAGTGCGTGCTTATGGACCCAGAGATTTTGTTAAAAAACTCACAAGGGAAGAGCAGCATCTTTCATCTGAGCCATATTAATGCACAAATACCCACCCACCACCTCCAGTCAAAAGGTGTGTTGGGATATACCAAAGGAGGAAATAAATATTAGGAAAAAAAAGCCAAACTTTTTTTAAAAAAAAGTTGTGGGGGTTTTTGTTTTGTTTTGTTTGGCTTGTTTGGTTTTTGTTTTTGTTTCGGGGTTTGGTTTTTTGGTTTTGGGCTGGTGGTTTGTTTGGGTTTTTTTTGGTTTTTTTTTTGTTTTGTTTTGTTTTGTTTTGTTTTGTTTTCCCAAAGAGCTATACTATCAAATTTAATCAGCCCCGAGTTGCAAATTTTTTGATTTAAATTTTTGAGTTTTGGTAGACAAAGCCTGCTTAAATCCTGTTTAAAATGCCTCAGGATTTGCCTGTGCTGCACAGAGAGGCTTCATGCACACCCCGCCACACAAAGCAGGACATTACAACCTAGAGTAGCACCCTGCAGGCTGCTAGCCAGGGCTAAACACGGCCATCTCCACTGCTGCTCATGGCACTTCAGGTAGCATCTCTTGATAATGTCCCATCACCTCTGCCAAAAAGGGTTTAGCAGAACCTGAGTTAATGTTTATAGACGTATTTCAGACGAGGCTGTAGTCTTTGGCTCACTGACTGATTTTTTCTAATGCTTTACTCACTTTGCAGTGATTACTGTGCAGTCTTGCCTTGCTACATTAGCAGGCTGACAAGTGTGCTTCCACCTGGCGTGCAGGAAGCATCATTTCAAAGGGCATTGCAAACCTGGAGAGGATTCCTGAGACTAAGCATTCCCTGCCTATTGCTTGCTGTACCAGCTAACAGTGCCCACTAAAAGACGTCTCCTCAGTGCTGAAATTGCCAATTTCCACTTCATAAACTAGCCTTTATCTTAGAAAAGCCGTTCATCTCTCAGGTACTTTTGAACCTTAAATTAGGCTTCTGGGTATTGCAGGACCATACTCAAGAATTGCTACAGCACCAGAGTGGAACATCTTTTTATTTGTCTATCTGTAAATGTAATATATACTATATTCACAGCATTTATAAAATAGTAACTAGGTTTAAGTATCTAAAAGGAGAGGAATAAAATATAAATTGCATTCACATCTATATTTATATGAACTCAAATATGCTTTTTTTGTCTATATTCCATCTAGTTAACACCATTCAAACACTTACACAATCTAATCCTAGGATTCATCTTAAGTGAATTCCCACCCCAGACCCCAATTTCCCTGGTTTGAGGAAAGCACAGGTTTGTGTTTCCACATCATCTTTGACATTGTATTCAGAGTCAGATAAAGGGTACCTTCTCATTTCCCATGATGCAAAACTAAGTCAGAAAGCTGATTTCAACATGACGGTTTAACTTCAGGAAAGCTATTTTTAAACTACACTGAGAAAGAACGATGTTCTCTCTCTTACCAGCAATTATGTTTGTACTTTACTTAATTATAAACAGAATTTTAAAGTTACTGGAGTGGAAATGCTCCCTACCAGCTTCTGGGGCAGTACCAGTTCTAACTGCATATATTCTTTGTACCTATTTTCTATCTAAATATTAATAAGTATATAAACTATGGCAGTGTACACAGCTCTTTGATTGATCTTGAGTGAGACTAGACAGCACGAGATAGTTTTGGACCATAGCAGGCTCATAGTGCGTAATCATAAAAAGACTATAGGAAAAGTCTCAATACAACCTGAAAATAGACACTGGCATGAATTACCTAAATACTCCACTTTTCTGCCAGACAATACTGTCTCTGTGTATCCAGTTTTTTAATGGTTACACTAGCGAAGAATGTGGACAAGTTTTATCTACCAGCCTTTTCCAAACCCTCCTTCCTCTCAATGTGATGTGTTGCTCATAATGCTCATGAAGAACAGATTCCCTTCCTATGCTTTCCCTATCTTTAAGATATATATGCTCTGTTTTGTGTGAAACCTCTCCTATTGCTGATTTTGGGTTAAGAAAATAATCCATGATGTTTGATTGATTTGAGTTTTACAGTCCATTATAAAAGGCACTTAGGTGAATATGGAACACCAGTGAGTCAACGCACCAAAACTTCCGAAGATTTTTTGTTAAAGTTCAGAAAATTAGTGGGAAAAGATGAGGATAGGATGGGGTGGGGGGTGTGTGTGTGGGGAGCTACTTGCTATGATTCCTGCTATGATTATATTCAGTCATTACAGGAAGAAATGGAGCTGCAGAGTCACCACACTAGTAATACAACAAGAGAAAATGGGAGATTATATCCTTACTTGATTAGTTTATGTTACACAACTATAGCCCTTGTCCTGAAGAAAAATTCACAAGCAGAAAGCACTGTTGACTCTAGGGAATTAAAGCACATTTTTTGTATGCATTTTCTAGTGGAGATGCTTGTGCAAATTATGTAAAACATAGCACTAAACATAATTGCCTAAAGTATTTTCTTAATCTCCATATTCTATTAATAAGGAATCAGGAAAATAATTAAGACTAAAGTCAATTTAAATATAGCAGATATCTGAGTTGATGCTACATGACTAAGCAGGCTGCATAGAAGCTTTTAAATATTTATGAAGTAGCAGCAAATAGCTTATTGTACATGAAAACATAAAGAAATTCAAGCTTCAGTTAACACACATATAGTAAGCAGACCATTAGGAGTTAACAGCTGTAGGCTAGGTCTAAGTCAGTATTAGATTCACACATCTTAGCTTTTTCTTTTTCCAGAATCAATATCTGCAAATAATAAATGAGATCCCAAAGGGTTGAGTTAAGCTCCAACCACCACAGAGTAACTCTGCAATTGGTCATTGACTCAATAATGCAGGTGAGCTTCACAGTGTAGAACATCTTTAGCACACTATAATAGAAAATTAATAGCGTTCAAATCAGCAGCAGGGTTACCCTAAGGATTACATAATAGCTTGGGTTAGAACAATCATCTAGCTCCAAGAAGTGTAAAATGTCATAAAACTAGAAAGAGATAGAATAGCTCCTACATTAGGCATAATTTGTGTAGTGTACACTGACTTTTTTAAAACACGTTAAACAACAAAGATCCACATTATAAAAGTGTACTACTGAAAATACTGCCAACAAACCGCATTGCAGTGGTGTCCATGGGAAATATGAAACTCATATATCACTGTACTGTTAATAATAACAGGAGAATACAGAATTTAGTTTACTACTGTATTAGTACAGAAGGTTTCATGTTAGCTACTGTATGGCTTTAATAAAATGTGTAAAAATAACATGTCCACAAATGCATATGTAAAGCACCAATATCTATAAACAAACATAAAATAATAGTAAGTGCCTTAGCCTTTACCAGATGCAGATAAAATAGCAACTTTTCTTTATAGACTGTACAGATTCTTTTATGCTTTATGTCAGGTCATCTACAATAACTACTTTGGAACATGCTAAATCAAGTGTTACTCAGAAGCCAACTTAAATGCATGAAAAATGATATAAGACTAATTTACAGCAGATTAATATGGTAGCAGCCCAACAGCATGAGGGACTAACAAGCACCTGGAGACAAAAACAGCATTCTCACAAACCTTAAGCAACATCAGAAAACTTCTGCGCTGCACAGCACAAATACTTATCTCCCTGAAAGAAACAATAGACTGCCTAGCATGTAATAGTATATCAATTATTAATTTAACCATTTTTCAGTACCAGGGAGCACTTTGGACAGTTAAGGGCCCAGAGACAAAATTGAAAGGATTTGATTTCTTAATCTGTGTAGCACTTGAGGACAAGTAGACACTACAAGCTCTATTTCTAAGCATTATAAACTAAGGTTTTCCCACTGAACTAAAATTTAAAAGGAAAATACTTTCCACAATATTTTTGGGACCCCCCCCCAAACATAAAACCCCCACCCCCCCCACCCCCAAAGTTATTAGATTAATTCAGTCAATTTACTAAATAAATTTACTAAATAAAATACTGACTTCAGCTTTTCTCAGTTCAATGCTGAACTACACAATATACTCACTACATGATGCCGACTGTCCCATTTCCAACCAGAATTTGTATATTTCCATTGCATCTCTCAAACTTTCTGCATAGGTCTCTGCTGCTCCAAATTTAAATAGGACTTGACACACATATCACGGTCATTATAAGATCGAGTTCAGACTTACCCATGGGCTGCCACCATCCCATACATCGCCATAGCAAAAAGCAGCTTGTGGCATTCCCCGCAGGCTACTTGTCTTACTTTTCAGAGGAGTAATGTCCTCACCCAGCTTGGCACCAGCTGTAGGAATAAAAGATCGGTGTGGAGAATAAAATCCTCTGCTGCTCTGGTGCCTTCCCTGTGGCTCTTTCTCATAGTGACTTGTGCCATACACAAAATGGCACCTCTCTTTCAATGCGGAGAGGTCCAGGCTTTATATACGAGGCATGTGAATGTGAGTATACCACAAAACACTAGTTCCTTATCATGCGCTTGTTAGCGTGTCCAATCTATGGCAATCACTTCGGTCCCAGGGGTTGAAAGACACAAGACGCAGGGAAAAAGGGAAGCAAAAGCTGAAGAAAGATCAATACTGCACTGTGAAACAAGAAGTGTAGGCTATTTACTTTTCATTGATCTGATGATGCAGGAGAAACACCTCAGACTGGCATTAAATTGAGGGAATACATCTTCTGTGTTTTTTCACCTCAAGGTCAAGAAAGAGCCAAAAAGAAATTAGAACAAACAGAAACTAATCACAGGAGTAAAATAAAACTATTAATCCACATTACAAATCCACCTGGAAACATAATTAAATATCAGGCTGAATAAGGTTCACAATAAAACAAACACTGCCAGCTCTTATCAGTTTCAACTTGTACCTGGAACAACTACAAACAAACAAGTGACTATATGAGGTAGGCTAAAACAAATCAAAGTTTAATGTTACTGTACAGGCCCCTTCTGAAGAAACCTTATGGTATGTCTTCCCATATAGAATTAGAAACATCTATCTGACTCGCCTCAAAGGCAGACGTACAATTTCACTTGCACTTATTTATTTAAGAAAATATAGTTTTATATTTTTCTGGGGTTCAAGGGAAGGGAAGGGCATGCTTAGGCTACTGGTTTACCTTACCTTAAAATATATGTAGAGTACATATGTATCTACAGAAATGATTAACATCCTGATATGAATTTGAAGGTTTGGATGTAAAAAAAAACCACCCAAAACAACAAACAAAAAAGCCCCAACTGTATAGTTTGATTCTGCACACAGTAATGTAGCATGCTTAAGCGAAAACACTGTAGACCACCAAATCGTGCTTTTAGAGACCAAAGCAAAAGAACAAAATAGCTGGAATTAAAACTCTGTAATAATTTATTAATTAACATCCAAATTTTACTTAGGTGCTTGGTTAGAAATTTCCCAAAGTGAGATCCTTATCAATGTTTCTTACCCTGGCAAAGCAGACACCAGTTCAATAAATAGTAGAAGTGCCTGGGCTTTCATTAACAGATGTGATCCCTGTACTAACTTGTGGAAGTGAGAATTTAAAGGACTACCTCCTTCACAACTAGGAGGAGTGCAGAGGGAGCTCTCTTGTGGGAGGGCAAGCAGCAGTATAGTGCTTTCCAAAACCAGGAAGAAAATGGTGATGTGGGATGTAGTCTCACATAAAAATTGCTGAAAAAAATATAGGAAATACAGGGAAGCTAAAGTAGCCAGAGAGAAAGAAGAGATTGTCTCCTATCTTCCTTAGTTCTTTATATAGATTATAGGTGTAGACCCAAACAAGGTAGAAAATAAGGTGTTAAGAAGGAAGTACAGAGTTCAGATTGTCTATCTGACATTCAGGGAAAAGATCAGGATTGGTTTTAATTCAAAAAATGTTTGTTAATTCTTAGTGGTTCAAGGCATTAGTCTATTCACAGTTTAAATTCAAAATCTTCTTTCACTGAAGTAAACCATCATACTCCTGTGTTGGAAAAAAACAAACGTAATTTGGCTGGGTGTGGCATTACAACTAGAATTTCATGAGAAAGGAGGGGAAATAAAAGCAACAAAGTGCATTAAATATTGCAATTATTTTGATGTTACAACATTTATTATTTACCAACAGCTCCTACGTAAATAACGAAACCAAAAATTTGCAAACATGCCTATGTTGTGTCACAGGAAAGAAATTTGAACAAAATTTCTATGGCGCCCTTGGACTGCAAGTTAGGAATAGCTGGAAAATATCTAAAATATTTTCCATTGCTAGGGAAAATACCGTAGTGGTTTTATCATCTATTTAGTGTTAGTAGAGATCCTTGAAATTAAAGGTTATTGATGGATGTATGCACTGAGAAGGAATGTTGTGTGGGATATATATTTTTTCTGCTTGTTTGCTTCCTCTTTCCTTTAGTGTTGGACTGCAGTTTTGTGGTGCATCTCTCCTTTCAGTGAAGTTTTCTTACTTGGGTTTCAGTTTTAAGACCTAATACCACAAAATAACTCTTTCAGTAGTGTTTCCCCTTGCTCAGGGTGGCATTTGCTCTGATGCAGATTTGTACTTACGGCAGAGTCCAGCACCTTTTCTGGGATTAGATCTGTACGTTGATGGAGGAAATATCATCCATGTCTCCTTTTCTGAGATTTTCCAGAGATTTCCTTCAAGTTAGGAGACACCACAAATGGACATGGGCGTTCCTGTTTCAGATGGAAGATGACTTTCTGTTTGTGTCCAGCAGCATCTATTGGTCTCACATCTTTGTAACACTTGCCTGGGAAGAAACTTTAGTCCTTAAGCTGAGAACAAGTTTGGAAAAACTGCTTCAAGTTAATTTTCTAGAACTATTTAAATGAACTGTTTCTCCCAAAACTTCCTCCTTTTTTTTCTTCCTTCTAGTCTTTTGATAATAAACAAAAAACCTAAATCCATCAAAGTTTACACAAAACAGCATCCTCCAGGAGAAATCTTGCCAGAACAACGAACGCAGCCTGCCAACACAAGACAGCCATTAAAACACACACAGAGGTCCCACACTGAGACATATGTTAGCAAATGCAAACAAACTATGTCAGTAAAATCATGTGCAACGCACCAGAACTTACTGACACAAATAAAGGGTGGAAACCGGTATTTCCAGAGAAGCATTCATCGCCAGACAAGCACTCCCGATCTTCCAGAGTGAAAATCTAATAAAACCTACAGAATATCTTAAAAAGATGAAGTTAAAAATATGTGAATTAAAATTCATAATTCTGCTAAGCACTGAAAAACAGGAACAGAGACCCAAGTTTTCATGGTATGTAAATCTGTCAGTACCCACCTGTCTTATGTTAATCTTTCATGTCCCCTCCATCCTGTTATCTCTGTCCCTTTCCTATCACAGGTACTAAAACATCCTCTTTTTTTTCAAGTTGCCTTATTAACATAACCAAATTAAACCATAAAACTGGTTCTTCACTCCTGCTTAACTTGAAGATTGTATAGTTTTGTGTCAACCCCAAGAAATGGGTTTCAGTACTTACTTTTTGGTATTTGCCCCCGTGGTCAATGGAAGCAATTTTTATCAAGCAATAATTCCCTTTATCTTTAGATTACCAAAAAGGCTTTAAACATGTAACCATGCTTACATTCTGGCTAGTGAGGTTTTTCATTAAAATGCACTGGCTGTTGCAATTGCCTCATAATAGTCCAGAGAAAGGGTTTTGTATCAAATATTTTCCTTTGGATTTTAAAATTATTTACTCTGAAAAGCTTCCCTTAAGTAACTATGTTTGTAATATTGCTTTAATATTTCTTAGAAGAAAGCAATAGAAAGATAATGTATGTAATTGCAGCTGTTTGAACAAACTCTCTCTCAGACAACACCATTTTGATTAGAACTGTTTAATAAATACTGTTGTTAAAAAAACCCCTATATTAATGTGTAAAACTATTAGATTGATGTAAAATGTTAATCAGTTTTTAAAAAGTTATCTTCAAGATAACACATAAATTTACACAGTTGAAGACTAATCAAACTGTTACATTTGAGAAGTCTAGTTTTTTTAAATGATTTTGTAATAGATGCTTTTCTGCACCTTGTTTTCTACTGTGTTTTAGGCATGACAGTAAAATATACAGAGGTTACAATGAGCAACCTTCCCCTTCCCACTCATGGACTTTTGACGGCTGCAAAATTTCCAAGTCAAAGAAAACAGTTGAATTATCACAGCTAAAAACAAGCGAAGAAGAAACACATATATGCAGTTTGTCACAGTTTATAATATGATGGATAGTAGGGCAATTATTTTATATACATAAAAAGAAACAGTATGCATGTGTCAAAACATTTACACAGCTTGCAGGTTATTCATGTACATTATGAAAATGAAGATTTTATAGCAGGTGATACAGTCTAGCATGTGAAAACAAACAGAAAAAGATATCTTTGCTTTAACATATCGACTTAATGACATTAGAATTCCTGGAGATTTTCATTGGGCATTTTAAATCTGATCCAGTTGTGACGAAACAATTGTTAAGACTTTTAGTTGTAAAGGCCTGTGAAGTCTTGAGTTTTCACATCCTGCAATTATTGGTCCTCAATTCAAAGTTTACCTCAAGAAGAGGTTTATGTTCAGGGCCACAAGATCTAGTTCTCAAATAATTTTGATGAAACATCCAAGTTCTGTAAATCCCCAAACAAAAGCCAGTGTTTTTTCACCTTTTGTTTCTGATTATACCAAACTAGAGATTTTTTTATATATATATTTATCATAGAATCATAGAACCATACAATCATTTAGGTTGGAAAAAGACCTTTAAGATCATTGAGTTTAACCGTTAACCCAGCACTGCCAAGCCCACCACTAAATCATGTCCCTCAGCACCACACCTATGTATCTTGTAAACACCCCCAGGGATGGTGACTCCATCTCCTCACTGGGGAAGCCTGTTCCAATGCTTGACCATCTTCCCAGCGAAGAATTTTTTCCTAACACCCAATCAAAACCTCCCCAGGTGCAACTACAGACCATTTCCTCTTGTCCTGTCACTTGGTACTTGGGAGAAGACACCAACCCCCACCTGTTTACAGCCTCCTCTCAGGTGGTTGTAGAGAGCAACGAGGTCCTCCTTGAGCCTCCTTTTCTACAGGAGGAGTGTATGTATGTATACATAAATATTTATGTATGTGTATATTTATATGTGTGTGTATATGCATATACATAGAATCTGAGACAAAATATAAAATAGATTTTCGGTTGGAAATTTTCCTTTCTATTTTCAAAGAGAGGTAGTCAACCTTGCACCTACTGACATGATGTGCATACCCACACAGGGCATTAGTGACATATCTGGGCATATCTGTTCTTGCATCTGATTTAATGCATTTCTACATCTTTAGTCATAAACCAGCCTAGGAACCTTTTTATTCATCAAGTGATACCACTTTTCTACCCTATTCAGGGTCATAGGCAAGCTAAGTATCTTTATTAAAGTCAAATACGCATAATAGTGTTCTAAATAATGATAACATATTAACAAAAATCTGAAAAGCTGCAGATCCTGCACTCTATAGAGCACATGTAGAAATACTGTTCTTGCTTCTAGTACCTTCAGTGGCTGAAGGCAATCACACTGGAAGGACCAAACTCTTTATCTCCCTCCTGGATACATAGAAAAGGTGGCAAGAAAATCCCACCTCTCTCGTCATTGATTTTCAATTACAGCCCGTAGGTGCTATGTGAGGATGGAACACAAAAACTGCAAAAGGAAAGCTTCATGATGTGGTCTAGAGTAGACTGAACACAGTCACTACGAAAACAGCACCCCAACTGTGTCCCAAAAACTGTAAAACAGATAAAAGGTGAATTTCCCTCCCACCAGGCTGGCAAATCTGATCCACCTGGTGTGGCCCGAGCATGCTTCTGGCAATTCTGCATCTGCTTGAAACTGAGGGCAGCTTTTCCTCTTTATTTTCACATACATATATTAGTTGTGTTCTGTGATACCTACAGTTAGTCTGCAAATCACGCAAATGATCTGTTATTTGATAATAGAATCTTCTCACAAGAACAAAGGACACGCTGTTCAGGGTGTACTACGAATACAATAAGAGATTCAGTGATGGACAGTATCATTGCACCGTTTGTTATGAGACCAGCAAATACCACAGGTGACCATTTGGAGAGTGAAAGGTCCAGAAGACAGGGAAAAGAGAGAAAAGGGAAAAAACAGAGGAAAGGAGGGGGAAAAAAAAGCTTTCTTCTTGGTCCTTCCTTCACCTGTATTTAGACCAACTAATCTCACAAACACAGGAGTCTCTAAGATGGAGCTACTCTTTACCTGCTTTGGAGCTTAGAAAGCTCACTGGTTGACCATGACACACGTGATTCTGCCTAGCCCTCATCCGGGGAGTTAAGACCACTGCTGACTTAGGGACATTTGGGAGTGCATCTACCTTCAACTTCTTTCTTTACCCTGCAGCTGAGATCTAAAAGTTCATGCACATCTCCATCCATGAGGATGAAGAGGATGGGAGAGGTATGCAGTATAGCTTAGAGTGTCACAGAGCAGGGCGGTTGTCATGGCATTGCAGAAATACTGGTACTTAATTCTGCTAACAGCTGATGTGTACTCTTCAGACATGTGACACTGTGACCCTGTTGACTATCACCAGTTTGAGGGAGGTGAAAATTCTTTGGTAAAAGTAACTGAGCTTTGGGTATTTGATATTTTGTCACAGTCACTAGCATTCTTTGTGCCTGAAGTGCCAGCACATGACCTAAACAAAACACCTCAGTGATGTGCTTTCTGATACCCAAGTTGCAGGATACTTGGAAAATATAGAATGGTGATCCTCTAAGGTAGATACATCCATATAGGTCTTCCAGAAAAATCACTTATGACTCATTGCTGGGCAGAAATTGAGTCAGACAAGGTCTTGGTCCAGGCTTTACAATGACAAGTAGGATCACTCGAGCACTAAAAATCAGGCACTACTCCAAATACACCAACCTTGTATCAGAATAAATTTATTCCATTTTGCTTCCAGGAGCAGCAAAAATGCATTTTTATAGAAGTTTCTATATCAAATCACAATAATTTCATTTGTTTTAATTTTTCAGTTTAGATAACACTATCCTCTGTAGTACAGTTACCACTTAGGCAGTGTAGTAAATATACAAGGAAAGATTGCACAGAATAAAGCAGAAGCGAAGTTTTTTATGCATACTACATGGCTGCAGATCCCTCTCTGCTCTTGTTCTGTTCGAGTAAGTCCTTCGATTTCCCTTGATAGCACAAATACAGATTTCACGAGGATGATTAACAAAGATAAAGGTATGATGAGCTGGGAACTGTGCAGATACCTAACAGATTCACACCTAAAATCTGAGGAAATTTGTGCACCTTGAGTGGCATATATGCTGCATAGCATTGAATCTTTCAAAAAAATAAAATTAACAAAATAATTTGTTTAAGTAGGATCCTCTGATGAAAGTAGGGTGGAGAAGACATTTATTTCTTACTTGACAGAGAAAAAGTAGTACTTGTATTTGAAGGCTATGAAGTCAGAATTCATCTTCCCTTTCAAAAATAGCAGGCAGAGCATGATTATTTTGTCTTCAAATGTGATCAGATGCAAAACCAACAGTGACTCCTCAGTGATAAATGAAGGGGGAAAAAAGCTTCCTGAGACTTCAGAAATAATTTCAGAATACAAAGTTGGACTCTGTCTGAAATAGGAGAATTTGAAAATTTAAGTGTAGTTAAACACCTCTTTTTGGTTTGACAGCACAAAAATGATTCTCTAAAGAGCTACCTTATAGTGTTAATTTAAGCTGTATGTTGGCAAGGAAGATGTGGCTCTACAGAGTCAGATGCCAGGAGTATCCATCCCTTTTAAAGCAATGGGCAATTTCTCACTTATGCTTTCTTTATACCAGTCAGGGGTCATACATGGTTGATGAAGTAAGCCACAGATTCCCTTGTCTTACTGTAAAAGGGCTGAAGTCCTCAACAACACCCTGTGACTGACACAGGTGGGATGACAATTCCGCTTGTGAAGCAGTCAGGCACTGAGAGGAATACCCCATGAGGAAGGAAGAGTCAGGAAAGCTGCAGGAAAAAGTGCATAAAAGGTTCAATTTTGCATTCAAACTTTGGAATGTTTGTCAAAATATAATCTTGGGTTTTTGTCCTTCCATGATAAATTAATGCATATCAGCTCTTGGAGAAAGCACAGTCTATTTCTAACACAATCTTACACTAGTTAATAATGCAGATAGAGGTTACAGTGCAGTAGGCACCTAATTTCCACAGTCATCTGAGGTCTGTATGATTTTAACATTTTTAAGAGATTAGCTATATCAATTAATTCTCAGTCTTATTTTTTGCAAAGTTTCATGACGTCTGAAGTTAGTAATATGAATAAACTCGTATTTCCATAATTTGTTTCCTAAAACTATAATGGAAGTTGGAGTACACTTACAGACTTGTTCTTTAATATTTTACACAGCCAAATTCTGTTTCCTAGGGAGTAATGCACCGTTCTTTTCCCTAAAGAATATGTAAATCCATATCTAAATGTTATGGTTTTAGTTATTTAAGACAGTAACCCCCAGAATTTAAGGAATACATAGTGCTTTGCAGCAGAAAAATACAAAGTTTTTAAGGTTAGTATTGATCGGGACATAAGGTTTTTGGAATAGCCACAGACATTTTTGTGGACATGAATGGTGAATGCAGAAAACTTCAGAGAATATAGTTCACATCACCTTTGGAAGGACATGCCTACAATCATGTCCATACTGCTTAATGGGGCAGGGTTTGCCAGATTTTGAACCAAAAGGAAGCTTACCTGCCATTTGGTAAGCAGCGTCACAGAAGGTAACATCTTGGTCAGGGTCCATATAGCCACAGCCATACCCATGATGCATCTGAGCCTCCAGTTAAATGAAGCATCCTCCCCTAAACCTTTGTACAATACAGTCGTGAAACACTATCTCCATTCTAACAACTTGATGACTGCATGACATATTAAAAGTTCTCAAGCCACAGAATTTAACAAGTAGTTTTTCAAGTATATCATCCAAGATGGGAGCAAGTACCCACCACAGAAATAAAAAATAATCTTTAAACATTATTTCAATAATCTAAACCCAGAATTATCTCTTAGTAAGATTTAGGGTAATCTGTTTTTATATGAATTGTAAAGCCCACCACAGTCATTGAGACTGAAAGGATCTGATAGATGTCATAAATAGATCATCTCTTGGGATGGCTGGAGTCCCAAACAATGGAACTTAAACATAAGAGTATAGCAACTAATATGATGTAGGAAGACTAATTCTGGTAGAGTACTTTGAGTAACAGTAGTGGAAAGAGCAGGTTGCTGTAATGACAATTACAAGTCAGAAGGCACTCCAGGATAAACTCCTATTTTAAGGCTCAGTGAGCAGCAGGGAAGACATTTGTAACCGAGGATGTTCATGCTTCTTCACAGCTGAAGACATTTATTCCACATATAAGGATTTTCTTTTATGAAATAGCTCCAATACATCTGGTACAAGCACTCCTGCACTGATGAGAGATACTCTGCCTAAAACTCTTGTAATTATTTAAAGTCACTGGGATATTTTAGAGGGAGAGAATTATTGATGACAATAACAGAATTAGACTATTGTTCAATGCAAAATTTGTAGATTTGAAGGGGAAAAAATCAAAAGGCTTCTCAGTCTTCATTATGAAAACCAAAGCATAAGAAAGTATAAAACTTTTAACTTTATAGACAAATGAGCTGTGATTCATCTCATTAAGAAGACCCAAAAGGGTCTGAACTCACCATGTTCCTATGTTGACATCCCATTACCCAGTGCAGCCAAAAAGGCTCAGAATCAGACAGTTTATAAACCAGCTATAGCAAAGAAGCAGACTATGGGTGATTGGAGAATATTTTTTTTCTCAATTTTTCTCAATTTTTCACAATTGCCCTGGCTTGGAAGAAGCTTCATGGTCAGGACATCAAATCAGGACTCAACAATTTTCAGAGCTCACAGAAACTGTAGTGGTCCCAGTTTAAAGTCCCAAAAGAAGAGGAGACTTAAGTCCAAATATTTTAAAGATTATAGGTAACATAGGGTACAGAAAGAATGAAAGACTGATGGACAAGGTAAGGTTTGCAGGAGCTGCACACATTGGACATGTAATTCCTGCTGCATATGTGTTTCTTGGTGCACTCAGAAATATCACAGTTATCATGGTTTCAACAATACCCAATGAAAGAACATTCCAGAACCTAATCTGAGACAGTGGTTTTCTTTTTCTTCTTCTTCTTCTTCTTTTTTTTTTTTTTTTTAAATACACAGTCAGCATTAATCTCCCTAACCTTAACTTCATCCTGCCATGCCTGATTATATTATGTGCTATTGCATTATGTGTTATATTACTTCTGTAAAAATTTTCATTGTCTTACAAAAAGACAGACCTTAGTGCATTATTTTCATTCTTCTGACCTACCTCACTAGCTGTGGCTGCTTTCTAGAAAAATCGCTATGTAAATTAATTTTAATTTATTTTACATATGTGAATATAAGGAAAATTATACATGTCGGTAAAGAAATAGTAAAAAGTTTTATACTGTCAAGAAAAATAATAGTTCCAACATTCTCAATTATTTTGTGATTACTAGCATTTCATTTTCTTTTAAAAACCTCCCCATCATTATGTCATGATTGAAGACTTTTTATGAATTAAATATATATTTCCGGACAATTACTAGGTTCATTGTTAATCTAAGCCCATCAGCCAGCATGTCTTTTATCATATTCATTCCAAGAACCAGATTCAATAATGAAAAGCATTGCATGGTTGGACAGTTAGCAAACAGGGCACATTCAGCACACTAATTTAAATGGTGCATGTTCTTTTTGCACTGAGGGACGAGGGCTGGAATAGACAGCTTGCTAGATACGAGGGCTCAGCTGACCTCCTACACTGTTAAATTAGCGAAAACCAGAGTAGTGTGGTGAACAGTGATCGTGTCTCAAATGTTTTGGTGACGTTTAAAGAGGCGCAAAACCGACTGAAAAAGATTTTACTTGCATTTATGAGTTACACAGCATTTAGAAGTTTCTCTGCTTTTTTTGTTTGTTTTGATTGCAAACAAAAGGAAAAAAATAATACCTTAGTGGTAGAATAGATGCACATAGAACAATAAACATGCTGAAGGTCCTACACAGCAGCAGTCATCCCAGTAGTCTCTTAGACCTTGCTCCAAATCATGTAATAACCTGTCTTTCCTGACGTGAAGGAAAAGTTAACTTTCTGCTGGTAGTTGAGGGAATATATATATGTTATAAAAGAGGTAACTACTGCTGACTTAAATTACATTGATAGATGAATTTTGTGTTGTACCTCAGTTCCCCTTCAAATTAGAAAATAACCTAGCTATTATTTTACAAGGAAAAGGATGTGATTTTAAGTCACATTATAAAAGATTCTTTCTTCTATTGCACAAGCTTCCCTGATCAAGACAATATATGTAGGTGTAATCTTTGTTCCCTCTTTCTGGATAAGAGACACTTAAGGATAGGACCTCCCCCTCAAAACGTACTCTTGTCCAAATCGTTCCTTGCCATTGATAGGCACTACACTTTGGGCACTATACCATTCAAAAACTGCTAGCATTTTAAAACATGTTGAGCACTGATGAGAAAGCAATCATAAATTCATGGCTCTTTGCAAAGTCAGAAGGAGCAGAATGCTTTCTGCAGCTGATGAAGTCATTATCTAAAGGACATGTTCTAAATTTAAATGATCTAATATTGGTTTGGTTTTTTTCAGTCTATTTGACCAAACACTAAGAATCTAACAAAATATATATTTCTTCCTTTTTTCCCTAAGAGGACATGCTAATAATTCTTTATTTTGATAGCTTTTATTATTTCCCCTCTTCAGATATAAAAAAAAAATTGAAATTAAGATTACTTTATATAACCCTTCCTGAATTACCAAAAAATTTACTGCAACCATAGTTTTACTGAATTAATTTATTTATTGAGTACAACAAAAGCAAGACTAAAAATTCAAATGAAACAATAGGAACCAGATCATAGATCCATTCCTTTTTTTTCCTTTTTTTTTTTTTTTTAAGTTACAGCCCCATGGACTTAATTTATCTTAAATGTGGTGTCAGCTTCAAGTCAACATCACACTACAAATAATATGCAACAGCCATGAGACTTCTTTTGGTCTGGAAAACGTGTAATTTTCATGTAAAGTGAAAGACAGTGGTAATGGGAAGAAGCAGACAGCAAACCCCCCATGTGAACAAATGTGAACAGTCACTCCAGCCACATAACTGTTGGGTGTATGCAAGCTGGGTCTTTACCAGGCAACATAGCACATTAGCATGGCTCCCTTTCAAGATAATGATCCTTCTCTGAAGTGTGGGGAGACCCAAACCATGGGTTGTAGTGGAGGCATACCCCAACTTGGGCTGTCCAATGTTGTGAGCAAGCCACAAAGAGAATCAAGGAGAAAGCACACATCTCCTGAGTCTTGATCATGTGTCCTACTTAGAGCTCCACATTTTACCAACCTTCTCAAATGTCAGTCTTCCTGGATTTAGGAGGAAAAAAACCTGAAATTTTTCAAAGTAAAAACTCCAAAACGAGAATATCAGTATGACTAACCAGAAGCATTTATATAAAATAAAGTATTTGAAACAAAGTCCTAAGACTGTAATGTGTAGTTAAAAGCCATCTTGTTTCCTTTGAACAGATCTCGGGGCTGGCATGTTGCCTAGAGAGCTTTTGAAAACAGAGCTCTCATGGACAAAAAGTTGCATAAGAAAAGAGGACTCAGTAAAACCACTTTGCCTGATCTGTTCATAGTCCATTCAAGGACATGTTCTCATAAATAACAGCAAAGGGCTGTATACTTAGCACAAGCTGTGGCTTGCTCATCAAGATAATGACAGATTGCTTTTAAACTTGCCCAGCACTGGACTGAGATGAATTGCCTGTTTGGCTTCTTACTCAGCAGTACTGTGTTTTGTGCTTTTTTTCCGTTGGTGGTTTTTTTTTTTTTTTTGGCTTTTTTTTTTTTTTTTTTTTTTGCTTGCCCCCTTGGTTTATCACTGCATACTTTTCACATCCATAAGAGGGATTAGTGTTCTTTGGGAAATGGAAATTGTTAATACACATCCATCAATAGAGAGCAGAATGAACAGATATAAACTTTACACAGAGCACATTTCATTTTTCATCAAATTCAGAAAGAAAACTATCTATTTTTCGTTCATTGAATGGAGGGCTAAAAATATCCTGCATTTGCAACTATTCCTACTTGTGTATCAACACAATTCATAAGTCTTAATTCATTAGACTAATGTGTTTATAAGGCAGTTGAAATGTCAAAGCACTGCTGGATTTAGTATAAACTTAAATTCCATTACCTGGCAGGCATTAATTGCTTATGGAGCGTAGGGATTCTTCCCAAGGGTCTTATATGTTTCCTTTTGTCATTTTGCTAACTATTCTGTCTAGACGAACTTAAAGCCCTTAATCCACCATAGGGATCAATAAACTGCACAATAATTCAGTCCTAATAATTAGCTTTCACTTAAACACAAATGGTCATTTCATTGTGAACTGCAGTACAAAATGATAATGAAATAATTAAAAAGACAGATGAAAGAGTGACTTAATAGGAAAGAGGCCTTACTGTTCAATTAGAGACATTACCATTCAACCTTTTTATTACTGCCACAACCTTTCAATTTTTAAAAAAATAATACTTCAAGCTATGCTCATTTAACACATGACAGTATCACTATTACATGCATAGTCTTATGGTATGAGCCTCACACTACAAGACTGATGCAAACCAGTTTTCTTGCTGAAACCATTAAAAGGATGAGCATTTGCTGCTAAGGTCTATAAATTGTATATAAATCACAGCACTGCAGTTGCCCAAACACAGAAGTTTCTTTTTTAAAAAAGGCTTTTTCCCTCCCAGATGTATGAGGAGTATTGTGCAGCCCTTTGCAATGGTGTTAACATGTTACTCCTCTAAGAACTGTATTAAGATATATTTAAAAGTAAATTCTATGACTTTCCAGTCTTTTTTCAATACCAGTTTCCTGACAAATCACAGAGTGCTAAATTCCCCATATTTGCTGAGACAGCAATTTAGTTATAATAAGTCCAAAAAGGTACAAAACTTCATTAACCTTTTAATACAGCCTCACAGATGTAGGATGATAGATATATTTGAAACCTCATGATCAAAGCAATGGCCTAATAGCAAAATCTTTCACTTTACCTTTGCCATGTCCTGCTTTCATTTTAATTTCTGCTATATCTTAATACATTGACGTAACCAGAATTTTATGCAATCTCACTGGCAGCTGGAGAATCCATAAGCAATTTTCTGTAAAAATCAGCTTCTACAAATGCTGGTCTAGTCTTTTCTTTGCTTGGGCATTGCTTTGCTATTCATTAATGGGCATGCTCCTATTCCTGTTACTCCTGGGCCCAAGTCTCAGCACATTCATCTTTGTATTACAGAGATCCAATGTTTGTTGAAGTACAGTGGCAGCACAAAAAACAGTGGAGGCCATTCTGCTTATTTTAAGCACATACCAATATATCTTTTAAGAAAAGTTCACAAGTCATTGCTAAATAAGAGAACAAAAAGAATTTGCTTTTATATTGGAGACCTGGGACTCAACTACACACAAGCTGAGCTGCAGAACTTCAGATGCGAAAATTTGGGATAAACAAGCCTTTTTCTCCTCTCTACGAGGTGAAGGATGGAGACGAAGAAAATGAATAGCACAGAGCAAAGAGAAAAACCTATGAGAAAAGCAGAGGAATTAAACTTTAGCACTAGAACTGGTAAACTGATGACAAATAATAAATTAAAAGGATTGTTACTATTTTCAATAACTAGTTGATGTTCTATTGCAAATTACCAAATTTAGCTGTACCAAGCTGGAAAATTACTTATGTTACTTATTTAGATGCTGCTAACCACAATTCCAGGTTTGAAGTACTGTGAAGTAATTAAAATTCAACTGTCTCTTGAGAAGAATTGGGAACATATTCAGTACAGCTTTTCTCAGATGTCAAAACTATTTTCTGAGCATACAGTGTGTACATTTTGATCAGTCTTTCCTTAGGCACTGGATAGAATTTCTGGGTTGAAGAAAACACTACAAAATGACCAGCATTTTCATGATTGGTTTGTTTGCCACTAGCATCCCTAACTCCCTGTCTAATAGACACATACAGCCGACAGCTGATGTATAAAATACCTGAATTCAAGTGAATTCTAGCACTGCTTGATTCAGACAACTGAACTTTCATCTTCTACATACCATCATTAAAATGCTGCACAAGTTTATTTTGTTTTAACTGACAAAAGCTCTGTCTTGATTTATCCTTTGAAATATCAATCCATAGTCCTCCAAAAGAGTTCAAAGATAGTGTTGCCTCTTTTGCAAAATGTGAGCTAAATGGAATGAAAAGCATGGGGTATAAAGATGACTATATACACAGCAATAGGTAAAAACTGGTTGTGTGATGTTTTGTGCAATGTTTTTGCAGCTTAAGGACTGAAGAGCATAAAAGATCATGAGATCATTGTTTCAAACAAGTTTCCCCTTAATCCACCTCTCAGCCTTTCTGTCTAGACCCCTAACACATCACCAGAAGCAAACTTTGTGCCACTGCCTTTCACCAACCCCAGCCCCAGCTCTACCACAAAGGAACGAAAAGCTGTGAGCACATCTCCAGAGACACAGATCTGGAGCCTCCACACCAGAATGCAACACTTTCCACCCAATTTAGTACACCCTCAGTTAGGGAAATGTAAGAGCATTGGATAAACAAAGGGAGGCATTTGGGCACGGCCAGGGAGGAGGTACTAGAAACTGTGCTAACAGCTCATTGCTTCTCTCCCTGCAACTCCCACACCTCCCTTCTTCTCAGCTGTCAAGCATCCTCCTTCAAAGTGATCAGCTGACTTTTGTATGTTGCTTGCACCCAGAACAGTGAATATCATCAATAATGGTAGGAGCATCAAAATTCCCAAATAATAAAAAAGCACAACAAATTGTGGTGTTCATTGTCATTTACCAAAATAAGACAAGATGAAACTTCTAATTTAAAATGTATCTTGAAATTAATGTGATTGCATTTTGTGCAAGTTGTTCAGTAGTTTAGCTGTTACTTTTCTTTTAGGAAGGGAGAAAAAGGAGAAAAGCAGTGCTGGGCATCAGGCCTCAATCCAGCAAGATTTAAGAACATTTTTTTAACATTAGATATGCGCTTTTCCAGAGTTCTGGGGAATACTGGAGTCTAAAAAGCTCTTAATGTGGAGAGAGAAACACAAAACTGTTAAATAGACTAAAGTTCATACTAAATGTAAACAGGGAAACAGTCATCAGAAATAGCAGTCACCTCTATTTAGACACTGATCGTAAACTGAGGAAATAATTTGCAATGAATAATGTACTGCAGTATCTTAGGTTTTCTAAGAAGAGGTATTACTGCTTGTTGAGCAAATGGTGTTGTTAGGGGTGGACAAGAAAGAGAACATTCCAAGGTATTGCTTTTCCCAACTGTATCAGCTGGTTAAGACAAGGTTAAGGATATAAGTTCTTTCTACAAACCTTCCCCCTTTTTCCTCCAGAGACTATCACAGCTACAAAAATAGTGTTAGCTCTTTTTCTTTTTGCCAGTAAAATCTAAAAGTGTTCATTTTATAGAATTCTTATTTACAAATCTTAGGCCAGGATGCTTTTGTTAATAGTTCTGTAATGCACTCAGTTGTACACATGGAGAATAATGTACAGTCAAGACATCTCATGAATCTATATTCTATAGACAGTGGCAGAATGTGAAGAGTTGGTAACAGTCTGTTTTCTCCATACCCTTATTTCAAATACTCATACTGTAAGTGTTATTGTTTACTAGGATATTAATATAAACTATCAAGCAAGAGATATGAAGATTAAGAATAATATACTCCATACAATGTTAGCATTAACTTACAATCTTTAGTGAGTTTAGAGCACATTATATGATGCATGCAGATATCACAAAACTATGACAAACGTTCATAAATAGACCATTGAGAAGTCTGGATAAATCTCAAAATATACATGATTAGGCAAACTGCAGTCTCAGTTTTGAAATTAACCATGCTGTATACATTCTGGTGCACACTCTTCGTTTCATACCTCTTGAGGCTTCAACAGGCAACATCTAATAACATGAGGTGCTGTACCTCACTGGCCTTACATAGTTATCAATAGCTAATAAATGCCAGGGACCTGCTCCTGCTGGTTGATGGAAAAGGTAATCAAGGGTTAATGAGTGCCAAGAATCACAGTAAAGTAGTCCATTGCTTGCTAGATTACTGAAGGTTAAAAATGGAAAATTTAACACTACCACTAAAAATGTTAAAGGTACAGTGTATTTCCAAGATCACCATCATTCACAACTCTTTGCTGCTTCCACCATGTGTTGTACAAGAAAAGTAACAAGGTTGGCATAGGTTCTTCATAACTGAGATGCTTTATGTGGAAATGGAGATAATTATGTAAATACGGAAATTTCCTGCTCCGCATTTATAAAAAGTATTCACCTTGTCTGAAACTCTAACTTAACACAAAGATTAACTTCTGACAGCTTTTGCCTGCCATAGGTACATAGCTTAATGAGAAAATACTTGTGATGGCAAGCAGGGTAATGAAGAAGCCATGCCCATGGTATTTTATCTTTTAGTCTTATGTGTTTAAATAGATAGTAATTTTTAAAAGGTCATTTAGACAATTCATAAACAGAATAAAACAACAGAATCTATCCTATAGTGTTTAAGAACTCATCAAATTTGAGATAACACAGTCGAGACAAAGAACAGAGAATAAAGAATTCTTTGAAATACAATTTAATTAGATAAAAGAGTTCATATGGTATAAAAATAGATTTTCAAGGAAAGCTATTATAACCCCCGTATTATAGAAGGAAAACCAACATACACAGAAAAAACAAAAGCCAGACTGTCAGCAGTACAGAGAATTATTCTTGAGTTCCAACACAGAATTTTAAACATGGAAATGTCATTCCAGTGGTTCAAAAGCAAGAAAAGATAGTTGCCTTTCCATTATATAATCTGAAAAATTTAAAATCACGTTTATGGAAACAAATTCAGTTTCATAGTCATTCCTTAGGACCTGAACTCACTCAGATGACCTGCTGTGCACCTGAATGCAGAGATTGCTTCCAGTAAAATCCGTGGCAAGTTTCCCAAAGCAGTATGACAACTGTTTGTTTGGAACTATTTTAAATAAGTAACACTATATTTACTGTAGCACTTCATTTACATAAAATGACTATATTTATCTACCTTATGTCTGTACTGTACATAACAATAAAAGCTCTCCTCTCACACAGAAAATATTCCTTGAAGCAATTGTTTATAGCTATCTGTAGTATTTATAAAAAATGTAGTTCTCTTGTTGCCATGTACATCTGTCTTGACTAATACAGATAATTTGACTGTTAGTGGCATCAATACTTTAACCTTCTACATATAGTTATTTATAATTTCTTCCTGACAAGAATTATAAAATTTCAATTATATACAATGACTCCAAATCCAGCTTCTTCTTCCCTCTTGCCATGGAAATATCTATTTCTTTCCAGATACATCCACCCAAGGTATCAAAAATAAATTATGTGACTGACAATGTGTGTATGGATTTTATTTTTTTTTCTGCATAAACTTTGATTAAATTACCTGGAACTTAATAGTGAATAGATAAAATAAAAGAAAGGTGGTGGAAACGTGTTTTATGTTTTGTGTTACAAAATTGTACTTACAAATGGATAAGCATTGCCATTGAACTTTTCCATTTTAGTCCAAGGACTATTGGAAGGCATTTTGCATTTCTCTGTCAGATCATGTTTGACTTTATGCCATTTATATATCTGAATGCAAAATGTTATCCTAAAGTCATCTAAGTCATCTAAGAGGTAATGGGTGTTTCCAGCTTTTACACTGAAGTGAGGAGATGCAAGAGCTCTAACAATCCTAGTCATTGACATTTACAACTATGGGTTTTGTTTTTAATACAGGGCAGTGAGCAATGTACTTAAGGCATCAGAAAATGGTTTATAGCATACACGAAAGGTGAATCACTTTTTTACTAGATTTATTAGCTAGAGGAGCTGCAATCTCAAGAGGAAATTTAGCCAGTTTTAACCCAAGTAGTGCTGCCTCTTATAGTTATTTCCTTTGAAATTCTCAGCAGAACTCAGGCATCTAAAATGTCCTATTCAGGGATGCTGCTTTTTTCCCCAGCTGGTTTCTGCCACCTTGGGTAATGGCAGAGTACTCATTAACAGACTAATTGATTTTTATTAATTATCTGTGGTGTAATCTTTTTCACTGATTTTTCCCCTAGTATCTAAGCTTATTAACTGCAAATACATAGTCAGTATATAATTAGTCCTGAAGTAAAAGGACTTGATGACACTCATTGATTTTAAAATCAAATATGTGTGTGTGTGTGTGTGTGTGTGTATATGAATACATACAAAAAACTACATTTTCAAGTATTTCCCAAAGAAAAATAACTAAGAATCTATGACAAAATTTCAAGCCTGAGAAGAGATAGGATAATTTAAGAAACCTCTCACATAAACTGACCCATGTATGCATTATTCCTGCTGCCACATTTAATGAACATATTTTAAATAAAACAATGCTGAATAGTACAGAGTAACAAATGTTACCAATATTATAATGAAACACTGCTTCTGATATTATTTTTGCTTTTCAGGATTTTCTTCTGAAGATGTGTAATATGTAATTTATTAATTGGATATGAAATGCTTTTAAAATACAGCATCTGAATATTTGTACAGCTTTATTATGAGTAAGTGGTCAACACCTTCTGTACAAAATCAGGATAGATATTTTGGAATATCTACCTGACCTTTATGAAACTAATATCCCAGCCCAGCCCAGTTTAATTAATTCACATAAAAGGAAAAAGCCATTAATCTAGGCTAGCTTTCATATAACGCCTAATAAAAGGCAGTGACAGAGGCTAAATAACAATTCCAGTTTCAGCTGATTCCTCTTGGCTACATGGCCATCAGCCTTTAACTGTGCAAAAAGTTCCGCAGAAATAATAAAACCTTTGCTTGTTGCAGGCTCCCTTCCTCCTTCATCCACAAGAGAGTTGTTCATTAGGAAGAGAATTTAAGTCTTACTGTGTAACACTAGCACATCTCTTCATTGTCAACCAGGCAGGAGTTTAGGAAGTTATGGAGAGTAATTGAGGTGGTCATCAACCCCTTCAATGTCCTTTGAGGTCTCATACACACTAAAATAAATGGAATAATTCTCTCTAGTCATTTCAGGCAACTAATTCTGACTCCTGGTATGTTCATGTACATACATGGGCTCCTGATGGGTTCATGCTATATCTGAACATTTTATTTATTTGACTATATCTCTCAAAACTGTTATAATCTCTTAATATCAGTTTCTTGTGGGTACCAAGCTTTCATATTTGGTTTTCAAAAAATACAGTAACTGGTCAGACATCATGTAGCCCTTTTTTTCATTTAACTCAAGAAATGTGCAAAAGTCTGGTAGAACATAGATGGAAATCTGATTTCAGTTTATATGTATGTTCACGTCTATGTACCTGGAAAACAAGTTTTTATAAGCATACATACTGACAAGCCCTATCAAATGAAGCACAAAGAAATCCCACAGTGGAAAAAGCATCAAAGTGATTCAAACAATTGACTGATTATTCACATAAAATTCTCCAAAAAAACTAAAATCACTGTATACTAAATATTTCAAATTTTCTAGTTATTCCTGGCAATTCACTATGTTACTATGAGGGGAAAAGAAAAAAGGAACTAAAAATCACCTTGGTAAAAATCCGTACTATTTTAAGATAAAAATATCAATAACGACATTTTATGTCATATGTGCACAAGGAAGAAAGATTTTTCTATATGGACAGATTGGCTGCAGCATGAGTTATAAAAAGTTCTGAGCCGATGGCATGTGAGGTTTAACTGATCAGAGGTGGCTTGACAGATTTTCCACATTTATCCCTAATTATTTTTAATAGTCTTTCTGAAAATCATGGATTCCTCCAGTGTTTTCAGTGAAACATCTTTTTCTTATGAACATATTGTACCTCTGCAGAGAAGCAGTTAATACTACAAACAAATTAAAGGCTTGAACTGTGAAAGAAACACTTTAAGCAACAAAAGTTGGGGTGCAATAAGGTCAGTGAGACAGAGGAAAAACTCAAGTTAAGGAGTATCTTCTAATGGCACAACAGCTTCTGCTCAACCACGTAACAAATCGAAGGTATGTAGGTGTTGGGACAAAACCAGTGCAATTCTGTCTAATGCATAGGTTGTTTATGCGACAATACTCAAAGTAACATATAAGGTTATTACGCCCAGAAGGAATTACCAGAAAGTCCATGTTTCCTAGACCAGACTAATGAGAACGCCTAGGTCAGACTATTTATCTAATCTACTCCCATTTTATGTGTGGCTTGTAGGTCAAGGCTGTCACATTTCTGCATTTCCACAAACCTGCCCAAAATCTGCCCACATATAACACAGGTGTTGCATTAAAGAAATATAAAAAATATTTTATTCTTTTAGCATCATTATCTATATAATCAAACCCCAGGCAACAAGTTAAACAGCAACGTAGTCACTATCATAATTACTGGGGCATATTCCAGAACCTGCCTTTTAAAACTTTGAGGAGAATTTTCAATTGAGACTTGTCACTCTGTCTTTTGAGGATGTTCAAGCTTCATGCAATTACTGGGATTTCTGAAAATGAGTTCTGCTAAAGTAAATTATTATAACTAGAGTACATCTGGAACATTAAATATTCAATATTTCGGTAGAAAGTTATAACTGTTGGTTCTCCCCTCCCCATATTAAAATCTGTTAAAATATCCTTACTAAAGCATAACTAAATAACTAAAATAGTTATTACAATAGAAGAAATGCACTCTGTGAATTAGCCTTCAGTGAAAGTTGTTGCAACACTTCTAAATACCCTTGTCAGTCGACACCTCCACTGTTTTAATTCCTTACTTCACCCTACAAATTGTGCCAGCTCCACTTCAGCAACTTTTAAATTAAACTAAAAGCATCCCCCACAAAATATGTAAAACATTAGACCAAATTCCCTGTGTACTGTTAGACTGACAAAACAGATAAGCTGGCATGTGACAAGAGAAATGCACGCAAATACCAACATAGAAAACACAGATGCATCTAGAGATAAGGTACCATACACGTTGTATAGCACCTGCTTTTCCAGTATTTTCACTCAGCTGTTTTTTACTGCCAGAGGCAAATTCTCCGTATCTTGAATATTCAGCAGAAACTTGCCTTAACAGATGAAATGGAGAAAAGGACCTTACTCATGCTATACATATGGAAGTCTTGGTTATTTAAAAACTTTAACACCTGTATTCTTCTACATATAGGTCTCTATATGTTCATTGTGCCCTTCTGAAAAAGGAAGGTGAACTCTTTATTCCAGCCACACTGACTGCCCCAAGGGATACAACAGGATTTAAAATGACACGATGCAAAAGCATGAACTCAACATTTAAACAGCCATAGTAAGTTGAAGAAAATTACCATCTTCAGCATTATTAGCCAAGCACCTTCCAGTGTGGTTCTCCAGGTTAACATACATGCTGGGTATTGGAAATCAATCTGACAATCATCTCTATTTTGACCTCAGAGTATCTAAGTAAACTGAGGTCTAAGAGACATTTACAGAATATTGGGAGAATCATACTAAAAACTACGTGGAATGCTAAAGACGTTAAAGGACGTAGCTTAGTCAAACAGCTCATACCTATATCTCCTATAGCATGAACATGAACACAAATTTTATAATGAGATGACCCTGACCTGCCACTCTCTTTCTCAAATGACTACTGCCTTAATTATTTGCATCTGTGAACTCAAATGAAAATACTTAAGGATATATCAATATGCTCATAAATCATCTGCAGGCAATAAGTAGTCCAACATAGATAATTAGAGAATTTACGGAAGGCTTACTCCCTCTGTTTATCTGCTTATGACATTTGCGGTACAGCCCTAACAGCAGGATAATTACTAGATTTATTCATCAAACAAAATCACGCCTTCTGGGAATGCACAGTGACTCTGGTTTTAGGACTAATAAAGACATTTTTCACCAAAACTTGAGTACTAATTTGCTCAATAACTAGCTGCAATAAGCTTTTATTGAAGCACTCAAAGAAAAGGCTTGGCACCAGAGGGCAGATAATTAAAGGTGCAGTATCCCCACACAAAAGGCTCTGAACAATTCCCTGACCATATTAAAATTTAATTGTTGAATGTTAATTGAAAAAAAAAAAGTCACTACTGTTCTCTTTCTTTCAGTAATTATTCTTCTCATATCAAAATATGTATCTATATGTATATAACAAATTAAAACCTTTAAGTTTCCTAAAAATTATATTTTCATTGATTTCTGATAACACCAAGAAAACACAAAGAAAACAAAACTCTCAGCTTTTTAGTTTAATTTTTTGTAAAATTGGTAAAGATATTTTAAATATTTGTGGAAGAATATGGATGCAGGTTACTACACTGTATGAGTACCCAAGTAAACATATTTTATTGCACTATAGATAAAAAATTTCTAACACAAAGTATAAAAAGGAAAGCACAAACCTCATGCTAGTTGGCCAAGGCAACAGACTGCATAGTTCTTACAGCTGCAAAAATCTGAGGAAGTTTTGTAATCTAAATCTTAGCCCAGGCTTTCTCCCAGCTTCTTGCTCACAATTTATTTTTTTTTTTTTCATTTTAGCTCCTTTTCTGGATTTCTAGTCTAGTTTCTAGTCTACCTGAGAAAACCAGAAGATCTTGAAGTATGAGAGTTAACAACTCTTTCTTTTTTCTCCCTAAAAAATTACAAGGGCAGCTTGTACAGCACCAGCCAGGCAATGGACATGCACATTCTGCATGTGTGCTGGTCCTAAAATTTTGCATTTGGGACAGGATGGGTGTTCCCTGAGACACTAAGCTTTTACCACAGCAGAATGCAGCACAGCCCTAGGCCGACTGTCTGCTGCAGAGAAATGATGAACTACACAAAATGCAGACTTTTAAACTCGTATTTAATTGTTTAATGTCATGGCTCTTGGTAGAGCATTGTTGCTTGAAAAATAAATTGGGTAATTCAATTAAATGGCTACAGAAGATACATCATATCAGATGTAGAAAGGCACTAACCCCAGCTTGAACTTGACGTCCCACATCGCTTCACTTATTTGACAAATGGATTCTTGAAAATAATTGAAACACATGGCTGCCAGCATAGGTCAATAATACTTTTTTGCCATTCAGCCTCTTAACAGCTTCCATTTTTTCTTGCACTGTGCCATTCAGGGCAAAGATTGCATTTGCCTGGTAAATCATGCAAGCATTATTACTAAAATGGGACTAAATGCAATGAAAATGGACTACATAAAAGTAATGGCACTTAAGTAAAAGGAAGACCATCTACTAGGGCAAACACTAAATGTCAGAGTTAAATACTATATGACATTGCCTCCATTATAAACTTATATTATAGATGTAAGAAGGCAAACTCACTAACTATACACATGCTACCATTTGTGTAGCTAAGCTAACCAGTGTTTACAAGAGAGGAAGACCAGTGAGACAAGGCCCACCTATTAATCAGTTTAGGATGTTACATATGTTTGCATTAAGCAGCAAGCATACAACACTATAACATGTCATAGACGCAGAAGAGATGCTGTCTTTTTATTTCTTTTAACATTAATTTATAGCTTGTTGTAGTGGTAGAGAACACCACAGCTGTGTGGAGGGAGATGTTTCATTAGTGTTTAAGGAAGTCTTTGGAATCACAGATGGCAGAAGTATTAATCAAAAATACAAATCCTCCATAAAAGAAAACCACATTTGCTGGGGCTGAGCAAGTTAGATAAGGCCTGGAGCTTCAAAAGCTGTGGTTGGTGTCACATGCTTTTACACTCATCGAGAGACTCCATCTCCTACAAGTGAATATTAGATAGTATATGGTTATTAAGTGAAACATTTGCTATCCATTGGCTAACTTGTGTCTTAAACAAGAGTTAGACATCCAGACAATGTTAGCTGCACACCACCAAACAGACTGAGCAGCACATGGACAAATAATTGAACTGTGGGCTCGTGCACAGACCAGGCGCTTTGCATGGTCACACTACAGCCCACAGGGGATAGACAACCCAGCAGTGGTCACACGTCTACAGACCCCGCCAGCAGCCCCGTAAGTCACATCCTCCAGGCATCTCCTCAAGCTGTCATGTTTTCCCACCACTGATTCTGTTGGGAAATCCACACTACCTTGAGGAATGTAACCTGAACTTTATTTACATCTTCTTGCTACAGTGGCTTACACTTAATGAGTCGGAGAAGGGACACACCGAAAACAAATTTGACAGAACTGTAGCAGACAAAGGCAGCATTCACCTTAGTTGTTCTTTGATCCTGTCCATTCTCTACATTGCTTACAAGTCTGGCTCAGATTTGGTGAATCAATCCAGCAAAAACACAGATGCTGTTGAAGCAGTTGCTAGTTCGGCTAACTTAGTAATTATAAATAAATAAATAAATAATCCACCATCACCCAAACAACAAAAAGGAAATTAATAGCAACAACAACAACAACAATAATAATAGTGATAATAACAATAAACAACCCCCCCTCCCCCCCCAAAGCCAAACAACAGAAAACATCCTCTGTGTATGAGACTTCATCATCCCTTCTTACACTTCAAACGACCCTTTCCTTTTCCCATAGCTATGAGCCCACAGTTCTTTACTTCAAATCCCACTTAGGAGAAATTAAGTTTTAGCAGCCTTTTACCACTAAGCCTCTCACTCAGATTTTGGACTTAATACCAAGATTTTAATATACTAATTCAATTATGTAGTATTATGGGTAATATTCTTAACTTAGATCTAGTGAAAAAAAAACAACCAAAAAAACAAACCAACCATCTTTCTCATTTGTCTTCCTTTCATCAGACTGCAGTTTTTATGCTTCCTACCTACTTTATCATCACTTTTGCGCATTCCATAACTGGTAAAGTCACACTTCTATATCTAAAAATGTTGTTCCAACTGCTGCAGGAATTTCGGTGCAACTTCAAAATACACATAAAAATGACATGGCACTATAACTAACATAACAAAACTAGTTAAACATAGCCACAGTCTATGTGTGAAAACAAAAGGAAACTATGAAAGTATCAATAAATGACAAGCCGAATATTGCAACAAATTCTGAGAGGCCAAATATTTAACCAAATGTTAGTTTTAAATATTTTTCAAAATGCCATTACAATGTTCTCATCCTAACAAACATAATTTTAAATTTATGAACAGCTTGAATTCTTGCATTAGTACTTTGACTTTATGTTTCGTGCATCGCTTAGGACAACAGCTTTATCATTTTACATAACATTTACTGTAGCACACTAAATAATAATTTTCTGGGAAGTGTTTCCTTGAATCCTCCAAGATTAAGCCTTGCCAATAGTTTTCCCAGCTTGTAGCTCACTGTTCAAATGTCTTCTTCTACACTGGTTTAGCTCACACTGCTTAGGATGTATTAGCCCAGATGAGGTTCAGAAGATAAACAATATTTCTTTCCTTCCTCAGAACAAATTGAATTAACTGTGCCTTGAAGAAAGCACTTTTTAATAAACATATATCTTTCTGAGCTTCTCTCCCACTTATTCAACATATGCCATCACTGTTCTGAGATAAATCTAAATCAACAGAAGATGCAAAATAATGCAAAAGCAGTGTAAACAGTTTCATGCTCTGCCTGCCTTCCATTAAACTAGTCTCCAGTTTTTATCTTTTAAATTATTATCAAGTACTTAGATGCTAAGAAATCTGTCCTTCAAATTAGTGGCAGGATCAGCAGAAAGCCCTGATCAGAGTTTCCAAAAAAGTTGGAAAAGACAAACACGTAGAAAGGCATGAAGGTATATGGGACTCTGTTTCTTACAGTGCAACTTATTATCACTATTATTACTTAAATACCCCTATATGACCCTTCAATAATGTGCAGAATTCAGAAAGGCAGCTGAGATGGATGAAGAGGAAAATGATGAATCACCAATCATAACCATATTCCTACTATGTAATCTGATAAAACACAAGTACCTTTGTATATTAATCAGCCTGCTTGTTTTCCACAACAGTTCCCCTCCGATGGTTAAGAAGCAATTAACATAAACCATTATTTGAGAGGAAACAGCAAAACAATATTATTCTTCAGAAAAATCATAAATAATTAAGACTTTATTCTTATGTTTTCTAAGATAAAATAAAACAAAACAAAACCAATTTAGTATTTTTACTGTTCAAAACAAACTTTGAAAGTCTTATTGTATTGTAGCTGCATATTTTTAGACTATCAGCCAAATATCTGGAGGGGGGGGCACATGGAGGGGGTTATGCATTATTGTTTGCGGGCTTACACAGGGAGTTTTGATGGTTAGTGTTACCAGCCCCTGAGCTCAATTTCAGCATGGTATTTCAAAACTCTCAAGGCTTACTTTTCCCAATTAAGGATTATGGAAACAGGCCTGGTGAGCCTAGAGGGTTTTGAATTGTGCTTGTCGAACATTAAGCAAACATGGGTATCTCCAGGCTCACAAAGCTCTGATAAAACTATGTGTATATAATTAGATCAATCAACAGGAAACATTATGTGATATATGTCAGAGGTACTTTCATAACAAACAGCATATAGAAAAACATCAGCTACTCACTAACGCTTCAATCAACTCAGCTACCACTAATATTAAAAAACTCTTTCTTTGCAGGGCAAAATACAATCCACTTCACAATAATATATTTTCACATAGATTTCTGCCAAATAATCTCCATGAAAATTCTCATCTGCAAACCAAATATCCTCAGCATGCCACCAGTCAATTAGGTGTGTATTTATCCTTAAGTTTTTAATTTATGTCACTTGGGATACAAGTCAATTTTCCTAATTAGAATATATCCATCAAGATTAGAAAGTAGGCTTGGATAAATTTATATTGGATCAGTTTAGAAAAAAGACAAATTTGCATAAAGTACATTGTATGCTAATACATTATTTAGCTTGACTGTTCAAGTTTTCCATACGGCCATGTCTCTTTTAGACATACAAATCAGAAACAGACCCTCAGCGTGAGCCTGGGCCTTGTCACTGACTGTATTTCATTGCATCAACATATTAATTTCATGAAGACACTATTTTAAGATTATTAAGAGTAAGGACATGCTCATAGTGCCACTTGAACTAACTGCTGAGATTTGCTCCATTGACAGTTCCAGGTATTTTAATATGCACATATAGAAACAAAGGTATGTTAGAAACTTTGGTTCTTAAAATAATACTGAGAGTACTACTGTAGGAATGAAAGATGAGGGGGCATTTATACCAGTATTTCAAGTTCAATTTGTACCAATGGGTAGACTAGAAAGCACCTGAGGAGACTATTCACAGAGTCTAAATTAAGCTGATACTTTGAAAATCACCTAATTTAGCTAACTCAACTAGCTGTTAAAGTGAAATGCAAATAACGCCCAAGGAAGATATACACTGTTATCTGAAAAACAACTTCTTACATTCTGTTATAGTCAAAACTACACTGCCAGAAAATGATAGTCAAAAAAATCCAACTCATCTTCTGAAATTCAGTGAACATGCACCCCACCCAGGTGGACAGCATACTTCAACTGGGAGGAAAGGAATCCTGCTCCATTAATCGACCTTAGGGATGTGTTCTATTTAGAGGGGTTATTTTGCAGAAGCTGCAGATAAGAAGGTGTAATGCTAAATCTCCTCCCTTCTTATTTCCTTCTTCCCTGACAAAAAAAGCCCAAACTCACCATGGAATAAGTTCTTGCAGAAACTCTGGATGGATCTTCTAAATAGACCAAACCAGAAACCTTGCCATTTATATCTTAAGAGAACTCATCCCCTAACTGGGAACACTCTCCTTCTTGTTTTGACTCTAATCAGTTTTTGCTCCTGGTTTCAGGTTTTGAGATCTATATGCATCTCACGACTCAAACCCAATTCTAGTCTAGGTTGCAGAACTCCGCAGCTAGTCTAATTGCGTCTTCCTGTCCCACTCCTACCTGAACTGCACCACCAAGCATATTGAGAAATGTCTTCCCTTATGGTAGGCATGCTTTTGGAGTACTACTTTTTTTATCTTTTTTTTTTTTAATGTTTTGTTTTCAAAAGCAAGTCCATAAAATGTTTGCAAACTCTAAGCCTGCTGATGCAACCTTAGATCTGTTGTTGCAAAGAAGAGAACTCACTGCTAGATTGGAAAAATAACGTGTCCTTATCTGTAAAGATAAAACCACAGGTTGAGGAAACAGCAGCTGAACCAGAGCAGTGAAGAAAGACACCATTTTCAGAAAAAAAAATCAAGTTGCTGGGAAGCAGGCATAGTAGAAGTAATAGAGCCATTGTATTAAAAGTGAACTTCTCAAAATAAAAACCCATTGCTATAGATAATAATGTTATGATACTTACCTATAGATGGCTTATTACAGTAGAAGCACTTGACTATGGCCTCACAAGCTTTAAATAATGAGCAATATCAGTGCTGATATTTGGAATAGAGTAAAAATCAGTAATCTGAAAATAACAAAAGCTCTCACAGCTACTTTCTATGAGTTGATATTACTTTCACTAGGATGAAGTAAAGATCCAGGCAAACTAGGATAAACAACTTTAAAAGTACAGGATAGTTAGAAATGTTGTGTATCTCACTAAGACACCTCTCTGGATGATTTGTAGAAGAACAGCTACAATTCTTATAAGAAGTGAGTCCTTGAATGTGTTTAGAGATGTGTGAAAGCAACTTCATCATATTCACCTCCACTGGGCAGATATAGCTGTGATTGTTCCATAGGAAACTGATTTTCCTTTTTTAAATATATGTATATATGTATATATGTATTGGCCATTAGAAAGTCTTTATCTCCCACAGTATCTAAGATTATCAGCTCTTTAGAATACAAAGTATAGTTGTGTTTCTGACACTTGAGCATTGTAAATTGCATTCTGTGGTTGCCACTACAGGTTCAGAAGTGGGTTTTGAAACAGTCAAGTGGAACAGGCAACCTCTGAGGTTGTATCCTGAAAGAGTTTAAAATGTTTGAACTTAGGAACTCTATCTTATTCCTGTAATGTACAGCATTGTTTACTGCCAAACTTTGTATTATGCTCTTCCTCTATTATTGCAAAGTTGTATTAATAATTGGATTGTCAAAGAATGGAAGCATTCCAATGTTAATTATATCTTATTGGCTAATTTGACTGGAGGCATTTTAATTTCGTTTCAGTTATGCCAGAAATCTTTTAAATAGGAGACTCAATTTGCCTTACAAGGGCACAAAGCTTCACCTGACTGGGCTGGATATCAGCTGACGCTTACCTGAAAGGTTCAACTGTGTTTTTTGACTTCCACCTCAGCCAAGTCTCCAACAGAGCTGATTACTGCTTTGGCATTCCTTAAAGCTTTAAATGGTAAAGATCAGCCAAGAAATCATTGTTTTCACTAATTTTGCCCAGATCCACACATGTCCTTACTGCATTCCTCTGCTGACCTTGTCCTTCCGAGCTCTGGCCAGTTAACCCAACATGCATAGGGTACTCTAAGAGTTCCCATGTGTCCTTTTTGAAGAGCCAAGAAAAGGAAAAAGGCAAATACCAGTATCTAAATTTTAAACCACTGGTCATGACAGTGATTTTCTGGTGAAGGCAGTGATTCCAGGATAATTATCAATGTAATGTCAGCCCCTGCTGCAAAGTGCAAATCTAGCATAGTTGGTGTGATGTCTGTTGTAATGGGATCCTCATGAGAGGTAAGTCTCCTAGTTTGAAAACAGCAGGAAATAGCCTTAACAATATAACAATAGGGATGGGTAGCCTATATTTAATAATTTGAAGAGATTTAATCTAAGTACTTGATTAGGGCAGACAACAGGGTCTTTGGAGATGTGGGTCTAACCCTAGTTAAATATGTCTATACAAGCAAAAGCAATGAGCCAGATTACCACTTAGTTGTATTTTGGAAAATGGAATTTATTCGTATGGTACTGAAATCTCCAGATTCATGTCATGTTTATGGAAACTTTAGTTTAGGCCTATAAAGAGCCTAAAGCTTTTCATAGTCTAATCCCTAGGCTGAGGCAAAAAAAAAAAAAATACACCCCACCCCACCCCCCACCGCCAGTCTTTAATATTTCCTTTTTTCTGGTCTACTTGCAAAAAAATATTTCCTTTGCATCACAGCATGAGAGGAGAATCATGCACATCCATCCAAAAACAGTATACAGCCAGTCAAAGTAGCACTCTCCGGAAACATAAGCAGAAAATAGATTTAAACTATCATTTATGGTTGTCTTTTATTGAAGACTTTTTCTCACTCCTGAAAACAAAATCTGTAGGCACCTCTTTTCAAGGAATGATTTCAGGCTGTTGATCCGACCGACAGAGATATGAAGAAAGGCAACTGGGTTTGAAACATAAACCAGCATTCAATATTTCCTGTGAGATGGCTAAAGGCTGCTGTTTGCCAAGGTCTGTGCTGGTAAGGAACTTCATTCTGGCCTCATATTTAGTTTTCTCTGCAGAAAACTTGGAAGTTTGGGGGTGGTAGAGGAAATCCATGTCTTCAGGAGAATTTTTCTAAACAAGGTGCTATATCCACACAGTTTATTTCTGTAATTTGTTAATGCGCTCCTTGTGGTTATAAGGCCCACATTTACATGCATAAAGGGAAAGAAGGATCAGGTCGTGTACAAGCAGAAGGTTAAGCATATAGATTCACACATTTTGTGCTGATTTCAAGGGTAACACTTTGAGGATAAACAGCACCATTTCTGGTGTGTACAGGATCAGGGTCTGAAACACAAACTGACTCCCAAGCTCTGACTTCTGCAAATATCAACAGCCAGCCAGCCAGAAGGTTTTTAATTCAGTATCAGCCAAGAGGCATAGACTCAGCTAGCAGTAACCTCTGAGGTCATCAGAACCTAAAAATCGCTCAGCCACTGACTCCCTGTCCCATGGGAAACTCAGAAAAAAACCACAGTAAATTAAGCTGACTGAGGCCAGATATAGCAATCGGCAGGTGTTTACTTTAACTATTCCCTGTTGCCAGGTGTGCACCACTATCGAGCTCATTTCCTAACCGTTTTTCCCCTTTTGGGGAATGCAAGAGCTATCATTCTAAAACGCTATCTTCATCTCATCAATCCTGCTAAGTCTGTCACATTTGTATATAGTTTATAAAGAGTTAAACAAGCCAATTGGAGCCTAGTTAACCTCTTCATCATCAACTACAGCTGATGGAGCTGTGTGTGATCAGATCATGAGTTTAACAGGAAATTCAAGCTCAGTTTTAAACTGCAAGCCAATGAGTATGAGGATCTCATTGCTGAAGATGAGAAAAACAGCAAGCCTTGTTTGCTCCTTCAGTAAGTGGAAAGTTGTGCCCATACAAATGACATTGTGACAAATGGTACATTGGGCTGCAGTGTTTTGCTCATAAAATCTTTACTACAGTGTGCTTACGCAAGTTGCTGGTTTATCATGCAAATGACAATAGAATTTTTAGGGGCTCAAGAGCTAATCAGCAACGTTCACTATGAAAACATTGTTTATCATCAAGCCATGCATGCAAAGTAGCTGAAAAATTGCATTTCAGGCAACCAAAATTTTACAGCAATATAATAGGAAAAATAGATGATAAATTACAAAACTCTTTATAGATTACAATAATGTGGATAATTATTCAGTGACCTGCAAAAATTCTTTTGAAAACTAAATACAGCATACCTTTCTATCTAGCCATTCTTGAGACAAAATTCTGGGACCACATCTTTAATACAAGAAAAATTAATAAAGCTATTACTGAAATTAGTCTTTGGACAGTAATGTGACCAAGCAATAAACTGCTGTAAGCAAAAAAGACCAGTTTTGTCATACGCTAGGGATTCTATATGTTGACATATTCAGTCAGTCAAAACACTGGATACCAGTGCTGTGAACATTTCAAACACCTTTACAGTCACTGCAAAACACTGTGATTTCACTGGCAATGGCTTCCAGGTTACTAGGAAAGGGAACTGGCATTGCAACACAACGCCTCAAAAAACAGCCTCAGCTGATTACGTGGTGTTACACTGATCATAGGTTAAAGCCTGCGTGGAAAACATTGTGTGAAACAGTTTTGTATTTCCCCTTCAATCCTCTACAAACTATAAAAGTGTGATGCAGTGTTAAGTGCCCCCTTGACCTGTGTCAGCCACATCTTCAGCACTTACATCCAGCATCAAGTGTATTGTCAAATCATACCCTCTGAAACAACTACTCCACTTCACTGAAACGTTTCAGAGCAACAGTAACTGATCCAAAGAAAGTGCAAGGTATGACACACTATAACATGTTGTTTGGCACCAACACGGCATTACATTGGATACACTGATTGAACTGGAAGAGTTGTCACTCAAGCTGCAAAACAGTCTGTAATGTTAACTAATGCAAGGTGAGTAGATGTAAGTGCTGTGTAAGGAAAGAGGTGGAAGTCTCTCCTGCTGTGAAGTTACATACCCCATGTTTTTCCTTTCACTTTGAATACTGGCCATTCCCACTATTTACTGCATGCAGAGGGCACTAATTTTCTGAAACTTGAAAATACTAGAAATTTAGAGAACATGGACAGTAATGATCAGAAAAGTATAGAAACTTAGAATAGGTAATGGCATAAACAACATTGCAGGATGAAGGTAAATAATGGTCATCTTTGAGAACCAGCACTATCTGTGGTAAATGTTTAGCCAATTTTTAAGTTTCCCACTGAAAGCATAATAACAACTTTCCCTTCCTAGCCTACACTATTGGCTCAGGAAAACCTTAAAGCCTATAGGAGTCCAGGTGTATTCCTATGACTGAGCAGTGTTGCTTTTTTAAACACTATGAAATATGCACATTTTTCTTTGTGAGGCTATGCGGATTTATGTCATTTTAAATATATTATGGCAAGTAGTACAGCATCTGGAATGTGTAATTCTCAGTACATGCAACTCATCTTCATTCACAGTGTCTCGAGCCCCAGTTAGCCAAGGACTCAGTGAACTGAAACAGCCAGGTTGAGGTAAGTCTGTTCTTAACTAAGACTTTGAATTCTGGAGTTATTCTGGTATTTGTGAGGTGGCAGGCTTCCCTCTGCATTGCTGCAAGAACAGATGCTTTGCCATCATGCTTAATAGCCTACTGAAATGCTGCATTTGAGGTAAGATGTAAAGATGACATATTGGGTTCTTTAGCATTAACCTTACTGTTTAGTTACATTTCCAAATCAGATTATGACTGGGTTTACCCATTCCTCTTGAAAATTTACAGGAACAATTTTTCGTTATGTCCTCCAAAGCATTTTTTTTTAATAATAAAAACCTCTGTGCCTCAAACTATATATACTTAAGTCTCAGCTACTTTATCCCTGGGCTTGAAGCAAAAGAGGAGAAGAAAGCTCAAAGATAAACCTTTATAGGAAGACTCGACTGACCTTGAGAAACAAGATAATTTTTGAGCAATTTCATTAACCTTTCCTCTCAAAATCTCACTGTGTCCATTACTAGCCAACATAGTACTCTGTTGACGGGGGAAGCTTCCTAAACAGATGTTACTTTCTGAGCACTTTTTCTACTTTCTTCACATCTTTGTATATCTGCAGAGAAACATAAGCAGCTTTTTAAAATAAAAAAGCTAAATTTAACATTTTCTTCACACGGGCAACACTGCCACATTGGAGTGCTTCTGTAGCACATATCCTGCCAGACTCCTGTATGAGGTAGTGTGGTATGCAGCAACTGAACATCGAAATTGTTAGATCTGTCAGCTGCCTTGGATAACCATGAACAAGTCATGATCATGACATATCTCTGTAACAGGGTGAAAATAGTAACCCCCATTTTCCCTACTGATCATTCATAAAGGATGATATTATTAAGAATTCTGTAAAAAAAAAGTTAAAAAACCTATTTGTTTTAAATGGAGTCTAAAAGGGTAAGCAGAAAACACTAACTCAGTAGGAAACCTTGTATTTTCTCAAAACCAGAAGTTTGTGAGAACAAAAATAAGTCATTGCACAGTACGCATGAAGTCAGTCACATTCATCACAGAAGGAAATGTGATGCTTCTTTCTTTATTTTGAAAGTAGAGGGGATCCTGTACCTTCAAGAAAGAGGAAGTATGGTTGTAACACTGGAAAGAGTTAGGATTAGCATTTTTTTCCCACTCCTCTGCTACAAAGGAAGATGTTACAGGTAATGCGCTTGTGATCTTATCAGAGATCAAACCCATGCCACTGTTTTATTAAAAAAAAAAGCCAGTTGATATGTCCATGCAGTCAAGAGTTCCTTAATCAAGAACAGTAATGTACTAATATCAGTAAATGACCTGACTGTACTTCAAATGCCTAGCAGTTAAAGGACTTAAATATGCCAATATATAGATTTTAAGAAGTCCTTTAAGTGTTGAACTCATTTTCTTATTCTGCAATGACCTTAGTTAGTTTATTACATAATTATTGGGTTATGGTCATGGATATTGATTTTGCAAATGGAATTTTGATTGTATTAGATACTGTATCACCTGCTTAAAGTAAGAACCAGAGTATAACGGCCAGTATTAGAAACATTAGAAAGAAAACATTTGACTGAATTCATCTGTAGGTTCTAAATCATTAATTATAGCTGATTTTTTACTATTGCAAGATTCAAACACTGTACATATATATGGAAGAGGGCACTACATACCCACAGTGATGAATCACAATTCTTGTACATTAAGAGAAAAATACAGAAATAAACTAAATCTATTCCAATGATTACATTTTCTTTCAAATAAATGTCTGCTCCTAAAAGTGAGCAAAGAAGTAACTAGAAATTTTACAGGGTTAACTTGTTTTATAGCTGCCATGAAAAGTGTCCTACTTTTTATATTCCACAAAAAAGTTTTGGTCACACAATTTTGATTTTATGCCACAGAAAAAAAGAAAAACCAAAGCATAATAGGACAAATGACCATACAATTGTTCAAGGTACCTGAAATTTAGTAAGAAAATTTATTAATACAGCTCATAAGGATTCTTTTTCATCTTAATTGACAAAGGAAGCTAAATTTTGATATCTCAGGTGACTAGTAAGAGTACACAGAATAATATTACCTTTCTTAAATTAATAACCTTACCAGTGTTGATCACTAAATGGCACTTTGCAACCGTCATAGTACAGTATTAATGAACTGCAGCTATCAGCCAGAGTTAAGATGTCAACTGCAATAGAAAAGACTGAAAGCTTTATCTCCTTCATCCTGTGGAGTTCCTTGCCAGCTATGAAAAATTTAGACCAGGAATCTTTTTGAATTCTCTCAAATGCTTCTTGACACAAGTCAAGAGCGACAAGTGAAGGAACATATTTGTGGGGTTTTTTTGTTGTTGAACAATGCATTTCAGACACAGTTCTTGCAACTTTGAATGGCCTCTTTGCCACAAAGAAGCTGCTCGACACAACCAAACAGTTCTCAGGAATGATAGAAAATAGAAAGCTAATTAAACCTACAGGCTGTTCTTCAGACCTGAGGGCTAATTCTCAAGTACAAGCCATGACTCGAATCCCTGCTATCTGTGAATTATCCACTCCCTGTATGATCCTAAATAGCAGATACTGGTATGAAACTAAATAGTTATCTGAAGTGCCCTTCAGGTAACAGCTTCACAAAAGCTGGAAGAAAGCTGGTAGTAGGTTTTTCAGTACATTACCTTTAAATGTCAATTTTCTTTTTAATTTGGGACAACTCTAGCCTTCAAATTCTCTCTCCAAGATTGTGAGAGGGAAGAAAATGGTAGACAACATGTTTAGAAAGGGTTCATTTTATTACTGGTTGAGTGATCTCTGAAGGAAAAACTGGATCCACTTAGAAAAATTTTAAATGATTTAGAAAAAGAAACACTTATCTGCCTTTAAGGCAACAGTTCATTTGGAGAAATAGAAATTGCTTGCTCTTTTCTTTTTCTTTTCTTTTCTTTTCTTTTCTTTTCTTTTCTTTTCTTTTCTTTTCTTTTCTTTTCTTTTCTTTCTTTTCTTTTCTTTTCTTTCTTTTTTCTTTTCGTTTCTTTTCTTTTCTTTTCTTTTCTTTTCCTTCCTTTTCTTTTCTTTCCTTTTCTTTTCTTTTCTTTTCTTTTCTTTTCTTTTCTTTTCTTTTCTTTTCTTTTCTTTTCTTTTCTTTTCTTTTCTTTTCTTTTCTTTTCTTTTCTTTTCTTTTCTTTTCTTTTCTTTTCTTTTCTTTTCTTTTCTTTTCTTTTCTTTTCTTTTCTTTTCTTTTCTTTTCTTTTCTTTTCTTTTCTTTTTTCTTTTCTTTTCTTTTCTTTTCTTTTCTTTTCTTTTCTTTTCTTTTCTTTTCTTTTCTTCTTTTCTTTTCTTTTCTTTCTTTTCTTTTCCTTCCTTTTCTTTTCTTTCCTTTTCTTTTCTTTTCTTTTCTTTTCTTTTCTTTTCTTTTCTTTTCTTTTCTTTTCTTTTCTTTTCTTTTCTTTTCTTTTCTTTTCTTTTCTTTTCTTTTCTTTTCTTTTCTTTTCTTTTCTTTTCTTTTCTTTTCTTTTCTTTTCTTTTCTTTTCTTTCTTTTCTTTTCTTTTCTTTTCTTTTCTTTTCTTTTCTTTTCTTTTCTTTTCTTTTAATTTTCTTTTCTTTTCTTTTCTTTTCTTTTCTTTTATTTTATTTTATTTTTCCCCCCCATGGAAGTACAAAATACTGAAAATAGTTGAAACTTTCTTCAGAGGTGGCAATAATTCTGGAAAGCTTAGCATTAACAGACCTACAATAACAAACAAGTATGTTTTGACCCTAATCAGATATTGAACACATTTTTCAAGAGTGACAGAAGGACTTTTAAGTATCCTGCAGCTTTTTTAATAAATGAAGCTTTGGTTTCCTGAGACCATAGGTCTCTTTCTCCATGTTGTTCTTTACCATTCAGCCATCCTGCAGGGCATCCTTTCTAACCAGCTTGGATTTAAGCATGTGTGGGCTGGTTATTTGGCTGATGCTAAACCAAGCATCTTACAGCAGAGCTTTGCTTGTCTTTCACTCACTGTGAAGCGCTTTTATCTAGACTCCAAACAGTTTTGGTCAAACAACGCACAGTTCACTGGTTTATTCTCAGAATTCTTCCAGTATAATTATACTGTTCAAAATGCTATAGGAGCTACATGTGCTTTTGCTTTGCATCTTATAGAAAAGTTTTTGGACATCTTGGAATTCACTGCCATAAAAGGTAAGATGCATCTTCCTTCACTAATTACTGGGTATGTGATATGACTCACAAGCAATACCAAACTTTACATAACCTTCAGCACTCAGTGAATCAGTGGATACTGCTGCATGATATTCCTCAGTTTCAGTTCTTGTAATCACTGTTGAATCCATTAGTTTAGCTATGTATTTTTATTATAAATGGCTCTGGCAACACTTGTAAGGAAAGGGGGCTCCTGAAAGTTCAAGTGAAATGGATGTTAAGAAGAGGAGACACAGGTTATAGTTGCAAGGACCATGGACTGGAGGCAGGGAGTCCTGGAAAACTGAATGTAAAGCTTCTTACACAAAGACAACTTCCCAAATCAAAAATAACTTATAATATTTAGCTTGTTATTGTATCTAACTAACTAATTTGCTTACATGATGTTAGTAGACAATAGTTAAGGAAAGAAGAAGGGAATATTTTCGACAGAACTACATCTACCAAAATTCAAACCCACGTTATATTGACATTATGGATTACGAATGAAAATAGGTATTGAATCTTCACAATCAATTAATGCCTAGGAAGTGTTTGACAAGAAGATATTAGGAAAATTTAATTAGATAATGGTTGCCTAACTTATTGTGATGTTCATTTATAATGTGATGAAAATATTCTTAGAACCATCCATATTCTCTAGTATCTTAGATGCCGTGCGACTGCATTTGCATTCCTGTAACAAAAGACTTCATTTTCTTGAAACATGTTATGGCCTGGCCTCATTAATTCAGAAAAAAGAAAATACAATTAAAGAAATCTTCAGGGGTTCTAAAGTCATCTGAATTTTGTGCTAGTTAATGACATGCAGTATTATTAGCTTAACTTAATCCTGTTACTTTACTGTGTTATATATAAACCATTCACATTTTAATCTAAATGTTTTACTGTAATTTCACAGTGAGAAATTCAGATGCAGAGTCAGAAGGACATTCTTGTTTTGATGGTTACATCATGAAAAAATTAACAGCATATTCTGGTCAAATCAGTGCAGTCACTAAGACTAACTTCAAAACGATTCTACTTTAATATTTTCCCTAAGTATCCATCATATCTTCTTTTTTATGACATTAACTCAGTAGACAAAACAACATGCTTTCTCCCTAGCCAAGGAGGACTAAAGAAGCAAAGCAATAACTTATGTCATAGATAATTAATTGCTATGCAAAGCCAATATATGTATTACACTTGTGAATCCACTTCACTCTTGCTTAAATCCTTCCTTAAATTTTCCATATGCAGTAATGTCTACAAAGAAGTTCCTGTTAACAGGTTACTAGTGTCCTGAGACCATTTCCTTTCACACCTAATATGCTTGGCAGTTTCTATAATTTCTTTCCTTAGTGGGATTGCAAGTTTGTAGAGATTGTCCTTTTATTTGCTGGTAGACACTGTACAAAAGAAGTGAAGTTCATGGCTGGTTCTTGAAACAATACAATTTTATAAATAAGTACCAACTTGGTGTCATCATACAAATACAATGAAAATATTATCATTGTTAATGATTTATAACTAGTATATTTATGACTTTTAACAACCATCTATCTAAAAATGTTAAATATATTATTAGCATCTGAATTTAGCTGCTTGAGGTCAAATTGATGCTTTTTAATGTCTTACTACTTGTCACCAAACCGGTGTGGCATGTTCATAATGACTTCTCTAGGAGCTTTGCTTGTGCACAAATACCTGGCCAGCACTTAAGGGATCTAGTTTTAAAGAATTATAAAGAATCACAATATTAGGTTTAATATGTTAGAGAGCATTCACTTTTCACATTGAAAATTACAAGATATTGATGAAGCAAAATAACCAGATGCAATGTTTCGCTAATGGAATATAATAAAACATCCCTTTAATATGCATTGTTGCATATTTTCTAGAAGATTATAAACAACAACGGAGTAATTTGATATTAATATGTATGAATTAATCCAAAAACTGCATTGTCATATTAATGATTTAAGGAGTTGTTTGTTGAGCCTGATCAATGTATTGATTTAAACATGTAGGAATGTTCCTGTTACTTAGGCAGCTTCCTTTTGTTACATCAAGAATAGTAATTTTAATGGGGAAAAGTACAATAGAAGATGATTGATTGTCTGCTTTTGTCATGGAGATGAATTATTGCAGAATGTGAACATAAAAAAATGAATGCATTGTTCTATAAACTGTCCCTTGATTCTTTGCTTATTTTGGTGTATTGTTTCCAGACTGTGGCATAGGCTAGTACAAAATAGCAAAGTAAATATGGCATTTTGCTGAAGTAAAATTACTTTCCTCACCAATGAAGCCAGCCTTTCAAAAAATCAGAGTGTTGGCCTGCATGCTACATATAAAATATGCAATTTAATCTATGCCAAAAGCAGAGTAACAAAAGTTCGCATAGCTATTATCATTATATTAAATTAGTAATGAGAGAACATAATGAAAGATGAAAAACTTTATTTAAGCCATAATGGAAAAGCTGCTCACAAGCAACACAAATTAAAAAGTAATACATTTAATTTTAGACAGCTGGTAGAAATAATTGTATTTTTACTTAATTGTCAGTAATTTGTGAATGAAGCCAATTTTTTCTCTGTGTGTGGTTTTGGTTTTGGTTTTTTTCTTCAACTCAAGATGAATCAAACTGTGGTGTTAGAGCTGTCATACAAGTGACAGAAATAAAGAAAATAAGGAAAAGTTACTGTTGTGTGCTCTAACTTACAAACACTAAATGACACAAGTTTGTATGAACAATCCCTGTCCAATGAATTAAAACAATGGTCTAGAACAAGACACAACTGTTCTAAGTACAAGGGGTTTTTTAAATGTTTGCATTTCTAATACAATTTTAAAATAAAGTCTCAGAATTAGTATTGTTTTGAATGCCTTCCCAGTTCAAATAGACTCCTCTTCAAAGACCCCTGTAGGATAACATTGAATTTTGTTTAAATAATAAGGTATCTTACTGAGGCTGATTTAGTAACAATGTTAGAGAGGCTGCAAAAAACAGAAAATCAGATGAATCTAGTAGTCCGCTTTTTATATCTTTCTCTGATTCACTTCTACTGTATTCACATCACCTGGTGTTTGCTAAATTGCTGTGAAATTCTTGCAACAGCTGTTTGTTCCTGGGGAAACATTCACTTCATATTGCTGCAATAAACTGATCATTGCCAATTAAATGCCCATTAATTGTGTAAGCAAGGATTACTGCCAGATGTTTACATTAGAAAGAAAAATATCTTTGTTATTTATTTTCCACTTATAACCATCCCCTTTCATGTAGGTAATTATATGAAAGTGTTTTTATTTTTTAAATATTCCACAAATTTGAGTTTGAGGATTAATAAAATACAGTGTCTCCTTGGAATTTGTTTAGAAGGATACTAATATGTATCCTTAGCATGCATAATTAAAACTGAATGGTTTATTTAAAACTGAAAAGTGTATACTACACACAATTTTCTATTAAATTTATTGTTAATATTTCATAATAGATTTAAGTTTTCAAAACAATTAATTTACTTCTACTGGAAAATAGGGTTTTAAAGAAATGGCCGAACACATTTCCCTACCATGCCTGCCAACAGTTAACTCTGTACAATTCCAGAGGTTATGCAAGTAATCTCTGACAAAGAACCCTATGAGGAATGGCTTGTAAGGTTTTCCTTATTTGAACTATTAAAGGAGTGTTAAACAAAATTTTAAACATGGGCTGCAAGACCATGTTCCTATGATGAAAGCCTGAGAAAGCAAGTTTGCAATTCCAAGTACATAATTTTGTTAACCATTGCTCACAAATAGTAGAATCACAGAATCATGGACCAGTTTGGGTTGGAAGGAATCTTTAAAGACCATCGAGTTCCAATGTCCCTGCCACGGGCAGGGACATCTTCCACTGTACCAAGCTGTTCAAAGCCATGTCCAACCTGTTCCTGGACGGTTCCAATGACGGGCCATACACAACCTTCCTGGGCAACACACTCCAGTATTTTACTACCCCCATCATAAAGGATTTCTTCCTTTTATCTAATCTAAATCTACCCTCTTTCAATTTGAAACTGTTACCCCTCACGTTGTAATCGGAGGCCCTGGCAAAAGTCTCTCTCCGTCTTTCTTACAAGCCCTCTTTATACATTGAAAGGTGAGAGGTCTCCCTAGATCCTTCTCTCCAGGATGAACAACCCCAATTCACTCAGCTTTTCTTCACAGGAGAGGTGCTCCAGCCCATGACCATTGTTATGGCCCTCATCTGGGCCTGCTCCAACAGGTCCATGCCTTTCTTGTGCTTGGGACCCCAGAGCTGGATGCAGTACTCGAAGTGGGGTCTCACCAGAGCAGAGTAGAGGGGGAGAATCACCTCCCTCAACCTGGGGGCCACCCTTCTTTTGATGCAGCCTAGGATATGGTTGGCTTTCTGGGCTGCTAGCATACTTTGTTAGGTCATGTCCAGTTTCTCATCCACCAGTACCCTCAAGTCCTTCTCTGCAGGGCTGCTCTCAATCTCTTGATCCCCTAGCCTATGTTGATACTGGGGGTTGCCCTGAGCCAGGTGCAGGACCTTGCACTTGGCCTTGTTGAATTTTATGAGGGTCACATGGGCCTGGTCCTTGAGGCTGCCAAAGTCCCTCTGGATGATATCCCTTCCCTCAAGTCCATCAACTGCATCACTCAGCTTGGCATCATCTGCCAATATTTCTGTAGGACAAGTTATTACCTTCACTCTGAGTCATACCCATACCATAGTAACTGTAAAAAATCCATTGAAAAAATGCACTTTATAGCACATAGTCATCATATTTCCATCAACAAGGTAGCAGTGAACAAAAATTCAAAACTGGTAAATAAAATAGCCAAGTGACTGACCTAGTTAAAACACACCCCAAAATTTATAGCCATTTACCACTGTCAGAGTTAGACAAATAGTTATGCTTGCTAAAACATACACTGCCAGGCCCAGATATAGTGATAGTCCACTGACTCAATCAATCAGGCTCAGAATGAAACTTCACAAAAATACTGAGCACAAAGATGATCCACCACTTCTCACTCTAGTCAAATCCCTCCGTTCCACTACTGAGTGCATCCTTTCATAATATCCATAGTCTCAGGACCAGATTTGAAATAGCATGCACAAAATTACACGCACAGGTCTTATAACAGCAGTGAGGTGAAGAAGACAGCAAAGAGCAGTATTTTTATTAAGGTATTTCTGACAAGCACTGATAGAGCTGGGAAAGCCTGTAGGATTCCACAGATAAGGTGAATTTATGCCATCTCCTCAGCCAAGAAAAAAATGCATCCTGTCTTCACCAGCTAAAACACAAAGTAACTGTGATGTCATCGATGAAGGTCAAAACACAGTGATTCAAAAAAATACTGACAGGTCTCACCACCATTGTAAACAGAAAATGAGATGATTTTCTGCTGAAATATTTCTGGAATTAGTTCTTACCCCAGTTGCATTTAACTATCATTAATTAAGTGATACTGTGTGACTAAATTTAAAAAGTACAGGGAGTGCACATGAATATATCTATTTACAGAAAATCTTATCAATCATAATTACAGCATAGGATAAGTTTGGATAGAAAAGCATTCTCTGTGTGTGGCTTTTTTTTCTTCTTTTTTTTTTTTTTCTTTATCCTGAAAAGAAGTAATTCCGAAAAAGTGTTAGACTTACAAGTATCTTTGTCAGCTGAATAAGAACTCCCAGTGTGATGCCATCCTTGTTCATACTGTTTGTAAAAAGTGCTACAGGAGGTAAGAAGAAAGACTACATTAGTTTTGAATATGGTAGTGTTATCGCTTGATCTTTTCCTGCACTCACAGTTCAAAAGAGATGTGGGAGACTGTGGTGTAGTGTCAGGAGAAAAACCACGGGGGTGATTAAGGGCTTGAAAAATGTGCTTGATGAAATATGATGCTCAGAAAAGGTTTTTGGTCACTAATTACAGGCAACAAGATTTGATAAATATATTTCCTACTTTCATGAAAAGTTGATCATCTCTCAGGTAAGAAATTCCCTCCTGATTTATTGGCTATTCCAAATTTCTTACCTTATTTCCACTCTTAAATACGTATATTATTAACAACCTGCTTCAGAAGGGAAACAAATCCTGAAATTTGAAATTTTCTTCATAAAGCAGAATTATGATTTTCTTGCTAGTTTTAAATAAAAGTGATCTGAAGTAAGCAGAGTCATGGACAAACTGACATTTTGTAATCAAGATTTATAAATGGCTCAATGAACAGGTTTCAAAACTATGTGAACTCCAGTCAAAAACAGTGTGCAAACTTTCTGCAGAGATGAACAGACTGATTGAAACAATTTAACTGCGGGTTTTCATAGACTTTTGTACTGTTTAAAATTTAAAAGTAATATATCGAAATTTATTTTGTGCTTTCTTTTTCATCCCTTTTATTTTTATTTTTTTTGAGCAGGAATTAATTCAGAAAATGTCTATGGATTGTGTAACATAGAAGCTAAGAATAAATTACCACAATTATCACTTTTGGGACCTTTTTCCCAACAGGAAATGGCTTTTTTCCTGATGAGAAGTTAGAATATTCTTCCTTATGGGCTAATAAATACGATGGCAACATAAAGGAAATAAACAAAGAAATGCAGTATAAACTTGTATGAAAGACAAAGCATTCCCAGTCCATCTTGACAAACAAGCCAGAGACAGGCACAGGTCTGCTGGTCCCCTTCTTGCCCAGACCAGCGCAAGGGCTGGCAGCAAAATTGGTTTATATGTTGTATATATATTTTTATTTATATATTTATATATTGAGTATATATACTGTGAACTGACTTGAACAGAAAAAAACTCTGTTTACTATGAAATGGTAATGAAAAAACTTACACTGCCTTTTTTTTTTTTTTTTTTTTTTTTTAATGCACCTGTATAGTAATTGATGCCCAGATAAACTCTGAAATGCACCTGCCAAATAACCTAAGAGGCTGGTAAAACACATAAGAGCAGAGAGGGTCAGTGGGCATATGTGAGTGTGTTTGTATGTACACATATATATATATGTATGTACACACACACACAAATATACTCAGCTATACCTCCTGTGTACATACAGTAAATCAGTGCTCCAAATACTAAAGGCAGACAGAAACTGACTAGATTGAATATTATTTATTTCAGCATATTGAACCACACACCCCCTTTGGAAGGTGATCACAGGACACACTCTGAGCTGTGGAAGATACAAAGAAGCAGCATCTGGCTCCTTAAATATCTCCACAGGCACTTGTAATGGTATCTTTGAAGTCGTCTGTGCATCTGTCACATGTTTAGTGTGTTCATTGACTGCCCCAGCTGAGCACCATTTTGATTCTTTCAGACCCTGAATAATCTGAGAATAAATCTCAGGAAAAATCCCTCATAATATCATACACAAGCTCTTCCAAAATAAATAAGGGAACAGGACACTGCTTCATTCTCACATCTGATTTTATTTTCTAAAAAAATTATGCTATGTCTTTCATTTAACAATTGCTTCAGTGTGATCATGTTCTGTACAGTTTTTTTCTGGATTCCATGCAGTCTTGGTCAAGAGATAAAAATAACTATCAATCCCTTACTTCAGCTACAAAACTCATAGGAGTTATTCTTCCCACTGATGCAAATCATAAAATTCAACTTTGCAGGTGTCCTAATGGGTAAACTGTTAAAGAGCAAGATTTTTTCTTTTGTTTTCCCTTGCTATTTTATTATTCAAAATCTCTTTCAAAGACCAATTCTGATTAAAAAAACCTGGTTATAAAATACAGAACAGGAACAGTGATAATATGTTGATATAAAAGATGAGCATTTGAGGCTATCTGATTTCACAGTTATGAACTTAAAACATCCTTTAATATATTTTCATCTCATACATTCTTCCCTTTAGGTCTGTGGCAAATAGTGCAACAATGGTGAGGTTAAAATTTCATTTTCCATCTACACAAGTCTGAATACTCAGAGCTTAGAATTAGCCCACAACTTAGTTATTTACTGATTTGGCCAGTATTTCCAAAGCAGTAGGATGCAGCAGGAGGTGTTTTGTCATAGCAAAATTTCAGTCTGGGCAACTGGGATTGAAAAATCTTGGTGTAGATGATTAAGGTAATTTTAAGTGGAAAGCCAAAGAAAAAAATTTTGTCCCTTAAAAATGCTTAAATCTCCCTTCAACCAAAATCCTATTTGAGTAGAAAATGGCTTTCTATAGAAATCAACTAAACAAAAAAAAATCAAAACAAAACAGGAGGGAAAGACAGTAGAAGGAAAGAGGAAGATATACTGAAAGAAATAGAGTTGCTGGTGGAAAAAAAGATTATCTTCTGTGCTAAGTTATCGGGATTTAATGAGCTAGAGAGAGGAAAAGAAAGTAGCCACATGTTCATATAATATAATCAGGTCTAGCATGTTGTATTAAGAAAAACAGACTTCTCCAGAGCTTCCTGAAAGTCACCTACCTTGTAAGAGTGCAGGAACAATCTACTAAACAGGTGGTTTAACACCACTCCTACCCAAACATGTAAGACTTTTTATACTTCTTAGGAAACCTATCCTCTCAAAACAATGGATTGAAAATACAAAGCATCTTACTATTAAATACTTACTTCTTTTTCGTTTATAGTAAAGAAACTTTTTTTAATGTTTACACTGGAAAAACAATTATGTATCTGTAAAATATACTGAATTTGCCAAACAAACAAAATGCAACAAAAATCATTCACAATGATTTCCATCTCCCTTTTCCAAGTTTTCACTCTGGCTTTTTTACAAGAAGAGGTATCATGTCCTTTCTGAGTTGATTCTTCTTAGCAATACTTAACTATTTACAGATTTATATATTTATTTAAGGGGATAAAATATCTTTTAATCCCATGAAGAAGCCTAATAAAAATTTAGTGTTAAATGTAGCTCCTGCCATCACCTAAGGCACCTCCCTGTACTAGCCAGAAATATCCAGAAGTGGAGAAACTTGGCCATGGTGTGTGTACAAAACACAAAACAAAGGTTTGGGGCAAGGCTTCCTCAGGGGCTGGAAACAGAACAGAAACTCATGTATGACTTTTTGCCTGAGCTAACATACCCTGATTCTTAGATATGCAAGACAGTTGTTACTGAATGCAACAAATGCAAGACTCTATTGATTTCAGGACTTGAATAAGTCTACCTTGCACTGTGTAGAAGATACCATAACTGTTGTGTCACCGTATGCTCTCTGAAAGCTTCTCAGTTACACAGCAGCTGCAGTTCCTCTTTGGTAACCATTTATAGCCTTCCTGTGTGTACTTACCCTGCCCTGGTATACACAAACACATAAAGTGTGTTTAAGGCAAATCTAAAGGAATTTCAATATAAATTCAAATCTATGAAAAGCTATCCATTGTAGAGATGTTCAGGAAAGCCATTTGACAACTAGAAGATGTTGCCTTATCCTAAATGTAATTAAACTGCAAGTATTCAGGATATGAAGTATTTCTTAATTTAAAGGCATTCTCCTCTTTCCTCCCACCATCTCACCTCTACTGATGGTTCCACAGGTACATCTTCTACATTCATATTTATCCCCCACCTCCACCATGGATATATGTGGACAAGCGATCACACCTTAGGATAACTTAGGTTGAAAGGAATGTCAAGAGATCTCAAGTCCAACTTCTTGCCAGAAGCAGGACACTTAGGAGATGATGACAGGTCATTCAGAGCTTTATCCAGTTAGGATCTGAGAACCTCCAAGAATGGAGACAGTACAGCCTCTCTGGACAACCTGCTCCAATGCTTGACTGCCCTTAAGGTGAAATTGTCTCTTGTCCTCCTGCCATGCACCACTGTGACAAGCCTCACTCATTATCTTTGTTATAATTTTCTTCTAGTTATGCCAAGGCTACAGTTAGATCTCCCCAAAGCCATCTCTTCTCCAGGCTGAACAGATTCCATTCCCTTAGTTTCTCCTCCAACAGTAAGTGCTCAAGCCCCTGACCTTTCTGGCAGCTTTCTGATTGATATATTGCTCATATAGCAGGCCCCAAACTGGTCACAGGATCCAGACATGGTCTAACAAGTTCAGAGTGAAGGGACATAAGCCCTGCCATTGACCAGCTGGTTATGCTCCATTTGACATTGACCGATGTGTTGCTAGTTTCCTTTGCAGACAGGGCACACTGCCAGATGACCTTTGTAAAGCTTTTGCCAGCGTCTCCCACAGCATCTCCTGGGGAACCTGACTGCTTATGGTTTGTACGGGCCTGCTCTGCGCTGGGCTAAAAGCTGGCTGGGTGTCCGGGCGCAGGGGGCGGCGGTGGCTGGAGCCCCCTCCCGCTGGCGCCGGGCACAGGGGGTGTCCCCAGGGCTCCGTGCTGGGGCCGGCCCTGGGTAATGTCTGTGCCGACGGGCTGGGCGAGGGGACCGAGCGCCCCCCGGTCCGTGTGCGGGTGGCACCGGGCTGGGGGCAGTGCTGCCCTGCGGGGGGCAGGGGGCTCTGCAGGGGGGGCTGGGCAGGCCGGGCCCAGGGGCCGAGGCCCCCGGTAGGAGGCCCGAGGAGGCCGAGTGCCGGGCCCTGCCCCTGGGTCACAGCAGCCCCAGGCAGCGCTGCAGGCCTGGGCCAGGGGGCTGGGAAGGGCCGGGGGAAAAGGGCCTGGGGGGGCTGGGCAGCAGCCGGCTGGGCGTGAGCCCCCGGCGTGCCCAGGTGGCCAAGGCGGCCAGCAGCGCCCTGGCCGGTGTCAGCAGCAGCGTGGCCAGCAGGGCCAGGCAGTGCCCGTCCCCCTGCGCGGGGCACTGGTGCGGCCGCCCCTCGGGCCCTGGGCTCAGGGCTGGGCCCCTCGCTGCAGGAGGGACGCGGAGGGGCTGGAGCGTGTCCAGGGACGGGCAGGGGGCTGGGGCAGGGGCTGGGGCACCAGGCCTGGGGGGGCGGCTGGGGGGCTGGGGGGGGCAGCCTGGGCAGGAGGGGGCTCAGGGGGGGCCTGGTCGCTCCCTACAGCTGCCTGGCAGGGGCTGCGGGCAGCGGGGGTCGGGCGCTGCTCCCGGAGAACAAGCGACAGGGCGAGAGGAAACGGCCCCAAGCTGCACGGGGGGGTTAGCTCGGGTAGCGGGGAAAACGTCTTCCCTGCAGGGGTGGTCAGGCCCTGGAACAGGCTGCCCGGGGAGGAGCTGGAGTCACCGTTCCTGGAAACGTTCAAAAAACACGTTGATACAGTTCTTAGAGTCATGGTTTAGTGGTGCACTTGGCATTCCCAGGTTGTTTTACTTGAGGTTCTCAAAGGTCTTTTTCAACCAAAATTATTGTATAATTCTATGCCTAATGAGACATCACCTTGATGTCCAAAAAGTTTCCCAGAACTCTTCCAGATCTACATGGCCCCATCATCTCAACAGCTCCAGTTATTAGAGATCACTGCTGTTCTATGGTGAAGAATATTTCTGAATTTCTGAATGTCCAAGGGTCTCTTTTGACCAAGTCAACTCTTTCAAAGCAAACACACCCAACTGATCTCACTATCACACCAATGAGCAATCCCAGAATAACCAAGCTTTCTGTGATCTTCTGCCATAGACTTTGAAACACTGGCAAATTATTAAGGCCTTTTATTTTATGCAGGCTAATAAGAATAATTATACTTTGATGAATTACTGTTTATCCTTCATATATAATAACAAAGAAAAGTTAAAGCATATGACACATTTACTTCCAGCTTTAATTAAAACCAAAATAACAATACAAGTGCTCTGGCACTGCTTTCCTGTTCTAACTTTATTGGTTTGAAATTCATTTAATAGTTGTGCTTAATTGCCATTAACATCCCACCTTGAACAAGCCACATCTCTTACTGCACTGAAAAGCAAAGCCTCGTATAGACAGATGTACTCTATGATGCTACTTTGTATGTCAATAAAACTGACAGAACAAAGGAAGACGGAGAACGTGTAATCCATTTGTCTTACAGGACCTCTACAGAGAAGACACAGCACCTGTTATTGAATCTTATTCAAATAACAAGGAAGCATTTAATAACTAGTGTCATGCTCAGCACAAAAGATAAATGTAGACTACATCTATCACGGGCAGCAAACTCCAGTGCAAATACTCTTGATGAGCACACAGCTGACCCGACATCCTGGAGTTACAGCACAGCCTTATACAGAGAAAAGAACTTCACTCAGCAAGTGGCGTAACGGCATGACTAGAGCCTGTCCCCAAGGTGAGGAATGCTCTTGAGAGATCACAGCTTCCCATGTGAAGCCTGTTGCATCATATGCCACTGCCCTTGATGAAACTTCAGGTTTGTGAATGAGGACCCTTGGTCCTAAACCAAACTTAGAGTTGACAAGTAATAATATTTCAGATGCAATATATCTTTTTTCTATCTGTTCATCTTTTCTATTATCTTGATGAAATGTTCATAGTATCTACCTGGAGAGGGTATTTATTCTTCGTGATAGGTATAATTATAATACCTTTAGTAAAATTAACTCATTCAGCTACTGAAGCTACATTTACTGACAGACATTCTGCATCATTTCTTTGTCAAAAGATGTCATTTTTCTTAATCAAAGATTTATCAGCTTTGTGAATGTGAAAGGTAGAACACTGCTAGCCAGAAGAAAATGTGTATACCCTTGTTTTTCTAGTGAGAAATGAAGCAACATTTTCAGGGCAAGTTTATCCATTTTACATGTGCATCACATCTTTATTCAGAAACAGAAGTCTTCTATGAAGGAGCACTATGGAAGAGGAGGTAGTACTCTGCTTGTTCCTCAAATACCTCTTAAGATATTTTTTTTAAAGAAAAAAATTGTCCACAGAAAAGTTCCGACATTTTTCTACCTGGGAAGTTCTACTGAAATCCTTTGATGTATACACCTTACAAAGCAAGAAGCATACACAACTAGATCTGGAAAAGACTTCTCCACTCTGTACAGTTATCTGCTTTAAAACTTTGAAAGGAAGATTTGCCCACTGATTAAGGCACTAGAAAACCACAAAATGGATGATGGTGGGTGGAAGGGTCCTCAGGAAATCACCCAGTCCAGCCGCTGTGCTTAAAGCTGTGTCACCTAAAGCAGGTTGCCCAGGATTGCATCCATTCAGGTTTTAAATATTTCTGAGGATGGTGACTCCTAAATCTTTCTGGGCAAGCTGTACAAGCTTTTCAGCCCTTTCACAATCACAGTACAAAAGTGCTTTCTTCTGTTTAAATGGAATTTCTTGTATTTCAGAGTGTGCTCAGTCAAGAGTCAGAGGTTCAATTTCCAATTGTGCCAGATACTCTCTGTAAATCACTTTCTGAGACAGGCTTCTTGTGAACCAGGAATAATAGTATCTACTATCTCAGACTTGTGTTGCAGGATACATCTATTAAAGATTTTAAAGCACTCAAGATACTCTGAAAACATGGTTTAAATGAGAGTTTTAACGAGACAAAAAAGTAAGGTATGACATCCTTTGTATCCAGGAAACCATGTTTCAAAGATGGTCGGAACAGAGGTTTATAACACTTTTATCAAAACAAAACTTGCTCTACAGGAGACATTTAACTTGCTCATTCACAGCACTAATGCAAACAACATTGTCAGGAAGGAAAAAAACTGAGCAGGTTATTCACTGCTTCATTCACTAGAAAATACGTTAAAAGGTAAAGATTTTTCAAGTTATGTAAATAGTGAAAGTAACATATAAGTTTATTATGACAACTAATATCTTGTTATTAGAGTCTAAATTCTATTTCTAAAATTCAGTAGTATCATATGTGCAAGGCAATATGGCCATATATGTAATTTGTGTACATATACATTGAAGATGCTTTAAGTCTTTTAATGGAAAAAGATAAACCTAATATTCCCCTCCACCTCCCCTAACGACCATTCTGTCCTGACTTAAAAATATTTTTGTAATGGCATTGAGGCTATGTGGAAGGTCACTGGTTAATGATACAACACCTAAGGCTGGTGATTCCCACTCCCTGGCCATTGCCTGGCCTGTGTACTGAGTCAGAATGGCATTAACTACGTATAAAAACATGCAAATCAAGAGATACAGCCTTGACAAACTTCATTCTTCCTCTAATTGTATACCAGCAAATAAAAGCATTGGTTGTTGGGACTGCTTTTTTTTGGCCAGTTCAGGTCAAAGTGTCCTGAGATCCATCAGAAGTGAAAGATCAAGGTAGAACAGTCAAGGCAAATCAACCAACTTCATACAGAGGAAAAATATGATTAGTATTATACTCCCACTTGTTTAAATTTCCAATTTAGGTGAAAAACGGTTGGGTCAGTTAAGAAGATGTGGGGACACAAGTCTAGAACAAAGTTGAAACTTATACTTTTGGATCGTTATCAAGTCTTTAATTTTGGCTTTCCAGTAATTTCAACTTGTCAGTCACACATACTTGCAGAGGAACCAGCTTTTTCTTCTGGCAACAGGAGAAACTAACTCATTGAAGGATACAGGCAACACTACAAAGTTTATTTGTATGTGAAAAAAAAAAATACAAACTACAGTTTACTACAATCATGAAATTTTTCTATTTTGGGCTGAAGATTTTCATGCACAAATAAATTTTAATTGAATGTCAGTGCTTCATCCAAACTGGATTTATACACCTCAAGTGACGAAGCTTCTGTGAATAGATTCAAGGTGAAACGCCAGTTTTATTGATGAAATATCAGACAGATGGAAAGGCAGCTTCTCAAAGAAAAAGCTAAAAATATGAGGGGAACCCACAAAACGATTAGATATTTTTACAAATGGTAAAAATGTGATTGTTATTCTTTGTGTAGCTTCAGTTTCACAATCAAAAAAGTTCACACTTCTGCTGACACAGTTATATCATCTCTGGGAATTGTGTCAGTATCTGTATTTCCAGAATAGCCACCATATTGTTTCCATCATAAACCATAAGCCTGAGTCTGTTGCCTTTTCCTCAAGTGGGGACGTTTTATTCTGAGCACTCCCATCAAAATCAATGGACAAGTAAAGTATTTCTCAAAGTGGAAAAAAAATATTATAGGATTTGACATTTGCCAGATGTTATCGTTGCATATAAGAAGCTAGACGGACAGACAATAATTTCTAAAGTTATGGAGGCACCTTAGAGGGGGTTTTTTGTAATCTTATTAAAAATCAAATTCACAACATCAATAGATCCTTCCTGTGCTATGTAATTACATTACAGTCATTTAATTGAAACTAAATAGAAATGAAACTTTGCCTAGCATAGACATGTTCTGATGGTAGAAACTCAGCAGGAGGGTGCTAGCTTATTAAAGATGTTCTTCATCTGTGTAGCACTTCAGGAAATCAATACGTTTTCTTTTGAAGTACTCTTTGTCATCTGAAAATATTCTAGCAACAAAACTAAGATTTTTCAGTTAAATATATTGATAAATAAGTTGCATTTTACAAATAAGACCCATTGAATTAAAAAAGTTGAAAATGAAGGTTTATTGTTGGAGGGTTTCAGGTAAAAAAACCACATACGGTCACACAATTTAGTTTTTAGCTAAGTGAAGCAACTAGTTTTATTCACATTAATATGAAGCATATATGACTGCAAAAATAAACTCATTTTAGTGGATAATTTGATATATCGCTTGGGGAAAGCAATTTTAAAAATTCTGTAACTGTCTTGAAAACTGCACATTCCCTTTCCAGAGGGGATTGGTTTCTGGAAATGGGACTGTGCCGGGTTGTGATCTGCACAGAGAAGAGTTTACAGTAACCAATGTACAGTAACAACTTCTGGTGAGCAATATGAAATTACTCTAAGAGTTTTTGAAAATGTGACTACTCCAGCAAAACCCTGCTGTGCCCTGTAGTCCACATTAGATGGGGTCTGGTTTTATTCTGTTCTTATTCCTTTGATTATCTGTATATCGATAAAAGATCTTGAGTTAAGGAGTTATCTAATGTTATTTCCATATGCTGTCCTAACCTTTAACAAGAGACATGGCTAGACAAAAAAAGGAACCTTCTTAAAACAGTCAATCAGTTGATACTATTTTATAAATGCTTTTTCTCAGGGAAACTGTAGTCATGCTCTCATCCATTACATGAAACTGCAGAAAGACTGACTTAGGTTCTTCTGAGAGATGTTAGAAAGGGGTTATATAGAGGGCTAAATTTCAGAGCAAAGTATCATAAAGATGCTGATGCAGGGATTCCCTCCTGAGGAGGCAACATTTAGACTGCACCATTTACTTGCCAATTAATCCAAGGAGATACATTGACATTAGTTCCAGAAGGAGATGCTTGCCTGCCCACTTGCCTAGAGGTAAAAGCTAGGTTTGCAGCTACCAAACAGCAGGACAGTGGAAATAAATGGAGGAAGAAATTAGGAAAAAGAATTTAAGGATTTTTTTCTCATTGTTGTTTTCTTCAAAAAGAGATCTAGATGTCAAGCAGCTATGCTGTCTGACACAATGCAAACAAGTGTCATTTATCACAAAAATGCGTTAAAAGTTTTTAGCTTCTCCTACAGGAAGAGAGACTAAGCCAATGCCTAAGAACATAGATTTGCCCATAAGTCACTGCTTCACCTTGCAGAGAAGACAAATAATAATACAATTCCTGCTTGCAAGATAAATGTTGACATATATAAAGTTGTATTTACGCTCACTTGCTTGATTAAACCTTATAAGAAATGCTCTGATGAGGTAATATGAATCATACAGTCTGTGCAGTATTCAAAGCAGCCCACATTCTCATATTCTGCTTGAAATGGTTCCAAGCACATGAAACAGATGAAAACTGGGTACCTGAGATGCACGTGGCCCATCCCCAACTGCAACGGTAGGTTTTGCTACTCACTGCTATTCCTTGCATCACTCAGTGTAAAAGGAGTTCATTAGGAGCTGTCAAGAAGGCACAGCCAATGGACCTCTCTTAGTCTAAGGGACTAACTCAGAACATGACAGCTCCAATGCAAACATGTCTCTACTTAAAAAGGACACTTTGCCTTTATTTCCATTTCTATTGTATGGACATTTTTATTTTTGTTAGCTCTGTATTTCATAGGAAAGACCACAATTACTTTCAATTATTCTGTAAGTCTCCTTAAGGTTTTTGAACCCTGCCAGGGTCTGACCTCCTTTACTTGCATGCAGACAAAATTTGTGTTCCAAGTCAACGGAAAATTTTCCTGAATGAGGAGAACAGGATTGGCAGAACAAACTATAGCTGAACTACTTATTCTTGGTGAAATTCACTGTTGACTCAAGAAATTAATTTTATTTTTTCATATCTAGCAGCAGAGCTTTGTTATTCAGTTATTGAAGTATTTTTCTCCTTAATGATCATGTTGCATTAGCATTTTTGTTTACTATTTTGTGTATTGTCATTATATACTGGGTACCCAGCTAAATGAAGAAGAATAATACACACTGCCATTTTCAAAGCCCTGTAGAGTCATTGAAACTTTTTATTGAACCAATGGTTGCCACACACAGTCATTAAAATGATTCAGTTTCTCCTGGCCTCCCAAAGCTGCAGCACTTCTAGAAGCCTAGTCAGTTTTGTGATTTCTATAAACAGCCGAGACCAATTGCTCCAAGGCAGGAATGGGTGCCTCCTACCTCTGCGGACGGTCCCATGGTCCCTCTCAAGTTAGGGTGAACTAATAGTCAAAGAAACTGGATTTCTCAATAGTACAACAGCTGCCAGAGCTGCCAGGGGAGCAAGGGCAAGTCCTGGCAACCCAGAGAACTGAAGAACAAACTGTAAGTATGAAACACACCAGTGGAGTGGGAACAACTTCATAAGGTAAAGAATGTTGACTTGGTCATGTTACCCCAAAAAAGCATGGTGCTTTACCTTAAGGAAACATAAAACCGCAACACCTCTGACAGAATCTACCCCAAAAATGCTTCAAATAAGGCATCGTGTCATAGAATTGCACCAGTTAGACTATTTGCAAGGTCAATGATATCACACATGAGTGTTTTGAAAATAAAACCCCCAGTTTTGTATCTGGAGAATCACAGGCATCTTTTGGAACTGTGTCATCTGTTGCAGAGTTTATATCTCTACTGTACATCACAGGCAAAAGTGAACATTCAGCAGTTTTTATATTTTTCCTTTCTTTACATATTTTTATGTATATGAAGAGTTATTGCAAAGAAAAACATCTTTGCTTTTATTGCTATTGCTGCATGCCATCCATTAGCAAGCAAGTTTCACTACAAAACTCTGTATTTCTATTTCAGATGCATCACTGCATCCTGCCTTCCAAATTACACAATAACTATGCTAAACAGCTTAGCTTTATTTTTCTAAGAATAGGATAATTTGTAAATGTGACAAACAGTAATCATCTTACATTTAAGATGAGTCAAACAGACATTCTCCTTCAGCTGAACTTTCTGATGACAACCTTTGAAATTGACAGATTAAAAGTGATTTGTAGCTGTCAGAACTGTATAGCTTGCTGAACAAAATATGCATAAAAACTTTACAGATAACTGTCTGTGGGCTTACATGGCAGGTTATCTTCCTATACCCACTGCCAGTTAAATTAATAGTGTCATAATCTATCTTCTCTGTCAGGTGTAAATGACTGCAGCACATCAATAACTAGTTTACAATGATGCCCCTCCAATATTTAAGACTGTATATTGATTTCAGAGTTTGCACAGAATAGCACATATACAATCCCCATATTTTGTAGTAGGATGGAATTTCAAATAAATGAAACATTTACAGTCTTAGGAAAAAGTAATAAAAATGGAAGGGTTGGCAGCTATCAAGGTATCCAATAACAAATTCTTTTAAGACTGCAACTTTTACCGATAATGATCCTATGTTGGTTTTCAGCTGTGTGAAGTTATGGTATAACTGACAATCTTTATTGCAGTATCAGTTTATTATTTTGCACCTTAAAATGTCTCTATACAATGGCAGTCAATGAAAAGGAAACAACGCCCAAGAATAAAAAAAAAAAAAAAAAAAAAAAAGATTCCACAACATTTAGATTACAACCATAATAATTCAGAATGAAGTTTCTCTGCAGTTACTCTATACATATATATATTTATATGTATTTATATTTATATATTTTATATATGTGTGTGCGTATATGTCTTTATGATGGGGGACAGGGAGAAATAAATGCAATAGTTGTTTTAGCTGTCAGAGTGCCTCGCAAACACTGCTGTCCATACCTTTGCTTTGTATCTGAATAAGCATGGGTTATCCAAATCAAATTCAAATTCAGGAGACACCCTGAAACGCGTATAAAACACATCTAGTTCTAGCTGCTTGAATGTTCCTTCAAAACACATTGAGCACTCATTTGATTTCTAGTGAGATAGAATAAGTAAACTATCAGCAAAGCCCTGGCACAAAATAAATTTAGAAAAGTGATTTTCCCTCTCATTTTATGAGTTCATTTGAGACACAAATTTAATATGAATGTCACCATAAAACAAGCTAACTCAACAAAACGACTGCCTCAGGAATCCCAGCGTTCTTGCTGTACCTTAACAAGCTAACAAAAGCTTGTGATTAGAAACTAGAATCACATCGCATCCCATGCTGAATTTTCATGCACTTCAAGATCAGTTGTTGTGTTTCTAGTGGCTTAGTGAAACCATGTTTCCCTAATCCATCCCCTTATTATTCTGGTGCAAATCTCTGCCATGAGAAGCCATGAATTACTGCAGGAAGAGTTTAAATACTCTTGCAAGATTGATCATTTTATCTGGAGCGAAAAAAAAGGTCGCACACATATGCACATGCATACACACACGGAGTGCTTACTGGAACCACCAATTAAAACTTCAGTGAACATAAACAGTGGACTACTAAACTTATATTAAAATACATGTCTAAAAGACCACCAGTGGTGCTGCAGAGCATTTGAGAATTACCCGTAACAGCTATTCTCAATTTCTTAAAAGACTTTTCAATGAATCCTTTGAACCATCAACATCTTTTCAGTTAAAAGTTAGTTTCTGTATCCAGGAAAATCCTTTGGCCAATCCTGTTGTTACACAAAACCTGCCTGTGCATGTGTATGTGTAAATTTGTCAAAACTTTCTATAAGCTTCATGATGCAACTTCTAGGAAAAATCAGGAAAGACGTCTTGCTCAAAAAAAAAAAACCAACCCAAAAACCAAAACACCCATGAAAAGTGTTATTAGTGTATTCACATTAAACTATAAAAATTAAGGTTCACATTTCTCAGATGACTCAGGCTGGGTTGCATGAGTCTTGCAGTGAAATACAGGGCTGGGACAGCACCTCTTTGGACATACCACTAGACCACAAAAAATTTGAAAAATGTGCCCATTCTCCAGGTAACAGAGTAAGTGCATATGCTGTAGATTTGCTGTGTAACCTATTTCTGTTCCAAAATAAAAATCTGACCTATTCATCTCTCTATCTGGCAAAAGGAAGGTCCCACAGAGAGTTCACTGAGTGCCCACTGATGCACTGCAGACACTCAATAGTTTGTTCTCAGTTCAGCTTGGACTGCAGCTAGGAGACTAACAGCACTGAAGACAAAAAAGGACAATTCTGTCTTTATGTGATATATTAAAACAGGCTGCCCATTTCCATCTTGGTTGGTTCAGGAGTATAGAATTCATCCACTTCCCTGCATGCCTGTAAGATGTGCACATGGGACTAAGACTGATTTTATAATTGTTCTGTTATTTGTGATGTGTATCTAATTTGCATCACACAAGATCATTCATGAAATGAAGCTATATTTTCTTTTTGGATGCTGAATATATATAATGCTGCAGAAAGAAAGGGTCAACATGTCTTTGAGCCCAAACAGGCAGCTAAGCAAAAGTGTTAAGCGGGAACCATCTTTGAGAGCAATGCATCTGACAACCTGTCGTTGCATACTGTTAGCACTCCTCTGCTCAAAAGGTTCTGCTAAATACTTCCATAAGCCAAAGCCCACAAAGATGACTATACAGCTCATATAATTGTTTCAGTATCCATTTCTTCTTAATGTGTATGCTGTTTTTCTAATGCCTGTCATTTTTGGAAAATAGAGAAAAGAAGCAAGGGATATCATAATTGCTTATGATGTTCAGAAATTTGCATGTCTTGACTGGTAAAGATCTGACACATGTATGACACATGCTGGCTTGTTTGTTTGTATGTATCAAATGAAGGTATGAATTAAACAGTAAATCTGATGCATACTGGTATGAAGCAAATAGGTGAAAGAACAGAGGTTAATGCAACAAAACAGAAACAGAGGAACACCACTATGAACTCAGGATTTCAGCATCATTACAAATGACAACAGAAAAGAGACAGTCACTACTTATGAAAAAGAAGGTTCAGCTCCATATTTCCAAATAGAAAGCCGAGAAATTCTTACTAACCTCTGCAAAGTATTACCTTCCCATTTCTGGAGTCACACTGGCTTCATGAAATGGCCGGTTAGAAAAGTTCAGGGTTACATTTAAGAGTTATTTTTACTGAAAATAGCTTCCCCCTTTATTTTCTCTGTTCAGTTGATGTAAGTAACTCCAAACACTGACTATACCATCTTGATCGTTCAGTTCTTCTCATTGCTGTTTGAAGCTGTGGATGAAGACATCCCTGTTCCACCTCCAGACAAAAAGTTCACAGGAACATGTACATTTTCTCTTAAAGATTTTAAATAAGATCTATTTTTAAGGGTATTTAATGCCTATATAAATGCACATTTGCTTTAAAATCACGATTTAAAAATTCCAGATGAGGGTCAGTTAATAAAACATCCAATAGTTTGCATGATAAAATACAAAACAATCATCTCAAATAATTTAACACTGCCCTCTAGAGGTGATATTTCTTTCACTAACACCGGTTTAGGAAAACTAATACTTATTAAAGAGGTTACTAAACTTACTTATTCAAATTTAACCTATTAAAATTAAACCTCACCCAGGTTAGATATATATTCAGACTCAAGCTTTAAGTTAAAAATCCCTAAACACCAATTAGATTTTGAACCCTAAAATAGCACTTAGAAAAATGTTGCATGTTATTTCAATAGAAAATACTTTGTTAGTAGTTAACAATCTGAACCATAATACTGAATAAATAAATTTTACTTTTCTGGCTGCATTTGGAAAACAGTTTGCAAAACTATATTTCCACTTTAAACATAGAAGACCTGGAGATTCAGTTATCCCAGGAAAAGGAAAAAAAAGAACTTGCCCCATAGTGACCTGACATTATCATGCAAAAGGGTGAAGGTAGGAGGTGAGACTAGGACGAAATCAAACTGTGTGACAGTTTCTACAGGAATATTGAATGTTTTTTTCTGAAGCTTATAAATAAGGCCTTTGCTTTGTCTTGAAAATGTAGTTTAATTTCTGTTCTTCTTTTTGCTAAGGACAAAGGAACTATTATTCAGAAATAAAATGCAATGCCTTTTTTATCTACAACTGGAGAAGAAGTCAAACATGTTTGTATTGAAAATGTTGATTGCTATCGATATAAAGTCATAAATTACCAAGGAATTATATACAGACATTTAAAGAAAAGAATATGCTAGCTGAAATAAATTGCTTCATAATTATGTGAAAAATAAATTACTTCCACTCATTTCTCCATCTTGCTGTTTTACTCCATGCTTCCTTTCCACAGCCAGACATCCTAAATTTTTATTTTGTCAGCAAGCAGTCTCCATAGACTGGAAATTAATTGTAGAAGTAGTTATTAAAAAACAAACTTTATTAAACATTTTTTGCATTATTCTACATATGCTACTAGTTCCTCTCATTCAAAAATCTGAAAATTGTTTGAGTGCACATATTCTTCTAGTATTAAAATAAATAATATCAAGGAATAGAATTAGGGGGGGAGCTGGATTTTTAAACTATGTTCATATCGACTTTGTTCACATTAAAATGTGCCCACTTTGAAGTTCCCCCAACCCTACTGCATGACCGCCTTGCTCTAGTTACTGATCCAAACTACTAGATTCAGTCTAGTTTCTTTGGGAGCAAAGACCCCACATGCACAGAGTCAGTCTGTGTCAACGGCAAGTCTACCTAAAACTGTTTCCAGCACAAGTAGTGATTTCTGAAATGACAACATCCAATAAGATTTCCTGGAAAATTTGCCAAAACGTTTATCCAAAGCAAAGACACATTTTACTTTACTACATTTTGTCTTCTCAAAGGAATGAAGAATTTCCATCTTTCTCAGTGGTGGAATTAGCTCATGAAGAAATTTCCTCCCTCCTGTCTCCTACTTTCTTTTGTTTCTGGGACATGGGGATCTCTTTCACTAGCACAGAACATTGTGAATGGGTTCTGTTTTCCACCTAATAATGCCATGTTTTCCTCTTCCCCACACCTCAGTTGCAGCTCAGCTTGTAAACCACAGCTTGTAATGGCAAAGAAGCTAAGCACAAGAAGTTAAGCTGTCAAAACCTGTGAGATCTTAGATTAATTTCACAGAGCTCTAGTTAAATGTATGAAATTACCTGGCTGTTAAAAGCAAAAGTGTATTAGAAACTGTTCCTTTTCTCATCTATGCCACAGCAAAGGATGCTGGTGCATGAAAAAAGACTTCCACTCTCAAGCTCTCTTATAACCCTTCCCAGCTCAAATATTACAGTCGGAAATAGTTTTCCCTGAATTTTCAAATGAAAAAAAAAAAAACCCATATCCCAGATGTAGTGTACCATTATAAGAGAAGACTTTGTCTCTACAGAACTGTAATATCTTCTAATGTAAGAGTGAAAGCCATAAGAAACTATCTTTGCACCTTAAGCCCCATCAGCCAGTACAGCTTTACTAATGCACCAAAATGCTCTATAGCAGATATGATCCAATACAACGAACAATTTTTCTTTCAAAAATCAGAACTGGCCATTGCCCTGGCCTCATGATAGTCAAATCAGCAAATGCAACTGCATTTTGTTAAAAATCAAATAGATAATCCGCCTGTGTCTGTAAGCATCTCATATGGCTGGACAGCCTCTGATTTTTAATTTAACCTAAATTAATCAATCACACCTGCTTCAAGTACTCAAATCCATTCACTGGTTCATATTACTAAATAAATTGACAAGGATCTTCAGTGTGTCTAATTTAACATAAAGCCTGCTTCTCAAAGATAGAAATGGTAGATGTTTGTTACGAATCCCACTGTTTTTAAGGGTACTTGAGGGTGTACTGTTTGAAGGGTGTACCTGGTCATTTATGATTGGCAACACCAGTATAAGTGAGACATACTGAGAAAGATTTTTCAGTTCTGTATAATACATCGGAATTTTCTTTGACACACCAAAGCGTACCTTCATTTTCAAAAGAAAAACTGATTGTTGGTTGAATATAACATTCTACTTTTGAAATTTCTTCAAGTGGAATATTTTAATCACCTTAAAATATGGGGCACTAGTGAGACTGAGAAGGTATTACAGATGGCAGTCATAAATCAAAAGTGTGCTGGACATGTTCTGACAGATACTTTAAAAAGTCTTTTCATTTTTATTTTTAATTAAAACTACTTGAACTTCATTATATTAATGGACAATTTTTAGGTACACTCGGATTAACTTTATTGGCAACTGTTTAATTAATTGAAAACAAAAATGCGTATTTCCCTCTTTCTCAGTTCATTGGAACCTTACTACAACATGAAAACAAACAAGAAAAACAAGCTTTGTAGTGAAAATGGTGTTTGCTTCAATACACAGCCATACTGGGACTCCAGTAACAGAGCAGGCTTTATCAATCAGGTGACCGATTTCCCACTCCTGAGAAGCACACGGTGCCATTCTTGATAGGTTTTCAAATGTAGAAACAACAAAAGGTATCTTATGAATCTACAAAAAGCTGAACTTGACTTTACCTATCATCAGATGAAAAATACAGGACTCAGCCATTCAAGCATAACATTAAAAAACCTGACTTTCCCTTAACACTAACTGAGCTGGTCAAATAAAACTGACCATGAGGTGTTTAATACACCCATCCGTTTTGGAGTTTGGCTCTAAATGTTTTGTTTTCTACTAAGGGCAATGGAAAAAAGGAGCCAGGTAGTGCAATGAAAGGAATAGATACCAGTTTGGGTTTATTCTTTTCTCCCCATAACCTGGACAGTCTTTGTCAACTCTCAGGGGACAGGATGTCTCTCAAGGTTGTGTTTCTGACTGAGAAACCTTCAAACTGAGCGAAAAATAACAAACAAAAGGTGCAGCTGAGTATATTGCTAATGCTATGTTGTGGAGACTTAACGATTCTCCATCTGCTAAGTGGGTCCAGGCTGACCAGGATTTCAGCATCATAAAGACCCTCTTGCAAGGGTAGGACCTGAAATGTCAAAACTTTTTCTAAGGGTCTTATGAATATATATGAATGTTTCTGATTCAAAATATGTCATTTATTTACAGAAAAATCTGAACTCCAAATGGAAGAAACATCTGTGCCACACATAAAAAAAACCCCAACCACCAACAAACCCAATTTATTTTCTGTATGAACTGCAATAAAAGAAAGATTTTTACTTGCATCACAATCAGAAGTTGGAATTAAATAAATCTTCAAATTATTGCTGTACATACCAGCTGGTTTTATGCACTTTTTCTCCTTATTGTTTAGGCCAGGACCAGAAGCAATGATGCTAAAATAAGATAAATTATTTTCAACCTGGATGAAAAAAACATGAAGCTCTGGAAATCTGTCAAGGAAAGATCCATTCTCATAAAAATACTAGCTCAGTTTTTCTACCAGGAGATCTGACTATAACTCATCATTCCCCATGTTTATTTTATTTGGGTTTGAATGAAGAGATCAATTAGAACTTTTCTTTTCCCATTTCTATTGAATATGAATGGGAATATTAGTGGAATCTTGTTTGCATAACAAGATAAAGACTCACTAATTAAAATAAATTAAAAAAAAAAGACCCCAAACCAACTGCACCACAAAACACCGCTATATAGCCTGTGGAAGACAGTCATTGCAGGGATAAACACAAAAGGTAAGAGAATTGCGGATGTATTGAATTGACCTATTGCATTTACAGGTCAAGTTTTCAGAACAAGCCTCCAAAACTGCATGTATTTGCTGTTTATGCACATAATCAGGTACTTGTGCATTCAGATCAGGCTGTCAGATGTCAGACAAAAAGTTCACGGTATGCTCTGGTCAATTTGAAAATATGGACCAGAAGTACTGTGAGATGGGGAGGGGAGAAACAGTAGAGTGTGGCTGTTTATTCACATAACCTCTCTGTTAGTAAATATTTCTTAAATTGGATCAATTTAGCCTCATAACTGCATTAAAAGCAGCGACAATTATAATCTTTACAGAGAAGTAACAGAAGTAAAAAAAGACTGAGAATCTTGCCTATTGCCAACATTGGCAGAAGCAGCAGGGATGTACCTGAATACTTCAGAAATTCTGTCCTCTGTTTTACCAGTGCTTCTCCATGTTATGCAAGGCAGGCTAAGATTTCTAACTTCAAGGGTTATAGAAGTTGGAAGGCACAGCTGTGCCAGGGCACTTCCATGCTTTTCCTTGAACAGCATAAGGTCTGGGACTTTGCTTGACAGTTCAGCATGCTCAGCCTTCCCTTACTCCAAGAAAAGCCAGGCGTGCTTGCAGGCATCTGGGGACCTGCCCATCGCTCTGCATCAACCACTGGAGTTCAGTGAGCACAGAGACGTATTGCAAACATCTACAAATGCACCACTGCATTTGCAGAAAGCTGGAAAAACAGACAGTGTATCAGCCTGGTGCTGAATTTTCATGAAAGTAAGAAAGGTACCATTGCTGAAGAAAGGAAAATGCTTCTCTCCTAAGGAGCCAAGCCTAAACATGTCACTTGCTTGATGAGAGATGTGTGATCAGTTCTCCCTTTTTTGTCTTGGAGCCATGGTGCTTTTTGTTTGCTTCACCCACGCCGTAGGCCACTTACTATTCCCTTTTTGCTGATGTCCTAATAAACAGGTATTATGGAGCACAACATATCCGAAGATTTTGCAGAAAACACTACTAATCTTGAGAGCACAATGCAAAAATCAACACATCCAGAACACATAGTGTAGCACCTCAAAAATATTACATTTTCAGTAGGTCTGTTTGGGCCTATGGTTAATCTGAATTTAAAACATAAGGAAGGGAAATTATTCATATCAGTTGATAACCATGGACAGCCCTTCTCCCAGGAGGTGTCAACAGTGCCGTACAGTATGACTCATCCTTGTGGACCTAGGGAATGGGATCCCAGTAAAAATCAACATGAGTGTCATCTTTGCTGCTGTAAGCTTTCCCTAATAGATCAATATAACGATTTTTCTCCCCTTCATTGTCTACCTGTCACTCTTCAATCTCTCTTTCAAATGAAAAGTAGAACTGTCTGTTAAGCTTCCCTTTTAAGAAGCTAAAACACTTGTTATTTCCAAGCCATTATGACTGCAAAGTACTCTTAAAAACTCACACTAATGATACACTTGTAGGTGGACAGCTAACGTAAAAGTTCATCCTAAGTAGAAGTACAAACACATTGGGGTTTTTCTTGTTCCCTCTTAAAGAAAGGATCATGTTAAACACCTGTCCTTCTTCCGGGCCACCATCTCATGGGTATCTGCACAGGTCTCATGACACGTTGCGTTACTGTAAATGACTGCAGTCAGAGCTTTTGGCAATATATTCAGGAGTTTCACCTGTAAATGTTCAGCAAGAAGTCCAAAGGGAGCTATGGAAGCAGCTATTGCTGCCCGACATTCAAGAGGATTGAAAGGAAGAGGTGGCAAGGGGAGGCAGCAAAGACTCAAAATATCTTGTGTTCTTTCAGAGAAGTGTCTTAGTTTTATTTATCAGCTGTATCTAAAGATTTGTTTTGTGAGTAGAGGATCTGGAGAAGAGATTTATATTAACAAATGCTTCATTTATTCCTCAACCAAGCTTTCTTCTTCTAACTACTATGAAAGACTAGCAAAACCAATTTGCTAGACACAATTTGCAATGAAATAGCTGGGGAATGTTTTCTTAAATTAAATTAGTGACGGCAGTCTCAGAGAGACATAGGTAATGAAAACATTTCATGAGTGTGCATGTGACAAAAAAAGCATGTGCTCCAAGCCAAACTTGCTTTTCATTGCTCTTTTGTCACATCAGATGTTTTTATACAAAAACATAGACTGTCCATGTATTCACCACATCTGGTGTCCCAGTTTGGGTTTTTAGTGAAAACATACAAGAATGTGACAAACTTTGATTGATTAGCTAAAGTGAGTGACAGCTTCCTTCTAAGTGCCTAGACCTGATAGCATGCACCAGCGCAGAGGAAACTGAAACGTAGGTGTCAGCCGAGTGCAGCAGTGGCTTACGCTAATTTTCATCAGGAGATCCAACCTTCACATCCTGTTCACATAGACACTTAGCGTTGAGCTCTGGGTTATTCCAGAAAATTGTCAGAGCCTGACTTTTATTAAAGCGCGCTTTGGCTGACAAAATGCTGACAGTTTCAGAGAAAATGCCTGTAATGTTATACAGTGTGAAAATGTTAACCACTAGGCAATGAGTAATCTTTAAAAAATATATACTGTTTGGAAACTAATGTAATCTTCATAATATCAGTAAAAAATAGCATGCTAAATATGTAGAGAGAAAAGCACATTGAGTAAGATCTTTGGTGCAGGGTCCCAGTAGGTACCCCCTCTTTCTGCAGAGATTATCCACTTCAACAAAGTGGACCTGGAATAGCTAGGCACAATAGCAGTATCTGAGATACATATATATAGATATAATTTATACATAAAACCATGAGTTATTTTTATAGGTCTGTCCATTCTAAAATAGGCCTCATTTAATGGAAAAGTTATGTACATTTTTCTAAGCAAAAAACAAGGCCAATTTCTTCTCATATTTTCCTAAGTGTTGCTAGAAGATATTGGCAGCGTGTTCTCCCTTTCTGGCAGGACTGAGGGTGAAGAATGAAGGTTCACTCCTCGAGAGTGTGAAAGAGATGTTCACATTTTCTGTTAAAAATGAGACCCTTAAAATTAAATTAGAGATGGGCAGAAAAGGTTTTGAAAGATTTTCCTCTTATAAAAAAAATACAAAAATTCCTAGTTTGCAGTGGGTTGAAAGAGTCAGAGAACCAGTGTGTCCAAAATATCCAGCAGCCTAATGGATACTGTATTCCCAGAAAAAACTTCATATCATGCACCTGCCCTGCCCAGGTCATGAGGAAATTCAGTATTCTTCAGAGATAAGTACTGGACTGTTCTCTGCACTCATTCATTTGGCATGCACCTGCATGCAGAATGTGGTAAAAGTATCTCAAAGTCCAGAAAATTAAATTAAGTCAAGTGCTATTATTGTAAGATCTATGTTGTCTAATGAAAAATTACTTCTGCTGAATTTCTGGAGTCTGAGCTGCCTGGACCAGCTTTGTCTTGCCACTGTTCTCAACCCCTTCCCACACCCACTTTTCCACTCAAGCATCGCAACTTGACCACCTACACTGTTAAATGGTCAGAACTGCTCTGGCCTCTGCCAACCACAGATACCCCAGATGATGATGATGCAGAGGACCAAAACAAGCTGTACATGAGGCAGTGTGGTTTGAGCAGTTTCCCAGCAGAGCTATCAGCTGCTCACTGGCCCCTGTTCCAGATTTAATTTGCTGGGATAGATTTAGCCATAAGGACTGGCTTCATTCCTGTCTGAAAACATAACACATAAAGGAAATTAGCATATTGATTCTTAATTGATTAAATTAATTTACCTGCCCCAGCCCTAACACTTATAAATTAAAGCAGCTTAGTTTACCAAAGTTGAGCTTAATCTCTATAAAACTGTAGATTGGCAGATAAATATTAGCACTCTCCACCAGTACTCCATACTTGGAAGGGCAAGAAAGAGATGGACACAACGGATTTTCCTTCACTGGGCATACTCTTAGCTGGCTAGCTGCAGCTCATCTGTGAAGTTAAACATTCAACAGGCATCATGCAGGTGCTTCACAAGCCCTGGGTAAAAAACAGACATCACAGGACATATACAAATTAAAAACATCTCATAGCCCTTACATTAGTATTATTCAGACTGTGCATGCATCTCATTTTCACAAACTTTGGTTGCTGTTTTTTTTTTTTTTTAAGCAGGAGAAACACACCCAAATCTAAGCTAAATACTTTAAAATTCACTGCGTGTTTGAAATCCAGACATACATTCATTTCCACACTTTACAGATGTTCTCTCTCTATGTTACAGTCATGCAACAGGCCTGGCTGTTGGATGCTTTAGGTGCTCACATTCCCATTTTGCACTTGAGCCCAAATTTCAGACTTCTGTGCATATACTTTGCTGCCTCTCGAATTTTCCTGCAAATGACATATCCCAAGCAGCTGGCTATGTAATTGCATAAACCAAGCATACACCAACTCATCAGCTGGATACAAGCAGATCTCCTTCTGTTCCTCCTTTGCACTAGTTGGTCACAGGCTGACTAAGGCAGTAGTGTAATGCAGCCATGAAAAAACCCAAACATAATCCTAAAATGTATTCCTGTTAGACCCTAGGGAATATTAATATCATTGCTCTAAATACTGGCAGCTTTCATCTAGAATATTGTATGCTGTTCTGGTCATGCATTTCAAGAGAGATTAATCCAAAGTGGAACATTTGCAGAGAACAACTACTAGGATGATCAGAAAAAGAGGGAATGTGTTTTACAAGAGGCTGCAATTATGTGGCTTGCTAAGCTAATTAAAAACAAACAAAAAATGTTGAGTGAGGGGAGAGAGTGGGAAAAGGTTTGTACATATATCAGAAGAGTAGAGGGAGAGAAAACATAAGGAAATATTATTTTTCCTGTACAAGAATACAGGAAGAAGAACAAATGCGATTAATTGTCCATAAACAAACTCAGGCTGAAAGCAAGCTTCCCAGCCATCACAGCAAAATGTTTAGGAAAACCTTCAGATTATAACAACGAGAATACAAACCTTCAGATAAACTTGATGAAAAAACTACTGTAAAGACTAGGTAGGTTTCATCAGCCAGTTTATAAGTACAGGTAGCCAGTCCCTGATGAGGAATGTGACCAGTCCTGAAGATAGCTTAAGATAAAGGAAGGAACCTTCTTATTCATATGCTTATCACTTGGACCCCATACTTTAAGTTATTGTTTTAACAGATGGGATCATTAGCTGTCAGGTCCTACATTACAAAATGTGATTTTGTAAAAGCAAAAGAAAATAACCTTAAACTCAAGCACTGATTTATGGAAAGAAAGCCCCCCACTCCCCACCCCCCCAAATATCTTTTTGTTTGTCGGTTTTCAGTGAGCAGTTGAAATTCAAGAGGGTAAAATCATAGGGCTTGAGCTCATAAACCAAGCTATGTCTCAAATTGCTCTGCAATCAGTTGTTACGCAGTTAACATCAGTTAAGCAACTGAGAAAAAGAGGACTGAGCACATAGGGAGAGAGAACATATCTATGAAATCTTGCAGCAGGATTGGCTTGTTTTTTCCTTGCAAACTGGTGTTTTGTTTTTTTCCAAGGCTTCAGCTAACAGAAAATTTGTAAAGATATTACTTTGTGATCATCTCTGAAAGTGTGGAGTAATTAGAAATTCATTTTGACAATTTGTTAGCTGATGTAGTTCAGATATAATGAAGACATAAGATCTCATTCACTATCTTGCACACTATGCATGCAGAATTATGCAAATTAAAGACATATCAGTCTAAGTCAAAATTCCACCATTAAAGATTTTTTCCCTATGTGCCTTTTAATAGCTTTTTTTTCTAGTGTAGATGTTCTTATTCCTTTCATTGATCTGCTTCTAAAGATTTGATGTCTTGGATAGTTATAATTTTCTGGGTTTTTTTCTTTTAGCATCTCTTTTGGGAACTTTTTACTGTTTAGTTTAATAACTCATACGAAAAAAATGCACTAAATCCTTACCTTTTGAGGTTTTTTCCCTCTGAATGCAAAGCCAATAGTGATGTGATAGTTTGATACTAGGATATCCTGCAAAAAGTCTTTGCTGTGAATTTCATGCCCACCAGTGTCAATAGGGTTTATACGTTCATAAATCAAAGCCTGTTTAAGGCCTCAACTTGGACACAATCCCTTAAAATTGATTGCACTTAAGATGTTGTTTAGGTTACAAGTGTTATTATCAATGAGCTTACAGGTTAAATGTCTCATCCTTCAAATCACTACAATAAAACTTATAGAAATATGAAGACTTATTTCTGAAGCAGAAAGTTATTTCAGTACAGCAACTAGACACAGAAGAAAATGCTGACAAAGTTTTCCCTTTTGAAACAAAACATATTCTGTCCCCACAATATCAAAATATAAAGCAAGTCTCTGTACGCATCCTGAATATACAATTCCCATCCATAGCAGCTCTGCTGCTTAAGATCCTGGAAAAAATGCTGTTATCTACAGTGTTCTAGGGGGGCACCTTACCTGTCCTGTCAGCATGCAGGACCATCTGATCCCATAACTTAAGATTTAGTCCAGAAAAATGTGGATAATTGCTTTCCAACCTTTCTCAGATTATTGCATTAAATGCAGGCTGAGTTCAGAAAAATAATAATAAAGTATAAAGCACAGATGATTGTATAAAGATTTCATTGTTTCCTTATTTCATAACAGAAGCTGCCCAGGTGCATGGACTTGCTCATGTCAAGTGTAGAGCATCCATCTGCTGTGATTTGTGCTACACACATGAGCAAACCATTGTACACTTTTTGGATAGCTGCACATTTAAGAAAAAGGTCCCAAGTTTTGCACATTGTGGCAGGGCAGAGGGGGCAAGACAACCAGAAAACAGTAGACACCCATCAGTGGAACAAGACCACAGTAGAAATTTAGGTGAAAATCTACAACTGTGAAGACAAATAGCCCTTCCCCCACAATAAGTGACATATCCAGGCAGATAACAGGTTGGTTTTATTGTTGTGGGGTTTTTTGGTTGTTGTTGTTGTTGTTTTGTTTAACAGAAAATACTAACACCACAATGTCAAATTCCTGTAGCCCACAGGATACCTTTGAAGGTGTTTGCTCAGATGTGGGACATGGGACAGCTGTTTAGCATGACACCTGCCATAGCAAACACACACAACTTCCTAGGGCTTTCTCTTCTCCACTTGTGAATGAGCCCCGTTACCGCACGGCCACATCACACACCACTCAGACTTTACTGTTCTTTGACAGTTACCTAGATATGTCTTGCAAGATGGTCTTGGAGGATTTGTACAGAAATCCGTATGCAGAAAGAGTCATGAGTGACAAAACCAAGCAGGTTTGGATTTGATTTTCTTGGGGTTGGGCTGGGGTAGAATTTTTTCTTATATAGCAAAGTTTGAACACATATCCCAAAGGCAAAGGGCTGTAAATCCTCTAAGGTCTCACCTTTTCTTTTAGTGGCCATCACTAATGCTTTCCATCTTTGTAATACCTTTCTAACTTGTGCTTTCCTTTTCTTCCTCCAGTCCCTCTCCTCGGTTTCCAGGACAGCTTTCATCATACTTCTCTGCTATATCCTTTTGCCAGGGCTGCAGGTTTTTGGTTTTTTTTTTTATAGCAGCTGTTCCTAAAACATCTTGTTGGGTTACAGCTGGCAGAAGTAACAGGGACCCCTCCTAAACTGTCTTATGTCCAGTGGTATGCAGGGTACCCACACAGCACACAAAACTAATCTCAGAAGTGGGGTCAATGATAGGAGATCAGGGATCTCATCCGAAAAAGTGCTTAAATATGTATATAAGTGTAAACCCAGCCTCCCTGTTTCATCCTGAAGTATTTTTTTTTAGATGTAGAGCATTAAATAGAAGTTGAGTTTAAGTTTTTATGAAGTTCTGGTCTAATAGCAGATAAACTCACAGTCATCAGAGGAAGGAGCTCATAAGGTAGGGAGCACCCTTTCTTAATACACGCTACAGAGAGGGTACAGAGCAGAGGTTTCTAGAGAGGGTCCACAATAACCTATTGAATGGTCGCTTACATTCCCAGGTGTGCTTAAAATCGTGGCGTTTTCTAACACTTGTTCAATGGGTGCATAGAAGAGCTTCTTCCTTGAGGTCAAAATACAGTGCTGTTGAAAATTATACTGATTTTCCCCAAGTTGCGTAGTGTCAGGGTCCTGCATTTCTGCCCAGGAGGTCCTGTGCAGGAGGACCAGACAGCACAGATACCAGGCTATGCATGCCCAGTGTCCAAGGTGCTGGCAATGTGACACCACAGACTTCATTTTGGTGCTCTGATGGGCAACCGAAGAGGTACCAAGACCCTCAGCCATACCATAGTACTCTACTCACAACCAAAAATACTCATTTTGATGAATTAAAAGCGACTACTGAATCCTAGACTTTAAACTCATTACCCGTATCTAAGTCAGCTGCCACTGAACCAAGACAGCTTTGTTAATTTTTGAAGAATAGAGCTGATGTCTTTTGATGGCAGTTTTTTAGAAATGTTAATGCATTGTAATCGAGCTGTGTGGTGGTCACAGAAATTATTTCCTTTGGTTTGCAACCTACGCATTTGTGCTTGCATCTTCCTTTTTTCACTTACTGAAGAACTAGAATTCAACTCTGAATGCCAAAGCACATGCTTTCCTTTGCAGAATGGTTTACCAGCAATTAAACACTCATTTATAACCACTGTGTAAGAAGTTACTTAACCTGTGATTTACATCGGGGCAGTAAAGACAAGAAACGGAATAAGGTGGTATCTTCAAGTGAAGATACAGGAAGAAAGTAGTCAGTGGTGGAAGGGAAGGGCAGCATAAACCAGCTTTCCATTCAGAAAAATATCATTAGGCAATTATATTCAGAAGCATGGAATAATGAAAAATATTTAGGATACCATATAGAATATAACAAATGTCCAGTGCTTCCAGTGGCTGGCCAGTTTTCCCATGACTAACTGAAAGGAATGTAAAAAGGAGAACAATCTAAAGGCTCTCCTCAGAAATTGAGTGAGAGTCTTTCACTGATTCTCCATAGTTCATGTAGTTCATGGCTCAGGCAGTCCAAAAAAAAAAAGGGGTGGGGGTTGGTGTGGGTGTGTGTGCAGAAAAAAGAAAAAAAAAGCAGTATCATGCAGTTTCAAGCACCTGGCTGATCTGAATAAATCCAGCTAAGAAAATCAAAACATGTACTGCGAAAAGTAGTGGTGACATTTTTGCTGACATCCTGATCTCTCTCTCTAAGCATTTATACCTTGATCGTTACTGATAGCCTGAATGATTTTCTGTGCTAACTTCAACATTTTCACACAAATGGCAAATTTAAATAGACAATACATTTTCACAAGAGCTATACAACCACAAAAAGCAAATTGTAAGAGTTTCCAATTTTAGTGGATATAGGCTGCCTTCTGGGAACAAGATACAGTCAAAGAATGATACTTGCTTTTTTTGCAAGATATAGAATGACCAAAGGCAGTGGATAGTTTAATGTAACAGATATTGTATAGCTCTGCTTGGTTTCACATTTAGACAATATTGTGGCAGATTTTTTATAAATAGCTTTAACACTACTGATACTTTAACCATCACATTATGCATGTTATATAAATTAAAATTATACCTATGTTATGGCATCAAGATTGCTAAAAAAGTACAAGGTTTTGATGTTCCAGGGGTAAAATAGGTTGTATTCTCCTATATATTGGTACATAAGCAATGGCCATTACATGTTTATAAAATAACTCCATCATCAGTTAAATAAACCTTTCCCTAACATTGTTAAATTTCCTCAGGACCTATGGTTATATGTATGGCTTTGTTTTTAAAATATTTATGCAACAGTGTATTTAGAAATTAACTGCTTTTTAGCCAATGGGTGTTAGTGAGCCTGTCAAAACATTGTTATTTCTTTTATGGTTACTTGTATTTAATTTTCTACCTGATACAATAAAAAGATTTGAGTGATTAATAAATAGCTAGTGATTTCTCCACAGAGTTTATCACACTGCTTTGTTAGCACAGCATATAGTTTACCAAGCAGCTGAGGTTATTCTGCATTATTTCAATTTTTTAAAAAAAGTAACTAAAACAACTTCCCTTCCAAATTCCTGGCTGCCCAAAATGCTAAAACCCAATGATGTGTAGGAATTAAAAAAAAAAAAAAAGAAAAAAAAAAAAAGAGGAAAAGAAAAGAAAAACAAAAAAGAAAAGAAAAAATCCTCATAACTCCTTGCCTGATAAATGATAGGGAAAGTTTGACAGATCAGAACGATACGAAGCAGCCTAAAACATTTGGCACAATGTGTGTCTGGCATACAGAGACTGCCTGTCAAATGCCTATGACTCCATACAGCAGCTAGGGACCCTATGGAGCAGCAGATGGACCATTAAGGTAGTATTAATGTAGATGCCATCAGTTTTCAGTTCTGACTGGGACATACTCTTTAGAACTATGAGCAGCTGCTGCCATTTATTGTGACAGCTTCCTGCTAACTTTTGCCAACTGGCACAATCTGACTCTTTGTACCTGAGCTATTAAATGTGTGACTTCCACCGTTTTATTCCTCCAGAGAACTCTTTTAATAATCCTCTGAAGAAGGAACGAGGCATTTATCACCAAAGTGAATACACACACCATACAGTTCTATTGTCCTTCTGCACTGCTGTAGATTTTACATCGGGAGTAAACATAAGCGAGCCTCCCATGCCTTACATAGTCGCCGAAATAGGCAAAACTGGTGAGTTCTTGAACTGTATTTAAATGTACTGCATTTCCACTACTGTTTTAGATTGCTGGCTTACCTTGGAATCTTTTAACGAGCGGTTCAGGGACGGGAGGGGAAAAAAAAAAAAAAAGAAAAAAGGCACATTTCATTAACACACAAAAAGGAAAACACTTTCTTTTTAACTACAGTTCTTTGCGCCAATGAGCATAGGTCAATATTATAATTATAAACGGATTTTTGAACACCCGCTGGTCTACTTAATATCTAAACATTCCTTTTGTGGCAAGTAAAGCTGTCCATTCTTGTAATGTCTTTACTGCATAGCAGGAACAATGCATTATAAATGATGAGTGATCATGTATTTGTTATCACCTGCACTATAATTTCAGCAAAATATGCAACAATACTACAGGCAGAAAAAAAATCCCACCCTGTTGTACATGTCTTTGATCCAGCTAGACTTCTAGGGATACATTACATCATTTGATTGTGCCAAACAAGAAAGCTAACAGTACAGCACAGCATAAGGTTTGACATACAATACGAACTGCAGCTAGTCATTATAAAAAATGGCTGGCAGACATTCATTATGCTGAGCTAACATCTTTTCTGCTTCAAATCTTCCTGCAATCTGACTAATAATGTATGCATGGACTTCCATTGCAGATCTCCATTGCTTGATGCTACACTACCCATGTATACATGCACAATCTCCCTAAAAAAAATCTAAATGAGCCAAAAACTTTTAAAAATAGGCTGTGCTGATATGTGCAATGAGAACCATGCACACTATTGAATCTACGGAAGATGAAAAGTGTTGAGCCTGCACATAATGAGAAAATTATAAATTAAACATAACTAACCATTAATAGAATTCATTTACCTTTTGTATGAGCAGAAAACATTTGAAATAATATTAACAGTTCCAGTAGAAACTTCCAGAGAAAATGAATCCTGCATATTGGAATGATTGTACTTCACATATAAATTAACTTTTATGTAAGCATGCAGTGTGCACTACACATTTCTAGTTTTTCTATATAAGATTTTGGCTATATTTTATGGTACCATTACACATCCTTTAAGTGAAAGTTACCTAAAATTGTCAGTCTTTTGATCTGTGTCAGAGTTCAAGCAATTTTCCAGAGTATGCAGAATAATACCAATCTTAGGAAATCAGGAGTACGTAGAGTGATGCATGTACAATAATACCAATCCTAGGAAGTCAGGGAATTAAGAAAATTTCAGCATTCTGTAGGATTGTGTGCTTACACCCCAATTTTAACAATTTACTCAACAGCAAATAGCAGCGTATGCTTAAATCTCAGAAGATATAATGGTCCTAAGAATGATGAACTAGAAAAGCATCTTAGTTCAAGGAAGACTTTTATCATATACTCGGATTCAAAAGCCTGCTCAAGACTGACTAAAATGAATGTGCTTATTTAAAAAAAAAAAAAAAAAAAACAACACACAAAAAACAACCAAGAAACAAGCAAAAAACCATAAAACAAGTAAAGCATATGCCTAAGTGTTCTGGATGAAAGCTTGTGGTAGGAAGTGCTGGTGAGGGAAGAATTGGAGGCAGAGGATAGAAGGAGGTAAAAGACTTACATCTACTGAGTACATAGACATCATGAGTACTTGTTTTACCCAGTTAAGAACAAGCTAAATGAAATGGTACATAACATTCTACTTAAGTTTAGTAAATGTCCATTCAATCTTTAGGCACTTAATGTAGCAGATAACTCACATGTATAGCAAACTGCCCAGGCAGTATCGGAGTAATACTTCCTGATTTTACTAACTGTACTTACAACAGCCCTTCATAGGCCACGTTATTCATAACCCACTCATTCTCACATACCCCAAGGAAAAATCAACTTTTTTTTTTCTTTCTTTCTGTAGTGTGTACAAATAAATAATATATGTATTTATATAAATTATTCCATAATCTGAGAAAGTTGTTCAAGACCCTGGGCTGGAGAGCTGTCCTTTTGAGACTGTACCTGTGTGGGGACAGAGGAATACTCAGTTGATGTGGCTTCCAAAGCCGTCAGTGGCATTGAAAAGTTGCACACACGAAAGCGATTCTTAAAGCAATATTGTGACATAAACTACATAGAATCATTTCGGTTGGACAAGACCTTCAAGATCATCAAGTGCTGAACTGATCCATTTTAAATTCTTTGTATGTACCCTTCAGGGAAAAGTAATTTTACACTAATTGTTTATAAGCCTACTAACAGCTTATATAGATATTATTTTTCTACTTGATTACTCCAATTTTTGTATACTATACTGTACTCTACTATACACTTGGCACAAGGATAAAAGTGGCACCATATAAGAACTGAATTCAGATTTTGAACCCAAGTATTAAAGCACTTCCAGGTTATAAAATTGGCTCAAATCATAGAAACCTTTGTTGCCAGAAGTATACGCAGTCTCATTTCAGACATAAGAAATAAGGATTTGACTAGCAGAGTTTTATGTTTTCAGAATTTCTAAACAACTTTTCTTCCACAGAGATAAAAAATGAAAGTGTTTGAGTCAAGATTTGACTTCAGCTGTTTCTTCCTGAGCAGTCACACCAAATGAATGCTGCAATAATTGCATAGGTTTTGATCTGAAGAATAAGATTTTTAGTCTATGAATTTAGACAACTGCTTACCACATGGCTTATAAACTGGAGTGGAGCAAAAGTGGAGGAACTACTGGTAATTTAGGAAATAGTAGTTCTCAAAACTTTAGCTGATTGTAGATCAATCTAAAACCTAAATAGCTGAAAACAAGATGCTCCACGCAAAATCCAAACTTGGCCTTAAATTTGTTATACATTAAAAATACTTGATGCTTGTTTCCTTAGCAATCATTTGCATAATTATTCCAGGGACCATGCTGCTATAAAAGACAGTGTATACTGGCAGAACCTTTGGAAACATTTAGAAAGAAAAGGGATATATGTGTATATACATACATCAAAGCATTTTCCTCATTTTACCCCCTTCCCTTATTATTTTTGGTTTTTTACCAGTCTGAATAAAGATGTTATATAAGACTGTTTTTTCTAAGATTACCTATCTTGTAGTCTTTAAAATATGCTGAGATTATAGTCTCAACTTAATTCGCAAAGAAAGAAGTTCACAGTATAAAATTACCATCACAAATAGTCTGAATTGACGCCCATATCAGCAATTCCCAGCACAGAAGGCAAGCAATGAACTGTCAGAGGGACAAAATGACCTTCTGGCCTTTCTAGCAAAAGGTTGAAATATGTTGGCAAAGCAGCGTGAAAAAACTCTACATTTGTGAAGTACATAAGAATGAGTCGGGCTGAAGAGGTTTATCCAGACCAGCATCCAGCCTCTCACAGTGGCCAAAAAGCAGGTGCCTGAGGAAGGAGGAAAAGCACACGATGATATTTCCTTCTGCAAACTCTTGTGGCAGTTTCAGCATAGGGAATATCTGAGACAGAACTGTCATTGTGCTTAAGAGCCCTCAATGAAAATTTCTTTCATTAATTTGTGTAATTGCTTTTTAACGAATTTTCATTTCCACATCACCCTTTGGGTAAAAAAAAGTCTCACTGTAGTACAGAAAACTTATTCCATCTTTGGTTATGTTTTGGTTTTTTGGTTTTTTTTTTTAATTGTTAGCTGTTAATTTCATTCACGTACTCCTAGCTTGTATATTTATACAAAATATGGTAGGTTTCTATTTACCATGACATTCATGGTTCTGTCATTCATTGATTGTGTCTTTTCCACTTTAAACCCATCTGCAGTGGTTGCCCATCCTCTGTAATGCCCAGCCTTGCCTGATTTTAAATTCTAAGCCTCCCATTTGGAACCGATCCAGATGAAAACGAACCCAGAAAATGAGTGAATAAAAATAAATGGAAAATTATTACTTTGCAGATGCATGGTCCATGGTCCAGCTGACCAAACAACCAGATAAATGTCGGCACCAACACAAATGCAGTAAAAGGACCTCATGGTTAGTTGGGAAAGGGTCAGGACACCTTCTGAAGAACAGCCCACACAGACAGCAAGTCGTGTTGATCAGCACATGGTAAAGCACAGCTGTTACATACTGCCAGCATGCTGCAAGATTTTCTTTAGAGTATATTTCTCCTTGATTTGGAGCCTTGCTGGTTGGAGGAGCAAAACATGGCACCAGTTCTCAGCCAGGCAAAGTGCTTTTCCTTCCAATGGAGGATGAAGGTCGCCACCAGTACACAGGATCTGCTCTGCACTGCCACACATAAATTATTAGAATATAAACTTCATAATGCAAACAATAAGCAATGCATTTCACTCTTGTTCCACCCTCTAGGAACAAAAGAATGTCATATCTTTTAGTTCCACCCTCCCCAACCCCCAGAGTTCAAAGACTTACAGGTGCTTTAAAAAAAAACATCTGCTTTTCATCAATGTGCATATTTTACCAGTTTCAAAAGCATATTAATATCCTTTGTGACTTCTGTTAAAGTAAACAGAAATAATTGGAAAGGTGACAGATAAATTATTAGAAGACAGTATTTAGGATCTGCAATACAAACTAAGCACAAAAGAAGGCAGAAATTCTTCACACATAAATAATTTAAAAGAAGGTAACAATTTTACCTCAGCAGGGATGGTTTATTTAGGATAAGATTTTATATATATGTATTTTAAGAACACTGTGTCTTCATTTTGTCCTAAGCCACATGTACAAAGCATTGAAATAGCTGGCTCTAACCATTATTAATGTAATGTTTTTCTGTAAACTGCACATTATACCAGGCTGATAATTATCTCTGTATTAATCACTGTACATTTGATCAGATAAGTGCAATTACTCTAAAGGTAACAGTTCCAAACAATACCCAAGTAAGTATTGCAAAATTAATTAAAATCTTAAGGGTCTTTTGCTCATTTTAAAATTCCTTTACCACTTCCAGGGGCAAGAGATTCTCCTCCTTTTCTTGAGGACAAAATCACCTTTATAATTTTTTTCTTCTATAACTAAGTGGGTACAAGTAAAGGAAAATCTATGGAAAGAAGTAGCAAATGCAAGCAATAGGTCTTTAAAAAATAGTAAGAAATAAGACCGAGTATATTGGTACCTATATATGGTCATGTATTCAACTGGCAAATGTTTGATTAAGGCAATTTACAAAAAAAAAAAAAAGCTTCCTGGCTATTTTGTTTCCTGAAGTTACACCCCTTCCCTCAAGCAGAAACTATATTTTGCAGAGGACATATCTCTTGACATATATGATAACGACAGATGGCACATAAACACCTGGAACAAATAAATAAATGTATTCCTCTGCTCGAGGTAAAGCATCCTATCTCATAATATGAAAGCCTGCAACACGAATTTGGACACCTTAATGTCACATATTACATATATTATCTCTGTGCTGGCTCTGCTCATCAATTGTGTTTGTTGTCAGAGGCTGTGCTCCAAAAACAAAGACAGTGGGAACGCGCAAAACTGTGAGACACCTCAGTGGAGGAACAGGCATGTCACATACCTGCAGCTTCAGCTGTGGAAAGCCACCAAGCTGTGCCATGTCATCGCTACCTTCTGCAACACCTCAGTTCAAAGAAAGGTGTGTGACATGCCTGACTCTCACTTCAAAGACACGTATGCTGCGTGGCAAAAATTGCTGCAAGCTCCTTCTCATGTTTGGGATCAGCATTTTATATTTGGGTTTTTTATTCCTTCTCCCACATGGTGCTAATAAATGGAGGAAAATCGTTTCCATTTTACACACCCTGAAAGCATCAGATTTCAAAAGATAGTGTCAAACCTGTCACCTTGCATGTATATGCGTTTTTGACTATTCACACTGAGCCTGGCTTTTGCATTTCATAGTGCTGAGCTGGCACTTTTGAGAACACTTTCTTTAAGTAGTATCGAACATATGCATGCGGGATTGTGCACCATAGGCTGACATCCAGATTTTTATTTTTTGAAAATGCATTGCAGGGATTATCCAAAATCTGCAAAGCAATGGAGCAAGCCTCCTACCAGTAAAATTAGTGGTGCAGTACTGAAGGCAATAAAGCAAAATTGATTTACATCAGTTGGGTATCTCACATGTTCCCTTGCATAATGCATTTACTGCAAACCTCTAATCAATCTGCATTTGCAGGATGGTCTGGACTTTCACCTCTGAAGTATCTTATTTCTGAAAGAAAAACCTCTTCATGGATATTTTTGCATCTGAGATGAAAACACAAGATTTCCATTTGGACAATATTTTCGTTATGGAAGATACTTGAGCACCTTAAATTAATATTTTAGCAAATAGCTTAAGTGCCACACACAAATGAACTAGAAAATGGGACTGTATTTTAAAGGACATTGTATACATTTGTAAATGTTAATATTTCTTCTTATTATCATTTTTATCAGTCAAAATTCTGAAGTATTGAATAATGTCTTAGAACATCTTACCTTACAATCAATGCTGGAATTCTCTTTGAATCTGAGATATTGTATATTTCCCAATAGGATGCCCTTTTGAAAGACTTTCTACCCATGCATAAATACAGTCACATAGCACTTTGAATGCTGGCTGTAACTGTCCTGGACAATGTGTAGCTCATGGAATGGCTTTCACAAAGAGACCTTTTTGGGAAAGAAAGCTTTGCAAGTTTAAAAAACATATTCCCTTTAAAAAGACAGGCAGGGTTGTGCAGAGAAACGAGACAATGCAAGTGATCACACAACAGTTTATTGTGGGGTAACTTCAGGCTGGAATTATACCATGGAACTGCATGTATGCATGGGTTTTAACCCATCATAAATACAATTTCTTTTACCAGGTAGGCTAATGAGCAGGTATTGTGGTTCAGCTGGTGTATGACAGTACTAAATTGTTCCATATTTTTGCACATTTGTTTGTATTCTTATATTATAGTACCTTAATAAGACAGCTTCTGAAATCAACACCATTTGGGTTTTTTCCCATTCAGGGTTTTGGGGGTTTTTTGTTGTTTGTTTTTTTTTTAATTTTACAATTTTTAGATAGAATTTCTAAAAATTCATTAAAAATTGTTTTATTTCAAAAGATTGTTTTCCACAGTGCCTATGCCGTGTTCATTGGGCAGTACTTGCAACATGACTTACATCATGCATGAATCGTAATCTAAGACAGAAAGAATCAAGCAACTCTACTTCTACATTGTATTAGTACCATTCTCTTACCCAAGTGAAAACTCTTGTCAAGAGTAGAGAGATCTAGTCTGTGTTCAGACAGGGGTCGTACTACTTTATCCACGTACCATGAACTAGATTCTTGATTTCTTATGGAGCGGATGCTGATCAGCCAGAAACCCAGAACATTTCAAAATGATAGGTGTTACAATTTCTGTCCGAGTGTACCAATACATACAATTTCCTGTACAACAGAAAATTTTAAATACAGATATCCATATTTATGTATCCATACATAGACCTGTTAGAGCGAGTCCAGAGGAGGCCGCAAAGACGCTCAGAGGCTGGAGCACCTCTCCTGTGAAGACAGGCTGAGAGAGCTGGGGTGGTTCAGCCTGGAGAAGAGAAGGCTCCAGGGAGACCTTACAGCACCTGCCAGCACCTAAAGGGGCCAGCAGGGAAGCTGGAGAGGGGCTTGTTTATCTGCTGTTTTTGACTAAAAGTGAGCTGAGCTTTCCTGCAACAGAAAATACAGCCCTGTATCCAACATGATATCATTTGGGTCTCAAAAAATAAAAAGAATTCTTAGTCCTAAATATGTAGTTCCAGCCTTACACAATAAAAATAGTTTCTCAGCAATAGTATTACATCAAGATTATTACTATTATTATAAGCATCACAATGACTCAATTTTTTCAAATGTACACACTTAAGCTATACTAATTTGGTATATACTAATTTGGTAACTAATACCAAAGTTGGTCAACTTCCCTTTTTCACTGACACATATAAAGCATCAAAAACATTGGTAAACTGCAGAGTTTTCACCATATACTCATAGAATATATTGATGTAGAAATTATTTATATGGAGTAACATAAAGGCAAGTGAGCCAGCAAATCTCCAGAAAGCAAGGAAGCACAAAGTTAGGGAAATATGAGCACAGAGTATCCAAACATAATCACATCCTGCCATCATTCATAGAAAGACTAAAATGTAGGCATGGAATCAGAAGTGTCATATTAATACAAAATTTATCCCAGAAAGCTTGTTAGATGCAATCATCTCATCATTCCTGTGAGGCAGAAATCTGACCAGCATTTTTCAGGGAAAAGTAAAATGTTGGGGAAGCTCCCTGCAATTGCACATATTTTCTCCCAAGATCTTCTCTGTCAAAACCAAGAAACAGCAGCAAGTAAAATGCTCATCTCCCGACATCTCAAACTATCAGTGGTGACTCTCTGAATTTTAGATACCTTTTAGATTTCCATAAAAAATGCTGAAAATCTTAAATTCTGTACCTGCCAAACATTTAGAAACAAATTTAATACACTCCATTAAAAAAAAAATAATGCTACATCAAATAATAAAGCCAAGATATTTTGAAGACAAAAAAGATGCATGAATAAGCTTACATAATTAAACAGGATCATTTCAAGTGAACAGTTCTTGCTGTTTATGTGATTATGTTTTCTTCATAACCACAAAATATATCTGAATAATTATTATCATCATCATCATCAATAATGACCTTTATGTACCTCAATGCACTACAACTGATTTCATATCAGTAAGACTATTTTTTCAGGATTTCTGCAGCATAAGTGCAGCATTAGGGTCAGAATCTCGAACTCATTAATTCAACGAAAGGGCAATCTTCATTAAAATCTTCACAATTATAGAAAGCCTTCATTCTCCAAAAAACATACACTCATATTTAACCTCTTAATTATATTTGGTTAAGTCAATAATAGGCAGCCATGTAAGGTCTTAAATGTATTGAAATTTGTCAGCGTTTTCCTCATGCACTCTTTGTCCCCATGAGCACTGAGGAAGCTGGATGATGTCATTGTCTGGCCACTTTTAATCATCTCTAAAGCTCAAGGTGATAGGGAAGCTTTCTTCCTTCCCAAGAAAGGAAGTAAATGCCAACCCTATTTTCAAATATGGCAAGAGGGAGGATTAAGGGAGCTAAAGGCTGGTCAGCCTCATCTTGACTCCTGTGGGAAGGTGAGGGACCAAACCCTCCCATAGGTCATTTCCAAACATTAAGATGTGAAGGAGATTGGGAGTAGCTGACATGGATTTATGTAGGGGAAACCACGCTTGGTTAGCCTGATAGACTTGAAGGAAATGACTGGATTGGTGGAGCTGTGGAGAGCAGAGGATGTTGCCTATCTTGACTTTAGCAAGGTTTTCAACTTGTCGTTTAAAACATCCTCGCAGGCAAAACCGATGAAGTAAGTATAGACTAGAAAAATGGACAGTGAGGTGGGTTGAAAGTTGGATGAACTTAGAAGTGTTGTGATCAGCACCACAAAGTACAGCTTGTGAATTTTAATAAAGGGAAATGTAAAGTCCAGCATATGGGGAGGAATAACACCAAGCGCTGCTACAGGCTGGAGGCTGACCAGCTGGAAAGCAGCTTGGCAGAGAAGGAGCTGGGGATTGGTGTGGACAGCAAACTGATGGTGAGCCAGTATTGAGCCCTCACAGCAAGGGCCAGCAGCCTCCTGTGCTGCATTGGACAAAGAGTCACCAACAGGTCAAGGGAGGTGATTCTTTCCCTCTGCTCAATGCCAATGAGACACACCTGGGGTGCTTTGTCCAGTTCTGGGGTGCTTTCCAATCCAAAAAAGGCCCACAAAGATGACTAAGGCACCAGAGCATCTTTCATACAAGGAGAGACTGAGAGAGCTGGAACTGTTCAGCCTAGAGAAAAGATGGCTCAGGGGGGTCTTTTCAGTGTTTACCAATACCTGGTGGATTATAGAAGACAGAAACAGAGCCAGTGATGCCGAGTGACAGGACAAGAGGCAATGGGCACAAACTGAAACACAGGAAATTCTATCTCAACATAAGAAAAAATTATATCTTCTCTAAGGGTGGCCAAACACTGAGCCAAGTTGCCCAGAGAGATTGTGAATTTTCAGCCTTGGAGGTAATCAAAATCTGACTGGACATGGTCCTGAGCAACCTGTGTAGTTGACCCTACTTTGAGCAGGAGGGTTAGACTCCAGGGTCTCCAGAGGTCCCTTACAGCCCCAACTGTTCTGTGGTTCATATCTGTTAGGCACTGGATACTTTTGCTAAATTACTAAATAGTAAGCGTGCAAGAAGGATCAAGACAAACGTACGTATCCAAGTAAAATGTTTTAGAATAGAAATCATATATCAGTAAATGTGCTTTTTGAACGTATTTGACACAAGCATGAAAACCTTAAGAAATGTCAGGTTTAAGTGGGAAGATGTTGCTTTGTGCATTCAAAATCTGATGTGGAATACAAAATATGTTGTTACCTGCCCCAGTTATGTACACAGGCAGATTAGGCTTTTCGGTACAAGATCAATTCTTTCATACAATGCTGTGTGTGTTGTTTTTTTTACAGTAACTACCATCCTGTAGGAATTTATGATTGGATCTTTGTGTTTTATAGCAGCAGAAATAAAACAGGCACTGCACTCTGTTAAGATCCTGCTCTTCAGAAAAGCATGGATAACCTTGGCTTTTGTTCCTAGCAGTTTTGGGTTCAGTTTTTTGAGAGTACACGCTACTCACTGGGAATCCTTTTGTTCTTCACAACTGGCAGGTATTCGTACTTTCAGAATTTCATAGAAAGCCACAACAGGAACAAAGCCAGAACATACAGGTGACATTGTACTCATGGAGTAAAAAAGTGTATTTATAAATTTGATTGTCACTAGGACAGAAAACATCAGTTCAACAGTGGAGAGCATTTTCCTTTGTGTGGAGCCTATGCATTTTGCCTTCATAAGCTGCCATACATAATATGACAGAAATTATTAGGCACTGCAGCTAATTAATCCAACTTTCATTCCAAGCTTACTTTTACTAATATAGCTGAAACATTTAAATCCACCAAGAGAAATGGGCAGTGTCTTTTCATACCATATTTCCTGCTTAGTTTCCTGTTGCAAATCATTAAACAGCCAACAGATGCATTTTGTTTTCTGCTTGCACATGTGCAAGCAATTTTTCTCGAAGGGCAAAAGTAACATTAGTTTGTGCCTCTGTTATAGTTCATCATAATGTCATCACTATAACTCCTGCCTCAAAGAAGATGTTGCTTTTTAAAAAAAATTAATTTATTTATTTTTTTATTCTCACCGAGCATCTTTAACTACACTTGCCAGTGCCACAGTAAGTGGCATTCATCAAAAGATTTTTGGAAAGGTGGTTTAAAGTTCACAGTGAGAACAAGACAGTGACAGATTGTTCATAGAAAGTAGCAACATAAGCCCTACAGACGATAAGGTGAAGACCTTACAATTATTATCTTACAAAAAACCCCACCAGCCAGTCTTTGCTCTGGATCTGAGGCAAACAGCAAGAAAGTTTTCCTTTCCCCTCCTCCCTCTCTTTTGTTTCATCAGTGAAACGCAGAGCAAATATACTTCAGTGTCATGATTTTTTGTTGGCACCTTTCCATAGCCAATTCCATTCATGCAGAAAAGGGATGAAATTCCATCATTCGAGCATGACATCTCAAAATTCAAACTTAATGAGAGCTTTGGCAGCTTCTGTCGAAGGCAGACAGTGATTAACAAAACACTTCAGAGTACAAGGCACAGCAGTGCTCAAAGAAAACAGTGATGATCTCCACTTAATTGTAGAAAAGCCCAAAGCATCTGCCAGCAGAGGAGAGCTCGAGCCATAAGGAGCTATTGCTCAGATAGGCTGTCATCTCCAGAGATCAACAACCATATGCTCAGCTCAAGCGCAAACTCCAAAGAAGTTAATTTTCTGACAAAATACAGGGATAAATATGACATTCAAACAAGTGTGCTCACTCATCCTGAACACACGTTCATCTGCACGTATCAGATTTATGCATCGTTTAAACAGAAGCAAATATAATTTGTTTGGAACACAAACATTACTGTATGAGCACAGGTATAATTAATCTTTGTCCGCTCCACAGGTTCTTGTGTTCCACTGGTTAATGCTTACAGTAAACTTTTGATGAATGAATGCGATCACCTGTTGCGCACTGTCTCATTATGTAAAATACCCACCATCATCTTTTCTGCTACCTGAGTGCACATAGTTACTGCATCTTCAGCTGCAGCAACAGATTTTTATCCTGAGCATTGTGACAGGGCAAGGTTCATTTCTAAATGCCAAGGACAGGGACTTTGAATAATCTCAAACAAGAAAGCTTATTTTAATAAAATTATTACCTAAATGTGCAGAGCTAGAAAAAGCTTCATTAGTCTACAAATATATTAACTCTTTTGTACTTATTTAGTGCTCTATAGACAACGAATAGAAACAAATTATTAAAATGTATATGCCTGGCAGCAAGAAATTAACAGAAGGGAAAAGGTCAACCTAAAAGGGGAATGTACTAGAAAAACACATGTTGTTGAATATGAAGTTAAATGTACTTTCAGTTTTCAAAGAATTTTTTTTTAATCTATTTAACAATTACCTCAAATGCCCTTCTGCTATACAAAGTATAGAACATCCTGACTGTGTTTGAAAACAATTTACTCAAACACCTAGGAAGTGTCCTGTATGCTGACTGAGACGGGATCTCTGAATAGGTCTAGTTAGAGCAATTCCCATGACCAAGTCTCTTAAATGTCAGCGTGTTACATACGTCACACCTGCATGGGTCCCAGTCTATCCTAATTCTGTCCTGCACTGATCCAAAACCTGCATTCAAACTCCCAGCTCTCAGTCCTCATGCCTGGCTTTGGGACATGCTTTACACCTCCTGACTCAGCAACACTCATCATTAGAAGAAATCTGAGGAAAAGGGAAATCAGGCAGTCATTTCATACACTAGTTTCACAAGTTTCGTAACTGAGATGAAGCATATTTCTAATAAAGACGTGTGGAAAGTATGAGATGGTAAATCAGTAAGTAGCTGAATTCAGCCTCATTGCCAAACAGATGTTTGTTTCCTTAATTGTGAGATAGCCTGAAGAAACCAGGCTATCGTGTATATCTAAAACTATTAGAGAAACTAAGGCCTATCCCTGGCAGCATAGCTAGATGATGTTTCACTGGGAATTTGTGTCAGGTGTAGAATAGCAGTGCTGTAAATAGCAACAATGCAAAAGAAAATTATAATCAAGATGTTTCCTTAAATGAGTGGAAGTAGAAGAATTGGCTGCAATTGTTAGCTTTCTCATTTCAGCTTTTTTTTTTTTTTTTCCCCCTTTCTTTTTTTGGTATTGATTCTCAAGCATAGTTCTTGGTAAGCTGCTAAAATACAGCAGTACCATAAAGCATATGGAAACATCTGAAAGCAGAAAAGGATCCCTCACACTGCAGCAGGATGAGCTGGAGCAGAGATTTGCACAGTACGAATGAAGAATGGCACGTAAACTCTGCACACTGCTTAGCAGTACAGAAAATATGGATGGTTCGACAAAACCCTGGTTGGCTGGTGGCTTGGACAGGTTTAACTATGGGCTTTTTTAACCCGTGATTCAAGCACACACCATCCCTGTTCTTCCAGCAGCGACTCCAAAGCCGTCAAACTTCCTCGGGAATTCCCTGGGAGGTGCTACTTTCCACCGATAGCAAAACAAAATTATGTCTCTGTTATTTAGAAAACTGTGGGCTGTATCTTTTATTTTGACCGAAAATAGCACGTAATATGAGCTTTGTTACACCTTCAGCTGCAACACACCCAGGGCTGAATAGCATCAATATTTCCCTTATTTTTGGGGCAGGGTACTTTGTGGAGGAACACCAGTGGAGGAAGCAGTACTTAGCAGAGTCACTACATATAAACAGCTCAGCTGAGAGCCTGACAAAGGGCTCTGTTGTGCTATCTCACAGCACAGCCAATAATGTACAAAATGAAAAACCTCTGCCAAGTGCACGGAAAATGCAGACAATGTCATGCCATTGCTCTCACTAGGCTGTTTGTTATGGGCAGAGCAGCTTACAAGAAGCAGAGCCAAAAAGAATCAGCCGCACCCCTGAGCACAATAGCAAACAAACTCTTTTGAATAAAATTCCTTTAGCAAAAAAAGAATATAAAAAGAAGCAATTTTTAAAATGCAGATATTGCTGCATCACCATCACCTAGAGATTCCTTCATTAGACTGTGGGATAAGAGAAATTAAATGTATCTGTTTTTTAAATTATAGTGTACTGTAGCTTTATAAAAATAAAATTCTCTAAAATCTGTGACATTATATTCCAAACAAGGTAAATTTTTGTATTATAGAATAGCTAGTAAAGTATAAAAGAACTGGTACTGAACAGTAAGAATTGATGTGACTTGCAAAATAAATGGAGAAACAGTTACGTAGGACCCAATTTAACAAGCAACTTAAACATACACTTTATTTTTAGTGTGTAGATATTCTAATTAAAGTGAATAGGATTTAACACATGCTTAAAATGAAATCTATGCAAATTTTTTCCTGAATCAGAACCTTCTTTCAGATTCTGTCACTCATATTTTCAGCAAAGTTAACAAAATAAGCAATTAGCACCTCACACTGCAAATAGTTCTTGTCTTTCAACTTACACAGGGTGTCGGTCTGGCCCCTTAGGTAGCAAATATAAAGAGCACATATGTGTGTGCAATACCAACAAAACAGCAGCAAGTAAGTATTAAAAGCGATTGTACAAGTAACTTCAGGTTTGCATGTACGTTACCTGGGCTTTCTTTGTAAACAATTCATGAAATGTCAAGCACCATGCACATTGCAGATAATAGGTTTGCAATGGGTTTTGGCTGCACATCCAGACCCATTTTATTTTGGAGTACAAAAATGCTCCTCATCTTTTTCTAGCAGCTCCATTCCTCATTTGGAAGAGATACATTGCTTACGAGGCATTAGTTCATTGGGCATTCCCTAAGTTCCACATATAGAGTCTTTTTTAGCATATAATCTTTAAAAGCTTCTAAAGTCAAAGAGAATTGCTACTACCAGGTAGCAATGTAGGTAAATAGAAATTGCACATGAATAATTTGTGTTACTTCCTTCTGCCTGATTTGAATAGTTTAGGAAAAAAAGTCGTTTGCTTGTTTTATCTCTATATAACTGATTTCACTTATTTATTCACCTAAAAATGTTGCTGAACCTAAGCAGATTCTGCCAATTTGTATCATTTTAAGGATTTTATTGCTTGTAGGAAATGTATTCTTAAATGACATATGCAGTGAATTAAAAACTTGCTTACTTTACAAAAAAGCATAATCCAGTAAATACCACTATAACAGCGGCATGGATCTAAGGTGTGTTTCCTACCGGACATCAGAAAACATATCATAAATGTTGTAAGGTAACATCCCCCTTATTGATAATGATGATCTTCTTTGTGCATCTCAGCTGATTAAAGAATGTTCCTTAATCACATCGTTTCACACAACAAAACACCTTTATTCAACAGAAGAAAACCTTCTCTAACAAAAGACTAAATCAATACACAAAAAGCAAGAGAGATTTCTGTGAGAGTGTATGAATATCAGAGTTAATGTTGCAGTCATGTTTTTTTTGCGGTACTGAATACATTTTCACACATTCTTCTTTAGCACTAGAGAGGGACACATGATGGAACTGCAAGCATTAAGAAGATTTTTTTCATGGAAACACCATTGCTGCACCTGCTTTCTTGGATGTTAACTGAACCCTTGTATTTGCTACTGAATTTTATGCAAAGACAACCTGTGTACCTTCCCTTTGAAGTTTTCAGGCCTCATTCTCAAAATGAACTTAAAGCACAAACCAAGGATACATCTTGATTTCTCTTTAATTGAAATGGAACTACAATTGTCCTTGCTGTTGGCAGTAACTGTAGAGATAGCTACCATTTGAAGCGACCCAAAAATATATTCAGCTATTGAAACAAGTGTGTTCTGGATTCTCCACTCAATTGCATCAGTAAGAATTCATAGTAATACCATTCCCTGACAGCAAAAACAAGTGTTGGTTTTCTGTAGTGCTGGAGAAACACACTGTCAGACCTGCTTGACCACCAGAAAACAATCAGGCATGTGAAGGCAGGCACAGGACACTGCTGCCCGAATGTTTCCCAGGAATTGTAAGGTTTCCACATAAAGCAATGACATATGATGAGTTTGGAGGTTTGGGTTTTTTTAATACACAATGAATAGCGGGTTTGACTTTCTACAGCCACAGAGCTTCACCATAGTAAGTAACCAAATCACCTTAATCAGACAAATGGAAACAAGGGAAAAGGCAAAACCAATCTGAATAGGAGAACAACCATACCACGTATGGGAAGCTGTTGTATTGGTATACAGAACAACATGGACTAAAGCTGTGCAGAGGAGCTGACATATTACGGGCTGGGGAGAAGGAAAAAAAAAAGAAAAATAAAGAGTAAAAAAGGTCAAATATCCCTAAAAAGGATTTGCTATAGCTATAGCACATCTGGTTTAAGCAAAGACAACTTTCATTGAAGTGCTGTGTTTAGTTTACGCTGTGCTGTAAGAAAACATAACCTGCTTTGTGTTACCAGTTGCAGTACTTTACTACAGAAACTGTCCTTGACACTTACTGGCAGGAGCTGTCAGTGTTCTTCTGCTATGTACAACAAGTTTTTTGCTTGAAAATACTTAGAATATAAGCAAAAATACGTATAAGGTTTGTTGGTTTTTTACTTTATAAAAGAGTCTAATAAAGACAGTTAAACTTAACTAGTAGCTTAAAGAGATATCCATGTAACACCCCTGTCCAAAACTGTTTCTTTCTGTTAAACTGAACCCTCTGCTAATACCATCTTCAGGTTTGAACTACTGAGAAATCTTAAAGCTGTACTGCTGAAGTCAGTTCTTCACAGGAAAGCAAGGAAATACCATTCCCCTTTGAAATTTCTTATCAGTTTAGACATACAATTTTCTTAACTAGTACTGCAAAAATACCACACATGAACTGCTTTTTAAGGGCATCCATTTAGAAACGACTTTTCTACATAAAAAGTAAAAGTTACTTCAGCGAGCATCAAACTCACTTGCACATGACCATAACTCAGGGGTCTGTCTAGGATGCCACTGAAGCAATGCAAAGATGTTGTAAACTAGCTGCTAGCATTTATTGGGGGGTTAACACCACACTGCAGCCTGAAAACTGAATGGGTGTTAAAGCAACGGCACGCAGGTAGGAATGAAATAGTGAGTTACAAGCAAATCCAAGGATCCTGTACAAGGAGTTGTGTCCCCCCGTAAAGAGGGGTGGAAATGCTGAGCAATGCAGGTAAGCCCCTGCAGGAGCAGAATCCTGGCATGGAGAATCTTGAAGTCTTGTAGATACTCACCTATACCTCAGTACTGGTGACAACTCCTCCCCATAAAGTACAGGAAGAAATCTCTGCCCTGCACTAGCTCTATCTGTTCCTTAATGACCAGAGTACCTGGAGCCATGGAGACCTATACCCAAACCCTTGTGCCAAGGCACTTTCTCTACCATCCTCCTGTCTGCCTCTCCAGTTTACAGGGCATACAAAAAGGCTCTGTAAACAGGAATCCTTTCTTTCTAAACTGTTCTCCTTTATGCTGTGACTCAAGTTCCCTCGCGCAGGAGTATCTTGGAGATAGTGGGTAAAAACGAAGAAGGCGAGGTTACCTTCTCCTGCACTGCTGTATAATAACTCATGTAGAAGGCATATTCTTTTGAATACCTCTCAAATTAATGTCCTGAAAATAAGGTAGCTAAAGTTCATGCCTGTAAGCGTAAGAAAGGATTTCAGTCTCCATCTGGTCCTGTATGTAGGTGTGTAAGAGTTCTGCTTAGGTTCCCTGGGAATTTACTTGGACAAAACTCCTTTTCTTTCATCATAAAGTGACTGCTGAGGAGATAAGACAGTGTGAGTTAGAGACAAAAGTGTCTAAAGCCACATTTAGACCTCAGTTAACCAGGCATCCCTTCCCAAGGATTAAGCCCACCATTTTCTAAGGGACACCAAAAGAAACTTAAAATGAAAGTGACAAATTTAAGTCAAACCATAAAAGGAAATGAATTACTAATTCATAAATAATATAAGAAAGACAAATGGAAAAGTTTCTATGCAAATATCCTTCAAATTCTTTTTCATATGCCCTAGGACAACCTTCAGAAAACTTAAATGATCATGTTATTTCATCTGGTTGGTGGGGAAGGATCACACCAACCAAACTTACTTGGTGCAGAAATATGTTATATTTATGATGTGGTATAATTTGTGTGTCTTGATTTAAAGATACTGTTGAAAAAGAAAAAAACCACAGAACTCCTCAAAATAAAAACAAAGCAAGCAAAAAAGCATTTATTATTTCTCATGAAGAGGCCTTCCTTGTAACATATGAATAAAGAAAAAAACAGCTTTCTAGTTAATATGTAAAATAATAAGAGATGTCAATAGTGTGCTGGTACATCAAATAAATCACATTTTCAAATCATATGTTGAACATTTAAAAAATGTCGGTTTCCAATTTCTTGTCTATCTTTGGGGATTTCAAAGATATGGTCCTGTAAATAACTTCATATGGTAACTGTAGACAGTTAGGACCAGAAGCTATGAGAGAGCCCAAACATGCAGCTGGACAGGAAAATATTTAAGATTTTAAAATTTTGTCATCTGAATACATATCTTGAGCAAAAGCAGACATCATTTGCTAATGCATATCTTTGAAAATTAAATTCTGCTGAATTAGCAGCTATTTCATAAAAATTGTGGTGTAGTTCGACTGAAGGTAATTTTCTTACTTCATCCTCAATACCTAGTGTTAAGTATGGTTTATAAAATTCTTTACAATTTCTCAATCTCATCTGCATTAATACAAAGTATTCCCTCAGGCAAGAGCAACTAAAAACTGGCAAGTTGTTTTCTTTCCTTCCTTCTCCTTGCTCCTTTTCTCTCTCTCCTTACTTTTCTCCTTCATTTTTCCTATGTGTGTGCCTGTGTAGCAACACTTTCTTAATTCTTACTTGATCTCTAGGGAAATTATCATAAGATAAGATTTTAAAAATTCGGATAGGTTGATCAGATGAGCTTGAATATTTTTACCATGCAACACTACACCTTTAGAAAAGAAAATGCATACTTTTGTTTCATCAGTCAAGTCCTCCTTCTGGACGACAGGTATCAAAAGATTTTGAAAAAAGAGGAGTGGCATGTATGAAAAATACAGTTATGCTTCATAAAAAGAAGGACCATTTTGGGAACATAGATAAAAGGTGTGCAAAATGCTAGCACTTGTATCTGTAAGGAAGATAGAATAGTTGCAGAAAATTAACCATTTAAATTTTAATTTTATATTTTCTTACCCTGGTTTCAGGCACAACACTATGACCAGTTTTGCAATGTGGAAAATGTTGCAACAAATATCAGTTTCTTGAGAACAAAGGTTTGAAACCCATTGTCACTTTTACTTTTTGGAGTAAGAGTTCTAGATCTTTCCTGGAAACAAAGACTTTTATATATACAAGAGGCCAAATTGAGGTCCTTCTAGACAGGCTGAGTACACACCCTGTTACATGGACAATTTACACAATAGCTGAGATTTGATAAGAAACCTCTGTGCAAGACAAAAATTAATAAATGAAGTGCAGCATTACAGCACAGTTCACTGTTGTGTTAAAAGTGTAAACCATGCCTCAAGAAGAGATTGCATGTTTACAGGGGTAACAAGTCTATGGAGAGACACCGTGGCTACTGCTAACTAGCATTTTAAAGGGTTATTAATCACACTTCTGAGTATAAATGATGCTATTATAAATTATTATCTAATGGGCTTATTTTTTTTCTCGTATCTTTATAATTTGGGATTCCTGAATATACATCTAGAGATAAATTACTGCAGTAAAGTAACATCAAATTTGATTCAGAATGGCAAACTTGTGTGGGTTTTTTTGTTGTTGTTTGGTTGGTTGGTTTGGTTTTTTGTGCAGCTACACCACAAATTTGGAGCAGCTAAAACACAGTTCAACATCTACCAAACACATCCTTAGCATCCTTGCACACACAGCCAAAGGAGGAAGAGGAAGGGCAAGTGAGGTCCTCTATTTCAGCAGAGAGGATTTCAGATGTGATTACTCTTCAGTGCTTCTCTTATACCACCTCTTTCATGGTGTATCATAGTTATAAAGATCCTTAGCACCTTGGCACTCCAGTTTCTCTGAAGGTCCCATGTCGATTTGGCACACCCTTGTAAAAAGCACTATATAAATCACAAGCACATAACTTCCTCTGGCTATTAGCCCTCAACCACTCTTTATTTCATGGAAGCTTCATCTACATTAAATGCTCTGGTTGCATTGACTTTCATAGTATATTACTAATGAAATCTCCAAAGTAATATTTGTATCATAATAAAGTAGAAGTTCTACAGCTACCAGGCATAAAATTTACAGTTTCTACTGTGGATTTTTTTCCCCTTTGTTTAAGAGGGAGAAGCAATTTATCCATTTCTAAATTCTCTAGTACATGCTTATATAAAAGACAAATATTTTCATCTTATGTTTTTGGTAGTGGCAGAGAAGGTTCAATCACATTTATTAGAAATTATCGTCTAAACCTCTTAACGGGACCTAATATTAAAAAAAAAAAAAATAATCCAAAAAATTAAAAGGGCATTAGTTGCTGAAGAATGTCTGGTTTTCCAACTATCTTAACTCCAACTACATGTAAAATATGTGGACTAAGCTATAAAAGCTATGCATTCACATAGACCATTAGCTGTTGTGAGAGACTATTCTTCTTGCATAGCAGCCACGTAATACAAATTACTGGATTTCTATTTCACAGCTATATGATCACTCGCCTTACCCTAAAAATCCTCATCTCGACACCTGATCAGCCATCAGAGCAAATTTCATAACTGATAAGACTTAATTTTCAAGAAGGGATAATATACTTATCCAAAATACTATCAAATAAAAATAACCAGTTGCTGAGATTGAAAGCAAATCCCTGTGACAAAGCTGTAGTATTTTACTTCATACTAAAAAATGGCTTGGTGGAGCTGAAAAGATTTGGTACTCAGACTGATTCAGTTCTCACCTTTCCTTTAGACATCCCCTGTTTCATAGATTGGAACATTTATGACAATTTTTGCATTTTTATCTGTCTGGGATTCTTGAAAAGAAGCTGTATCTTGTCTATTTATCTTGCTGTAAAATAAAAATTAAAAGCACAAGTATTGCAGAGAAACTTTGGATAAACACAACAAAGCACAGGACAGTGCCCTTTCTGTTGGACAAATAAGATGAATCCTTTCAGCAATTTTTTTACTTTTTTTTTTTTTTTCTTTTCTCGTTGGAAACCTTTGATGTGTGAAAAGTTACCCTAAGGTATAAAAGGCAAGGATCCAAAGACTCTTCAGGTCAGTACAGCACTTTATCACAAGAAAATATCATTACTGACATTTTAAAAAGATCAGGTGTAATAGTCTGACAATAGTAAGTATGTATTACCTTTGTTTCAGTTTCCGTTTAAATACTACCTCCCTTAACCCAGTATGAAATGTATTTCTTACATGGAACATCTCGATTCATGTGTACAAATACAGAATTTTGTGACCTCCTGTGTTCTGTCTTTAGGACTCTGTTCCTATGCACTTGTCATGTGCACTTTTTTACAAGGTCAGGACTGATGTACATAAGCTCCTTGTCCTGTCTACATCATGAATAATGAAAAGAGAGACAGAAGAGTAGATTAAAAATAAAATATCAAGGACCTGTTTCTTAACTCTGTTGCATGCTACTGTATCACTTATTGCACCACTGGCAGGGGAAGGGGAGGAGGGGATAAAAGCATTAGTCTGCCATTGAAATAAAAGATGGTTTTTCACAAAAAGTAGGTATGCTTCTCTATTCACTTCAAGTGTACAATTCTGACAGAATTTAAAAAAAAATAATAATTCAAAACCTTCAAAACCAAAGACCACAAGGAAATGCCATGCTAAAAGCACCTCAGGGATTGCACATGAATATTCTTGTTTCTTAAACATTATCTACAGGCCCTCAAAACAGCTGGTTTGCCCTTCTCCACAGATGCTGTCATTAAAAACGGGGTTTCCCCAATTACGAGAATGTTTCAGTGTCAAAGAGAGGTCAGCTGCAGAAACCTGGCCAACACTTGCAGTGAAAGGTGTGGGTTAGATTAGTCTTGGGTGTTCAAACATGTGAACTGGTTTGCCTAGAGACCCATGGATGCACATGAGAATCACCACCATTACCCCCTGAGCTCAGATGGACACATCTTTGGAGCTCCCACCTTGGAAATTTCCCCTTAATTGACAAACAAGATAGGATTTAACATTAGCATTGCTTCTTAATATCATCAAACTAACACTGAAGTAGGATTTCTGAACAACTTAATTAGTATTCAGAATATTTTCAGAACTCACTTTAAGTATTTCTTTCCTTCAAGCACATGGTTAAGCACTTTAATATGATTCAGTGTAATATGACTAACAGAATTCATTAACATGGTATTTAATTATTTGGCTGTGAAATCTTAGTTTCCCCATCTAATTGTAAACACCCAAAATACAGATTGCAGTGACTGCCTGCCACCTTTCTCATAGGAGAGACTGGGAAATGATACAGAAGGAACAAAAGGAGAGAGGTTTTCTTTTCTGAAGCAGAAAGTTGCAGGAAGAGGTCACGGAAAGCTTACAGAGCTTGTCCAGCTTCAGTGGAGTGGTCAAGCAAAGAACCTTGCAGGACACAGGAGTGAATTGCAGCTCCCTTCCACTGTGCTGTAATCTGCGAAACATTGGAGATATAGAGCAGTGGTGCAAAGCTGATGTTAATATCATCATCAGGAAGCCACTCCAGATTGCACACAGAGAATAAAAGGCGATGACTTGAAGTGCTCCACAGAAGAAAGCAATGTAGAATCTCCAAGGGGCTGGCAGCTAAATCCAGGTCGTACAGCCAAAATGACCTGCTAGCTTCACTATTTGTATCATCTACTATACCGGTCATTATAACCATCACTTAGTTCATGGGACTGGCACCCTGAAGCTACATATTGATTTTTTTTTTTTTCTTGAGTGGTGCACTTAATTATTATAGACCTGGAGTTTCTTGTGGCTCTGTTTTCCTTTTAACCATTTACTCCTGTTCCAACACCATCAACAGTGGCTGTTTTTGACAGTCTTAGCAAGTCTGCTGCAGCTAGTCACACTCACGGTGAATAGCTTTGCATGAGTAGGATGGATTTGCATATGCTAATGTGACATCTGGCCATTGTGCAATTTCTTATTTCTGTAACCCTTGAGTAGAAGATCTTCCTGGAAGATAAGTTAGCAATAATCACCATTCAAGCTTTCAGCTCAAGTCTTTTTTACTATAGGTGTCAATCTTAATCAAAAGATCTATTACATGTAACTCTGGAGGCAGACCAATGAAAGCTACTTAAAATACCAGTATGATGTTCCGTGTTCATTCAGAAACAGCTTATTTGCTTTTATTTAGTCAGAACTTTGAAATGAAGAATCAGAATTTAACCAAACTTGGATATTGCAAGTTTTATCTTTCCCAAGGTGAGAGTTAATTCAGACGTAGAACAATATATAACATAATTATCCAACCACAAAATCTGCACTGTGGTTAGCAGTGGTATTATAAAGACAAATGTAATTTATATGACAGCTTAACAAAGGTCAAAATGTAACCAATAGGGAAATAAAATATGACTTTTTAGCTTCAGTCCATACTGATAGTGTATTTTACAAATATCTTCTTTTGCCAACTACATTTACGCCTTTCGATCCTAATTTCAGTAGGAATTTTAGACTTGGGCAGAGAAAGAATGCTTTAAGTAAAGGAACATCATTAGTTCAAACCTTTGAAGTTCAGAAAGTATAATCTCAAGGGCAATTAAGCACTGAACAGATCTTCCTTATCCAAGCAGATTATTTCAGTTTGATTCCAGAAATTTCCATGAAAGACGTAAGATTATTTTAAAGGATACTGTCTGACCGTATTTGGCCCAAAAAATATTATTTTAATAAAATTAAGCTTTAAAAATCCTAAAATTGCCAACACATTAATGATGCTTTTTAATTAACTGAGCAATTCTTATCTAGACAAATAAACATCCTCCTGAAGTGCTTTTATCCTAAAACAGGTGTGCCAACAGCTGTAACTATTATAATGGTAAGTAGGCAAAAAGAACTGTGGTTAAAATAAATCTCATTTTTCATTGTGTTCTGGAAGAGAAAGCCATTTAACAGTAAGTTCTGGTGAGTTTCAGATCATTTAAACAGAAAGTCCTAATTTAGAAGGAGTTAGGAACATAATTCTCAGTTTGAGCCACAGTGTCTCAAATGAAAACCAGACCAGCAGTTGTCTGCAAAGAATTTCTACTTCTATTCTGGACCAAAAAAGTCACACTGTCTGTGCTCAAAGTCCCACATGTGTACAGAAGCCACCTGACTGGAGATGCAAGCACCTAAGCCTGTAAGCAACAGCAGGAGTTAGCCTTGCCAACAATAAGGATCCAGTTGGGTTTTTTGTCATCCAGATCTAGGTGTGGAACTAGTGATGGGCGTAGGAACAGAAGTGTTACACTTCTAGACAGGATTTACCAACCTTTCTGTCAAGCAAAGCACTGAGCCTAAATATGAGGACCCCTCCTCAGAAGCAGGAGAGCTACATCCTACAGTGTTTGTAGTTAATACACCTTGAAATCATATCCTATGTGATGCAGCAGTTCTAGCTGTCTTAGTTGTATTTTGAGTAAAGTCTTTGTAAGTATTTCCTGCCTGTGCTAATTGTGCATGCAGAGACCTGCAGTCACGAGTTCCAAGCAGAAAGCACGTAACTGTGAAACAGCAGTTAGGGCATCCAGCTGGGTAGGGCAGACCTGGCACACTTGATCTCATGCTTTGGTCTGTCTTACGTATTTTGAAATGAGACAAACACTGTTTCACAGAAGACGGAATCATACAACAGTCCAGGTTGGAAGGGACCTTGAAAGATCATCTGGTCCAGCCTTTGATGGGAAGGGGAGCCTAGATGAGGTCATCCACCACCCTGTTCAGTCGCATCTGGAAAATCTCCAGTGACAGAGAATCTACCATGTTCCCTGAGGAGGTTGTTCAAGGGTCTGATTGTTCTAATCATAAGAAATGCCTTTCTTATATTGAGATGGAACCTCCTTGATGCAAGTTGTACCCCTTGCATTATGACTTCTCCACGTGGCTCTTCGCAAAGAGAGATCCTCCAACCTCTTTGTAGTCCGCCCTTTACATACTGGAATTCTGTGTGTTTTCTACAGGGTTAAAAGACCTAACCCCATTAGCTGGATGATCATGTCTCTACCTCTGCTAGCAATACCCATGTGGATGCAGCCCAGGATCTGATTCCCTTTCCTTCCTGCAGTGGGACACTACTGACGCACATTCAGCTTGTGGTAGATACACACAAATCCTGTCCTGTCCTGGGCTCTTCAGTTGTGTTGTCCCAGGTACAGGAATACTTTTAATAGAAATAATTGAAAAGTCCATTTTTATATAGGGATGGAGAAAAAAGAAAAAATAATAAATTATTGTGTTTTCCCCTAAAGACTTTTTTTATTAATGAGAAGATGATTGAAATAATTTTCAAATTTAAAAAGTCAGTTGTGATTGTAGAAAAGATAAGTCACACTTGTGAGAACAAAATGGTTTTTTCTTTGAAATAAGTTTTTTGGCAAAATATTGAATGAACAGTTTCAAGAGTTTTAAAAGACAATTTCTGGCATTGCCAATTTGGAAACACATGTTCCCATATCTTCAATTTTTACTTAAACCCAAGGAACCAACATGGGTGGGAAGCAGAGAGGGATGGAGAGGTGGGGATGTGGAGGTAGGTATGTGTGAGGGGAAGAGCACCAAGGAAGAGGGAAATGGGATGGCTGAAATCCATAGTAATTTCTGAAAATATAGAAATATTTTCCATAAGATTGTGTTCAATTATTGTAGTCCAGTTACAGAACCATAATTAGATTGGCTCCATAGAGCAGCTTCCAAATCTTTTCAAATGTAATTCTCTGTTGATCTAAATATAGCATATCTTTATTATATATATTTCTTTTGATACACATAATATTGTCAGCCAAAATTATACAAAAAAATTAATCTGTGGTGTGTAAAAGACAAATAAAACATTTAAATATATTTCCAAAATAAAGTAAATCTACAGTACAAATGATGCACGTATCAATTGTAATACATTATGTTTTCTGTCTCATTTCAGAAGGTATTATGGTAATAATTTTGGATTTTAGCCAAGTGCTCAGCAGAGGATTTTAAACATCCTCTGAATAGACACATTTAATAGCTTTTAACCATACAGAGCACTACTCTTATCAGTGAGCAGCAGGAAAATGATTAATACACTTTGGGTAAACTTACACTTGGTCTTCTTTAGGTGGAGAAGGAGGCATCACTAAGGGCTGAAATCTCTAATTATATAAGAGGATATAAAAGACAGCAACTCACAGACATCAGATGCATATTCTGTAGGTCTACACAACAGATGGTGGTGTCTGGCAGTGTCTTTTCTTTTAAACAGAAAAATATTGTTATAAAAATATTCAGAATACATTTTTAGTTACTTAACCAAATGTGTGGATGAATTAGTGGGAAAAGAAAGTCATGATGTGGTGCATGCAGGAGCAAAAATTTTCTATGAAACCCATTATTTAGAATTCTTCAACTGTTTTGCTGCTTTCAGCTTTAAGACATGCTGGTGTGTTAGTGTCCTTGGTACTGTCTATTTAAATACATCCTGAACCCATACATTTTTGATACATTTAATTTGTACTGTAGTGTATTGGGATATCCTGTATACCATGTTTTTACCTCTTCCCAATCCATTACTGCTAAAAAGAATCACTATTATCAGCCACAAAGGGAATTCTCTCTTGCAACCAAAGTTCTCTGAAGGGAGAATCCTCTGCAGACCTACACTTTGAGTGACAAGTTCTTACGTGTGTCTCATTATGAGTGGGTTAAATTAACATATATTCTGCCAAGCTGAAGAAAATAGCTGTGGCTAATAACTGAACATGCAGGAAATAGTCTGTAAATCTGACTATGATGAATTTCATCAAGGTGATCCAATACTTCTGGGGGTCAGGTGAAAATATTACAATTATGTTATAATCTAAGTAAGTCCAACACATCTGGACTGCTTTTTTGTTGGAACAGGTATTTCAACTCTACTCCAAACAGATCAACTCTTTCCCCTGCACTGACAAAGCACAGGGTTAGAGTGAGTTAGTGAAGGTGGTCGCACTGGCTCCTGAGTGCCAAATACAGAGTGCTATGCATAATCAGACACCCAAAACCTGCAGGCAGACTTAATTGAATGAACATTTTCTGCTGAAGGCTTTTCTCAGCATGCACACTCTTTCTTTTTGTAAAATTGAATGTGACTACCTAATCTCCTTCCCAAACAATAGCTACATGAAGATGGTACTCTTACTTGAGAAGGACATTTTAGGAGAGGATGTGAAAATAAAAGATTTTCTCTAGTCTTTTTAACATTTTGCATACATGCTTCCACATTACACAATACCAATATTTAAAGCTGACCATGAAGGAGCAGTATCTTGTATTCTAAGCTATTGGGAGATCTTCTGGAACAAAGATGCTGGGCAGAATGATGTTAGCCTACCCAGTTCTTACTTTTACTGGAATGTCTTGCTGGGGACAATTAAAATTCAGATAAAATAACAGTTGAGACAAAATCACCAGTTCCCAACAGGCAACAATGTAATCAAAGAAATAACTCATAAAGCTGGGCACAGCATTTCAAGAACATTAAGTCTTTGTGATGCCGCCAGTCAGACAGTCGCATGTTGTGAAGAACCTTCCATCTATCAAGATAGGAAGACATGTCAATACACTAGTGTCTTTATTTCAAAGACAAAATTGCAATCCAAAATGAAAACACAAGGCAATAGTGATTTTGAAATTATGTCATCAAATCTTGTAAAATGTTTGCTACACATGCTTGAAATCACCCACTAGAAAAAAAGTAATGTATTGATTTCAGCAGTATTAATGATACCTATTAAAAACTCACTGGTTTTTTGTAAAATATGCCATAAAAGATAACAAAAAAATGTTTTACAAATACATTAGAAACAAAAGGAGGGCTAGGGAGAATATCCATCTTTTATTGGATGCTGGGGGCAACATTGCCACAAAGGCTGAGGTACTCGATTACTTCCTTGCCTCAATCTTTAATAGCAAGACCAGTTGTCTGCAGGGTACTCAGCTCCCTGAGCCAGAAAAAAAGGATGAGGAGCAGGATGAAGTCCCCACAGTCCAGGAAGAAATGGTCAGTGACCTGCTGCTCTGCTTAGCTGTGCGCGTCTATGGGGCCTGATGGGATCCACCCAAGGGTAGTGAGGGGGCTGGCAGAGGAGCTCACAGGCCACTCTCCGTCATTTATCATCAGCCCTGGCTCACCGGGGAGGTCCGAGCAGACTGGGGGGTGGCCAATGTGACAAACATGGACAAGAAGGGCAGGAAGGAGGCTGTGGGGCACTACAGCCCTGCCAGCCCGACCTCGGTGCCAGGGGAGGTTATGGAGCAGATCGTCCGGAGCATCATCACGTGGCACGTGCAGGACAAGCGGGGGATCGGTCCCAGCCAGCGCGGGGTTGTGAGAGGCAGGGCCTGACTGACTGGCCTGATCTCCTTCTGTGCACAGCTGCAGGCCTGGGCCAGGGGGCTGGGAAGGGCCGGGGGAAAAGGGCCTGGGGGGGCTGGGCAGCAGCCGGCTGGGCGTGAGCCCCCGGCGTGCCCAGGTGGCCAAGGCGGCCAGCAGCGCCCCGGCCGGTGTCAGCAGCAGCGTGGCCAGCAGGGCCAGGCAGTGCCCGTCCCCCTGCGCGGGGCACTGGTGCGGCCGCCCCTCGGGCCCTGGGCTCAGGGCTGGGCCCCTCGCTGCAGGAGGGACGCGGAGGGGCTGGAGCGTGTCCAGGGACGGGCAGGGGGCTGGGGCAGGGGCTGGGGCACCAGGCCTGGGGGGGCGGCTGGGGGGCTGGGGGGGGCAGCCTGGGCAGGAGGGGGCTCAGGGGCGATCTCATTGCTCTCTACAACTATCTGAAAGTGGGTTGTAACGAGGTAGGGGCTGGTTTCTTCTGCCAGATGACAAGCGATGGGACAAGAGGAAATGGTCTGCAGTTGCACTAGGGGAGGTTTAAATTTGATATTAGCAAAAATATTCTTCCATGAAAACTTTGTCAAGTGTTGAAACAGGCTGCCCAGGGACATAGGTAAAATCACCATCCCTAGAGGCCTTTAAAAGACCTCTAGATGTGGTGGTGCTTATGGACAAGGTTCAGTGGTCGTCTTGCAGTGCTGGGTTAACAGTAGGACTTGATGGTCTTAAAGGTCTTTTCCAACATAAATGACTCTATGATCCTAACATTCTATATATAAATATGTTCTACAGCTGCATCTATCTAGTGACTTTTACATGAACTGCAAAGAAAAATTATCAAATTACAAAAACAAATAAGATCAAACTAGTAGCAAACCCTGCCAGCAAACCTCAGCGCAAAAAGCAATACAGCAAATCACCATAATCAAACCTCTTCTTTGTTTTCACTGTAGATACCCCATGCCATGCACCCTAGAAGAAAGCCACGCACCATACTGCTTCAGATCAAACACAGAACAGTTTTCAAATGTGGCCCACATTGGGAATGCCCTTCCACACAGCTCTTCTTTTAAAAGACAGGGTCTCTGGTGTAAGCACGGCTCCTGATCACAGCTGTGATAATGTTATAAAATTAGAGATGCTCTCTGGGGCAGAAATGTCTTGAGCTACTTGGACATTCATAAATTGATACCTGATTCATAAATAGGTATCCTGGGCAGAAAAAAAACCATATAGAACTATCTCCCTGAGGAAATGCTAGTTAATAAGTACTCTGCTGAAAAAGAACCAAACCCAACCCCCAAAAAAAACCACAACCCAAAATTAATCATAACATTTTTTGCAGATTTTTTAGAGTTTTGCCAATTTATTTTTTTTAGGGGGGTTTGTGAATAAGCTACACAGGGATTGTTTTATTAGTTTTTTTATTCAGTGCTTGCAATAATATATTAATTTACGGCATAGAAGACAGAGTTTGTAACCTCAATAAAAACTGGGGAAAAAATGCATTCCCTGTACTGAAGTGTGACAAGCGGTCTGTAGTTTCTAGGTATTTGTATTTTTCACTAACACAGAAGAACCAAAGGAACTAAGAGTTCTATAAAAACAGTTTAGCCAGTTTGTAATTCACAAGCCTTAGATCAGAGTTAGTTCAAGCTAAACACATTAACGTTCCCAAAAATGGATCTTTTCTCCTAATGCACTTGATCAATGTGCAGAGCTTTGATCAGAGAACAACTTAAAGGTTCCTTCATATTTCATACCTGTTACTTTTATCCAGGGAATGGGTACTGCCACTTCAGAATAAAACCATGAAAGCCTTTGCAACACTTTCATTAAAAAAAAAAAAAAAAAAGTTCAAAAGAGGAAAAAACAATACTTTTGCATCTCATCCTCAACAACAAAGATGGTATATAATAGTTCAATACCCCTTTCAGGTCAGAGGTGTATTAAGAAAAACATCAAGGATGATTCTGTCTAGATTTATAAGTAAGCTAAATGACACATACTGCACTTTAATCTTCTTTTGATACATACAGTTGACAGGAGCTACAAAGGTACAATATAAAGCTTTTGAGTATTTCCCCATATATTTTGTACAAGATGGAGAAACACATCTTCTTCCATAAAATATAAATACTTATATTTGTGCATTATGTATGTGAGGTTATACAAATGAGTAAGTTCCGTAAAACATACCAGAGCTGAAATGCAGAGGGTGTACAGCTTGTAGGAAGAAAATAAATTAGCGTGGTACACTAACAATATCAAAATGAAATAATTTCTCAGTGGGGCTGATTCTAACTTAACTCTCATTTGTCCTGAGGTAACTCCATAGACTTAATTGAATGCTCTGAAATTATGTTGTTTAAACAAATACCATATTCTGATATATTCTGTTTTATATGAATTCATCTTTGGTATTGGCTGGTTTATTTACTTTGCTGCATTGTGGTATTTCAAGCAGTTAATGAAAAGCTGCTTAGAAAGCTACACAGATACAAGTAAACAAGAAAGCAATTCATAAATTATATTCATTTACTCAGAGTTGGACTTATCACAATGTCTTTATATAGCAACAAATAAAACATCCTATACTTTTAATAGAAATATTTTTTTATGATTTCACAGAAATCTTGTTATAGATGTCCCATACCTGTGTTTTTTTGGACTGGTAGCAGGCCATAACAGTCATCTTCAAAGTAAGATTGTGGGTTTTTCCCCCCCTTGTCAATGGTATTCTTTATTCAAGAAATTACAGGACTGCCTCGACTTGTGGGAGCTTAGTTATGAGCACATAGAATTGCAGTGAAGTCACTATAAACCAATTCATATCATCTTATCGAAAGGAATTAATTCTAGGATAAGGTTCATATGTCTGTAATGCTTCATGCTGTACAAGTACATAAAAATGAACTTCAGGGAGATCAACTGTATCTGTCTTCTGATTAGATCAATTCCATAAAAAACTACTCTGAAGCCTTCCACAGGAAAAGATGCACATATTCGACTTCAGGATCTGGGTCCATACATCTCAGAATAGAAATAATAATCAAATAGTTAATTTATTTAGTGCTTTGAGAGGCAAAGGCTCAGAGAAAGAATGAGAATTGCTCTGTTCAGGAGAAAGTCACCGCTGACCCTTCATCGGGCTATCACAGCATAAGGCTTTTGTGACTATAGTGAGGAAAGCAAAAAATACTGGAGGGTCTCTTGGAAAAAAGTTGTAAATAATGTCCAGGGACAACCTGGCAGCAGACCTTTACAGACAGTGAACTGTGAGTAAATCATGATTTTGATAAAAATCATGTAATGGCTTCTTTTCTCAGTTTGAGAGGTATTTTTCTAAGAAAAATAAAATATTTCATCTGTATGAAGAACTGATTGGACCGTAATTAGAGCTACATTAGTGGAATGGACATATATGACTATGTTATTTCAATAGAAGCCTCTGTTACATTTAATGAAAAGTTATATTCTCCAGAAGGAATAGCGCATTTTCCAAATAAGGACTTGTTGTGTTTGTGTTGTTTGGTATTTTTTTAAATGCTCATATTTTGTTTTATATTTGAAAGGGAAAAGGTTATCTTGTCATGTGTTTTTATGACTGGCAAATTAAAAATCATCCAGATTTTACTGTCTCAGTTCCAGAAAAAGAATGAAAAATGAAAAAAAAAATATTGAAATACATATGAATATACAATTTTTTTAAAGTACAGAATATATAAAATTTAAAATATTTAGATCTTCACGGCTTCCAAAAACCCTCTAGTTAACTTAAAATCTGGGCTAGAAGGAATGTGAAGAAGTCATCTAGTCAACCCTCTGTACTTCATGGTTTGAAACATGCATACCACACACTTATTTAAATATATAAATAAGTATGGGTTCAGGATGTATTAAATATAAATATTTAAATAATAGTAACTGCCTAATGAGCCAAATATATTTTACCATGTGTGGCAGAATGCCAAACGTTCAGCTGAGATTAATTTCTATTTCAGTCAAAAATAATGCAGCAGCAACAAAAATGAAAGTGTATACTATAACACCTTCTAAAGCCTCAGGTCCACTACAATTTGTATAAACCGTGGTCTTTTAAAAACATTACAAAACTGAATTTCAGGAGGACTGCTACACTAATACACAAAACATATTTCTCAGCTTTTCATGGTTTCATGCTCTAACTATTGTTCCTCTTTTCTGGTACTCCTCCAGGAATTCTTGCTTTATAAAATGCTATCGTGAAGGGTTGAAGGATTTTTTTTTTCTCCCACTTGTATACTGTCAAGGGATGCTTTTTGAAGACCTCACTTTCACCATCAAGAGCTAGGGAGGCAGACCTGATGGCCTTGTGGGATTTAATTAGAGTTCACCAAGTTAGAATCTCCAAGCTCTCAAAGCCCTAATTTAAATATAAGTTCACTCACTCTTCAACTGTTCCTTAGGTCCTTATTAAAATTTCAAGTTATTAAAGAGAATATTCGAAGGTGGGGTTTTTTTGCAATATATATAAACTAAACTAGAAATATGCCTCACTCAAACAGCCTTCCTGTGCTAAAACCCTTGCCAATTGCTTGTGACAAAACTACCTCAAAAAGAACAGAATCCGTGGAAACGCATTTACACTATTTGGTATCCAACCAGAAGAAGATGGAGAAACACCCACGCAGCTGGGGTGAAGCTGGTGCTGGATCACATGCACATTTCAAAGGCAGTTCTTTGGGTAGCTGACCTAATGGAGTCTCGTGGTAATAACAAGTATTGTTACCCTTGCTTAGTGTGATTGGTGCAATATTTCCTCGGTTAATATGTCATTCAAAAGGCTTGTTTTGCACTGATGACACATCAGATCCATTTAAAATAAACTTTCTTGTCAATCAAAGCTTTACAACATGTGGCTATGTGGAAAGAATTATATATAACATGGTTTATGAGTGACAGTGTAGCTACACTGCAATTTTAAAGAATACAAAACACATTGCTTGCTTTTTTCTTTTTTATTATTATTTTTTTGTTTTTATGAAATGCTGGCAGCAGCATTCATACCCCAAGATCCAGTGGCTCCACAGAGAAGTCAGGTTCAAAAATGTCAGGGACCAAAAAGAGAAGAGAGAGAGCTGCAGCCACACTGACATTAACCAGAAATTAGAAGGCATTGTACAGGGAAACAAAACACTGACTGGGTGCAGAAAACATTAATGGGGAGACTGCAGGGACAGCATTTCTTTGCATAACCTCTGTTTTATGCTGCCTGTAATTTGAAATAGTTACAGTGATTCATAAAATAATAGTTAGGATAACTAATATTTGAAATTAATATATGAAAAATTAGATTGAAATTAAATAAAAAAATAAGGGTAACTTCCTGCTCTGTTACAGTTTCCACATACTTATTAGATCGCTTGAGATTAGGTTTGTATGGCATCTTGATGCCAGCAAGATGCAACAGGCAGAGCACCTTCCTCTTGATCATGACCACCTATCTTCTACCTTGTTTACTTTGATCCTGCAACTGCCCTCTTGACCGTGTCACAGTTCATATAGATCAAGTTTTAAGTAGCCAGATTTGAGATTAAATGGTGCCTGAAAATTACCTGGAAGATGATTACATAATCCAAAGTGATTTGAAGGTACTTCTATTACACTTTCTACCAATCCTGAGTTTAAAACAAAAATACAACCCCGAAACCTGAAGTTTACATGCTGGGTGGATCGATCATGCATTCTCGGAAATATATGTGAATGTTAAATTGCAAATGTTTAGGGGAAAATCATCCTTCCTGGATTTTCACTGACTTCAGCATAGATGTAATTGAAGGTATTCTAAAAACTCCACATATCTTTTAATTTTGCTTTTATTAGAAATGAATCCATGCAGTACGGTTTAGATTCAGTTAAAACTTTGAACTTCCCCACTTCCAAGAACTTTTGAGAAGCTGTCAGAATAGGAGGGAACAGCCAGGGTTCAGGTTTGGCTTGACTTCCAAACCACATGTGAAAAGCAGAAAACAAAAGTTACATATAACCATGTATTGATTCTGAGCTAGGTAATGATTTACACAAGCTTCACAATTTCTCTAATTCTAATCACAAGAGGATTTTTAGACCTTTTGCCCACAAATCCAGGTTACTTGGAGCCGTGTTTGATTCTGCTGATGATTTAAATGGAATAGCACTGAGGATTGTGCTTTGGCTGCTTGGTGACATTTTCATGTTGACCTAGACAGCTATGGCAACGATACAAACATTGCTAAAAATGAGGTGCCAAGTTCAAATCTCTTGAAGATCAAAGTGTCTCTGTCCAAAGCCAGGTTCTCTAGGGTTCTCTAGTGTATGGATATCCCACAACTACAGCAACAAAAATAATTTATTTCACTATCTAAACCAAACTGAAATCATCCCCATGATCCTCAGCCATGAAAAAGGTAAGTAAAGGATGCAAAGCAGCTCTAAGGGAAGTTCACATTGCTGTAGAAGTTCTGTGTTGATAGTGATCACTTAGCAGGTTCAAGTAGGGCAATATCTGTTAAGTCACTGCTTAATTTTGAAATATAAAAGCTGGTAGATAAATCCTAGTAATGTCAGCAGAGGTACAATAATCAAACCCGCACCTGTTTATGGCCCTGTCCAACAGGAGCATATAGATATAAAAATACACATATGTGTATAAAACTTTAGGGGTACAAATTTTAAGTTAAAAATTTCTGATAATCTGCTTACCCAATATAGTGTGTTCTATGTAGTGACTAAGATAATTGCATTTCAAACCAGTTCAGCACTGGGTACGACACCACATGAAACATAACCCATTTTTGCCAGTATTAGAGGTGCTTGAGAGATCTAAACTGAAATACACAGATAACAATTTTAACCGGCAACCATTCATGTATCTCTGGAGGGACTGAAGTGGGCAGTCTCAACTTTGAGGAGCAATAATAAAGCAAGTTAAAAACTATCCAAATTTCTTTTGTCAATTAAATTATCCTATAGGCATGTTCTCAAAAGCTTTTCAAGAAAATACAGGGTAAGAAAGAGGTTAAGAATTTGGGAAGTCCTTCTTGAGAAAAGCAAGTTAAATTATGAGTTTATACAAACAAAAAACCCCTCAGACATAGATGAATTCAAGATTTCTCCATGGGAATTTAGCTGACTGATATTAACAATGGGTATTTAAAGTCTGACTTTTGGCATAATTCTCTGAAAAAATAATGAAAAAGCCTTGCTAAAAGAAGGTAAATAACCTACATTAACAATGCACAAAAAGTCAGTAGGGGGCTGAGATACTGAATATTTAGCAGAAGAGCCTGTTGCCTACAGTTATTGGGCAAAATAAGATGAGTTTGTGTTTCTGACAACCACACAATCATTGAGAGAATTAACAAGGCAGGCAAAATCTTTTTTCCCACCTTTCTGCATTTGTAACATTTCTTATTTTTTCCTGTCATCACCAATATTTACTAATTCACTGCCTAAAGATATAAACACTTCTTCAGAACTGAGGTGTCTGGTGGTAGAGGCTTCTCCAAAAAAACACCTTCCATGGGAGTATATAGTGATTGCACCACAAGTTTGCAGCTACTTACTTTTAGTCTAGAACAATACTTCTAAAAATTGTTAAGTAGAGTTTACTCTTGGCAATGTTGCCAAAAGTTAGGACATACTGGATGTATCACATTTATTTGAAACATATATGTGCATATATGCTTGATGCATATGTGCAAATACATACCCTGTTTCTGCATATAGTCTTAAAATAAAATAATAATTAAAAAAAAAAACAAAAACAAAAACAACTTAGTTTTGACCATAAACTTTTTGGAAAGCATCAAAGCATTAATAATCTTTTTTTTTAATTTTATTTTTATGGAGACATAATATTTTTTCCTGTTTTCCTAGTTTCCCTTTAAAGAAGGTAGAGGTGAATGAAAAGTATGAGAGTACTGGATTCACTACAGTCAATTCCTCCTATTAATGTACAGAATAAATGCTTCTTACATGCCATAGGAAGAGACTGAGTAAGTAACCAAAAAATTAAATTAGGATTTATAGTGGAATTTAGACGGTTTAGCCTGAAAAAAAACACCCTTTCCAACAAATCACCTTGAGCTGCTTCATCTGAACACTGACTGCATTTTATGAACTTCCTGGATATTTTTGTAGGATAAATTCAGGTGCTTAAATGCAGGTAGCTACTCTAAGATATCCTGGATGTAGGCACTGTCTGACAGATAAAAAGTCAGGCTGAGTGGGGAACCCACAGAGTTCTGGAACAGATAGAGACTCGCTGGATGAAATGTCCCATTCCAAGTGCTAGGAGGCTCCAAGGAGCAAGGGGAAAACAAGGAATTAACCTTGGTGAAAACAAGAGATTTAGGTACTGGTCTCCACTTAAAATAGTGGGTTTTATTCTTAGAGGTCAAGAACAAGAGATTTAAGATACGATAAAAATTCACTTTAAATTTGAGGGAAATAATTTTTTATGGTATGTCCTATTTATAGTTTAGTCCATCTCAAGAGTTACAAAGAGTATAGGAATTTCCAATGTCACACATATTGTGGATGTTTTTTCTCCATGCAATGTAGTCCTCATGCTTATTTAAAAATAAAAGCCCTGGTATTTTTGAAAGTGGTTTACTGTTCAGTAGTACTTTGTTAATTCTAGAAATTAGAGCGACTATTATAGGCAGTGAGAAAAATTTAGCTTGGACCATCATACCTATTTTTTATAGCAACAATGAAGGAACTACTGTAAGTTTATCTTCATTTATGTGTGAAGAAGGCATCACCTATGCATATGCCATCTTCTCTACTTGACTCACATATTTCCTTCTAGACTGCTGGCAGCATCTCTTCAGAAGCTTCTTTTTTATTAAAAATATGCTGTTTAGCTTCCAAAAATAATTTCAACAAATTAAAGGAAAAAAATTACAGTTTCCCTATAATACTGGAAGTTTTAAATAATTTGTGATATTCCAGTGAAATCCAGCCAGATATCCACCAAACTAAACTAAAAATAAATTTTTCTTTCCTTTCTTGGTATTACTAGAGACAGGAAAAATCTCTTAGGTCTGAAGTTAAAATGAAAGAATGAATAATGATGAAACAGGCAATACACAAAAGAATAAAAAAAAAGGTTCTTTTGACAGAAAATTTAAGAATTTTCTTTGTGTCAGAAAAAAGAAAGAAACAAAATTCTTTGTATTAATATCTTCATGCCAAGACAGCTATTAATTCATTCCTTGAGACCTCCACATCTACAGTTATTTCACACCTTCTCTACCCTGTCTACATAGGGTCACCAATTAGGATACATATGAGGTTAGAATCAAAAAGCAGTTCTGCTGAAAGCAGTAGGATGAAAAAAGTAGAATGAAATTAAAATATTATTAATTTATTTAATAATCTTGATCTCAACTAAGAGAAGTCTTTTGACACAGGTGTTCTATAGAAAGATTCTGAAGAGAAAGAAAAAATTAATATACTCAAAATTATCTTGTTTTGTGTTCTTTCTTTCTCTTCTTTCTCTTTTATAGATTTTATTATTAGGTCCATATAATATTATGCATGAAACCTATTTTCTTCTGCACAGAGGTATTTCTGTGACAATGCTGAGTATCCAGAGAATTCTTGGTACTTCTGTTATTTATATTTTGTCTTTATTTTCCTTTCCCAAACAGGATGGTAAGCGAAGTCCATGATGTTTTCTAGAGTGGGCTGGGTATGCCTTGACCAACAGCTGAAGTGCAAGCAAGGTGTTGTGTGACATGTGGGTCCGTTCCCTGCAACACTTAAAACTGCAATGACGCCCTGTGACTCTTGCACAGTGAGTAAATCAATGGAAATCCAGGCGAGAAGGCAGTAGCTAAGCTGGGGTCACTTTTCATAGGCAGTGTTCATTGCCTTACATGACATAATTCCTTCACAACTATACACAAAGTACTAAACTGCAATGTCCATTTTCTTTAAAATGAGGTTATACCAGGATCAGCATGAAGCAAGAAATTATTTTCCAATCCTGAAAACACCTATGACATTTCAAAAACATGCCCTGACAGAATAATAGCAATTTTTTTTTTTTTTCTTCTCTGAGGGACCAACATCCTAGTTTTTCTCATAGTTCAGGGGTGCCTTTATAACAAGCATGAAAAGGAACAGGATGATAAGTGGAAGGTTTAAAAGAAACTCTTAGAAGTTCATTCCAAATGAACTTTGAGAAATTCAGTGACATCCAAAAATTTTCCTATAAAATGTTTTATTTTAATAGATCCTAATGGAAACATGCTTTGCTGGAATTTCTCCAAGTGGCTGTCACCGAGGAAGTATACCGCAGATATTGCCTGTAGGGGAGTGATAACTAAAACATGTGGAAAGAACAGCCCTACCAGGACATGCAAGAAGATTAGGGCTTGTGGGAGTGAGCACTGGCAGCTTACCATATAGCGGTCCTGTTTTATTCCTCGTATCAATGTCAGTGCTCTACCTTATGAGTACCAGAGCTCCAGTGTTCCATAACAACAACCATCCTGGATCAGATAAAGCATTAACCAAATGCTTTATTTTTTATCTGACAGTTCCCAAGTAACATCCCTAAAGAGTAGTCTGAAAATAGAGCAAACACCCTCAAACACTGCCCCGATCTTCAACAGTTTGTGGATCAGGAAAATCACAAGAAAACTGGTACTTTTTCAAAGATTTTTTTTCCCATTTTATTTAAATTTTAAAAGTATAAGAAGAAATTTCTCTGACACAGTTTCACAAATACTGTTGCTGTGTCACTGTGTCTATCATGCTTTCTACCATTGCACTGTTGTTCTATCTGCAGACATTTCCAACTCTCATATGCAAAAAGTGGGAAAGATGCGATATCTGCCTGTAGCTAGGATTATTTGCCCATCCCCATAGTCCAGGGCCTGTTTGGTAAAGCTCTTTTGCAATACCACAGCACTGTATGATCATCAACGGTGTCATATGTCCAGCAGTCCTGTTGCTATACAGAGTTGTCCTGGTCTGTGTCAGATTCCTGTGACAACATATTATTTTCAGAAGAGTTTTCCAAAATACATTTTTGTATGTAACAACCAGAAAAATATTCTTGTGTAGGTAGTAACTGGTCATGAGTAGATGTAAGTGGGAGACATTTCCCATTTTAAAGGAAACTCCTCCATTTTTCTGCTTGCCAAGGGAGAAAATAGCAGGAGGAAGTTTTTCAATGACTTTTCATGTAACATTGGTAATGCTTTTAGTAGTATTTGTTCTTTCACACCTATGAGCTGTCTCATTCTTTGGCAGATGAACGGTTGGCATTAGTGAAAGGGATATTGCTAACGTATACAGCAAAGCATATGAAAATTGAAACATTATAGTGGTCCCGGCAGCTGTCACTGTCCAGAGCTTTTCTCCTGATTATCTACACTAAACCTTTCTCAGTTTCATTATATTTCTCCTATATAATCTATTCTGTATGGTCAACTAAATGTACTCTGTTCTTGGTGATTGTTCCCTTCAAATACTCACAGATAATTATTATGAACCCTCTAGTTGCCTTTAGCCAAGCTATAAATATATATTCAGAGCTCTATATTTTTTTCTTATTTTAATTCCTACAATCTCTTAATCCTGTTTAGGGCTCTTCTCTGAACTACTAGTTTTTCATTATCTTTGGTGATGAAGTGTTCACCAACTTATGTTAATATCTGTGTGATCTATTATGGTTATATTGAAGGGAAATATAACTACTCTGTCCTATGATGTTACTTCTCCGAATACACCACCAAGGATCACATTGGTTTCATGCAGGTGTTGCAGTTATTGGTCTTTTCCTGGTATAATCTAATTATTATTCTTTATATGATTGATTTTCCAAATTAATCCCTACCTATGGTGCAATGAAGTGTGTTCCAAGAGGATAAACGTGAAGCTTAACCGCTCTTTTTGGCTTGCAGGGGTTACTGTTGTGCCATGCGAGCATCACACAGGGCCATTCACTTCTATTTTGAGATATTTTCTTTTTTGTTTGTGGTAAATATTAACTATTGTTCAAAATGTAGTCCCTCTATGTCTGATTATTTCTGACTACAATAACTGTTAATATGATTTGGATAGTAACTATGTAATAACACATTAAAAATTGAAAACCACATTCCAGCTTCAGTTGTTTGGAAGGAAAGTGGTGTTTTGATTGAAATTTCCCTGAAACATTATTTCAAAACATCTGTTGCTTTCTAATTTTGTTTTCTCTTTTTCAAAGCAACATTATTTCAGCTTGTGGTGGTACAGTCATGTCTTTCCCTATTGACAAAGAAAACAAAACCCAACTAGTTAATTGAATAAAAATGTTTATAGGGAAAAGTTATTTCCCAGCTCTAACTCAAACTATGCTAAGAAATATTAAGAGAAATTATTTCATGGGAGGATAGGCACTCAAAACAGAAATATAAAATAATTATAATCATGGCTCATGCCTGCACTGCAGTAGCACTAGTGATTATGTTGATATAGATAACAACTTGAATTCATATAATCATAGAGTCATAGAATGGTTTAAGATTATGTAGTTCCCACCCCCCTGCCCCCGGGCAGGGACATCCCCCCCAGCTCAGGCTGCTCCCAGCCCCGTCCAGCCTGGCCTTGAGCCCTGCCAGGGATGGGGCACCCACAGCTGCTCTGGGCAGCCTGGGCCAGCGCCTCGCCGCCCTCACAGGGGAGAATTTCTTCCTAATAGCTAATCTACACCTACCTCTTTCAGCTGAAAGCCATCCCCCCTTGTCCTATCACTACATGCCCTTGTAGAAAGCCCCTCTCCAGCTTCCCTGCCCGCCCCTTTAGGTGCTGGCAGGTGCTGTAAGGTCTCCCTGGAGCCTTCTCTTCTCCAGGCTGAACCACCCCAACTCTCTCAGCCCGTCTTCAGGCAAGAGATGCTTCAGCTCTCTGATCCTCTTTGTGTCCCTCCTCTGGTCTCACTCTAGCAGGTCCATGCCCTTCTTGTGGCTGAGGCTCCAGAGCTGAATGCAGTACTCCATTAATACAAAAGCTGAAAAGTATTCTCTTTAAAATGGCATAGTTAGGTACCAAAACCAGCATACTTGTCCTACCTTAGTTAATGTCAGTCTGCTGCAGAGGGTGTGTTCCCTCTGGCTGCAACAGGGATATAACTCTTAACAGGGATAAAATCCTTTCAAAAGGATTTTTCTTGCATGATTTTGGACCATTGCTGTAGAAAGAGGAAATTTTTAATATGTAATATTTGAGTCTGTGTGGCCCAGTACTTGGAGCTGATTAATTTACTGTTGGGTCTTTTAGGATTTTTTTCTCCAAATGTCGTCTATGACAGTTAACATACAGTTGTCAGGGCTGTGCCTGTCACCATTTGACAGAGAATGATACCAAAGTTGCACATCTCTCTTTCAATGCAGCCAAGCAAAGGAGATTTCAGGTCAGGGAAGTTCATAATGTTTCTTCTCTTCTTTATTTTCCTTCTCTCCAAGCCTAGAAAACTAAATTTAATCACTAAAAATACTGGCATCTTTTGCCAGTAGGGATGTTTTCATACACTAATGGATTATTTTTGCTCTGCTTGGCAGGGGACCTTTTCCTCTATAAGCAACAACACTGTACATTGAAAGTTATATTAGATGAGTTGAGACTAGATACCGATTTTACATTTCTGCAGTTCACCCTTTGAAATCCAGTCTTTGTTCTTTACATAATATTCCTGTGCTGCTGACCTTCCAAATGTTTCTTTAATTTCTGTTCCCTGCTGCACTGCAGGAGTTTTATGAGGGTGAACATAGAATTAGTAGTCCATTTCCATTAGTAATAAATCTGCTTTTGCCCTTGCAGGGGAACCTTTGCTTCAGTGTCTGTACTTTTGCAAAAATAATGAATTCATGCAGGAGGTTACCCGGATAACAGCAAACCAGGGTTTAAAGTCTAACCTGGTACATCACTGCCTCGGGGCTAAATTCGGAGCCCATTTAAGTAGGAGAGATGGGCCACAAACATGAAAACATTCCCAGCAGCTCCCATGGTTGCTCCAGCCACCAAATCACATGCAGACACTAATCATTATTTAATTTGACTGTGCTGAGAGTACTCTGTTTTCAAGATAACAAAAAAAACCTTTAATAAGGATTTTCTCTCTCTTTTCTTCATTGGTTCCATCCATTTAACTGGCTAGTGCTTGAGCTGTGTGAGTTCTGGGAAGTAAGTTCATTCACGATCACCTTCAGAAACAGATTACAATGTTTTATTTAGTTGTTTATAATTTTACATATGCTAATGTTATAGTGTATTTATAATTCTAATTATACTATTTATATATAAATTATATATGTTTTTACTATCAATTTGCTATTGATTTCTACCATAATTTCCACAACACTTGAGAAAATTCTATAACTATTGTAAAGTTCATATTCATATTACAGTGTCAACATTTACAGGAATATGTCCTGTATTTTTAAATTAAATGGAAACAAAATGAAAAATTTATTGAGGTTCCAAGACAGCATGAAAAAGCTACCTTTACATTTTGCCACACATTCCTCACAGTACACAGAAAGTGCAAGGCAAGGCTTAAGTATATAATTACCACACCTAGAAGCACAGTAAAACTAGTTAAGTGACAAAAATGTCCAGCATGTACATTTATTTTATATCTTTTTAAAATTCGAATACACTTTTAACTGTGATAAGCTACAAAAAAGGTCATTCAATAATAAGAAAAAAAAATTAGAAAAAGTACTGTTCTTTAAGAATGATGTTTACATTATAATAAAAGAACCAGAAATATATGTATACTCCTACAAATAAAGAGCAGCATTGTTTTTTATATATTTAGTTATGTATTTAGTAGATACTAAAAACCTAATTCTTTACCCACTTACTCATAAGACAGCAGCTTTCTGTACATGTGTTGGTCCAAGCTCAAAGTTTAGGCTGCTGAATAAATGTAGAAAAGAAAAGATAGCTCATAACTTGCTCCACTGAGCAGCTCCCAAGCACGATGGAATAGCATCAGAACAATTTTGCTAAGCGAAATTTTATCTTATTAGTCACTTCCCATTTTGATACAACAGTAAATGGTGTGACCTGTTTTGAGTAGCAACTGCTTTGAATAGATTAGCTTTTCATCTGAATTTGGGTGTTTTAAAGTTGATATGAAGAAGCTTTCAATACTGATCTGCTTATGAGTGAAACAATGAGGATTACAGGGTGTTAGGGAGGTTGGACGTACCCTAAGGGTATAATCTCTGGTGAGGTCAAGGCTGGATGGCTTGGGGAAAAAGAGACATGTAAGCACTGTAAAGTTCCATTTTCCCAGCTCAATAAAACAGGCTGGAACATGGTTTGATGGCTCACTCTTTACTAGGTGAAGTGCATGAAAAAAAGGTTACACATCCCCTCCCGCATTTACATTGAAAAATAAGTAGAAAGATAGCTCCCATTCTTTTTTTGTATTTAGTCACGTCTATAACCTGTAAAGCATGGAGAAATATGTGACTGATAATGAATTTTTTGTAAATATATCTACTCTTGTCTTACTCTCCAAGTCACTAACATTTGGACTTTCCAAAGAAGAAATTGTGGAAAAAAAAGGGAAAAGAGGAAAATTTTGAACAAGTAACTGTAATAAAAATTAATATAGCCTTTTTTTGGCCTATTTAAAAAATTACCTAGCTTGTTTTTTGGAGGAAGGAGAAAGCTTCAGAGAACCAGCATTCCAGCAGCATCAAACTGTCAGAAAAGCTCCCGCTTGCAGGATGTAGTCTTGAGTGGTAATCCCTATGCCCATTGAAATCTGCATTTTTCATGTTCAAAAAGCAGATACAAAAAGGTATATTGTGGTTTAGCAAAATTGCATAGTCAGGAATACTAAAGTTTCACAACACAGAAATATCTAAAAATCAGAATAAGTTGAGGTTGTTTCGGGTTTTTTTAAAGCAGCTTTCTAAATAACAAGGAGCAACTGAGGGTCAGAGAACAGCATTTTGCTGCAAAAGCAGACAAAAAAACTTTTCAACTTATGAAAATGTCCTGTTTTCCACATCTCACGTCAGAGTGATACTCGCTTAAATGTGAATGATGTAAGTCATTGTAAGGATAATAAAATGGCATAAAATTTGAACTATGTTTAATTTGAAATATTTTGAACATTTGAAACTCTTGAAATATTAAAACATTTGCACTTTAATATTAGGTTTCTGTTAAAAGGCAAACCCTTCCTGTAATAACTAATCAAATAATTGCCCTGGGTTGTATTATACTTCTAATATCTGGAACTGGCAGCTGCCAAAAAAGGTGACTGTGCAGTGCAAACTTGCGTAGTAATTATTTTCTTTGCAAATGTTTCCATGGTGCAATCTAAGTGATTCTTGCAAATTGAGAACCACATTAAGTGGGCAGTTGAAGTCACTTGCTGTTCATACTAATGACTTGCAATATCTGTGTAGTAAGATATATTTTGAACACCTAGGTATGTATGTATCGGTGTAGAGCTTCTCTGTGGGATAAATTGAAAACCCCACACTCCACACTTTTAAGAAAGCCAATAAATATTACATAAATCCTTTAGAAATAGCCCAACTATAATTAATTGGGCTGATAATGAGATCGTTTTCTAGACCTTTTCCCTACACAGGACTGTAACAGAAGCTACAAGTACAGCTGCCCTTCCCAAGATGAAAGTTACAATCTCCATGTGTTATAAATCAGTGTCTTTTTTTTTTTTTTTTTACTTTTTCCAGAGAGAAAATGCCAAAGTAGTGTGCAGCCAGACTTCTCCACCTCACTGCACCTTTCTGACCACAATTGCAAAGAGCTGTCTTCACTTAACGGTTGGACTTCATATTAAAGTTCTTTTCCAACCTAAACAATTCTGTGATTCTATGATTGGCATAATAATCCATTCTGTTGCTCATGTGCTTAAATTAAGTGTGCATTTAGATGTTTTGCTGAGAGAGACTTATGCCACTATACAATGCAAATAAGGGGGTTGAAGCTAACCCTTAGGGCCTCCATCATAATTAAGAAGAGTCTCGCCACTGATTTCCATAGGCTTTGTATCGGGATCTTAGATTTTAGCAAGTGGATCCTTGGGACCTGAGGGGGAAAGTGAATGTAACACAACCCACAAGGGAGGTTTCTTTTCTCCTCCTGGGACTTATCTACTCTAAGGATACGAGTCAGTTACAGATTTCAGCAATCAGCCCTGTCAAATTCAAGTCGTATGTGTTTGGGTGTTCTCTTTGACATTTCTCCTGCTTGGCCCCTATGGGTTAAAGTGGTAACCACCATATAAAAAACCCAGCTGTGATACCTAAGCATACTAATTACTGAGCATCTTCAAATGCATCACAGTACTGTGTGCCTTACTTAAACAGTAAGGTTTCCTTCTCAGTAGTACAGCTTTGAATAGGAAAACTGACACTTGCATTATTCTAAAAAAATAAGTATGACCTTGGAGATTTCTACTTTTCTGTCATCCATGGAAACAGTGTCCTGTCACACTTAAGGGAGGGACTTCAGTAAGAGACCACTTTAGACTAATGACCATTTCCTGAAGTTATACCATGCCAAACAACCAAAAAAAATTTAATTTAATCTGTTAAAAATATTTGAGTTGCCTGAAAGTTTTCTGAAGCAAGTCTCTTAATACTGTCACTGATAAGGATGGACAAAATAAATAATTGTAACTCTTCTGAGTTTTATTCCCCTTTAAGCAGTATTATCTCACTCACAGATAGGGCAGACTTTTATTTTTCCATCCAAAAATAAAAATAAAACTTATGATCTTGTTTTAAAGGATAATCTAATTTATTGTTAATGGTTTGAATCATTCCAGGGGTCAAAGGCATCTTTTACATCAATTTGCAAAAGCAAATTAATGTTTTGAAGGAAATGTAAAAGTCAAGTTGCTTGGGAGTACATTAAATTATATGCTAGTTAATGGTGTTAGAGAGATAGTTTAAAAATAAATTGCCCATAATACCTTTTAATAAAGGAGCTAAATGCATTTTTGTTCCCTGCTAAAAGCAGATGCCTATTTGGCACTGTTTTGAATCCCATTTGCCATGTATATTTTGATTAATACTATGCTGGATAATCTGCACTACGTGGTCTAGGTTCAGTAACCTCACTGTAAAATAATGAGCCTTCAAGAATAAAAAATACGTTAGCTATAAAGTTGTATATTCTGAGGGGCTCTGAACATATTCAAATGCAATGAAAAAGAAAAAAAAAAGGAAAGAAAAGAAATTAAGCTTTCACCCAGTAAATTTGCTCAGAAGTGAAACTTGTGTATCTCAATTTGTATATAGCTTTCCGTCTGAGCTCTGAAAACCGGACATCAACTCTTTGCAGATGTTTTCTATAAATACCTTTTCTTTGAGTCAGCTGCCACAGGACCTTGCAAAAGCCCCAGTCTTAAGGGAGCTTATGGCAACTGGTATGCAGCCAATAGCAATGAGTTCACTGGCTAAGTAGTGTTTTCAGAAAAAGGGCCAGCACTCATATTTTATGAAATATGTAACATGATTTACCCAAGGTTGTCAAAAGAGATGAATTTCAGCCAAATGCAAGGTAATAAATAGTAATATGTGCTGCATATAGTTGACTTATAACCCTTGGCATTTTGAAATAAAATTCTTTTGAAGAATTCATTTTATACGTCATAAACTTTCCTATTGTTTTTCCTGTTTTGACTGTCTTTGTCATCAGATTTCTTGTGGAAAGTATTTCTGAAAACTGTAAATGAAGCAATATTTTCAAGAATACTTATATAGGTCTCTATTTCTGTGTTGTCCTCGGAATAAGAAGGTTAGCAGTGTAGAAAAATGGTCTGTTTCATTAAATCAGAACCTAGGGGGAAAAAGAGGCAATAAGGTAATGTATATGTGATCTTTTTTATTATTATTTATTTAATGATTATAGAAAAACCTTTTCCAAGGTTGAAAGTTATTTGTTTTCATGACATACGTTATTTTGAGGAACACAGTAATTTAGGGGTTGCATTATTGTTGTTAATATTATTATATAACATATTATTATATAATAATATTTTACTGTAATATCTTATTGTATAATATTGTTAATAATAAAACAATAATCAAATTGGTGATAGAATGGAAAGTACATTTATTCAATCATTTACACTTACTTTAAAGTAAATATGGTTGAAAACATACATTAAGTCACAATGTATCTACTTTGAATCTGATGGTTTAAACTACATATGTGCAGTTAGGAATCATGAAATATGAGTGAAGTGCATGTCAGTTACTGCCACCCCATGCACCTCAATTTAGGCTTCTATAGCCCTACCTGTCATCTGTTAAAAGATCAACGAGTTCTTGGCAGGGCATGCCGGATGCTGGTCAGCTTTAAAATGGATTTGTGGACTTCCAGACAACATGCTTATATTTTGGCACGTGCTCCAGTTTTTCAGAAACCTTCTGGAAACTTTTCCAGGGTATTCTGCCTGAAACACCTCTCTGGCCACAACAGTAGGCAACAGTGGATCCTACAAAGAGCCTCAAAGCCCCACAAGCATGCGGTGATGTTGCCACAAACCCTGCACCAGTCCCTAGTGGTCTGTGCCTCAATGAGCCCTTTAACTAGGGCTGCTATCTGAGATTAGTGCTATACATATATACATATACCCTCACACACACACACACACACACACACATACATATATATATATAAATGATATCACAGAGTCGTAGAATCACGTAAATTGAAAAAGACATTTAGGCTCAAGTCCAACCGTTAACCCAGCACTGCCAAGGCCACCACTGAACTGTGTCCCTAAGCACTGCATCTAGAGGTCTTTTAAACACCTCCAGGGACGGTGACTCCAGCTCCTCCCCGGGCAGCCTGCTCCAGGGCCTGACCACCCCTGCGGGGAAGACGTTTCCCCGCTACCCGAGCTAACCCCCCCGTGCAGCTTGGGGCCGTTTCCTCTCGCCCTGTCGCTTGTTCTCCGGGAGCAGCGCCCGACCCCCGCTGCCCGCAGCCCCTGCCAGGCAGCTGTAGGGAGCGACCAGGTCCCCCCTGAGCCCCCTCCTGCCCAGGCTGCCCCCCCCAGCCCCCCAGCCGCCCCCCCAGGCCTGGTGCCCCAGCCCCTGCCCCAGCCCCCTGCCCGTCCCTGGACACGCTCCAGCCCCTCCGCGTCCCTCCTGCAGCGAGGGGCCCAGCCCTGAGCCCAGGGCCCGAGGGGCGGCCGCACCAGTGCCCCGCGCAGGGGGACGGGCACTGCCTGGCCCTGCTGGCCACGCTGAGATACAAAATACATCTATATAACATGTAAATTATATATATAGGATGTACAGATATAGAAGAGCAAGTTTTATTTAAAAAGTCAGTGGATAATTTTGGGTTTTGTCTTTTCAGTTTATATGCAGAAAGAACTAATGACACTGCAACGATACATTTTTCTAGGCAGATGCGGAAAGGTCTCCCCAGCGGCTCTGAAGATTTCACAGGATTGTCTTTCTCATAGTATCAAGGTAGGAACTGTAGGTCTGAAGCATTTGAGAAGGTAATCCACCCATTTAAATTTTAAGGTCCAGTTAAAACAAGTTCAAACACGGTTGAATATAATCGAAAATTATGAGTATTTGGAGAGAGCGGTCTCTCAAGTAATGTTTGCAACCATTCCTCAAATAATATACAGGCAGATTGAACCTAATCTTGTCATACTAAACTCCAATTACAGTCAAGGAAGTAAGTAATCACTTTTAGGGAGCAAGTTATCTGAACTATTTTCAGTTTCTAGGCTGCCTTTACAATAATAGAATTCTAAAAATGCTTCCATGAACCATAAAGTCAGGATAGAGAACCAGTTTGGATGCAGAAGTCATTTCTCCTCTGATGTCAATTATTGAGAAAAATATAGAGCAAATCATAATAAAGTGTTCAAAAGAACCCCGGCAGTGTATGCAGAAACTTAAAAGGCTAGGAATATTACCAGCAGGCAATGAAGGAGTTTGGAAGGGTCTATAGGTACTGCCGTAATTAAGCAAGGACACTTGTCCCATGCACAGTCTTCAGACACCCTGGCAATCTGAAACCTCAAGATTCTCAGTTTTCTATTTTTGCAATTACATGTACAACATAGTGGAAGAAACAAAATAGAAATATTTTTTCTACTTTTAGAAAATGTGCATTCTCATAAGCATATGCTGAAAGAAATCAACAGATGCTACTTAACAAATAAAATTATATAAGATTCAGATGCAAGAGACACAACAATTTTCTTGAATACTGTGTGCATTAAACATACAGGCAATCCTCAACTTACAATGTTTGGATTTAAAGAAACAGACTTTAAGGTCAGAGGTGTATGTTCTCATTATTTGTTACATTATTATGTTACTTCGGCCCAAAATAGGACGTACAACTACACCAAGCAGCTACTGGAAAAGAGCTGTAACTTTTAAGTAAGCTTGGATGAGGTGATGGGAACCTCAGAAAATATAAGAAACATCTATGAAATGGTTGTTACCAGGTTAAATTGTTCATTAGAAATTTAATTCTGAAGTATTTTGCAGAAGACTTCTGAGAAATAATGTAAATGCCATCACCTCAACTGAGGAAACAGTATCACAAATTTTTATGTAGGTACTGGAAATTGAGAACCGGGTTTTAAGGTGGAATGCACTCCCAGGTTTAAAAAATTAAAATGAAGTTAGGTTTTTTTCTTCATTTCAAGCATACATTTTCAATGAAGAATATATATTTTATTTTATTGCAGATAATTAATACAAGGGAATAAGACCTTTAGGTATAAGAAGAAGTATTTAGAGATAGAAGTCCCAGGAGCACCTTATCTGCTGCACAATCTGAAAAAGGAGGTTTAATTCCTTGAATGTGGTTCTGCTTGTAAATTGGGACATATTTGACATCTCTCACTCCACCCAGCAGGGCCCTTGCAGCCCTCAGCTGACCTGCTGAAGCACAGCAGCTAGCATGCCCCAGGCAGAGCTGGAAGGTGTCTTTGAAAGCAGGGGGAACATGCACAAGCCGCTGAAGACTGTTGCACAGGCCATGGCATGCCCCTTTTGTGGGCAACTGCATCAGATGGGATCTCTGCAACTTCTGCAGAAAGGGAAAATGCGACCAGGATGTGGTGGGTCCAAAAAGCCATCTAGGCTTAGAAAGTCTAATTTCTACCACAAGGTTTCTACACAGATTTATTTCAGAGCTGATTGACACCGTAAGTATAATCACATCATTTTGTCCTCAAGTGAAAACATGTGTCTTTAAAAAAGCTGTTACTGCTTTAATTATTAAATTATTGCAACCGTTTTCTGTAACAGAGATTTTGAAAATTTCTTACACTTAATTTTATTTCCATATGATTTATTTTTCTCATTGAGAGGGACTAAATATGGGTGTATTCTGCACTGTTCTCTCTAGCAGTTATAATAATTATGTTAGCAAACTTAGCAGCATTTGAATTACTGTTGAAATGGAAATTTTCATACCAATATTAAAAATCCCTTAAAATATCATCAAAGGTAACATCAAAAGGATTATGATTTTTTAAAAAATATTTCAACCACAAACTCTGCCCTGACCTCTCTGATCTGTAGGAAAGATACAGAAAGACCAAGTTCAAAACTACTGGATTATGTCAGATGTGTAACATCCATTAGAATACATACAGCAGGTATTTATTTATATAAAAATCTGCATATACAGATATATAATATGTGTGTACAATCATAGTATGGATTCAAAACTCTCTCTGTTTAATATATATATTATATATATGCTATTTACACCACACTCACACACATGTATTTACATACAGAAATGTGTGTACACGCCCATACATACACACATACTTCTGACTTGAAACCTGTATAAAGGGTGGAAACCACTAACCTGAACCTGGGGAGGTGATATCAGGAAGATATTCTACTATTTGATGTTTTTAAATGGTCTGCTGCAAGCTCACAGTCTGATACACAAAAGGAGACAGAAAATTACCAGAAAGGACAACTCAACTGGTGGAAAATAGCCTTTGCTCTAAAACCAAATATGTGTGAAAAGTCAGGCAATGTAACTTTTTTTCTAAAAAGGAAGCATCCTAGCACCACTTTTCTTAAAACAAAGATCTTACAGGTGATCCCATTTACCTAAATTAAGTACCACTTTCATTGTGTGAAACTCTTAAAACAGGAGATTTACAAGGACAAGATAAGAGGACTGGCAGATGTTCTTTGATTCATTCATTTGAAGGGAAGGGCATTTGGAAATGGCACTGGCACAGAATGACATTTGGAATAATGGCCTGTGATTCTGTTGGCACTTTTAGCGTTAAGCAAGTGATCTGCAAGGTAAAGTGGATTCACAGTTAGAGTCAGCACCAGTGCACAGGTCGCCCGTAAAAATAGAAGATTCCATTATTCTTCAGGCTCCCCAGAGGGAGCAAGGTCTCCAGCATCATTACCAGGACTAAATCTGACTTTTCTACCTCCCCTAATTTCCTCCTAGTAATTATAGGTCAAGCACTCTTTTGTAAATTATAAAACCTTTGTTCTTATCAAAAATGAATAGCTGAGGAAAAAAATTATAAAGAGAGTCCTAGGAAAAAAATTTCAATTAGAAAACCAAGCTAATTTGGTATGACCAAAGACTGTCAGGCATACTGACAGTGCTCTATTATGCAGTCATTTGGGCTCTTTCAAATTAGTTATGTTAATGTCCTGTGAGTGAATGTAACACTTGGATGGGACAAGATTTCTGCAATTAATTTCTGCAGTCAGTGGAGAGACAAGCAAATTTATTTTCCCCCTCTCTGGGAATTGGTAGTGGAGGGTGTGAGGTAGAGAAACTGCATTTAGGAACAGAGTACAAGCTAAACACAAGCCCTAAATAAAGCAGAAACAATGGGAGCCAATGCCTCCTCATTCATTCAATTGACAATGTTTTGCAGCTTAAACCTGTTTTATTAATTATGTTTGACATTTCCTTAATTAGTTTCATTTACACCAAATCAATCCCTACTGCTGTATGGCATCATTTATCATTTTGAAAAATTTGCATACCGAGTGCTGACTTTTTCTACTTAATTATACATTAAAAGTGTCAAGCGTGCTTGCTGCCTGGCATTATCTGCGCCAGAAAGGTTTGTGGCTGGACTGTGATGGTATTAATCATTAAGAGCCCCCAAGTGCTGCTGGGTAATATCTGGGGAGTAGAGTGGCTCTCATTTTAACGCTAGAGAGCAGAAGTGCTTCTGTAAAATGACCCAAAGCAAAAACAAAATAAATGACCTAAAACATCCGGTCTACTGTAATGCTTCACTCTTTCAGTGGAAATAGGCTCTGGGAGAAAAAAAAAAATAATATTTACTGTTAACTGTTAGCCTCCTGTATGTTGAAGCTGCAGAGACAGCTCTTCAGGATACCAGATGTTTTGTCTGAATGAGAAATGTGACATTTCAGTTAAATGTATATTGATGGCTGAGTAAAGGACCAACCAAAACATGTACATATCAGCTTTTTCTGATTTTTACTGTTTGGTGGGGGGTTTTTCGGTTTTTTGTTTGGTTTTTTTTTTTTTAGCCCCCACTAAAAAATGGTTTAAGATAAAACACAACCAGGAATTAACATCTCCTTTCCTAAACCCCATAACTTACATGAAACCTATTAAGAAATATTCAATCATTTTAAAAATGTTTATGCTGCATTCTCCAGATTGTTAGGAAAGAACGTGGTTCCAGCCACAAGCCATTCCTAAACAGGGAAGTGAAAGGATGGAGTGCACACAGCACTGCGTTACTAATCTATCTACAAGTACCTATAATCCAGTGCAGGTATTTCAGCAGCAAATTAGCTGTGAGTCTGACAACTCACAGGTGCACTTCCACATTCAGAGCAGCAGCTGCTTTTGAACAGCTTTAACTACTTATCAGCAGTAGCTTTCGGAAACACTCTTTCTCTCCGAACAGTAGTGCTCATGATTTAACTCCTTCTGAGACCCCGTAAAGACCCTTAGCCAGGCTGACCATTGATTTCAGGAAAAATTTAATCCATTACATATATCACATGTTGTCTCTTCTTCCATATGCCTAGTTAGGACCTGGGCCAAAATTTTGGCTAGCCCAAGTTATCAACAGCCAGTTTAGTTCCTGCCTTTCACAACCAGTTGCAAGAACAGGTTTGATGCCCCACTAACAAAAATGCAAAAACATCAGAGTTGAAGTAACTGTTAACAAATATTTCTGAAGCCATGTTACGTATCCTGTTTTACCAAATTCTTAGCTGTGTCGGAGTTTTTAGCAGTATTACATAGGCCAGCATGATTTGCAAAGTGACACAAAGCACACTTTGGGAGCTGGACCTTCCTTTTTGCCCTTCCCAAAGCTTCATAAACTCCAGCTGAAACTGCAGCTAGTGAGCTCCTAAATATATTCACAAATATGCGTTTCTGTACACTTTTTGATCTGCCACGATGCCTGCCTTGAAGGCCACCAACTCTGCTGAACAGGAAAGCAAAATGTCACACGAAGTTGGAAGGATGGCCAAAACTGCAGTTTTCAGTGAGAAAGCTCAGAAATAAACAAACACATCTTCTGTCAGCTGGCCAACACAGCTTATAACAACCCCTATCACTGTCTTTCATAGGATTTATTTCTCCTTTCTGCCCTCCTCTCCTTCTCATCAGCCCTGAGCAGAATAAATTCAAGTGGAAGAGTCAAGTAGGAGCGTTGTGTCGGCAAGAGGCGAAATGGCTAACCCTTGGCCTGTATGGGATATCACCGCCTAGTGAGCCTGCTTTGGACATCTGACCATTCTCAATTTTCCATTCCTGTAGCTAAACAGATTGCAGAGGCTCTGATACTGATGAGGAGACTGCCATTACTCTGCCCAGCAAAAAAACATGCCCCATGCATGTGCATCACTAGCGCAAATCAACAGAATTCGACTTCTGTCTTACCTCTGATACAATTTTTCTTTTCTCTATAGCACACACATGCCCACATGATGGTAGCAGCAATTGTAGACACTGCCAGGCACATCTGCTTTCCCTGTGCCTGTCATTCAGGGATGCCAAAAGTATGAAAGACCATGAAAAGACCATCTAATTTTAAACAGAATGATTCTGTTTCATATGGGAAGAGCTGAAGGTCAGGAAAAGACTCAGTCACTCACCTTCATTAGGAGGAAAAGCAAAAAATTTCTGCAGAGGACCAGAGAAGTTACTTGAGGTCTATGGACCACTGTCCCTTAGCCAAGTGAATTAAGGAGGAGGAGCAGAGACATATCTGATTAGAGGACTAGAGGGACAAGTACACGGGTATTGAGGTCTCACACAACCACAAGAAGGGATCATCTTAATTCTTTTATTGAAACCCATGCAATTAAATTTCATTGTTTGTAGGGCTGGGGAATGACAATGACGCATGTGACTTTCTGTGTGCTCTCCATGAAAGGTTTGGTGATAGCTTCACTGGCACTCTGCAGGACAAAACGGGAAACGTGCCATGCTAAGGTGATATGGTCCCTGTCACTTCTTCTCTCTGTACACCACGGGTTCTAAAGGCGTAAGTATGGATGTACCCAGTCGTGCTCACAGTCACGGAAGTGTGCAGTAATTTCATTTGCAAGGAGTCTCTGGAGTCACTTGGTCTAATGCCCTTTTCAAGCCAGGTCCAGGTCCAAGGTCCAAAGATACATGGGGTTGCTCAGTCTATTTTTGAGTATCTCCAATGATGTGGAGCTTAGTGTCCTCCCATAGTGCATTCTGACTTCTTAGGGCGACCAGTCAGCCCTTGAGGAAGACTAGAGTCCTATTTATTTCATGTAATCCTAATAGCTTTTGGCTGAAGCCACACAAAATGGCTAAGCATGTGTCTACCCCTATTACACAGTTCAGAAACTGCTTAAAATCTGGCCAAAAGCCGATGACACATCTGACATACTCAAGATGAGAGTACATAATGTGCTTGTTAGTTTTTCACATCTCAGTCATGATTACAGCTGTGATAGATGCCTCCACCACAAAGTGAGCAATCACCAGTGAACCATATGCTACTCATGTGGCCAATTTCCAGAGAGTGGCGCTCACCATTTGTGCACGCTTCCTGAAGGATGTGCGGGGATGCTGCAAAAGCAGAAGCAGCTCATCTCCTAGGATTATTAGCAGTAAAGTCTGCTGTGCTTGAGCTTATTTTAGCCAACGGAGCACAACACAACTGACTTAGAAATGCACTGATGTGGAGGAACACAGGATGAGCTGTGGGATTTGGTATGACAGGGACTAGACTTTAATAGCAATACAGATGGCAGTCTGATATTTCCCTTATAATTATGGGTATTTTGACATAGACGATATCTTACTCCATAAGAGACCTGAATGGGTTAAAAATTAATCTATTTTCTATGCTATGCACAACCCATGCCTGCATTCATGTCAGAACCCAAACTTACCGTGTTTAATATTCAAGTTCATTTTCAAATTCTTGCCCATTAACATAATATATGCCATTTTGCAAGCCTGGTCAGAGAAATCTGTAACTAAATAATTTTCAAGTTTCCTTCATATCCAATGCATTATATGCAGTGTGAAATTATTTCCCCACTCTGTCCTTCATAGAAGAGGAGAAGAGCAATACACAATATACAAGATGTTGCTGTAAAATGTATTGCAGGCTTCAAAAGTTACTATATGTGCAGTACAAGCATAATAACTAATCCTAAATGACCATTTAATTGTATATTTTAAGTTATACTTGATATGCCATTACAAGGTAAACATTCAAAACTTGCAAGAGAAGAAATATATGAATGTTAAAATCATTTTTATAAAACCCTTCTTTCTTTCTTTCTTTCTTTCTTTCTTATGGCACTGCAGTATAACGCTTCTTAGTCCAAATCCTCTTGTGAGTATACCTACTGTATGTCAAAATTTTGAGAAGCACAAACATAAAAGAAGCTAAGAATTTAGGCCATGCCTAATTCATAAGTATTTTTTGTTTACACAAAAATTTCTAATAAAAATTTAATGAGAAAATCAAAGATGGAGAGTCTGAGAAATTCGTGCAACAAAACTGGGAGTCACCCAATCACGTATGTGGTGGATTAGAAACTCTAAACTCAGAAGGATTTATAAAGAGTTCACCAGGTTCAAAAAACCCTTTCCAGCGTAAGCAGTCACTGGTCCAAGCGGACCCACCTGTGTATGGAAACTGAGCAAAAAAAACCCACCTGTTTTTATTGAATTAGCTTTTACATCTCAGGACACCCTAAACCAAAAATTCAAGGTAGATAATGTGATGTTATGGTATGCAAGTGCATAAAAATAAACCAATCTCATACTCTAAATATAAGTCTCCAGGCTTTAAAGTTATACCTATTTATACCAATACTGGTTTTGCACCCCCGTTGAACTTCTGAGATCAGAAACAGAATTCTATATACAAGAAATACAAAATCCACTACTGAAAAGAAAGTAGTAATAAAGTGTTACTTACTAAAGCCAGAAAGAATTTACACTTAAATCAACAGAGATTAAGAATTTAGATTTCTGAATATTCTGTTTTAAAACATGGTAAAGTATATTTGCTTACCAGCTCACCAGATATTTTTTTTTTTTTACAGGATTCAAATGAACTCAAGATACTACAGTGAGATTACAATAAATATATCGTAGGTATTTTTTTATCACATTGGCATGGGGATAACCACAGCAGACTTACATTCAGTGTATGTTATTTCAGATATACACATTATTGAACTCAGATACAGTGTACAGACAAATATTATTAAATTCTAGTAATAATAATAATATGCACACTCAGTATATATTCAAACTAAAATATAGTCCCAGATCAAGATGCTGGCACATACTTAGACTCCAGATTAATTTAAAAAAATCAGTAATTCCACTGTACTGTTAACACAGGTCTTCAAATGTAAAAATATGTAGTACAATTTACTTTAGTAGAGCTAATCACAATGGTAAGCCTTCACAAGATCAGTCTCTAAAATTCTTTAAATACATTAAGCCATTTGTCCCCACTGAGCATTAAATCTCTTGTCAGTTGAGTATTTTTTAATGAATATACTTTTGAGTTTTGTCATCATTTGAATGACTCAATTAACAGAAAGTCACCTCCCCCACTTTTACATATAAGTAAATTCCAAAGATGTCCAGAGAAATAATCTTGCCAGATCTTTCTAAAAAGTTCTCAAGTTTGGAATAAGTGCAAGAATTTTGAAAGAAATTTATTTTCTTCAGAAAAAGTGAGTATACTTCACAATTTTCACAAAAAAAAAAAAAAATCAAAAAAGTTAGTTCTGGTGGTAGTTGAAGTAATTTTTACTCTGTATATTATTCTTAAAAAGCTTATTCCCAAAATACAGAAATTAAAATTTAAGATACGTGTCAATTAGTGACACGATATTTTGCATTTTCTTTTTGGACAACTTTTGTCTCTAAAAATTGATGTTATCTAAAGAAAAAATCAGTTCAGAAGTATTTTGAAATGCTTTTTGCAAGCCTGCCTTGCAGTTCTCATCTTGCATCAGTCCTATACTATTTCAGCAACTGAGTTATTTCCAATTTTTTCCTAAAAAATTAAATAAAAAGAAGGACAGTCTGATACTTTTCAGTATCTATGTGAAATGTTCAGTGCCTGTTGCCTTACAACTTTATCAAAAGTGAATTCTTTCATAAATTTCTCCTGTTTTAATTTCTAGTAGTGTTCATCCATCTCTGGATGCATAAGTTCTCAAGCCTAAGTGCTGCAAATATTTCTCACCTAATGCAATTAAATGATAACCGGGACCAGCTTTTCAGAATCCTGCGCAGCCATACCACACGCACCATCACTCAATAGCAAAACTTCCCTTATTACCACTTCCCTTATATGATGACAAACTCGTAGGAATCCTGTATAGAGGGCTACCATTTATTGCAAGGATAGTGGTGACAAAGGCAGGAATTTTTCTGAAAAACTAGTGCAGGCACAGGTCTTTCCTTCCAGGCTAGAGATCTTCCACAAGGAAGTGTCCCTCTATAGACCTGTTTAAAGTACCTTGGAGAAGCTGAATGCCCTCCATGACTCCAGGCAATGCTCTGGCCAGTGGGGCATCATGAGAGAGGGAGATGGTGGTGGGGTGTGGGCACGCAATTTGTGAAACATCTTTGCAGAAGATGTAGGCTAGATATGCTCAAGACTATCAAGGATGAAAGATCATATCTTTTAGATACTACAAGCTGAAGTATAATGTGGTCTCATGGTTTGGATCAAAAAAAAACCAAGCAAATATCAAGGACAGAACTGTCACAATACAATAATTGTTTTCAGAGGGTTAAGGAGAATGCTGAATTCCCAGATCTGCAAGACACAGACAGTAATGCTTTCTAAAAGTACAAAATGAACTCCTATCTCAAGAGGCATGACTGACCTGAGGCTGGCTCCTATCATTTGCTCAGCTCTAGGAGAATGATCCTTTATCTGACTTTCACATGACAGTCCTTCCAAAAAAGTTACAATACAGAATGCAGAAAGACAACCATTTTACCCAAGTTATTTTTGCTAACTTGTTGGTTTTAAATAAATAAAGGTAACATGAAGAGTATAAATAGCCTATTGAATAAGGTTTTTCTTTTTGCAGATAGGGGAGAAATGAAGGGAATTTTAAGCACTGCTTAAGAAATAAGACTTCACAGAAATAGAAGAGCCAAATCCTGTTTGCTTTGCTGAAGTGAGCTCTCCCACTGACAATGGAACTACTTATGGATGAAATGTTTTTACTCTGCAAGGAAAAGACACAAAGTCTAAGCACCAAATATGCTCCTCTCTACTCTTCAGAACGAGGGCTAGTGAACCTCCATGCAAGGGCAGAATTCAGTCTGCATGAAAGGGAACTGACAGATGGTGCTGGATCCCCAGCCTTGCAAAGCCCTTCACAACTTTTGTGGGTCAAGATCCATGAAGGAAGGCGATAAAACTAGAAACACACAAGGAACAATAAAATAATATAAAATAAAATAAAAGCTTTGAAAGACTTCTCTTCACCGTTAAAGGGGCACTCGAAATAATTTTGGTTTAAGGTTTCTACCATTAATCAAATTCTGTTAGATCAATAATATTGTTCTCAAGTAGGTAAAATCTTGCTTAATGAAAAAAAAAAATCACTTAGAATTTTGAATTTTGAATAGAGCATGATTACTTTTTATTAGACTGTAGGATCACTGGCCCGTTTTTAGAGTGGATAGTTAAAAGAAGGTTATTAAATCTGTATTTGTGCACTTTAGGCACGTGGGCTGGGTTTGCAAGGTGCTGTCATTGTTTTGAATTCAGCAGGAAGTTCAAGCAGACCTAGGTAATTACCTGGTCTAATGACTGTTTGCAGATATTTTGCTTATGTGGAAAATGTTGGGCGCTTTTCTGCTTGCACAACAGAGGTATTAACAATCTTTTAGAGTCTCAAAGTGTACCAAGATTTCACCCTTAACAAAGGTCCAGTGGTACGAACAAAAAAAAACCCAAAAACAATTAAACACACACCCCCCCCCCCCAACTTCATTAAAGTGTTTTCCAGTACTGCAATGTTGTCTTCCTGGATGAATTTAAAAAAAACATAATCCGTAATGTTTAGGAATTAAATTATTTTAAAGTCTTCATGCAGGAAAGAAAAGACACTTTTTCTAGCTGCCATCCATGACAGTATTTCATGCCGACACCACTGGAAACATTATTTAGGGACACTACTTTTTTGTTGAACACCTGACTTTATAATCCTACATTTCAAGATTTTCAAGTCTTTGAAACTGAATGTTAAAGAACAGAAGGAGTTCTCCACAATGAAATTGCCCACTGTACAGCCTCAGCCATCCCCTGACAAATTGAAAAACGTTTGCTTTTTCCTTGTGATTTCTGCTTGAGGCCACCCGGCTCAGAAGTTTTATTTTCAGGAATGTCACATCAGATCAGTCTTCAGCTAGCTGTTGAAGGACATTTTGATACTTTAATCTATTAAGATGATCCTTATACTTAAGAGGTTTTTAAAATTTATTTATATTTTCCTTACTATCATTACGATCTTTGAATGTTATTAGTCCATATTTAATCTCCCAGGGAGGAGCAAGGCTACAAAGACATGGTTCATTACAAACACAGGTGGCATCTATTTCAAACTTTTTAAGTACAATGCAAATGTATTGTTTCTTTGTCAATACTGAACTTCTGGAGTAATATTCTGTTCATTTTTGACAATTTTTGAATTATTGGAGAAAGTACAAAGAAATTCCTAAGGACTTAAACCAAAAGCAATGAAGGTGTCAAATCTCAATTTATATACTTTCATATATTTTTAAGATTTAATGTATAGAGCTATACCTCATCTTTGGAGAAATGTACATTGAAATGTTTCTGCTTGATATTTAGACACAGCTGAATGTATATATCTACACATCAATATATGGATATGGTATGCACAGAACACATATGTATTATTACTGAATATTATATAGAAAAAAGGAGATGTTAATTTTGCCAGTGCACCAAAAAAAGGCTCTGGAGTATAGAACAGAACATGGCTGTGTCTACTTGCAATGGATCCAACTTTTTTATATGACTTTAAGGGTACACATGAAGGGACAATAGAGGGAGTAGGGAGGTTGACATGGTTCTCCTGAAGGACTGCTGGAGTTTAGCATATTTCCTGTATTCTATTAAATATAACCATAAAGTTAGAATGGAAGAAAATACATTATGCAATCTTTATAATAAATAATTGAACTTAATTTAATTTATTTTATTTTGGATCTCTTGACATTTCCCAAATTATCTTTACTCACATTCTCCAAAGATATGCTAAGCCATACTGTCAGCCAAAGCCCAGTTTAAACAAACAGACATGGTTTCATTTCATTCATTTTTGGAATATTTTCATGTAGTATTGGCATTTAATATGTTTCAGCATTTTCAGATCCATTCAGAGCTAATTTACCAACTCAGATTCTAAAGAAAAATTAGGGTCCGCAAGCGCACTTTGAGGCCAAAAATGCTGTTCTCAGGAACCTATGTTAACCAAAACTGCTGTGTTTCAGAGCACTCTGGAATTAACACAATTCATGTTCAGGCAGCCTTTCCAAGTGTCTTCTCCAGATAATTCAGCTAAACTGTCAGATTTTTAAAAAGTATTTCAGAGTTGGTACAGAATGAGATCATTGTTAGAAGCCTCTCTAATATACATGTGCATTCATATGCATTTTTCCCCAAGGTGATTCACACAGCTGGCTGTGGAATACATTTAGTAGACTCTTATACATAGCGCTGTCTTTCTGTCATAATCTTTCTTTTCATAGGACAATTTGTGGGACTCCATGATATGCAGCTAGCAGTGCCTGTACTCAAATGAAGTGATACTGAATTTCTATTATGCATGTGCCTTGGAAACCTAGCAGCTCGCCATAAAGATTTTATTCACACAGCAGATTTGTTGTTACTTAGATAGTTTCAGACAATTTTAGATTTGAATGGACATGGCAGGATCTGACAGCATAAAAAGAAATACCAAGAGAAAGAAGCATGTAGAACCAAATGATATATGATGCAACCTGGAGCGCAACAAAGCAAGCAGGATGTTGAGGTACTCTTGTAAACAACTATCTTTCAATGAATTCAGGTTTCTTTTTCATAACGCTTTTAAAATATTCAGTATGCATTACATAGGGAATAGATAGATGCATAGATAGATACATAGACACACGCGCGCTTGTACACAGATGCCACGCTTGTCAAAATCCTTTCTTGTCTTGTAATCTTTCTGGGATCACTTTTAAAAATTTGTGTCTAAGCTGCAAACATAGAAAATGCAAATCTACATATCAACCAAAAGCACACACACAATTTACACTTCCCCCAAAGTTTCCTTTTGCAGTTGCACCTGCAACTGGATGTACAGTTTTGTACATGTGTTACAGGAGGAAGTAGTGTGCTATTTTTAATGCAGACATAGACTCTTTATTTCTCACCACATTTAATTTTTCATTTTCCAGCACCAAGGGAGGAAATGTTTATATATATATGAAGCTGAAATCCTGCTCATTGATGCAGATGATGAGAGAGAGAGGAGACTATGTCAAGGAAGCCTTCTCCTTCTACATAAAAAAAAAAAAGGGGGGCAGAACAGCAGTGGCTGAAAATTTGCTGCATACGAGAAGAGAGAAAAAAAAAAAAAAAAAAAAAAAAAGGATTCTTTGTTTAGGGGAAGTTGCACTTACTTGTTTCTGTGGATGGAAACAGCAGTGTTAGGATTTCTCCATACAGTCAATCTTTCATTCTGGATGTAAGAGAAAAAAAAGGACAGGATTTAATATATGTGGCTTAATCAAACCACAATTTTATTAATACAAATCACCTGGGAACAATCCATCAGCAACTACTACATAACTTTTTTTATATATTCATTGAAATGTAATGTTCTGCCTCAGATTCCCCACCTATTTGTAACTTCATAACTCATGTCATCCTTCTTATGGTGATTAAGCAGTGAGGGAAAGGGGCTCATCTCCTCACTTGCACCAGGCAGCAGGACCTCCAGGTCCTTCTCTTACCCTACTTTGATGACATATTTTCTTATTTTTTTTCGGTGCTTATTTAAGAATAAATTGGAAATTTTGCCTATTAAATACAATAATTGTTGGTTGGAATCAGTAATTAGCTTGTTTATACTTTGTTTCACACACCCCTTTTGACTAGGATGAGAGACCAATAAGGCATCTCACAGAAGAAGTTGTCCCACTTTTCTACTCAGGAACACTTCATGCCTTTGTGTGTGGGGAGAGAAAAGCAGGAATCTCAGTCACTGTAGAGAAGTAAACCATTGTATGTAATTTTACGCAGATGTGGCCTCGATCAAACATTAGAGATCTATGTGAGAAAAAATAACTATAACAAGGAACCCAATCCTTCTTAGAAATTACATCTGTGGGGGAAGGACCAAGAGAAAATGAAAGAAAGTCAAACAGAAAGAAAAGGTAAATATAAAGCAGGGGAAAACATCTCTTCTTTTATTTCCCCAGCCTCACCCCCAACCCAACAGGAAGGTGTTATCTGCTCTCCATGAGTTCATACCTCTGTTTAAGGGAAAACATCACTAGCAACTGGACCATTTTCTACTCCTTCTTGCAATTCTAAATAAGAACCCCATTCCCTGCAAATCTTCCCTCCAAATATTTTAGAAGAGCATGAGTCAAACTAGAGTACACAAAAACCAAAACACATATGCTGATGTTTGATTAAAGTGATGTGGTTACCTACAGCATCAGGGTGATGGAAATGACAACCTTAAATGGCCTTTCCAGTACTTTGTTCTTCTGCTTGGATAAGATTCGATGCTTCAGATAAAATTAACACAGTAAAGAAATGCTTTCATATATGTTTGCTTACTTACATGCAGAAATATGCTATATAATTCATGGATAACCATGAACATAAAGACAAGGCTTCAGCTTTAAATATGCATCTGGGACATTACCTTAAAGTAAATTTTATTAGCCTTTATTTGTGTTAGCCATGGACATTACTGCAAGTGCATTTTTGAATGAGTAACCTCAAATATCTTCTTATAGGGCATGCTGCAGAATGCTTAAGTATATTTATAAAAGCTTCATGCAATCTTCTTTCTGATTTAAACAGAAGATCTTCAAGAGTGAAGAGCAGGCCCTTTGGTAGGGGTTGCAAAGACATCTGTATCTATGAAATCGGCATTCTTCCCATTCTGCCTTTTCTTTCTCCAGGTTTATAATCTATCTCTCAAATGAACAAAAATATTCTTTGATATTTCATTCTCTGGAAAAATGTATTGACTTGATAGCAGGAGTGCTATTGCACTGAAGAAATCTGGGGAATACTTTGACAGCAGGTAATCAAAATCATCCTCCAATTGTTTCATCCTGATTATTAAAGGGAATCCAACCTCCAAAGTCAGGCCTCCAAGCCCTTGCCCTTCTAGTTGTGCATCTGAGAAGAAATTATGGTAATCTTAAAATCCTATTGATGCTGAAAGGCATTTCATCAACTGCAAAAATTAAGAGTGAGATGCAGAGGATGTTTTTCTATTTAGAGGAACCCCTGCTTATATGAATAGGCTTCATGTGGTGACTCTTTTGAAGCTGAGGACTTCAAAGCAGATCACTGACTTCCAGTGGGATAATCACTTAATGCAAGAGTGGGAAGATGGAATTATTACCATGCAGTCAAGCTAGATTTATCCCTCCTCCCCTCCTTTAGGGAAAAAAAAAAAAAAAAAAAAAGAGAGAGGGGAAAAAGGGAACAAGTGAAGCTTTGGCTTTTCTGTCCCCACAGTTTGAAAGTGAGGGTGGTATGTTGTTAAGAGTACTAATCCCACATCAGGCATCAGCTGAAAAGTAGAGCGGGCAAATAAACAACAAACAAAAAATCAAGGATATACAAGTAATATGAGTAGCTTCAATTGGTTTATAAGAATATATTTTTTTTAATTTTCACTACAAAAAGCTTTATATTGTACATACTGCAAGTCACCTTTGTAAATAAGATCAGTTCAGTGTGCCAATATACTTTTTTAATGAACAAATAAAATGTCATTTGGAACGGTCGTTTACAGATATTTATGCACGCAGATGGAGTCATGGCCAAGAGAGAAAACTGCTGAATAGGTAACAAGCATCTTCGGCTCTTAGAAAGTTGAAGTAATTCATTAGGGAGTTTAATTTTCTACATTTAAATGTGGTATTGTGTAGGGTTTCTAGCCCTGCTGACCTGAGTTTGAACCAGCAACACCTTTGTCTCTCAGCGATTAGAAGTATACAAGTTAAGTGGAGGAATTTTGGAGCCTTAGTCTTATGGAACAGAGGTTATTCACATGAGAGAAAATCAGGCTGTTACCACCATCCCTAATGTGTAGTACTTCTGTATCTCTTAAGTAACATTTATGATGATGGAAAGAAGAAAGTAAAAGCAAACTTTTTCTTTCTTTTTCCTGTTCTTTATTTTTAAAAGCGGGGAGGAAGCATGAAAGCCCAGTGATCTGATCTCACCTCACTCTAAGATTTCGTTTACTGGATACAACTGAAATTAACCATGCAGCTGATGTTACATGTCTGGTTGTTAAAAGTGCGGTGTGTGCTTGACGAATCTTCGTTGAGATGCACCAAGAATCCAAAAAAGCATGTATGTATGTGCGTATGTGTGGCTGGACTGACAACAGGACTCCAACCCAAATGTCACTGACACACATATACGCGCACAGCCCTACAAGCTAAGCATGTCAAGGACAAGATTCCCAAGAACAAACATTATTTATACACTAAATGTGTATATTATGAGTGTACCAACTGCAGAGGTAAAATTCCATAACCATCAACTCAGCGATGGCTCACAAGGTTTTACGTCATTGCATAGACAGGCAGATTTATTTTTGAAATTGTTCGGAATGAGAAAGGAAAATCTTAGGGCTTTTTTTCAAATAGTTGTATGCCACTATTCTTCATCCTGTGTACACATCTGATGCTAATAAAATACCCAAAACTGGGAGTTAATACAGGGTCAGTATTTCAGAAAATTAGCCATTTTCTAAGTGCTCTGGTATGGATTTAAGGGGCAAAACACTTTTGAAAATTTGAGTTTAAGTGCCCAAATCCTACAGAAATTCCTTTCTTAACGTTCTCCTTACTGGCAAATAGGGACCTCAAACTATGTAAATTATTAATTATTAATCAATAAATATTATTTAATACCTTCTTTGCAACTTTCTCAAACAGCTGTATAACTTTCAGAAGGGCTTTAGAACATTATTTCACAAAATATTTCACCCTTCCTTCAACTAACATTCCTACACCATAATGACTATGTTCTTTTATGTCACATATGGCACAACACGTTGAAAATGGCATTTATTATCCTCTCTTCATGCTGACTCCCACCAAAACATGTTTGCAACCCCTTTTTCTAGTGGCTGTGTCCCAGGTGCAGGAAATTCCTTTCCCCCCAGCTATTCCCTATATACTTTTTTCAGGTAAAAGCATTTGCACACCTATGACAAAGATTAGGAACCATCCTCGACCTTGACAGTAGCTGTGTGCCAAATAGTCTAGACTTGCGATCACAGATTTTTCAATTAAAAACAATTAATACTTTGCTCAGCTGAGTACTGAAAGACTGGGGTTTGTTTTGGGTTTTTTTTTCTGTGTCTGTAAAGATAGCCTCTGTTCCATTAAGCATCCTACATATTATAAAGGAACAACAAAAGGTGTCTTCTGTAAGAAGCATTGTGAGTAAAAATAATTACACAGCAGAAAATACTGGAGAATACATATAGTAGTATCATTCATTGCTAATGAGTTAAAAGGATATCACAGTGCATTTATAAATCACTACGCAGTGTTGCACAGTTTATTTAAATTCATTGTGCCTCATTATAATTGAGCTATGCACCTTTAGGTCTGAGTTGATTAGGAATGCTATAGCTCAGAATAGCTTTTAATTCAGCGAAACATGGTTTGACCTTTACCATAATCCAGTGTGAAACACACTATAGTTTAGACATTAATAATGATACTACCTCTTTTTTGTACTGATAAGATGCTACTTAAAAAAATTGTATTATTAGTTAACAGGTTCAGGACAATTTATCAAAACCAAATTATCCTTCTGTGTATAACTGCAGTACTTAATTCCAAGTTCCTCATCTCTCATAACTATTACCTACTCTTTAAAAATGCTAAAAACTAAAACATAATAGTGTCATGTCAGAGTAATAAGTCACATACACACACTTACTGACTCCCCATGGACTTACACCATACCCAGCTTAGGGATCTGAGCAACATGATGTACATTATACAGGATAAGGCATCTCTTTTGTTTGACCTTTGTCTTCATATTTAAGTGTAACATTTCCTTAAACCACTTTCTGGTAACTCTGCAGTTCCCACTAGCAGCGCTTCGCTGCTGCTCTGTCATTATTGCTCAGTTTCAGCCTACTATTCCAAGGGTGGCCAAAAAAAGCTGTGTACAGCCTGCAGCAGGCAATCAGTCCCACAGGAGGTGAAGGGCCAGCTTAGCCTGAGAAAACTTAAATCTCACCCAGCAAGCCTGCTTCAACATCCACAGCCCCAGGGGTTGGAGTGACTTCTTGGTTGCCCCAGCCCTCCTCTACAACTCGGTGCATTTGCTGGCCACAGCTGCTCCTTGGGTTGCATTTGGATGCTTTGCAGTTTCCAGCCTTCCAACGTCTTGGTTGGGGCTTGCATAAGTTGTCTTCTCCAGATGAGTCTTTTGTTTTCAATATTGTCACCAGTCTATTTTTAGTGGCTGGTGGGTCTTCAGTAACATTCTTGCTGCAGCTATATAAGATTCATAAAGATTAATTCTGGTGGAAAAAGATGTGGTTTTGCATCTGTTACACAGGTGCACTTCTGATCCTGAGGTCAATGAGAATATTCTCTGTGCAAGTGTGAAATTCAGAATAAAAGGAATCAGTGAATTAGTTTTCATGTTCCTAAATAAAATTGATTAGAATTATATGTCATCAATATACTTCAAGTTACTTATGAAACAAAAGACATGGACAAACTTTATTTGTTCACATTTTATCTGTGTGAGAGGAAATCAAGATCAAGCTGACATATTAAGTAAACTAATCCTTTTCCCCAAGCAGGTTAATGTCCCAGTTTAGCAGACTGAGATCAACACAACTGGGTCAATTTCAATTCCCTAAACTGAGATGTGGGAAACATTACTTGTGTCAAAACAAAAACAAAAAAAATGTTTTTTAAGTTGAGGTTTAGTAATTGCTGACCTAGTCTCAATGTTCTTGTTTATAAAGTTTCTTTCCTCAAGGGACTAATGCTTCCTGAATACTTAAAAGAGTACAAACACAAATACTATTTTTTTCCCCAAAAACTAAAGAATATGCCACAAAATTGTCCCCAAAACACACCTATGACAATACCTGTCTGCTCAGGAAGGAATTTCTTTGAGGAATGAGGCTGAATTTTGACAATGAGGTTGTGATGGGTGTTTTTTTGTACTATATAATATTATTTTATACTATATAACACTATATAATAAAATAGAAAGTATATTTATATAAAAGTTTCCATTGTTTTCACAACTTGTGCTGAGGGATGCTTGGTCCTGAGGAAAAGAACGGTATAAGTGGTCGTATGAGTTGGGAAAGCAAAACCAGTTTAGCATGGTGTTTACTTCTGAAAGGTGTCTTCAAGAATAAACTGCATTTCCAACCTGAGCAACTGATTGTGGGTCCTCTCCCTCCTCCAGTGGGGTCTGCCTCATCACTCAGCATCCAAGGAAGGAAAAGTCAGCATCATGCCAGCACTGAAACACAGACTGAATAAAGAGAGGAAAATTACAAGGAAGTTTGACCTCGTAATTATCCACATAGATTCAAATAACAAATACCTATTAAAACACTTTCTGAAGGCCTGGAGCTTTCAGAAGAAAAAATAAAGGCATCTCTCCCTGGAAAACATTGTCTTTCATCTTTGCATTCTTTAGAAAACCCGGTCTTTTCAAGTTTCCTGGCTAAGATGTTACTTTGTGATGTATCATGTGTTATATCTAAATGCATCTGTCATGAAGCTTTGAGTTGACACATGTTCCTATTTATACCTGATCACTCAGGCAGTAGTCACTTCCACACAAGATGGTTAATACTGTACCAACTTCTAGTGTAGATATTCTGAGTATAAATCTTTATTATAATAGCCATATCCAAGACAGAGATTCCTAGGCAAATACAGGGTGCAAAAATAGGTCAGAATGGGACAAACTATGTATTACAAATAATGCATGCTATATAAATTTAAATTCTGCAAATATAAATGAATTCATTATTTTCCAGTGGAATATTTATTCGTAGCACTCTGCAAAACTATGTCTTCAGAAATAAATAAGCAAAGATTTCTTTATTCTCTGTGAACATTTATAACTAATAAATAGATATGTGATAAAGAACATTTTTTTTCATAGGACATAGTAATATTTAGCATTGCATAAAACCTCTACAAAAGATCATTTATAGTGTTGTAAGCACTGATGGAAGATAATAACATTTCTCCTCCTTATTAGTGGTAATGTTGATCTGCATTTCCTTGGGAAAATATCAGAAGGCACAGAGAAGAGTCTACAGAAAGGAACAGATCAGATGCCTTACGGTATTGTCCAGACATCCATCTGTGGTTGTGCGGATTTAGATACCTCCAAGCCAATGCATGACTTTGGAAAGACTCAGCAAGAGCATTGACAAATTGCAAAATGACACCCGTTACATATACCAAGAGAAGACAGCACAGATTTGGTAAAGTTCAAGACATTACAGACAATCTCCTTTAAAACCTGATCTTGTATCTAACTTTGCTCTGTGTGATGAGATCTTACGTAGGTTACATGGGTTACCAGAAGCATACGTGATTTCTTTCTCTCTGTCCAAGTGGAAAATTAATAGGACAGCTCTGGCTGACAAAAGAAAGCAAAGTGCAATCCCAGAAAATGGTGTGGAATAAGTGGATGAGGAAAAACACCCACATAATTATACTACCTCTTGTTGTCAAACCAATATGTTTTCATATAGTTAAAAGGTAAATGAATAGGTTTATATATCTTACATGCCTAAGTCTAATAAACAAATACAAAAAAAATTAGCAATGTGCATAGCTGAAAACTTTTTAGAGTAACCTATGAGAAGCCTTAACCAACTACACCAGCCAGTTCTCATAACCGAAAATCAGAAGCCAACACAAAAAATTGTGGAAGCAAAGTCTGAATTTGATAAATCAATTGCATTTTCTATGCTGCAGCCAAACCTCAAGCACCATAGTTTTCCAAGCAAATTCTGTTTAAAGGAGGAAACCAGATGAACTAAATTATTCTGATGTAAAAGTTCAAAGACTAATGTCTTTAAACAGACTTCCATTGTATTTAACACTTTGCAACAGAAATCGTAGGAGGATATCCCCAGAACTGAGAAAATCCATTAATACGTATTTAGTTCTGTTTTTTTCTCTCTTTTCTGTGAAATTTATAAAGCTAAAACATTTATCAATTTCCAAAAGCTATATTTAGTAGTTTCTTTGATTTTTGAATATATTTAGTTCTTAGAAAGCACTGAGAATTGGCACTGCTAAAGACCACATAATTCTGATGTTTATCCAAAAAAAAGGGAGAGTAAAGCCAGTAGTGCTTCTCTTTTTCACACATGGATTTGAATAGATCTCCTGTGGAAAAAAAAAAAAAAAAAGTACTATCCTGCATAAGACTATAAGAATTTTTTGATATATGTGCAGAAGCTGCCAATAAAGATAAAAATCAGTGGTTACTGTAAGCCTTGGTATTGTGAAATAAACTAATCTCCTCAATTAAGGGGTCAAACCACCCTACCATTTCACATAGCTTAACAGACAGCTTTAATTCTGTATATATTTTTAAAATAGTAATGTACAGCATGGTGGAATTAATGATGTAAGAGTTGAAAAAATTGTCACTGTGTTACATCTCAAAGATCTCTATAGGAGTTATACATATTTAAACATAAAAGGCTCCTGAAATAAATATTTTACCAAACCTGTTGGGAAGTTGATTTAGATTTCTCACTTTTTATGCTTAGCAAAATAAGTAGAAATCTGTCATACTGTTACAAGCCTAGTTTTTAAGCTAGGTTTTAACTTGTACTAGTATAAACATTGCCAAAAACATTTATCTACTGTCACTATTTCGGAGGCAATTTCAAAAATGCACAATGTTGTCATAACTCTGTCCTACTGAAACCAATACAAATCAGCGAGTGAGGAAGATGGGAGGTCTCACGGGATGTTTTTCAGTTGCTGTGGGCAAAAAGTATGCCTGGTGTTCTTGAAGAATTGTTAAAAACAGGGAAGGAGGAGAATTCAGTCAACACAAAGCAGTTGCGTGTGACAGGGGAAAGAAGGGCTGGCTGCAATCCCAGAACCACGGTGGCAGCCCTGTGGCTACCCCTGCTAGGCATCATGTTGAAGACAATTAAAAGGATGCAGGAAGCACCCATCACAACCTCATTGTCAAAATTCAGCCTCATTCCTCAAAGAAATTCCTTCTTGAGCAGACGAGTATTGTCATAGGTATGTTTTGGGGACAATTTTGTGGCATATTCTTGAATGGGCGAGGCCATACATGTCCTCAGCACTAAGGGTTGGGCAACAGAGCTGAGGAATCATCTCAGCTAAGAGAAATGGTGTTTACGAAACTCAACACAGGACTTCATCAATTCTTCTGATACGCTGTCCTCAACTAATAAGGCAAAGGAGAAAATCTGCATATGTTCACCCCATTTTACAAAAAAAACTATCGAATAACAGAACAAAAAAAAAAGATGGAAGATGGAAGCAAGCAAGCAAGTTAATAGGATATTTCAAAATGAAAATGCAGGAAGAAGGGATGAAATACTAGGAAGTAAATTGTGATAGTATAGCAAAGGCTCAGGAAAGTCACAGGCAACGTCATTCTTGAAAGGCTACAGTGGTCTACTTGCCCCAGTGTAATTCTGTATTTAATGGGCATGCTGATGGGCGCTTGGTGCTTGCCTTCTTAGTCACTGTGGTTCTATTCCCATAGGAAAATTCACCTCCTTGCTGGAGAAATGTTCAGAGGACATTAAGGGCTCCGTTCTAAATCTGGCCCTGTCCCCAGACTGTTTTCTTGTTACATTATAGAAAAAGGGATTTGGACTTTTTAACCCTACACTTTGATGCTTACACACAAATTTAGTTTAGCTTAATTTTTCATCAGAGATTACAGCATTTTTTAAATGGGTTAGGTTTTTTTGGTGGGAAATGAAGAGTATGATTTGTCTCTTTGGCCCCTGGCTACGTATCTAATGACTAGCTCTGTGAGTTTAGTGACTGAAATCTGAAAAAACCCACATAATTTCACTTACCAACTTTCTTTATTTCTTTCTTACTAATACTATTGATCAGAGGGTTCGCCGAAATGAATTGAAATATATTTCAGTTCTCTTCTAAGCCAGAAACATCCTCTGTAGGCTTTGTGGGATAAACATAATATTGTTCTTATTCCCATTACTTACCACACATCCCAAGCTTTCTTTTATTTAGTTTTCAAATTGTATATCAAGGCTCGTTCAGTAGAAGTATATGTTTCTTCATATCCTGCTCAGGTATTTTTCAGTCTGTCGTAGTGCTGAAGAGGGGCACAGTAAAGGTAACAGGCCTGCATAAAGTTAATAATATAGAAAGAATATTTCTTGATAATTGAATTTCAGGAGTTAGAAAGGGCCCTGGGAACACCTTAGCCTCATAAAAGAACAGATAGTTCAGAATAATAAACACATCTTTGAAAGTAACTGACTCAGGTTACAAAGAAAAGTTCATCAATGTAAGACTGCTAAGAAGTGAAATTCAAATAACTAAGAGTCATACTAAACATGGAACAGATAGTCCTTGTGCAAGAATTTCATATAATATTAACCAGCTAGCCTTAAGTTTGTTCCTCTCTAACATCACAAACCTGTGTTTTCTATAAACATTATGAAGGCAAGACGTGGCACTGCAAAAAACTGCAGGAACACCAATAAAATGCAATATGACTGTTCATGTTTTCACTAGGTTATGCTATGGACTACATACCATGGATAAAGAGACTGGCAACAACATGCTAGCTTAGAGGAAAGTTTCAACTACCTGGATTTATCATCCAACAGGAATTTCACAAAGTTCAACAAAGGCAAATGCCAAGTCACCAGCTGGGGAGGAACAAACCCATGCACCCATACCTGCTGACAGCTGACCATCTAGAAAGCAGCTTTGGAGGAAAGGACCTGGGGTTCCTGGTGGACACCAAGTAGAAACTGACCCAGCATTGTGCCTTTGCAGAAAAAAAAAAGCCAACAGCATCCTGTGGCTGAACTAGAAAACAAGCAAAACCATCACCAGCAAGTGGATGGAGGTAATGGTAGGCACCTTCTCAGCACTGAGCTGCACAGCTGGAGCACTGTCTTCAGTTCTGGGCTCCTGAGTACAAGAGGGACATGTATGTTGGGGAAAATCCAGCAAAGGACCACAAAGATAATTAGGTCATTGGGGCATCTGACATAAAAGGAGAGGCTGAGGGAGCTGGGACTGCTCAGACTGGAGAAAAGGAGGCTCAAGGGGATCTTACCTATGTGCATAAATACCTGATGGGGGAGTAAAGAAGTCCCAGACTCTTCCCAGTGGTGCCCAGCAAAAGGATAAGAGGCAATGGGCACAGTAGGGAAAACTTCCTTTAAACAAAAGACAAAATATTATTACCATAAGGTTGATCAAATCCTTGAACAGGTTGTTTGGAGAACCTGTAAAGTCTCTGTCTTTGGAGATATTCAAAACCTGGATGTGCACAGCCCTGTACAACTTGCTCTAGTTGACCCTCTCAGAGCTAGGCGCTTGGAGCAGATGATCATCTTCCAAGGTTCCTTGCAGCCTCAGCTGTGATCCTGTGGATATCAGACTAATCCAGATCTCCAAGAAAAAAATTTTTGGAGCACCAAAGAGCCTGAAAAAAAGAAGAAAACTTTGAAAATCTTTGAGAAGGGTAGAGAAGCTGTTATCTGAGCATAAGATCTAATCAAAAGATATTGATTTTGCAGTAATTCTTGCCTTTAGAATAATACCCTCTTCGTAGGATGAGGAAGGTAATAGATATCCTGGACTGGTTATCCTATTAAAAGCAGAAAGCCCAACAGAGGCAAGGTCTCATTTATTGGAGTAAAAAAATACTTAACTCCCTAAATAGTGCAGAATTTTGGTGTGAGATGTATTAGCATGTTTTCTACATTTGATGTTCCAGCACAATTCTCACAGGCCTAACAAAAATCAGAATATGGATTTACAAACAACCTGTTCTCTTCCTGAAAGTTATTCTGGAGACTGTTGTCCAGTTTCTGTTCAACACTCAAGATAATTCACAATAAGAGTTTTTAATAGTATGAGGAATACAAAGGTCTAGATGAGATTCTGCTATGGAAAAAAAAAAGGGTAAGAATATGACAAGAATTTTTGAGCAGCATGGAAAGCAGCAGAGTTTCTATCCTAGACCTAAATGAGCAGTAATGTAAATACCACACAAAAGAAAAAACCAAAGCTTGGTGGAATTTACCACTGAGCATACAAATAGATCTCAATAAGTTGGTGGCCATCCTTAATATGTTTGACTTAGTAAATATAGACAAAGTACAACACTTTCTTAGGATAATAATTTATGCCAAGATTATGTCTGAGTGCTTATTCCAGCCGCTTGGACTGGTAATGACCCTGGGAGTATGAGCACACTGCCACATCCAAAAGCCATGAGATGCAAATCTTAATGATGAGGGGAAATGGAAGGCATTAAAGCTGCCTGAGTGTTAGGTACAGTGATGGTACACATTTAACCAGATTTCCGCAGACGACTCACAAGGAAGGTATAGCGTGCAATTATCTCACAAGAATATGAAGCTGTTCGTCTGTATGACAAAATGTAATAAAAGTTATCTTAACCCATTTTAAAATAAAATAGGCTGGAGCCACAACCCAAAGGAGTAAAATGCTTTGCACCATTACTTATGGCATGCCTATGTTAGCTTAAGATGATCACAAATTATAGTTTACGATTGCTGAAAGAAACCTAACAAATAGTTCACACAGAAATACACAGGGGTTTCTTACATCTTTAAATCTTTCAGTTGGAAATGGGATACAAATCTGAGAGACATGTATTTGTAAATACTCTCCAGAATATTTACCGGAAGCACAATTAATGTCCAAATATTCTGTCTAGCAGCTGCACATGTTAAAATTATTTTTTTTAATAGGTAAGTTTCAGAAAAAATTGTGGATTGTGATTGCCAAGCACACTGCTGGTGATGCAACCTTGTAGAAAACAATTAAAGCTATGAGTAGACAGTCATGCAGACTGTATTTTCTACTTGTTTTGAGATTTCTCTGTATTATATAAGGGTTTTGTTTTAAAGCAACTAAAAGGTTCTTGCTAAGGAACAAAAGATAAAGATCATCCTGAAGCACTGAAGAACAAAAGTTTTGAGAAGATATACATTTAAAGATGCAAAATTTGGAGGTCTGAGACTGGAACATGGTCATGCTCTTCGCATACACTCAAACACTGACCAAGTGAAGAAAGAGAGACTGTCTTCGAAATGCAGGAAGGCTGAACTTGTTAAAAAGTAGACAATAAACATTATATTATCAGAGTTAAATTTTAATAGGAAATGAACTTTCATAAAGGTCTAGATCCAAATACCACAGTGTGAACGCAATCTTAAAGCAAGAACTGTGCTTAGAGAATTATTGGTAATTAACTGTCAAAAAGGAAAGAGGTTACAAATGTACTATGTACATCAATATTAAGAATATCTATGTAATGAAATAAAAGGTATATGTAATAAATTTCCAGATTGCACTAGACTGGCAAGGGTTACTAGCATCTTTCAAGATGATTTTGCAGTTCGAAACAATCCTGACAAACTGGAGACATAGTCTGAAGAAGAATATTCATTTTCAAAAGGAGCAAGTGCAAGATTTTACAGCCAGGAAGGAAAAAAAAATAAATAAATCAGCTGTATAACCTGGGAAGCAGTTGGTAGACAAAATATTCAGCAGGAAAGGATTAAAGCCTGTTTGTGAATCATAACGAATCTTAAAACAACAATGCTTTCCAGTTGCAAAAAGGGTGGTGCTGACCTGGGTTTTATGAACAGTAGAAAAACATATAGGGTATCTGAAGTAATAATCTTTTTTCTGTTCTGACAGGCAAGGTTTTAGGTCGATTACAGTGTATTACTAGAAGAAATTAACTACTTATATAAAGTCCAGAAATCACGAATGAAAAATAACAGGTGTAGAAAATAGAGCCGATGGAGAAATATATAATGAATAGGAGCTGGTTTGTTTCAAGAGGAGCAAAGTGAAGGGCACATGACAACTATTTTCAAATTCAAGTACCATTTCTACAGAGGGAAAAGGAACACTGTTCTCCAAGTAAATAGGATAAGAAGTCACAGGCGTGTGCTGCAGGCAGGGTACGTTAACCATGGTAAACATCAGAATAAATTAGGAGGTTCCAAAGTTCTTACTAAAAGTTTAGACAAGCCTGTACCAAAAATTACAAGGGCAGCTGACTCTGTCTGGATACCTGGGCCTCCTGGATGGTTTCACAGGGTCTCCCCCAGCCCTATGACCCATTACAAGACAAAAAGGAAAAAAAAAGTGATTGATTTTTACTTTAACTTTCATGTGGCAGCTTCACTAGAAGATTCTATAGCTAATGATCACATCAAAATTTTCTTAATCACGGTTTATCTAATAATGTACCACATTAAGCAGTCTGCAGTGAAGTGCAAGTTACATCATGTTACTTTCCACGATCCCATGGAAACCATAAACCAATGGTTGAGTTGAAAATGGCCTATATAAGGATACAAACTCCAACTTCATCCTATAATTAGTATTATGAAATTCCAGGAACACATCAGTGAAACATGGGTCACCATCTGCTGACATTTTGGCAAAAAAAAAGAGAAGAGAGGAAGCTGAATGTCTGCCTAATTAGAAACTGATGTCAGAATCACCAGCTCTTGCAGCTAAATACAGGGATAGGAAAGGTAACATAAAAGCCCATACTATGCTGAGTTCACAGAAACTGATATTATATATAGTGGGAAACAAGGGTTTTAAACACGCAGTACTGTCATAAAAATACTTCTATAATCCCCAGAGATCATGATTTCAGACTGATTCAAACCATGAATACCATTCAATAAGGTATTCCTTTTTCATTGTTCTAGATTGGAGAGGGTCCCTGTTTGTCCAGAGACAGCTGATGAAGAGCTCATATAAAGGAGGACAATTCTAAGTAATTGAAAATAAAAATATAATTATAAAAGGATAAGAAAAAGGTATATGGAACTAACAGCCTAGATCTAGCATCTGTACGCAAGCACACAGATCTCTTTACTCAGAAACGTTTTTACTTATGCACACTATGTCTAAAGCTAAAAGGTGTTATGAAAATTGGAATCTTCCCCAACAACCATTGTCCTGAGGGACCCATTTTTCCATAATCTTCCAAGAACATCAAAACTGATAGATATAAAGGACCATGAAGCCATGTGACCTCCATGACCTGCGTGTTTCTGTGCGTGGTTAGGAAGGATAATAACCTGTTTTGCTCCGGTGCAGAACATCAGCTGTGGTTAGGTCACAAGACGGGTGGCCATCACCACAGCACCATTGGCACTGGCCCATCCCCAATCTACACAAATTCCCAAACAGCACTTAAATGCTCAGAGCTGACTGTGCTCCTGGTCTTCTCCAGAAAACTCCAACTTCTTCCTTGTGACCAACCTTCTTCAACACTGTCCTATGCTTCAGTTGGGTATGAAGATGGCTTTGGGTAAACTACATCCTGAAAAAATGTAAGTGTTTTAAGTTACAAATAATCCTTTTAATGCAGGTTTAAAATGCCTAATGAAATGTCATCCAAATCTATGCTCTTTAAGATTTAATAAAAATATTAAATACTACATTTACATATCAGAGGACTCTGCAAGAATGTATTGAAGCAGAAGATGGATTCTCAAGGTTCGCATCCCACACTATGCACTGAAGTTACTAGAGTTTCAGTCATTATTCAGTCAAAAAAAGATTTATAATAATTGCTCAGGAAAATTTGAACTGTTTTAGAACCAGCAATTAAACAATTTTTTCCTTATTAAACAAGCTAGCTTGCCTGATCCCAAATGCAAAGAATATAGATTAACTGCAAAACTGGAAAAAAATGGCTGAAACACAACAGGGATAACCGACATCCACATTTCTTGAATTTAAAACCTCAGGATGAGAAACCCTTTATTTTATCAAAACAGTGGAAAACTTTATAAGCAAGACAGCTAAAATCAAAATTTTGTGAATTTTTAGAAAACTTGCACCCAGGTCCCTTCCGCACAGCATCAAACAAACGTGGTTTTAGCACATGTAGATTGGGCTGGTGACAACTTCTTAATAGGTGTGAAAAAAGCAAGTAAGTCGGTAAAATAGTCTTATCAAAGGGCAAACAGAAAACATAGTAGTCCTAAGCAGTTAATATATGAAAGACTCAGTTACCCTACTTTCTGCTTTATATGTTGCATTGCAAGCTTTCTGATTTGATAATATGTGTACGGCTTTTTATGTTTAATGAATGAATATCATATAAATGGAATTACCAGTTATATGACACCCACAATATTACATATACCTCAGGAGGGTATAGTATAATCTATCTGAGCAGATTTGCATCATTAAGAAAAAAAGAATGGAATCTCACAATCGTTTTGTCTCAAGAATCTATCCTTAGGATGTTAGGAATTTTTCACTTAGAGTATATTCAGAGTAAATCCAACTTAAACTATAGGCCAGTCCTATAATGTTTAGGATTGTTTTTAGCATTTACACTTAGATCTCTACAGCATCATTAAAAGATTTTGAGCCATTTTGTAAGTTGTATGGAAAGAGGAAGATACATTAAAACATCACAGGTTCAACATGGTGCAAAACTGTTACATTATAAAAAATCCCAAGTTTTAAGATTTTAATTTTTTCCAGCAGTTTTATTTCTAATATTTTCATTTTTAAAGCGAATAATAGGAAGAGCAAGAAACAGCTGAGCAGACTCCATGGTCTTCCCCAAAATGAGAACACATATGGACTATTGTATAAAAGTCTTGTAAAGCTACTTAATATTCTCACATTAAATTCTTAGAGAAGATCCTTCCTGCCTCTTTTTTACATACAATCAATGGATTACTTAACACAAAAGGTCAGTCACGAACTCTATCACTCCTTCTCAAAGCATTTAAATGACTTTAGGGACTCAAAGACATATTTCAAGCTATGATTTCTTGAGCTTTGATGTTGTAAATATGCCATTCTGCACTGTAACATTTAAGACAATACCCTAATTTTATATTGAGTAGACCTTTCTAAATAATTAAGAAACTGATTTGAAAACATAATAAATAAAATGGCGATTTCATTCTACTGTGAAATCATTGCATCTGCATCTAATTTGTGCATATTTAGACATAGCTTAAATTTGGGAAAATATTAAATCTGAACAGCTTCATTAATACTAAACCAAATCATCATTCAGGTAATTGCAAATCCACTGGAAATTCAGGTTAACCGTTTACCTGATATACTCGTTAACAAACATTAGCTATTTATTACTATCCATTATTTTTTTCCCTGTTATCAATCCAAGATACCTAGTCAAAATATTTAGTTATCTAATAAAAAAAAACCCTATTCTAGGTCATAGTGAACACCATACATGATAGTTCTCTCAAAATTTCCAAAACTTATGTATTTGAAAACTGTCAAAAGAAAAAAAAATAACCTATGTATTTTTCAATACCTTCCAGGAGTTGTCATTTTTTGGTTTGTTTTTTTTTTTTTTTTTTTCTTTCTTTTCCTAAAATAGCTTGTAAAAACTTTAATTCTATGAAAAATTTCATGGAAGAAAATATCAAAACCATTGCAGAAGATTAATTTAGAAACCATGCTTTTTAGTAATTCTTTTTTATTTGTTATAATTTGTACAATCTTTTATCTTTTCCTCCACTTCTAAACAGAAATTATGTTTGAAATGTCAATCTGAAAACAGAAAATCCTAGTTCTGTTTAAAAATTAAAAAATGTTGGTGCATTCAGCAGTCATAACATTTAATAGTAATTGTCATAACAGTTACAGTTTCACAAGGCAAACAAATGGGTTGAAATTTACCTATTTCTCTTATGCAAGGCAGAACTCTGATTTAACACTGCTGCTGAAGAAAAGTATTTAAAAGACACTGTACAATGGTTGTTGTGGTTAATAAGGCCTATATCTTCTGCAGCTGTGCTTACATCTTTTTATTACCTACACGTTGAACAAAGAACTAATTGAAATTCTTAGACTTCTTATAACATAGACTATACTTGAGGGTAAAACAAAGCTAGATTGCTGAATAGACATAGTGTTTATTTTGTTAGACTCTGTCAATTGCAAGAAATAATGTTCAGGTTAGATACATCAGGTACTAAGTGAATAATGCCTATGGACAATGGATCTTTAATTGCTCTTCTGTTCTACTCTTATTATTTTTTTCCAATATAATCTTACGTTTTAAATTTTAAAACGTAGCATGGATATTTGCATATCCCAATTCTAACTAAAAATATAATAAAGGTGTTTCTAATTTTATTTTATTACATACTGATAGCACAGCACTTGAAAGTGGCGAAATACAGTAAAAAATATATTCCAAGTTTAAAGCATTGTTAAAAAAAAATTACATGATTACTCTACTACATTTTTACCACAGGAGCATTTGCTAAATAGTACTATCATTCTCAGTAGAATTTTATGTTCAAAACAAAGAATAAAGAAAATTATGGGGAAAAAAGTGGCAAATTGGAAATAGAACCAGAAGCTCTGTTTCACAGGCTGTTGATGATCACTTTTCTATTTTATGTGTCAGGTTTAAATTTCCCTGTGGCAGCAATTTAAATCTTTTCTTCTTTCCTGAGGCTGCTTAAAAATTTAATTTAGCTCAGGCACGGTGTCTATGTTTTATAATAGGAATATAGAAAACTCTTCTAATTTGGGGGCTGACCCTTTTAACAGATTATAGAAATTTAAACATAATTAATCAGCTTTATTCATAGAGTTACATGGGCTTTCCACAATTTACTCATGTAAATTTCTTTGCTTGAGTTACAGTAGACTACATTAGAGAAGGGTATTTGAAGGCAGATATTCACAAGTCACACATTCATGTGGTGTGTATACAGTGGAAGAGTCATTTGCATGCACATCCACACACACACAGATACACATACATAAATCCAATAAATCTACATCTCTTCAGAAGTTTCACCAGCCATCCCCAACTCACATTAACTCCTTCACATTCAAGTTCCTGGGTTTTTGGTTTTTTGTTTTTTGGTTGGGTTTTTTTGTTTGTTTTTTTTTTTTTGTATCTTTAGCTAAGGGTTAGAAGTGGATTCTCACTTCAGAAATTACAGCATGGTACAGTCTTTTCATCCTTTTCTCCTGGGTTAGAATAGCACAGTCCTGAACGCGACATGGTATTAAAGTCAAAGATTAGGGTCACAGTTGTTAGGATCGCTGAGTGTTAAACACAAATACCAAATTTTAAAACAATACCACTTCAAAATCCTTAATTACGTGCTTTGCTGGTCGGTTGGTTTGGTGTGGTTTTGTTTTGTTTTGTTTTGTTTTAGGTTATAGTTGAAGAAAATTCTAAATGGCTTTAACTAATAGGAAGGATAGCATCATTTGCTATAACCGATAGAATTCAACACAGCAGACTTTAAGACTGTGTTTCTCAGAACTTGCATCCTACCAGAGGATGAATTTTTAAAAGGAAAAGAGGTACCCCTTGATGCACTTCTGGCATATCCACAAATCTATAGCTGCACAGAATTCAGGCAATGTCAACAGCAGTGACGTTCCTCTTAGCTTTTATCATACCTATGTATACTTATTTCATTTCTTTCAATGAATTAGTCAGGCTGGCCAGCTTGGTCAAGTGGGAAGCGGGAATCTTAAGTGGCAATGTTCATGCTATCGCATTCAGCTGGGGAAGACCCAGGCCAACCAGAACAGTGATATATGTTCCTCAACTGCCTCCCAAGATGAGTCCCAGAAGGTCAGCCACCTCAAAGGTGTTCATGGCTATGGTGGATCCTCTTGCCCCCTTCCTGGGAAGCCTGTATGGTCAGTTACCTCTAAAATGGCTGTACACCTGCTCACAGAGCATGGGGAATGAAGAGGACAACTTGGAGATCTGTGTGCAGTCGCAGGGCCATGATCTCAGTGCAGCTATAGAGGAATGGCAGGACAGCTGTCATGGGTGTCATGGATGGCCATGTACTGCTCAGGAAAGACAGGCAGCGAGGAGAGGTGGTGGAGTTGCGCTTTGTTTATGGGAGCAACTGGAATGTATCAAGTTGTCCCTTGAGGTGGATGCTGAAGGAATCAAGAGCTGATGGGTAAAGATTAATGGACAGGCCAACACAGGGAACACTACTGTGGATGTTTGCTACAGGCCACCTGATCAGGATGAGGAAGTCAGTGAGGCTTTCTACAGACAGCTGGAGGTAGCCTCACGATCACAGGCCCTTGTTCTCAGTGGTGGACTTTAACTTTGCTAATATCTGCTGGAAAGACAACCCAGCTAGACTCACACAGCCCAGGAGATTTCTACAGAGCACTGGTGATAACTTTTTGACATAGGTGGTGGAGAAGCCAATGAGGCGAGGTATGCTTCTGGACCTCATACTCACAAAGACAGACTGGTTGGGGATGTGAAGGTTGGGGGAAGTCTTGGCTGTAGTGACCATGAGATAGTGGAGTTCAGGACCTGAGTGGAGGAAGCAGGGCGGCAAGTAGAATTGCAACACTGGCCTTCAGGAAGCTAACTTTGACTTCTTCAAGGACCTGCTTGGAGGAATGTCAGAGGTTAGGGCTCTAGGAGGGGGTTCAAGAGAGCTGGCTAGCATTCAAACATCACTTCCTCCAAGCTCAAGATAGGTGCATCCCCACAAGTAAGAAATCAAGCAAAGGGGGCTGGAGGCCTGCATGGATAAGCAAGAAGCTTCCGGCAAACTTCAAACAGAAGAATAAAATTTATGGGATGTGTAAAAAGGGACAGGCCACTTGGGTGAAATACAGGGATGTTGTCAGAACATGCAGGGAGGCAACAATGAAGGCTAAGGTCTGTTTGGAATTAAATCTGGTGAGGGAAGTCAAGAACAACCAGAAGGGCTTCTTCAAGTACAGCAGCAGGCAAAGGATGACTAGGGAAAATGCGGGCCTGCTTCTGAATGAGGTGGGTGCCCTCGTGACAAAGGACACAGAAGGTGAATTTACTGAATTCTGCCTTTGCTTCAGTCTTTACTGCTAAGGCCAGCCCTCAGGAATCCCAGACCTTGGAGGCAAGATAGAAAGTCTGGAGAAAGGAAGACTTTCCCTTGGTCAAGGAGGATCAGGTTAGAGATCATATAGGTAAACCTGGCACCCACACATCCACGGGCCCCAATGGGATGTACCCCTAAGTGCTGAGGGAGCTGGCAGGTATTATTGCCAAGCCACTCTCTACCACCTTTGAAAGGTCATGGAGAACAGGAGAGATGCCTCAGGACTGGAGGATAGCCGATGTCACTCCACTCTTCCAAAAGGGCAAGAAGGAGGGCCCAGGAAGCTATAGGCCAGTCAGCCTCACCTCTGTCCCTGGAAAGGTGATGGAACAGCTTGTCCTGGAGATCATCCCTAAGCATGCAGAGAAAAAGAAGGTTATCAGGAAGAGTCAGCATGGACTCACCAAGGGGTGAATCATGCCTGACCAACTTGATAGCCTTCTATGACGGGTAGATTAAGGGAGAGTGGTGGATGTTTTCTACCTTGACCTCAGCAACGCTTTTGACACTGTGTCTTGTAACATCCTCATAGCTAAGCTCAGGAAGTATGGAATAGAGGAGTCGACAGCGAGGTGGATTTAGAACTGGCTCAATGACAGAGCTTAGAGGGCTGTGTCATTGAGTTAGACTCAACAGAACAGAGTCTAACTGGAGGCCCATAGCTACTGGTGTTCTCCTGGGGTCAGTGCTCAGTCCGGTCCTTTTCAACTTACTCATCAGTGACCTGGATGAAGGGACAGAGCACACCTCCAGTAGGTTTGCTGGTGGTACACAACTGGCAGGAGCGGCTTATAGCCCAAAAGGCTGCACTGCCATTCAGAGAGAGTTGGACAGCCTAGAAAGTTGGGCAGAGAGGAACCTCATGAAGTTCAAATGAGGCAAGTGTAAGGTCCTGGCACCTGAGGAAGAAGAGCCCCAAGTACCAGTATGGGCTGGGGCTGACCTGCTGGGGGGCAGCTCTGTGGAGAAGGGCCTGGAAGTGCTGGGGGATGGCAAGTTGCCCATGGGCCAGCAGTGTGTCCATGTGGCCAAGAAGGCAAATGGGATCCTGGGGAGCATGAGGAGGAGCATGGCCGGCAGGTGGAGGGAGGTCATTCTCCCACTCTGCTCTGCTCTGCTGAGGCCACATCTGGAGTGCTGTGTCCGTGCTGGGCTCCCCAGTTCAGGAGGGACAGGGAACCACTGGAGAGGGCCCAGCAGAGGTCTATGAAGATGATGAGGGGGCTGAACCACCTCCTTTATGAAGACAGGCTGAGACAGCTGGGCCTGTTTAGCCTGGAGGAGAGAAGACTGAGGGAGGATCTCATCAATGTCTGCACATACCTTAAAAGGAGTGTCAAAAGGATGAGGCCAGGCTTTTCTCAGTGGTGCACAGTGACAGGAAAAGGGGCAACAGACACAAACTGCAGCACAGGAGGTTCCTTCTGAATATGAGGAAGAACTTTACCTTGGTGGTGACAGAGCGATGGCACAGGCTGCCCAGAAAGGTTGTGGAGTTTCCTTTCTGGAGACATTCGAACCTGCTTGGACATGATATTATGTAACTTGCTCTAGATGAACCTGCTTTAGCAGGGGGGGTGGGCTAGATGATCTCCTGAGGTCCTTTCCAACCCCAACCATTCTGTGATTTGGTGATTTGGTGATTCTTTTGATTCTGAGAAAGAGTATGGATATTTATCCATTTCTATTATAATTTCCTGATTCACCCCATCCTCAAAAAAACAAAAATAAACCAATGGCCAAACCCAAAGCATGTGGACTTCATGTTATCTTCTACACCTGCCAATCAAGATTATGGAGAATGGCAGCTCAGTACAAACTTCCAATTCTGCATATTTCATGGTTGTCCATGTCCTGAAGAGGGGTGGATATGAGGATTTCTGTGATCTGTTCCCATCTGTTTCTTACTCTGGTTCCTAGAGCAAATTTTGTTTTCAATTCTGTGCTCTTCCCCTTGCCCAGCCGTGAAAGAGACACTTCTTTTTCATACAGGTGTTTTTGAACATATAAATAAATTATATTTAAAAGAAGATTAAAGAGGTTAAAGAAGAGAACAGCTTTATTAAAATAGAGAAGAGCATGAGAAGAGATTTTGGCTACTGCTCATTGTACTTTTTGAGGTCACTGAAGAGAAATCAGCTGAAATTATCTGAATAAAAAAATACCCTGGAAATATTGTTCAAAGGTTATGGGTGAATAAAAGATCACAGTAAAATTAGAAATTACTGCTAAGAGAAATAAGAGAAGTCAAGGGGATAATTAACTAAGAATGATTTCAGAGTAAAAGGACATTGCTCAGTTAGCTTAAGTTCCATCTATTATTAAAGAACACGATTAAATCCGTGTGATAGTACTGGGGTTGTTTTGTTTATGAGTTGACTGCAAACTTCTTTGATGGCAAATAGTAGAATAAGTGTCATATACAAGAACAACTAAGAAACAGAGGGCTTTTTCTGTTGTTCCTGCTGCTCTTGCCACAATTCTTTGAACAGAGCAAAAGGAAAGCAAGACAGTAAAAGAGATCAGTGAAAGTGTAATAGGGTAAAAAGAGTGTTTTCATCATACCATCCCTACAGACACCATAATCCACCCCCCTGCATGAATACCTCTTACTCTGGTGGGAGGGGAAAAGCACCAACAGGACTGAAGCTATCTGTGTCATGATCCACCTCCACAATACCACAGGGAGAAGAAGCATCTGAATGCAAATGCAGTCCACATAAGCTTGCATTAATTGCCTTTCCCTGTTCTATCTCTCTGTGGTGAAGGTCAGAACAAATGACAGCTGAACAAAAGTCCTAGATCAACGTGCTTCATCATGGTACCTTGCACATATCATGGATGGCCATGGTATCGCAAGACCTGCAAGGCTTCACTCCTGCAATCAGAGTACCTGTCAGCTTAGTAGACAGACATCACTTTCTTACCCATTTGACTTTTGGAAGTATAGTTGGTGATGTGGATAATTTCCCATACAGAGAAATAGGAATCAAACTTGATAAATTACTCTTTTCCATCCCTTAAGAAAGTACAACCAAGTGAGGTATTCAGGGTCCAATAGTCTTACCAAAAATAAATACATTAAAATAAAATAAAACAAAACAAAATAAAATAACAGGACATATACACACAGAGCCTGACATCATAAACTGTCTGGGAAAGGGAATTTGACCATTTCTCAGAATATAGTGCTAAAGGTAGTTCATTCCTTGTCAATGTCTACAGAACTAGTACAAAATACAACAAAAATTTTGGTGTATGCTGATTAGTTTTCAGCTTCACTAAGGCTACTTTTAATCACTTAACATTGTGCCATCTTTTATCTAGCTCTCCACCTTCTGCTTCTAAGTGTTTTTAGGAAGATATTGTAAAAGCCTTTTTCAATTCAGTGAAATGTTAGTATGAAAGAGACACTTTATGAAACCAGCACCATAACAAAAAATCTTTTAATAGATCACAGGTTATTACAGAACCACTAAGAAGATACATTCAGCTAGATCCAATTGTTATAATCATAAAAATAGCAAATGGATTGAGAATTAGTGATTTATTTAACTAAAATATAATCTCAGTTGTTATATACCCTTCTTCAACCCTGCTATAAGTTTCCTTCAGCCTTGAAACAGATTCAAAGATGCCATGCTACAGAAGGACATTTTCTGTTCTGAAAACAAAAGATGTTAGAGAAATATTTATTCATTATCATACTGATTTATTAACTATGTTGTGCCTACTTCATGCTGCACTGGTAACATGATGGAGTACTTGCTTTTTCTTAAATGTTTTTCAAGGTTATTTATTCACTACAATCCAGCCACAAATAGCTAACCTTTTGTGTTTTGCTCAGTTCTCAGATCTCCACTGCAACTATTTTTACTAAGATGCACCACCGGAGGTGGAAAGATGAGCTTTATTTTAAACAATTCACAATAAAAAATACTGAACTAATAGTCTCAGTATTCAAGTATAATGCACACAGATGGATTATGGTTAATCCTTTTATACTGGGCTTGTCAGATTCTAAAATATTCAGGTGAAAAGAATATACTAGATAAAGAATATCTGGAGAATGTATTTTTTGCAATTTCTGACATGCATTGTTTATTTGCCACATTACATGATGACTTCAAGAATTTGAGTAATGACAGAAAATTGTCCATCATATTCATGACAGAGTTCATCTCAACCCTCTTTAACAATTTTCTTCTCAGTATTTGAAATGGAACAAGTTTCTTAAAACTGAGTACCTAATGTTAGCCTTTTAAATAAAGACTTAGGAGTTCGTAGATTTCAGAGTCTAGGAATATGGTAGCTTGGAATGGGATGTTCAGCCTCTTAAATTATTAAGACTGGTGTCTGAAAACTTAAGACCATGATCAAGAAGAGGTTCATAAATGCATTTAACAGTAAGTATTATCATAATGCATAAATTTCAATACATGCCATGAAGATATATGCACAAAGGCTGACGTAAAGCTTTTTGAAGCCTTTAAAAAAAAAATCAAAGCCAGATTGCAATTTACAAATACTTATTGTTCATAGACTGATAAAGTATGAACATTTTACTGGGATATATAGGTTAGATAAATGCCTCAATATATAAGAAATTGGGGAATGGTCCTTATCTACACTAAGGTTAATTCCTGATGCTTTAGCAACATGAAATGACCTTTCAAAGTGAAAACAGATACATCTATAAATGCCTACCGTGACCAGGGAACTAATAATTAGAAAGGTGTTAAATTGTATTGATGTATATGTAGATAAAGCCTGAAGTGTTTTTGTGCCCAGATTTACACTACCTGATGCTAAAAGCGATATTTTCAGTGATAGCATGGGACGTTTCATCAGGATACCTATGAGACCTTAATTAAAGAATGAAAAACTAACTGCCTAAAATATGAACACATGCTGCAAGAAGTCCTTAGAACTGCAAAGCAAACAGCTACCGACAATATTTCAAGTGGACGAGTTTCTTCCCGTTACAGAAAGTAATATATTCTATACCATAACCTCAATGCAGCTATGCTGACAATCTGATGGTATGTTGCACAGATATCCACAAGATGTGCAAGTCTAACAGCATTACAGTTCAGCCATGCCAGGGAGGCTCCTGCTGGTGGAAGAACAGACTATGTGAAGCACGTTGCCAAATCGGGCTCTGTATCGTTCACACTTCGCAGGGTCTGAGAATCTGTAAGATCTTTTGCCAGCAGCTCTCCATGCACCACTGAGTTTCCTCGTGAGCTCTTCCTTTCAGCACCTGAGTTACATCTTCCTCTTCTTCATTCTCAGTTTTGTCATCCCCATTAGTGATATTGGCCACTGATTTTTTTTTCCTGTTGTAAACTGTATAGCAGCTTTGGATTATCGTGGTGTAATCCAGCACAAAAAGTGAACAGATTGAAGACAGAATCCCACACATATGTTGCATAGCGGAGTCTTCTGACTCAGCACAGCAGGAGTTATCCGATATCATATAGAAATTACAATTTCTTACATTGTCTAGATAGCTGAGACAAGACAAAATCAAGCCCCAGCCTCATACTCCTCCAAATTGTCTGTGCAATAAATTCCTATCTACACGGCAAAATGCAGCTCCACTTTGAAAGCCATCATTTCATCAAAAGTGTTGAGGTTTCTAGCAATTCCATGAGATCAGCCTTCCTGCACCTTAAAGTTTTTGCCAGCAGTGGGCTTTTCTCAAAATGATTTCAAACAGACCAGGCATCTTCATATTCTGATATTCCTCTAAGTAGTTTAAAAAGTATCCAGAAATTTAATTCCAGCAATTGATAATTAAAATGATATAGCAGTCATTTAAAATAATAATAATTAAATAAAAAATAAATTTACTAAAACCAAGCATACTGTAAGCATTCACAGACTTCCAGCTCCCAAGACAAAATGTGTTGTTTCTTTCTCCATTCACCTTTTTCGGTGATGCACAGATTCACCTTTCCCCATCTTTCTCCTTCCCTCTGTCAGGCAGGAGGGAGACTGGCCAGCTCCACCCACAGGAAAGTCAAAATTTACAGTCAACCTAGACACATTTGCACTGCTATTAGTTTCTCAGGAGTACTGTCCATGTGATATAAACAAATTGTATAGGAGAACACAGTAATTTTAGATTTGGTATTATCCACAGAAAAAAGTTCAGACTAATAGTAAATATGAAACAAAGTCTGAAATATGAAATATGAAACAAACATGAAACACAGTCAGTGACTGCTGCCATCATGCTTCCAGTTGTATAAGTTCCCATAAGACCTTCAGCTGAGAAGGTTTCAATAGAGGAGTCATCACGAAACGTGCAGAACAAAGCTATGGACATGTTGTATTTCCTTGGACAAGCTCTAACCTTTAACACTGGAATAATGAAAAGTAAGTTAAATATAAAAATAAATGCAAAAATCTTTTCCACCAAAGGGACATTTTTCAGACTCATTTTTACAAAAATACAGATGAAACCCAGGCATTGTTCATGACCGAAAGGCAAATCTTTGACTCACTTTGAATGAACAGGTTTTAGTCATGAAAAGCAAATTTATCTTCACACTGATGATGAAAGTAGGTAAATGCAGACTTGTCAGCCAATCCTCTGTTCCTTTGTGCACCACTGTCAAGTGGTATTTATTCACTCTCGTATTTCTGTTTAAGATAAATTCTCAGTCAATCGGGGTCTAAAAATGTCGTAGTACATATTAGTGCCTTGTATTTAACATTTCATATTACAACTTAATAGTTGTCAGATCATTTCTGATGATTGGAACATGGTAATTATTAGCTTTGTTCTTGACAATATAAAATTGTGTAAGACAGAAGTGAACTTAACCTTTTAGAGCAGTTTATGAAACAACTGTAGAGAATGAAGAAAATACCTTCACCAGGAAAAGTTAAGGGATAACAAGTCATATTCATATTTGTGTTTCATATTGTCTCCCTGTGAGGAACCTTTGCTCTCCTTGATGGTTCAGATCTGCTGCTTCATGTAAAGCACTTTGTGACTCTCAGTAGGGATTCCAGATGTGCTTCCAACAGAAATGGACTGGCATCCAGTAAGTAATTTCACAAGAATCGCTTGAAAAACTAAAAAGAATTTGTACTTTATTATTATTGACTCAGCAAGATTCTGAAATATTATCAGAGAAATGTATGCTATTTACTGTGAATACTAAAGCATGCAGACTCAACATTTATTGGGTTTTGCTAATATCCAATGACATATCTATATTTGGCATTTAAATGAAAAAATATGTTACATTCATTTTCTTAAAAGGTGAACAAAAAACACAAGTTACTGTTGAGGAACTTTCTACCTCCTCCCACGCAAGTACTCCTCTCAGCTCACACGATTTTGGAAATCAACAATCATATAAACAAAAACCGAAGAAGAAATTAAATAAAAAAAAGATAATTAAATATGATGAAGGAATGAAGTAACCTTGGTCAATTGTAACTGGCTAGACATGAAAAAAGACTTAGCAATGATACTGAGACACAGTAGAGCAGAACTTGTTTCCTTTTTGTTGTGTCATGAAAAGCATCAGGACATCAGGATCCTGTTTGTTTGGTGTTTTTTTTCAGATTTCTATGAAACCCTATACAAGGGTGCTAATAATAAATCAGAGTACAGAAGATGACAGAGCAAGAAAATTTCCCTTAGGTGACACCATGCCTTCTACAGCCAATACAAAATTATTTCCCAGCAAGAAAACCCTTCTCCAGACCAGATTTCAAAGACTCAAACTATGGGGTTTCCATCACTTCTCTCTAGAGGCTATTCCACAATTCTAATATATCTCACTATTAGATACATTTTCCTGGTAATAAGACTAAATTTTCTTTTGCTCAATTTCATCCCTGCAAAATGCATCCCTTGGTTGCAGTATGAAACACTTGCTGGTTCAAAACTAACCATGTGTCTTTTTGCTTCCACATAGCAGCATAACCCACAGCACTCTGGTTTTATTCACTTTATTTTTAAAGATTTTATATGCTATAAAAGTCACCATTTTAGTATATAAAATGATTTTTTCCTGGGTTTACTTTTTTGTAAGTGGGAATCCTACTTACCCTAGTTCTCAAACTCTGAAATTTACAAAACTGCACCTTTATGCATTGTTAATTGCTGGGTTCTGCATGCCTGGGTTTTCACAAGCAGTTCACCATTTACAGAAGAGGTTAGAAAACTTTAGTTCTATCTGAGTGCATACTTTAACTTCTTTACACACATAATTTCATGGCCTACTTTCTTATACCAAATAGACTAAAACGTATCTAGTATATACAGGTGCATTTGAGATTATTTTCTTCATTTAAATTTTAAATATTTAAAGACTACATTCACGCTGCATAAATTCATTTCCTTGATTAAAAACAAGGAACAAAAGATGAAAAAGAAAGATACAATAAATTTATTAATATATAACTTACATTTAACAAAAATTAATGTCTCAAATTTTTATATTGGTTTTACTTCTCATTTTTGCATTCTTACTCCTGAAGTACCACAAATACCACGATCCTGTTCCTCAAAATATCAGCAGGGTTGCACTACATCAACCCAATGCCCCTCATGCAAGCAGGCACTAGAAAGATGGATGAATTTTCCTGGTTTGAGGGCTCTTCTGTACAGCAGTGTACGTACAGCCAGCGTTTCAAAGGGGATTTTTCAAGGTACTTTGCTAGGGTCCATGCTTATACAAGTCTTAATCACGTGCATCTGCAAATACTGACATAGGTGTTGACTGTTGTTTAATATTATTCAATTCATTGAATTCAGTACAGTTAAATTAATATTATACAAAGCGTAGTATCTCAGAACCCTCAAATATTTATAAACTTGGGAAGACTGGTAAGAAGAGGTGGATTTCATAAAAAATTACAGGGAGTGACTGGCTCAGTAGAAGGTGAAATCCAGTGTTGACTTCTGAAAAACGTAGCACAAAGACAGCAAAATGAAATGCCACGTGGGTGGCATGCCCCAGAAGCTGCTAAAAAGACGTACGTGTTAGCAAGGCATATAGGTTCAGTTTATCAGAGCAATGTTTGGCCAGGAGAACAGCTATTGTGCTTTGCTTGGAGTTTGGTTTGGAACTGGGGTCAAGCAAACTTGTTTCACTAAAACAAGAACTGACCTGAACCTTCACCAGACATGAACTACTTAGTAAATATTTCAAAGCAGCATGAAAAATGTAAAATTCCGCAGAAATGCTTAAGCATGTAACGCTCGATTCTGCCATCCTTACTCACATCAAGTAGTCTCTTACTCTTTGCGTAGTCCCACAAAACATACGTGTTTACCCAGGGAATAAGATAGCTGTGCAACATGATGGTACAGAACAGCACTATTTTTTCCTACTTCTTGCTTCAGAGGTTGGTGAGGAAGATGTCTTGCATACCAGACCTGACAGTAATGCACAATAAAATGCTAGAGAGAGGTAGATACCACTATGTTTAAAGCAATTTCTGAACTAGACCCTTTTCTAATCTCTGCCTTAAGTACAGTACTTAGTAACAATCTGAATACATTTTTTCCATGTTAAAATCTTCTTTTGACACTGCATCTGTCACGCAGCCAACGTGTCTGACCCAGATGTACTGAGTAAGCCCCACAGATTATTTGTCAAGCAAATTCTGGAACCTAATATTTGGGTCTTTTTTTTAATTGGTATGCAAATCAAGAAACAAGACAGCATTTGTGCCCGATACAGTTGTCACTTCAAATTCTGCTAACATTCATTATCATGCTTACAGATGTTTTTTTTACATGTAACATCTGCCAATACTACCTAAACCGCAGGAAGTTGACAAACCTGTGCAAACTTCCTCTCCGTCTCCCTCTCGCTTTCTGTTATCTGTTCCGTGCACACTAATTTTGTGCATCTGAGGCCTCTGCTCGCCAGAATTATGCCTGCTTCCTAACACCTCTGCCTCCAGAGCTTTGGATTTGAAATTGAACAGACACAGAGCCAATTTATCATAGGATGACATGTGTCATGTTCATGGTATAACCAGAGGGACCTACTGTATGCACTGTATTTATCCTTTTGTTGTCAACACGGACAAAGACAATACCAGCAATAGGCAGCTATTAAATTTTCAAAATACAATAAATTTACTTAACTGTTGTTCTGCTAGAGTTTGGGTTTTTAAATGTAGTACTAGCTCATTTTGTTTAACACCAGATTTCCTTTGTCAGATAATCATCTGTCATTCAGGCATGCAGCATATTAAAATATGTGAGCACCAAATACCAATGCATTAGCAGCAAATCTTCAAAAAACCAATATAAAAAAATATTTCATACGTACTCCTTCTGTAAGTAAGAAATCATAATCAGATTTAATGACAGCTTACACATATTTATATATACTAATGTTGTTTGTAGCTATATTTATACCTATCTATATATAATGTTTGCAGAATAGACATAAATATGTGTATATGTATGTCTATAGATATCTCTGTGTGTGTGCATGTGTGTGTTCACATATATATGTAGATATAAGGTATAGTTTGCTACAGGTAGAGGCAAGCACAATTAGTAGACTGACTAGTAATGAGTGAAATAAATCAACATCTTAAAATATTGAGAAGAGATTTCTATCAGAAAAGTATGTCCAAAGATTTCATTTCCAGAAAGCAAGAATGCAAGGGTTGATGTAATTGGCCTGCCATCTCCTGACTCTGAGCCACCCCAGGGACAGAAAAACCCCTAGAACCTTTCAGCTGATTTCCAGGTACATTCCCTGACACCTCATTCACCTGCCATCTTTTGCTGAAGAAAATCCCAGAGCAGACAATGGGTCACTCTTTCATTGCAGTGATAATCTTGCAACATGGCTTTATTTTAAATAGTGTTGTTCCTACAAAACCTTCTCAGTTTAATCTATTCATTGATCTATGCAATAACACTGAGGTGGGTTTGATGAAGTAGTAACACAGGACACCTATTCAGGGGACAGATGTTGAGGTCTCTGTTTCAGGAGCAAGTAGGGGTCAAGTAAAGACCACAGCTCAACAACCTGAATTAATATATTTCTCGCATATTCTGAAATTTACTTCTCATTCAGGAAAACTGAAAAAAAACGTTTATTCAAACATATTTCATATGATACGATGCATATGAGCTGGTTATTCTGAATTCTTAAGGTTATCCAAAGTCACCAAGGTCATATCCTATTACTTCTCCTCCCATATTGGATGGAAGAATCTGTTCAAACAGGGGATTAGCACATAGTATATCGTGAATAACGGCCCGATGTATCATATTTCATACTACATAATTTTAGTTATACAACTATTCCAAATGCACAAAAAAAATATATTTGAACATTTTCAAAGAGTGCAAATGATTGCATAATAGAACAAATTCTGCATATGCATTTGCATATATGATGTGTTTTATACTATCACAGCCTTAATACAAATCAAAGAGAAGTGAAAAAGAAGGGAATCTTGTTCCATGCACATACACTATTAACAGATAATCAGCTACTGCTCTTTTCCAACTTAGCAGTCTGCAGGTTTCCCTTTTTTTTTTTTTATTTGCCAGTATGAAAAGCATCAGTTTTTTCTGCTGAACATGAGGGATAGAAAAAGAGTTGGTTAAAGTCTTCAAAAATTCAAGGTAGATTCAGACTGCCTTTTAGACGAAGTAAAGCATGAAGGGCTTTGATCTCATTTGATATGACTCAATTCCTCTATTCCTGGTAATGTAAAGCCATACTAGAAAAAAGATAACTAAAATAACGGGGTGGGGGGGTGGGGATTGTAGGGAGAGGTAAATAATTGCTAAAACCAGGAAAGCATTAAGATGAAATTGACCAAGTAATCCCCATTCTTCATAATAGCCTCTCTTCTGGAGGAGTAAAAAGAAATAAAAAGTTAGGCAATACATTTTTGCTGTAAATTAACATAAAAGATAACCAGAACTAGGCATATTATGCATTTTGTTTTGTTTTATTTTTAAACAATTGGAGGGAGAAAAAGCTTGGATTTAGCAGAGAATTTGCAACTGAAAATTTTCTGACAGCACTGCCTCTGCCCATCTGTGCAAAGATTTTTAGTAACGCAAACATAGCAGTGATGAAGAGCATAACATGAAATACCATGTATTTGGCTCATTTCAAGATACCAGCCAAAGAGCATGGCTCAAAAATCATGAAATGACTGTGCAAGTTTTCCAGCATAAATATTCCAGTGGATAGCTGTTAATTGTCAAAATAGTCACAGGTCAATTCTCACAATCAAATACTTAAAAGCTTTAAGGAGAGTTTCATTTTTATTGTAGAGCAGGAACAAGGACCAAGAGTGGGTGGCGGGGTGGTGGGGGTGGTGGGAGCTTTTCCTATTCACCCCATAGAATCTTTCTCCTTAGTCTTCCCAACTTCACCGATGTACTACTTCTTATGTAAGAAATAGCTTGGAAAATCTTGATGGCATTTGTATTTTATGCACAAGGAACTATTGATTTTTTGGGATTCACTACTGGAGCAATGGGAATGAGACAGAAAAGGCAAACATCATAAGGCAGAAATGGGCCACAATGTCTACAAAGTATAATATCTTTATCTGGCTTGTAAAAGCAATATAATTTGGTTCTATTTTACAATGAATACAGGAAAACATAAAAACATGATGGGGGTGAATTTTATGTGAACAGTTTATAGCTCAAATGATGCAAAGCTTCTTGTGCCTGCTGTAGCTATCTCTAGTGACATATGATCATGGGTATTTCCTGACCAGCATCTCGTAAGTGAGTAAAGTACAAATTTTTGCTCAATTTCTGGTGTTCTCAACTATACATTAAAAAAAAAAAAAACAAACAAACAACCCACATAATACCTCAGCTTCAAACACCTATAGACAACAGCACACTTGTTTCACTGCTCTTAAATAGTGGGAAGTTTATTTCCCCCATACAATCTATGCAGTATACTATTATACAATAAGATTTTCCCTATGAGCAGATATAACAGAGGCAGGACCACAGTTATATGAGGACCAAACCTGAAAAAAATGTTTGGGTCTTTTAAATGTTGCTGATAGGAGCACCAAGGAAGGCAACTGAAGTCCTCATGGCCCTCCAGCCTGGGTAGCAGCTATTTCAGTGAAGTCGAAATGGGAAAGATAATAAAGTGGAAACTAAGCATCACTGAAGACAAAAAAAAAAAAAATGGGGAAGAAAATATATATACTTTCATGTGTAAAATCTACATCTCATGTAAACTGTACTCGTGATATTTTTTAAATGAGTGTATCTGTTATTTGTCCCTATTTCAGACAATCCGATTCCTACAGATTTGAAAATTCTAAGTTTCTTAAAAAAAAAATACAAACAACAACAACAAAAAAAAAAAAAAAACACAAAAACAAACCAAAAAAGAGCTGTGAGGAAAACCAGGCAAAAGGGTAGTATAATCATGAATGGACAAATGTTCTAGTTTGCCCACATGTAAACCCACATTGCTGCTGAATCACAATCACAGAGTTAACTGGTAGTTTTTTCTCTGTAGACAAGTAGGGAAGCTACATGCTCAGATGTTCAGACTGATGACGAAATACTGCTTACAGCCAGTTCAAAGATTTTGTTTGTCTTCCTCAGATTATTTTTTAATAAACAAATCAGGCTAAAACAGTTTGATTGAGATACACAAATAAATGAGCATCTAAATAAGACTGATTTAAGAAACAAGCCTCAATATTAACAGTAGAAAGGACGCTCGGCCACAGACTTCCATCTCGGTACAATAGACATTTAAGTATGTGTGGTGCTGAGAAAAATTCACAGTAATTTTGCTTGGATTTTCCTTACATTTCATTTTATGTTTGAAATCCATACACTTCATTGTACAATGAACAAAGAAAGTCTTCACACAACGTATTAATCCATAAGGACACCAGTCATTCCCCCTTCCACCAAAGCCCAGTGTCCCATGATCTGCAGGAAGTTGACCCATAGTCAAATGCTGCAAACAGTTCAAAATTCAACAGTTAAATACAGATGTCCTAGCTCTACACTGTTCAACCTAACTTTGCCTTCAAAACACCAAATGAAAGTTGAAACAATTCGTTGAAGGTTTCCTCTAAAAAAGGAAAGAAGAGTGGACAGAAGAGGTGCGTGAAAGCTGTATATGCAGTTTAAACAGACCAGCTCTTCCTACCCTACCAGCTGGTTGAGTCCGCCTGTGAGGTCAAGACAGCAGACCTAATGGAAGAAGAGGTCTGTTCTTCCAAGGCTAGCTCGTGGAGCCACGTCACTCTCCAGTCACATTTGTTGGTATGGAAGAAGAGCGTAATACCTGTGTTTTCAGTGACTGCTTCTGAGGGCTTTTATGGCAATGTCTGCTGCAATTTAACATCTGCCCATGCTGCAACTTAATATCTGCTCTCAAAGTGTCACTGTTCTGAAGGAGAAAGAAAAAAAGATTGACAGTGAAGACAGGCACCAGAGAGTACTTGCAACGTTGCAGGGATTGACTAACAAAGCAGTAATGGCTAGAGATACAGAAAAGGGATCACACATTCTTTTTAATATTTTCTACCTCAGCCTGCATTGTTAATGAAGAAAGTACTAAATAAAGAAGAACTCTCCGTATGGAAAGTAGTCTATTTTTTTCCACATCTCTCTGCCTTCAGGCCCTGCTCATAAGTTTCCTACCTAACATGTATCTCTGGCACAAGCCTTCCCCAGTGAAGGGCTTGGAACTCACTGAGGAAGGGAGCTCACAGTCTGCCAGGGGTACAGGAGGCCTCATATGGTTCTTGAAGATCACCCCTGTTCAGCAGTGGCATGAACAAGCAACCACCTAATGATCATTACAGGACGTTGAAGGAGATCAAAAGTCCTTGCCACTATCTGAGGCTGGAGCAGCATAGGAATAATGTCAGTCAGCATGATCACCTGCAACAAGAGATTCATACCCAAGGTGATCTAAAAACTTTGACTCTTCTTGTCCGTAGAGATGGTTTCAGTCCAGAAATGTGGTGCAAGGGTGAGCTATGAGTTTTTTATTGCCATCCCTCCTGTACCACTGCCAGTGCCAGACCTGAATGCAGCATGTGCATTGATTATCCGCTTATGGTTGGATGCTAACCCTGGTCAACATGGAAAATGTTCATGCTACATCACTGCCCTAGCCAAGTCACGTTATGGAAGGTACCAGGATACACTTTGCAGTCTTCCACCACAGGTCCTTGCCAGGTGTGGAGCCATGAAGCCCATTTCTTTCATAATAATTTGTATTTTCAGGGTTAACTGTACGATAAAAGGAAGTTAAAAAAAAAAAGAGTTAACCTGACTTGGTTTAAAACAGAAAAAAAGAAACAAACAACAAAAAAGTTGAAAGCTGTAATTCTCTTTCTAGGGGGCTAAAGGTTAGGTTTGTTAACAAGGATCTTGTCTGTGACCCTTCAAGCCCTCTCCTGTTCATCAGTGAGAAAAGCATTTTGACTTCTAAGAGGGCCTGAAAGTGCAAATTTTATCAGATAGTGTGTCCAGGTAGATTTCAGTCTTAGAGGAAATAGAGATGGAGCCCGCAGTGAAGATGGCTAATAAGGAAATATTCAATTGTTAATGTTTTAATGAGTTATTTACAATTGTGTCTGGTAGTACGTATCAGCTACATCTATTTTGTATTGCAATCAAATTTTCATATTATTTCTTAGGCTAAGAAGGAGATCTATGAATTATTTATCCATTTGTGTAGCTGGTCATTGCTGATAAACCGAGCAAACATGGGATTCCTCTGATATCACATATCATCCAGCTCACAGAAAATCTGATGCTTTATGTCAACTACCTAATAGCAGAAAGAGGACAAAGAAAAAAAGAAAAGAAAAAAAAAAATAAAAAAGGCTGTTGAAATATTTCAGAAGTTAAACTAAGAAATTCACCAGTCCTTGAGATTAAGTGTTACCAATTTCCAGGAAAGCTTGGGATAGCTAGTTAGGAAGTGAAGAAGATAACATTTAGAAACAGTTGTGTTCCTTATTACCTTGCACATACTGTTAATAGGCTACAATTGAAAATGGTGAGTATTTTTCATTTATGGGAATTAGACTGATGCAGTTTTTCATAAATAGACTGGACTCATTGTCAGTTTCCCAAGTCATTGATTCAACCTATTTTCCTGCTTTCTTTGTCTCACATAAATCATAAAGCAGCTGGAATGGGGTGCAGGGTAACAGGTGCTGACCAGGCCTATTGGTTTAAGCAGGATTGTTTGTGCTCAACAGGGTGCTGAGAAATTGCCCAGCACACTATAGCGTGAGGAAAGTTAACAAAGAAGCATACATGCTACCCACCAGGTAATGAGCAAAACACTACATTTTTTATTTTGATGTATGCCTTTGTCACTTGGCAGTGTCATTTCTCTGGCCACTGACAAAGTTATTGTGTTTCTCTTTATAGTGACAGTCTCATATAATTTCTCTCTTTCTGACTCTACATATTAAAAAAAAAAAAAAAAAAAAAAAAGGCAGAGAAACTTTATGTTCTCTATTTGGGATAGGATGAGTGACAATATACAAATTGTGGACTGGATCCCTACCATGCCAGAGAGGTACTAGTCAGCACAGTAAAGATGGTCAAGTTACCATTGACTTGTCAGGAGTTAAATTTATTTTCTAAGACAAGTTCATCCCCACTGCAGCTGAAAGTGCACTGAAAAAATACAGGATCGTTCTACGTGCTGCCACAAACTGGGAATGGTAGTTCTTATCCCTGTCCCTGATCTTAAATGAGCTACCTTTCAGAGTTGCTTGGTGTAGCCAGATATATATGTATACATATGTATATACTGAAGTCCAGCCTCATCCGTTGGAATGGGCATAATGGGCAGTTACTGGGAAGCCAAAGACAGACGCCCACAGATTTCAGACTAAGATCTGAACTAGCTAATGACTACAGAAAGAGTTCCTGTCTTGGAAACCTACATCATATGTGCAATGGTAGTTGAGATTAATTTAGGTCTCTGAACAAAATTCATAAGGGAACGGGTGTGAAGACGACAATCTCTCCCTCTTAGATAAAATAGGAGCAGTCTTTTTACATCTACTTGGTCTACCCTTCCTGATACTGCTTTGTCCATGTTTTTTCACTGCTTGTTCTCTTTCCTACATGCTTTAGAGTTAAGGCCAGGGCAGTCTTTCACAGTTCTTGAAGACAATCTTCTGCTTTGCTTTCCCTTCAGGAAACTGTCAGGTTTATTTCAAAGGCCATTTACATTTCACCTTTATTTTTAATTGATTTTGTGGCAACACTGCAGTTGGATTCTTTCCGCAGCGACCAGAAGTGCCTGAAGACCAGGCTCACCTCTCACTCTGACTGCTGTTCTTGTGTGCCTCCTCTCTTTTACTCCTACTCCTGAACTTTGATGGTCTTAAACCTTTCAAGTAAACAAAAACTGTTCCAGCATTCTGCTTTCTCTATGGTGTCCTGGACATTACTAGGTAGATAGATCAAAAGGCCTAACGAAGGACTCATGCATTCTTTCCCTTAATAACACTCTCAACGATAATTTCATCACTTTATGCTCCAGAACATTTTTTTTATCTTTTCTACCAACAATATCATTGTATTTATCATAAAAATGTTTAACATGAAGATTATTTAGTCGTACAGAAAGAATAGGCTTTTCTCTGTTATAATTTGTGTAGCGAGATCATGTTATCAAACTCTTGTGACAGGTTTTTATTTATGCAGCTAAAGGAGAAAAAACAAGCAAGCCTTTAGTGATTTGAAAATAACTTCAATTCTTTACTCCTGTACTAAGTGGGCTGAGCAGAACACAATCCCTGAATTCAAATAATCTATTGCCCTGCATTGTTTCCTGTAAATGAAATGCCAAGATACATATGCACAGCCAATGTTGAGCCACTACCACACAGATACCTTCCCAATTGTAGTTACAGTAACTATTAAGAGCCAGCAACTACAGAGGAAAGGAGGCAAAATGCAGTATATAGCAATAATGGCATGATGATAATGAAATATACTAGGAATAAAATACCGTGCTGTCAGATAATACCCAGGTCACTGGTTCTGACTGAAAATCAGTTTCCTTTGATGAATAAAGTATTCATGCTGTACTATGCATTTAGTTCCCTTTGTGATAATAAGAGACTTCTACCCAGATGTGTTCCACCAGTCTGGTTATGAACCGTTTCTTCTGCTAAGTTACTCTGGAAAGAGGGGGGTTCAACTCTTTTCATGTTAATGCAAACTAGTCATTAGACATGAAAGCACAGAGTGAATAAGACTGTAGAGCTAATCAAGGGGTAAATAACACTGAAATGCCTCCTTGCAGTATTTTCCTGAAGAAAATCATCATTCAAACAGTTGAAATTTGGTTCTTCCTGCTCAACTGAGGAAACACAAATTAAATCATCAGTACCCTTATCATCTCTCATTGCCTGCTTGCATTTATTCAGGATCTGTTGTACAAACAGGTTTATGCTTTATGCATAGGGTGCTTGAAGTCAAGCTTTGCTCCTTCCCATAGGTCACCTAGTCGTCATCTTGCCCTTGTTACTTCCTTTCCTGTTGACCCTGAGCTACAGTAAGCAGGCTGAATGAACTGCTCCAACCAGAGCTGTTTACTTGTGTTTTCACCTTTTCCAAGGGCCTCCTTTTGCTTCATTTGGTAGGTTTTCACCTAATTATATCACGAGATAGACTGCAGAGCACTGAAGTAAATAGATGTGGGATGTGAGCTATCAGTGCAATTCCTCTGAACCTGCAGCCCAGTTCCCACTTAGCTTTGAGAGACGTCTGCGGAAGCATCAGATGTATGGCATCTGCAGCAGAGTGCAGGTAAGCTTTTCATCCAGCTTCACGTCAGGAGCAATTCCACACTACGACATCCCACCACAGCACTACTGTGTACCAATAGCTTATAGCTTTCCTAGATAAAACAAAAATGTTAGCCCAATCCACCCTGTCCTATAAAACTAAAATAAGAACACGCAAACCCCCAAAAGACTTCCAAATGCTAACCGGTTTTAAGAAAGTCAACAAAACTGTAGAACCTAAAGATAACAACCAGCTAGCCACAAACATCCAGAAGTCATGTCTGATGAACAGAAGATGCAAGGAAAAGAAAGACCAGTAAAGATTTGCCAAAAAACAAAGATAATGTAATATGGGAATTAGTTATGTTACCAGAGCTAAGACAACTGAAAACTAAAAAGAGGAACCTTAGCAAAATAATGGCTAACACATGGAAACCACCACCACATCTCTTTCCCTTTAGCACTGAGATCTTGAAAACTTACCTGTGATAAATCAGAAAGAAGTGAGCAGGTGACCTGTTAACTCCACTGGCCATGACTAAGCCCTGAAATTCACCTGAACTGTCAGACTTGTGATTCTGCTGTCACATTATCTACCATTTCCTCTTCCACACATCACTTCTTTCTTTTTTTTTTCTTTTTCTTTTTCTTTTTCTTTTTCTTTTTCTTTTTCTTTTTCTTTTTCTTTTTCTTTTTCTTTTTCTTTTTCTTTTTCTTTTTCTTTTTCTTTTTCTTTTTCTTTTTCTTTTTCTTTTTCTTTTTCTTTTTCTTTTTCTTTTTCCCCTTTGTAATTAAAAGGCATTTCAGCTGTTCTTCTGCAATGCTTACAGTGATCCTGAGACTGAAAAGGTAGCTAAAAGACTGGATCTGGTCCAAATATACCAGATCTCTTGAACACATAATAAAAACTATGTAGTTCCTTCGCCTTTCCAAAGGAACATAGCTGGAAACAAATCAACATGCCAAACCAAAGCTGTAACTTCTGGTTTTGCAGTTCTTTTCATTTTTACATGCACAGGTGGTTTGGTTTTGGTGTTTTTTTTTTTCTCAGGGAAATAGTCATAGATCAATAGCAGTATTAGCAGCCTCAGCAATTCTCAACTACTTTTTACTCATTAGAGATAGCTAATCTCATAATGCCTACCAAAAGGCTGTCAAATAGGAGGTTTCTCCTCAAAAAGACACCCCACCCCCCACCCCCCGAAAAAAACCAAAGTAAAAATCCTGTAGCTAGAACAGAAAAGTAGCAAAGACTTTTACCTTTAAATGTTTTGTTAATACTTTACATTTTCAGTGCCTGAAATTATTTTTAGGTGTCTTTAATAAAACATATAAATCTTAGCTGGTTTAAGACTTTATCGGCCAAGTCATGCATATTCAAAATCTGTAACTATGCTTACTACATAGTGATGTCAAGACTTTTGACTCTTGAGGGCCACATACTCAAAATGAAATAATACCACATAACTTTTTTAGCACCACCTACTAACATTTCCATCCTATTTCAGTAACTTAGGAATACTAATTTCCCTTTTCCTTGTATGCTGATCAAAACAAGCCTCCCTCCTAATGCTTTCTGACTCTTCTTAGAGATTCATCACCTTACCACCACTATACCTTCTCCCCTTGTCCTGGAGGTCTGAAGCCCTGAAGCTATTTCTGGGTGCACAGAAACCGGGAAGCAGAAAGCAAAGTAGTAATGAAATATAATTGTTAAAGGAACGCAATTTCAGAACAGTTCAGTCTGATTTACTTTACTTATGTTTTCGTAGTTATCTATGGCAGAGCTGACAGTCCGCTTGGGTCCTGTAAGTAAGAGAAAGTGTTTTGGTCAAAAGCAACCAGGTATAATCTTGGTTTGATGAAATTTCAGGAAGGATTCCAGCCAGCATTGGTCACTGTATAGTATTCTTGAAATGATCTCATATTGCAAGGTTGATCTTAATTTCACCAGTCTGGGTTTGTGTGTGAAGTTGCTCAGCACTCCATAGAGCCAGAGTTTAAACATGTTTGCTTTGTTCATGTTCACCCACCAATTTTTGAAGACTAACATTCCAGTGATCACTTTTTATTAGCAATTAGCAAAAAGTTCATTAGAGATGAGACCAATGCAGGGTCAAAATCTAAAGGGAATTTTTGATGCAGTTACACAAGAGCGTAAAGAGAAATTTACGATGGAAGCTGAATAGCAGCTTTAAATATAGACTTTATTGCTGCCAATGTGATAGTCAAAACTGAAAAGTCTGGTTTTAATATAACCTTCAGAAACTTCACTCTCACATCCACTGAGGGAAAGATTGGGTTTGATGAAAGTTCATGACTGATGATGGCTCAAAAAGTCAAGGGCAAGCAGGAAAGGAGAGACAGCAGCTCCAGCCACAGGGTCCACCACAAGCTCTCTCTAGCAGTCTGAAGAACAGACAAAGCATCCAGTTCTTAGGTGAGCACAATTTATGAGGAAGGCACTGAGTCTATGGAGTAATGGGAGTTTCAACAACCATTTTACAGGATGCAAAACACCATTTCTAGGCTTGGAGTTTTAGTTGACATCATTCTACAAAACAAATGGAAAGGAGGAACAAAGAAAGAACAGTCCACAGCAAAATCTCATCTGATTTCTCCTCCATTCTGTGTCCGGTTACATTCAAACCATGTAGCCAGCTCAAAAATTCCATCCCATTCCTCTTCAACCTTTATGTATCAAAGCACTTAACCAGCTATTAGCCATAGGCCCTCAGAAGAAAATAAAATAAAAAAAGCCCCAAACTACTGCGTAGAAATACAGGTACGTTAGGTACCATATGTACAAGGAATATATCACAGAGCCAGAAATAAAATCAACAACATTCCCTCAAAAAAAAAAAAAAAAAAAAAAGCATTAAATAGCATTTCAGCTGCAAATTAAAGATAAACAGTAATTTCATATTAAGGACAGAACCTTCGCAAAAGCCACAAACCCTTTAAGAACAAAACATTTACATAAGGAGTACATTCAATGAAACATTTTCTGATGTTTCACTGCATTGAAATCACCTCTTTTCTAAACCTAGAGAAAATATGCAAAACATATTTCCTTCTGGATGTAACCTGTTTGAAAAATGTTTCCTTTCCTCTCCCCCCCCCCACCCCCACCACCCGCCCTGCCCAAACAAGAAATTATCGTGAGGGCCAAACTCTTTTTAATCTTGTAAGTCCTTTTTTCTGTTGAACAACTGTGTAATCTTCCTCATGCCATTGAGGTTTTGGAGGAGAAAAGTGATCACTGTCAGAAAACCCAAAAATTTTCACATTTCCAGAAATGCGAGCTGGATCACAGCAGTATGATCCCTGCAACAAGTGTAAGGGAGCTGTTTCATAAGCAGACAAATTAATCAAGAAGTTAGAGCAAGCACAAGAACTATAGAGTTGGAAAAATCATCAGGGAGCCATGATGGACTTCTTCTGAGCATTGTCTGTCCATGTGACCTTGGATAAAAAGTTGAATAACTTCTCTGTATCTTTATTTTACTCTGCGAAACAAAAGCAATAAAATTCTATAATACATAAAAAGAACATAAAGAGTGATTAAAAAATGCCATTGCACAAAAGGAGAGTATAGTATTTTTTGTGTTTATAATTGAGAGTCCTAAAAGTACTGACAGATCACAGTCTCCTTTCTATTTAGCATAAAATTGAAGGATGACTTGGAAAAGCAAACTGTAATTTTCCTCCCTTGTGAAGATGATCTCAATATGAAAATTTGAATTTTTTTCCACAGTGATGGATTAGTAGAAGTACTAACATTTGAAGAGCTTTGTAGTTCCACCTCAACCTGTTGAAAGTTTCAGGATACTTGATCACGTGATCTCTTGCACCAGCTCGTTCTCTTGAAGTTGAAATTAGCTGTGCTTTCAAATTCTGCTATTTTATTTAAGTTAAACCTACTTAAGTGCCCTGACTATTAACCTACACAAACAAAGTGGGGAGATACCACTACAAATCGTTTCCTCATCTTCTTAATGTTCTCCTGAATCAGTCAGGTTCTTTGACAGTCTATTTATTTAAAGTGTAAGTCCTCGTTGCAGCTTTGAGATTGGCAAGCTACAAAGGGGCAGTTACCTCTGCCCATTCAAGGTGTCTTGATCATGAGATATCTTCATTGACTCCTTTTTTTCTACCAGTTTAGGAGCTGACATAACTGAGTAACTATTGATATTGTTATATATTACACATATATTCGCTTTACAATGTGGAATAACTCCAAAAATTTCAATAAAGTATTTTTAAGTTTATACCATAAAATATGATGAATATCTGGTTTTTTACCTTCATCAAAATCTTGTGTAGCACGTGACAATCTCACCATAATTTCTGGAGCAGACTCTTGTGTCCTGGGGTCATCTAGTTCTGGATTCTGCAGTAAATGCAAATGCCATAATAGCAAACAGTACAATAAAATTTTGCTTTTCACTGGATTAAATTTGAAATTCCATAATAAATTAAGTATAATATCCCTGTACCAAATTTCAGGTGTTGCATCTGCCTGTGTAAATCCCCAGTATCTAAAGTAAGATTGCTACTTTTAATTTTAAGCCCAGTGTGATTTTGGACACCTGAATATTACCCTTTCCTTACTGTACCAAAGCTTTTTATAATGGTAATAAAAAAGCAGTGTGCCAGAGACATGTATTGATGTATGCACATGTAAGTGTAATTTGCAGGTTTTGTCCTTTCACAGGCGTGGTATAGGTTTGATTTCAGGACCGGAAAGGGAATTCTTAAAAAAAGTCTCCTTTATGAGGAAATTATGGGGGAAGAATTTGAGGAAAGGGGGAATCAAAATGGTGTATTTTCAGTTAGCACTGGGCTAGAGAAAGAGTTCAGCTGAAGGGAGGAGGAAGGAGAAACATGCAGGCATGCCTCTGCATCTCTGAACAATCGCTGCCTGTGCAAAAAGAACCAGTATCCACTCACGCTAGACAATTATAAGCATGCCTTTTTCATTTCAGCAGGAAAAAAAACCCCACACCAGAATAATAGGCAATACATATTTTATTCTTTTATATACCTAAGTAGTTTTGACTTTGTGCATTAATAGATACAAATGAGTTCTTTCAGGGATAATTAAATGAAGCAAAATTAAGGAGCAACAAGGAATTTAAAAGATGAACAACCTCTCATGAAAAATGGCTCACTTTGACTTCACAAGTGATAGAGTCTAGATAAGTAACAAAACTGTGGTTTCCTCTGTTTGAAGGTCAAGTTGCACTCATTAAGAAGTCAATTCCAATGCGGTTCTAATATTTACCACTGTACCAAGTAATAAATATCTCAGCTGAAATGACCGAACACAAAACCAGTTAGGAATGGTGACATTTGAACAAATTACCAAATAAACCTCAAAATTAGTGATTACTGAAATAAGCTGAGACAGTTTGCAGGCTCTCAAGCTCGTTTCAGATTGTAGCGTAGAGCTTCAGATTTTGGGTATTGATGACAGGAAAAGAAAAAGGGCCTGGAACTCAGTATAGGCGGTAGCAGGGGCTGGACTGGGTAACTCATGAGGTGCTAATATAAACACCTATTTATTCAGCTTCTCAAAAACATTCTGAAGCCTATGCCAAGCTCCCCATTCTGTAGTGACACAGCTACCGGTGTCAATGTATTATAACTAAGAAAGACAAAAAAAAACCCAGTCAATTCAGTGACTGGAGATAACACAAACCAGACACCTCCTTGTCTACATCCAGGCCAGAGGAAAAAAATACACTGGTAGCTTGCCTTGGTTCCCTTTTTGAAAACTCCTAATTTGATATCTAAGCTTTTGTTATGAAAAAATAAAATAAAATAAAATAAAATAAGTTTCACTACAGAATGGCATGATAGACAGCAGATCCTCAGACAGGTTCTCTCATTAGAAAACAATGAGTTTCCAGTTATCCTGACAGTAACTTTCATAGATAATTATCTGGAAAGGACAGCTGGTGTTAGGAAAATTGAAATAAAAGAACCTAAGATTCAAGGGTATGAGGTCAGGTATGTGCTTGCTTGGATTAAATGGCTGATCTAGAATGACTATAGTTTCCTGCATGAAAAAGTGCACTTTTGTTTGACAAATGCCTGGTTATATGCACACATAAAGCACTTATCTATACTCATGAATATATACCTTGGAGTTGCCTTTAAGGTACAAAGAACCTTTCTACTCACTGCCATTTTAGGATTTAATTGTACTTTGAACAAAGAAAATTCTGGATTTACACCTGAGTAAATGAACACAGCAACCAGCTGATTACTTGTAAATAGTTTTAATGAAAACTATTTTGGCCCTAAATAACAACTTAGATTTTGCACAGCTCATATTTGCACCTATTTTAATGTCATGAAACATTACAGATACTGTATTTTTCATGTGTGGAACTTGACTGTATTTCTTGAGTGCTAAATTCAGCTCCTTATTGACCCTCATTTCTGTACATGAAAATAATAGTGGACATTTCAAAAGAGCATCTAATTATCTGTGGGTAGATACTATTTCAGAAATGCTGCCATCTACATATCTAATAAGTAGGTATTCTATTACAATACAGTATCACTCAGCAACCTCCAAATGAAAAATTCAGCTGGTTTTCCTGCTGTTACTCGCTTACATTTTTTGCAGTTTTATGCACTCTGCCAGTTTTTATCCTATAGACAGCAGGAAAATGAGGACAAAGAATAGAAACCATATTATTGTTCATCGCTTTTTCTTGCTCACATAGCTCACATACCAAAGTTGATTCTACGAAATGGCAAAGCCACCTCATCTTGACCTCAGTTTACAGGCCAAAGCAATAGCAACAAATCTGCTAAAATGTATGGGACCAGATAAGCCAAGGAGAAAAAAGTAAGTAAGCAGCATGATAAAAAATATCTTTCCATCAATTTACTTAAATATAAAAACATACAAATGTTATTGTATGAATACTTAACACATTTTCTTTGTTGTAATAACTAGAAGATAATTTAAATCTCAACATACATAAACGGCTTTTATAACAGTGGAATCTACATTACTGCCTTTTCCAGGAATATGTTTAACTGACATTATCAAGATCCCTTACAATTAGAATTCACCTCCTTTACATCAGAAATCACCACAATTAGGCAATAAATAATCAGAATTAGTTCATTGTTACAGACAGTGAATGAACTGTGAGAATAATATTTCAATAATAATGCAAAAAGACAATGAGAGACAACAGATAGTATTTACACACAATCTATTAATTATTTAACTTTTTAAATTACCATTATATATTTATAATCTTAATTATGCACACAAATTCCCTCAATATTAAATGGGGAAATTATATTATCATTATTATTATTATTATTAAATATGGCACAACAAAAGCAATGTTACGCTGCTTATTTATAATGGATCACTAGTGCCCCCTTCTGATGTGAAGTAAGACAAAATATCGAAGTTTTTACACGGTATACTTCATGGTATGCTCTAATACCTAGAGATTTTTTTCAGTTATGTGTTATCTTTAATGTAGGAAACCAGTTACGAAGCTGGATGCAAACTGACCAGCCTCGCAATCACAATCCTAAGCACTTTCACTTTGGTAAACTGTATTGTAAAAGAGAGGAAAAAATATAAATCTGAACCTATAAGGCATATGTTACTGAAAATACATGATTAACCTTTTATTTGTGCATCTATCTTGCAGTATAACTTTTGGAAATAGTCTCAGTTTGTATTGGGCTTGGGTTCGTTTGTTTTTTTCAATGAATAATAACTCCTTATGCATGTACATGGGGAAAAATAAACTGGAGCTACAACCCAGAATTAATCACGTTAAATGTCATATTGCCAGGTTTCCTACAGAACTGTTGCCGACAAGAATAAAGACATGCTCATTCATTACGGCCCCTTCCCTTTGACTTAATATAAAGGGCAAAAGGCAGCATGATAGATTTAAAAGATATTGTCTGCAGCATCGATTGCTCTGTATTGATACTTTTTTGTTGCTGCATCTTGATGCTGTTTTGTGTGCAAGATGTATGCTTATTCCTTGCATTATTTGATGTAATCTTACCCCTTCACTCAGATTGCAATTATTTTCTAGTAACTGCTAAACTGAGGATTCGATTCATGTATTGCAGCTGTAAGGAAATTGAGTCCTGAAAAAGAAAAATAAAGTCTCTTCCTAAATTGAAAAACATTTTCTTTTCACATAAAGACATAGGAAAAACCTGATACATGGAAATCAAATCAAATTTAGGACTGTTAAACTCAGGCTATTCCTTTTAAATTTTTCAGCAGCTTGATCTGGCATATTCTTCCTCTCCCATTGCCCCCCACACCCCTTGCATACTCACTCTATTATAAAGTTCTGAAGGCTTCTGTAAATATACCAGAAACAAATCAACAGCAAGTTTCAGTGACACATAAAGGACCCCAGTCCTCGTGTGGGAGCTGTTTCTGCAAAGCTAGTCCACAGTACTTGAGTTCAACACCAGGAACAAATTACTGTTGTAATCAGAAGTGCCAACTTAAAGCAGGATGATTAGATGGATCTTAATAAGCTTGAAAACTACTATTTATTGAAGTTAAGCATATGTTTTGGCTGTGAAGTGGCCTCTCTCAAATATTTTCATAATAATTCTTTAGAGAAATAATGTCTCATTATAATCTGATGTTTCCACTTTCTGCATCTGGGTAGTCTGAACATATTCCCTCTCACCATAATCACTTCACACACAAAAAATCAAGAGATTCAGTTTTCTGACAGAGCACATTAGCTTCTGCTAACTATTGCACTAAATATATTTGGATCTGTGCTTCGTGTCACAAATTTTAAGAGGCTGATTTCATGAAATATGGCAAAAACAGAAGTTATAGACTTCATTGACAATCGCAGATAATAATGTGGTTTTTTTTTCTTTTGCCAGAAATCAGAAATGTGTTATATATTTAGCAAAATCTTTCCTTCTTCAAACAGAAATCTTAGCATCCGTATATTATAAACCATGTAAGTTCTCAGTCAAATTGCTTTTTCCGGGCAAATCAGTAAGAAATACATATGTTGTACATATCCTCCCCAAAATTCACCACTTTCATTTATTGGCCATGCTTCCTTACTTGTCATTACATCACAATTTCAAAAAATGTAAAAGCCAAAAGAAAAAGAAAAAAAAAGAAAAAAAAAAGAGAGGCATTTTAAATAACAAATCCCAGTTTGAACATTTCTCTGTGAAAAACAATTGTGCTCAGAGACTGCCTCACTGCAACTTCTTCGTGAGCATTCCCACTTACATTTCTAAAACAACTCCAACATTTTTAGGACTAGATGACTGACACATTTCGGAGCTTGGATGTTTTTGTACTTAGCTAAGTACAACACTTCCATTGCTCCAGAAAAGAGGATGCTGGTGGGGAGACACCATTTGAAAACATTAAATATCGCATTAACAAGCAACAGGTGACCAAGCTGTCTAAGCTTGTCACCTGTGCCTGACCCCTGAATTGCCATGAAGTATGAACACTAAAGGGAATAATACTTTTTTTTTTTTTTTTTTTTACAGTCAAAAGAGACAGAGGGAGCGATGCAGAAAGGACTGAACCAATACACTGTGACTTTTCTGTTCCAATAGCAAACTGTCCTTCCAGACTTACACAAGGCACAAGGCTGTAAATCAGTTACACTGCCTGCTATTTACCTACCAGACCCTTGTACTGGTAAAAATTGTGTTGAAATATGAAAACAGGTATATTTTTTTATAAAGTAAATAGCTTAGGAAGGATTCAAGAAAACAGCTTAGATGAAATTGCTCTGAAGAGTTTCTTCGAAAGCAGGTTTTTAGTAGCTGTATATAAAGAAATATTCCAGATGTTGCACATTTCTTAATATAATTTAGCATCTAGTTGTGGAGTAACAAGAATGATACAAAATATTGCTTTATGGGGTTTTTTGTGGCTGAACTTCCCAGTCTGTAACACTGCAATTTTTAAGGCTAATTTTAAAACTGACTTAAAAAAAAAAAAACAACCTGAAATTGTCTCGTTTTCCAAGGTTAAATGAAAATACAATTGCAGTGGAGGAAATTTAGATTATAACACATTATTGCCAGGATCAGTCATCAATATACACCATATGGTAACTAACTTATATATAATATTTTCATTAAAACAGAAACTTACATAATCTAAATTTCTGAACCTGAATTCCAAGGTCACTCCTCCTTCTCTGACAAACTCTAAACTATAATAGCTTAGAAAATCTTCATTAAGATTATTTTACATCTTTCAGAAACACTGCCTATCACCTGTTGTTTTAATATCATTCTTCTCAACAACAACATCCTTTTTCTTAGCAATAACCATCATTTCAGTTTGTTTCCATAATCTGGCCAGGAAACAAAGAAGTAAAATGGTGGGGGAGAGTAGATATAAATAAATAAATAAATAAGTAAGCCAAACATTCACAAATAGTTCTTCACAAACTCATCAAAAGGGCTTTCAGATGCAAGACAGCAAATTACTTCATATGTAGGAGTCAGACTGCAGCAGGAAAAAACCCCAGCCAACCACAGAACAGAGTGCCTTAACGTATTGGCAGGTGTGTCACATGCTGGGAGATCACACTGCCCGTGGCACACATGAAAGGGTTCTGTGCTCACGCACAGGGTAAATTTCAGTTTTGCAATGCTCAGCTGCTTGGCTGGTGGAGCATGTGGTCTCGGTGGGTGAGAGCAGGGTTTGGCACGTGCAGGGCTCGGGTCTGGTCTTACCTGGAGGTGCCACCATTACTGCGTTGGCTTCCCAATGTCCACGCTTCAATGTGAGATGAGAATCAGTCTCACTGCATGCTCAAAACGTGGGTTGCAGCTTGCATTCAGCAAGAACTGTTTTATTGAATCTCCTAGTAAATACAATCGCCGCCCTTTGTATAGAAAATGCCTAAATGTAATGGGAGGTATGTCAGTGCCTACACAAAGGCAGGATGCGAGGGAGAGAAAAAGAAGCATCTTTCTTGTAGGTTCTCACAAAATCGACAAGTAAAGGGACCTTCCATACCATCTCATCCTGCTCCAGACACTCCAGACCTCGTCATCTGCATAAATTGCTCCTGCAGCAGCAGCGGTTCACCTGAGGCAACAGAGCTTTTATCCACCACTAGTTATCCAGCTGGAAGAAGCTGGGCCTACAATGGAGGGCAAAAGCTAAGGCCAAAAATTCCCCGGAATTTGTAGGCCAGGGAAGCTTATGCAAATGAATCCCAGAGTTTCTATTATTCCCCCCTTATTATGCTGTCCCCCATAAGGCGCAGACTGCGGCAATTAGTCCATGTGCAATGCCTCCAGGTGGGGCTACAGATCTACTCCTGCTGACATAACTGAGCGGTCCTAGGAGTGAGAATCTGGCTCTTTCTGCCTCTCAGCCAACGCTTGACAATGTTGCTCCGTGGCTCCATCCTCTCCCACCGTTTTTGCTCAACTTTGAATCCTTTCCCCCCACCCCCGCCCCACGCCACAACCTCAACTTTCTCATACCTTTCTGTGCAAAGGGTCCTAAGAATGAAGAGAAATTGGGAAAGAATGAAAAAGCTGGTTTAGCAAGGTGGGAAATCAGCATTATAAGGAGAGAGAAGGAGCAACTAATTTGTTAGGAGAACAAAAAAAAAAAAAAATACCAAGACCTTGCTTTGCCTTGAGCAAAATTCAAGCTTGAATTCTTCTCAGACTCAGCCACATATACTTGCTGCAAACATATCTCCTCCACAGAAGAGTGTAGATGTCTGGGAGCAGTCAAATACATACCAATGTTTTGAGACTTTTGCAAATGACACCAGCCATACTTCACATTAAAATAGTTAGCCTGGCTTTGGTAGCTGCAGTCCAAGCTTTTTGGCTTTCACTGCACTCCCCAAGTCAGGGGTTGTAGACAGGAAGATGCTGTGGCTGCCTACGGGCACTTTCAGGTAGAGTTGGGGGGTTTATAGGAAAGTCTATGCCCCTTTATCCTAGGTAGCATTTTAAAAGTTTGATGTAAGTAACTAGATTTTGTCCCCACTTCATGCAGTCTTTCAGCTTCCTCATGTTTGGGATACTCCTTCAGGTTATAGCAGAACCAAAAACTCTATGGTAGCTGCTAAGGTTGGCACACTATGCCTACAGAATGGAGAAAACGAACAATACTCAAGCAGTGAAGACAGTCACTCTTCATTATTCCAAACAAACTTTTCCAAAAGCACTTTAGCAACACTGTTCTTGAAACAAAAAAGAGAGGACTGCCTGAAAAGATATTGGGAACTTAAAGTCTTTTGCTCGAAGAGACATTGCAGACTGCGTATTGTTTTGCAGTTGGAAATGTGCAACTGACAGTAGAAATGCGTATGTGCCTGTGTATGTCTGCTGTGTGTGAAGTCTAGAGGGATTATTCCATGTTAATGAGAGCCAAGGAATTCCTCTAGCAGCATCTTGCATAAGTGAGAATCACATAATTTAAAGCTGGCCAGGGGCAGCTTTAACTTACATGCCATTTTCAAAATTGCCTTTTTTTTTTTTTTCCTTTTTGAGGAAAGAGAAGCTATAACCACACTCGTTTTTGCTAGCTCCCTTCCATTTTGCATGTCCACTAACCCTTCCACAGAATGGATTTGTACCCTTCTAAAAACCTATAAATGGAATACATGTTATTTCCTTAATGGATGAATACTGATTTCACAGAACTAAAGTGATAATGCTACACAATGCTTCCCTTAAGTCCATTAAATGAAACTCCAGGCTACACAGTCTGTAAATCACAGCAGACTGTGCTACTAGGGTCCATATTCTTCCTCTTCCCTGACTCCTTTCTTTTTTTACTTTAAAGCAGCATGGAAAAGGGTGTCTTTCAATAAAAGTGTAGTTGTTCCTTTCATTTATTTCTTTGTATTACTGTCCCCAGCAATGGGAAAACGTTGATAACTCTCTCAGTTTATTTTCTAAAATCTGTACAGAAAGTTTTTTTTTAAAATATAGGGCCTTTCTGTCTGTAACCACTCATACCTGTGATAATTCCTTTCTCTCACTGTGCATGAAATGCAAGTTTATAGTTCATGGTACTTTATAATAATTTAATTCAAAATTTCTGCCATTTAACAAAGAAATTGTTTAACAGTAACTCATCTTTTCTCTAAAAACGAGGCATGTAGCTGTACAAGAGTTAGATTTGATTTGCTGTGCAGCTCTGGACAAAGGTCTTGTTTTAAGTGATTTTTGTTCAGCTTTAGCATTGCTTTAGAAATCTCCATCTAGGCTAGACATGGATATAATACAAGGCTGCAATCTTTATGCAGTCAAATGTGCTGCTAACAACATCTGTATAAGATAACGCAAACTGCAAGACAAAAATCAAGATCTCCTGTACTGCATTTTTAAGTGGGTTTTGAATATTTTTCATGACACTAGTATGAATGAATCCAGCCTGTCTTTTTGTTGTTCGGGAGGGAAATGTGGTATTAATGATACAGACTGAATAGTCATGACCTTTCCATCCCTAACCTTCTTTCCATCCCAAGCACCGATAGCCAATGCAAATCAGCTGAAGAGAGAAGGTATGGAAAACCGCCTGGGTGAGTGTCTCTGTTCAGCAGGTAATTAACAGGGAGCTGCAACCACCACACAATTCCAGGACAGCAACCAAACAACAAAAAATAAGATACTGTGCATACAGAGACTTCTTTCTTTTGTTTGATCCTTGATGAGCACAAATACTATACCAGTTACTTTTCAGACTTCCTAAAGAATTGAGAAAAGACACAACATCTTTCCTGCAAAGGTTATAAGCGAGTGTGAGGCAAGGCTAATTTTAAAATAGTGCCATTAAAGGTTGGCTGGAGCTTACAGTAGCAGCGACCCAAAAAAAACCACCCAAGGCAGTATTTTGTTTAAAATTACAAAATCTCTATAGAATGATTCAGAAATAGTGAGATTTTTTAGTTCCTGTACATTAATTTAAATATGAAACAACACCTCTACATTTCATGCTAACTATCATTTCTTTTATTCTCAAAGTAATCTTAGTAGGTGGAAGGAGGGAGAGGCAAACCTTTTAAGCATTTCTAGCCTGATGTGGGGGTGGAAAAAGAAGCATGTAGGCTCTGATAGTGACTGCCCCTTGAAAACAATAATTAGCTTGAGAAAAGCACAGCAGTTTCAGCTGTCAAAAGGCACGAAATCCCAGTGTCACCAGTTTGATCAGCTCATTGATAGGATATGCAAAGACCTGTTCAGAAACTCAAGAGCAGCAGTGATAGGGATCGGCATGTTTGTACTGTGCCAGTTTCAGGCAGTGAAAAAATAGGGTGATTGTCAAATTCGAAAAAGTAAAAATAAATCCCAGAACTTAAACAGAGTGAGTTATAGTTCTAAGGATGATGTCTTAGTTAAGATTTGCCATTCACTTTTCTGAAAGAATAAACAAAATGTGGGCTAAAAATAATACATCAGCAAAAGAAAAGGAGAAAAAAGCAGGTCAAAAATCTTTGTAAACTGATCTTGCTTGCCCTTTGGACATACAAAAAAACCAGCAGCAATGCAAAACAAATTTTCCTTTCAGTTCCTAACACAACAAGTAAAAGAAGTATTTAAATATTTCAATACATATTTTTATTTTTTTCTATTTAATGGAAGACTTATTTGGTGTTTTACAAATCAAGAAAGCCGCAATCTCTGCCACTGCAAGTTTGTCACCTTTGCTAAAAAACAGCCTGTAGAGAGACCGCATATTCACTCAGGTTGAAGGTCAAAACTTCAGGTTTTGTTTGTGTCTTTTGCAGAGAAGCACATTTTTCCTAGTCAGCCACTTTCCATTGGAAGCTGTGCATCCGTAAAAAGGTTGGCTAAAGACTGGAAGCTCTTTGCGCAGAGTTCATATTTTGCTGTATTTTTATAGTGTGCTCAGCACGCCAGAGACACAGCCTCCCGGGCTGTGGCTGACCATGGCTGGTGCAATACAAGAAATATTTGGAAAATAAAAACAGGTCGGGAAGTGGGTAAGGAGGTTCCAGCAGACAACTCTCCTGCCATGCTTCATCAGACGCTGTGTACCCACAAACGCACGGGCACTGGCAAGCGAAAGCTGGTGCACCCCCAGTCTCCAGGAAACGGTCGCCATCAACATTCCTATTGGGGAAATGAATGCCTAAACAGCATCCTGTACCAGCGGTGCCCGCCCTTCCTGCCTTTCAGGTGGAAGAAAAACACCTTATCGTGAGATTAGAGGAAGGAAAGGGGTTTCATGGGTATGAATGATCAGGAACAAATGTAATAGCAATTACCCTCCCAGCTGTAGCTGATTGTCTTACTCTAATCTTCTTTATCTTTTGATTTTGTTACAGCATTCACAACAATGTGCAAAATACAAAAGCCCACGGGCCCAGCTATGCAGATACCCGTCCGTGCAGCGTGTTGCTCTGATTACCCCCAGCCAGCACTTTATGAACACTGAAAAACTTTGTTTCTGCAGGGCTGAAAGCAGAGGAACTCTTTCCTGAGATTCAGAAGCATTTTCCATCTCTGTTTCCATGTAAAAGAGAAACTCAGGTGCAGCTGTGATAAGAAAAAGTTACTTAAGAAGTACTTTCCAACCCAAAAGGAACATCAGTTTATTCCAGGAGCTTGCCATTAGGAGGTGAAGGCCTTTTGCATAAAGTAAGGTTAAGCAATTAAACTACTGGGGACTTTCCTGACACAAAAAAAATTTTAAAATCTCAACAAAGCAAGCTGGGTATTTTCTAGTGATTTTCCATGTATCTCTGGAAAACACCTCACTCATATATTTTTCTTATCACAATTTAAAAATATATTTAAAACTTTTACTTCCAGATATAGGGATTATAGACAGTGACAGAATTTAGGAGAAAAACATTCTGTGAAAGAGATCTAAGTATATTTCAGCTTTTATATGAAAAATAGCCACAGTCCCGATCTGTTCTCTGTCAGTTTGACTTTTGCCAATATACACTAATGTTAAAATATAAGATTAAAAGATGTTTCAAGATACGTCTGCAATAACTGGCCTAAAGGTGAATTCTCTTTTCTGTAGCTAGCACCTAAATACAATATCTATGAACAATTAATAGTAAAGTAAATTTTCCATTCTTTTTTCTTTTATAAGAAAAAAAGAACACTATTAATTCTGATATAGGCTATTTCAATTACAGTACTTCATGCCTTCCAACTCCAGTGCATTAAGTGAAAGAGAAAGGTTATTCAGTTAAACTGCAGAATCTCTGGAAGTGTATGAAATCTTTCCAATGGAAATCTTAATTATTAAAAAACTCCAGATCGTAATTATTTTTGGCTAATTGGAGAAGAAAATATTTTCAAACCTCCATTTTTGAGAAGGTACAGTTGTAATATTCCTACAATGTCTCTTGGTTTTGAAATGTGGCATATTATTCAGCCCGGGTCCTTTGATGTGTGTTTTTCCCTCAATCCATGCTCCAACAATTCTGTCATACAGAGAACTGAAAATTAAGTTATTCTCACCAGCAATACTCCCCCACAAAGAATCTATCAAACCATAGATATAAACCTCAGAACAATCCCTGCCAGGTTTCTCATGCAAATGCTGCAGAAAAACTTACAAGAGCACTTTAAGATATTGAGAACCCTTCAATACAACCCAGTATAATAACTTTTACTTGCTAATTTCTATGGGTCAGTTGCAAAGGAATAGACCTGTCAATCTTTTTCAGATGTAGCAGAATTTGTCTGTCTACAAACAGGGATGCTTTGTTGTTGCCATAGAGACTAATCCTCCACTTTCCTTCTGTTGACACAGCTAGTCACACTCTAAACTACCTGATCACACTTTTAATAGGCAGCTGACTCCAGTACCATAAAATGCTCAAATCAAGTTTGCAACACTTGACGCATCTACTGTTGCTTTTTAAAATAATAATAATAATAATAATAATAATAATAATAATAATAATAATAATAATAATAATAACAACAACAACAACAACAACAACAATAACAACAACAACAACAACAGCAACGACCAAAAATTATAAGGAGAATTCTACCACTTCTGTCTCAAAAAATAGATTGTGTAGAAATAGTGACTGTCTAACGATTACTTTTCTCAGGTTCCAATCTAATTATATTATTCTACGTGAATAAATTGTTATAATAGAGGAAATGTTATTTTAAACTTGCTTTTTTACGTCTTAGATATGAGTTTCCTTTAAGCATCAATTTATTAAACATACAAAGTAGCATAACAATTACCCAGAAAATAATTTCTGCTTCTTTCCACAGAATTCCGTATATCATTTTCTCATTTTCAATTTTTAGAACCTGACAAGAAAGCAAATGTGGAGGCGACTCACACCCTGCAATAAAGCTACTCTCTGAGAAAGGCAATTTTCATTTGGGTGTCTTGAAACTTTGTGATGTTTTAATAAATACTCTATACTTAAAGCTGATTCAAAGTCTATTCATACCTTCTTGGTTTGCAAATCAAATAGTCAGAAGTGAGCCCTTTTCTTAGGAAAAAAAAAAAAAAGAAAAAAGAAAAGGTTTAAATACATTTTCTATTGTCTACATTAGAATAATTTTACAAGCTCTTTTCTTTTATTATTCATTGCTTAAATAAAAGGTAAAGGGACAAAAACAACAAAGTGGAAGGACATTAATATGTTACATGAACTTTTTGCTTCTAAAATGACAGAAAGTCTTAATTAAATTTAGATGGGGTTTTTTTTTTGCACATTGGCAGTAACATGTTTCTATTTCCATTCTTCAAACTGTCTTTAGCTGCTTTCAGCGTTAAATTGCTAATTCTCTTCCCGGTTCCTCCTAATACAAAATGAAAATTCTGAAGGTAATTTTCTAAAGCTATTTTGCCCTCCTTTAACATATATTATAAAAAGTTTGTTGTGACTCCTTCAATTAACAAGAAAAATTGATGTGTATCATTAATTACGTCAGTGGAAATCATAAATCATCACTGAGTGCTGCAATTAATTATTTTAAAGTCAATTGAAGACAAATGACAAGCAGAAGATAAATCCACAGACCCTTCAGATCAGAGTGAAATGAGAGAGAAAAAATGGAGAAGAAAAGATGCAACAAAATCGGCAACAGTTTATGAATTAAAATGCATGAATCATTTTCTCCCTTTTCAACAATGTTAATAAAGAGATTATAGGAAAACTAGAACACTAGTAAAAGCCAAAGGTGTTCCCATTACGAGCCTTAATATTCAAGGGTTGCAAGTTTTTATTTTGACTGTTTATAAAGACTGAAAAATACTCCCTTACCACCTTACCCTTTTTGCTTTCTATTTGTCTTTGTTTTAGAGAAGGGTAGATTAAATGCCAGAAGGATCAAGCACCCTTTTTTAATGCATTTTGCTGTCTTTGCTGCTGTAATGTCACTGAACAATATGATGTTGTAACTGACTTTTTTCCTGGTGGAAGAACGACTACTGTGAATACAAAATAGCGATTTTCTGTATATATATTAGTCATATTTGAATGATACAGCCTACTAATTTAACTCTACTCATCCCTTTCTCTAACATCTGCACTAAGAAAGATGCAAAACATCCAGGAACATGTGGAGGAATGAAGTGATGCTAGTACCGCACATACCAAAACATGGGCTTTTCCTGACAACTGTGCCAAACAGGAAGGCTTACAAAGCTTACGACTTTTAACTGAAGTTGCTAGTTTTACTATCCAAGTATAGGTATTTGCACAGCATTGCTACCTGCATAGATACACAGAGGTGCACAAGTATTGGCTAAGGCAATCTCACAAATTCTTGCAGGGAGATAGTGTCTCAGTAAAAAAAATGAACTTGGAATTTATCTTACCAGATAAAAAAATCCCGGAAAAATCTGTACCAATCTTCGTCAAATGGATATTCACAAATAGGATTATATATACCAACTCTGCATGTACTTATACATAACTACACATCACTGGCAGCTCACACGGTTCTAACTCCCTTTCTTAACTGAAGTCTGGAGGCTTGGGACAAAAGTACAAATACCCACAGTACTAGGAAGTTTCCAAGTTCAGAATTTGAACACAGTTTTTCCAGTTAATTAAGCAGAGACATAGTGTAACGGTTTTCAAATCATTTACAAAATACTGGGTCATTTATACTTCTCACTGAATGTGCACTGAATGACACCTACCCATTTCCCATTTTTTTTTTCCCACCGTAGGGCACGTAGGGCATGAGCATCAGTGTGCACAGATAGCACAATGTGGCATCCTCATTGAATCACCATCTATGAAACTAGGAAAAGCTCTGACAGGGTACAAGCAGTTGTACTTTGTAAAGGTGAACACATCGCAAAATCAAACTTTGCTGTGCCTTTCGCCTTAATACTTTAAGGGCATGTGAGCTTTCAGTCTACAGAAGTGATTTACCACAGGGAAGAAGCAATACCTGCCTTAAAGCATTACACAGGGTGCAATGGGGAAGATCTGCAAAGAGGGAGAGTGAGTTCTGGCATCTTCAGCCACCCTCATTTTACAATCTTTTGCTTCAGGTAGTCCAGCTCCTGAAACAAAATCGTAACTGTTACTGCTGCCCTTCTATTACCTGCACAGTTAGGGTCAGTGCTTTTAAATCCCTTATTTGTTCTAAAATTCAGTTGTGCAATGTCATGCTTAAAATGTCAGCAGCCACTTAAGTTTTATTCAGAAAAATGCTTCTACCTCTGCTGCCAGTAGCAAAGCTAAGCAGAAATTGCACCATTGTCAAAAGAACCCTTAAAAAAAGCAATGTTTTCTTCTGTTTGAGTCCTTTCTTTTATATATATATATATATGTCAGCCAACTATAATATCCATGTGAGAGCAAGCACACACTAAGCTAATTCATAAACGGGCCAAATAAGATCACTCAACACTTTTGGGTGTCAGCAATAAAGTCCCATTTTAACATTCAACTCATCTTGACTACTCCGTTCCTTGAATAATTCCAAGAAAATCAATAGGATTACCCACTGAGTAAAGTATACATTAAACACAAAGTTAAATGGTGGGAAGTTAGGTTCATATTTCTGTTGGAAAACATGTTTTTGTTATATTCTTACCCAATATAACCTTTTCTGCTGTGGTAAACTTATTTCACTTTGCAGAAACAGTGCAGGAAAATGTAGATGCAAGGTTCCCTATAAAGTCATTCTTGCAAATGAAGGTCCAGTGCAACTCCAAAAAGTCTAACGTGACCCTCAGCAGTTTAGTGTGTAAATTTGTATTAAGATACTCATCCTTAAACTATTGAATCAGCAGACTTGTCCAAGTGAAGTTTTATACCATACTTTAACAAGTTAGCTATATCCTACTTGCAGGATGTTTTTTTGATCACTGGTCTGGGAGCTACCGTTTCTTAAAGCACTGTAGGTAGCATTTCATACATGTGCAAAAACATGTATGCAAACAGTCCTTTCATTCAATCCTTCATGCAAACTGAAAAAATAGTGTCATTTTTTCCTACAGCAGAATTAAAAGTAAGTTCAAATGTAAATAATGCAATGATTCCATTTTTATCAGAAAATGTAGTCAATTAAGAAGATGTAATAAAACAATAATAAAAAAGATAAAAATGCATTAAATGATCAGAGTCTTTCTACAGTGCAATTGGAAACAGTTCATCAAACATAATTTTCTGGAATATATCTTGGTTTCTATTTCTTCACTTTTTCTTACATTGGTGAAGATGGCCTATGGCAGATCAATTTCCCACTATTACCAATCCTTTGTCTTCCTGGTTGCACATTGCATGCTCTCCTTATACAACTTTCCATGTGCAACAAGAAAAAGATTTAAAGATCAAAGAATATTGATCTTCATTCCAAAGTCAATGCCACGTATCCTAAAGTGCGCATGAAGCAACACAAGTTAATTTACACCCATGCACATGAAGCCATGCAGGACAAACCTCTCTATCAGAGCTGCTGTTCAGAAACAAAAAACCTCCAACAGGCCAAAACCAACTTAACAAGGCTGCCAGACAAACTGCTGATGCAAAATGGAAAACCTGAGCCATCAGAGAGGAATATAAATGCAAAAGTTACATTCCTTTCACTGTATTTCAATTACAGTTTTTCCCCTACCAATTTTTTTTATAGACACTGCGCTGCAGCACATAACCTCTTTTTCTAAGTTCTGCATACCTTGCTTGGTCTTAAAAAGACTGCCATGAACAATGCTAAGTGTTGTGGAGACTCTAAAGCCTTTATTAATTAAATTTCATGCTAAAAGGACTTGTGAGTCAACCTTCTAAAACCAATTTCACTATTCACCTTTCTTCAGCCACACTTTGTGTATCACAGTGGCCCTTGATCATACTACAGATTGTCTACTGTAAGATGCAGATGTATATTTATTTCTGCTCTCCTGCAAAGAATAATTGTTACTGGTTAAAATATGTTGCTTCTGTAAAAATGTGGTAGGAGCTAGTGATTTTATTTTTTTTTTTGACAAATATATATGTATATTCCACTCCCCCACACCCACCCCACCCCACCCCCAAAGATGGAGACGCTATTAAAGACAGCTCCTTGCCTCCAGAATTCTGGGTAGGGAAAGAGAGACTGATGGGGAAAAAGAGTGCATGAAGGGGGTTTTGTTGTTGTTCTTTTGGTCCTTCCTAGTTTCAAAAGATAGAGATATTTTTCACAAAAAGATTACAGAACTATACCCTGCTGCTTATAAATCTTAAGATGTATTTTGTCTATTCTTCCAAAGAGCCTGCTTTTGTCACTCTTACTCCTCCTGAGCAATATTTTATATTAGTATTAGAACAGTATTTTCTCTGTGTTAATAAATGGCAGAATAGAATAGGTTTCTTTTTATTAACTGCCTTTAGAAGTCTGCTCCTCTAAAATGTACTTTTAAATGTAGAATTATTCAGCTTTTGTCACAATCCTTTCCCCTTCAAAAATAAATCAAAATGGCTGATATATAAAGTTCAAGATAGGTAAGAGTTCAAAAGCTTATCCCTGGGAAAAATAAAACAGAATATCAAGAAACCAGTTACCCAATTCTACTAGTTCTTGGACTGGGAAGAGTAATACAAAGGATGTGTGTAATGGTGAAGTCTGGAAAGTTACTTAAATGCCTTTCAAACGTACTTTAGACCTGGCTATGAATATGCTATGAATCCATTGTTCAAGGAAGATATTCTTTCTGACAAAATAAATGAAATCTGTCTTGACTGACAGCTATGATAAAAAGTTCTCCTTGGCATCTGTGGGACCAGGATTTTTCTATAGGGACCTACCCTGCTTCTTATTTGCTGTCAGTTCAGGAAACAATTGCCCTCGTAGCTAGTTGCTTTGGCATGAGGTGGAGTGGTATTTATTCCTGGTGAGGACCCACAGTAGCTGTTTGGCTGGGTGTGAAGGAGCAGCTCACCCATCCTGCAAACACTCTTCAGTGAGATCATGAAATACTTTTGTACACGCAGATCGCTACACCTCCGTGGCCATGAAAAAAAGTTGCCAAAATAATTTGGGTGTAATATCATGAGCATGACTTGAAGACATTTCATTAATGTGGTTATTTCATAATGGGCTTTTTTTTTTTCCTGTGTATGTATTTTTTCCTTGCCCATACAGATGGGCAAGAGGGAGGCTGGAGTTTAAGCTAGTAAGCTAACTGAAGATGAAGATTTCAGAAGGATGGTGTTAAAGAAATACTTCAGATACAAGAGGTGTTCTTTCATAGTGTAAAGTATTTCACACAGATTACAGCATAATCTCAAGTTATTAAGAATATGCAGGCAAAATCTCTTACTGAAGTTGCCTGTTTACATGGCATATGTCACATCTGCAGCACACCTGAACTTATAAGATGGGCATTTCTAGATGTGTGTCCTTTCTGTGAAAAATACAGGTTGCCTAAGGACACCGGGACCACAACAGTCTGGCTACTAATAATTAACAGACTAGTTTGCAGCACTAAGCACCTGAGAAGGTGAAAGCCTTTATCAACCTTTCCGTAAGGGAGCTACTGCTTCTCTTTGCACCCACTCATTGGGGTTGGCTGATAGCCTCAAAATCTTAATCTTATTTCTGTGTGACTAGACAGTATTCCTGCTGAACAGTTCAGCATCTGAGGAAACACCACCATTTCCACCCCTCCAGCTGACAGAAATAACGTTTCAAAAAGTGAACATGGTTTTATTTTCCAGGAAAAAAGACTGAGTCAGGATTTTTTACAGGCTTATTTTTGCATCTCGTGAATTAATAAAATCTTTTAATGCTGGTTGTGGAGATTTATATTAATTTGGATATAAAATATAGAGCTCTGATTGGCATGAAGACAATCTTTAACTGTATTTTTCCTGATAGTAGCAAACTTCCATGTTACTTTATCTGCCTTTATTACTTGTTACTCTGTAGAAATATGCATGTATGTACAAACATTAACAGCTTTACAGCAGAGAAGCAAGGATTAAAGAGCCTTTATCCTTTTATCCTTTCCATCATTATCAACCAGCATGGTACGTGCTCGTGTATTACATGAAAAAGAACATCCCCTGCCTCATCCCCATTTAGATTATGGTGGTGTACTCTTCATTATGTGTACCTAGAGATATATTAAATAAACATAGTCCTTCTGTTTATTAGCTCTTTATGTATGATTAATACTGTAACTGAAAAAAAAAAAAAAAAGCTATTCCAGAAAGTTTGGCAGTCAGCACATCCATACAATTACATGTGAGGTATTTGCTGCATAGCTGAAGATCACTTTGGACAAGGAATAGCCTTTACACACCAGCTTAATAAACAGGCAGGTCAAGAAAGGTATGAGAACAATGTCCACTCTGTGAAACTCCCTTTGGGTACATAAAGAACTGCATTATACAGTCTGGAGAGAAGCCACTTTGAGGTAGAGAGTTTAGCTTTTATTAGCTGAGGGCCACTAAGCAGTTTTGGGTATATCTATTACATTTTTTTCAGCACTGGAGTGAAGAAGGTAAAATGGCCTTAGTGCAAGGAACAGGTTGGACTCCAGACTTTTTTTTGTTTTGTTTTTTAAATGTGATTTGGGTCAACAAAAAAAAAGGGGGGGGGGGGGGGGGGGTAAAAAAAAGAAGATAAAAAAAGAAAAGGTCTTCAAGACAAAGAATAACGGAGACCCAAAACAAAATGAAATGTTTGTGGTGCAAGTCCATAGAACAGCTGAAGTCCTTCCTGCTGGTGGGAAAAAACAGTTGCACAGTTTCTTCCCACAGGTCTCCATTTTAGCTTTTGAATATAAACCTATACAGCAGGATGTTGCTGCTCCGCTGAAAAGTCTGTGACTCAGAAGCCAGGACTGAGAGGCACAATGAAACTGCATCACCCAAATTCTCTGCAAAGTCCTAAAGTAGGAGGCTGATGAATTAAAGGGATGTCGATGGGTACTCTTACCCAGAAATTTTCTATACTTTCTGCTCCTAAGGTTTCTTATAAGTTTCTGAAACAAATGGAATTCTATTGTTACTATTAAACAGTTCAACGTCTATGTTTTTTGAGAAATAAAATGCCATTTCTGTATCCATTGAACCAGACTATGGATTTTCCTCTTTGTTCCTTTTTGAATCTTTGGGGTGGGGGGTGGGGGCCTGGGGGCAGGGGTGGTTTGTAGCTGAAAATTTTGTTATTTACACTAACCTGTGGACCATTTTATTCTGTATTTCAGTATTATTTTTAAAAAATCTTGGTTCATTTGCATGGAGTCTTATGTACCTAAAGTATACTCCACAGACTGAATGCTGGTATCCAGCCAAAAAGCTATGTGGGTTTCACTCACAACTTACACAGCTAGGACTCTGCAGGCAGAACATAAATCCACCGAGACCCTAGTGATGAAAACAATTGTGAAAAGTGATGCAATACCACTGGCTCTCAATATTATAGAATCTTTTGAACTGGAAAAAAACCACAATGCTAGACTTGCTTATTTGAACCATTATTTGTGGTGAGCTTTCCCAAAAATTTTTGCACATTGTGTAAATCCCGCCTTTAAAATATGTAATTATTTATGGAGCAAAACTCAGAACTATTTGGGTTTAAAAAAAAAAAATTAAATTCAGACAAGTTTTTGTAATGCAGTTTCAGGCAGGAGTGGTCATCTGCTCGTAGACAGGCAGCGATGCTGCTGCAGCTGCCTCTATTCATTATACTGTATTTCACGTTTTCTTCACTGTCAACCTTTTATGCCTTGAATCAAGAGAGCCAGGGAAGGACTTATTCACTACAGGAGCATGTTTCTGAGCTGCTCTGGGCTTACAGCTATGCACATGAGAGCAGAATCTGCCTTCATATGAAACATGGAAGAATTTACTGAAAGGATCCTGCTGTTTATCCTTCTCCCAATTTTATTTCTTCCATTTCCTCATTTATAAAATGAAGCAACAGCTTTCTTCCGTAACATTGGTAGGGAGTTAATTCCCAAGATTCCTGCTTTGATACTTCCAAGTTCCCGGGAACTCACATTCCTGCCAAGAGCAAAAACCATTTAGTAAATCTCTAAGAGCTTTTGTAAATAGGATGCCATCCAGCAGATTAATCAGACTTTCAAAGCAAATAGCTGAGGGGTTTGGTAAACAAGTGTTATAATAAAGCAGAGTGTTAAAATACATATATATGTGTGTGTGTGTGCGCGCGCATGTGTGCGTGTGTTTATAAATATATATCTATAAAATACATGTATATGTAAGTATTTTTTAATAGAGATAGATATAAAAAAATATATGCTTGCATTACAGGCAGGAAACAATTCATGCCTGGGACGACTGCATTATTAGTCACAGCAGTGTGACCTCTCACCCCAAGTGATAAAGTACACAGGTCAGAATTGACAATACATACTCATGGCTGATCATGGCTGCCAGTTATTGATCTGCGGAGGGGAAAAAAAAGAAAACTTTGCAGGAAAAACATTGCTCTGAATTACAAACACGCATTCTCCTGAGACTCAGCAACTCTCTGGGTTTCTCCCACTGGAGATGGAAAGCAAGAAGTGAGTTCAGCCAGTATTTAATATCAAGTGAATGTGGTGTTTAATCAATACTATTCTGCTTTTGTTCCACGATGTGGAAAGCAGTGTCTATTCATTCAGTAAAGGTTAATGCCAAGGGTCAAGTGATTTCACACTCTCTGTAGGATCCACAACATTTCAGTAGTTCAGATGCCTTGGACAATGATGACTCAGTTGGACTGATTTATTGCCACTCTAAGGCCCTGCTTAATACTAAAGTGCTATCTTATGATAATACCTCAGAAAATAGCACTGATAAAAGAGGAGGCAATAATTACCTACATTTTGAAGTAATGTCTTCATTTCTAACATCCTATAAAGATGTAAGGTCCATTTAAAATGATCTGCTCCTTGTATTAGCAAGTCAGTTAAATCAGATATTATCAGTGTTCTCTGGTTTATGAAATGCTATCTATGCGAAAGAAATCTGGCTGATGTATTAAGAAAAATGCAAATTGCAAGCAAATGTAATACAGTACATCATTTAACATACATTTTAAAGAATAACTTATTTCCTTGTCTACTTGCCCAAATAAAGAAATACTGTTCTAAGACAGATTAATAAGGCAAAAAAAAAAAAAAGGAGAAAATTGTCAGACAACATGGAATAAAAATATAACAATCACAGACACTCTATGTTGTAAACAGGCTTTAATATGTGAGACCACATAACCAACAGTATTTACAATTGCTCCTTTTTTTTTTTCTTTCTTTAAAATGTCTAACTTCACGATGGATATGCAAAAAGGGGAAGGCTATATACTCCCTTTCAATATGATACACTGAATATGACATTAGGTGAGGTCATTGTCTAAATCAGAATGCATTTGACTTTGTCAGGGGTTCTAATTTTGAACATGTTAGGATCCCTGATTATTATTCAGCAATGTCTTATTCAAGATGTGTTTTATATAATGAAAGAAGTTCAGATGTCACCAGGAAAATAGTGTGAGAAGAATTAATTGGAAGGCTTATCAGAGAAAAGTAATTTAGAATCCAGCTTTACCTAATATATCATTGAATGATGAATATACCAATCAATTAACAAAGTAAAATAAATTCTGCAAATTTGACTGAAGACATCCTATTATTATAAGTGGGAGGATATTTGGAACAGTTAATTACTCCTTATTTTAGGTTCTAAGTATGCAAAAATCCTTTATGTGAATTTTCAGCATCCTTCTCTCCCCCCAATTACAGATATTTAGAAAATTCTTCTGACTTGTTTTAAATGACGATGTCATATTTTCTATAACATGACGGCAGATATAGAGGAAAGGCATTTTAATGTGAGTTAAAGGAAAAAAAATACCCATTCTTATTACTGTAAGATAACGTGTTGTCTTACAAATAAAAGTAATCAGTGCAAAAAAAGACAAAATTATCAACATTGTATTTATTGAGAGACGGAGTAGTTATTATGAAATAAATCTACATTGTAAGGCAACAGGTTTACTGCCTTGATGCAGTAAATTGCTGCTGATACTGTGAAACATGTAGCGAGTTAATCTGTCTTTCCACTCTGACTACTCTTTGAATAGGAAATGTCAAAAATATCACCAAAGCTTATGAATGATGGTGAAACAATACTGTTAGACTCTCTTCTTAACTTTATGGATTTTAAAAGCTTTAAATAGTTTGCAGTTCCAGACAACAGATTCATACTATCTGACATCTGTTGATTTCTTCCTCTGCCAACAAAGTTTCAAAGTCACAGTCTGAAATATGAAACTCCATCACCTTTCTAATTAAAATTTCATGCAGAAATTTAGGCTTTGGTAGCTAACTAATGGTATTTCAGAGACATCTAAGACCATCTCCAAAGATATCTGGAACAGAAGACAAAAAGTTTGCCTGCTTCAAACTGATGGAAGCTGAAAAAAATTAAGTCCTTTGTATTCAGAAGGAAAGTTTGTCCTTTTACTTGAACGAGGTGCTTTCTTTAATTTATTTAAAACCGGAATGCCTTCAATGATCTCAGTTTACGATAACAAAGACTTTGTCACACTAAATCAGAACACTGCACCTTTAAGTTCAGAATCTCGCCTCCAGCCTCAGCCAGTGTCCAATGTATCAGATAACGGGAACACCCATGGGAAAAGACATATTCTTCCTGACCCCACCAAGTGTGAGTATTAGCCTTGAAGGAGGAACTTTATGAATCCCTTTTTTTTCTGCACAAATCACTATTGGAGATTATTTGCTGGTAGAGCTTCACGAGTTAGCGTTCAGTGGATTTATATAGAGGAGTGCAGAAATCACCACCTGTCTCAGCACTGATTAAGTTTGTCATGACTACATACGGGTCCAAAGCATGCACAATATGCAGTTTTGCCCTGAACAGGGATAGCTGTATATCAGCAATATCCCCAGGATCACAACAAAGAACTGGACTATTTTGCACTACTTAGTGGAATAAACAGCCGGGAAAGGTGAAGATTACAAAACTGGGCCGAAAGCTGTTCCTAGATCCTGTGCAGCCTAAATGTATGATCTAATGTTTCAAATATTTCAGCTTTAATCTAATGGCTGGAATGTATATTACGTCTTTCTCTTTTGCACTCTGCAGTGGAATTCTAGTGCAGCGGTTATTTTGGAAATGAAGTATTGAAAAAGAATAAGTTGTAGAGAGAAGAGAATGGCTATTCAGATCAACATCACTGTAATACCTAATAGGATACCAAGAATAAAAAAAGGAAAAAAAAGACATGCCTAAAATTAGGCTTCTGAATCCATACTTAGGCAATTAAATAAAAGGCCTAATTACAAAGACTGTTAAGCAGCCAGGAGCTCCTATTATAGTGGGTGTCATCCTATTGCAGTGAGGGCAGTGAACTAGCTGGCTCCTGAAAAATGCGGCTGAGTATCCAGGCTAATTATGCAAAATACTCTCTTTGTGACAGAGTGCAACATCAGTGAGATTTATACAGGCAGATTTAGCTGCCTTTTATATACTGAGTGATACAGACTGAATTTGGATCCCCGCTCATGTACAAGCTATATGTAATATGAATGAACAATTGAATCAATCATGAATAAAGTGTTTATTACAACTCTGTTACTTAGTTCTGATTTATACTCCTGCCTACTGCTTTGTTCTGTTTTTACCACTTTTTTGTTGTTTAATCCTCAGTTGTGTACGACTTCGGGGCTTCACAGGATTGCAGTTGAGTTTTAACTGTGTAACTTTATTCAACTACAAAAGAAATAAAAATATTACAAATAAAACATTTTCCAAACATTACAAATTAATAGAACAAAATTATTCAAGAATTTAAGTAATTGAAAACAGAAGTACTGATTTCATATTACTAGGCCACCTGCCAAAGGCAGTCAAAAAAATGAAAAAGTTAACCTTGCTTAGTCTGATGAGAAATAACACATTGATTGAGATAATTCAGTTTGAGATAAGTTGTTAGTAAAACAGCAATTTACCTAGTGGTGCTAAATACTTGCATAATTAAAAACACACCTGTGTTAATCTGAATTCTGTTCAATCAGCTGGTGTTTCTTTGCAGCTCACTGATGGTAAAAGGACCCTGCCTAGGCTCAGGGCTTGTACAGCAGAGGATTTCCTGCAGGACTGAAACCTTGGTTTGTAGGAAACTTAAACAAAAACATCCTTGTTAAAATGAAGATATCACCAACTGTTGAGATGCAATCTCTCCTTCTAGAATTGTTTCTGTGCCTTCACCGAGGTGTGCAATGGATTTCATGCACTCACGTGAAACCTGTTGGGAATGCATACGTGCATCTCAAATCTCTTAAAAATTTCTATCTGAAGTCTCCAGCTGTTAAAGGTTGGCTTCCACTGACCTAGAAGATTAAACAGCTACTGCCAGCGTGCTGAACAAGGCTGGCATCCTAACTGAACCCACGGAGTGGCTTTGGAAAGGCAAGACACTTGCTTTATGCTCCCAGCTGCACAAAAGTAATGCAGCTTCTCATACCATTATGAGTTGCAGTGGACACCATACCAGACTGAAATGAATAAACAAGCTTTCATAAATTACTCAGATGATATCACACTACAGGCAGTTCGGTCAGAAGAATTAAAGCCAAAAGAGTTCACTCAAGCCTATTTCAGGAGAAACAGCAAATAGCTTACGTTGCTTACCTTCTCATTTTCTTTCTTTCAAGAATTTCTTCAAGCAGTTATTTATGTTGGAAGTGCAGGTCACTGCAAGGGAGATTCCAGGAGAAAAATATTTCCCTTTACTTTGAATTCTAATGAAAACCCCCATCTTTCCTCAAAACACTCATACCGTTTGTAAAGTGCCATTATTCTCTGCACTATGTTCACTATCCACAGTGTCTTTAAAACAGGAAATTAAATCCATCACTATGGACCTGTAAGCCAAATCCTTGCCTTTGCTCATAGTTATAATATGATGTCTCTCAAGAAAATACCCAAGAGTAGTTGCACCTATACCTCTGGGCTGCACAGCTCTTGCTCAGCTCCCTGTAATTCCACTTGCTCTCCTCCCTCCATCCTGCCAGGCTTGCAAGAGCATCCCTTGAGGGCATGGCTCCCATGGCTGTCCCGTCTCTGTCACTGTGATACACCAGGCCACCTGAGAGTGCAGCATCCTGAATCCTGACCCCAGGCATATTTAAGAGCTTTGCAAATTTTCCACACCTACAAAGCAGACGAGGGAGAATATGTCAAAGGCAGCTGTTTCACCGTGCAGCATTAGTCTGTTTTTAATCTCTTCGCTTCAGTTGCTGAACTGAAATGTTATATAAATATGTCATTCTTTATGACAAAAGCCAAATAAATGCTAATACTATCATTAAAAAGAAACTTGTGTCTGGGGTGTAATGGGGAGATCAAGTGACAGAGGCAGTAGCTTTTGCTCAAGGAAAGAAAATGTAAGTGTTCTTCATCTTAAAAGAGAGATGCCAGTGCAGCACGTCAGCTGGGTTACGTTGATCTGGGTGATACCTAACACAGATACTCCAAACCAGGTCTCCACCTGCTGTCGTTAAGCTCGGAAATGCTGAGCTGTGATCCCCAGGCTGAAACAGTATGCTGGCTAGCTGCTGTGATAAACCTTGTGTTACTGTTGGAGACCAGGCTTAAGTGACCACATTCTGCAAAGAAGCCTCTCATTGTCCCTCAGAGATGAGATATATTCTGCAGGCACACGGCCTCTTAGGTACAAATTGCATACTCTTCCAGAAAATACAATTTTTACCTATAATATGAGTTTTATTTTAATATAAATATATTTATAACTAAATAATATAAGATATAATTTTACATTTAATATTCCTATGAGTGAGGCCTTGCCACTTCATTTCTTGAATATGATTATCAAACAACACATTCTTAAACTAGATGACAAGAGGAACCAGAACTCTCTCCGAGGCAATCAACAACGGCGTGGCTTGTCTAGCTTGAGTAAAGAAGACTTTAATCTTTACATGCACATTATTTGTTCTCTTTTTGCACAGTGCCCACCACAGTGAGACCCTCATCCAGTGCTGGAGCAAATAGACAGTATAAAAATACAGCACGTTCTTACTTCCTTTCATAACTGATGACTTATGATCTTCTCAGGCATCTAAATACTGTGCTTACACATAATGCTGACTGAAGATCAAACGAGCGTGTAGACAGCATCCCCCCACAACCTCCCATCCCTCTCCACACAGCTGTTCACATCATATTTGAGGTCAGTTCAGTCAAAGCTACCTCAGCTTTGTTAAATTTTTTGACAATACTGTAGCTTTTGGATGCCAGTGCAAACAAGCTGCCATCACATCCCCAGGATTAGGAAAGATTTTAAATTTCAGTCAACTTGGCCTTGTTTGTTTGCCTTAGCTAAGATGAGGAGTTGTCAAACTACACAATTTCCATAGCTGTCAAGGATGTTTTTGAACATGCAAATCTGCAGTACATTTTATCACAAACATTGCAAAAAGCTTTAAAACCGGGACATATGAAATATGTATACTCTCTTTTTGTTAAAAAAAACCCCGAAGTCTCTAGCTCAGTGTATAGGCCTTCATCCTGTACGTCAATGTATTGCTGTCTTGTTTGTTTTGTAGCCAAATGGAAACAATAGAGCATCAACAGCATTGTCAGCTCCTTCCATTTATCTCATCTGAGCCTTTTATTATACGCAGGCATGAAGGATTATTCAGATCTTATTCTGCTTGGAAGCCTCGAAACCTTCTGAGATTGTTGTTGGGGGTTTTTTGCCCCATCATACAGGTATTCATGAGAGGTTGGTTCACAAAGCAGGACCTTGCATGACGTGCTGAGGGGGATGACAAGCAGTCTGGAGTGGATCAAGTCCATCTACCAGTTCTCAGTTACGCACTCCCCTTCCTCACTTGGTCACCACGGTGTCAACCCACAACCCAGAAGACATCTGGCTATGGTCTTTGCAGCATGTCAGAAGTGAGCAGAAAACCTCACTCTTGCTACTTGATGCATGAGAAACCCATGGTTACAATGACTAGGAGATGACAGCTAGTTATTTCCAGCAACCATCACCACAATTTTAAACAAGCTCTACTTTGTCCAAACAAGTACGTTTAACATTAATGAACTTAACACAAAATATTTTTTTAGGAAATCTCTGTGAATGCCCACAATTAAGTTTTGGCATTTTGCAAACAAAAGCGTGTAAACTTCAAACCCGTTTCATTTACTTCAGGCATGCAGCTCATCTCATCACCTTTCTCCCCCGGTGCCGTGCATCTCCTCCCTCTCCATAGACCTCTGTCACTGTTGACACACATCGGAGCAGACGTGGTGGTGATTCATCAGCCTGCAGGTCTTCTGCTGAACTCTGTGTTCTTCCACTGGTGTCTAAAACACGTAAGCTGGGGTCTGGTGCACGGAACAGAATTCTCTGCTTTTTGTGAGAAAATTGTTGCTCTTTGAGTTTTACCTGCTGGGAAGTTTTTGCCTTGGTTACAATTAGAGTTTTCATGTTAAGTGGGCTAACTCTTGCTACAGCAGCAAGGGAATATTTGAAATGCTAATGAAAGACCCAGACAAAACAGACTGAAGGATCTGTTGGAGAAACTGCAGAATCAACCAAGATGCAGAGGAGAGAGACTGTGAAGAGAGTACAGTATTTATCTCTGCTGTGGCAAGCTTGTTGCCTTCGTCAGGCAGAAATGTTGGAGTGTTCCTTGGGTTTGAGCCTTCCGTTTAGGTTTGAGCCATTTATTTCAAATAAGCCAGATCACTATGTTCTGCCTGCAGAACCCCAATACAAAATCCCATGTTTCCCCACTTCCCACATGGAATAAGCATACCAGAGCAAAACAGACAAGATTTCATATTATATTTGGCACTTAGTCTAATGACTCATTGCCAATATACATTTCTTCTAGAAACACATTGCTTATAGTCTATATGGAGTGTTAAAACCTTTATATTCTAGAATATCATAAGACTAAGCTAAACTCAGCTATTTCCAGGGCAGAAATACAGTTGTCAAGAAATACGGGTGATTCAAATACTTCCCTTTTACTTTTTTGTAAGGACAACAACCCTCTGTGTTCCTGTAGACATATTGAAGGGGTTGATGAAATGTATTATTCTGCACATTTATTACCACGTAAGACTCTGAAGAGATAAAGTAATACAATGCCTTAGGCAATTATGAACAAGGATTATAGAGGAAAAGAAGGCTGTAATATAAAGTATAAGCGGCATGATATAAGCAGTATATTTCATACTTAGGACAGCAAAATAAATACCATGCTGCCTTGGCTACTGCAATAACAGACGCCATTTCTTTTCTGTGCAGTTCAGATCCGTTTATCTGAACCAGCAATGTTCAAATTCATTAATGAAGCCATTATTGATTTGTGGAACATGACTTAAAATCTCAGCAAACACTGAACAATCTGTGAGGAGCTCTTAAATACTGAACGTATGTAACTAGACATCTCAATTTAACAACCAGACATACATTAAACAGCATTAATAGCTAGGCACTTAATGGATCAATTCCCACTGTTTGTGTAATGTGGAAATAAAAAAGGCTTATTAAATGACAAGCTTTCCCTGGTTAATGCTAATTAATTATACACTGCATCTGACTGCTAATTTAGTGGGGAAATGCAGCCCAAAACTATGGTTTCTGCTTGAACTTTGCCTCAGCATCACCTAATTCAGCACAAAGTGCAGCTGCGACCTGCCTCTGAACGACGACAGTATTAAATTAGAGCACAAGGCCATCAATTTAATAAGTACTGTAGCAGGTAATTTGAATAAGGACAGTATTAGTATTCTACCAGTGCACAACTAAAGGCAGCTGACCTTTCAGACCAGAGAAGATCCTTGAACACATCTAGCTGAATCGGAGAACACAGTAATAATCTGACCATGTTAAGAGTGCCAAGAGAGACTTTTACAGCTCTACACCCATTACTATACATCAGCTACTCTACAGTATATAAGAACACTTTATGTACAGAAAAACAAGGTTATAAATAGAACAAAGGCAATGTGAAAGATATATTTGCAGTGGCACATTTGAAAATTCTCCTTATTACCTTGATTTATGGTATAAAGAATGTAAAATTAATCAATGCACATAAAAATGCACTATGAACACCCACATAACAACTCAGTGACTTTTCACCACAAATTTAGTACCAAGAACACAGGTATGTGTTGTGTAGTAAAAGTACAGCATATAAAATTATTTTGCTATCATATCTGTTTAAAACGCAGCAATATAAGAAGGACATAGAACTCAGGCAGGAGAAAGATAATGCTTTTCAGCTAATTGGCTAGTTTTTTTGAGGTTTATAACTACACTAAAAATTCCCTATCAACAGACTGTTGGTGTAGCCACAGCATTATGTGAAATCCCTCTAAATTCAGTGAAGCCAGTTTGAAAGGAATGAGGAGGGTTTGTTTGGTTAGGGTTTTTTTTGTTTGGTTTGGTTTGGTGTTTTTGCAAGGGTCTGTTTATAAATATTAAAAATCACACATAGTATCAACAAAAGAAAAATCACAATCATACTCATATCACTGAGGGCATGACAATTTACATGGACAACCCGAACAATGATTTTCTGTTTTGTTCACTTTCTGAAGGATTTGGGGAGGGTTTGCTTGTTGATTTTTTTTACTGGATGAGGGGAAGGTTTTTAAGGAGTAGGTAGTACGAGTCCTCAGGGATTCATTCCCCATGGTTGTCTTCTAGCAGATTTTTTAAATAGGAGTAGAGTTTTCCATACAGCCCTGGTCATTGTTTATCGACAACTTGCACAAATAATTCCCAAAATGAAAGAACAAAATAGCATACTACCCTACCAGAACTGCTCCAAAAGTTAGAATGCATGGAGAAAAAAAAAAAATATGATTGGAAGCCTTATCTTTGTTTTCCTTCCTAAAAGATACAGTTCAGGTCCCCTGGTCCTACCATACCTGCCACCTATTTCAGAAATGGGCATGCATTCACATAGTGCCAGTGATCATACAAAAAACTGACTGTTAATGCATGACTGAAATGTTTAGTAATACCCTATGCCTCTTAAACCAGCAGGCCATTCATTTTCAATTACTTAAGCCTGTTTAACAGGATTTTGCTACATCTTCAAGAAGAATTGTGCAAAAAAAACCTGCAGTGCTTAAAATAGAATGTAGTTACTTGGACATACGGATTGCTAAACAGCTATGAAAGAATTGATGTTTCTTTGGTATGATAGTGTACGCTGTTTCCTGGAGTGTTGCTTACAAGTTAAATGCAGTCTGAGGTTTTAAACCTCTCATCACAGCAAACAGACACAAGTTCATTTTGGACGTCTACCTTTTATCCTCCTGAGCTGGAGCTAATGAGACCCACCTGGTCTGGTTGCTGGTAAGAACAGCCATGCATATTTATGCAGACTCCTGAAAACTGACACAGTTTGTCACATCTCCTCAGAAGCCAGGTTCAGAAATTTCAGACTGTTTTTACTTACTTAGCATTGGCATGAAAATCGACCAAATTTGGAGGGACAATTGATATTTGATATTATTGCAATACTGAACGCATTTTTCATGGCCATAACCAGGCATACATCATGCTGACAGACAATTTACAAAATGGGTATTGTTCAGTTAAAATATGCATAAAGCATTGTGGGCTATATAAAATATTTATGGTCCAGATGCAAATGGCAGGTAGAGGACCCCTCTGGGGCAGAAGGGGTCCAGTCTGGAAGGAACACAAAAGAAAAGCAACATGGAGGATAAAAGAGCTGATATGGAAATGGGGAGGATAAAGCCACATATGGAGGTGACTTGCTGCCTAGAAAATAATGTGATCCTCTGTTGTGGGTTCACAAAGTCCCGTAGTGTTCATGCCATGAAAATGTTGTTATTCTGCACATATTCCAGATTAAAAACAATGTATTGTCCCAGATTACAAGTTAAACAGGTATGAAAGCAAACTCTTGAGGGTGGGGGTGGGAGGGACTGGGGAGGAAGACTTAAAATTAGGACATAGAACTTTAAAAATAAAAACATTGAATCATGACCAGGACTCAGACAAAAAGAACTACAAATTTCTATGCTGGTTTTGCCCACCCCAAATTTAGTCTAATTCATGCCTTTGCCTAGGAACATGATAAATACATTGGATACATTTACATCCAACCCATCATTAATGAAAAGGGCAATGCAAATAAGGTTTGAAAAAATTAGAAGAAAAGGAGAAAGATGATGAAAATGAGACATGAAAAAGTATCTAAGAGAAGAGGATCCCTTTCTTCTCCATCTATTTGAGCCCGTGCAGATCCTGCAGTTGACCAATATCATGCAAGTTTACTCCTAGTTTCCTGGGCTAAATTAATGCTGGGAATTTAAAATCATAAAGCAGTCTTGTCACTCAGTGATTTTCAGCAAAAAAGTTTTATGAACTCATTTAAAGTTTCCTCTCTTCTTTACTCATGCTCAGCACCTCCTTTCTTTTTTCTTTTTCCACAGTTTTAAAAAAGGTATTGTTACATGTTTAAGCCACAGAGGGCTGAGTGCAAAGTTGAAATGTTACACAAAAGACACATGACAAGATATTTCCATTAAACTTACACTACATAAAAATGGAGGGTAAACGGGACATGATTCATTCATGAATAGAGCCTTTAGTCTGATTTGTGGCAATAAGTATGCTGTCATAGGCTTACTTATTGCTAAGAATGTATCAAATTACCTTTGCTGCAATTATTAAAATTCCTTCTCCACCTTACAAGTGAACTTGATTTCAAGTGCCAAGAATCTCCCCAGTGAGCTTTCCCATCAAATATTTCATAACTAAAACGTTAAATACATCTGCTAAAAGAGGACAAGTAATAGTATAATCCATTTTATTTTAAAAAAAGGCATGCAATTTCAAAAAGTACTAATACTAATAATATAACCACCTAGTTTAAATGTGATACTGTATAATACCTTACCTGCCAGTCTGCTTATCTAGCATCCACAGTAGCTGTACATACAGATGGCACTGCTTAACACAAATTGCTTAACTTTAGAACTAAAGTGTTTGAGATCAGTTTTAAAACAGCCCAGCAGAAAATGATAATTACTGCAATAAATACTGATTTTCTCCAGGGCATCCATGTCATACTAGGACAAAATTCAGTGTCTTAACTCTACATAATTAGGCACCTTGTGTTTTCACTACTGAAATGGGATAAAAGTAGTCTATAAATTAGTTAATTAACTAATTGTATTCTGGCATTTCTGACATAGCTATGTTTGGGAGAGAGGGAAGCAAAAGGATGAAATCCTACTATGTAATATAACAGAGGTATAATGATGAACCCATCTTTCTGGATAAATACATTGTTTTTCCCTGCTACAGCTGAAGCTCTCACAGAAGAAACAATGACAACCAGAACTCTCTTCCCCACTAGCAACACATATTTTAGATTTATTTTAAATTAATAGATTATTGGCTATAAGGGTAAAAAATGTCGGAGCAGGTTCAGTGTGCTACTATAAGAATGTTTCCTCATAAAGCAAGCTTTGTATCTAACCCTGACTACAGCAGGAATAGAAATTTTGGTGGCTGCTTTTTTGGATGGCTGGGTCTTTTGCTCTCCTTCCCCCAGTATTGGGTTCCAGACCCTTTGGATGTGCCTGCTTTGATGTGTTGTGATCTGGCACTGTTGAGAGTCCCTTATTGTCAGGAAATTTTATTGCTACAGTAGAGCCTGCAATGGAAGGCTGTGGTTGGGAAAAACCCCTCTTGATGAGGTCTAGTCCCATATCAGGTTTTGTAGATCACAAGCTTGAATGGATCTATGTTCAGTGGAAAGCCAATACACAGTAGGGCACTTTGATTAGGTTGGTACAATTTACTTGCTTCCATTTCTGCATTTAAACAAAAAAAAGAAACCCATTCCCTTTACTTCTGACAGCCCATGCTTCCTCTCATCTGTTTCTGTGGTAAGGTAATTTAATGAGGTCTTTACATTCATTGTGTGATGAAAGTAATCTTCTCTGAATCCATCCCTGATAGTCTCAAACCTACTTGCACCTTGGTAAGAGCTCTGTTAGTCTTTAATGACCTTTTCCCGTTCATCCTTATTCGTCTTCACACAATAAATATCTTTAATGCCATCAATGACACAATCCCTTTTGCCCTATCATTTCTCTGACTCACCACACAGGGAAAAAGCTAAGCCTCATAAACATCCCTGTTCCTTGGTCCTACCTTAGTACTTCTCAGGAAAGAGCTCTCTGAAAGTGCTGGAAAGCATGACAAAAGTCACATGTAATGTTAAAAATTATTCAGAATGGACTAGAGAATCAAACAGAAAATGTGTCACATAGCAGAAAACTATGTTAGGAAGTCCTGAATAAACTCACATCTTGAATATTACTTCAAATCTGGTCACTCCAGCTCAGAAGAGTATCACAGAGCCAGGCAGGGTTATGGCACATCACCGGACAAAAGAGCGATCCTATGCAGGGATCTATTTTCTAGGAGGAAAAGCATAATCAGTTAGGAATCTACTGGGGGAAAGAACCTAAACATAACAAAGAGGCGGATGATACAGCAAAAATCTGTGCAATTGTTAAGGGTACAGCGGGGCATTTAAAAAATAATTACTAGTTATTTTGCCCTGAGAACTAGCAGGCTTTCAGAGAAGCAGGTTTAGCACAAACAAAAGGAACCAAACACATCATGCAAATAAACAGATGTGACCTTTGTCTCAGAATGCTGTCAAGCACAGATGGATTCAAAAAGGATTCAAGGAGTACAGGTCCAGGTGTAGTCTGCATCCGTCTGGATGCCCAGTTCTCATATTCATATATTCACATGGTCAAAGAAAACTCTTAATCTTTCTGTCCACTCAGGTGTCCCATCGTTTACCAATGCAAGTCCAACACAAACACTAAAACATTGGAATTTTCCCAAAAAAGCAAAATGCCAGGTTTTCATGACTATTGTTTACATTTTATTGCAAAGTCTGAACCAATGGAATTAGTTTGCTTCTCAACTATTTGAAGTTCATCATTTTGATCCAGGCCTCAGTCTTAGTTTATATATTGAGGGAAAAAACCCCCACGAAACAAACAAACAACAAAAAAAGAGAAAAACACAAAAGAAAACGAAATAACAACAAGGCACAAACATTATATGTGCCTGAATTCATACTCAGCTTTATCATTCTCTTCGCAGTGACTGTGGAAACCACCCCAATCCTGTTATTCATACAGATCATTTGGGCATCATTTTGTTACTAGGTCCTCTTTCTAAGTCTTCAATTCTAGGCTTTAGCGAAGTGTGCTGATTCTTCCTGCGTAAGGAAAAATCTCCAATATACTGCCTTATCTATTCATCCTCATAGCTAAGCCAACTTATGTCCTGCTTACTGAGACACCATCTTCTATGACCCTGTTAAATAAAATCTTGCCCTCCTCATATCCTTCATAATGCTACTGGAAAGATATAATGTATTGCTTTTATGTGTGATCTTTGTCTATTTGTAATACAAACAACCCACAATATTATTACTAACAAAAGTAACAATAATATCATGGTAAATATAATAATAATGTTTAAAAGTAATTACATGGTACACACCACAACACACAAATCTCAAGAAAAGATCTATTCTCCTTTCAGTGTTTTTAAGGTAGACCCCAAAATTACTTGATTAGCTATGCTGTATTTACAGTGGTTCTCACAAGAGGAAAACTCACCATTTTTTAATCTTGACTGGCCCAAGGACCATAGAACAGGCAATTCAAAAATGCCGAGGGATTTTACTAGGGACTTTCTTATGCTGTTCTTGTTCTCACATCTATCTGAACCTTCCGACTGATAAAAGTTGCATCTTTCTCTGAAAGGGCAATATAGCTCGTTTCAGTATTTCTAACATTTTGCCTTCCTTTTAAAGAGCCCTTTTTAGAATCACAGAATCACAGAACAGTTTGGGTTGGAAGGGTCCTCTAATACACCCCCTCTGCCATCTTCCACTCAACCAGGTTGTGCTCAAAACCCCATCCAACCTGACTTTGAGTGCTTCCAGTGATGGGGCATCCACAGCTTCTCTGAGCAACCTGTTCCAGTGTCTTACAACCCTCATTGTAAAAGATTTCTTCTTTATATCTATATTAAATCGGGGGGGGGGGTGGGGGGGTGGGTGGGGGGGGTGCGTATTTTAAAACTGTTGCCCCTTATTCTGTCACCACAGGCAAAATATCTCTCTCCGTCTTTTTCATAAACCTTTATGTACTGAAAGGCTGCCAGAAGGTGTCCCTGAGAGAGAGAAGAACCTTCCCTTCTCCAGGCTGAACAATCCCAACTCCCTCAGCCTGTCTTCACAGGAGAGGTGCTCCAGACTCTGATTATTACCATGGCCCTTCTCTGGACCTGCTTTCACAGGTCCATGCCTTTCTTTTGCTGGGACCCCCAGAGCTGGAAACAGTATTCCAGGTGGGGTCTCACCAGAGCAGAGTAGAGGGGCAGAATCGTCTCTCCCTCAGTCTGCTTCTTTTGATGCAGCCCAGGATATCATTATATCATTGGCTTTCTGGGATGTAGACACATATTGCTAGCTCATGTCCAGTTTTTCATCCATGATTATCACCAAGTCCTTCTCTGCAGGGATGCTCTCAATCAACCCATCGCCCAGTCTGCATTGATATTGGACCTTGCCCTGATGCAGATGTGGGATGTTGTGCTTAGCCTTGAGGTTCACATGCGCCCGCTCCTCCAGCCTGTCCAGGTCTGTCTTTCTGGATGGCATCCCCTCCCTCAAGCGTATCAGCCACACCACACACCTTGGTCTCATCGCCAGACTTGCTGAGGGTGCACTCAATCCCACTGTCTATGTCATTGGTAATAAATAGTATTGGTCCCAGTATGGACCCTTGAGGGACACTGCTTGTTACTGATTCCCACTTGGACATTGAGCCATTGACTGCAACATTTTGGATGTGGCCAACCAGCCAATTCCTTGCGCATCTAGCAATCCACCTATTAAAAACGTTATCTTCCCTATTTAGAGGTAACAATGTCCTGTGGGACCACGTCAAAGGCCTTACAGAAGTCTAGGTAGATGACATCTGTAGCTCTCCCCTTGTCCACTGATGTAGTCACTCCATCAGAGAAGGCCACTAGTTTAGTCAGGCATGAGTTGCTCTTGGTGAAGCCATGCTGGCTGTCTCTAATCACCTCCTTGTTTCCCATTGTTTTCACTTGTCTTCCAGGAGGATCTGTTCCATGATTTTACTACAGGTGAGGCTGACTGCCCAGTACTTCCGAGGGTCCTCCTTTTTACTTTTCTTAAAAAAATGAACATGACTTTTCCCTTTTTCAAATCACTGAGAGGTTCACCTGACCACCACAAGATTTTTAACATGAGATGAAAAGTGGCTTGGCAACTACACCAGCCGATTCCCTCAGGACCTTGCGAGGCATCTCATTAGGTCCCATGGACTTATGTCTGCTGAGGTTCCTCAGGTGGTCTTGAACTGGTTCCACTTGCAATGGGAGGGACTTAATTACCCAGGCCTTGAGGTTCATGGATTCAGGGTTTGGGGAAGAGAGATTACCACTGAACACTGAGGCAAAATAATGTTGAGTACCTCTGTGTCAATTGTCATTGGTTCTCCTGTCTTATTTAAAAGCGGGATATATTTAAATTTACAGTAATTACTGCTTAGAAGGGATGGAAAAACTGCATAAACCAGTAAGCAATTGAAAGGCCTTAAACCAAATACGCTGAGAAAGAGAAAACCCTAATCTGTATTGAATAAAATTTGCGATTTTGTAACTAGTAAACTGGGTTTCTTAAATTGGCCAATACAGACTTTTATAGCTCTAAGCTTACAATCAAATGAGGAGTAAAATTATGTGTAATGAATTGATAACATTGTACATTGTAAGTCATTGAAAATGAGAGCTTGAATGTGTAACTGGTTGAACAACTCTGAGATTGTATCACTTTACTTTGCATCATTTAAAAAACTGAAGTAATAAAGCCTCTTAGACAATCTGGCAATAATAGTTTTGAGGAAACTTAATGCACTTGCGTGAGTCAGTGACTGTTATGAAAGAAAGTAAAATTAGCATAGGTAAACCTGTGAAAAGGCAAGCTGCCTGCCACATATCAAACATGTTTTTAACAAGAAGAGATTTTAAATTATTCATCTGGGGTTATTTCTGTTCAGATCTATGTAAAGGGAGGGGGGGAAGGGGCAGGAAGAGGTGTTAAACAGAAATAAATAGAGAACAATATTGAACAATAATTTATATGTTAAAACTGGAACCAGTTGTTCGACAACCTTCTCTAACACCACATTGCTGTTCTCATGAGACAGCATGCAAGACTCATGACACCGAGAAGAGACATAAGCAGAAAAAAAAACCCAAATCAACAAAAAGCTATGAAAATACCTTAGGGCCTTGTGATGGCAAAAACCAGCAAGAACAACAGGGAAGGATCCTATCACCTTTGTGTTTATGTTTATTTTCACCATAAACTTTTAACATCTCTGAACTTTTTCCATGCTAAATTCATTCCACAGACAGATGCCATAGGTAGTTCCCTGGGAACTATCAGAAGCCTTTCTTTATACAATTGTTCATAACAGCTCTGATTTAAAAAAATAAATCCTAGGAGACACAGAAACAAAAGAACTGCCATAACAGGTCATACCAAATGTCTGTCTAATACAATAACCTGTCCCCATCACCAGCTAAAGGAGGAAGGCATGGAGGTGCATGGAGAAATCCTGGTACACCACCACATCTTCCAGCTGTTAGAAGTGTAGGGTCTTCCTGGCTGTGGTATGCACTCCAATCATATCTAGTAGCCACAAGCGGATTTACTACTCATTAACCAAATTTAATCTATTGGTACCCTTTGCCTCCATGATACCCCAGGGGAAGGAGTTGCTCGACACAGCTCGGAGTTCTATGAAAAAGCCCTTCCTTTTTGTTCGGTGTCAGGTTATTTCTTGTGATAAAACAACTAGCGGGAACACAATGAGACTGCAAATAATTGTTTCTTATACACCTACTTGCTGGCTGTGGAGCAGTTATCACCCCTCAGCTGCTAGTACATCAGCAGACTTGCAGATGTTTTTGATGTGTGCTGCCATCCTGAGGACTGTCAGCTTCCAGAGTAGCAATAGCACACTGCACAACAAGGAGACTTCAGCAACAAGTTACAAACAAACAAACAAACAAAAAACCACACACAAATAAAACTCACAACCAAACAAACCAAAAGAAAACACAAAAAAAAAAAACCCAAACAAAACCAAAAAGCCAAAAAACCAAAAATAAACAACAAAAAAACAAAAACAAAACAACAACAACAACAAAAAGTGGGCTGAGTGCTTTAAAGGTTTCCAGACTCACAATGATTTGTTACAGGACTTGTACTCTTCTACTTCCAGTGGAACTGCTTCCCAGCTAGGGAGTGAATTTTGTTCTCATAAGTATGGAAAATGATAGACCACCGCATGACGCTCACAGTGAAGTGTCCCCGCAAACCTCAGGCACAACATCTCATTCCAGACCCGCACAGCACCTATGTGATCCCAGGCCCTGTGCCACTACCGAGCAAGGACAGATGTGTCAGGGTGCACGGTGGCTTTCATTTTGTGGACAAATGGAGCAAGAGGGATAGCAAAATTATTTCTAATTGACACCTGTATGTGAAATTGGGTCTTGGAGGTGAAAGGCTAGTGCGGTAATACTCTACTGCAGCCCAGCTCCAGTTACACTTATTTCTGGACCTAGATGGATAATGACAGAAATATGGGAAGGAAAAAGTAGCAAGGTCTCAGCGTGACTATAGGCATGAGAACATAGTTATCTCGAAACTAATGGGAAAGTACAAGCAGAAAAACAAGGGCAAGAAAAGGGTAGTTGCTTTACCCAGTAGTCATATGACGACACACACTATTCCAGGTCCAAACTACTTCATCAGGCTACAATTATATATTGTAAGAAAAAACACAGTCAAAATCAGAAGGACTAAAGAAGCAAAAATATCCTGCTATATTCAAAGGTAACAAGGCTTACTTGACATAGACACCATAAAAATAAAATACACACTACTATGTGAGAAGCAAAACCTAAACTGAGTTGGAACTCACCCTGTCAGTCACAATGGTTATTGTTTCTATATCAGATGTTTCTTTACCAGAGAACCTATTCTGCAGATAGATTAAGTCAGGTTGTCAAGTGGCATTCCTCACAATGCTGTTATATAGTGTAATAGAAAAATAGTGTATAGAAAATAAAGGAGAACAGCAGCACCTAAAAAAAAAGTCTCAGTAAGGAACAGTTACCTTGCACCAGGCAGAAAATAGCTTTCTCTTCTCAGAGTAAGCATTCTGAAAAGACAGCCTGCAAGGGGGGTGGAAATAGAGAAAATTAATAGATTTCCAAAAATTAACATTCAGAACTTTTTTTAGCACCCCCACAACAGCATTATTTGATATATTAGCATAACAGCCATCTAAATTAGTTTATCATATGCTAAACATCATGCATAAGTTTTGCTTAATTTGTTATCCATGTCCAGACAAAATTTTGTCAAAGCACAGCATGCAGACTAGTAGCAGAGAGCCAAAAATATTTCAGGAAAAGAGGGATTGCTAGGATTTGGAAGAAAATCCATAAGCTGGCAAGAGGTATGTTGTACTGTGTTCCCTCTCTGGAGAAATGAAGTTGTCAGGTGTTAGAACAAAAACAGGTCCAAGCTTTGCAACTGTATGGCCTGAAAAACTTCTAAAGGTAAAGCATATCCCACCACTGGCTACCAACACCTATCAATGGGTCAAATTGTGATCCCTTCTGAAAGGTAGCTGTGAAAGAAGACTTTTACGAGGGACTTCAACATGGGAATAGAGGGAGAGAATTAGGCCAGGAGGCTGCGTCATTCCACAGCTGCTGTACAACACCTGGCTTGCAACAGCATGTCCTGCCTTACATGCCATTTATCACCGAGCAGATGAGCCATTTATCAGTTTTACACAACACAGCCAAGCACAAAAATGGTCAATAGCGGGTCCATTCCGCCCAGGGTCCTATCTTTTATGGTGACCAGATGCTTAGGGAAAGTGGATGAAGAGACAGGGTGGCAACACACTCCCTGCTCCTGCCAGAGAGCCTTCCAGCTGCTGGCAGCTGGATGCTGCCACATGTCCCCAGGAGGCATTTATATCCACATCTTTGTGTGGATACATGCAAGGCTGTATCTAAAACGTTTTAGAAGCCATTTATAATTTTCTTCTGCACTGTACAAGAAAATGAGCTCTACAATTTAAGCATGTGAGAAAAAATATTGTGGTTTTTTGTTTGTTTTTTTTTGGGGAGAGGTTGTCCGTTCTAAATCTGCTGCCTCCTATTACCACAAAAGGAATAGCCATCCGCTCTTCTTCACCTTGGCTGCTCTGGGATCAGCCTCCATGCACCACAAAATCCCAGGCAGCCTGTTGCACTCGTTGTGCACTCCTTGAAGTGCTGCAGGGAGAAGTTCTGCATGCTCCCCTGTTCCTTAGCAAATACCTGTCAGATGGGTTACACACTGGCCAGGGCAAGCTGAAAGCACAGGCACAGCCCTGTAAAATACATGCTGCATTTGATGGGCTGTTGGCTGCGCCAGTGAGGCAGTTGATTAATTCCCATTTTGTTGTGCATCCTTCAGCTTGGGTTTGCAGCAGCCTGATCAAGAGGAAAATGCCACGTGCGTACACTAGCACAATGCTTCATCACATAATCTGGGGGTTTGTGGTATTTTTTTGGTTTTGGTTTTTTTTTTTTTGAGCAAACCTGAAGACATTACTGGCATAGATGAAAAACTGAATTTTCATTTCAGGTGTACAGTATGCATTGCTGTAAACATCTCTTGGTGCAGTTATAATGCATTTTGGAGTTGCTATCATTTCATATACATCTCTTTTGTCCATCAGATCAGGCAAGAAGTGGAGACTGACTTCAAATTGTTCCTGTCCACCCATGCCCAGAACCAGAATATTGAGGTCAAGATACTTGGATCCTCTAAACTGTCATTCCATCTCTTGTGGCAACAAAACTGTGTTTTCCCTACCTATCTGGTTTAAATAAGTCATATCAAGATCTAGTCAATAAAAAGTTCTAAATTAATTGTTTAGAAACCAATTATAGAAATTCTTTGTGGCATAGAAATTTTACAGAGATTCTTGGCCTGGCAAATTTAATACTAATTAAATATTTATAATATCTTTATTAAACACTAAAATACACTTTAAATTACTAAATTTCTATGAGTTATTTCTAGCTGTGCTTTCAAGCATGACCAGACCAGTTCACCCACATTCTTAGGTGGTCCTGTCTGCACATACTATTTCTGGGGAAGGATTAATTACTGCTCACTGTTAATCAGAATGGGGTTTCCTTATTGTTATCTTGAATGGGTAAAGTAATTTATGAGGGTGTACTGGGAAGAAAGTTTTGTGTTTTGGAATCAAATATATAACTCTATTGATAAACCAAAAACTGAAAAATATGAGGCAAAGTCTAAAAGGATATTCCCAGGATCAGCCAGCCTTCTTCACTGTTTAGCCAGTCCAAAGAAATCCTAGAAACACCTATATTCGTGTGCAAAATTTAAAAGAAGTTAACATTTTTGTTGACTGGGAAAGCAGTATATGCTCATATAGCATGCTGGTGCTAGGGACCGTATTTCTAAACCAGATCACTCAGCTTCTGCATTTAAAAAAATATCAAAAAAAATCAGCATGCTCGTGTGCAGAAATTAGACTTGCACATAAAGTAATCAGATGCTTAGCTAGTCCTATGCCTGTTGGCATTCATTCATTTGAATACATGCATTTAATTATTTGGTGCATGTAAATGTTCATGATCTACCACTTCAGTTATACTGAAAAGGAGTACCATTAACTCCCTGTAAGCAATGGTGAAAACAGCTACCTGATTTACCTCTGTATTTCATAAATTATCTTTCTCTACTAAGGTGAAATGACTTATTGCAGAAATAATAACTAACAAATTATTAAGGAACTATATTAGTGGTTTTGTTTTGAAATATCTCAGCTGCTCAGGTAAGAATCCAGATTCGACAATGCTTTCCGGAGTATTAGGAGTTCTTTCCTAATCCCTTTCATAAAACGTTATCTATGTTTTATATCAGCTTTTATGAAAACACTGAGACATCACTCTTTCCAGTAAACCTTCTGCACAGACTGACTTTTGCCCAAATCTACAGGATTTGAAGATAATGTAAAGAAAATGGAACAATAAGCAACAGAGATAAAGTATTTGGCCATATTAGGAGACTGAGTAAATAAATAGACATTCATTACATTATGTTATCAATAAACATGCAGGCAGTTATGTGTGCTGGGCAATGCTAAGTAGATAAGCTTCAGAATGTGGGCCAATATTTTTATATATATATATATATATATATAGTAACCACAGTTTGCACCCAATAAACAGGAAGAACCACAAAATTTTCTCACAGCACAACATATTAACAATCAAAATCTAACTAGGTATGTGACAGATTAATCTCAGAATTAATGGCTGCACATTATCTAGAGCACCTTGCACCTACTAGCTTATCTGTATCTGAGGAAGTGAATTTCTCTGGAGAAAGTAGTTTTTACCAGTTAGGAAGACATTCTAGGTTCAGCGAATGTTTGTTGCAATGCAGAACTGGGAAGTTTGCTCTGAAACTACTGGAAGTGTGGCTGTTGTCCATCCTGAAAGGGGAGGTGTAGGCCAGGGGAGCCCTGCAGAGGGGAGGTGATGGAATGCACAGCTGCTGCAGATGTTGTGGCACCTCTGGAGGTCACAGAAGAAAAGTGAGAGGTCATTAGCAGGCTGCTCTGTGGCCATGCTGCCACAGGGCATTTCAGCCACCATTTTCCTTTCTACCTGTTTACTTGTGTCTATGCACAGGCCACATGTATCTTATGAGTCATAAAGCACACATATTTTTAGGCATGTACCTTGGGGTGCAAAAGAGAGCTGAGGGAATAGCAATAACAGTAAAACCTCCAGCAACAAGTATGTGTTAGTCTGACATTAATGTGTACAGTATGGATTTTGTGTCATTTTGCCAGAATGGAGCAGGAGTGTCAAGGCAAATTCAATTTGCCACTGTACTCTTGGAAGAATATCTGCATAACAAAAAGGTCAAGTGGTCCAAAAGAATATCTTTTAACGTATTAGCACTGAACAGCCGCGTGAGGTCTACCTAGCAAAACACACCATTTCCTACCCGGCTTACCCCTGCATTAAATCAGATGGACTATATTCTGCTGCTCTGATCTTTTAAGTTACTCTTTTTTTCTATTAGGAAATTAGAAGTGAAAATGGGTCTAGAAGAGATGATTTGTGACAGCCATGGCAGATTGTGCATCTGACAAGTATAAGCTCTAAGAATAAAAGAGCTTTTGATAATTTTATTCCAAGTGACATTCAATGGGGTTTAGGCTTCTACATTGCTCAGACACTTCTGAAATTTTTCCCCATAAAAGGAAAAAAAATGAATCCATTCATCAGATAAGAAAATTACAATCTTAGCTCCACGCTGCAAGAGTCCTCTCAGAGAGGCAGCTTCAAGATGTAACAGAGGTTTATACCACAAATGACACAGCAAAAAAGCCTACCAAGCCAAGGCAAAACCTTCCCTCCATCTGCTGCTCAGATAAAGACCCTCCTCCAGACTATGAGATGTTTGGGGACTTTACTTTTGATGGCTGGTTGTCTTTCTCCTTCCCACTGCATGTTAAGGGAGTGTGGATCGGAACCATACTGCTTTCTTTTTAGACTTGAAAGTGGGGATAGGAAAAAAGAGGGGGAAAAAAAACACCATAAAGATTATGAAAATGATTGAAAAATTTTTACTAAATGTGCTGGCATTTCTGCACAAGAGGATCATATTTTTTTTTTTGTGCTTTGTTTTTAAGATATCTAAATAAACGACAGTCCCCTTTGACCTTCCTTCCATTCTTAAAAAGATGTCAAAAAACCAAGATGTATATTTCCTGCCAGTGACTTCCAGAACAGAAGTGCTGTAGGGGAAAGTCAAGCAGGACAATCACATGTAGATAAGATGCATAAAGTGCAAAAACATCTACCCTGCCCATAAAAATCTTAATTTCCTCAGCTCCCTTTGGGCTTGTGTTTTGTTGCTCTTTGCCTTATGGAGTTACTTACACAAGTACAGGGTAGGTGCAAGGTTAGGGCAAAGACAAATTAAGTCTCTTTAACTACAGAGAAAAGTCTGTGCAGGTGGAAAACCAGTTGATATTTTCAAACTAAGGGATTTAACCACACAGTTCCCATTGAAATTAATTAGAATTGAGCAGATAATTCTCTCAACTTGCCTTAAGAAGCCTCAAGCACAGGGTATAAATGAGAAAAGGGATGGGAGGAGGAAAAGAAAAAGAAAGCCCCATAAACCTTTTAAACAAAAATAGTCTAAGCAGAATGTGTGTTTCAGTTGTAACAGCCAAAAGATTTGGATGCTTTGTGTAATATAATGCATATCAATACACAAAGCTTATTAAGAGTACTCAAGCCTCTTGGGTTACTTTATAAGTACAAATTACTTCATAAAGCTGTCCTTTAAAGTATGGGTGTATGCAGGCATGCAGGGGGGGAATAAAAAAATAAAAAAATAATTTAAAAAAAAATTAAAAAAGAAAGAAGGAAAAAACCAGCAAAAAACTTGTTAAAATCAGAATTTAAGGCTGTACCCTCCCCTGATTTTTCTCTCAGAAGCTGGAATAAAGCCAAATATTAAATATCAGATTTACTACTTGCATTATAAGTACAGATATGCAATGGCACTGCATATGCCTTAAAAATGATTAAGGCTCCCTTTCATTGGAAATTTAACGTCAGTCCATATTGAGTGTTTTTGCAGTGGGAAGCTATGAAGAGCTTCCCATAAAATACCCAAATCATTACCCATCCAGTTGGCCAGCCAAAAGGCTGCCTTTTGGAATTTTTCCATTTCCATTTTGGAGATACTCTAACATCTTTGTATTTAATAGACTAAACTATAAAACAAAGCATATTAAATCATACTTCCTCATTTTTAATAATAACACTGTAGTTCCTAAAACAAGCGTCCCTGTCGCTGATCGTCTCTGGAAGCATCACCTAAGATGTGCCTCTCCACTGAAAGTCATGACCATTCAGCAACCTGAACTTCACAGGGCACTCAGTGAAATGTTGTCACGGATGTTGCACACATTTTCCCTGTGAATTTGAAACTCCATCAATATTCCTTTTAAGTCCCGAGCCTTTCAATTACCATTTTTTTGCTTTGGAATACACAATTTTGAATGGTCAATCAGGAGTCAAGTAAAACTTTTATTGGAAGTCTGTGAAAGAAAAAGCAACAACCTGTAGTTCTAGAACATTTTTTATTAAATATGCCTTTTTTAACCAGCTTTTCACAGCAATGAGAGTCTTTATTCCTCTTAAAATGAATAAATAAACTTAATTAAAACAGAGGAAACCGCATCAAGGACTACAGAATATGTGAAAAACAGGAATCACTATGAAGGAAGGGTTTAACAGAGCATTCATTTAACATAATATAATGCTTTTTTTTTTCTCCATAAAAAAAGAATGGCTTTCCTAAAATAATGGATGGTGGCCTCAAATGTCCTTCTTCTTCTCTTTTCTCCCTTCTTTCTGGATTGTTGGCAGTATTTTCTGAAACCCAGTGCCCAAAAAATACATATTAAAATGCCCTCTTCGGCTTTCCACATGGATTTCTATGACAATGTGTTCTGCTGTCATTGCTAGAAGCAGGAGCCACTTCAGAGCCACCTTCAGAGCCATGGCACTCTTTTTAGTCTATCTTCAGTAAAATCCATGCTGTATTTTTTATTAACCTTTCACCCCTCTCTGAAACGTTACCTTTATTAGATAATGGCAACAATGCTGAGGGTGACTGTCTATCCAAAAGATGAACAAATTTACTTTAAGGAGCCAGACGTTCACTCTACCATGATGGGTTCCAACAATGCAAATACCGAATGGCTTGATCCACCTCTTCCTCCAGGCTTCAAGTTAGCAAAATGCTCCTTATTACCATCACTCCATCTGTCCACACTATCACGGATCAGACCTATATTCTCGGCTATCTTTTATGCATCACTATAGCTGGTTATCCTATTGTATTCCAAAATAATGCACAAGAAAAATGAGTGGAAATACAAGGAGGTAGTCCCTTCCAATTTGTTGTCCCCAGACTCATGGTAACAGCCTTTTTGAAAATAAATGGCATGGATCAACTGGTGAAAAGTCATTTTCACTTAGTGGCTTTTTTTGAAAACCCAGATTTGTTATATGTGTTCTCTACTGTGACAAAAATCTGCTAAGGTCAATCTGTTACAAAATGATTTCTGAAAAGTCCAAAACCAATGACCATTGTTGCAACACAAAGACATTTATAGATAGCTTTAAAGGTAAGGAAAGCAGACTTGAACAGATGAGATTTTACAGCCAGTTCAACATTGGGAGCTGAAATAAAACTTTACATTATTCATGATTCTTTTGGAAGTTTCTTAAAAAAAAAAAAATTATGGCACATGTTTTACAATGTGGTTATTTACATGCTGTGCTAGGTGCATTAAAAAACAAATAAAATTTGCCATCCCTGCCAGGAAGACTTTATGATCTAATTTTATATGTCATGCAGATGAAAACAGTGAGGTAGAACGGGGCAAAAAGAGAAGACCTTACAACAGTAAACTATAAACAGTAAACAAACACAATTTATTGGAATCATTCATGTTTACCGTTAGCTCAACTACATGTTATTTAATTTTCTTGCCTGGATCCTTTTTTCATTTCCTGTTTTATACTATGGTGGGGCAAAGAAAACTTTTGACTGATAGACCGGAAGGGATGTATGTCTTCTGAAGAAACAAGGAGAAAGGAGATTTTGGCTTACAGAACTAGGGCATACAATGCAGGGGACCCTGAAGGAACCTCATAGGACCCCAAGAAGATCTGGAAAAATAAAGGGAACCTAGAAATAAAGGCTAAGCAATGACATCTGACAGATAGGTCCAAAGACAACTGTGCAGAGACTTTAAAAAAACACAATGCGAAGATAAAGAACTGGAAGATGGCACGATATGGGAAGGTCAGTAAAAGGATAGGCTTTTGATGAAGTGGAAGAAAACAGCATTGACAACAGAGATGAGGGGGATAGAGTACCCTGTGGAGAAAATGACTGAACCCAAATAATGTTTTGAACACAATGGGTTTACAAATGGACTTACCAAGGAAAAATCAGAAAAGCTTCAACTGCTCCAAGACTGCAAAAACAACCGTAGCAAATTGCCATTGATGCCATCTTCAAGAATAAAAAGTCCTTAGTGATTTTATCTATGTAGACATGCAGTTTTTACACACTCAATTTGATCATGAGCCTGTTTGTGAGTATACCAAAAAAAGATGAGCGAGAACCAGATAAATTTGTTTGTGCTGAGGGAAACAAGTCTGAGGAACAAAAGCAGTTTGGCAAGCCGTGGACAATAGCCACATCCAGAAAAGCTGACACCACCCTACAGAGATGCAGTATGGAAGCAGAATGAAAACAAGAAATAGCAGGACTGTCTGGGTAGATGTTACACAGAGAGGCTGTATGAATTTGTACCTTTCTGGAATGCTTATACAACCTGAACATGCCGAGCAGGCTGCTCCAGTTTCCACACTTAATGAGCTTGGGTTTTGACCTCTGCATGACCCTTTTAAAGTATTTTTTTCTTAAAACAGAATCCAGGATGCTTACCTCTAATAAGTTTAGCAGAAAATAATCATCTAATAAGTTTAGCAGAAAATAATCACCTAATTTCTTGGCTCAGAAGAATTCAGAATTATAGGATATTTGCAATTCTTTGTCATAGACTTATTGTTTTAACTTTGCACAACACACAGCTTCCCTTTGATTCTGACAGACTCTTTTTTTAAAAATGAACACTTCTTCTAGTAAAATTGTTAAAACTAAAACCACTCGATTGTCAAATACCTTGAAATACTGGCATTTAAAATGTTTCAAAAGTACTTAGTTGTGGTACAAGTATAAACTTTTACTTGATGACATAAAGAGGAGAACTAGAGGGGTGCGGTGGGGAAGCAGAGATTAAAAGAACTTGGTCAGTAAAAAAAAAAAAAAGAAATTTTCATATTTCTGTATACATTTTGCAATCTGCATTGGATTATATATTTTCTCAATATCCCATGCATGGAAATCTCTTGCTTGTCCTATAATCAAATCATTCCTCTGTCTCTATATAGGTCTTCTTGAACTTTCTTCTGCTTCCCAACAGCATGTCAATTCCTGGTGACCACATCATGGGCTGAAGAATAGTTCCAGACTCTTCCCCAATCTCACTTACAGTATGGTTTGCGGAGAAGAAAGAGAAAATAGTTTGAACACAGCACAAGCAAAATACAAAAGGAGGGTAGTTGAAGTAGGGACATGGAGGAACCAGGGGTACACTGGTGGGTGAACAGAAGCGCTGGTTCCAGTTCTGGGCTCCCCAGTAAAGGGAGACATGGACAGACTGGACAGACTCCAAAGAAGGGCCACCAAGATGAATAACGGATGGAGCATCTCTCCTATGAGGAAAGGCTGAGAGGGCTGGGACTGTCCAAAAGACTCAGGAGGATCTTATGCACTTGTACAAACACCTGAGGGTGCACAGAGGAGGGAGCCAGGTGGTGGTGTCGGTGGTGTCCACTGACAGGACCAGAGGCCATGGGCACACATGGAAACACAGGAGGTTCCCTCTGGACATCAGGAAACACTTTTTCACTTGCAAGGGTGACTGAGCACTGGCACAGGTTACCCAGGCAGGCTGTGGAGTCTCCATCCTTGGAGATATTAAAAAAGCATCTGGATGTGGTCCTGGGAAATCAGCTCTAGGTACCCATGCCTGAGCAGGGCAGTTGGACCAGATGACCTGCTGTGGTCCCTTCCTACCTCAATCACTCTGTCATTCTGCGACTGAGACTGGGAGCAGGAAGATAAAGAGGAAGCTTGGCTGTCAAAGGAGACTCAAAAGGACCAGCAAAGGTCCTGCAGAGAAGGTGTTCAGTGTGCGAAGTACATAGAGTTTGCATGCAGAGACAAAGCGAATGTTTGGGTTAAGATTAGGAGAACTCAAAAGGGTCAGATATTTAAATCTTCTATGCTTCCATCAATACTTTTAAGAAAAATGAATTTAATTAAAAGAAACACAAAGAAGATATAAGGTTTAGCTGTCAGGCTACCAAATAGTCTCATGCAGTTAAAATTAGTAGGATACCAAATGAAGTGGAAAATGACTATAGCTAAATGATATTACTGCTCATAGCAAACAGGATTTTAAATTAATAAACATGAATATATTACTCCACTGTACACTGTGCAATAATGAGGGGTGCTGATGTTACACATACATCAAATGTCAGACCACAGTGTGACAGAATAATTCATAGCAATGCAGAGGAATGTGCAGAAGCCTGGGAGAAGATCTCCACTGAAGAAGCACCCAATGTGAAATCACCCTAACGATCTCTTTGGAAGTATTCATTCTAAAACACATTGTGAAATCCCCATTTACAAAAAGAAAAAAGGATCAAAAGAACAGATACACAATAGATCTTATTCTTCCTAATCTCTGCCTCTTAGAGGGAGAGAGGCAGAGATGCTTTCTGACTCTCAGGGAACTGCTTCCCTAAGCTTTCGGTAGTGAAGAGACCAAATCCTGTCCACTCGCTGCCATCCCATGGTTGTAAGACAGCTACTTAGAGTGGGGCACATCGACAGTCCCAGGAAGAGGCAGAAATAGTGTCTGCTTTTAAGACATGAAGGAAAAACTCCAGTACCACCTAACATGTAAACTCTGTATCTATTTTCCTTATCTGCGGCCACCATTTGTCCCCAACATGGAAGCATCAGATAGTTCAGTAGTCTTAATTAGGAACAATATTAGCCTCTATTTTTCGTGGGTCTAACAACAGGACTGGTAACCACTTTTGAGATCTGAACTTGTTCATACAATTTAGTCCCTTCAAAATTTTTGTTTTCAAAAAGTGTAAAAAAACCCCACTTAAAATAGCATGCAGGGATGCCTTAGCTTTTATTCAGTCTAGAACAGGCCAATCTAATAACCAAGGTCACCAGTCTTGAGCTTCTATGTGACATGTGGTACAACTAAATATATATACTTATTTGCATCGATTTTTGTTGCAAGCCAATTGAATTTGCAAATCATTTCCATCTGCATGCTTACATAATTTGACAACGTTGCCCATCCCCAACTAACTTATTTTTAACTTGCTACAGCAACTCAGAAATGGTAAATAATTATTACTTACACTACATTAGTTTGCAGACACTACTGCAATCAAGTTTGCAACCAAGAATAGGCTACCATCAGAGACTACCTACCGTGCATGTCTTTGCCACAAAACAGTTTAAACAGCAAAGGATGAACAGAAATGAAACAACAGAAATGAAACAGCAGCGCCAGGCAGTGACTTGCTTAATGTCGTTCATCAGATTCATGTCCTTTCTGTTAGGCTCATGATGCCTCTCAAGTGGTGAACGCTTTTCCCCTTAACTTTTGCATTAAACTTTCCTCAGTTCGTTTTGTGCAATTTCTTTTTAACTTTTCAAAATATCATTTGACAAATCTTGAGGATCCAAACGTTTTTCCACAGACACGTTTGTTAAATTAATTTCTAATTCAAAATGTCATGCTTTTGCACTTCATGCATTCAAAATGTCATATACAAGTGCCATGGCAGCAGACTATGGAAATCTTGGCTTGTGGAGGGAAGACGGGAAGGAATACAGTAACAGATGCTCACACATATTTATAGACTATTGTACATAGAGACAGACACACAGCAGGTAAGGCTAGGACAGAAAGGGATGCAGTTCTTCTCTGGAGCCCCCTGTGTGCTCATTTAAAACAGCTTAAATATTTCTGGTTAGAATATGATTTTAAACTCAATTGCCAGTATTGCTGGCAATTTCCAGTTGGACAGTCAGTGTTCCCACAACTTGGTCATAACAGGACTGCTATCTCCTAATGGTACCACTAACGCTGGTGCAAAACGTAGCCTGCTCTGCTGGGTTGTTACCACCAGATCTGCTGATCTGCAGCACATTGTGCAGAGGAGGCCATGGAAACTCAGCACAATTTTACCATTTACTCTTCATGGAGCTCACAGTCATTTCTTTGGCATCTTTCAGCATCTCTGCGCAGCTTAATGATCCAAAGCAGCCATAAAAATGATGGAATTCCTGAGCACTTGGGAATCCTGGCAGGGTCAGTAAACTTCCTTTCCTCCACTCCATGCTCCTCCACACCTCTCCAGACTGGAAAGCAAAACACCTCAATAACTACAGAGGTAGCCTTTGGAAGATATTGGCAAGTGGCAAAGACTATAAGGCAACCCTAAGACTGATCCACACTCTGCCATCATTTACCTGAAGCTGCTTTGGTTGCCAGATTCTTCAGGTATGTCTTTAGAGGGTTCAAAGAGTGTTAAAACACTTTCTTAATACTGCTTTTTAATTTAAACAGTCACGGGTATCACTGAAAAACCGCATTAAGTTTTCATCCAGGGGATAATCTCCAATAAAAAATGGTGTACAGTATTAAAATGCCTAGGAAACCATTGTCTAAGTGGTTTCAATGACCATCATTAGGATATTTATTTTTAAATTTTCTCAGTCTGAAAGAGAAGTGTGAAATGTTCACTACTCTTAATGCAACTGAGAATTTAAGAACAATTATTCTGGAGCCCAAAGTACCTGTAAATATTTTATTTTGTAAGCTGGCAGAACACTGTGAAAAATTTTATCCTTAGTAATTGTGTTGCTTGTTTTTTTTTTTTTTTAACCAGCAACAAGAAAGTCAACAATCCAGAAACTGAGGTGGCTTCTCAGTCTGTTTCATCACAGCCTTCAGTGAAAACAGGATTTAGCACCCTTCCCCTTAAATGCAACTTCATGGTGGCAGAGGACAATAATGCACACAGACAAAAAGTGACAACCTTCCTCACCTTAGGGCACTGCAAAACTGTATTTCACAAGATACAGAAAGATGAGAGAAAAGGTCATTTTTCACTGCCCTTTTTTTCTATTTTTTTTTCTTTTCTTATTTCTAGTCCTGAAATTTGTCCTCAAAACAAGAGAATCTCACAAAAGGAAAAAAGGTCACACACTAGAAGGAGAAAAAGGAAAACATCCTTCCTTTACCGTGCACTCCAATTATTTTTATTATATTAGAGTTCAGATGCTAACAAAACCACTACTTTGCAAAACAGATTGATACTGAACCACTTGATGGTAAGGGTATAGCAACTTCCTGTAAATAATAGGGCCATAGTAGCTTTGATTTCTCTGTGACTGCTTATGGCAATGCACAGTATAGCTGATGATAAGAGTTTACAGCACAAACTCTGCACCAACAGCAAGCAGAAAAATCATGTCACAATGTTCATATTTCTTCCTGAAATCTTTAAGATGGATGTCTAGTATATACAGCACTTTTTCTGTCACACATGTATGCATTATAATTCTAAATTTCTGTAACATTACAAGTGAAAACTGATCTATGATGGGACACTAAAACAAACTGGCACAACTTTCCTGGACTACTGACCTTTTCTGGCTCTCTATCAGTTGTATGTCAGATCTTGTCCCAGCCACACTAAGAAATACCGGTCTAAATCAAAACCAACCGAGGAATCATATTGAAAGAAAAACTCAAGAACAGTTTCTAAAAACAAATGGCTGTTTAAATCCATCTGTTATTGGGATGTGTACCATATATATACATTACACATATACCTACATATATGCGAGCACACCCCCCTGCAAGTGTGCACCCACTCAATTTATGCATGCTTGCACATATATGCATTTTGCTGAAAATATCACTACCCAGCAGAGGGTAAAGAATAATCTAAGTGAAAAATCGAGAGGAAGAACTGGACCTCTTGGGGAGTTGAAGTGTTTAGGCTGAAGAAACCTCTCAGATACAAACTCATATTCCAGTTACATTCTTGTGAGTCCACACACAGGACCTGCTTCAGCTTCTCAGTTCAGAGTGGGTAGCAGTCTGTAAATCCTTAGGATGATATTAAGCCTTGTCATGGACTATCATATTTTGGAAATTGCTACTGAGTACAGAAGCACGGATGTGAGATGCCAGCCCAAATCCAGAATGCAGATCACCACTTCCACCATGGAAATAGAAGCACAAAGCCATGATTGGGTTGTGAATGTGGCCCGATCACTAACACAATGGAATTGAGAGTTCTGTGAGACACCATCTGGGTTTACTTTCAGATTTGTTCCCGTTTATTTAAATGACTGGGAATCTCCAAGTATTTCAACATAAATAAGTATTGATACCTGGGAAGGAAAAAAGGACAGTGATCTCATGTCTTTTCATACAAACGCTGCAAAAGCAAAGGTATAGGAATAAATGATCAAGAAAGAAAGGGGAGGGGGAGCAAATACCAAATGAAAACGTGAAGCATACCTTTGCAGTGAGATGTTTCTGAAGTTTACAGCAAAATAGGCTCCTTGTGGTTTACTGAACTCTGATCATTTTTCTTGAAGGATTAGTAGCAATTATCATTAAGGTTCAAGCATTTAACTGTGACTGCTGCAATAAATCTTATTAAAATAACTGAAACATACTTTTTTTGCATGTGGCAACCTGTCTCTGAATCACAACCATCTGTACATAGTTACTGCTTGGTGCACACAGATGGCAGTAAAACAACTATAAAGCTATACCATTCTTTAATCATAACTTCTAACACAACTAAACAAAGTGAAATTTGAGTCAGACCATTAGCATTTGAAAGACTATATGATAACTGTAATTAACAAATACACTTAGAATCCTGTTACAAAATGTTTTATTGGTTTCCGATTGAAAAAATATTAACAACACTCACACTGGGCAACAGCTTGTTTTAATCTTTGACAGCTCATTTAAAGAAATCATATGTTAACAATAGAATCACAGTCTTAAAGTTTTCATACTGCACGGTTCCTTTACAGATTTAAAATGACAGTGAAAGGTAGTAGAATAATTTATTCCTTCTAGCTTAAGGCACAGAATCATGAATGCTTCAGGTCAGTAACTGCAGGGCTACACTAAACCCCTGTCACTCCAAATCAGTTAAAAAGTGAGCATCTGTACTCTCTGCTTAGTCTTCAAGAAAGAAAAAAAAAATTTTAAAAAGTCCACATTGCGTACAAATGCTGGGCCTTCTGAACATGAACAGCTCTAAATGAAGACAGCAGGCAGCTTCCCCAATGTCTTTCTTCTGCGTAATACCAGATATTGACCTTCCAGATCCAGCACCATCTTATTAGATAGAAGGCACCTGCATATTTCTACTTCACATGCCTGATCTTGTACTGTAATTTTCGGTTGGAGACAAAGCAGGAATGTATACTAATGTCTGTCAACTGATTCAAGATCTTAAAAGTGCACTCACTGGACAGGTTTTAAGACCTGTAAGACTACTACCAAAATAAGGTCTCCCACAGAGACGTATTAATATTTCCACCAGAACATTTCTCTGCTTTACCTAATAAAGCTCACTTTGTAAAGTACTGTTCATCCTTCACCTCCTATTCACTTCTAAAGAAGCTATGTGCGCAAAACACCTTCCAAGTTTCTCAGCTCACTTTTACCTGAAGCAATACGGAAGAGAACAGGGAATCACAAGCAACTGCGTTGTCATGGCTTAAGAGTGTACCACTTACACCCTGACCTGCATTAACTAATAACGTGGATGCTTTTACCTCATTAGAAAAGCAAGAGCAAAGGCAAAGCTCTTTCCATGTGAAATGAGCTAGGAGCCTAAACATGGCCAGTTGAATGGTTCGTTTGAGGAAAGGTAGCTTGTCAAGCTATGGTAGCTTGCTTCAAATCCATTAATGTTTCAGAAAGCATGTCATAGCACCCTCTGGTTGGTTCGATCTTTGTGAGGATAGCTCTCAGAGAAATTGAAAAGGAACTGAAGAAGGCAGCAGGTCCCCAGATTAAGGCTGCTTGTTCTGTGTTGTGAGACTGTCAAAGCACCAGATGAAAATGAACAAATTTAGATTTAAAGTACTTGAATAGGCTGTCTTGGTATTTAAATGGATCATTTGGTCTTTTATAGTTAAAGTATGGATCAGGTACAGAAACACTTCACAGAATATACAAAAGAAGTTTCATTATGAAATTATTCAGTGAGACGTATACGTTTGTCTTTTACAAGCACCTTGTTCTTGCGTGTGTTAAAAAGGCACATGTTTATCTCAGTCCTTTGTCAGTTCCGAGTACAAATAACTGGAGACAGATGTGGCAAATGTGTATGTATCTTGCGAAGCATAATAGTGATTCCTTGATGGGCTCAGGGTAAGCAATTGCCCTCCCTGGGGCATATTTGAACTGTTTGAGATTCTTTGCTGCCAGCTACACAGCTTGCTACCTGTCAGGAACTGGAATTGGCAGAAAACAGCTGGTAGAAATCAATGGATGTGCCAGTTCTGGTTCATCCAGCAGAGATACTGTGGAACAGTGCCGTAACTCTGATAGGAATTAGGCAGCATGAACACGTTTTATTTGCACATAGCTTCAATGCCTTCTCAGCCAGGGAATATTAAGGTTCAAATGATGTTAAGTGATTATTACATTTTAAAACCTGACATTCACATAACAAGTAATGCAAAAAATCAGTTGTAAACAAGGAAAAAGTCAGCTGCTCAGCAAGGTATACTGCAAACCCCGTTGCAGGTCTCAACAAGAAATTTCAGCAGTGTTATTGGATGTGTCAGTCCTGGGAACATGACAGAAGAAGAGCTCATGGAAGCTGTAGGTCTTTAAGGACAGCAGCCTTCCAGTGCAAGAACAGTCTAACCTAATACTCCAGAAAAGAAGCAGACAAATAAGACCAGCCTGCCTTGGTGGGTAACTCATGACAGAGATCCAGCCCAAAGGTGCAGCGTACAGGAGGATGAGGCAGGGAGTAGCTGCAAAGAAATTTGGAAACGTTACCTGGGCATCGTATTAGGATGTTGTTGGGAAAACCACAGCTTAACTAGGGAACTTGCAAGGAGTGCTGAATGCAAAAAAAGAGTTTCTACTTTACATCAGCGGTAAACAGCAGAACAAGGAAAAAGTGGGGACATTGTTGCAGGGGGCGTGTGATTTCCAGAAGCAGACACAGATGAGGATGAGGTACTTAATGCCCTCCTTGCCTCAGTTATCACCAGCAAGGTCTCCCAAACCTCCACACTTAGAGGTAGTTTTCAAGGATAAGAAATAAGAGCAGTGGATGAGAGAACTTGATCCATACAAATCCACAGGTCTAGACAGGATGCAATGAAGATAAAGTGGAGAGAACTGGTGATGCCCTTGCAAGGCCACTCTTTATCATCTTTGAAAGATGATGGAGATCAGGGGAGATCCCTGACTACTGGAGGTGAGCAAACAACATAGCCATCTTCAAAAAAAAGATCAAAAAAAGGGAACTTCAGGGTTAGACAACCTCAATCAGTCAGGAAAATCATTGAACAAATTGGCTTGGAAAACATTTTTGGTATTGCTACAGAGAATAAGGTGACTGGGTACAACCAGCATGGACTTGCCAAGGATAAATCAAGCCAGACCAACCAGATGGCTTTCTATGGCAAAGTGACTGGACCCATGGATGACAGGAGAGCAGTAGAAGTCATTCACATCAGCTTTCAAAGGCTTTAAACTTTGTCTCCCACAGTATTCTTGCATTCCAAGTTGGGATGTTATGGTCTGGGTAGGTGGAAAACCAGAAGGTTGCATGGTCAGGCTCAGAGGGTATTCAGTAACAGGCTATACACTACCTGGACTTTAATAATAAAAGGAGTAACACAGTGGTATTTTCTGAGACCTTCCTCCTAAATACTTTCATCAGCAACCTGGAGGAAACAGTGGACTGCATGCTCTTCAAGGCTGTAGATGACACCAAAGTAGTGAGACCAGATGATAAGCTTGGTGACAGGGCCATCATACAGAGACACTCAAGACAGGATGCAGTTTAACAGCCTATAGGAACCCTACGAAATTCAGCAAGGAGAAATGCAAAGTCCTGCATGCTGGAAGGAAGAATCTCTCACACCTGTACAGACTGGGGAATGACCGGCTGGCGAGCAGCTCTGCTGAAAAGGATCTGGGGATCCTGGTAAACAGCAAGCTGAATGTGATTCAGTGGTGTGCCCCAGCAATGAAGCAAGCCCACTGTCTCCTGGGCAGTATTCACAGTAGCATAGTCAAGGGAGCAAGGCAATTCCTGTTTGTCCTCTACTCAGCACTTGTTAGACCACATCTGGAATATTGCACCCAGCTTTGTGTACCGCAATGAAAGAATAATCTTGATTAAAGTGGAGTGCATTCAGTGGAGGGTCAGCAAGATAGTCAGGGGCTGGATGGAGCACGTGTCCTGTGAGGGCAGGCTAAGGACACTGGGCTTGTTCAGTCTGGAGAAGAGTGTGGGCTTAGAGAGGCCTAACAGCAGCATTCCAGTACCTCTATGGGGGTTATCTGAGGAATCATGAAATTTATCATGGAATGGTCACTGGTAGGAGGATAAGAAGCAATGTTCATACACTGAAGGAAAAGAGGTTCCAACTAGACGTAAGGAAATACCTTTCACCACAAGGACAGTCAAGCAGTGTAACTGAAGTCCCAGAGAGGTTGTATGGTTTCCATCCTTGGAGGTTTTCAAGACGCAACTGGATAAAGCCCCCGACAATTTCAGCCTCACAACTGCCTTCTTGATCAGAAGTTGGACTAGGTGATTCCTTAAGATCCCTTCCAACCTGATTTATCCCATAAACCTGCAGGAAAATAACTCTCATGGTTACAAATGTAAAAACACCTTCACAACACATCTACCTAAATAGGTTAAAGAGACAGATAGATACCTAATTTATTTATTTAGATACAAAATACATCTACTATGCATTACTATATTGAAGCTTTCTGCTGTCAGATTTTGTGCCTACAAATTGGTTTAGCATCACAGAGTAAGTTAGTTTTAAAAAAAGAAGGAAGAATACCTGGAGACAGAGGGGAAATCAATTTTACAATACCTCAGTTACATGGAATTCTCTTCCCTATCAAATGTAAACACACTGCACAAGCCCCACACTTGTGTACTCTAGAGCTGAAAATGTCATTATCGCATGTGACACGATCAGAAAAACAACATCTGCACATTGAAGGAGGGGGAAAAGCCTACTTTAAAAGAAAAAGAGAAGATTGGATCAGAGGTTTGTGTTTGTTTGTGGGGTTTGGTTTGGGTTTTTTTCCTTTTTTTTTTCTTTTTTTTTGCGGGGGGGGAGGTGTGCCATTTTTTTTTAGGTGGAAGGGCGTTGAGGAAAAAACACAAGAGAGACTATTTGAGAGTTAAATGTACTTTATATTACCAAATTTACAGGTTTAACCAAACTCAGGCAGGCAAGGCAAAAGCTAGGAAGGAGAAATTAGGCACAAACAGTGTACCTACAGACATCCCAACTGAGCCTGGAAGCTAAGCACAAGCCTTGTTAATAATTTGTAAGTGTGCAGTGAAGCAGCTGCCTTTCAAATCTAAACAAAGCAAGCTGACCTGGCGCTAGCGGGGTGGGATGGCCCTGGCGGGAGGCCAGGCACCCACCATGGCCACTCTTGTCACCCCTCTCTCTCCTCAGCCGGGCAGGAGAGGGGGAAATACAACAAAAACTCATGGGTCAAGATAAGGAAATACAACAAAAACTCATGGGTCGAGATAAGGACAGGGATATTGCTCTGCTATTACCATCATGGGCAAAACAGACGGCTTGGGGAAATCAGTTTAATTTCTTACCAGTTAAATCAGAGTAGAATCATAAGAAAGAAAACCAAAACTTAAAACACACCTTCCACCCTCCCCTCCTCCCGGGCCTGGGGAGCAGGGCTGCAGCCAGTCCCTCACAGCTGTCCCTGCTGTCCTTCCCCCTACTTTCTTCCCTGCTCCAGGTGGGCATCTGCTCCCCCGTGGGCTTCCTGGGTGGGGGGGCACAGCCTGCCTGGCCAGGGGCACCCCACAGGCTGCCGGGAAGTCTCTGTTCTGGGCTGGGAGCCCCCCGGCCTCCCCCTGCCCTGCCCGGAGGCTGCAGGGCCACTGCTCTCACACAGTCCCGCTCTTTCCGCCCCTGTTGCCCAGGGTGGGTTTTTCCCCCTTCTTAAAGCCGTTATCCCCCAGGAGGGACTACCACCATCACTGATTTGGTTGAATGATAATCACCGCAAATCAACAAGAGATAGTCCTGATAAAGAACACCAGTGTGAAAAAGGCAACAAGCAGCTATACAGACAGATTTTTCATGGACACACGTGCACACAAACACACATGTACGTGCACAAGGAAAATAGAGGGATATAAGCTCTTGTAAATATGACCTCGAAACATTTCCAGCTGTCCAGAAAATGAAAAATGACAATTTATACTGAAATACTGAAATACCTGCAGAGCTAAAAGCTTGATTGTCTGCATTTTTAGCAAATCATTACAGTTCTAAGGAGGCAAGTGCCTGCGGTTCCTCTGGGTGCACATGTAAGACACCGTTAAACCTTCAGAGCCCATCACTCTGTCTCGTCTATGAAGAATGCGAGTCGACGGCAGCCTAACTCACCAGCACACAAGTACAGATGAAGTATCAATAACACACAGAAAGATCTCAAAGTCTGCCTGGATCAGACCACTGTTTTTTTGTAGCTGAACTTTACCATAACGATGGTCAGTAGACACCTGGGAGCTGGAGCACCCGCTCACTTAAAATGGAGTCCTAAAACTGACTAACTAAGCTGTCCTAGTTTGAAATAAAATAATGTGCTGCAGACAATGCATCAGAAGCTTTGTCTCCCAACCAGATTTTCACTAAATTTATAACAACCATTGAGAACTGATGTCAGGTAAGAGAAAGACTGGGTCACTTTGCCGATTTTCTGGTTTATGGTTCACAGATGGATGAACAGGTCTATTTTACCATGCAGGTCTTCAAAGAAAACAAAGCTTTCAAAGTCACCAGAGCTATGAACAACTGTTTTCTAAATACTGTTTAGGAACAACAAAAAACATTTTATAAACCATGTGCAGATAAAGGCAGGGTTTTTACCTAACTGTTCTGTGGTCTTCAGAGATCACCAAAATACTGTCCAAATTGAAGGATCGAGCACAGCATCTTCTAACTAGGCACAATAATATAACAATAACAATCAGGAGACTGTGATGGTTTAAAATAAAACCAGAATCTATTTATTAAAAGATTGTAAGTGAAAAAACAGTAAGAGTAAACTGGTGGAAAGCAATGCCATATAATATACAGGAGGTACCAGTAGTCAGTACAAGCCTGAAAATCTAAAAAATTATGAAAAGTTATATCTAGCTGAAAACAAAATTTGGATTTAGTACTGCAGAAGACCAAGATTTTCATTTATGTTTTGATAATGTGAAACACTGAAATACCAGCACTATTTGTGATCAGGCTGCTTTTCTGTTTTCATCTGAAACATACTATATTTAATACTAAAGTGCCTCCCAGTCACCATGCCAACGCTTCTCTGCTTTTGCATCCTTTGATACCTGTTATTCTATCATGACCTCCACAGTCAGTCCATCTTAATTATGCTTCTGTCCTTCTATGCCTTCTTTTATAAAGATCCTTATCTCCTGATACTACCCATCACATCTTTTCCCTTCCTCCATTAGCAAAACTCTTGTCTGAAAATAATAGCTCCAATTAAAGTGAAAAGCTCATACAACTCAAAAAATAGTTTTGTAGATGTATCTGATAGCTCCTAAGGTAACCATGCAAATTCATAGGCCTTTCTTTTGTCTCCTTATCAGCACATTACCTTCTGCAGCTATCATTTTCTTTCAGTATTGTAGAAATGATGTGCAATGAATGGTTTCTGATTGTCTCATGGACTACCACTTGTGTCATTTGAAATCATGTGTAGTCACCAAAGCTATGCTGATTTATTCTGGATGATGATCTGGCCCTAATATACAGTGTGGATGCCTCTGCTTTTTTCAGGCAAACAGGAAGGTATGATGAACTAGATCATCTACTGTGGTATTTGCTTCTCCCAGTGTGATGAGGAACAACCTTACTCAGACCACAGCTTCTGATGTCAGGAAGAGGACATTCATTCACTGAAGAACTGGAAAGGAAAATACACACCAACACGCTGCATGTTACTAGTTCTGGAATGAATTAATGGCAAGAACTAGAACACAAAGCTCAGTAATCCTGTAAGCCAAAGTTAGTACCCTTTGGTTTGGGGAGGGGGGAAGAAAGAAAAATCATGTGAGGCACTTAAGCTTGCAGAAAATATCCCTTGACTGGTTTATATATGGGGATTATGTGCATCATTCTCTAGCAAATCTAACCACTATAGGCTAGGTATGCAGAAAAAGGGTTTTCTTTCTATTAGCTCGTGATGTCAGCAATGTGTATCTGCAAAGTGAACTGCTAGGTAAGCCATCTGTGAACTCTCTGCTAATAAATATATAATATAAGCTTTTCAGGAACATTCTTATCTTGGAAACAGAAGGCAAATTTCCTCCATTTTAAGTTTTATGCTTTTCTGCAGAATTCTTCCTAACATTAAAAAGAACTTCAGATATTTTGTCTGATGTTGAATTACCATAATTCAAACCTTCCAGGAATCATGTAATCTGTTCTCTGCAAGAAATCAGCTCCTCTGTGTAAGGAATGCTTGTCTTTTGCATATCCTTTGCCCAGTTTGAGTTATTGTCAAAATAATTTGAATGATAGGCATTTGGAATCCAGGCAGCTTTCTCTTCCACCTCTTTATTTTTTATTTTTTTTTTTTTTTTTTACTCCTACTCCTACTAAATCTGACCCTTTCTAGGCTGGCACAGAGAGCAAATCAAAGTCCTGTAGCCTTTGGATCGGTAGCTATGTCTCAGCATTGAGGATATTCACATTTACTTTTGCCATCAGAATAACAACCGTTGCTAAAATAGCAGCTCTAATATTCCTTACTGAATCTATATTCGTACTCGCTTGCCGGGCATTTAGTTTGTCCAATGCCAAGTGAAAAATTGTTGTGTTGCTTTCTGCCAAGAAGAAAAATTTTCATAATAGTTACTGAACATTAGCAGTGGCAACACATGGAAACTGTTCCAGATTACATTCCCCGGTCACTCCAAGAACAGCCAGCAAGTTCTCAGATATGAAACTCATTCACCAGAAGGTCAGACAAACTTCAAATACCTTCAGTAAAATCTCCTCTATGTTGTGATTTCTTCAAAGAGGGTAAAACAGAACCATTATTTTCAGAAAACGGAAAGAGGAAAGTAAATTTGAGGTGGGCATCCTGCTATATTTTTTTGACTCCTAATCCCTCTAAAGTGTGATTACAAGCAGAAATGAGGAGACAAACTCGGGAGGGGTTCTGTTGCACAACTGCCCATTCCTGGGTTTTATCATCTTTTGTTGAAGTCCCTTAATGGATTCCAAGAGTGCATGTTTTTGGGTATCTATCCCACCACGAAGTGCATGCCTCCATGGCTCACCATCTGCTGTGTCACGAGTTCAGAGCCATTAATCTGAAACTTGCAGTATTTACCCTACTTAAACTTTGAAACTGTGAACTCATTCTGTATTGCCTATAAATCATGACAACCTCAAGGAGCAATAGCAGAGCTCTCTTCCCCCCTCTTCCATCAACCTCCTCACACCCCTTGCAGGAGGGTAAGAGTGTTGACAGAAATTATTAAGCAGTCAGAATTTTAAAATTTTTATTTAAATGTTCTGGAGTATAACTGTGTTGCTTGACTAAAGGAAGGTTGGTGAAGGATTGACTGGGTTTCTAAATGAGAAGCAGACTATAGCTTCCAGCTTTAGGGACTCTTTGGGCAGATGCTCAGCTCAAAGTCAGCCAGCTCTGAAGTCACTCTCCAGGCAGCCTGGGTACCCTCACAAGACTGTGCTTCCCCATGCTGTCAGTGGACTGGGAACAGCTGCTCCAGTTCCTGGTCAGAAAGTCACCTCCTCTGTGAGAATGGGAGAAGCATTTATATATCTAGATAACAGACACTTTCTCCTTCAAACCTCTTCTAGTCACCAGCTGTAATTTCCCTTGTAGCTCTAAATAGCTTTAGCAAATATCATAGAGCAAATGTGCTCCAGCAGAGCTACCCAACGGGTTTCTGTAGCTCAAGGGAGTTGAAAGGGAGCTGAGGTTTCTGTGGATCCCAGTTCACTGAAGGCAGCAGTGCTATCAAAGCAGCCTGCACACGGGTCTTTGAGTTACCAAAGGAAACTCCTCAGCATTTTGCTGGGAAGCATAAGGGAGTTTATGCATGCAGTTGCAGAAATCAATTCCTGTGCTGTAAACTGTTTTGTTTTCTTGTTTTACCTTATTCTACTTGAATAGCCAGCCCATAGGCATGATGAGGTAACATTTGTGCAAGGACTCCCTGCTTCGGAGATACTAAAAACTAATCAATGAGGTTCCTTTGAAAAAGGCAATGGGTTTTTTTTTTTCTCATTTGTTTGCTTGATGTATTTTTTTCTGCACAATAGCCTGGTGCACTTTTAGGTGGGGTGGCAGAAAACAAAATTGCTGTATTGCATCTCTAGAAGCGCTCTTACATCTGTGTCCAGTAAAAAGTAATGTGCAAATGCACACAAAGCCACTTTGGCTTTTGGTCACGAGTTCTCCCTCAGCTCTCTGGGTAAGTGCTACTAATTTTATTGTGAAAAGATAAAAGTCCAGTACAAATAACTATTTTGATATAATTGGAGGGGTGGTGGGGGTGGTGTCACTCCACCATCCCTCAATATCCACTGCCAATATATTTGTTATCTCTATCTTCCTTCTTCTCCACAATTTATTTTCAATTCTTGTTCTCCAGTTAATTTAAACAAGGCTGATTGTTTGCTGTAATTCAAAGAAAACAAAACATTTTTTGACACAGCTTTTTACAATTCCTTAAAATTTCTACACTGCTTTGATCCAGAACTTCTTGAGGCATATTCTGTGAAGACAGCAAAGTCACAACCTGCAAAATTACTGCAGATCTTCACTGAGTTACATATGCTTAGAAATAAAAGAAGTACCTAAGAGTATTTGGGTCATTTTATAATCCTTAGTCAGTAGTGACTATTAGTTGCCTAATCAGGGTAATCAAGCCAAACTACTGCCAGTTATTCTCCCCATCAATAGACCTAATTTTATATAACACACTGTATGTACTAAAGCAAAGATTTTTGAAAATGTTCAAGTACCATGGTGAAACAGGGACAGTATTAGAATTAGATACATTTTTCTTCAGCAGAAAACTAAAGGTTTGATTTTCCATTAAGATGTTCTCTGGAGTTTATCTATATTATAATGATTTTTACCAAAATAATTTAGAAAAACTTTATCAGCATTCTTTTCACCCCAAAAAAATGTGGAAGATGGAGAATGGAAGGAAGTATTCATCTTGCTCACAAAGATATCTGGTCCTCCAAGTGGAGTTAACTGTTGTATAATAGTTTAAATCAGGTACATTGAAATCAGTCTTGTGGACTATCAAAGGCCAACATTTCTTTCCATACATTTCACCCCCACTCATGGGCTAAAATATACCTTGGTTCTTGGAAACGTTAGACACATTTTGTGCTAGGAAGAGAAGGATCAAGCACCCCGGGGATCAAGCATGCCTTATATCCATAGTTCCTTTACCTGGCAGGAGGTAAGGGTAGGAACACAACACGAAAAATATGGGCATGAATTTCTCTGCGACTGCTGCTGAAGGCAGAACATTGGTATCCTGCTGGTCTTCTCTATTACAATTTACAAAAAGGCTACAAAAATGGCAGAAAATCTCCACCTCATACCAAAAGTTAATTCTGCCATATATCAGCATAGAGGCTTTACGTCAACGTCCTGGAGAGGACGTAACACCTAGCAACTCCCACGTTGCTTCTGATGAGATGTTGCATGTATAGGTGCAGTTCTTGTGCCCTTAAAACTGCCATTTTGTAGCTTCCAGGACTCTAAGTGAAAATACAGATCACTGGAAGAGCTTGGTTTAATACCCAGCAACCTGAATGGCAAATGGTTGAGTTGCTTTGGCCAAGGGAAATATTTCTCTGATCAAAGGGTGGGGCTAGATTTTCATTGACATCTCTGTCTCCATTCATATAATATATTCATCATAGTTTACAGAAAATTATTCCATTCCATCAGAAGATCATATTCTTACCCATATGGCAGTACCGATTCAGGCTGCACAGTTTTAAGGAAGCAGATGGGAAGAGAAGCTCTTAAACCTCTGGAATTATCCCAAATATACTGTATGCCACAACTGGCAAAAAAACCCACCAAAAAATAAAACGCCACAAACAAAAACCTAAAGGGTAAGCCAACAGCCAGATAACTGAGGCCCCAAGAGAAGTGAATTTACTCCCAGAATGACTGAGCCAATATAAAATGACCCTAAAGTTTAAAAAAAAATTATAAAGCCCATACTTCTTATTTCTCTTCAAAATAACACAGTGCCATATTCTGTAATGTTTGACACAGTCAGGAAATGAGAAAGAATAAGGATCTTTAGCTTGTTTACAGGGCTGTTTACACACAGATAGCAAAGCACTTTACAAACATAAGCAGTAAGGGGTCTCTTCCTCATTTTCTAAAATACTGATCTATCAAAATCAAAATGTTTGGTGAGAACATGTTGGTTGTTGCTAAATCCCAATAAAACCCAGAAGAATCTGCCTGGCGTCCTGCCAGCCTGTCCATCTGGCCTGGTGGCAACCCTTCAGGCAGGCTGCTGCAGACACTGCGCGTCCAAGGTCCTTGCCCTTCAGCACCTCAAGAGCATCACGCTACACAGGACCCCCAAATCCTCAGCTTTCTACCTGGCAGGCGATTGGAGATGACCCAAGAAGCCTCAGAAACAGTCTCAGTATTTCACAATGAAATGTCACTCTGACCTTCTCTAAGCAAAATGTCAGAATTTTCATTACATGGAAAATTTCAAAATGTCATTTTTGTTGCAGTTCTGAACGGTACTATTTTTAATTTCCAGAGGACAGGAATTCCAGTGTCTGTTTAGCTCTAGTCAATACACACTCTCCTTTCTAGAGAAATCTAGGCTCACTGTCTTATTGTCTAATGTTTTAATGACTTTGGTAACGTAGCGAGAGAGTGAATCAGAAGTCAAGCACATGATTCCCCGTTTTATGCTCAAAAAGTAGTCCAGCATTCGCACTTTCTTTGTGTTCAGAATACTCTTGCAGAGCTTCCCTCACATCACCCAGGACCATCATAACTTTGTCAGTGCCCCTATATTCGTTTCAGAGGAAGCAAATTCCAGTAATGGTTCAAAACATTTCCAGTAAAATTTTCATGACACCAGAGGAGTTAGGCAGCAAACATTCCCTCTACTCAGCGTTAGGAACTGTATCACATCGCTGGCATCATTCCCATTTGTAACCAACATACCGCGCTCAAGCCGTGTTGAAAATCGCCTGTTTAACTGAGTGAATTAACATTAAAATGGTCATTTCTGAGATACAAGATTATTTAATTGCCAAATTCAGGAGACAATGCAAGTTGATGAGAAGGCACAGAAAGTGATTATTTAACCTTTCTGGCCACATGCTCACTATCTACTTGATGCAGTCTTGTCTTGTCTTGGGAGATACAGCATCTTAGCCACCAGACCTGATGTACAAGACAAGGACAGCTTAGTGCCTGAAGAATATTAATTCTTGAAGAGACTGCCACATTATCATTTGTTGGCTTACCTCCAGCAGGACTCAGCTATTTTAGCATTCGCAGCTCCTCCAGTTAATATTCTTTGACATCCATCCTGAACAGATGTTATTACCGAGGTTATCTATAGTTCTGTCTTCTCTGCTGATTGAATGGGAAGGTTTGGAAGGATGAGCACTTTAGGCAACAGCGACACTCGTTTTTGTCTGCTCAGGCCTTAATCAGTTTTATTCCTCGTCACCTCCTTTCTGCATTACCTATCTAGCTGCTGCTGGCTTAAATTTTTCTTCCAACGTATAGAAGGGGGGGCTATGAATATCATTTTGCCCCTTCCTTTTTTTTTTCAGTCTAAGTTTCCAGAGTCTCAGAAAGTGCTTTTTTTACCCACCTCAGTTTAAGCTACTCCCACTCATCCCATCCAGTATCATCACTGGTACAGAGATAATAGACAAGGGAGGGACCACATACTGTTCTAAATAGCCCTGGATGAGGTCACGTCCATGTAATAGAAGCAGTAGTGAAAGAGGAATTGACAAGGGAAGGGTGTAGAAGATTGCTGGGGCTAGACAAAAGACCACCAAAATGAGACTAAGCATACAAGGCAGTATTTTGTCACAGCTCTGATATACACTTTCTAAAGCAGAGTAAGAGAAAACCTGTCTTTTTGAACTGTAACTAACAATAGCATCAAGCCCTAACTTGCAAACCACAGAAGAGGGAGAGACGTAAGACAGTTCTGCAACAATATAGTTGTACAGTTATGAGCCCAGTTTGCATGTATCAATCATACAAAGGCATGAGTAAATAACCGAAAAGGCTTCTAAATGCAAATCATTGGCACATTTACCTACTTGGTCTGCAGCAGGTACTTGATCCACAGCAGATGCAATGCAAGTCTTATTTACAGCTTTGCTTCATGCTTCTGAAAGTCCTTTTTTTAAAAAAAAATGATGTACCAAATGTCTAAAATTACAACAAATTAGGTCCAGTGGCAACGCCACAGCTTGAATGGACTCTCAAAAAAGAATGAAAGTATCGATTTTATGGCAACCTGTCAAATACGTACTACTGAGGCATATGTGTTTCTCTTCCTTTCTTCCCTTGCTAACAATTCTATCAACAATGAGAAACACTAGCGGGCTTTCTCTGCCTAATCCCCCCTCTACTATCTCCAAATGGACTATCATAGGAGGCACTAGAATTTACCACAATTTCTGGCTCTTTGATGCCACAGAAATAATGATTTTTCCCCTGTTAATTTCTAAGATTCATGAAACTTGAAAACTCTGTTTTGGTGTGTGTGTTTGCAGATATCCAGTAACCAAATGCTTTCTAATTGGGATTGCCCAGTAATGCTGATGTTCATGCTGTTCAGCAAATTTCAGTATTTTGTTTGCCCACCTCTAGAAGCACAATATATTTTGATTACATAGCATTTGAGCCAACATCTGCTGGGGTTCAGAGGACACTGCCAGGCTTATCTCTCAGAGTTTGCCTTTTCCTCACAGGGTCGAGGTCAGGGTTGTACTTTTGCTACCAAATTTTGCTTGCATCTCACGTGTATTTAGCAGAAAGTGAAGGATTATGTTATGTCCATACTAAAGGCAATTACACCTTTCTTTTCTCATGAACAGATGATATGCATGGCTGGGATACTTACATGGCAAAATAAAGCAGATTCAATAAACAAAGATGAAGTTAGGAAAATGAAAGGGAAATGTAAATTTGTAAAATGTTTTGACTATGTCTGAGCTATATTCCCAGTTGCATTTCTGAAAGTGAAATAGTGATTTGTATTACAATTAAAAACAGATCCAGTAGAAGACTTTCAGAGAGCCTGTTCCCTAATTTTGAGCCTTGGTTGCACTCCTACTTTTCAGGGTATGCATGCATACACTGAACATGCTGTAAATGGCACAATGTTTCTCGTGTATTCCTCATTAATAAATAACTAACGAGAATTAATTTTTCTTAATTATGTATTATGAAATAAAAAGATCTTAAAAAATGTAGGCAGAGCCAGTGAATAAAGCTAGTATTTCAAAACCATAAATACACCTGGCCTATGATTAACCTCGTAACCAACTGCCTGCAAAAATTGACCACTCAACTTGCGTGCTAAGACTAACCAGGAAAAGAAAGAAGCCACAATGCCGTGTTTTGAGTCACCTTTTTCCCCCCTCTGTGCTAGAAATACTATGATGCAAAGTGGAAATTTTTTTTTTTTTTTGCATTTGACTTCTAAAATAGATTTTTTTTTCTTTCTCACCGTCTAAATAACATGTCTGTTCTTTTCAGACAATTTCTATTAGAAAACAGAAAATATTTTCTTAAACTGAGAAATGACATCTCAGTCCTGCCTTTTCAAACCCAGCTGTTGGCTTATTCCTAATACTATCTGCTTGCGCTAGAAGCCCAGCAGACTCAGATGCAGTGATGTAATGCCAGAAGTACAACTATACTAACATTTTATATTTTTAATTGTGTGATCCTATTTTCTCTTTTACTTTACAAGCTGCAGAAAGATTTTTGCTACCTGCCAGAATTGCACAGACAACGTCATTCAACAGCTCTTTACCACCTGCAGCCTTACCGAGCTGAAATGAGAAATACCGAGCAAAGCTGGTGATGTTATGTCTAGTCCATTAATATAAGTGCTTCTTTAAGTTGCCCTAATTACTTTTGACCAGAAACATATTATTTTTTATTGCCCGTGCTGCCAGCGGCGCGGCGCTGCGGGAGAGGGTGCCTGCAGCGGGTCGGCTCCCCGCGGTGTGAGAGGGTGGAAGCTCTACCTGTCCCCAGCTTTACCCTGCACATCAAGGGTTCACAGTAAAACAGTCCTGACACTGACCTCTCAAAGACCCAGCAGCTGAAACAGCCTTAACAAGGTATTAACACAGCAACATGCCCCGTAAACTATTACCAGCTGCAGGCTGGGGAGGGGGAAAACAGAGCAAGAAGAGGGGGAGGAAGGGAGAAGGGGAGAGAGAGCAAGGAGAAGGGGGAGTGGGGGGAGGGAGGGGAGGAAAAAGGGTTGTTTCACAGCTGGAGGAGTCTTGCTATATTCTTTTAGCCTCTTCTCTGAATTTACCTCATCACAGTTGCACGGCAAGGTGTCCTGATACCCTTATGTCTTGCAGTGCCTGATCTCGTTTCTCTGCTGAGTCCCACCTAACCACACCATGCTGCTTTAGCAACAACAAATGCACTTAAAACAATGCTGGAGAAAGAAGAGTTTATTTGCCTTAATTACAGGTGGCTAGCAGCCTGCTGAGCAAAGAGAGAGAGCAGCAAGTGGGAATATGCCAGCCCCTGCACAGTCCCATTAGCATTTTATGAGTCTAGTACATTGAAAAGTATGCTTCCAGTGTAATCCAAATTTACAGTTAGTCTACCTGCAATATATTAATTAAGATAGATTTACTTCACTGGCAATTCTGCCTTTGGGACTCCTTGGGCTACATCACTGCACTAATCAGGAACACTTAAAAAACGGAACCTTAATTTCATTTTACATTCAGTTGAGCGCGTATAACATTCACCAGGCAGCAGTGCTCAACGTGGGGTTGTTGCTACAGTGCCCAAAAATGTAGTTTGATAGTAGGCTGCCTGTTGCAGCTGTACTGCTGAACTTCAAGGACAATCTACCCAGGAGCTAGAGCTGCTTCAATAGTGGCAGGTGATGTTAACAGGATTCAATAAGCTAATATTTAAATGGTTTATAAAAGTAGCAGGAGCTACCATATTGCAACGAGAGAAAGATTGCTGGAAGGAGAAGAAGCCTTGGGTTTCAGGACACAAGCTTAACACTATTTTGGCTAGAGAGGCCAATTTATTCCATACTGCAGTTTGAACCCTGATCCAGCCGATCACAGCTTCTGTCTGGTCCAGCATCCCCACCCGAACAAAGGCTCTTCGGATACACTCTGCCGATGCCAAAAAACCACCTTGAGCTAAAAACATTTTACATAAATAACAAGAAGCCAAAGAACTGCAATGCTTGTCATTCAGGGACACAACAAAGGAAGTGAGGGAGGTGTTCGCCCATTAAGGCTTTAAACAGGATGGGAATGGAGCTGATTCATTATGTGTTGCAACTCACTTGCCTGCTCTATGACCACAGCCAAATTACCTGTACGTGTTATCTCTCACTGTCTGATCGGTTGTCTGGCGGGTGAGCAAAAACAATGCCTTGTGCTAGAGGCTAATCAGCAATCCCAATTAATACAGAACAAATAGGAAAATAAGAAAAATTCAGCAAAGAGCCTGTAGCCTTAAAAGATTTTGTCCAAACTCTTCTCTGTGAAGTTATAAATATGCACATGTTAGTGGTACTGTAGCAATGATGGTCTAAAGAGAAATAACCAAGGTTGCAAGGGGATTTTGCCTAATGGTTTGGTATGTTTGGAAATAATGTGCAAGCTTTCAGGCTTGAACTTTCTCTGTCAGACATCAGAAGAGACAGTAAAATCCGTGCTGGGTGGACATTAGGAATAATTTTTATTAGCTTAGACTAGCAATTATAACATTGATTAATCAGCTTAAAAGAAAACTCATTAGCACTTGCAGCGCAGAAAGATGTTTGCAAGGGAAGAGATCGTTGGAATATATGTAAGAGGCTGTAAAGACAAGGCTTTTATTTACTCACACACTGTTAGCTTCCACTTGAGTTTGAAATTTCAGCTTCCAGACTGAGGTCTCGAAGAGGAAGAGGAAGAGGAAGAGGAAGAGGAAGAGGAAGAGGAAGAGGAAGAGGAAGAGGAAGAGGAAGAGGAAGAGGAGGTGGAAGAGGAAGTGGAGGAAAGGAGATTGTAGCTGGATGAACCGTGGAAAAAGGTGGGCAGAGTAAAATGTTTAACACAACAGAGTGAAGAGGAGCATGACAGGAAAGAGAATTCAGCTGAAAAACCAAAGTCTAAAGGTCATGTTACATCCAGAAACAGAACATGGCGGGGGGGAGAGACAGAAAAAAAAAGGAGAAAAGGGTGAAAAAGTTTTTTTAAAATACTGAAAGTGTGCATAAAGAATGAATGAAAGTAACTTTTGATGATGGGTATTATAGGTAGAAAAGATATATGAAGGCATGGAAAGTGGAAAATATATTTAAAAAAAATAAAATAAATACATAAAGAAATAAATTGTCAGAGCCTGAGATAGGCTTGTTTTCTTTTCGGTAAAAAACTGTAGACAAAGTTTAAAAATTAGCAAGTCTTGTCTTTGCTTGCATTGAACACAATATTAAATAAGTACACTAGTGTCCCCTGGTTTGTAACTCTGATGTTACCTCAGCAAGTTCTGTAAAACATCCTCCGGAGTCTAAAAATGCAGTATTTTGCAATGTAAATCAAGCTTCTTCCTACAGGAAAGCTGGTTTTGCTGCGTTTGCCATCTCCGGGCATTCGCCAGCTCCAAGACAGAGACCGGACAGGTTAGCTGGCGAGGCACCCCCCCCGGTGGCAGCAGGGGACCCGTCACCCGCCGCCCGTGCGCCCCGCAGGAGGATGCGCAGCCTCCCGCCGCGTCCCCGGTCCTGCAGTGACATCCAGCGTCGAGCACCGGCAGAGCCGCCTCCCGGGCTGGCGGTGCTTCCAGGGAAAGCAGGGCATGCGTTATTTTTTATTATTATTATTGTTTCCACGTGATTCTGCATAAAACGGTCAAGAATGAAAGCAATAGCTTCAAGGCAGTCCATTATAGAAAAGGCCTTTGTCTTCATTCTTTAACTTCACAATTTCTTCATTCACCTTGGCAATGCAATGAATGCGCCCTACAAACCCAGAACGCGCTGGTCAGCACGGGCAAAGCCTAGCCAGGCCACCGACATGCTCAGCGCCCCTAAATTCTTGCTACAGGATCACAAAGACCTCTGATGCAGGTCTCCACAGACAGGCCTGTAACAGCTTCGAAGAAACTTTGTGGCAAACAAGCTTTCGGAATGATCAGGTTGCATGGGGGAAAATAAAACTTTTACAAAACAAGACAGCTTTCCAGCCTCCCACTTTCCTCTGCCTACAGAAAATGCTAGCCCTCTAAAACTACTTGGAAAAATAAAAGTATCTGGAGGTATGGCTGTAATTTTAAAACTTTACAGCTCCTACGGGAAATTTGGATATTTCCCCAGCGCTCTACGTTGCAGAGCTCACTAGTTTTAGTTCTGAGGTGCCCTTGTTGTTCTCCCTTTTAATGAAGTGAATGTTGATCTGCATCCACTGGATGTGCGAGGGAAGAAAAGGCGGCTGTAAGAGAGGAGCTAACTTTCGGCTAGAGTTTCCATGGATTTAGGCTGCCGAGGTACCTTAAGAAGGCCTTAATAATCTGCCCCAATTCAGAAACTCTTAGTTTTTTAAGATGACGGCTACCCAGCTCTTCTGTATTTAGCAGACGCGATTTGTAAGGGCTCTATTCACTCACAACAATCTGCAACCTTTGATGTCAAAGAAGCTGTGGAGTGGCTGACTGCAAGCTGCAGAGGGTCACAGATCTCTGCTCTGCACCCAGCCTTATCTATTCATCAGAATTTCATCCAGGCCATGGAAACTTTTTTATTTTCACTGCACAGGCCTCAGAAAGCCAAATGGCATGGGAAATTTAATGTAAGTCAGTCTCACATTCCCTAACCATGAATGTGAAAAAAATTAATCCTCTGCAGCTAAATACTTTTGTAGTCATTTGATATAAAAGGCAATGGTCTGTCACTTATATCCTGTGCTAAACCAGTAATGAAATCTTGAAAAGGGAGGCAGGGAGATGGGGGGTGAGGGAGTGGATCACCACCACAATGAAGCCAAAATTAGACCGTCACTTTCACACCTCGAACCAATTTGGGAGTTAGCGTAATTGAATGCATGGCATTATTCTCAGCAGCGGAGGATGCAAGTGGACCTTTAGAAGGCAGGTGTGATGGCAAACATTTTCAGTGATGTCTGCAGAGCTTTTGCCCTTGCTTCTTTTTATGCATTCCCACTACTGACTGCAGTGATATTCAACACCCAGGCTGTTTTCGCCTTGCCTCACCCTGCTAACTCGGTCATAATAATATTAAAACTGAAGGCTCGAGGGGCTCCATCAGCCCCTTGCCTACTGTGCCTTTTCTTACTTTGCAGGCTCCTCGGGGCAGACAATGTGGTAGAGGACAAGAGCCACAGGTGACAAATATGGGTGTTACAATGGTATTCGAGCCACAAATATAGATAGTATAGACAGTAAATACAATGAGAAAGAGTTTAACTTACCGGCGGGAGGAAATAGGAGCACATGAGCAATGACGAGGCTCCGTGACTGTTGCTTCAGAAAGCATAACATGAGTTATGGCTGTCCTTAGCATTCATGACACCAATTATCCCTACAAATGGCCATCAAAAATGAAAAGAATGTGGTCTTGTAAATATTATGCACTTCATATTCTAAGGAATAAATATGCTTAGAATGTGCTTTACGAAAAATAATGTATTTTTGCCCTTTTAATTTAAAAGAGAGCAAAAGATTGTTACTATTGTGAAATATGGGAGATCAGCTTCTGATGAAAAATCTAAATGTTAAAAAAAATCCACAGCAAAGATCAGAAACATTTATCAGAAGAGTTCATGTTTCTGATAAATATTTAAGTGTGCAAGGCAGAACCACTGAGAACAGTAAATACTTTATAGCTGGCACTTTGTCAAAAGTATAAGTGGCTCTGCCTTTGAATTTTACATCATCACTAAATTTACGGTCATTTGATAAGTGGCACAAGACAAGAATTACTTCTTTCTAAATCTAAACCAAGTAATAAATCTAACATCAGGATTCCTCTTATTGTCCGTTATCGTCTGATGACAATGCCTTTTACCTTCGTTGTCTTGACAGAAATATGATATGTAAAATTGTAATGTCACATCACTCACTGTGATTTAACACTATCCAGCCCATACCATTTTAATCAATCAAAATTGTCGCTTTTTAGTGTAATGATTTTCTGGTGGATTCCCTGTGTTTAATATGATATATATGTCTTATCAGCAGTTGATTTACTATTTCATTTCAGAGTCTAACAGCTCAGAAGGCCATTCTTGCCTCCTTCAGACACCACTGGAATTAGCAAACAAGCATCATTTTAGGTGCTACCAGAGAACTAATTGTTGTGGAAAGCAACCAGAAGATACAACATTATTTTTACTACAAAGTAAAGGTGCCTAGAGGGAAAGGAAGATAAGTAAATACTGTGAAATAAAGGAATTGGAGGAAAATGCCTCACTAAAGATAGTACAATGCAAGCAGGAGCAGTTTTCCTGTCTTCAGTATACCAAGATGGACACATGCATCCCTAATTGGATAATGCAATTGCTGAGCTCCACAATTTGCTTTTAAAACAATCTGAACTGCGTGGCAGGCTTCTTTAAGGAAAGAAGCTCTTTTCATTATGTTTCTCTACATATTATATAGTCTTTTTATTTATTACTCGCAGAAAACTACTGCATTTATTTCTTAGACAATGCAAGAAAAACAATTTGTGCTTATAAAGCTCTTTCAAACACTATCCAATATATGACTTAAATAACCAACCAACATTAAAACATGTCTTTACATTAGGCTGCAGCAAGGCACAGATGCTTAGAGCTATCAAAGAATACTAAAGCAACAAGTTTAACATGAAAATGTTTGCTTTTACATTCTCTTGCAGAATACCAGAAAGACTATGCACTCATATGTGGAAAAACGCACATGCTCAGGTAACGAAGGAATGGGGTAGAAATTTTTCAGTTTCAAGGCAACAGTTTCCTTATAAGTATCCTCTGTCTGTTAATGTTTGACAACGCATAAGGTGTAAATTTTTAAGTAGCAAAGTCACTCCAAACTGAATACTTATATCACAAAAGAAAAAAGGAGAGAGACAACAAAATCCTTCCTTGTTTTGGTGAAGGATTTCGCAGGTCTCAATCCATCAATTGCCATTCCTGATAGCTAGGATTTACAAGAAAAATTCCACGGAAGAAGACAGTTCTGCAAGCACATAGATGTACCCCTGGGCAGGTCAGACTGATGACCCAGGTTTTTAAGACTGTGGATGCACATGGCTCTGGGGCAGCAGACGGATTGCATCTCCACCACGTAGACTGTCAGCCCAAAGGAAAATGCACACCAGAGTGCTCCACACTTACCTTCTTTGGAGGACAACTGCGAGCTGGTCTCCTAGATTTGTGGTGGCAATTTTAAAATCAACTATTTTATGTTGTTGACCCAACAAGCAAGGGGCTGAGGGTCCAACTTGTCCTAGTGCAAAAGTTAAAGGGGCCTTGCACAGACCATCTGACATGATTTTCAGGCTTCAGGTACAATTAGCACACTCTTAGTGACAGATAAAGAAACAAAGGTAATACAAATGGTGTGAGGAATAGTATTCACAGCAAAAAGTGACTTGACACACATTGCATCACACATCAGGTAGCTAACCAAGAAGACATGAGAGCTTTTTCGTCAGTTCAGAAATAGGTGCATATTCAATCCCTACTAAGAATCAGAGAAATTAAAACATCATTTTTCCTGTGAAAGACCAAAGATATTTAGGAATGTTTTTTTTTTCCCATAAAGCTCAGTTTTCACGGTAAAAAAACCCATAAAATGCTTTCTATTTTCAGCACACTTATCCTTGTTTCATAATTTCTTCTTTCTTGTGAACATATGATGCAAGTTACTCAGCTTAGGACACTGCCTCTTTTTAGAACAATAACTGAAAAGAAATAGTGGGAGCTGTCAGTAGAGTCGAGTCCCTGCTGTGTCTTACTGTGCAATGCAGAAATTTGATCTATTTTGTCAGTGTTTAGAGACCACGAAGTTCCTTCATAATCCCTTCTTACAAGGAATCACAACCGAAGTGACAAAAGCGAGTCACTTTCCCTAGTGCAGGAAAACTCTACTGAGAACTTTTTAGATGTCCGTCCACCTTTTTTACAGGGAAACATCTGCCTTCCAGCAGAAGGGGTACTACATCAAATACCATTATGGTTTGCCTTTTTGGTTTTTTACCATCCTTAAAATATTCTGTGTTAATGGCATGCTTTACAGCTGTCTAACCGCTTCCTCTGGCCCGCGTGAATAACCATCTCACCTTCCTCCTGCAGTCTCCAAGTTCCCGGCAACTCTGGTGGTGGAAAGACGTTTGTCTTTGGTGTCACAGTGGCCTTCAGGTGCCACAGACTCTGTTGTGTGCTGGACGTAACTAATGTGGAACAAGAACAAATCCGTTTATCAAACTCTTATAAATACAAATTCACCTTTTCCACGTGTGTTTTACACCTCTTGCAACAAAGTTTTATATGGGAGAAGAAGTCATATTCAACTTCAAAATGGCTTAGATGTGGGACCCTAGAGTAAATGAAGTGATGGGGCAGTACAGGAGGACAATAATAGGAAGTACCAGGAAAATAATGGGAAATTCAAAGACTTAAACTCCAAATGCTGAGAAGTCTGAACTGTTTTTGTAGTCAAATGTTCAGTCAAGCGATAATTCACAGCTGCTGCAGGCAAGTATAATTTGTATCTGGACCCTCTTGAGTGTAGGGTATTCCTGTGAAGGGCACCCCAACCTACAGCTCATTGCTGCGCTTCATGCTCATCAGAACACGCTGCATATGATATTGCTATTTGATGCTCAAATAGCTTGGCCAGCTGCCTCTGGAAAAAAAGTATTTGGAAAAAAAAAGAGAGCTATAACATAGGCCTGGGGAGTATCTCCTTCATTAATTTTTTGCTTTTCTTGTCCTTTTAGACTAAGAGTATTTCACAGTAGGAACCATTTCACTCCTGTGTCTTCATACATAGCCTATACTTTCAGCTATCCATCATACAGAAAGAAAGAAAGAAAAAAAAATTTATATATAGTGTCAGGTTAGGAAGAACAGTTTTATATGATCAGGCCATTGTCTAATTTTCCCTAGTGGGCTTCCTTCATCTGTCTCCAAAGTCTTCCATACACCCACAGTCTCAGTCATGACAGAAATCTGGTCTGGGTCGGCAATTCCTACCATAAACCACACGTTGCTGTATCTCGGACATAGTTGCTAGATATGACTAGGGAATGCAGAATGCAGAATTCTCCATGGACCCCAGGGATAAATCTACTGCCTCTATCACTCACCATTTGCTCAAGAAAGGGGTCTACTGCAAATTTCGAGTTAAAACATTCCAGAACTAAAGCAGCTTTTAAAACACCTACCCTACAGCTCAATACATTGCAATTAGTCTGTAGCACTCAGAACAAAATACACCTACGATGCAATTCAGTACAATACTATCAGTCTATAGAGGACACACTCCCACATCACAATTTCCAAAATACCTTCTGCTGTTTGAAGGGGAGAAGATACTGTATATCATATCCAAGCTTTCATTAATTTTATGCAAGGCATGGTTTCAAGTCTGAAATGTGTTGTGAAAATTTAACTCTCTTCTTCCTTGCTATTATCTCATTGCTGTGCTTTTCATTTTTGGCGTTGTTACTCTTAGCATACCTTCCTTTGGAAAGATTTGCTTTGGAAGAGGAGTTTGACCTCATTCGTAGACAACTTGCAGGGCCTTGTTCAGCTATAACCCCTGGAACAAAAAATATACATCAAGAGAAAAATTGCAGATTATTTCCTCACTAAGTGGATGATATTTTTATTACATAAAAAAAACCAAAAAAAAAAAAAAAACCCCAACAACAACAGAAAACGGTAGATTTGAATTCCATTTTAATAAAACTTTGGCTCCTTACCCTTATGAAGGGCTCAAATAAGCTTAGTCTCTCTGTATTTTTTCTATAATTCTTTGCTCCAAGGGTTTTTCTTACACGGTACATAATAAACGTACTTAAAAATGCCTAATGTAATTAAAAGTATTAGGGCTAGATCTAGCTGACAACCATTATGCAAGCTCCCATAGTTGTATCAGTGGGAAAACAGGATTTTTAAATAATCTGTTAGATCTATTCTTTATGTCCACAAAACATCAGATTGTTCTGTGTGACCTGTGGCTGGCATGGAGCCTCCCTCTTCTTGCCTAAATACTATCTTAAGTATCAGAAGGCAAAGCCATAGTAATTATTAACCCAGAAGTTCTGTTAACATTTTTAAAATACAATTAGGGCAGGGGAAGACTCACATAACTTACTTTCTGGAGTGTCATTTTGGAGGTGAAGGAGCCCTGTCCCTTGGAATATTGCTGTTGTAACCTGTTTTTCTTGGTGAGATTTTGCTAACATAGTGTTTTGAGTTTCTGCCTTTTCCCAGGTCCCTGAAGTCAGGATGAGGTTTAGATTCCTGCGATTAAACAATCCAAACTGACTGCTAGGGGTTACTGAAATTTTCCTCATTTGCCTTAACTTTTTAACTGAGAAAGTATTTCCTGGGTCCCAGATGGACACAGATATGGGAGGAAAAGCAAGCTATACCTTTACGTGAGAGAGCGCCAGAACGCCTTACATGCCACATCGGTATTTCTGTGAGGCTGGGAAGCACTTCATTTTTTAGAGTACTGTATAACGCAGTACCAGGGCTATTTGAAGGACACTTAATGGTCCAGTGATAGAGGGGGGCGGGGGGGGAATGACAGAATCCCATACTCTAAATCCACTGCTCCAGCTGTAGTACAACATCTGCAGATCAGGTGATTGATACTTAGCTTCAAGATTATCCTGGGAAATTTAATGACTGTGTAACACTACTTTCTTCAATATCATTGTATAGGGCAGATCAGTCACCGAATGTCTAGGGCTCAGCAATTCTGCAAGTTAATATTACCGCTAACAGGAAAACAATTCTCCATGCAAAGCACTTCAGCTCACACAAATCAAGTGGCACAAAGAGGGTTTCATCCACTTAGCCAAGATCAGGTTGATAACCATGACAGGTTGATATTGGTTTTCTATGCATCCTTCCCTGATAAAATTGGACTGCTGGAAACTGTATAGAAAACAGCTTGCCTTATACTGGGTTACAGACATACAGACTATTTGCTAAGGTCATATTTCTTTCCACCAGATTCCTTTACAGTCACCAGAAAGTCACCTTTTATGAACAAATAAAGTTTAATCTCTTTTTTCCCTTCCAGAGGAAGGGTTTCAGGTCTGAATGGAATAAGCAAGTGGGTTCTGTGCCGTCAGACTTGGCTTGACAGCTATAACCACATCCAGACTGCAGAGAAAAATAACAGTACCCCACCAGCATCTGGCCAATGTCCTCTGGACATTAATGTTCAGAAATTGTGTCTCCCATGCACACGTCACTGCTTCTTCAGTGCACATTTGGGGCTTGTTTGTGATAAAGAGACAGTTAAAGCAGCAGCCAAAATACTTTAATCAGACTATTCTAATTCAGAAGAAGTTTGAATGGGCTGAATTTTTTTAGAAATAAAAATATCCCTATTCATACCCATGACAAGCACAGAAGATGATCCTGTTTGCTCCCTGCATCTTACAAGAAATACCCTTTCAGAAAAGAGACCAAAAAAGCTTGAATCTATAACTCGGCTTTAGAGCACCTAGAATATGCAAGTTCATGACCTGTACCCAAACACATGCAACTCTCATTTCTTTAGACAACTTACTGATAATATTTCTTCAAAAGTACACAGGCTAGAAGAGATTTCCAAAAAGAGGATGAGGCCAGAGCCTCACATGCTGCATTACTTGGCCATCCATATCTGTAAAAAGACACAGATCCCACTGAATTAATAATAGATAATCTTATCAGTCCAGCAACAAAACATCTCCATATGCCTTTCATTCTTAAAAAAGTGAAAATAAATTCTGAATTGACAGCTAATAAAGCATGACACAACTTCGCAATTATCTAAAATAATAGACAAGAAAGATATGCAAAATGAGTTACATAGAAAGCTGGTAGATACAATGCAGGTAGGTGTAGCTGTCCCTCAGGATGCCTTTCTATAAATACAATAGGGTATTTTACAATACCTTACATTTACAATATCTTATATTTTCTCTGCTTACACCGAACAAAATGAAATAGTGGACAACAGCTGCTTGGTACATACACCACAGCACTGCCTCCATAGCATGACATCCAGCAGGCACTTCCAGGTACACTCCCTCCAGAAAATTAGGTTTTTTATTGAATTATGCTGCAGCTGCTCTTCTGTCTATGTTCAGCTCACAACAGTACAGAAGCATAAATGAAACTTGCTAACAGACACCGCTCCAGCAGAAAGCACCTTCTTAAGCATAAAATCGAGTTATCACTAACTTATTATCCTTTGATTGATTTTTTTTTCTTTCTACATTTGTAACTCATTCAGAATTTTTTTTACAGAAAAGTGGCAAGGTAGATATAGTGTACAAGTATGCAAAGCAAAAACCTATATGAACTATTTTATTTCCTTGTTTACAAAAAAAAATATCAGAAAAGCACTGGTCAGGCATAAAGAAGTAAATGCACATTTCAAAAGCCTAAAAAGACGGGTCACCTAATAGATAGCAATTTGGTTTCAGGTTTTATTTGGGCTTCAGTAGAGACTGGGGAAGAAAAAGGGAGGCTTGGGCACACTGTGCATACACTGAATTAATTTGCTCTACAAATGGTCTGCACAGATGCTGAAAAGCTGAGACAGACTCCAGTAAATTTTACCCTGTAAATAATGGAAGAGGGTCCTTGTTACAAAAGCATAACTCCATTGACCCTAATGTCAGCAATGTTTCAGAGAATTCCATCCACACAGTCCATTAAAATTTTGTCTGTAATTACACCACCGACTCTGACATATTTGCTCAAATTTGTTAAAAACAGGTATGGAAATTCTTATTGCAAGTGATAAAGAATTAATGGCATGCAAGCCATTAGAGGTGGCTGAGATTTAGCTTCAGTATGGTTATCTTCTGATGGTAAACTGTGACATTCAAGCAGCAATTGTGAATTCAAGTATCTTTACATTACTTATGAATGCAACATACTCAGCATGTATTACCTGCTCTGAGCTACTTGTGTTTGGCAAGAGGCACCCCACCCAGAAAAATGAGAAGTTATGAGTTTTAAGTATTGGATGTTATGCACAACAAAGTCATAAGTACTTTAGTTAGGTGACAATAAGGCCACATTGATTTCGATATTATGCAATGGACAAGGCATATGTTTAGAGTCAGATGCATCCTGCACTAGGGCATTCTGATCAGGGACTGAGAAAACTCATGGAAAAATATAGATTTAAGGAAGGTGACCTCAATCTATACACTGGCACCACTCTAATACTTCTTTGTATTTGAAACCAGTAAAAGCAATAAATTCTTTAGCTTATTCTGTGTTTTAAGAGTTCAAGAAAATTACCATAGTCCTGTGACTCTTCTTTTGACTCTTCTTTAAAATGTATAAAGCTACTGATACAGGAGTCAGCTCTGCTATTGACTTAATTTTTTCCTTGACCATTCCAGCTTTTTCTAGCTGCCCTATGCAAATGACGAGTCCTATACCTCCAGCGAGGTCTCCAGATCATGGCACCAGTTGTGCTACACCTATTGCATTCAGGGCAACCAGTGAATCCTGCAAGAACTCAGTACAGCTTCCAGATTTAGACACTGTGCTGGAAAAATAAGGCGGGGAGGAAGTTATAAAGAATTGGGTTTTTTCAACTTCTTGTCACAACACTTAGGTCCCCTTCATTTCACTTATTTTGGAGGGCTGGGAAAAGCATTTTTCTGTTAAAAACCTGTTTAAATCTTTTCTTGAAAACAACGCCACTGTATTTTCCATATCACCTGAGTTTCTGACAAAGTTGAACGGTGCAACCTACCTGTTGCCACGTGCAGTGGTCCCTGTCTCCTTGCCAAATGAGCTGGTGATGCACCACCTGATAGAAATACAGCTTTAAAGGGCACATTTGAGGTTTGTTTTGGAAGTGCTGGCACATGCTAGCTATAAGAAGTAAATTTATTGCTTTTCCAGCAATGTGCATGGAACATCTTGTCATGATATGATAAACCCTTATGATTGACAAGCTAATGAAAAGCAGCAAAGATAATATCCAAACTAATTACCCATATTCCTCAGGCTACTGTTTTGCTGTAAAAGTTCTATTGTTTAATTTAAACTTTGGGGGTGGGGGGGTGGGGGGGGTGTTAATGAAAAAGTGTTCAATTTGACTATGAAAACTTTAAAAGCAGTAACATAAAAGCAGAAAATAGCATAAGCTTGTATGCTGCAAGCTTCCAGGCTGAGACACCTGTAGTGCTGCCAGATGGGATTGGTGCTGCACTGTGGACAAAATCAGTGGCCAGAACATCCCAAACCGTGATGGTGATTTCCAGTGAAAATTTCCAGCACTGCTTACTGCTGGCCAGATTCAGCCTCTTCTGAAGTCCATGGGAGTTTTACCACAGATATTAGTAAATCTTTATTTGTACAACTATTGAATACTTTGGGAAACGCTGACCAAAAATGACACCGTGTTGCAAAGGTCAGCGGTATTGGGAATATGACCTAAAAAAGTTGAAGGTCCTGTAATAAAAACAGAAGCGTGCCAAATGATTGTGCTAATCACATATGTTATATTCTTGACCTTATAATAATTAAAAATTGATGTTTAGAGCGTAATACAGCTGTGCAACCATATTTAAACCTACTGATTTCATAGAAAGAAGAAAGTTGTATGAAAAGGTCACAGTCTAATTTCATGACCGTATATTTACTCTTTATTCCCACAGTGAAAAAGTCTAATTTTCAAAAGAGCAAACCAATAATTACTTATTATGAAAGTATTTTAGTCAATACCTAATTTCTTAGTATTGATTACTATTTAGACATTTAAAATGTACCCTACAGCACCAACAATAAGTTTATCATACTATTCTTCTTACTCCTGCTTGTAAGTATCAAAAATATTGATTAAAACCAGCAGGCTAAAATGCCAAACATTGCATTCATTATAATATAAATAAATTTTGTTTAGCCATCTCAAAAATAGAATTTAATTAGCAAGTAATTTAAACACTCAACAGTTAAAGATATGCTGGTGAAACACTGCAGATTCCTGTTACAAAATGCATTTCATCCTTAGAGTAGACATTATGAATTCTGATTTCTGTTTTAGGGGTACGTTACAGGAGGGGGAAAAGGCCAGGGGTGGCTATTGTTTTGGTTGTGGGTTGTTTGGGGTTTTTTCCTTGAGTTGCAAGGCATTTAGTTACTGAATGCCAAACTTTTGACAAAATTACAAAGAGGTATTTAATTAAGAGGGTCCTTGAGTATCTTTTTCTAAATTGCAGTCCACCAGCAACCCACTATATACAACTCACCTGCAATCAATTATGTTTTATGGTAGGTACTCAGTAATCTAAGATCACAAAATCTGCTCAGTGAACGAAGATGAAAATGAATGGTTCAAACAAGTAAGAAACCTTGGGTTGAATTTTTCTCTGTATTTGTGTCTCTCTTGTGTAAATATCAGGCTGGAAGCTCTGCATGAACACTTGGCAAACCAATCTGATGAAGAAATTCAGATAGATGTGAGAATAGTTTTATTGACCTCAAAGAGTGAGCAGATACACTATAAAATTAAAAAATCAGTCAGTGAATTAGTTTGAACGTTAAGAGTTCTTACAAATCATCATCACCCTACTTTCTAAGTAAAACTATGGCATTATCCTTTGAACTACACAAATTGCCTAGCCTGTTCTGGATGCTTTTTGAGGCTTGAGTCTACTTGTTACTATTTTGATAGATACAGCCCAGAAAGACTATTGCTCATTTTTTCTGTCTCAGTTGGAAGAGTGTAGAAAGCATTTGGTTTATACGTATGTATGCATCTCAGCAACCAGTTAAGAAAAGTCTGTCTCCCAAATTGTACCTTCCTTGATTCCCTTGTTGATACTGAAGCTATGAAAAGAATGTCCTCAGAGGAGACTCCTCAGATGTGAAATTTCCAGAGCAAGTATGCATGCTCCTTCTCTGTGGAATACTGCCAAGAGTTTATACTAGGAATACGAAAAGGAATAAATGTTCAGCAATGTATGAAGTTGACATACAAATACTAAATTTGCTTGAAGTTCTTATCATCTTCAATTAACAGGCAAAAATGTTCTGGTGTTTTTAAATATCTTTCAGTCGTTATGAACTATTTTTTGAACTTGCTACTGAATACTTGCAAACTTTGTTTGTACCTACAGATATAATTAACAGCATTAGTCAGTAATTCTGTTTTTTACCCTCTGTGGAGACATGAATTCTACCCCAAAAGAAAAATAATAAGAAGTACTCTTTAGCAGGAGACATGTAAAAACATCAGTCTCTGTTTCCCAAGAGCTGAGTAGAAAAAGCACAGACTGCACAGTAAAAGCCTATCTCTAATAGAAAACTGTGCATGTCTTAGTCGGTTTTCTTGTCCTGAGATTCTTCTAGAAATGCATGCTACACGGATTTTTAAAAAATTCTTTATATTAAAAATAAAAGTAAGTGTAAATTCCAAAGTTTTGAAAGGTGCCCTAAGTTTACAAGCTGTGTGTTCTTACCAGCATGCTGCCTCTATGTGAAGTTAGCAGGACAAGTATCACATCAACTCTTCAAAAACTGATTTCTAAGCTATAAACACTTCTTCCCATAATTATATGCATATACAGAGTCAAACATGAGTTATGATCACAGGTGATGCTTTGCAACATGTTGCATTGAAGTAGAATATAAAGGTCTAGCTTTTGCCTGACTTTAGTGATATTTGTGCTTTATGAAACATGCCCAGACTGGCTGTGCATCTTTATCCAGAGAAAAGGTATGGAAGTGGCACAAAGCAAGTCAAATCCCAGGCTATGAACAGAAAGGAATAAATGTAGCCATCCAAGATTCATTTAAGGACAAATTAGAACCTCTTCTGCAGTTAATCAATAGCTTTGAAGAGACTCCAACAAAGCCTGCCAACTGCACTGGCGATAAAGTTTTAACACTGATACACAAACAGGAACCTAAATCAATAAACAATTCATACAGCCACTAAAAAGTAACAAACTATGGGCCCTGATAAGTAGGTCTTGAAATATCAGCATGAAATACTCACTGTCAGGCTGGGTCTCTACAGAGCAATCAAGTACCTGTCCTCTTTTTTAACTATCCGCGCTATTCTAACTATCGAGCCTATTTTAGCTATTCAGGATAGGTCCTCTATGTAGACAGAAAACACTTATTTTCTTTTTTTTTCTTTTTTCTTTTTCTTTTTTTTTTTTGTTATATGAGAACCTCTGATCCTATTAATTTACCAAATCACAAATAAACCCAAAGACAAGGCTTGGGGAGAGCGTGCTGTGCGTAGGGGAGGAAAGAAGGAAGGGAGCAGTTCCTCAAAGCCGAAGGCAGTCTTTCCATTCACTTTAGTTCCTTAAATGATGTCTTTTCTAATTCCTTCTGAATCAGTGCTTTACGAATGTACCTTTTGTGACTGGAACAGTCTGGAACAGTCTTCAGCAGACAGAGCAACAGACCAGAGCATGGGGAACACAGCCGTTACATGAGCAATGGGTCAGAGAATTAAACAAAAGCAGGAGAAAGTAACTCCAGTCTATCACAGACTGTACTATTTATATGAAAGTTTAAAAACCATGGTCTGTCTACCACTGGCCGGGGGAAACCCTACAGGTCAGCTGCCTTATTCATCATTTTGCACACAGTCTCCTTAGTGAAGGAAATCAAGACTTTTCACTAGGCCCCAGGGGGAGCTGAGAAATGTAATAAAAACATTGATATTAACTGCAAAGGTTAATTAAACATTTCTGCAACAGTAACAAGAGTTCAAACAAAGTGCTTCTCTAGTTTTCACCAGCTATACACAAATATGTTTTATGCTATAAAATGCTCCACACAATCACAGCCAGTCAGGGAAAATTCCACATTAATGCAGCAGGTATTTTTATTACAGGTGAATGAGCATGAGTACTGAGTTTTGTGAGATGCCCAAACCTTACTGTGAGTTCACGAAAGGACTCCAAGTTCATAAAGAACCAGTCAGGTTATTATTGAAAGTAAATAGTAAGTCTGTCTGGTTGCAAAGCCAACCATTCCTGACTACATATATCATTATATCTGAGATATGTCTCTCTCTCTCATAGATATATCATAAACAGTTGGACTAGACAATCACTGTAGATCCCCTTCCAAGAATAGAATATTCTATTCTATTCTATTCTATTCTATTATGTTATGTTCTGTTGTGTTCTATTCTAATCTATTCTACTCTATCTTATCATTAACTGGTAACGAGGGCATAAACACAAACCTATTGGTCCTTCACAAACATAATTTTACTTCTTTTACTCCTGGTTGCTTCTGATGCATATCTGACCAGCTAAACCAGATGACGCATTTATTATCTGGCATACAGAAGTCAAATGAAAGGAATGAAAAATAGGGTTTGTGACTAAAAAAAATTATTAATAGATATATTACAGATGGATAGCCTAGTTCAGCTATAAACACTGTCACGCATATGAATGGCATGAATTGACCAAAGCCAATGGAAAACAGAAAAACTCAGAGATTAAAAGTAATGGGTAAGAATCAGCCACAGCTGAAAAGGCCAGTCACCCCTTAATATAAACAAATGTTGGCTCATCTATCTTGCTCTGCCCGCACAGCTTTCTTCTACGGTAATGTACCAGTTTCTTTTCTCACTGTTTATATAACAAAATCTGGCTGAAAAAGGAAAAGTTACTGCTTGTGTTAAGAATAAGAAAGCAACCTTCCTCCTCCCCCTCACCACCCCCCCAGACATTAGTCTCACCCCATGAATTATAGGACAGAAAAACTGGCAGAGCAATTAATATTTCTGAACACCTATGCAAACCAAAGCTCTTGAAAGACTTTAATTCTACCTGTTCATCTGCTGAAGAATGAGATTTTAGCACAACTTTTACACAGATGATGCTGAAGTGAAACACTTGTTTGAGAAGCACAAAGTGTATCCAAGCAGGACTTCTGTGCAAAGGCTCCCCTAAAAGTGGGGAATGTTGAGAAAGACATGGAATCATAGAATGGTTTGGGTTGGAAGGGATCTTTAAAGACCACTAATCCAGCCCCCTGCAACGAGCAGGGACATCTTCGCTAGAGCAGGCTGCTCAGTGTACAACCTGTGACTAACTCCCCTGCTGAAAAAAACAGCTCCCTAAGCAGAAATGCTGGCTTGTAGTGGATCTGTGTCTTGAGAATGGGTTTGCCTAAGGTCTGGTAAGTGTTCAGTTTATCTAGCAGTCAATGAAACCCCTTCCTGCTTCACAGCTGCCTGCTGAATATGTGGAGACTGAACGACCTCTCTTTCTGGTTTATTTGAATATGGTCAAGGAACTCCAACATCATTATGGAAGGGATAAAACCAGCGAAAACTGACTCATGAAATACTACTGTATAAGCTTTGCTCCTTAAAGAACAGTTTCAGTGATGTTTTCTGTTTCTCCCCTTTTTGATAGATATATTTTATAAACATTTCAACATGATAACCAACTCCTTGTAGGCTTGCATTCCAGATTTCATGAAAGGATCCCAGTATCAGTTGTGCTCTGTTTGGAAAATAAATACAATACAGCCACTATAGGATGTCGTTGTGTTTGTTGGTTTTTGGTTTTTTTTTTTAAATATGTATCATTTAATTATACGACCCTAAATATGGCAAGGAAATCGAGCCAATCCCCTACATGTGGGGACTGAGCTATGACACTGTAAGGGAATTCAGATGTATAAAATTTGTGAAATGGAAGAAAAATATTTAAATATGTGAGAAAACTAGTGAAAAAATCTTATTTGACAGTGTCTTATCTCAGAAGGAAGAATTAATAGCAGTAGTTGGGACCTTTGAAACATGTCAAGGGCAAACAGCTAAGGAGTCTCCTTGGACATAGTGGGAAGCCTGAATGTGGGAAAGCAGTTGAATTCCACCCAAAACAAACCAGAGACCCAAAACTAATTCTTACTCGTGCAGATACTACAATGAAGTATTATTTAATGTCATGCTTTTAACACAAATTTTACTAAATCCAGTTCACTCCTGTTTTGGGTCAGCATTACTACAGATCCAAAGGTACAACATACATGAGCCAGCAACGTACCCTTGCTGCAAAGAAGTCCAGTGGTATCCTGCGCTGCGTTAGGAAAATCATTGCCAGCAGGCTGAGCGAGATGATTGTTCCCCTCCACCCAGAACTGAGGAGGTCACACCTGGAGTCTTGTGTCCAGTTCTGGGCTCAGTATAAAAAGAGACATGGACAGACTTGACAGAGTCCAAAGAAGGGCCACCAAGATGAGGAAGGGATGGAGCATCTCTCCTATGAGGAGAGACTGAGAGGGCTGGGACTGTCCAAAAGGCTCAGGGGGATTTTATGCACGTGTACAAACACCTGAGGGTGCACAGAGGAGGGAGCCAGGTGGTGGTGTCGGTGGTGTCCACTGACAGGACCAGAGGCCATGGGCACACACGGAAACACAGGAGGCTCCACCTCAGGAAGCACAAACACTTTTTCACTTGCAAGGGTGACTGAGCATGGGCACAAGTTGCCCAGTGAGGTCATAGAGTCTCCATCCTTGGAAATATATAAAAACCATCTGGACATGGTCCTGGGCAACTGGTTCTAGTGTCTCTGCTTGAGCAGGGTGGGTGGGGAAGGTAACCTTCAAAAGGTCTCTTCCAATCTCAACCACTCCATGATTTTGTGATTCTGTGAAAGGTGGTCAGCCTCAACTTTCATGCTTATTTGTAATCATCCAACACAAAATACCTTGAAGGGAATTCAACAGCTTCTTGCTCTACAGGAGCGGGTGGAAATGGAAGGAACTTGCAGGGAAATCCTAAATTTGCTTTAATTGGTGATGGCACCTTAGATGTCTCTTCCAGTTAATGATCCATCAAGTAATTTGTCAAAGCATAATCTCACCTAAATAGATAAGGCAGTAAATGCTTCCACTCTTATTTCAGCAAGTCAAATGTTTGCACATAGAGTACAAGAATGTCATCATGTAAGTACTCAGTCCCCAAAGCCCAGTCATAAAAAAAAAAGCGCTTTTTTTGAGATACATATTGATAGAAAATATATGCATCTTCTGAGAAGAAATTTCAGGTACTGACAACCAACTTTAACTTTACCAGATACCGTACAGTAACACACTCAATCATTCTAAGCGTTTCTTGCTATGTTTCAACAAGCTGGAAAGTCATATTACCAGACTTACTTTAATTATCTAAGTATATATTTATATTTTTATACACTACCTCGTTCTCTCCATCAGATATTTGTTATACATCAGCCAGCTTGATTGTGTTGCATGCAGAACACAAGAAGAGACTCACAAATATTCAAACAGTTGTTTCATATAAAACACAGTGCATATTGGGAGAGGCATTTGTATTATTTTCTTAGAATGCCTCGGTTCTTTCAATTATAGCTCTTATGAATTTATGTGTCTCATTATAAAGTAATTCTGACGGAGTTTGGGGATTAAGAACTGTAGTCATTAGCTGTTTCTTCAGAGGAGAGCAACTGTGACCTAAAAAAGGCAAGTTGTAAATAATAATTTCATTTTTAATATATATTCAATGTTTTATTTAAAAGCAGTGCTTCTACTGATCTATTAACCAGTCTCCTTGAATTTGACCATTTCCAAAAGATTGACCTAATCCTGATTGTCTAAGTTTGAATAAATCATGACATGATCCTGGGAACTTGGCAAGTACATCAATGACTTTACATCTGGCATCACACACCAGCTACATGTTGAGGGAATGAAAAAATTTTCGATTTCTTTACCTTGCCTCATTAGTCATCATGTGGTGGTGCATGCATTACCAAGTGCATGCAGTCTGCAGCTCCCATGACAGTTAGAAATCCAACAATCTCATAAAATTCATGAATTACTTGCTGCAGTGCTGATTATCTGGTGCAAAAGCTAATAAGATTATTAGCTCTACTGAAAAGTGTATTTATAAATCAATATATGCACTGTCAGTGAGAATATTAACTTAGAGTACGTTAGAGGAACCTGTTGAAGAAACAATTAATGTAGGGGTAACCTTCAAGTGTTACATGTACACTGTCAACCCTAAAATCATTGCACAGGAGGCAGCAGCAGTCTTTTTGCCAAGTCTGTGTCCACAGATGTTTTTCAATTAGCTGTCAGAAAACGCTCTATGCCCAAAAGTCCTCTGATAAATTGAATTAGATGGCTTTGGTGAAGTTTTCAGCAAACTCATAGAAAAAGCCTTTACATTTTAATTAGTGACTCAGGGTCCTGAGTTACTGAAAAGTTAAAGGTTACATTTCAAGCTGCAAGTCAAAAGGGTTATAACGGATTATTATTTGCAAACTTTACAGTCAACTGAGAAATTTCCAACCTGTAAAGTTAAATTTTACACCTACTGTGTAAGACAGAGGATTTGTAGGCACAAATGAGTGCTGCTGCCTTCTGGTACAGAGGTCTAAATGCTGCTTTACAATATCACTTCCCTTGTTTTATTTGAAAATGGACTGCATAAAATAGATCATTCCAGTCCATGTGTTATCAAAATTAATACTTATAAAACATTAGTGGTTTTCCACATACTTCAACTTTCTCATTTTTCATTACATTTCATGTAACTAGTCATCTTGTCTCTTGAAAACTGATTATAGACAAAACCCCGTCTTCACTGAAATCAATCAATATCTTTGCATGCTTTCCCACAAGGTATATTAAGGACAGCACATCAGTTCCAGTGAGAAGTACATTTTACCAACTGTTGTTAAAATTAGAGGAAATAATTTAATCAATTCATATAACCATAATAATAATAATAAAAAAAAAGTCACAGGTTCCACAAAATCTCCTCAGCCGTGCTCATTATTCATATTTACTCTTTTTTTTTTTTTTTACTCGCTCTGTGAATTTATCACATATTAGCATTGCAAGTTTTGCTGTTGAGTTTCAAGTGGTAATGCAGTAGCTTCTGCTTTTCAGTGCAGAAGAAGTCACTTTGCAGGTGAGTACATGCAAGGTTGAGCTCAGGATGTAGTTCCTGTAACTATTCATGCATGTGACTGATACTTGCTTTTCTGTTTCTCGCCAGCAAGCCTCACAGCACGTACCAAAAGATAATAAATTTATTTATTCATTTATTATTTATTTATAAAATTGTTTTATATGAGGGTTTGTTTGTGGAGGGTGGGGGGGTTGCCTTTATTCACTGAAGCCTAGCTGCAAAGCAAGCAAGCAGACAAAAGGCCAGATCCTAAGAATGATCCTCGTGCAGTGAACCTCCATGACACTCTGATAAAGAGTCACAGCCCAATACACGTCAGCCCATAATTCATAAATTAGATGTACAGAAGTGCTGTTGACCAGCCATGGATCGGAGGGGGTGATGGGAAGGGGTGCATTCACGGGCTCTTGGGACTGTCATGCTGAAATTCTGCAATATCAAAGTTTGAGATTATTTCTTTTCCCTCTTTTTGTTTACTCCCTCTGCTTTCTGCTAATTCACTTCTGCCACAGATTGTTTGTCACTTGCAGCTAATAAAATAATCCAGAAGTTTCAAGTGGGCTGAACAACCAACCAATCACCAAAATATTCTAGCTGCAGTCACTAGTTAAAGTAAATGAGCCAAACACTGCATTAGGTGTTTACACAGAGCTGCTTTAGGATTCAGGGGTCAATTTTTTTTTTTTTTTCCTTATGAATATAATTAGCATACCTTATCTCAACCAGTTGAGAATTTTTTTTTTTTTTTCAAAACAAGAACATATTCAAACCACTACGATGTTGTGGAATTGCTGTTTTTTCTCCTTAAAATGAAATAGCATGTGCATACAAATATATGTATAATCTGTTTTCAAGTATCCATCACAGGTTTTGCCAATAACATTTATCTCCTCCCTAGCTAATACTAAACAGACAACAAAAGAAACAAAAAATAAACTTTCCGCATGATGCCCATGGCAAGTTACTAAAGTGTCTTCTCCATCAGTTTTGATAGAGGTTGTTTTTATTCTGAAACAGGTTACCTGAACCCTTTGTTCTTCCACCTAAAATGAGTTGTATGGATGGTTTACAGGGCTCTTCATAAGATAGCTGCTCTTTATTAACATAATACCTGATCTAAATCTATCTGTGCGTTCAGTGGCAATTTCAGGTTAAAGAAAGAAATACTCGGTATGATAAGTGGCAATAACCACTATCAGTAATAAGGGAAAAGAGTGATTTATAAACCCTACTTTTAATATTCTTGTGGCACTTAATTCAGCCATCAGTATTCAAATCCAGCTGACATCTGTGGGAGCTCAGAGTGCTCAGCAACTTGCATAAGTACTCAATAATTGCTAGATTGAGCACTAATCCTGCAGTCAACGTTATGGGTAAGGGAAAAACCTAATTATAGTGAGATTATTTTTTTTTCAGGTTTATTTACTGCAAGAGTTCAAAGCAAGATCACATCATTGATCTCAAACTATAATACAATCAAACTCGAGAGGGAACTAAAAGCTTCCTTGTAGGTCTCATCTTCTGAAAACCTTTTATGAATATGAGTCAAGAAGAGATAATGAACACTTATAGGTCTCTAAGGGTTTGGTTTTTTTTTTTAAAAAAGTGAAATTATTGCAAAATAAACCTGCATAATTGTGATCAGTGAGCTCAGTGGCGCAGCCCTGCTCAGGCACCAGTTGAATGCAGGAATGAATTTCGCTGCTGATGGCTGGACTTGCACGATGCACCAGACTGACTGTGTCTATGCCCAGTCATACCCTGAAAATTCAACCCAGGAGCTCCGTGGTGCTTGAGCAACAAGTTTTCCACCTGATCTGACACGCAGGCTCCCACCGGAGAGAGCCTGGAGCTGTTGCAAAGCTTGCCTCAGCTGGAAGTCATTTCTTGCGACGCTGAAAGGAAGGTCCACTTCATTGCTGGATAAAACAGACATATAATTGTGCTCCCCATTGTGTGTGCCAAAATGAAGCCTCTTCTTCAGGCTTTTAGCCAGTTCACTGGAGGGAAGCTTCGGTGGAATATGAAGCAACTTGTCAAGGTGCAGCCTGAGTTTCAAAGAACATGAACATCAGCTGGCTTGCCTAAGTTAACGGAAACTCACATTTACTTTACTAAAGGAACTAGACATAAACATAAGGGTTAAAGTACTATCTTCCATAGAAGCAGCAGAAGCTACATATGAAATATTTTTGACTTGCAAACAAACAAGCCAAGGGCCTTATTCAGTTACATTCATAACCATATAAATACTCCCACTGTAATCAAAACTGGAAAAAAACATAGAAATAAGCATAAAGATAATGGTTTTTCTTTGTACTTACTTAGAAGCAGTGCAAAATTCTCTTACTGAAACTACAATCAGTGGCTTCTTTTCAAAACTTGAAAGAATAACACTCTGGGGAAAAGTAGTCCTAATGGATAATAGATTTTAAAAACAGATTGTATTTTTTGCATTCTTGAAGACCAGTTCAACTCCTTACATGAGGCTGGCAGTTGTTTGTTAGAGGGTTTTTTTGATTTTCTGCACACAGCTACTATTTTAGTCTTCTGCACTATTCTGAATTTTAATGGCATAAATCAAAGTTGAACTTGTTATCTGAGACTAAAAATCTCCTTATGATATAAGATACCTTTCCTTTTCAGTCTTTGAAGAGTTAAGATGAGAACATAAATTCAAATATAGGGGGGGGGGGGGGAATAAATAATAAAAAAAAGGAACAAACATGTAAATTTGTGAAATAAAGTTTAAAAGCAAACACAAAATACCCAGCCAAATTCTACTACTATTTAATACCAACTGAGAGAAGAAAAAACAAAAACAACTTCTCTCGTAGGTCACGGTAAGGAAAACATCACGTCTTCTAAACATGCAGTACAGGATTTAACAAATTAATCTAGTTGTTGTTTTTTAGGGTTTTTTTATTTTCTGTGGAACCAAACCCATGCACTATAAGCATGCTGACCAGGCTACAGTATGTCCCATGGCGATGACAGCAGTGAGCCACCTAAAGGCAAGGCCAAGCCACCAGTGTCCGGTCCTGTCCCCTGACGCCATACCCACAGTTGGCTCTCAAAAAGCACCTGAAAAAGAAACAGAAACCCAAGATACTCCCAGGTCACCAGAGGCAGCTTACATCTTTTGTAAACATGTTTTGTCTACAGCGTTAGCAAGGGTTTCAGGAATCAAAATATGAATTAAAGATGAAAATACTTGTTCTCAACTAGCAGGGATGGCCACCATCTTACCATCAGACGTTTCACAACCTGCTTCTCAATCCATTTCTCCTGCTTCTAAAAAGCATGAGAGTTATTGCAATGAAACAGGCAGCATCGTTTCCAAGCAAATCCCTTTACAGACTTTAATCTGAGGAAAAGAGATTCAAGGTCTGTCGCCAGTGGTAGGAGATAATCTTGTAGGGTAGCAAGAAGAAAGTGCCCGAGCTGTAGATAAAAGAGGAACTCCTGCCGTGGAACATTATACAAATGTTGAAGATGCTGGAAAGATGCCAGAGCTCCCTGGTGATGCAGGCTGGAGACATGAGGTACGCCGCCACCATCCCGCCGAGCGGCAAGGGAGAACAGTGGCAGAATGTGATCAAGCACAGCCTACACTAAGTGCCGGTGGGCACCTTTCATCTTCAGAGCTGTCAGAAAGCACGGTCCTTCGTGGAGAGCCTTTGCCACCGTGAACCATCCTTTGTTTACCAAGAGTGACGATGACTTAGACGAGGATGAAATACGTGGAAAAGCACTAACGGGACAATGACTTCTTTTTTATAAATCATCCACTATAATAGTGACGCCTAGCCCGTGAAAAATAATCCTGCAGCCAAAGCTGACACAATGTGTCACCATTAACTTTGTTAAGAATGATTTACCATAATTTACAGAAAAACAAAGAGGTCTAAACTGTAATGCAGTTAGAGAGACACGCTGAATGAAGGAGCCATTTATCATTGTCTCATGCAGGTAAAAGGAAAAAAAAGTTTGTGAAATAAGTTTCTTTGCAGATAAGCGAATTCATAAGTAGTATAAATTGAGCAGAAAATGGAAGTGACAAAGAAATTGTTCTAGTAACTGTTTTCTAGCTGTTTAGAAGATGTTCTGCACATGTAAACTGGTGCTAGGTAATGTCCCCCCCCAAACCAAAAACCATGGAATAAGTGACACCCCCTGGACGCCTTGGCAGATTGACTTTGTGGCCCAAATGAATCTGAAAGAACAGTGATTTCATACAAAAAAGTACTGTTGAGATAAGATGAGGCTCAGGTCTGGGGATGGGGTGGGGTTGGCAGCAGACGGGTATGCTGGTGGATATAGGGAGATGCTCATTACATTCATCTTCCCAGAAAACAAATGTGTGTTGATACCTCCTTCGTATCTGGATGAAAGAAACTCTAAAAAAAAATGATAAAAATTTGAAGGAATTACAGTGCCTATGAACACATGCTTTCATTAACCACCATACTGTTTATGAATATGCATTATAATCAGGAACTGTATGTATCTTCATTACTCAATTTTTTTATTACCATGCCAGTAGTAATGAACAGTACCTACGGCACCAGCCAGTGTTTCAGCTGTGTCAGAAACAGGATACTGAAGCAAAAGATGCTATACTAAAATATGCATGAAATATGCATGAACATGTTATGGGAAAGTTTTTATATGAATTTTAAAATTACATTCATGTACAATACTGTAAAATCCATTTAGACTCAAACACCTCATTGTTTCAGGCCATTGTGAGGTTGCTATTGAAACCTATTAACTCCACTTGAGCACAAACAGCCATTCTCTGGGCAGTTCATTAAAATCCACCCTTTCTTAGGCTCGAAGGGACTTCTGACTGTTTAGTTCCCATGGGAAATATTAAAAGAAAAAAAATTGCAGAGAAAAATCATAGCATGTCACAACACTTAATAGCTACAAATGGAGTAATTTTAAATAGTTTGCATTAACTTGATGGGATAAATATTCTGAGGTACTCAAGACCCTTAGGGAGAAGTGTCACAGGGATAAGCCATAGTGTGAAATTGCTATTTGAGTGCTGAATACCAATTATTTGTGATTTACTGTAATTTACTTTTAAACCCAGGAGCTTACCCAAAAGCAGTTGGTGTATGTTTTAAATGATGCATCAAGAACTTGAGATGTGAAATATCCAGGAACAGCAACAGAAACACCCTCAGACAGTGTTCAAGTTACTTCCAGCTACCATATGAAAAAAATTTTTAGGGAAAATGCGAGGAGCGAGGCACTGAGAGTGACATGTACGTAGACTATTCTGCATATGGGAAGCAAGCTAATACAACTATATAAGCTAGTTTTGAGCAAATTTACTCTTGCAAAGAGCTGAAATCCAAGTGGAGTGGGAGCCCACCCAGTCACACTGACTACATGGTCGTTACATATGGGCAAGAAGCTGAATTTTGTCCTTTTTAATGAGCTGTTAAATTGAGCTGGTCAGAAATCAGCTTCTACCCTGGGGAACATGCTTCTGCTTGGACCTCTTGAGGTCATTGCATCTTGGCATTTTAAGACCTTTCTCATGCCAGGAATCAACCTCTCCTCCACCTTTGACCAGCCACTTGACCACGGAACTTCAGCATAGCCATTTTGCCCAGTTTTTCGGAGGGCAGATGTTAGCTCAGAGTGGGGCTCAGTGCACCTGGCTTCAGGCTCCCAAACTTTCATTACGCAGCCCAAGTTAGCTGTCACAGGCACTTGGCCCCATCAGTGGTGAGAGGCAGCCATCAGCAGGAAGTGCACTGCCGCACCTGATCTTAAGACTGAATGAAAATATGTTTTTTTCTCCATTAAAAGCAAGTCAATAGCTTGGATGTTAATCAATTGGCCTGTAGTTGGTTTGAAGTTAGGTGAGATGAAACCAAAGCACACTCATGTGCTTCCACAGCGGAGGTGAGACAATCCAGCTTTCAGAAAGTAGGATATTACTTATTTAGAATAAATGTACCCATTATATAACTGCCTACATTTGCCACATTTCTGCTTCAAGATGTGAGAAGATTAAGGCTAAATCCACACTGTGCTCCAAATGGAAGCTTCTTCCCTTGACAAGACCAAATCTGTTCTGTCCCCATGTTGCAAGAAAACAAGCCCTTGATCAGGCACAGGACAGAAAAGAATTGTGCAAAGTAACTAGGGAGAAATTTCCAAGAGTTCAACCACCCAAAGCACACTAAAGGAACAGGATTTCAATAGCTGCCACCACCTATACTTTCAGCAATACCACTGCATCTTCAAGGAGCATCTTGAGGATACTCTTAGTCTAATGGTTTAGTTTTAGGTAGTCCTGCAAGGAACAGGGAGTTGGACCCAATGATTCTTTTGGGTCCCTTCCAGCTTGAGATGTTTTGTGATTCTCTGATTCTGTGAATCTTACACCAACTGGGACATTTGCAGGATGGTCCAGGTAATGTCCTTTGCAGGTGCAGATCAAAGGCTGTAATACTATCAATTCCCACCTTACAAAATCTCCTTCTTGTCGTGGCCCGAAATCCTTGCTTAATTCCAGTAAGAGTTATCTCTTGCACAACTGTGTACACTTTTATTCTCTTTGTAACCAGTGGACTAATCAGTATTTTCTCAGTCACTGTCGACATTGAAAAGGTGCACACCTGCAGAAGTTGCCTAACACAGACTTTGTGTTATGAAAGAAGCATTTTTTACCTCATCCACATTGTCAGAAGTACAAAACACGAGCAAAGCTATCTATAACACCTGCGGTATTCACATAGAAGACCCTGAGTGTCTCACAAAACCTTGTTTCTATCTCTCTACATCATCACTGCATGTCTGAGTCTTTTTGAATGTACATCACTTTTATGACAAGTCATGTAAAAATAAATATCCTGTGAACCCATTTCAAATAGCCAATGCTGGAAACTACAGTGATTTTCATTGACAAACTTCATTTTAACAAGGTCAAAGAGCCTCATTCTACTTTTTTAAAGCAATGGAAAATTTGAACTGCTAGACATGAAGCAAACTGATTTGGAAAGAACCTGAGGACTATGTGAGCAAGCTGAACCAAGCCATCAATCTGCTGTTGCAGCAGACGAGACCTTGTGCTAGGATGCATTACCAAGGTGGAGAGATGTGTTGATCAAGCTGTATCTGAAATATTGCACCACCTTTTACACCACCAAGTAGAAGACTGAGACCCACATATTGAAGGAAGTCTGGAGGAGGGAGGGAGGGTCATTGAGATAGAGGGCTGGAGCATAGGTACCATGAGTAAAGGCTGAATGAACTGGAATTGTTTAGCCTGGAGAAGAGAAGGCTTGAGGGGCACCCAACTGCAGTCTTCCACAACCAAAAGCAGAGTTACAGAGATGATGGATTCTTCTCATAAGCGGACAGAAAAAGGACAAGAGGCAACAGACACAGGTTACAGCAGAAGGAATCCAAATTGCATGTAAAAAAACCCAAACAAACCCAGCCTTTCCCCTTTGTGGGTGGTTAAGCTCTGCAACAGGTTGCCCAGGGTGGCTACAGCATCCTCATCCCTGGACACATGTAAAACTGGACAAAGTCCTGGGCAACCTGAGCTATTGCTGAAACAGAAAAGGAGATTAGACCCTACAGCTGCCAGTGGTCCCTTCCAACCTGAATCTTTTTTGTTATTATTTATTTCCGTTGCCTTTATTTTATGAAGTTAGCATTTTGTCATATCTCCAGTCTACTCCACATATTTTTCCATTGCTAAGTTGCTTTCTCTACAAGATGCTTTCTTGTTTCCACAACTTTGCTTCCCATCTAGTTTCAACAGACCACGTCATTAGCATTTTGCCACATTCTGGAATAAGGGACACAAAATTCAGGTTGTGAGAGGAAAAATCTCCTTCCTTGACACACTACTGTGCCACTAACAGAGGACTCTCCAATCAGAAGTCTCGTCTGGAGGAGCACAGTACTCCTTCAGTTTCACAGCTGCCCGTGACAAGATACTCTGCTCAATGTTATTCCCAGGATGTGTAACATTGAATAGCATCCAAGACAGGATCTCAGAATTATTTTTGTGAAATTTTGAGTAATTTTAATAGAAGTCACGAGATTAATTATGAAATGTCAGAAAAGTATTTTAAAGTTTCATAAATTTCCTGAACTCTTTTTGCCTTTCAATCTGGGAACTTGAGAAGATTTTCAATCTAACTGTTTTGATTCAAACAATAGGTCAGAAGGTCTCCCATTCCACAATTTTCTTTAAAATTTGCTATCCTAGATATTAGCAAATACATTTTTGCCTATAAAAATGGCAACTGGTACACATATATGTGTATCTATAAGAAATAAACTGGTCTTCAATATATGAAAAACTCAATTATCTCTGCAAAAAATATCCTAAAGCATTTTAAAAAAATATATTTTTCACAATTTCATCAATTTTCTTTCATTTAAATTGACATATTCATTTAATAGAATGAAATTCACCTGTGATATATTTCTTTCACTGAAATAAAAGTTATTCTTGGTACTGCATTGGATTCTGATTCTTATATTGACAATACAGTCTTTCTGCTATGGATTTGTGCAAAAATGTATGCACATAAAATCACTTTTCTGAAACAGCGTTTTGTCTTTACTGTCACTCTAAAATACTGAAGTCATTTTTAATAAAAAAAACACAAAACAAATTTTACTGCTGCTTAGTCTTTCTTCTGACTACAAAAAAGTCACAACCACAGAGCACCCAGTTTCATGGGCCTCAAGTTCTTCCTCATTTGTTTCCAATCCCGTTGGACTCATTCTATCTAATGGGAAGAGTATGAGATTACAAACCTCTGAGTAGTGCTGCATTACCATCCCTTTCACTCATTCTTACTGCTGTTGGTGTGAACCCTTTTTATGTTATAACTCCTACCAGAGGGAAAAGATTTCATGTATTTCTGTCCTGTAACTTGCATTTTTATTTTAAATCTTTAAAATATCTCAGCATTTTTCCTCTTGTTGATTACTCATAATTTCTTTTTCAGCAATTTTTACTTTTATGTGGCAAATGATTTTGTAACACTTCCTCTGAAAAAGATTATCTGCATAGTTTATATATTTTTTCACATTTTTCTTCCCCATTTCCTTTTCTCCCTAAGACAGCAGTCACATCACATAGCTCTAAAGAAAAGTACCATCTAGGCCTGCTTACGGCTTTACCCATAGGTAGGTTGTACTAATGGATAAAGTAGATAGGTGCATATCTCCCAGTGAATTCACGTTCTTCAGCTCTCTTGTCCATGCTGATAACAATGCTGATAGTTAATAGTTATTTCAAATTCCAAACTGGAGCTGAAAGCAAGAAAGAAAGCAAGGAAGAAAGCAAACAAGCAAGCAAGCAAGAAAGAAAGAAAGAAAGAAAAGAAAAGATGTCATTAAAAAGAAAATTTTATTTATCAAATATCTGACAACAGAGGAAGAGAAAGGCACCTGTAGATTTACTAGTTCTGTCCTCAATCAACAATTCAAATAACTATTGCTTGGAGAAAGAATGTGCCCAAGAATCCTCCTAAAGAGTAGGTCACCCTTCCTCAGAGGCGAAGTAATATAAGGCATGAATATTTCAGGAGTTCTTACGAAGCCTTTGGAGTTTGTCTCTGCCTTGCAAGACAGAATAATTTTTTACTTTTTTTTTTAGGATTTGTCACTACTCTTCCTTAGTACTTACAATTAATGCCCTATCAATTAAAGACTCTTCCTTGACTGCTTCTATCTCAAGAACTCAACAGGTCCAGTATTCAACTCTTTTCTCCCCTTTTTTTTTTTTTAGAAGAAGCTGTAACTATCAGCTACTTCACTTACATGTCATTTTTTGGTTTACTATCCCTTTTGAGGAAGAAGCAGCAACTCTGCAAGACACCTTAACTTTTCTCCTCCTTTGTACGCTCTTCTACAATTCACAGCTGCAAAGGCTTTAGCTTTTGTCCTGTGAGAATAAGAACCTTAAATTTTTAACAGTAAAATACTCTAAAAACCTCGTGGTTTTAAAAGTTAGTCAAGTAGCTACATTCAAAGCATTTTGCTTACCCAAAACGAAGTTGCTGAAGGTCCTTTTAAATGGTACTGCCCCACTACTCATTAAGATGAAACACAAATCTGGCTGTGTCAGACCTTTGCAAGTAACTTTATCACCATTTTTCACAGCACAGTTAGGGACTGGATACCTTGAACTCTAAGTAACATGCCTGAAATGCCTTCTTACAAAATACTTAATCTCACAATAAACCAAAAGCTATAGCTTATTAGCTGTTTATACTGTAGGTGGTATGCAAGGCTAGCTAATATCAGTTGATACCTATGAAAACATGTTCAACACTTTAATTCTCTGTTGATGTACTTTTTTAATTTCATTAATTTTATTCCAGAAGCAACGTGCAATGATCCCAGCATACATAACACTACAAGAATTTCAGGCTTAGTGTTAAAATATCTACATATGTTGCATATAAATCAAGCACTAGTGATTGTTTAACCTTTTCTTTGTCATGCAGTCAAAAAAAATAAGATAAAGACTTCTATATTAAAATATATTTCTCTTTCTGCTGCAAAAGTAACTTCTCCTTTCCCATGCCTACACTTTCTTTCTCTTTGAGATACAGCCAGCTTCCCAAACTTTGCAGTAAGACTTACTGACTCCCAGGGGAACCTGGTGCCCAGCTTCCTTGTATGCAAGTACTCTGTTTCATGAAACAATGCAAAACTATCTTTTCAAGATTTGTAACATTTTTATATACAGTTTTGATGCATTTATAGTATAAGCAATTTTCCTATTGTGTGATCTTAACATCATTTATTTGCAGCCAACAAGTCTTCTCTTTAGCAACCTTTTATTGAATCTTCAGTTACAAAATTAAGTTCTATATCAATACCCAACCTATAAATAATAAGGGTGATTGATAGACATGTCCAGGTTCACACTCCTAGTTGATCTTTGGAGAATTCCCACAAAGAATGTTCCTTCATCTGTAATGTAGTTACTGTCTTTTTCACTGGGTATGGATTTCTTCAGGTATCGATAGTTTCTTTTTAGGCATATAAAATACCTGTCTACGTGCTTTTGCAAAATGCTCCTGTTTTCTGTGGATCTCGCGGCTCTGCACGAACACAGGGCTCTGCTGTGAATACAGTTCTTCATGTGGCTTCTTAAAAACACACTTCTTTTATGTTCTTCAGACTCCTCTGAAGTCTCAGCTTTTGCTGTGCCTAGCGTATTCCTTTGGGTTTGATATTTGCAGTCCAGCATGGCACTGTCTTATTTTGTTTCCACATTAAGTCTATTTTTATTCTTACAAATATTTTTTTCTTATGAAATTCTAATGGTTTTCTCACCCTTTCCTCTAGCCTTTCCCCTCCTGCCACAAATTTTTGTTAGGAACTTTTAGTATTATTTTTCTTAATATTCTATATTTTCTTTTGCTTGCATTGTGTGATCATAATTACAACCTTGTTTAAAAAATGGATCCACAAGCCTTACAAATTGGCTTAGCAGCTTTACATGTGCTATGAAGGCCTTAAAGGCTTTCCCTCTTGAGTGAGATCAATACCAGAACTGAGAAGAACTGTGCTGAGGGCGGTTCCACCATTCCAAAATTGCTCTGGCTTCTTAAGCTACGTCTATTAACTGGCCTACTTTATCTTATTTCAACGTATACTGCTAAGAAAACACAGATCATCTACCCAGGACTTCACAAAAAATGCAATACCTTTCGCTCCCAAACTTCTTCATCAATACCACTTGGTTTCATAAAGAAATTATTTCCTTATCGAAAGTTAAATTATCTACAACATACAGAATTTGGGCTTCTTTGGAGTATTTTCTGTCTCTGCAATTTTAAGCTACCATCTTCTGGGTCTGCTTTCATTTCTCGTATCATATACCAGCAGTTACTGAGGTTACAACTGAAACACCGTTTCACGAGGACCATGAGGACCGTTAGACACTAATGCTAATGTTAGAAGGAAAAGTTTATGAGAGTGGAGGTTTAAGTTTTGCTGCAAGGCTAATTGACTAATTGACAACTGATAGTTAAATCAATCAGTTTGATCAATCCAGACAAGGGATACCACATTGCAACCCAAGCTACTTAAGGGGATGATTAATCTTACATACTACCTAGTTACTTAAGTATGTAGTACTTACGTACATAGTACCTTACCCTTAGAAATTTTGTCCATGGAATAATACTGCACAGAAAGTGTATTTTGTAATACACTAGGTGTATTTTTTATTCCTGTCAAAGAGCTTGCATTCTAACTTAATTTAAAAAAAAAAAAAAAAACAAAAAACCTACACACCCTGACATCTTAAAGAGTTAGTGGTAGAAGTTGCATAATCAGTAAATGTTTTGGTTTAAAACTGCAACTAGAAACACAGTAGTGTAACTCTGCAGTCAACTGACAAGGAATTGCTCATTTTAAAATTACAAATATTTCAAAAGCATTTATAGCACAGTATTTATATATATATACACATATATATAAAACAGAGATTAATTCTTAGGATATACTGCTGTACTGAAATTCTGCTTACACCATATCCAAGTCTTTAAATGCCACACATCTGAAATGTTACTTTTAACTCATAAAAAAAAAAAAAATAGACTGATGATACACTTTGTCATGAATACCAAATTTTTATAAAGTTTAATAGAAATTAATCACCTTGTAGTAGAGCTCTTCAAGAGCAACTGCATTGGCATGTTTGTCAACCCTGACCTTCAGCATTAGGGATGGGATTTTGCCTTGAGGGTTCGAACAGGACCTATCTCAGAGACATGAGAGGCATGACTGTCGCACCGTGGGCTAGCGCATTCCCCCATCCCATCAAATCTTTAAGGCGAGAATGAAGAACTGCTGATTTTGTAAATAATTTAAATCTTTAGCTTTTTGTCTGGTTCTGTGGGGAACTGTATGTGTGTGTGCCTGGTATCAGTCTGACCTACCCTGTTCCACATAAAAGAAACCAAGACTCCAACTCGTAGTAATTTGGGTGCCCTCTGCTGAACCTTCACTGGTGGCACAGATGGCTCCTGCATACCAATGCCTATCGCACACTTTGTTGTTGGTGGAGAACGACATACCTGACTCAGTAATGGATGAAGGGATTGTGAACAGCTGACAGTGGTTGTTTCTTGCTGAGGAAAAAGGGGGGGGGGGGGGGGGAAACAGAGCATTTCTATGCAAGCTCTATGCATCACGTTTGGATCCAGTTTCAGTATGGGAGTGACTCTATAAGCCTGTGCACAAGCATAATGTGTAAATTGAGGGTTATATGTTGAGACATCTCCTATTTTGACACGTGGAGTGGTCAGTGGTGAAGTGGGGAAGGTAGAAAGTCAGGTACACAAGCACAGGGTGCCTGCCTGTTCACGTCAGAAACCATTCTCCTTCCCAATCTAGATCAATGATCATTTTAACCATATACCACCTCAGCAATTCCTGGAGAGGAATTAGATCCCCCTCCCTACATTACTGGTTTGTAATAACTCCTCCTGTCCAACAAATCTTGAGTTATTTCATATCAGGTAAAAAAATAAAAAAGAAGCAAAAAGCAAACCCATATGACAATAACAGATAAATAGAGGCTTATTCCTGCCAGAGGGAAAGCTGCAAGTTTGAGCATCCTAGGGTGAGGGGGGACTGCGGTGAAGCCAAGTGGCATGTACTGTAAAAAGGTGATTAAATAGGTGGAAAAGCTACTCACACTGAGTAAAAGCCAAGACTGAGCTCTGCTGTGCTTTCAAAACACATATACAAAATTCTGAAACACATTTACAAAACAAAAAAATAGATTTTAGTATGTATGCTGTGTCTGAAATCCTACCCTTCCCTATGTCAGTCCTTCCTTACTAACTTGCTGCAGGCAGCTCAACATTTTAGAGGTTCTGGGTCCTTCCCGGGAAGTCGAACTACTCTCCTGGGCTTAACAAGGGGCCTCTCACCATCCCAACAGAAGGAACGCCAAAGTTCAGCATTGCAGCTCTCACTGCTGGGGAACCACAACAACTTTTTTGGATTTAGTCCAGAAATAACACATGGGGAGATGAAGAGGGGCAGCAGATGTGCAATGGGCAGAGAGACAGACCATAGTGCTGAGGCAGGAGGAAAGGGAAAAGATGAAGACAAAAGTAAATACAATACAGTGATGTCAGAGGAGAAAAGCCACGCAGGAGATCCCACCTCAGGAATAAACAGAAGAGAAAAGGCAATTGGAAATACAGGAAGCAATACTACAGCAGAAAAGATACAGAAAGACAGAAATGTGTCCCAGGGGGCAATCTAGGTAGAAAACACTACCTCCAGGAAAAGGAAAACAGGGAAGAAATATCATATCAGCATCCATTGAAAGGAAAATTGGCCTGACAGGTGAATGAATTATTGAACTTTGTTAGCTATAAAGTAAAAATAACATGCACACCGAGACATGTATTCCTCCCCCATTCCCATATCTAGACCGAGATGCAAAGCCCCAAGCTGTATATGTACAAGATGGGTCACAGCCTCTTCCTCTGATGAGCTTTTGGTTTAATTAACATGAAAGAAGCATAACTTGCAAAAAGAGAACTATGGTTAGCAAGAAAATGAAATATCTTTTCCTGTCTTCTTCTGTAGTAAACACACATATCCTTCCATCACTGCATATTTAATGTTATTGCTACAGAGTGTACTAAAGCGCCAGCCCCTTGGTGAGGTGTGTCTTGCACCTTTCCCTCCTGCCTTCTGAGAGCACATAAATTCAGCAGCCAGCTGCAGTTCTTCTGCAAGGACCTGCTCAGTAAGGTCTTGCTGCTGGAGAGGAACATTTTAGTTCCTTCCATCTAAAAATTACCCCACCACACTTCCAGCTCACGTATTTCAACAATTCAAAGGCAGCATTTTTCATTTTTCTGAGATACAAAAATGTCCTGTCTATGCAGGTGACATCCAAAATCTTAATTAGGCCAAGCAGCAATGTGGTGCTGTAATTCCTCTTATGCTTCCTCTTCCACAGAATCACAGAATGGTCAGGGTTGGAAGGGACCTCTGGAGATCATCTAGCCCAACCCCTGATGACAGCGCCTCATCTATTCTCTGTGGCACCTCTTATCTGCCCTTAAGAAGCTTTTCTTGTTGTTTTTTCCATGCAAAATGGAGGGTATCAGTTCAAACCCTAACCAAGGATGTTCTTGAAATACACTCCTTATCTTTCATCTGGCTCACAGGTAGCAGCTTCTGTTACAAACACTGTCTTGTATTGAACTAAAATAGTGGTAAAATATTGTCTGTACTCAGTATATCTTGATATTTAAGTTGATATCTAGGTAATACATTACAGAGACATTCCAGTACAAGTACTTGAACTTCAAAAGAACAGTTATCTTTGCAACACAAGGGTGCAATAAACAGCGGTAGCAAATCAAAATTGACAGGGGAACTTGTTCAGAAAGCATATGCTTGGAAAAGCAATCATCAACCTGCTCCTCTGCCTTGCAGAAGCAGGGCTTCAGGGATTGCCTTCAGATTAGGCTCAATAACAGCACAGCTTGAAAGAGCATGTAAACCAAAGTAACTACAGTAGGCATGGTGTCTGGAACCATAATCAAATAAATGCATAGCAATCATTAAACAGAAAAGGTAACTAAATATGCAATAATCCCTGTAACATACCAGAAGCAGCTAACAAAACAAATGAGAACAGCATGAAGGAATACTAAACACTCGAGTCCTAACTAAATGATTCATGCTCCCAGCTTACCATTGTGGGTGCATCAATTGCAGCACTGTTATTACACATTGTCCCCAGGCCACATTTTCAGGATTCACATACACCTTTCTGGTACCGGCTACCCAGCTGCTGCTGACTATAAATGCAAAACACAAGGGCACAAAGGCTTTGCATACATTAAATATACATGCCTATAAACGTGGGTACCTAAATACAAACATCTCACTGTTTCTTTCATGCTAGTACAAGTTAAGCTGCTACTGAGGCATTAGCTTTTTGGGGCAGAGCATTTAAATATCAGCACCCTATACCATCAATTTCAGAGCAGGCTATGGCACTGGTTTTAAATAAGCAGGGTACTCACTTCCTTAACTGTAGTAAAAATAGAGATGCAATTATTAGTAAAGAGCTACTCCGACACATAAAGCTGTCAAAAATTAAAACTTGTTGGAGTCCATTTACATTACATCACCAAAAATCATCCTTCTAATCAACTGAGGGACAATCTTGACCGATCAAGGCAGAATCTGGTTTGCTTTGGTGTGGTATTTTTCCTGTTGGGATGCTTACAAGCCCATTTTGGAAAAAACTGGACAATTATCCCAGCCCATCACAACAGGGATGAGTCCACAATCAAAAGGATGCAAGTAACATTGAAACGTTGGCGGAAGGTTCCACAGAAGGAAAGAGAACTGGTCAGACAAGTCAGTAAGGAATGGACAAGGAGATGCTATTTGCACAACAGGAGAGAAATCAGTTCCTGAAATGGTTACAGACAGACCATGCAGAAAACTAAGTCTCTGGACAGGACAAAAAAATATTTTTGGCCTTTGTAGTTACTGATTCTTAACAGTATAGTGTACAGACACAAACTGTTTAGACAGAACCTTGCCAGCATCAGGCTAGAAGGTCAACTAAAAGTTGTTGCATGCTTTGGGCTTTGATGCAACCGAGAACTGTTTGCTCAAAAAACAGGTGTTTGCTTTCATCCTTACATTGTGACTTCCATTCAAAGGACACAATGCGCTTTGCAAACACTTTTCACTTGAGTTATAGGTCCCACCACAGGTGCTATGCAAATGCATTTGCATTTCTATTGTGGCTTCCATGCAAGGGACATGGTGTGCTTTACAAACACACATTTCACCACAGCCATAGGTCTCACCACTGACAGCATTTAAAGCTCGTAAAAGAAAAGGTACAAGAAGCACTGAAAAGAAAGCTTGACATTTTAGCCAAGGTTTTTGCTGTTCCTGCCATGACCAGAGTATTGTTGACCAGCAGTGTGGTGACCTGGAAAAATCTGACAAGTTTTGTGGTGAGCTAGTTTCTTGCCTGTTTCACATATCTAGAAGGCTATGAAAACTGACAGAATTTTGTTTTTTAACAGTATACATTGTAGGCTCTTGTTTTGTATTCATGTACTTTTCACTACAGTGTTTTTTTGAGAAATCTACTTTAGGTGTTTTGAGGTGCCCTCAAAGGCAACCACCTATTTTTATTATGAATGGAATCTAGGAGTTTAACTTCAGTCTCTAAATTGTATCTGTATCAAATGCCTCCAGAGAACTAATTGAATATCAATCTGACAAAGCTGCTGGAGCATCTAATGTAGCAAACAGAATAAATCCAAGTAGCACAGGAAAGACAAGACTACTTTTTGCCCCATATGTGTTTCTGCAGGCAAACTGGACCAATTGTGCTTTGGCAGAAAGGTAGGGGGTGGAAATTTTCATGGAATATGATGACTACAAAGAAATCTGCTTACTTTACAAGATCATTAGAAGAAGACCTGTGATTAAGGTTCCTGTTTCATGCTTCTTGATAAACCAGATTTCCATTGCACTACAGCATGCTGGATACTTGGCTATTTTGGAAAGCCAAGCATTAGAAGCTTCTTTGTTCTCCATAGAACTTCAGCCTTCGAGTATTTTTTGTAATTTCTTACCTTAAAAATGGAACTAAACTGTTATTAATTAAATTATTATATAAACCACTTTAATCCTGCTATGATCTCTGCAGTGATACCCTGCAGCAGACAGTTTTGTGACCTACACTAAAACAAGTTTCTCAATAAAACTGTTCCTTGAACAGAAGTAGCACGGCAAAAGCCTTGCTTAACACCTCCTGTTATCCAAGGAACTTTTTTTCTTCAATCTCATGCTTTAAGTACCATAAATTAAGGGTTTTACATAAGCTCAAACTCTCCCTTCCCGCCTAAATTCAGGCTACTGCCCATCTCTGCAAGGACAGTAATGCTTCCTCAAGCAGCTGTTTTTAATACAATTACTGTTTGAATTTTCGTTCCACACCTATGTTTCCTAATTTTTGAATGAACTATGGAATCAGGAGGTTTCCTCTGGTTGTCAGGGCCAAGCAGGGCCACTGCATCTCACCATGCTGCTGTTTTGCAACCTTTTTAAAATTCAGAGCTTCTGCCACCCTTGCTTAGGTAGCACTCCCATAGTCACCAGGAATATAAATGGACACAGAACGGTATGAGTGAATCAACATCACCATAGTTGCTCCCCTGACTGAAACTTGCAAGAAGCTACCTTCCAAATGGCAAGCAAGGTCCTACATATTTTGTACAAAGTGTGTCTGCTGGCATTAATGCTCCTACACATGCTCTACCAGCTGGCTGGCAGTGGCTGAGCCAGCTCCTCTGCTGAGCAGCAGCACGACCTCTATCTACCAAAGATTACAGCAGCGTGAAATTCTTGCTCCCCAGCCCAATGCTAAGCAGGATGAAAAAAGGTACTGGTTCAGCCCCTCATGTGCTGGGAAAAGGCACCATGGTAGATCTACGATATCTAGCCGTGAGGTACACGGCTACCCTCTTATTAAGGAACAACACGTAAATTAACACATTAATGCTTTATGCATTACATATACCGCAATACCCAGTGATGAACTAATTATGTTTAACCTGATGTGTCACTTCAGGCATCAGCTCCAAGACCTACATAATGTGTTACATAAAGTTTACTTTGTCCTATCTACTCTGACCATTTTTCATCTTGTACTAGTCACTTTCATTCCTTCCCCTAATGACTCATTACAATTACTGCTTGCTTGGGGCAGGATCTGGAAAGAGAAATGTAGATCCTAACTCTAACATGGCAGGTACTCAGTACTTCTCCTGGTTTTGGCCAGGACACAATGCAGGTAAGAGATGAAGTGCAAGGGTGTTCTGCAAATTCTGTATTTTCAATAGAAAAAGGGATCATCTTTAGTATAAACGTGAACAGATCATAACCATCGACAGCCCCACAGATTTCTCTGAAAGTAAAAACAACAGGATCCCAAAAGTCTTCCGTCAGGCAGGATAAGGAGGTTTTGCATAAGGGTGATCGAGGTCTGTAATGCCTTAGACAGATAAGCCCTGAGGTGCAAACCAGCCTCACCAGCTGCCACGGTGAGAAAGGCAAATTCATAGGGAATCAGGCTGACAGAGGTAATGCTGGCAGTGCTCCCACACCTGGCTGCCACCAATTTCACCCGCTCAGCTGAGCTGGCTGCCTTAAGATTCTTGCTCTTGGAACTTACAAGATACTGACCTTTCTGTACAATGTGCAGGGGCAGAAGGTTAGGATTTAAAACAGTGATGCTCACAACATTCAGACAAACACAGATGCCCTCTTTGACACCACTTTTATGGCTAGAATGAGACGGCATAGGAGGAAATTCATAGCAGACAAGGAGAGTACACATTTACTGGTAGTGCTGTGTGATAGGGCAGAATATGTTTTTTAAAAATAAAATTAGCAGGAAAAGACCTGGTTCAAAATATTTCATTGTTCTGGTAATGAATGATTAGAGAACACCAATATATGTATTTTTAAAGGATTTGATTTAACAACAGTGTCAGACACAGCAGATTATTTTTCTCCAGCACAGACTGAAGAAACATGGATGACAGTTTAGAGGACAAGAAAAGGCTATAGCAAATGAGGCTTAAAGTACCAAGCAGTGTGGACAGCAGCAGAAATAATGGCAAGAGTTTGCATGAAGGAAAACCTGGCAGACAATAACCTCAGTGTCAGCACTGGGAGAGAACAGCCCAATAATAGTAGTGTCACAAGTCCAAGCAAGATCACAGCAAGGACAGTGGACGCGGCATCAGCAATATAACCAAAGAGGAAATGGCTTTTGGGGATAGTCAAGGCTTTCTTCAATTGCTTTGATTCATTTCATATAACACGCGGCCATCTCCCGTACTGGAGACGCACCACCAATGGCAGCACCAGTGCTGCATCTCTGGCCAAAGCCTCTCACGCTGCTGTGCTTTACAGCAGACACCAAAGGAGAGCCTTCGTGTTCACTGACTCTCTTTTAAACACCAGGCAAACTTTATGTTGAAGTTTCCATTTCGTTCAAATCATCCAAACACAGACACACGTCACGGGGCAAGCGTAGCAAACTAAAAACCATCCAAGTTATACTTTAAAACTACATTTAGATTTGTCACTTTGGAAAGGGTCTTCCCCTTCCCTTGTCTTCCTATTGTTAGGATGCTTATGTCATTGTTAGATCAGGGATCACATTAGATCTCCATGCAAAAGTGTGTGTCCATAGAAATGGACATGAGTTTTTTCTGGGTTTGCACTGAAATGAACATCTTTTCCTCTCCCATTCTGAAATAAACTTTCATAAAACCTAATCAGGATAGTAATCTAACATTTTCCTAAAGGCTTTTTTTCTTACCAACACATGGAATAAATAAAATGGGCTACAGAGAAGCTGTTAATGACTTGCTTTTAACAAGCCATAAAAAATCACAAACGTTACCCAAGAGTGGCATTTATTTCTGCCTATGCAGAATTAAATCTCAAGGTAAGCCCCTTATTTACACTGAAATTCACATTTCAGATAAAAGTACAACCACGTACAAAACTAAATGACAAAGTAAAACACACACACATATCAATGAGATTAACAAATAGCATATATAATTAGCACTTGAGTGTAGCAGACAGGATAGCAACTGAACGTGCTGAAGGAGAAATGCAGGCCGAGTTTCAGGATACTGTACCACATGTATCCTCATAGGAAAAAGAACTAATTCAAACAGCATCTCGAGATCTCAGATATTTTCTTTCATTTTATGTTTGCTGGAATTTTCTTTTGCCCTTTATGTTACAATGCTAGGGAACTGCAAATACTCAACGCTGCACAGCACTTTGTATTTTGATTATTACTGAGGTCAGGAGGACTTCTAGGCTGCATTTAGTCACACGTATCCTTCTCTCACAGATTTAAATCCAGTTTATTAGCATAGGGTATTACATATAATATTAGCTAGATTATTCTGTACGATAGCAGAGTATTCCCTAAATGCACTCAGCATTGTTTATACAGCTGCTGATTTTATGCTTTCTTTTTAAAACTGTATGAATACCAGCACACAAAGTGTGAACAATTTGCAATAGCCCCTTCTGAAACATAGACAAGCTGCCACCAGATGGCAATAAAACCCAGCAAATGATCAAAATTCCGACTTTACACAATGTTCAAAATCACTTTTAATTGTTGCCTTTCTTTCTTATGGCTAGCGAACACTAGAAAAAAATCCACCCACATAATTCAAGTGCTGTTCACAATTCATAAACACCTGAAATGAAAACTGTCAGTATTTACATATTACACCAATACAAGTGACTTCAGTGAAACAATATAATCGCCCACCATAGACATATATGGCCCCAAAAAACTAAGTATTCAGCATAGCTCCCCTGAGTTGATAAAAAACTTTCACAATGGCCTCAGTTTCAACCATATCCACATTCTTTCTCTTCTTCTTTCACAATGGCCTCAGTTTCAACCATATCCACATTCTTTCTCTTCTTCTTTAGTTACCCTTTTAGTATTTGCCCAAATTCAGTTAAACTAATAACACCAATCACCATGACTGAGACCACTTCACATCCTTCCTTTTCCACTCTTTTGTAATACCAGGTGCTTTCAGTGCAAGTGCTATCACTGGGATCTACAATGCACACTATCACCTGCTTTAGCTGCTTTCCCTTATTAACAAGAACTTCACTATTTTAAAATGTATTGTCAGGTGACACATAAGCATCTTTTTTCTCCTTAAAGACCACTGCCTTTTTTTCCCCCATTACCTGTGACAGCATCAAGCATATCTCATTCCGTTTATTTAATGGTTTTACTCAGGTACATATGCAAGAACCTGTTCTCAGTGAGTATATTGCCATGTCCATAAGAAATTTACTTCAGAGAAAAAAGGAAAAAAATACCCAGCTACATAAAATAACCTACACCGGTAGATGAGAAAAGTTCCAGAACTTTCTCAGACTCACTCAGTTAAGCAGATAATGCTATCAAGGCTGTATTTTCATACAGAAGTACACGTGGCCATGCACAAAAACAGAACAGTCACAGTGAATGCCAAAGAATAGCTGTGCAACCGATAGATGACATATATAAATGATGCCAGTGTGCACCAGTCTGGGACTTCTTGTTCTTCAGCAACTGTTCCAAGGAATATTTCTTAAGCACTTCGTCGTCAGGGTTAGTTTTGTAACAATTACATTGTCTGCTGGGAAGGGCATTATGCTGAACTACCAAAGCACATACTACATTAATCAACCTTGTTCACTTTTCTAATGCTTCATTAATTTGGGTCACTTGGATCTTTTGCTCAGCTAATTCTTCATCTCCTCATGTAATAGCAGAACGCTAAGGGGGTTTTGCTTCTTATCCAATTAAAAAAAAAAAAAAAAAGAGGAAAAAAAAAGAAGAAGATAAAGGTTGAAAAAATACTAAAGTATCTTGTCATCTCCAAAAGTAGGAGACGTGAAACTCTTTGGTGATTTGGGATTCTTTGTGCTCCTCTGTTTCAGCAGCAGGAAAATGGGACTTTCTCCCTTTGCAGCCCTTCCTGAGGATCACTGCTGAGGTTGCTGCAACAATTTATCTGTTAAATCACTTTATTGAAGCCGCATGAGGCTCACCGACAAACCCTGGAGGGGAGCTCCGCCTTGACCATCGGAGAATTGTTTGGTCCTGGTGAATGCAAGTACGTGACATCAATGTTGGTCGTGTTTTCCATAATTTAGCTGCTCAACACTACCCTTCCCTGCACTGCAGCAATTAATGAGGCCCTTAATGTCCCCTTAATCAGTCCCCACTTAATGTCACTGCTCTGCTGCCTTCTTTGCGTGACTCTTTTCCCAAAAGTTATTAATAGCAGTTTCAAAGATAAAAACTACTGACAACTCCATATGTTATACAGTAGATCTCCTTCCTTGAGGAATTTATTTAAGTAGAGAAGTTGCAAAAATTTCTAAGCTGTTGTTGAAGGATAAATCAACACCCTCTATCAGTGAAGCATTACATCTTTCGCGAGTCCTTCTGTGCCCCTGCCACGATCAATCCAATAAATATGTGTGTGTGCCCCTTCAACAGAGCACAGGGTACTTTTCTTGGTCAAGTTCTTAGCAGGTACCATGGGCCATAAAAAATAACATCCATTTTCCTTCTTCAGGGGCTACTTTTAATACTTACATGTGGTGGGTGAAAAGGCAGTAGATAGCAATCCTGTGATTCAGACTTAGCCATGCGGGTGTCAGAAATTTAACATAACACTATTCTACCCATCACAGTCCTCTTCAGGAGTTTTAAACAGGAGGTATGTTAATTTCTGTCTTCGGTGTGAAGGTGACTTCAACCAACCCCAGCAGGCTAATGCAATAGCAACAGTTTCAGCAGAGCACTATCTTCAAACCTGTTCAGCTAAGATTTTTTTTCTCAGTACTGTTTTGTCATCCTGCTGAAAAGGACTCTTCTTTTGCAGTCTTCACAGGGTGCAAGATTAACTCCTGGAAGGCACTTAAACCCATGTGCATTAACAATTTACCCATCAAATGAGGTTGCCCATTTTTAGAGAAACTTCAGGGGAAAAAAGTCTTACGTTGCCTCACTTACACTGATCTTAACACACGAATGCCATTACAAGTTTTGTCACCTAATATTTCACTTCTTTGTGATTTCCATGTTCTTTATTCTACTGTGTCAGTGATTTCAGTGAAATGGATGTGACTACATCCGGAAGAAAGGCTTGATCTGTTGGAGTAAGAGGAAAGCCTGAAGCTTTTCTTCCATGCCTTAGTAACCATGTCATCGTCACAAACTAAAATGGGAGTAAAGGAGAAAACACTCATGCTGCTAGCTTCAGTGCATTAGTTCATCTACATCAGTGTTGCTCAGATCATCTTGGGTCTGCGTAAAAGTGCTGTTCATTTAACACAAATATTCTTCAGGTTAAAAAAAAACAAATCCCAAATTACTAGTCAGTTTTATACTTCATCCAGCACAGTAGTAAGAAAGTATGAGTCACTACAAGTGAGGAAGAAACTCACAGAATGTCATTGCCAAAACTGATGGTTCCTGGAAAATCAGGCAGAAACTCTTTAGCTACATGTTTCACTTACATGCCTAGCTCCAGAACTGAATGCAGGCAGTTCTGCTGGGACCAAGCACCAGTATGTGTGGAGAATTAGGCATCTGAGAATGGGACTCATAAGCAATGTTACAGTGAATCCACAGCTATCTCTGCTAGTCCACAAACTGTCCTGAGACACAGATCCGCCTTACCTTGCTGCTGCATAGCTACTGAGTTGGGGTGGCAGGGAAATTAATCCGCTTGCTTGGAATCCACACCCTGGAGAGAGGAAAACTTCAGGCAGATTAAAAAAACCAAGATCAGTGCAATTTCTGGCACGTCGGGATGCATAAGTTGCACACACGTTGTGGCACAGAAATGAAATAGTACAAATTTCCCTGCACAAATTACATTCAGTACAAGTTAACTTATCTGTCTAGATGCCCTCCAGCCTCTGTATGGTCTTTACGCACACACACACGCATGCACACATGCTCACGCATGCACACACATATGCGCACACACACGCATGCACACATGTGCGCACGCACATGCATGCACACACACATGCACACACACACACAGACACACAGACACAGACACACAGACACACACACACGCACACACACATACACACAGACACACACACATGCACACAGACACACACATACACACAGACACACACAGACACACACAGACACACACACACGCACACACACAGACACACACACATACACACAGGCACACACAGACACAGACAAACACACAGACACACACACAGACACACCAGACACACAGAGACACACACACACACACACACAGAGAAACCATAAAAACCCCACAAGAACGACAAAGGCCAGTCCTGTCCTCTGGTTGTTTTTTTTTTAAACCAGGGTACCTGAGAGGAACTCAGAGGTAATACTGTTAACCACAAGTGCCTACATACAGACTTCCAGATAGTGTATGCCAGAGCCACGTATGGGGACCCTCCTGCACATCACTCTGCGGCAATACCTGAACTCCACAGGCACACGGCACAGTGCTGGGGGATGCTTCCCCTGGGAAAAGGCAGCATGACGACATGCTGTCATCTGCCAGATGGCTGCTATGAGTGGAGCGGAGAAGAGGAGTAGCCTCGCCTTGCAAACAAATTTGACAGGCGTGTACCCACAGATATATACCCCTCAAACAACCACAGCGCCATCACGGTGAAAATGTGATATGTTTTCAGGTTGTATCCCTTAGGGCTGGGAGCCAACAAATGCCCAATTTCTGGATCCTGACCAGCTGGAATAAGGCAAAGACCAAGCTGCTCAACTCTGGCAAAAATGAGCCATGCAAAACTTTCTAATAAACCTTTGAGGTGCTTCTGAAACATCTTAAAGGATGAGCAGGAATCCGGCCGGGTTTTTCCCATGATCACGGTTCTGCCTAAGCTCCACTTCAAATGTCTATATCCTCTTTTTTCATTCCAACTTGGCCCACCCTGTGGAACACAAGATGCACCAAGGAACTGGTTGAGGCATACTTTCTGCTCACCTGTGAAGAAGCATTTCTCATTTCTGCCAGCAGCTCCTCCTGCCATTTCCCCTTTACTCTTCCCCAGCTCACAAGCACTCCACTTGACCACTTTACACACTAACACTAAAAGTTACCAAAAATCCTTAAAACACCCGTGCTCAGTAGACCATCCTGCATCACTACGCTCTTGCACTGTCCTTTTCTGTCCGAGTGATCTTCACGCCCTGAAGCTCCAGCACAAAGCCACGTATGGCTGCCAAACCCACAGCGATCACCCCCTGCCACCTCAGGTTTGGCGTGGGCACAAAGGCTGACTTGCAGTGCTGAGCACCCTGTACATCTCTGCGTGCCTGGGAAACCCTCCCCGCAGAGCTGCTGAGCCAACAAAGGGTGCACAGCGCCCGCATCTTTGTTTTTTAGCAGTACTCACCCGCAGAAAGCAGAGGCATTGCTTCCACCTTGCTTGAGGGGCCAGAAATAGAGTAGTGTGGCCTCCCCAGCAGTGATAACCATCACCCTTGCTGCCAAAATGCTTATCTCACTAATAAAGGCAGGGTAGATGGGCTTATTAGTTTAGCTCAGAAAGCTGAAGTAAAATAATGGTCTAAAACAGAACTTGGCTTGCCTCAGGGTCATATTCTTTCTAAAAATACTGCCTTACTAAAGGTCTGAAACTAAGCTGAGGGAAAGCTGGTGTGCTGAAAGCTGGTCTGTTCTTTTTCCAGACTATAAACTAGTCTAATAAAAGATATTACCTCTGCTACAATCCTTGCTTACCAAAAAGCATAACAGCTTATTTCTGGAAATAAAATCGCAGTATATAATTTTCCATTTTGAAACACAAAGCTGACGAGGGTCCTTTGATGAACCAAAAGAAAGGAGAATAAAAAAGTCTTAGTTATCTTACAGAGCTCCAGTCCAAATATTTCAGAAATCTTTCTTCTGCTTTTGCTGGATGTTGGGAAAGATTCTGTGATAAAAGCACAAACAGCAAATACCAGGGACTTTGTAAAGCAACATCTATTACAAGATTTCCCTGCAAACTGCTAGCAAGAAGAAGAGATGAACACAGAAAGAGAGCATGCAAAAGCAGTATTAATGACAGAATGGTGGAGCATGGTCCTTAGTACCACCATGACCCAAGTGTGAAGCCAAACCCTGCTTTCTCTGGCAACATATGGTCAAACCTTATGAGAAAAGCTTTGTAACGTTTTGCCTCCTAGGTGCCCAGTATCATTCATGGCCTTTTTTTTTTTTTTTTTTTTCCATTGGATTTCATAATCCTGCTCTGTCTCAGATCCTTGCCAAAGACCTTCTAGGAAGTTTTTATTAAAAAAAAAAAAAAAAACAAACAAAAAACCAACAACACTGAGGAACGGTGGCTATCTCATGTATTTCAAGGAATATGTCTTTAATATGTCTTTACATGTGTTTTTATATATAACCATGAGCCTGAGCCAGGGGTGGAGCCCTGCAGCTACGACACGGACCCCAGAGAGATGGTGGCGATGTAAACACGGAGCCCCTGTAAGGACAAAACAGGCGTGAGGAAAAGCTTAGAGCCCAAGCTCTGTGGAACCAGTTCCTGATCTCTGCAGCAGCAGCACAGGTATCTCTGCAGCGCGCTTTCAGAAGAGGGAGCGCCCCGCTGAAATACTGAATGGCTCCGAACAGACCCAGATTGGCTCAGGCACATCCCCCAGCTTAGTCACAGTGCCAGCCCTTTTGGCAGGAGATGGAGGAGTTGGCAGGAGCCCACAGATGAATTAGCTGCAAGGCAAGAAGGGGAAACCACCGCAGAGGGAGCAGGAGGCAGCAACAGGGACAACCAAACCCGGTGCAGAACACGGCCACGTCCCTTCTGTACTATGCTTAGTGCTGTAGCTCTGGCCCTGTTTGACTGTCCCTCGTCCTCTCTGCAGCAGGTATTTCAAGCACATGCTTATATATTACCGACTGCAACTGTAAGTTTGAACTTTGGTCGTGTTTTCCATCAGAGGTTAGTTTAAGCACGAGTTTAACTCATTGTTTTCTCAGATTAACAGCAGCAGCAATTATTTTCTCAAACCAAGACTTGCAAACATTAATTTTTATATGATTAACTCAAATTGTATTTTTGAACTCTAATACACCTCAGAACTCAAATTACTCTAAGTCATTACTTAGCAAATCTTTTGAGGTAAAAAAAAAAAAAAAACAAAACACACACACAAAAAAAAACCAACAACAAAAAAAGCCCAACAAAAAACAACGAAAAACCCAACAAAAAAGAAACAATCAAGCCTAACTACACATTGCAAACAAAATATTTGAGTTTGGGTACTTTTCTTACTGATAGTATGTAAATTCTGAAAACAGAATGTTCAGAAATACAGCATTTTTCGTGTGCACATCCTTTCTCACTCATAAATATTGTTCTGCAATGACACAGCTATGACCGGGGAATGCTGCTGCTAGCTCCCAATTCCTTCAAATTCAGACGCCAGTTCCACAGACTCTCAGGTTTCTTTACATCATCGAGGATAGCATTCTCCATTAGAAAGCCCAAAATAAGCCTACTTAGTACAATTTTCTCTTCTGTCTTCCTCGGCACTGACAGCTGAACAGACATTCCAGTGCAGGTGGCACCAAAAGGAAGGTCTGCAGACATCCCTCTGCATGTAGTTTTGGAAGCAGCTCCTGAGTGCTGCAGTATGTAGATCAACAATATCATAACATGACCTTGTATCTCACCATTCCACACCTTAATGTGACATTATTTCACAAATGTAGCATCATAAGAGGTATGAGGAGGGGAAATTTTGTTCTTCTCATTTTTATGGATGGATTGAAGATCTTATACAATGAAGGATGGCCATAAACAAGTCTGCTAAGAAAACTTCATAAGTGCATTTCACATCTTCCGTTCTTTCACTGCATGAAATACAGAAATGGTCCCAGAGCATGCTTTTTCTTTCCAGGATCCTCCCTTTGATACGAACACCTTAACCACCAGACAACACATAACATCTGCCTTGTTGCTCTCTAGACCATTCTCTGCTGCACAGTGAAACAGCTTCAAGAGGAAGAGTAAACACTATCTCTACCCCAGGCCAGATAATATATTGGGATGGCCTCTGAGGAGATCAGAGAAGAATCCAGATGTTCCTATTAACACTAGTTTATTGATTAATGACTCAGGAGAGCATTACAAGCTTTTCTGGTTTTACTTTTAGAAAAAGTAATGGATGTTCTCAAGATGATTGTAGATCACACCCATCCTTGCAGATTTATAAAATGCATGGTGAGAAGTCAGATTAGACAAAGACCCTACAGGGACCAAAGCAGAATAATTCTTAACCTCTGGATTTTGGGTGGTTTTCAGCATGAATGTACTTTTTGGTCACATTGAAACTGCTGGGACAGCTCTGGGCATGTACAAAAGTGAAAATCTAGGCACCCAAAAAACTTCAAAATAACATAAAATAAAATATCTAAAAAAAAAAAAAAAAAACAACTTCCAAGGCTGGGTGAAAGCTCCTCAAGAAGTTTTAGAACATTGATTTGGGGGTTGTGACCTAAATTCTGCCCATTTCTACATCCACATCCCTCTACTAGATCTCAGCAGTCTGCAGCACATAGGATTGTCTGTCTAGGTTGTCTGAACCCTTCAGCTGAGAGCTGAACCCCTCAGAAGCTGTGGTGGTGTACACCCCCCCACACACACACACATCCTGACCTTTGCTTCCATGACAATGCTCAAGTGGAAACCACCTGGGGGGGGTTTGAAATGGATGGGTCGGGTTGTGATGGCTGTATCCTTCTCAGAGTAGATTTTGGGGACACAGCTGACAACATGACAGCCAAGGGCTAATTTGAACAATGTGCCCAACTAACAGTGCTGGTCGAGGTACAACTCAAGCCAAGGCTGCAAGAAACCAGCTTCTGTAGCTGGTAGGCAAATATGACTATGAGTCCATCACCTTCCTCCAGAAACGGTGGGCAGCCCGGGGCCCACTGATCCCTCCTGCACGGCCGTGGGCTGCACAGCACATCTCCCCATGAGCAGGGACGCCTCTCAGGGTACTCCTCGAGGCGGAGAGACTCCTTGCGGCAACAGATTCTCAGTAAGTGGCTGATCGCATGCTAAAGATTGAAAATCTTAGCTAAGTGGTATAAAGGACTGATTGTGCCCATATAATCCTTTAGATATAAGTTAAATAGCTGTCTCATACCAGCAAACATACTGTTGTTTCTCTCTTACAAGTGAAGTGTGACACTCCCTCTGCCACAGCAGCAGAGCAGAGCGTACTGACACCATACAGACATCGACACTAGGAAAGTGAATTTCAGATAAACCAACCAGTACTGATGTTCGATAGTTTCCAGGGAATTTCTCAGGCAATGCAATCTGTACATCCCAGCAGGCCAGAAGGGCAGGATATTCTTTCCTTTCTTTCCATAATTTTCTATAATTTTATAACAAAGTTTTCTCTCCTCTTTCATCACTTTCCACCAAAAAAAAAACCCCAAAAAAAACCCCAAAACCCATACAAGGGAGCTTGCCAAGCTTCAGGAAATATCTAATCTTTATCTCTTTATAGAAGCTGGAATATTGCCATCTTCGTTGGAGCTACGGGCTCAAATAATAGAGCCTCACCTTCATGGGTTTTGTCAGCCAAAAAAAAAGTATATATATATATATGTATATGTATATATACTCAATTTTTTTTTACAAATGTATGTGGACTTCTATGTGGAGGCTGTCATGCACAAGACCTGAGAAAGGTTACTGGAAGCTCCTGACAAATTATAACCACTGTAAATGTGTACAAACTGATTTAAAGAATCAGTCACCAATATTGGAGTGAGCGGAGGTTATCTTTATTCGGCAGTGCTGGGTGCATGGGGGATCGCTCCACCAAAGTCATGCACACCGAGGGGACCTTTCAGCCTGCTCTTTATACAAGCAACTCATACCTATTCATTAACTTTCCAGGAAATCGTTTACATATTCATTACAATTCCAGGAACTCATTTACGTATCTCATTAAACTAGTGACCATGATTTAAGTCCTTGTCTTTGCCACATTGTATAAGCAACAGGAACTTAGGACCAGATAGCCTTTTTAAAGATGACAAATCCAAGGATTTAGCAATTAGTACATCCGTCATGTTAGCAATAAGGGTCCTTGGATGTTTCCCAGCTTTTCCAAGCCTTCACTGCCTATTGTTCATCTAAGATGGTACTTGACCATCTTTGCATTCAGTTTTCAAAATCCTGTTTCAGGATCTAACTTTTAATATTTAACGAAAGGACAGTTCATTTGAAAAAAATTAAAACAACTCCTGAAAATTAACAGATCTTTCCAGTTAACTGAGGATTTGAAAATGACTGCTAAATAACTCTTTCAGTTACACTACATAGCGTGTTCTCCACCTAAATGAATGCAGAATTCAGGTTTTTAAAAGATACTTGATATTGATACAAAGGTTCACAGATGCATGCCGGGTTTGTGGGAATGTGCCGGCTGAAGCCCGGTAAAAGGCAGCGCAGGCAGTTCACTGCACTTGCCACAAGATGGCACGAAATATACAAATTATGAGGACGAAAATAAAACGGGTACTACAAGTATTAAAAAGAAAAGCTGGAGAGACTGAATGTATGCGAGACTTTCAGCAGGATGTGGGAAACGCATGAATACATGCCCATACAACATCATTCTGCAGAACTGTGGTTCCAGAGTTTGTCATTTGTAACCCAGGCTTAGCCGAGTTGTGTCAGCCTATTCAGTGCTCCCGTTTTAAATTACATATGACTACATACACTGCTGCAGTGATCTAGAAGGTGGTTGGAAACAAGCCAGCATGAGACCAGAAGAAAGTGCAGGTGGTACTTCTGGTGGGAAACAGGCTCAGAAAAGTCAGGACGACCCATGGAAGAGGAGGAGGAGAGTGGGCTAGCAGGGATAAGGGCTGAGCATTGGGCACCCACCCAGGCTGAATTGCTCCCACTGAGGAAACGTGGGCAGGGAGAGGAGATGGGCGAGTGGGTAAGATCAGGCAGGGGAGCAAGCCTAAGTGAGCAAAAGGGGCATTTAAAGGGAAGTGTTTATATACATGTGTGTGTGCACATGTGTGCGTGTGTGTATGTGTGTGTATATATATATACACACAATACAAGAGACCAACATATTGATTATTTCATTTGTGTGCCGATTTCTGGGCTGTTCTGGTGAACGCAAAGCCCTTTTCTGAACTCATAAAGTCTAAAGTGTCTGCTAGAGATAAGCTTCATACCTCTCCTGAATCTGAGACTTCAACATACCAAATACTGCTGGGTTCATAATAAAATCTCATTCTTTGGGAGTTTAGAGCTGTGTCCATGATAACCGACAGGATGCAACACGGGACATGCTGCTGCCAGTCCATCATCCTTACCCAAAGGACATGGAGGTGAAGGGCTGCAGGAAGAAGACTCAGGTTTTAGGGAAGAGCTAATAGGGATGAATTAAAACTAAACAGGAAAGTTTCCTGACCAGGGCTCTAGGAAAAAGAAGGTCATTATTTCAAACAAGAATAGATCTCAGCTCAGCTGCTTTGGGTGCATGTGAAATTGCTGCTCTTTATTTCACCAGGCTTCAACAGGAAGTTAAAATTAGTCTCGAAAACTGGTTCAACTTTCATGTAAATCCGCACATCTGATTGCTCAGGATATGTTGTAATTAACTCAGAACAGCATAGCCACATATAGAAATTAGAGACCTTCAAAGATTGTGGGATTTTGCAGTGCATGGATATTCAAAGGACCCACCAGTTTCAACCGATTCAGATCTATGGGTTCAGGAAAACATCAAAGAGGGCTTAACCAGCCCTCAAAACTTGCTCCAAACTGCAGCTGTCTCACTGTTGAAGTAAAAATGAGATTTATTGGTGGTGCCCTCAACATATCCGGTATGCCTTAAAAAGCAGAGCTACCATACACCTCATTTTCCTCCAGACAGCAATCCAGGAACAGGAAAGAATTGTCTGCTGCTCAGGATGACACATGGTCAGAACTGTCTGCAAACTGGCAAAACATAAAGTCCTACAAGATGACCTGCAAGCTCACAAATGGTGTGACCTTCCTGAACCGCCCACTCACACGAAATGCTTGGTGCACATCCCACACCCCAGCAGCAGCAGTAGCTGTGGTGTTCTCAAGTTGTGTGTCCACAAAATGACCGGCTAAAGGCAGGAAACCTAGTGAGAGTGGAGGCAAGTTAAGGCTACAAGGTCTGCAGATGATGTACAAGGGAGGGTTTTCAGCTGATGAGCAAAGTATCCTATCCTTTTCCAACAAGCCTGGAACAGGCAAATCCAATCAGTACACAAAATGCATCACACCTATCAGAAAACAAAGGAGCATGCACTGGACTCCAGTTATATAGGAAAGTCCCCTATCTATGTAGGTGCAAAAGAATTCCACCCGAATATCCACTGGGGTAGCCAGATCTGGGTCTTCAGCTTTGCAGAAAAGGCAGCTGCTGTGTTCTTCATCACCTGTGCAGTTCTGCCCTGGGAAAGGTGGACAGTGGCAACCAGCCCAGGCCTAGGACAGGAGCGGTGGTCTGAGCTCTGCGGATGGAAGCGCCATGCTGCCCAGCTGCCGGCTTGCACATGTCCTACAGCAACAGTGGACCAGAGTCATGGCCTTGACAACTCGCAGAGGGCATGATTAACTTCCAAATTGTCAAAAAGGAGGAGAAGACGCAAATAAACATATGCATGAGAGCAGCTGCATCTAAAGACACGGGGGTAGCAGGAAAAGCATTAGGAGAGGACCTGTGGCTTCTCTTGCAAGGTATCTTTTCACGGTTGGACTTGATGATCCCCAAGGTCTTCTGCAACCTGAATGATTCTGTGATCAGCCCACGATCTACAGGAGTATGAAGGCTTACCACAAGATGGTGCAAAAACATAGAAAGTCCTAGCACATCCGCACAGCAGGGCCGAACATTTTCGGTGGTTAGAAAAGGAGCAGAACTTCCACCAGGTGTCAGGTCAAGAGGGAGCGGGCCGGTCCGTGCCGACAGCAGCGACTGCAGGGGCAGCTTCTGCCACCCGGCTGCCGGGCCGAGCCCAGCGCGGGCCCCCGGTGCGGGCCGCCGAGGCACGGGGGGCTGCGGGAAAGGTGCCCACCGCCGCCCACCGCATCCTCTCGCTGGAACAAGCGGTGTCACTGGGGAAAGACATGGCAACCCACAAGGCAGAGGCTGGTGAGTGGAGCGCGTTTACCCGCCCGACGGCAGGGGTGGGGGGGAAGAACACAAATAATACACATATGTATTTTTAAAAAAACACACAGCAGAGGAAAATAAACACAGACAGTGGGCAAGCGCGGCGCGGCGCCCGCGGAGCCCAGCAGGGTGCTCCCGCCGCCGCCACCCTCCCAGCTCCGCGCGGCGCGGCGCACGGCGCTGCCCCGCCGGAGAGCGGCGGGGGGCGGGGCCGGCGGGGGGCGGGGCCGGGGCGGAGCATGCGTGGTGCCGCTTGTTTGTGACACGGCTTATAAGGCGGGGCCCGCGGCGGCCCCGGCAGCGCCTTTGTGGGGAGCGCCCAGCCGGCTTCAGCGCCGCGCGGGCCGGGCCGGGGCTCTGCACCGTCCCTATGAGCGGGCAGTAGGGTACGTGCCGCCACGGTCGCCCTTCGCCTGGGGGCCTTCGGGGATATTTTTTGTTTTTTTGTTTTGTTTTCCCTTCCCTTTAGGTTTTTTTTTTTCTTACAGTATATTTTTTTACACTTTGCTATTAACAAAAAAAAAAAAAAAATGGTGCTGGGGAAGGTGAAGAGTTTGACAATAAGCTTTGACTGTCTGAATGACAGCAATGTCCCCGTCTACTCTAGCGGGGACACAGTCTCAGGAAGGGTCAGATTAGAAGTAACTGGGGAAATTAGAGTGAAATCTCTTAAAATTCACGCGAGGGGACACGCCAAAGTGCGTTGGACTGAATCGAGGAATGCTGGATCCAACACTGCCTATACCCAGAACTACACGGAAGAAGTGGAGTATTTCAACCACAAGGACATCCTGATCGGCCACGAGAGAGGTGAGGGGTTGCTCCCCACTGGGGGGGGGGGGCGTTCGGCAGCGCCTTGGGTCTATCCTCCCCGTCCCTGCGGCCGCGGTTGGGGGCGGTAGGAGAGCGGCAGGACGCGCCGGGGTGGTGGACCCGGTGCTGGAGCTGGGGGAGATGCATCTGCACAGCGCCTGCAAGCAGGACTTTGTAGAACTACCTGCCCTTCAATACAGCCATTAACACTTTTTTTCCGAAATGCGCTACCGCTTGTGTTTTGGTTGGTTGGGGCTTTTTTAAGCTTAGTGATGGGAGAATGATTTGCCCCTCGGTGGGGAAAATAAGCTGTAAAATCCAAGCCGGATGGGCAGTAAACGACTTCATTCAGCATCCTAAGAAATCCCAAAATACAATGAAAGCGAAACGAGTTTTTGGCACATCGGGGTTCTGCTTTACCGGGCCGATAATCCCATGTGTCCCGTTTTTCTGTTTTTAAAGATAGCTTGTTACTGGTAGCGAAAAGATTGGCCGTGCTTTTTGACATACGCTATCACCACCCCACGTGCAATTTGATTTTTTTTCTTTACCCCCTCGCGGTAAATCGTTTTAATTTCCCTCGTCCCACCCCTCGAGGGATGTTGGAGGCGGGGGACAGATGGACACCCCGGTGTCAAGATGTGGCCGAAAATTCCTGATGGAGGAACCAAGGGGAGGGGGGGTTGCGTAATGGGAGCATCCCTTCCAAAACTGGGGAGCAGAGGACCTCCCGCTCCCCGGGTCCTGTCAGCGGTGGGGTTTGGGGGGGTCCCCACGCCACGGGGTGCCCCCCCCGACCCGGCAGCCCCCCTTGCCGCCCGGCTGAGAGCGCCGGGGCCCGGGGTGTGTTTTTTTTCGAAGTTCGCAGCCTTTGTTCGAAGCGGTTCAATCCTGTTTGGGACCGGGGCGGGGAGGGGGGGGGGGAGGCTGCTCTGCGCAGATTGGCCGCACGCGTCAGGTGGTGGCGATGACTTAATTCCCTAGCACAAGAAAATAATGTTAAAAACCGGTTATGTAATTTCGGTGCTGCTTCCTTGCCCTTTTTTTTCCCTCCTCTCTTAAAAAAAAAAAAAACACGTAGCATTTACTGCAGGGATGGGATATTTCCCCTTTCTTTTGAGGAAAAAATAAATTAATTTTGGAATAACTCCGGCTGCAGGCGCACCGAGCCCCATTACCAAGCGTTTCTGAAGTGAACGCTTTATAGGAGCTGGGGTTTGGGCTTTTTCTTCACCCGCGCCTCACGCACGGCGGGCGCACTAGCGAGGTGGCTCGGGCCCGCCTTACGCCTCGGGGGCCGCTCGCCCACCGAAACTTCACGCACCTCCGGGTCGAGGGTGACAGAAGCGTGCGGGCACGCACGACACGAGCCGGCGGGGGCGGGGCACCCCCCCACGAGTGGGGGTGGTGTGGTGAGGGGGGGGCTCCGCCGCCCAGCCGCTGCCGGCGCCCGCGGCCGAGTTTCAGTGATTGCCTTGGGCGCCGCTCCCCAGAGCTGGCCGCCCTGGCCGCGCCCCCCGGCCGCCCCCTGATTGGCCGGCCGGCGTTTGTTGGCCTGTTGCTAGGGCGATGCCAGCAGCTGATTGGCGGGGCGCTGGCCGCGGGGGTGAGGGAGCAGGTTCCCCAGCCCTCAGCCGGCGTGCGCCGGCAGCCCCCCGGGGCGGGGAGGGAGCTGGCACCGGCTGGGGGGCTGGGGGCGCCGCGCTCTGAGGGAGGGCGGGCGGGCGGCGGGACGCGCTGCGGCCAGTCACGTCCCCATCGCCCCCTCCCCGGTGCCGGTCCCCTCTCGGGGGGTCTCGGCGGAGAGCGGAAGGCGAGGGGCGGGCGGCGCCCCGCCCTCCCTCCCTCCCTCCCCAAGCCGGCGGGGAGCGGGGCTGGTGAGCGAATGCGGCGGGTGTAACGTATACCGTATGTATATGAGCGGCTGGCTGGGGATCCGCTCACGCCGGTTTAGGCCGGTCGGCTCCTGCTCCAGCCTGGCCCCTGATTGACAGCTCAGCACTTGTTTACCACAGCTCCGCCGCGGCCGGGCTCGGCGGGACTGCTGAGCTGGCAGGAACGGGCGGGGGGCAGGACGGGGGCTCCTGTGGGGGGGAGAGCGCCGTGCTGGGGAGCGGTGGCACAGCCGGCAGCAGCGCTGCCCCCGGCCCCCCACCCCCTAAAAAAAAATAAAAAATTCAGAACCCCAGCACCCTCACGCTTAGACACACGTTGTCTCAGGGTGCGTTCCCCTGATGTGGTTTCGTGACACTGCGCGCCCAAGGTGCGTCCGTGTCGGCGGCTTTGCTGGGGGGGGGGCTTCTCTTGGGGGTTATTTTTCGGTTTTGATGGTTTTTTTGGTGTTGGCGATGCGCTGTGGGAAGGGAAGGTCGGCGGTTCTGTAGGACAATGGGAACTTAAAACCCTCCTGCGCTGCCTCCATTAACGCTTCAGACCATTAAATATAAGCGGTTGCCTTTCACGTTGCCTGGCTGTATCCCCCTTCTGTTATTCCAGCCCTTTGTGCGAGGTGCTCAGTTATATTTCCTCCCAACTTTGTATTTTGGTGGAGTCAGCGTTTTTCAGGTTATATAGTAATTACCTCAGAATAAACTCCAAATCTGCTGCAGCCTTTAAATGTGTACAAGAAACCATGGCCATAAATGAAGGTCTGCTTTCTCGGTGGAACCAGCAAATACCTGGGTCTCGCTGCCCATGCCAAGACCAAGTTAACCTATCACAAACTAAAAAGTTCAGCTCTAGACAGTGTTAAAATCGGGCATCTTGCCATTTTCTGTGCCCTGAATTTGTCTGGTACTTTCCAGGTGGTGCTTGTACACTTTTTTTTACTTTTTTTTTTCCTCCCACTTCTGTTTTTGGTGATTAATTTCTGGACACTGTTGCCAGGCAGGAGATAAAAGGAAGCTGAATTACTAAATTTAATCTTACACAGCAGACTTGATGCAGATCATTTAATGCTGTTAACAGAGCCACCTCTGTTTCATTTTAACTAAGAATTGCAGTGGAAAGCATGATTTCCATTACAGATTTTGCAGGCAGGCCTTGAAATGGCAGCAGTTGCAAAACTGTGTCAGTGTTCAGAAGCGGGGTTATAAATTAAAGCAAATTAACCTCTGCTTCTCTGTAAGGTGAACCTGGCAATCTTGCCTAACCTGCTATAGGTAAGATTTGTCCCTGCACTGGGCAGTTAATGTGAATGGATTGGGGACCCTTGTTTCTTGGACACTAACTTCTCATGTGCTGCAATGAGTGTGTAAATGCAATTTATTCTAGAAGAGAAGCCCAGGTAATGTATAAAACATGTGCAGGTAGAATAACTTAACTTTGTGGTTCATTTTTCCCCTCTTAGATGATGACAATTCAGAAGAAGGCCTTCACACCATCCATTCGGGAAGGCATGAATATGCATTCAGCTTTGAGCTTCCACAGACGTAAGTGTCCACACACAGTCCTCAGGCCCTGCTGGCCACCTGCCTGAACAAAACTCCTGGTGTGGGTGGAGGGGAAACCTTTTCAATGGTAGTAGGAATTGTGCTCTGACATGCAATGGAGGACATAATCTCATTAAACTAAAGAGGTTGCTTTTAACCTGATAACACACTTGCTTATTTTTTTAAAAAATTTCCACAGAATGGGAGCTCATTGCTACCCAGTTGCTCACTTTCTTTTGACCAAGTCCTACAGACTTACCAAGTCTTCCAATAATATTACCCCTTCCCAAGAGGAGGGAGATGAATTCAGACAGTCACTGGAGTACTGCAGAGTGGCTGGGGTACCTTCTAACCCAACTAAACAGTTTACTGGAGCCATGCAGACCAGCAGAACTAGAGATGACATGACAGCTGAATTGTTTGGGCTCAGTCTGGAGCTGATGTGGCAAGCTTAACTACGTTTGAACAGAAGAGGAAGTTGTTCTCATTTAAATAGGATGTATGTACCCAGGCTGGTCTTTATGCAGAAAGGGTGGGTGGATGAAGCAAGAAAAATGCCCATGCTTAATCCCACTTGTCTCAAAAAGCAAAGGTGAAGCATGAGTGAGAGCAGAAGTTAAAGATTGTTCCCACATACACCCTTTTAAGTCTGAAATGTGTAATCTAGACATTGTGAATGGAAGATTTACTGTAACTTGTATTTTTAGGCAACTTCAGTACTGGGAACTCAATGTGTAAAACTAAATACATGGGAACAGAGAGAGTCTCAACATGGTTGGAAGGAGCCTTTTGCTGTAAAAAAAGGCAGTGAAGTCATTATGGTTGAACAAATTAGCAGTCAGTTATGTGAAATAGCTCAAAACCTAGCAATAAAAGCTAATAAACAATCTGTTTATTAGAGGTGCTGGTTTTAGCAGAACCTGCAAATGATAAATGCTTTAACAGGTCAGTTTCAAAGTGAACAGCACAGGACTTTGAACAATAAATCTTACTGGAATAATGGAGAAGACCTGTGTATGTGGAGACTTCCAAAGTTGATTTAGCATTCTGAACATCTCAACTACAAAAAGAGAAAAAGGTCATGCTGATCTTCCCTTGAGTGGGAAGGAGCACCTAAATACAAAAAACCAAAAACATTTCTATACATGAAGATGGAAAGCTTAGTTTGAAGTGAAACATAGCCAGCAAAGTATCTCAAGCATTGGTCAAAGCACAGGTTCTTTGTAACCTGAAGGGATAACTGTGAAACCAGCTGTTGGTAACACTGGAGTTAAAAAAAAAACGGGGCTGGTTTTGGTTTTGAAAACCTGAAGTTTGATGCTGTGTACTTACTTGTTACTTTGTGTCCATAGAATACTTCCAAAATTTACCTAAGCTACAGAGCAGCAGTGAAAAGAAAGAAGATACACACTGGCCTTGACTGATTTTTGCCCTTCAAGAAATATGGGGCTGGATGAAACATTGAAGATGGATTAGAAAATCCTTTCAAACCTATAACTTGAAAGAATGAGTCTAGTAACTGGCATGGCTAGTATTCCCTATGGAAGATACGGAAGCTTTGCAAATGATTTGTTTTTAATTTATTTATTAACAGTGTATTCAGAACATAGTAAAATAAGAAAAAAAACTTGCCTAAAAATACGAACAAGCTTACGGGAAACTACTGATAATTGGAATTAACTGGAATATAAAGATCTCAGTATTAGATTTTATGATGTTACAGGGGAAAACAGGTGATGCTGAAAGGTCTGGAGATCTTTTCCACAACATTTTTCTTCCACTTCCCAAAAAGAACTTAAACTTACTTCATCTGTCAAATTTTAGAGCAGAATAGTCATAGTAACTGCATGTATATATACATGTTTACGTACATCCGTGTATGTACATCTGTATGTAAATATTTTAAGCTGGTCTCATTAGGGTAGAGGAAATTCAGAAGGTACTCAGAATAGCCTCTCTCCAGAACTCTGAAATACTTACCCTGCATAACATGAAAGAAACTACAAAAGTGCTGAATTGCAGCTAAAATTAAATGACACTGAGATACCAGCCAAGTAAACAATAGACAATCATCTACAAAATACAATATTCAAAGCAGTAGTTGTTCGGCACTAATGCTAATTTTAGGCTGGTAGTCATAATGTGGCCTTAAAAGGGCATGCTTTACTATAGATATGAAAGTGGCCTCTTAAGTTTAAAGGAAATGTGTACTCCTGGCATTTTCTAGTACAATTCTTTAATGGATTCTTAAAATCTGTGCAAAACCACAGCAGGATAATTGGAGATGATTTTTTCTCCCATCTTTAATCTTGGATTTTTCTGAGATACCAGAACTTTGCAAATATAAGTTACACTGCATTAAGTACTACATTGCATTAAAATGCAATTCTACATACTAATCCCTGATCTGATCAATTGTATCATTATTAGACAAAGACTTTACTCAATTTTGACCTTTGTGTCCTGCACAGACCACTTGCTACCTCATTCGAAGGCAGACATGGCAGTGTGCGCTATTGGGTGAAAGCCGAATTGCATAGGCCTTGGTTTCTACCAGTAAAATTAAAGAAGGAATTTACAGTCTTTGAACATATAGATATCAACACTCCTTCATTACTGGTAAGAATTGACAGAATTACTCATTCTTTGTTTCTGGCATAAAAATAACAAGTATAATAACTGAAACAATATTCACATCTAATTTTACCTAATCTTTATTCACTGGTTTAGTTACAGCTGATCTAAGCATTACATCAGTTCAGCAGCTCTGTAACTACTGGTATTTTGAAAGTTAACATTTCCGTGTACTCAGAGTTGCTTCACCTTTTTAAGGTCGTAAAATGGCTTTGTCAAATTAAATTGGTAATACTAAATTGTAAAATGTCACTAAGAAGGAAAATTTGGATAACTGTTCCTCTTCGATTTTAAATAATCTGTGGAAGGAATGGTGAAACTTGAAAGAATATTCTAGTTTGAGCCTGCTAACTTAGAAATGCAAAGTAAAAAACTTACTGGTGTGCATAGTTGATAATTTCCATATGGATAGTTTTCTGCCAATGGGGAGAAATTATCGCAATTCTGTATAATCTTTTTATGAAATGTCATTTCATTAAAATAGTTTCAGTATCACAACTGCTTTCAATGATGATTTTATTTCAATCTGGCCTAAAATTCCTTTTCTATTTTTTCTCTTCTTCCTCAAATTCTGAACTACGGAGGGGGAGAAAAACCAAACTCTAAAGTCCATTGAAATAGGTTTCTTGTTGTGTATGGGTGAAAAATCAGACTTGCAAAGGGATGTTGGCCTTGTGCAAATCCATTAAAATCAAAGGACTCCCATTTGAGTTTAATGGGCTTTGGATCATGTCCTAAATCCCGATGCCATGTAAAATAAAATCTGTTTAATGTAGATGAAACGGGATCATTCTGAAACAGAGGAAATGGCAGGAGTCAAGGTTACAGTTCATTGGCTTAGTTATTGTTTCTGAAATAGTGTACTGCAAAGATGTTCTAGTTTACTGATACAGGAAGAGCTTTACCAGCAGTGTGCTGACATGTAGGCTATAAGGCCTTCTTTTTAAGTTATACAGTATTCATGTCTAAAAACTGTTTTAAAGTGGGACTGTAGTATGAACTGTAGCAGAAAAAGCAGTGTTAATGAGTAATGGAATTAAAATAAACCTTCTGTCTGCATAGTGCAATTTAAGTTGCTTCAAGTTTTTTCCTCTAAATAGAACTAGCTATGTTTGTCAAAATATGTAATCTGAAAATATTTTTGTGTTGATGGAATAGATGAAGAAATTCATGGAACTCTTAATTAAACAACATTGTTGTTCTTTTTTGCAGTCACCCCAAGCAGGCACAAAAGAAAAGACTCTCTGTTGTTGGTTTTGTACCTCAGGCCCAATATCCTTAAGTGCCAAAATTGCAAGGAAGGGCTACACCCCAGGTACGTAACAGAAGTAATTATAGGAAATGTTTTTCCTTCCCTTCTAAAATGACAGTTTGTACTTGACTGCTTTTGTATAAATGAAATGTTCAAACTATTCTTGCCACCTCAGTTTGCATTCAGCAGTCTTCCCGATACTTTCTTAGCCTTGACTAATGTTGTTAACTAATGCTAGCTGTGTCTTCAGACTGTTGAAGGACATCTTCTACTAGACCTGTGACTTTTTCTTTTAGATTAGCTTGTGGTGATCCTATTCCTATTAGCATCAGTGGATGTTTTTCAAGGTAGAGCACTGCCAGTGCATTATAGCAATACACAGAATGTCAGGATTTGTTTAAGCTGCCTTGTAGATACAGAGAGAACATGAAATTCTGCTGTTTCAGGTGAATCAATTCAGATCTTCGCTGAGATTGAGAACTGCTCTTCCCGTGTGGTGGTGCCAAAGGCAGCCATTTACCAAACACAGGCATTTTACGCCAAAGGGAAAATGAAGGAAGTCAAACAGCTTGTGGCCAACCTGCGTGGGGAATCAGTGTCATCTGGCAAAACAGAAACTTGGAATGGCAAACAGCTGAAAATCCCACCTGTTTCCCCTTCAATCCTCGACTGTAGTATAATCCGTGTGGAGTATTCATTGATGGTGTGTTGGGTGGTCTGTTTCACTAGAGCATGAATTTCCATCATTGCTTGCAAATTTCTAACAAAGCATTCTGTGATTGCTCGTTAAAAAATAGGTATCCTAGTATTGGTGTCCTGACAGGAATTCGGTAAATAAATTCAGTTTAAATTATGCATGTTAAAAAAAACACTTGCGGTGTGCCAGCAAAGCAAATGTGTCATGAGTAGGGTGACTTTTCTGTGCAAGGGCTTGTATTAAGAATCCCAAGCTGCTTTTGGCTCAGGGAGCCCTTTTTCTCTCTGGGGGCACTGGACCCAAAACAGACAATAAGAAATTGTAGAAAATTCCATGGACAGAGAAGTTAACCGTTGTGGTTTAATCCCAGCTGGGAGCTAAGTACCTACCATGTAGCCACTCCTTCAGTCCTTGCACCCCCTGCCAACAGGATGGGGAGGAGAACCAGGAAAAAGGTAGAAGTAATGGGTTGAGATAGGAACAGTTTCATAATTGAAAAAATAAAATACAGTAAGAATAGCAATTGTAACGGAAAGGAGAGAGAAAGAGGGAGGAATAAAACCCAAAGGGGAAAAAAAACCAAGTAATGCACGGTTGCTTGCCACCCACTTGACTGATGCCCAGCCCAGCCAGCTATTGGTTGGCCCCAGCCAACCCCACAGTTTTGTGTACTGAGCAAGGACGTTCTAGGGTATGCAATACCCTTTGGCTAGTTCAGGCCAGCTGTCCTGGCTCTGTTCCCCCTGCAGCCCTGAGTCCTTGTGCCACCTGCTCCCTGGCACAGCATGGGAAACTTGGAAAGTCCTTGATTTTGAGTAAGCACTACCGAGCAAGAGGTAAAACATCAGTGTTGCCAACACTACTCTTGCAGTGAATCCAGAATATAGCACTGTATCTGCTACTAAGAAGGAAATTAACTATCCCAGCTGAAACCAGGACACTTAGTGCAATAATGATGAAGTGGTTGTACAAATGTACATTTTAATCATACACCTCTTCTGTTGTTCATGTTCTTCAGGTATATGTTGATATTCCAGGCGCCATGGATTTATTCCTTAACTTGCCACTGGTCATTGGTACCATTCCTCTTCACCCATTTGGTAGCAGAACATCAAGTGTGAGCAGCCAGTGTAGCATGAACATGAATTGGCTTGGTCTGACACTGCCTGAAAGACCAGAAGGTAACTTGACATATAAATCCAAATCAACTGGTGAGCCTGTCCTGATTTTTGTCTGCATTATCTGTTGCTGTCATGCAGATAGAGCAAAATTGCATTCTTTGTCATAAAGCCCACAGGAAATCCCTTGTGGATGTTTCCTTGCCACCTGCTTGTCCTCTAGAAGAGCAAGAGTTGCCTCTGCCACCATCTGTCAAGGATAAGCAACGAAATCCAGCTGCTGGGAAGCTGGCACAAGTGAAAGTGTAGGATGCCATTATGCAGAATTACTTGTACCTCTAGTACCCCAGTTGCATACTTGGTTATAAGGCATTGTAACCTGTCAAAATACCAGTTCATGGTGTCCTTTACCAGCCTTGGTAGCCAAGGCTTTGTGGAAAAGGTAATGTAATTCATTACAATGGGAAGTCTCCCTTAACAAAGGAGAAATTATCTCCTCTCCTCTGCTTTCACGTACTGAATAAATGTCCATTTTTATGTGTAAATCCCAGACAAATTTGTGGAGTCCAGATGAGTGCAAAGTCCTGTCATTCCGACTTGTACGGAAGTTCAGTATTCTTGAGTATGCCTTACATTTTAAGGGGGTGATTAAGCCACCATAAGCAGCGGTCAGTCTGCTCTTTGTTGTGAACATAATCTTAAAACTGACCAGCCTAACCCTCTCTTTTATGTTCAGCATCTGTTAGGTAAATGACTAGTCACCTTCTACCTGCTCTGGTGCATTTTACAATTGTGAAAGTTTGATATTTATCATGTTACGTATTTTGACATGCGTAAGAGCTTGTTGTTCGAACTGCGTGTGCCTTTTCCCTGCAGCACCTCCTAGCTATGCAGAAGTGGTCACAGAGGAGCAAAGACAGTCCAGCCTTGCACCCGTAGGTGCTTGTGATGATTTTGAGAGAGCGCTTCCGGGACCATTGTTCGCATACATCCAGGAGTTCCGTTATCTGCCTCCACCCCTCTATTCGGAAGTAGGTACCTCAGACAGAATATGATGATTAATTCACTGTTCTTCTGAATTCTGTCTGTGGAATAAATGTAGGAAGCTGTTTCTCCTTCCTAAAATCAGGAGAAACTGTTGAAATGGTGAATGGGATAACACGTCTTGGTTTTGGCAAAGTGCAGGTGAATTGCATCCAGACTTGCCAGGATTCCTCACAGTTCTAATGCTTTATAACATTTCCAGACGGTTGTGTACATTCTTAGCACCTTCATTAAAACCTTGCATGTTGTTGGTTAATGCCAATATTTTGGGTCTATAAATGCACAACATGCTCATGTTTTTCAGCTCTACTTTTTTCTAAAACTGCACATTTTTGTTTCTCTGTACGTAGTGCTTTCAGAAGTTTTATGTAGAGAAGTTACGAAGGTATTCTTTCTGACATAGTTTTCTGTAAATACATAGCTCTCCGTCTCTGGCGGCATTTTTAGTCCTGTGAAAGCCGCTCAGTAACAGTACCCTACCTTCAAAAGCTTTCCATGTTGATATTTTTCAGGGAAAAGTGTGGTATAGAACAAAAGTAGCTTTTGGCTAAATCTTACCTGAATTTACCCACTGTTGATTTCTTTTTTTTTTTTTTTTAATTTTCTTCTCTTGAAACATTTAATATGCTGGGGCAGGGGTTTTGTGTCCTGGAGACTTATGTGAGGACTGTTTTGTAGCTTAACCCTAGAATACAACTCAAGTCCTTTTTGGTTTAGGTTTTTAAAGATTTAGAAAGAAGCCGGTTTTGTCCTCAGAAATGGTTGTATAAGACTGGTAAGAATGTTGATGAAAACACATACTTAAACTATTCTTACTGTCCAGTTTTGGAGACCTACATTAGCAGGTTGCTTCCCCCTTCTTTTTGTAGAAAGGAAGTAAAATAAAAAGTGTGTTCCGCACCTTACCTCTTTGCAGAAAGAAGGAAGAGGTAAGTGTGGAACACACTTTGAAGACATGTTATAGGGCGCTTGAGGATTAATAACTTGTGAATTATCCATGAAAAATCATTCTACTTTTAACTTTTTTTCCTGAAGCAAAGTTACGTTTTTAGTGATGAGTTGTCTTTTTAGCATACAGTAAAAAATTTGACAGATTTCTGTGCTACTAAAGCAGATGTTTTAAAGTTTTTTTTTAATTAGTTCTTTGTGCTTACTCTTAAATTGCCACCAACCTGTAGTTCAAAATTTTCCACTGTACTTCATTGCTAGTTTTCCTTCAAGTTTTGTCTAATAGATTAGAGATTTTTTGGTTACTGGATTGGGAATGCAGTTTGTTATGATGACTGTCATAAACTGGTCAGTTTTGGTGGGGTTCTGTTTGGATTGGTTTGTTTATAACAGTTGACTAAAAATGTCTTGTGTGGTTGGTTTTTTTTGTTTATTTTCTCTTTTGGTTAGATTGATCCAAACCCGGAGCAGCCCACAGATGACAGACCATCTTGCCCCTCTCGTTGAAGGAATTCATAAAAAGCTGACTCGACTTGGGTTTTGAATCATACCTGCTGTGTTGAAGGTCAAGGCGTCATAGCGGAGACACTTTCAGAGGAAGGTTTGCTCTTGTGTATGGTGAATAAATGAAAACAACCTGTGATCATGCTTTGAAGCCTACAGTAACATTGTAGGACTGCTCCACATGCTTGGAAGACCTGAGCTTTTCTTTTTTTTTTAATCCTGCCCCCCCTCCCCCCCTAAATACTGGCACATACTAGGAGCAGCCTTACTAACCTACAGTCATGTGTGTCAAAACACTTAAACCACATTGTAAGAGAGGAGGGGTGTTTTCCTCTTACGATTTGGAAATTTGCACATGCTCGTTGCTTAAGTTGTGCGGTTCAGTGTCACTACAGCTTTTTCTCATTTATGCTGGACTGTTGTTACCCCCTATTTGTTCTTAGTCCGCACAATAAAAAGCAAAATAAAGCTTTGATTAAAAAAAAAAAAAAGCAACAGACTTTGACAAATGCACTGACTTTTCTTTTTTTTTTTTAATTTAATGTAGCCTGGACTTTACATGCATTATGCACATGCTCAGAATTGTCCTCGTAGGCTGATCATGTATCACCTCTTCAGCTTGGATCCTGTTGTGGATTTATTTACAAACATCAAATGCCTTCAAGCCAATCCTTCTTGCTGTACGTTTTGCAGCCTACTGTAGTAGATAAGCAACAGATGCGGGGCTGGGGTGGGGGGTGGAGAGTTAGTAGAAAGAAACTAATAGACTTCATCAAGATTGTGTAACTTCTTGATTTCTTTTAAGAATTTGTTGCCTTTCTACTATTATCGCAAAGCAGCATTTTGTTACAGACTGCCTAAAAATCACTTAATCTCAGGTGAACTCATCACTTGCCAAACTGTTGGAATGCTATTTGTTTTGTTACATTGCACTGTTTAGTTACTTCTTTTTTGTTTTGTGTTTGTGTTCTTGTTTTTGTTCTTTATTCAAGAGGGGGATCTGGAATAGGGACATACACAAAAGTTTCAAAACCCACCCTCATTCCCATTTCTCTTTCTACATTACAAAAGAAGATACTAAACTAAAGTTGTGAAGCTTTAAAAAAAAAAAAAGGAAAAAAAAAAGGCACAAATGAAAGCACCAGCAGACACCAGCTCAGCCTCAAAAAGAATTTTAAAAGTAAATAGTCATATACTGTCTAGGATTCATAGGCAGATCGATATCTCAAGTAGTAGGGATGGGAAGGGAAAATAAATTTATTTTTATATATAGTTATCACCAAAAACTCTATATGTAATGAGTCTCTAGTAGAAAGTATATTTCAAACTGCAGGAAAAGCGTGGACTATGCTAAGAGCTCAGTTTGTGCACTTTGTATTATCTTCAGGGTTTATGATACTGTAAAAATAGTAAGACTAGAAGTATAATTAAGACTGGGCAAGATCAATGTTTACCAGCTGTACTTAAGATGTGAGTTAGTTACAGTTGCTTTGATGATTGCATCTTCTGTGATACTCGAGAGCTTTAAAACAGAGCAGCCCATTTTACAACATACTCGCTCAGAACACAAGAAATTACATGGAAAGAGCACTTGCCCTTGAGTGTGCCCCAAGGAAGAAAAAGAGTGCAATGGAGCCATTGGATGTACTAACACAAATACCAGCACTTAACATGCTAGAGATTTACAACAAAAGTCAACTTCCCTTTCCAAAATTATGTAACACAGAGCATTGACAAAGGGACACGCTTCTGGTGTTGACTTCTTAAACAAACCAAGATGTAATCCATCAAGTATCTATCTCCTTGTGCAATAAAATAGCTCAGAAGGGAGCGGGAGAGAGGGCAGGCTGGTGTTTCTGGGTGGTGCTCATTCTTAAAAAACCTCTGCCTTGGTTTTAAGGCTTCATAAATGCGACAAAATAGGCTTTTCCATAAGTGGCCTTCATGAGAACATGAACGATAATTTCATGTTTCAAAAATGACAACAGGGTGATCCAAATGAGTCGCGTTTTAAGTGATTCAGTTAAAGGCTTGGGCTTCAAGCAAGGGTCTCAGAGGAGAAGGAAATTGGGTGATGTCTTGCATTATTTGGCCAATTTTGTGAATGTCCCTTCCCTCTACCCTCTCCAACCAGACAATTCTAAAAGCTGATGGGATCGTTGGCATAAAAGGGCATTTGGTGGTTTTACTTTTTTTTTCCTTTTTTTGTTACTTTTAACAGACTAGGGAACAATTGCTGATACACGTAGCATTAAAAGTACTTACCACAATACGTAGAAAAATTGCCTATGAGCAGGATTGACCAATATCGTAGTAATTGAGATGGCATCACAGCCTTTGTGATCAGTGAAAAATTCTATAACGTTATCAAATAAAGACACTCTGTTTAAATTATGTCGTTACTTGTTCAGAGTCATTACTCTTCCACAATTATTGGTCAATTCTCAGCGTTATAAAACATGAGGTTCACAGTTGTAGCCCAGTATTTGATAGAAAATTCTGATCTGAATTAGGAAAAAGTAAGTAAAATCCAAACATTAGAGAAACAAAGTGCAATATTAAATGTTTGCTTTATAGATTATATTCTATGGCTGTTTGTACTTTTTTTGTTTTTAGTTTTGGTGCTGAATATGTCCTTGTAGACTCTGTTTCAAGAAAACAATATGTGGAAAACTGTTTAATTTTTCCTATTGCTCTTCCTTGTGGAAAATAAACTTTTGTAAAAAAAAATATAAATCTTTAAGTGTTATAACTATAAGGTAATAACCACAAGGATCGTATAATCAGGTATTTTACTACAGGAGCACACAGACTGCTTGTGTCAAACTGCATAGGGAAAAACTCTCTAGGAGTGTTGCCACTGAGCACCACGGAAGTCCAGGGTCAGCCCCCTCAGCCCCTTCTATTTACATCGGTGACCCCTTGGGCCAGGTCCCAGATGGGAAATGATATTTTCCTACATGCGACTTGCGAAGTGGGCAGGCTGCGCATGCCTTTCCAGGACTCTGTGTTTGTATCTCGTGGTGAATGTGCTGACCCTAGTTGCAGGCTCCTGGTCCTTCCCAGGACATAGGGCTGGAGGGCAGGGAGGGGCATTTTGGTGGGGGTGAGAGGGAGTCACCCACTGGTTTGCAGCTGGGGTTTTTGACATGGGGTGGAGAAGGTGCCCTTCAGAACCGTTTCCTCAGGTGTGGTGTGACAACCAGATGTTGAAAACGTCCTCCTGCGACGTGCACCCTGCTCGATGGATCCCTGCGCGGGATTCCTACAGCTCCCCAGCGTGCCAGCAGTGAGGCACTGCCGTGGTGCCTGGCTTCCGCATGCCACGCACAGCTGAGCCTTGGACAAAACGGACTGTTGTCATCCTTCAGTATCAACATGTCGTTTGACCTAAGAGAAGGTTCAGCAGGCGAGCTGCCAGGGGCTTGAGCGGCCAGCGTGACCTGTTCCTCCCCGCTGGTGTTTGGTGTGCTGGGGACCACTGCATCCCCACAGCACTCTACCCTCAGTTTAAGGGTGCTGCTGCTGATGTGGACATCCAAACGTCTGATGGAACATGGTGCGTAAAGCAAACAGTAGGACCTCCTCCTGTGAAAGTGTTCAGCTTAATTTTGAGTTTGGAGAATTCAAGCAGACTTCAGGGATTTTTTTCCCTATTAATAACAGTCGGGTTTGCCCCAGTTCCAGTTCAATAAGAAGCATAAAAAAGGTAGTTTCGCGTTTTGCACATCTGCTTGGAGCTTCTTCATAGCAGAGCAACAGCAAGATACATTTTTTTTTCCCTAATACCAGCAGAAAATTTCTTACTAACCAAGTTTCTAATGCCGTGTGGCAGTGTTGGAATTTAAATTGACATTAACATCATTTAAGGGATACATACTTTTCGCAGTTCTGTGCAACATTTTCTTGAAATCTCACATTTTAGACCAGCACGTCTCCTTTAACAATTTAAGTTTAGTTTTATTGTCAGCGCTCTTAGAAGCTTGGAGTTACTTGTATTATTTGACATCTGATTTTCTTACTGCAAATTTTTCTTGCTTCTGAATATTACAATACCTGTGTGCGCACGAATCTGTGCTACTCCAGGATGTAGAAACCAAAGGCTCTTCCACATCAGCTGTCTGTGACAACACACAGAAGGGCAGCAAGTTACAGCACTTGAGCACTTGAGCTTCTGAGGGACACAGGGCAATGTTGCAAAATTGATCGACACATTTCCTGGCAATTATCTAGTTAAAACACGTATCTATCACTTTTTAACCCCTTTCTAAATTTAAGCTTTTTTTTGTGTTTTACAGAAACAAACCACTGACTCGCCATGAACTCCGGCCCCCTTAGCTTTTCACAGCACGGCCACAAGCACAAAGTTCAGCTGCAGAACTGAAGAAGGGTCTCCAGAAGCAGCACATTAAGCTGGGTGCCCACCCAGCAATGATTTTCCGCTGGGAAATATCTTTGCCCAGGTGAATTCTGCCAATTTAAGCCAACTTCTGTGGCTCCAGGTACACAGTCAAATGCCCAGCATAGCAGGCTGGTACTGCAGAACAACTAGCTCATGGGACGTAGAGTCCAGACTTCCCACATGTCCTTGATTTTGAGCAGAACTCCCCTTCAGAGGTCTGGGGAGAGTTGAGGTACCACCAGTTGCACTGCGTGACCTTTACTGGGGATTTCAGCTCCTAGATTTTGGAGGTTTTAGTGAAAACCACTTGCAAAGACACATTGTCAGGCATGTTCCACCTGCCTCCCAGACCGTATCCTGGGAATAGGAGAAAGCTAACCTATTTATTCTCCCAGCAATCGCTCACTCCTGGAACTGCCCCACCTAGCTACAGCATGCTATTTTAAGAGCTGGATCCTCCTTATCTCCTGACCTAGTGGACATTAGGACAGAGCAGTAGCTTCTGAGGAGCAGCTGGGTACTGCTATGAAATCTGAGTGGAACAGTGTACCTGCCATCTAACCCAGCTTGTAACAGAGAAGACTCGGAGTTCAGAAGGACACTGCATTTTGCGTTTGCTTCAGGCACCTTGCTGTAATAAATGTTTGTCATATTTGGATGAAAGACAATGACCTAGAACAGAGAAGGTGAAAGCTTTAAATATAACATCAAAATTGAGTCACTTAGGAGATGTATTTTTAAGGGGGTAAAAAAATACTATTAAAAAAAAAAAAAAGACATCCAGAAACTAGTATCAAAGTGCAAAGCCCAGGACTATACCTTAATTTTCTGCTGTGTCAGCGGTAGAGTCTGAGAAAAAAAAGGTGACATCTTACAAGACAAAAGTGACATTGTAGAATCATAGAGTGGTCTGGGTTGGAAGGGACCTTAAAGATCATCTGGTGGTGGGGACTGGAAAAAAGGACCGTTACGGTTTATCCCCAGCCAGAAACTTAAGTACCATGTAGCTGCTCCCCCACTCTCACCACCACCACCACCTCAGAGGGATGGGGAGGAGAATCAGAAAGGCATGTAAAACTTGAGGTTTGAGATAAGAATTTTAACTATTGAAGCAAAATACAATAGGAGAAAAATAACGATGATGATGAGGAGGAGGAGGATGATGAAAGGTGAAAGGGGGGGGGAAGGTGTGCAAGGAATGAAATCCAAAGGGAAAGGAATAAAAAACACCCAAGTGATGCCCAATACAGTTGCTCACCCCCCAGTGGCTGATGCCCAGCCAGCCCCCAGCAGCCGTCAGCCAGCCCCAGCCAACTCCCCCCAGTTTATATACCGAGCAGGACATTCTATGGTATGGAATATCCCTTTGGTCAGCTAGGGTCAGCTGTCCTGGCTGTGTCCCTCCCCAAAGTCCTTGCACCCCTCCAGCCCTCTCCCTGGCAGGGCCTGAGAAACTGAAAATTCCTTTACTTTGCATAAACATTACCCACTTACAACTGAAACCATCACTGTGTTACCAACATTATTCTCATAGTAAATCCAAAGCACAGCACTGCAGCAGCTACTGAGAAGAAAATTAACTCTATCCCAGCTGAAACCAGGACACATACTTGAATGAAAGACAATGACCTAGAAAAGAGAAGGTAAAGGTTTTAAATAAAAAATATATATATAAAAATAAAATAATTTTTAAAAAGAGTTGTTTAGGAGGTGTATTTTTAGGAGGGTAAGAATATAGAATTTAAAACCCCCAAAAAACAAAATTCAAAGAAAGCACATCCAGAAACTAGTATCAAAGTGCAAAACCTGTCACTATGCATTCATTCTCTGCTGCTCCAGCAGTAGAATCTGATGTCTTATACAAGAAAAAGCCACGTGATAGAATCGTTGTTTTGAGTCAAAAGGGGCCTTCAAGATGCCTAGCTCCAACCCCCTGCCCCGGGCAGGGCCCCCTCCCCCCAGCCCAGGCTGCTCCCAGCCCCGTCCAGCCTGGCCTTGAGCCCTGCCAGGGCTGGGGCACCCACAGCTGCTCTGGGCAGCCTGGGCCAGCGCCTCGCCGCCCTCACAGGGGAGAATTTCTTCCTTACATCTAAACTAAATCTCCCTATTTCAGGTTAGAGCTGTTCCCCCTTGTCCTGTCACTACTTGCCCTGGTAAAAAGTCCCTCTCCAGCTTCCCTTTAGGTGCTTCACCTTTAGGTGCTGGCAGGTGCTGTAAGGTCTCCCTGGAGCCTTCTCTTCTCCAGGCTGAACCACCCCAACTCTCAGCCCATCTTCATGCAAGAGATGCTTCAGCTCTCTGATCATCTTCATGTCCCTCCTCTGGACTCGCTCCCACAGGACATGTCCTTCCTGCACAGGGGCACCAGCGCTGAAGGCAGTGCCGCAGGTGGGTCGCACCAGAGCGGGTCAGAGGGGCAGAACCACAGTCTTTCTGAGGTGGTGCATTCCATCGACCTCCAGCAGCTCCTGCAGGGCTTCCAGCTGGGGACGCTGGAGGGAACGACCAAGCACAGTGGTCCCCATCGCTCCCACACACCACCACCGAGGACTCGCCTTCCATCTCGAGACTCGCCACGCTGTATCATGCCTTTGGCTCACCAGCTCTCCACCGAACTTTCTGGGATGGGGAGGCCAGGGCCCATTAGCTCTTCAGTGGTTTAATAAATGTTATTTCTAAAATAAACTGGAGAGCGTGATGCCATTCAGTCTTTCTCAAAGGAGATACGAACATCATTTTTTTCAGCTGGATGCACGGAGGGAACATAGGAGGAGGGGAAAACTTATTGCAAAACCTAGTATGATTTATTTTTATCTGGAAATTCATGCAGTTGCCCAGATCTAAGCAAGGCCTTGCTGTCATTGAACTGCCTAAAACTGAAATGGAGCTGTCAACTGGAGACAGTCATAGCAACATTGAAGGCAAGTCTGTTGTGGTTGCCCATCAGCTGAGAAACACAATTTAATAAATCCCTCTGTGGTTCGGTAGCTCCATAAAAAGTGTGTTCACCAGGTAATGACTTTCCATTAACAAAATTATTTTTTTATCAATTACACCCTTGTTTGGGCACCTACCCTAAATCAGTTGAAGTCCATGAGCACTAGTCCATTTCTTCCATAAGCAGCTCATTTTTCCCGGTTCGGATTGCTAAAAGAATAGATCACCGTAACATCTTCAGCTCCAATTTCAAAAATTATTTCAATATTAAATATGTGGTATAAACAAAGAGAAACCTGCGTCAGTGTTTTACAGCTACTTGATTAACTCCCATAAATCAAAACTAAATGGTCCTTTTACCTATCTTTTAACAGGCTGAGACAGGACAGTTTTACTGCTGCCCATTATTTTTTTAGTGCATCAAACACCATTTATTGTGACAGAGCTGTGCACCTCTAAAGCAATAAAGCGATTTGTCAGTGGTACCACATCAAGCTATCCTCCCAAACAAAACAAATGAAGAAAACAATACCTAGCCTGTGCAGAAGTAGGACAATGTAGTTTAAATTCACTTTCGGACCACAAGATAGGGCTTACTTTTCTTTCTGATTTGCCCCTCTTTTCCCCCCTTATAATTCAAAGTATTCCAAAGGAGGTAACAAAATTCTCTTAATACCTTTGCCTTCCCTTTCCTGCACTTTAGTCAAACTTTTTAGCACTTCAAAACATCCTACTCCTTTTGGGGCTGGTATTTGCTCATATATCCTATGCCACCAATAAACCCTCATATAAAACTGGTTTTCCTCAAAGCAAATCTCTTTCATCTGGCTTTCTGACCTGAAATACCTTCCCAGAATGTACTTGAAAAGGCACTACACATTTTCTCCCGAAAATCATCTTTTCTATTGAAAAGCACCAGGAGCAGTGGTGATTAGATAGAAGACTTGTGAATATCAAGTATAACATTTACTTTTTGTTCATGGTATGACCTAGTAAATAGGCAGTTGCAATATGGGAACTATTTTAAGGTATTTCAGCACCATTATTCTGAAGTATCTTGCAAAGAATGCAAATTGACTTGCCTTGAAGGTGTTTGAAGGTGTTTTATCACATGTTAAAAGCATACATGGGAACAACTAATATCGGCATACACCGCAGTGAACTCATGTCTTTTTTTACTTGTGGGATAAGATATCCTACCAGTGTCTCACAATTACCCCTCCACACACACCTCAAAAAAAAACCCAAAAAAACCCAAACCAACACCAAAAAACCCGCCAAAACCCCCAATAAATTAAGCTTTAAATGTCTTATAAACATCATTTTCATGTAGCTAACACATGGAAACCCTGTCCTAATGAGGGCTATATTACCCTACAGTTGTGCAAATCCTTTCTGCTTACCATACGCAATTAGAAAGTCATTTTAAAATACATTCATTTCTGTGGCATGCATTTGGTACTCTTTCGCATGCCCTAACACTAACTAAGCTTCTGGCACTACCAGAATAGACAAGAAATAAATACACTTGAGAGCATGCTGAAGGTTGAAACAGAGTACAAGCATTGCTTCCATTTATTTGCTGCTGCAAAAGGCGAGCTCCACTGTGATAAACCTTACTCTCTTGGCAACTAGTTGATAAATACAAAGTACTCCAGGAAGTCATTTCTTTCTCCTTGGCTCACTTCGAGCAAAGCTGAAGGGGAAGAAGAAAAGTTGCTATTATTGCAAGCAGAGAGCAGCACAGGGAGAAGGAAGAAAGCCAAATTTTGCACTGGCGACTGGCCTCTCTACCCAGAGCAGTCACCAAGAGAGAAGCCAGATATCTCACCCCTGACAAACACATGATGGATATCTTCGCCTCAATAGTGCATCCTGCAGTTTATAAGCACGTTGCAGCAGGGAAGTCCCTTGCTGCGTGCAAGCAGAGCCCTCCAGGGACCTCTGATGGAGCAAATTCCCCATCAACCTGCATCACCTCCATCACCTGCAAGTCCACTGGGGCAGCAGGTGCACACACCCAAACACACACGCTCGCACGTGTGGACCGCGCCAACTGCAGATGAGGAACATCTCTGATTTATGTGATCCAGAAGTCTGTTGACTGGTTACCCAAAACAGAGATCTTGCGAGTTCAGACAAGGACATTTTGGACTTGCACAAGCTGTTGTATTTTCCATCCTTATAAGAAGACGTTCTGTTTCTGCAGCCCATAGATCTTTCTGAATATGGTGACAGTTTCAATAAGGGGTTTCAAAATGTTGTTATAGGATTGTTCTAGGGTGCCCGGAATCGTACCCAGGAACCAAACCAAATGCTTTTCTCCAGCACTTGTGCAAAACAAGCTGTTGACAGAATTTCTGGTGACCTTTAAAAAGTTTCACATTCATAAATTCTAACCCAGTCTCCAAAAAAAGCCTTAGGGCTAGCGTTGTTAGGAAAAGACAAAAAAATGGAAAAAAAAATCTTTAGAGCAACGCAGCTTGCTGAAAAGGAAGAACTACTGGGATTTGTCAGTGGCAGCAGCATGTGCCATGGATGCAACTGGTGCAACGTAGCAAGAAACCTCATCACAGTGCCATCTGCTTAATTCGCTCTGCACTACCAGGCTGCAAACTGGGCGCAGCGCGGACTCTGCAGTCGAGGCAGCTGACGATGCTGGATGCAGCACAGCAGTCACGGGCGAGCACGGGACACCCCGCACCCAGCGGTGTAAACGCAAGCACCCACGTGAACAGGGGTGCCACAGGAGCACCCTGTCCCGTCAGCAGGCTGTGGGTGCTGTCTTCTCAGGGCAGGGATAGCGAAAGTGCACCTTCACCCACGGCCAGGGCTGGCTGGCTCTCCGGAGCAGCTGCAGAGAGAATCAGCCCCTTGGCTCCCTGTGCAACTTCTGTAAAAGGTGCTGCTGGCACCCGCCTGCTCACCCCGGCCGGGGGAAAGGGACTGTGTCACCCTGTTCCCCAGCAGGGTCAGATCTGTCCACACTTGCATGGGCCTTGTATTCTTGGCTCCTCCTACAGAATTCACAGCTGACACTAGTTATTTCTAGGAGTTCTTTCCCTTCAAAAGGAAAAAGCAAGGGTGGGGGAAGAAGATGGTTGCAATTATTTAAATAAATAGCATGTAAGCAATCGGTCTTATTAAAGAAACAGAAATAATAGGCTCAGCCTTTTCACATTTTTTGTGCTTATACAGATTATGACAAGCCCAGTTTTGCACAAAACCTTATGAATGCACTTTTTGCTTCTACATGATGGTGCATATAGCTATTTTTCTTTCTTTTTTTTTTTTTTTTCTATTTTGGGCCTCATATTCCATAAACACAGTACATAGAAAAGGCAAAAATTATCATAAAAAGTAGGATTTGTCCTCACTGACTTTGTTTACTGACTTAAAAAGCTAAAATCCCTTCTATTCTGTTGATATCCTTGTAGTTCACTGACTTGATTTACTCCTGGCTCTTCAACTCAGTTTATTCTAGCTCTGATTCACAATTACTATATTACTAACCCTGCCGAAAAATAAATTTTCAGCTTCCCCAATCATCTTTATTTTCATGGAAGAAAACTGATAGAGGAGTGCTTCACTCAAACCACACAGGATCAACACAAAGACAGCCAGAAAAAGGCAGTTCTGGGGGAATGACTGGACACTGGTCTGTGAAGAACATCGTGTGTTCCCCTGCACCAACATCTGAACAGTCACTGGCAATACGCCTGGATATTTTGGATGTTGCATGTCTGTCAAATAAATCAAACATCCAGATGTAGAATCTGGCAATGATGACATTCTACTGGTGACTTTCAACCCGTAGGCTAGTGAGTAGAACACAGAGAAGCATAAATACTGTAGGTTTTAATCAGATACATTATTTCAGGCAGCTATTTATAGGAAAATTTATGTGGGTTGGTTTGTTGGCTTTTTTGTTCTGTTCGTCAAACCGGTATTTAAAAAACTTGCATTTTTTAAAGGGAAGGTTCTAAGAGGAGACTTCTCCCCCAAATCACAGAGAATAAGCATCAAAAAATCAGTCTTCAAAACTTTGCCTCCACAGAATGACGAGGAGGAAATGTTTTAAAGATGTGTATGAATGAAAATAATGAAATCTAAACTATTATTTCTGAAATGAAAGGAATGCAGCATCCTACAGGGTAAACGTATTGTAAAATTAAGAGACACAGTTAGCTCGTGCAGCTTACCAAAGGCAAATTTGCTGGGTGCATCCTTGTGTTTCACTTAATGATTTCTTTGGCCCAAAGCTGAGAATTCTGCAACCACAACTGCAGAAGGCTCCATCAGACTTGCCAGGCCTCACAGATGCAGCATGGTGCACCCAGCACACCCACAACTGCTCTGCACTTATCACAGCATGTCTGCTGCCTGCCAAGCTGGTGGCACTCTGGGTACGTCACTGGCACACGGATTCCTTTAGCACATGCTCTGCCAGGTCTGGAGGAACTTCTATAATTCATTGGTAATGCATTAAGTAATGTTAAGGGGGGTTGACTTTTATAGCAAGAGAAACTAAAAAAAAAGATACCGAAAAATTTACTATATTGCAGATTTTTTCTGAGTCCCTGAGTGTTTCAGAAAGCTGAAGGTCTTGCCAGCCAGCCTGTGCTGAGTTGTCTGATACCCACGTCATCTCCTAATAGACACTGATCTAATTTCCATTGCTCTCTAAAGCAATCAGTGCTGTCACCGACAAGTTATTTGCCCTGTCACTCTGGAAGGACAGCAGTGGCGTCCACCACTCACAGCAGAGCGCTTGGATAAAGATAAGTATGTTGTTTAATGCAGCTAATCCATAGGCAGCACAGAGGATTGCCGCACTGGAGACCCATTATCTGAAATCCCATTTACCAGCACCCCTCCGACAGCGCTGTGCGCAGAGACACCCTGTTTGCCTAGCACGAGACTGCCGGAGGAAGGGAAGCAAGGGGCCTGTATGCCCCATGTTCACCAAACCTAGCTCTCAAAGCACTACGACTACCTGCCAAGTCACCTAAAACAGTGGCCACAGACCAAATGGTGACAACTCAGTCCTACAGTTTGCAATGATATTGTTATGTTTATAACACAAAATTTTCTGCCTTGATCCTCTGAGCTGTGGACCATGGGGTGTGTGCATTAGCCATGACAACAGAAAGTGATGTTTTGAAGCATGAGGTGACTATCCTAATGATGCACAAGGAAAGGTTAACTCTCATAACGTAATATAACCTCACCTTTTTAACCTAATACAAGATACAGTTGTGTTCTTCCATTTAAAATAATTTATCACCATATGGGTGCTCATCTTCTCCTTCCATTCATTGTAGGGGTCAAAGCTCTGAGAACAAGGCGACGTTCATGCTATCCACCAGAAACCTGCTTTTCAACAAAAATATTTGCTTAAGAAAGACTTTATTTATTGTCAGAATATTCAGCATGCACTGGAGTTAATAAATATGCACAAATAAGGACGAGATAGAAATCAAAAATCTAATCTGCTCTCTGAATTCTCTGGGTGACCTGTCTTTGAGGAGAATTTAGCCTTGACTTTTACTAAGTACAGCATCTAAGTATAGTTTTTTCTGTGTGTGTGTGTGTGTGTGTGTGTGAGTCCAGAGTAATTCTTATGCCATAAAAGCCTTATGTAGGAGGCTCGGTATTTGAAAACCATCTTAGTGATCTCCTTTTAGTCTTTATAGAAACATATTAAGTATTTTGAAGACTGCTTTCCCACCTTCATATACTTTTTCCACTATGATCTCAGTAGTCTTGAGACTTTCAAAGCTGAGCAGGCTTAGAAACTTTAAATAGCAATATATTCTACATACTTTCCATCTCCCACATCTTACAGTATAACCATAAAGTGTTAAGTGAAGCCTCCGATAATTTCAGATTTGAATGAGTTTTCATGTGAGTGAATCATAAAACATACAAGCAGCACTTTCCTTAAAGAGAAGGGAAGGGATTCTTTGCCAGAGAGAGCTACCCAAATGATTTCCTTCATTATGGTTTTTCAAGTCCATGTGCTTCTTTTTAAGTAAAGGAAGACTAGGCAATTACTATAATCAGCAACACATTCCAGCTATTCTAGTCTAAAAGACTACATCAAATAACTTGACAGGGAAAAAAAAAAAAAAGACAGATTTCATTTTAAGATTAAAAAATAAGATACTTTTCAAGCAAGCAAACAAAAAAAGATAGCAGCAATTTACTTCCCATATTTAAAATGCTTTTTGTTTCTTCCCCCGTTAATGAATATGATAAACAACCTTCTGGAGGCTTAAAACTAAACCATATTTCTTTACAAAAAACAGTTGTTGCACACTTTATTTTATATAGCGCTACTTTTTTTTTTAAATGTCCATTGAAGCTGGTTTGGTAGAACGTAGGGTTTAGCGCTCAGGTCACGTGGCTGTATACAAAGTTCCCGAGGTTCCTGTTCTCATACGTGTGTGTGTCATTGGGACAGTCACTGACAATGGAACAGATGGACCAGCCCCGTGTCCCAGAGTTTCTTAGAGATATTAACCGCTTCAGGTTCTTTGGTATGCATAAAAGAAAAGGAAGTTTATTTTGGAGGTAAACTCAGATCCCCATGTGCCTTTATTTTATTATCTGTTCTCCAAAGGTGCAGCTTGTATTTGTTAAGTTTTGTGCCGTAAATCTGAAAGCAAACCTGCACATGAAATGCACGAATTTTCTCACTTCCGTTTTCTCCGTATGCGTTCAAATCTGTATGCTTGAAAAGCTTTTAAAAGCCACAGTTATTAAGGGAATAATTTTGTTAAGATAGATTTAGAAATAAGGAAATACATTTAAAAAAAACGCATTAAAATGAAAGGCTTTGTAAGTGACACACGCCTATTTCTGATTTATGAAGCATTCAGGCTTGGGAAATGATTTGAATGTAAGAGCAGGAAGACAGCTGGTGTACGCATACCAGAACATACAACTGCTGCCTGAATGAAATTACAATAATGTTTATTGATAAAGACCAGGACAATGCTAGGACAGACAGTTTTAGAGCTAAACCCTGCAAAACTTGTTCTGACAGCGAGCTGCCCCCGCAGCCCGGGCCCCGCTCCCATTCTATTCCAGCGAGTTTTCTCCCTAGCCTACTGTAAACAGGAAATCAGAGTGGACAAGCCAGGAAAGAAATGCGAAATACCCCATGAAACGTGCTGTGTAATGAGTTGACAGGACGTGCATGAGCGGAGGGCTTACTTAACAGAAGCTGAGTCATGTTTTCACAAACCAACGTCTGGTTTATTCCCCGCCTTCCCCACCCCCCCCTTTCTTTTTATTTTATTTATTTATTATTATTTCTGAGTCATCTCAGTCAACCCTGACACATCCCTCCATGGCCTGGCTGATGGGGATCAGCTGTATGGAGCAATTGTCTTGGTAGCACACAAGGCTGAATGTCTCGTGACTTCTCAGGAGCACCAGCAGGACAGGAGGCACAGACCAAAAACACCCAAAAAAAACTTCACAGTGTCATTTTCGCTAAGCAGAAGCTCCTCTTTAGTAGGCTGTAATTTTTTATTTTTTAATTTCTTTTAAAGAAAAGGCAGCAGGACAAAGTAACCGCAATCACAACGGGGCACTGCGCTCTCCCTGCTGTCATCAAACCCACGTCAAGCGCCAGGCAATGGACTCAGCCCACCCTCCAAGCCTGCAAAGATCAACCATGGGCTCATCCTTAACGTTGCAGGTGGGGATCAAGAGACACATCAGAAACTCATTCCACTGCCTTAAAGAGAAATCAGAAATATTTAGTTGCTGTAACTATTTCCTCTCATCCACGCAAACATCTCAGTGCTCCGTCAGGCTGCTGGTGGAAGGGGGGCAGCACGGGCTGCAGGCTGGACTCTGCTGCTTAAACACACACAACAGAAGTAACAACTTCACGGCTGGAAGGCAGGGCATTTTTTTGTTTGTTTTGGATGTAATGATGACGAGATCATCTCATAATGATATGATACACCATATAATACCCATACTTTACAAAAAAGAAAAATTAAACAATGAATGAAAACAACAACAAAACCAAAAAAAGAACGCCAAAAACCAACCCCCCAAAACACCCAAACCTGAAAAGCAAAATATAAAAGTTTTAATTTTAATTGCTATGTTGTTAGCAGAGCACAGGAGACCATTCCAAGTTCTGCGTTTTGGTTTCAATCATATCTGAGCATTAAAGACCTCATGCCTCGTTAGGTGATAACAGGAGAATCTCCAATGAAATAAAGATAAGTCAATGTCTACTACATTGTTGAGGAAGGTTTGAAAACACAGCCAGAGTTCACTCTGGCATCAAAAACCTGACATTCACAATGCTAGACACGTGCATACGTATCACCTGCAAATGTACTTCTTTTAAGAAAAAACTTTTCTCATTATTCCTTTTGAATGGCGGAGGCTGGCAATACTGACTATTTTGTGTCACACACAAGAACCATGAAGTGCTAACAAAAGAAAAGTGTGAATTTCCACACAAGTAGCAATGAGATTGTGTTGCCTAGGAGAAATATTTAGCAACAGCTAGGTAGAAGGACTGAAAGGTGGAGAAGGCAACAAGGAAATAAAAGCAGTTGAACCAGTCTTATCTTATTTTCTTAGATTACACTTTGTCACCTTTTGCTGCTAACTTCATTGCCCAATAAAATACAAAAGGAATTATATTCCTCACCATTGCTGAATGTCTCAGAAGGCAGTAGCAAATGGTAAATTTATTTTTTTTCCCCTTTCTCTGGCCTATGGCTGGCTAAGGCCAGTTTCCATTTCCACTGCCTTTAAAGCTGGCCCTGCGTAAGAGAGGCCCGTAAAATAGCAGCGGTGCTTTGCCCTGGGAAGCGATGCACTTTGCAGCTTCATCTGGAGCCCTGAGCAATACCAAATGAGCTTTAATTAGCACACAAAATTCTGTCCATCTTCATTACGAATTGGCTTGATGGGTCACCAGCATCCTTCAATCAGACAATTTACAAACACCCTGGGGACAATGCCACTGTGGCTGCCCACAGCTGGGTCCACCTGCGAGATATCCCTTTCAGGTGAGGCCTAAGTTATTCCTGGGAGAAGTCTTCCTACGGATGAAAAGTTCAACTTTCAGCAAGATTTCTGCCCCATCTAGCACTCCTACCACTCATTACCCAGCAGTCTGCAGCAATTTCACCTTTCCTTCAAATGCTGCTCAGACCCTCAGGTTGCACCACTGCGTGGTGAAAGCCACCATGGCTCATTGGTGTTTTCTCCATCCCCCACCTGTTCATTTTTAAGGTTATCTTAGTTTTGTAGGCAGCAGACACTTTGTTTTCAAGGTCAGGGTTGCTTCTAAAACCTCTCTTAGGTAAGGAATACATTTTCTTCTCAACCCCTAGTTGCAAGATTGGGTCTGACCCTCCCACCTGTTAAAGGAGGCTTTGATGAAGAAAGGTGGGAAGGAGACTAAAGGGACAAAGAGGACCAACAGGCTGCATCAGGCAAGTCTTCATCTCTGTGATGGTGGAGGCAGCTGTGGAGCTAACGCTTGTATTTGCATCAAGAGATTAACACACAACCACTGAACAAAGAAAGGTGTGGGGCAAACGAGAGGATTAATTTATTTGGGATCCACTGCAATGGTAAGGGAAGGAGAGATGAGGAGTTTGGGGAGCTCAGTGAAGAACACTGAAGGCAAGAAGATCAGGAGGCAGAAGGAAGGACCCAGTGGGACAGGGACAGAAAGGAAGTCTCAGATTTTTCCTCCCCCTTCCTAAGTATTACCTTGCAAGCAGACACTCCACTTTCAGTTTTCATGTCACCTCTATTCATGAAAAAATCTCATGAAGATACTGAGTAATTACAGGGCAGAATAAAATCTCAGCCAAGGCATGAGGGTTTGCCCCTACCTCTTAAACTGGCAATTTAGATGAACACGTCATTAGCACTCAGTGAATTAGTCAGTACCATTCTCAGGATTACAAATTATACTATTAATTAACCCGATACACAAACAAGGATGTAAAGTAACCACAAGCCTGTTCACTTCTGTCCCACTTAGCAAATGGCAAAAATTCAGTCATTGAAGAAAGCGGCAGAAACAATACAGGGAAAGTGAAGGAGAAAGTTTTCTTTAACTTGGAAAAAAAAAAAAGTAACAGTTATCTGCAGCTCATTAGTGTGTAAAAATCTTCAGACAGCAGGTTTACCCAAACATCATAACTCTTTTCTCTCCCCACCCTGCAGTACTGGGACTATCCATTTGCCCCAAGTAGTACCAGCAGGATTAGTTAGAAATTCTATAGGATACAATACCCCATGTTTAAAAAAATCAGGGTGTACAATCCACAAACATGAATTAGAGGGGCTCAGGAAAAAGTAATTAAAAAAAAAAGGTATTCATTTTATGTTTAAAAATAGCCACTCAATGGCTAACAAACAGCTCTTTTGAGAGAAAATTGCCCCACAACAGAAAAGCATGTCAAAAAGTGTGGTATGTAAAATCTACACACTAATGGCAGGTCATCATTGCATGGACTCACATGTGCTGAGGAGTGTACTGTAGTTAGTTCCCAGAGATGCAGAGCCGGTGAGGAAGGTTTAGAGGGCCTTAAAAACCAATAATAATACGCATTATACATCCCCCAAAGACATATATGAAGAGAACTGGAGAAATCCTAAAATAAGCCAGGAAGACTGATTTTTATTATTTACTGATCTATAAGCTATAGTTAATGAAAAAGATGAAAGTGTTCTTTATTAGATCTTAGCTAGCACATTCTTATGTAGGAAAACCCAACAACAAGCAGTACTCCAAATCCCCAACCATCAACTCTCCTGGCTGAGCAATTATTCCAAAATTAGCATGAAATACTTTGTAATTCATTATCTCTTGCTTTTATTAATATCCCCAGCCCCTCACAGCGTTAAGAAATGTACAAAACATGAACGAGGGGAACTGCCCGAAATTAAAAAACTTCCAAAACCTTTCAGAAAAACTTTCAAATATCCTACGTCTTGGATAAGGTATTAAGAGAGGGGTACAGCTCTGTCTTGAACAGTATATCTGGTTTGGATACAGCAAGTAAAGACATGGAGGAAAAGCTCCACAAAAATTCCCTTATCACCTCTGGGTTAGGCTCACGTGTACACCTGTCCTTCCCCAGAAAACATGCTGTTGATTTTAGGGATTTATATGCACATCTGTGAATCTCAAGAGGTCAGTTCATTTCAGTTAAAATAAACTTTATCGTGAATCAGTGACTGCCTTTCTGTAGTAGCCGACGCAAGTGGCAAAACATGCCAGTTCTACCTGCAGCCCTACTATCGCAGTTTGAGGGCGTGACATACCTTAGAAAGTCTTATAAAGAGGGAATATCGACCAGGATATAAGGATTGCACTAAAAATAGCCACACCTTTCAACAACAAGCAGTCTTTTCCACCCTTGGCATCTGCTGTGATTCAGTTGTTACTCAGAAGGGAGAGAGCATCCAATGGATGAATCATCAGGCTACATCCTGCAGCAATTCTGTTTTCCCTAGTGGTCTTCCACAGAAGAAATGACGAGTCCCAACTTCTGCAAGTTGGAGGGATCCAGCTGGGAGACACACTGCCAGAAGCAAATGAGGAAACGAATGAAAAGGACAGGGCCATGCATGACACCATTTACATTCCCCAGCCTTGACTACATATGCCTTCATGCAATGTACTTGATTAGTCACACTGCAGTCAATTAGGTTATTCATGTAGCTAAAGTAACTTTTGTTTAAACCTTTAGAAAACAGAATGCTTGGTAAAGGGCTTCCTTTGGAAACAGAGGTGTGGATTAGCTAAATGAGTTACTCACACAGGAGATTCTGTTATCTCTCGCTGTGCAGGTCACTTTTCACTAGCAATGCACAGCCTGAAAACGTAGCTGAATGCATCCACATGAAATAGAAAAATACCACAACTTCAGTCAACTCATAATCATTTCAAGCATGCTGTTGGTCTAAGCACCGCATTTTACAAGAAATGTCTTGAATGGATCCTTTCATCTGGGTAACGGAAAATTATTCCTAAAAGCCAGGCGAGAACAGCATGAGTCTGAGTCTGTCTGATTGCAGGACATCTGCTGACAGTCTGAGGTGTGCAGGGATGCCTTATTTTTTTGTTTGAGATTTATGACTGGAAGTCATGCAAAAGAGGTCAGTTTTCCTGATTTTGCTTTCTTCATCCCAAATAAAACTTCTATTGGCAAAGAAAAAAAAAAAAAAAGGAAGGGGGGAACCCCACAGGAAAGGCTGCATGTGTGCATAAGAGGCCAGTAGGTGCTCGAGTCAGTCACATTAGTATTCTATTAATTTTTTTCCCCTTGAATTCTTGCTGCAGATAGAATTAAACAATGTTTTTGCAGCATGTAACCCGTTAGGCAGCCTCTTCAAAACATATCACAGCCCCATGAGAGGAAGATCTGCCAGTTCCTGGATTCAGTCAGGTCTGCTGTGCAGCTAATTCACAAGCTGGGTTAATTTTCTGAAGGCAAAAAAGACAAAATATTGGCAAAAAGATGCCACCCCCCTGCCAAACATCACACCAACTAAGGTAAGCAATCTTCACATTAACAGTACTGGTGATCCAGAAGTATACATTTCATGGCCAAATTAAGTGTTATTGTCTGTTTTTATATGTTGTCAGCATTAGCAGATCATTTTCTGAGTGTCTAGACTTTGTAATAGAGTTATTGCAGCTCTTTCCTTCAAACAGCGGCACAATATAAAACCGTTAGTCAAGAAAATTCAGATACTTCTCTTTAACATAGGTATACTTGCACACACACATATACACACACCTGCATACATATACATATATGCACACATACATACCTACACGTAGTATATACATACAAATGCAAATACATACTACATGTACAAATATATACACATACCTCTATAAAGAAAAGTTAGAAGAGTGTTCTATGTAAGCAGTTTTACATTAGAAACGTTGGAAAATGGGATTTATGCATAAGGAATAAAGTAATTTTTCACTATAGTTATTAGCAAGATCTCTGTTGTTCAACACATAAGCAATTTAGATAAAAGAATCCATAGTGGTATGACAGCAATCTCTGAACAATACAAAACTACTTGGGAGAGTCAGAATGAAGCCAGTTATAAAGTTCTACAGGGGGATCTCTTGGTATTGCACCACTGAACAGATGAAATTCAGTGTGATAAATGCACCTTTGGTACTAAGGAAGAAAATTATCCTAATTTCACACACTGAGTCATCGATGTCTTCCCTCTTCTGCTTGCGGGTAGCCCTCCAAGGACACCAGGTAAGAGCCCAGTCAGCACAAGCTCCTGAAGTCCTGAAATGTAGGAGCAAATAGGGGTTGCCCCACATAAGGGATCATATGGGGAGCATATAGGGGTTGTCTTTTTACAGGACATAACAACACATATTTCAGCTTGTGCATGGTTGTTACTTCCTTAGGCAGACTGTGATCACTGGTGCAATTCCTTCACATCTTTGACATTTAATGGTTAATAATTTTTCCGATTCCTAGACTCTTTCTTAAATGTCAACTTTCTCACACTCATGATGATGTCTTCAGATGTTATGAAACCTCCTGAGGCTGAGAGGAAAGCCAATGATGCAACCTCCCTCTGCCAAACAAAATTTCACAATTTGTTCTTCAGTGTTTGCTTTGACTTCAAAAAACATATACTATGTATTTCTACATCCATCTTACATGGAACTTAACATTACTGAGAACCAAGTTACAAAGCCTAAGAAAATATTCTCTGAAGGGATAGGGTGGAGGAGTCTGCTGGGTCTCTGCCAGCTGCTCTCCATTTTCTTTCATCCTGTTTATCCTTGGTAGAGATATTAACTCCAACTTCCAAACGACCAGTACCATAATTGCCAACCAACAGAAGAGTCCACTGAGTCCGAACTCATTCCTCCCTTTCTTAATGAGGATCAAAACCCAAACAAGCACTGGGGCAAGAGTGGAAAAAGGGGCATTTACAGCCCGGGAAGCAGCTACCATCTTTCTCCAACTCTCAGTCTATGTACATTCACAAAGAAAGACTGATGGGATGTTAACCATCTAACAGCTTGGCATTAAACACCACGTCATACCACTTTAATCATACTTTCATTCTGTTTTCTCAGTAGGTTTCTCCTCTTTGTCATTCTTCTGTAACTCATTTGGAAGCCAAAATAGCTGGGGAGTGCATTGGAGCTATGACAGAGTAGGGAACAATTATACAGCACTCGCAGGAGGAGGGAAGTTCCCTTCTTGGCCCCAAAACTGGAGAGACAATGGCTGTGTTTGGAGGACATGACATACATTACAGTTACAGCACCTACCCGTGCACAGACAAACACCCACAGCTCAATCAGTGGCCCCTTGTCAATAGTTATGAACACCAAAACAAGAAACTTTGAGCTCCTACAAAGTAAAAATGAGCTACACTCCTTAGCCAAACTTTTGTACTGATGTCATAAGGTTGTGATGTGAAGCATCACAACTGCTCTGCCATCCAGGACAGGGCGATTCTGCAAGGATGAAACAGGTATGGATATTTCTGGTAGTTAATGAATACTTGCACAGTCATTGGATGTTCTGTTTTACAGATGTCCTTCCCAAAAGTCAGGTGGTTTTGCCAGCTATTTCCTCAAAAGTTCTGCTGTCTTTATTGGTCTCTACAGAAGGATCATACTCTCAAAAAACATTATTTTTTTTGTGAAGTGGTATGAAAATAGGCAATTTTTGAGCCTAAGATAACTGAAGTATCTATGTAATTACCAGTTTAACCAAGGAACCAAAGAGAAATGTGTTGTGCAGGTATTTTTCCCACTGCTCATGTCATTCATTACTCCCTGGTCCTAAAACTATGATCTTTTCAGAAAGTTAAAGAGATACCAAGGCTAAAATATAAATTGGATTTACTCAGTTTAGAGGGGATCACTAATACAACAGGTACTTCAGAGCAGAAGCTCTCTGATAATGAACTGTAAAACTGTCATTGAAACATTGAATAATATAGATTGGAAGGGACCTCTGGAGGTCCCAAGTCAAATCCCATTCTCCCTTAGTCAATATCACAGAGCTACACATTTGAGAACTGCTCCTTTAGTTTATAACAGATCTTTAGTATTGCGAGTAGCAAAAGGCCCATTAACTTCTCCAAAAGCAGGATATCTTTTTTTTATTATTATTTTTAATACAGAAATTAGAACTTTCAATGATAAACAAGTGTACAAAAAAAAAAAAAAAGAACTTCCACATATCACTGCACACACTAGGTATCTGTTTTGTTAGGCAGTCTGATTATTGAATTTGGTCCTCTTACATCTGGCTTCCCCAGAGTGAAAAGGTTAACATCTGTTCCAACTCTTTTATTTGTTTAGTGATTTCTTGCTTATAAATGTAGAATTGTTAGGGTCGAAGTAGGTTTTGCACCAGATACCGAACAAAAATAATAGATTACAGATTTTGCAAAGTACAAGACTTGTGGACATGTGGGTTCTTAGTCAAATTTTCTGTGAAATAACAAAATATCATCTTATAAAAGGTCCTGTACCTTAACCTACCTTTCTCCAGACTGAAACTGATTTTTTTCCTTACTTCCAGTAAAATTTCGTTCTTTAATTTCAAACTCTGTACCAAACAGAGATCTAGCTTCTCCCTTCAGCTCCCACAAGCCACCAGAGGACTCTGAATAATATTTAATTCATACTAAGAGCTACTTATTTCATGATAACTCATTCCATGTAGCCCACCCAAAACCCATATAGTAATAGCTTTCTATTACTGTTGACATAAATGTATATGAAACAGATGTGGAAAGCCTAAGGTGAATGCGCATACCGGGTTGCCTGAAACAGAGTTCAATATTTACTCTAAGAGGTCTCCTTTAGCAGCAAAGTTTTCCTGTTACACTCCCAACACTATTACGAATTCCTGCTCAAAGAACGTATAGGGGTCATCTATACATATAACTTTAGTATAAGCTAGAATATGCCACTCATTTCTGCCTGATTCTGGTAAGTTAAATCAGTACTTCACAATGATATTTAAGTTTTTCCTTCAGGTCTGATCAGGGTTTCTTTTGTTGTTTCTGAGATTTATTTGCCACTAACTCATCAGCAACAGTTTTGAAAGTTTCTCCCTCCCATTGCCCCAGTTATCACTCCAGTCCTTGCACTTACTACCTGATGCCAAAAAAAATCTCTTGGGCTGCAAGATTCAACATTTATCCCACTGTGTGTCTGTTTTCAGCAGTGGCACACACTGGTTTAGCTCTCTGCTTCCACAGGGGAGACCAAATGTTCCTCAGATTTATCCCAGATGACAACATGGGGTTACACATACAAGGTGCCATAAGGTATTATCTACAACTTCAGCATAACTGCATGTCAAAAAGAATATTAATTTTATTGTGTTTCCATTCCAAGTCCCTCTGCCAAGCATATTTCCAAAATAATTGCAGCCATTGTTTTTTCTAGCTGAAATAATTGCACTATGGCAAAGCACTGTAGGAATATTCGTAGCAGATTGCCAGCCAATCCATTTTTCTTTGCTAATTTTCACTTCCGCAATTCGCATTCACTAAGACACCTGCATGACTAAAAAACGAAACAACTGGTCAGAAGTCACCTGGTTGCCAGTATCTTAGTGACTGAGCATTCTGTGATTTGTGGGGTTTTGCTTGCTCAAAGCTTTGTGTCTGTAGATTGCCTGTCCTCTCTGTCCTGTTCCCCTCAGCCCTTGCACCCCAAGGATGAAGATGCTGCCAAGTCTTCAGGATCTACCTCCAGCTGACAAAATTATCTTATCCAGGTCAACTTCTTGGTATTGTTGACTGAGCTTGCAGGGTCTTGTTCTCAGCTTGAAGATATTGCTCCATTCGGATGTTACACAACGGCTTACAAACGTCAGACGCACTCAGTTCTGAAGTTTCAGGGAAAATAAAAGGGCAAAACTCTACTGCTGTCATTTGGGAAAGCAGAAACACAGCAGGGTGGAGACACAAGTCTGCTGGAATGTGATCATCAGAACTTCAAACTCTAGCAATCTTTGACTTTTTTCCAAGGAAGTCATTCCACTTCAGCTTGATCAACTTTCTAATACCCTTCTGAACACAATCATGTCCCGAAAGAGGGGGAGAAGGGAAGTTAAGGAGAGAGTGAGAATGGTAAAGGGCATAGGGGCACTGGTACAAGGCAGCAGGAAAAAAGATGCAGGCGAGCAGAGAAATGCACAGAAATTCCAGAGTGGTGGAGAGGAAGAGCCTTGCCAATGAACAAGTAAGGAATGTGGATTAAAGAAATATGAGGTTTCTCCCTGGAATTCAGGGCAAGTGACAAGTGGCGCACCGGGAAGGCTGGGAGGGGGAAAAATGGAGCTCTTGCTATATGGATGGGGATTGCTAATGGAGGGGAAACAAGAAGCTCTTCTATACACGATGGGCTGATCCCATAGAATTAATAACCTGTGGTCCTCCAGTTTATATAAGTTTGACTTTATCTTGCAGGATTCTGGTGAAATGGTACAAAAAGCTAACTAGTTTCCATTTGTTACACGTCTTGGTAAGCTGTAATACAAATCTAGTAGAAGAAATCTTTCCACTCCCCACTGACAATGCTGGAGACTGCTGGTGTCTAATTAGGGTGAACAAATTAATGTCAACCAAGCGCCCTGGTTTCCAAAGGCTAGTGAGTGCTCCAGACCCTGGAGTGCACACTGCCTGGGTAGTGGAACCACAGAGCAGTGCGAGAGGCATTTGTCACGGGTGACGGACAGATGTTACTGCCCTGTGATGAGTCAAGACCTGCTCTGTCGGGCTTTGCCACCAGCTGGCTGGAGGGGAGGAGGAGGAAGCCCACCATCACCCTGCTCCAGCAGCGGGGGGGCAAGGAAGCAACATCAAGGCACGGTCTCACCACTGCTGCCTCTCCCCTTTGCTTGAGAAAGCAGAGCGGTGGCAAGGATGGCTGACAGCACATCACGGACAAAGGGGAATGCCAGGCTGAAGCTGTCATAAAAATCAAAGCACCTGCGTGGGGTCCTGGTCCTCCAGCAGGACTCAATCTCTTTGAGGAACAAGAGGAAGGTAAAGGTTAGGGAGATGAGGACACCAACACATCTCCCTTCTTTTTTATGGTTTATTTACCAACCCCTTAGGATTAATGGTACCTTGCGATATTTCAATACCTTTTCAGTGTCAAGACCATGAAAGATTTCAGGTGGGATCTGTCGACAAAGTACAGGGATGCTCTCTAGGCTGCAGAACAATGGACGAACTTCTTTGCCGACCCTGCCCCAGCCTGGGATCCTGAGGAGGGTGTGTTTGATCTACACCAGTCATCCACAACAGGCAACTGCAGACCAGACTTTGGGCCTCAGCATGTTATTTGCATTCCCTGACCCACACCCAAGCCTCTTAACATGACTGCAGGCATGAAACATCCATGGAAGCGTATTCACAGCGTACAGTTGGTCTGCAGCTGCAGGGAGGACAAAGGGCAGAATGTTTATCAGCAGAAGTAAAGAGACTGACAGCCTTTTGTGCACTAAAATATTTCAAAAGATACCGTTCAGGGGAAAGCTGTAACTGAATACAGAATATATATTCTATTTCATTAGGTGAAACAACATTTCTAAAAGGCTGGTAAAAAAATCTTCAAAGAAAGAGCAAAACAGTGTTCTGAGTTTAAAATGCGAAGTACTTGCATCAGTGAGGTCTTAAGCCACTTGCAAACCTGATCTACCTGAATTTCCACTGGAGTAAAGAGAATTTGAAGGACCTTGCTGCCTCTCCGCAAAGACAGAGAGCTTTATGAGGCTGGGGTCTTAATTAGATTGGTCTTGCCCACTGACTTTTTTTTTAAACACAGATTAATCCCATAGATAGGTTAAGAAAGACATAAAGGCAGCACTATGTAACACATGTAGAGGAAACATGAAAGGCAACACACTAGTTGAACGCTGAGCAGGTCAGGAACAGGGCAGTATTATCAAGTTATACAAGTGCTGCTAAAAGGGCTCCCCTGTTACCTGAAGTCGAACCTACACCGTGTTTTCTGAAAGAGCCTCTTTTCTGACAGTCTTTCCAAAAGAGCTGCTGGAAACAGCTACCTTCCCCCACCCCCCGTCTCTGCGCGACACAAACTGGCGAGCACAGTTCACAGTCGGTTTACAGAGCGCAGAGCGATTGCTGTGTTTATGAAATCCTATTCCTGTTAGTCAAGGAAATGAGTTTGACTCACCGGCTTGTTTATGAGTTTTGCTTTATGCAAGCTACTGCCGACCTCAAACTGCTGACCCGCCAATATGCTCAAAACTTCTGCTCAGAGGGGGTTTCACAAGGTACGTTTCCGTTGCTGCAGAGCATTGCCATTTCTTCAGAGGAAGTATTTTTTACAGTCTTAAAGCACTACAGTGAAAGCTGGTGATGGGTCTCATATGGCACAGATGTGTAACCACAGCAATGCAGCGCAGCACCTCTGTAATATTCTTAGTTCCTTTACCCTGTGAGAGGATGATTTACTCTCTCTGAGCACCTCCTTCCCATGCCATGCCAGCCCTTGCCAGCAGACATGCAATAGCAGAACTGCTGCCTTAAAATGCAAGAATGACTCTACAGACTTCAAATTTAATCAGTGCCATAAAATAAATAAATAAATAAATCAGCCTTTCATATGCAGGTCTGAAGAGCTAGGAGGTGAACCCTCAAGGAGTATGAAGCAATTGTGATTGTCAGTTTGAAAGAGCCGAGGTCTCAGGATTGGAACAATAATAAAGTTAGCTTAGTGGAGAAAAGAGAAAAAAAAAGGAAGTTGAATCAGTTGCAGAAATCCTGGTTTGAAGGTTTATTTTCTGGGCTCTGCTTTCCATTTGATATGCACTGGAAGACTTTAATAAGGCTTATACCCCTCTGCTTTCCAGGGGTACACAACACATGATGGAAAGTTCAGGCTGTTGTTCTGCTCCCTTTGTTTGAGTCTAGCTGAGCTTGGAAACTGAGGCTGGAAGTTAAAACCTTTGCAACCCATGCAAAAAACAATTCAGCATGAGTCAGAGGTTTTTGGGTGGTTGGTTTTTTTTTTTTTTTTTCCAGCTAACCAAAGGGAAGTCAGAGAGGAGGAGAAACCACCCTCTCTCTTCTGTACATACAGCTCACTGATGAAGATATGATAAGAAAATTGCACATATGAACATACAGCTATATAGCTTGTGTGCACATGCAAGCCTACACACCATTTGAATTCGAGCCCATTTTCAAATGCTTACTTCTGGGGATTTTAGCTTCTTAGGTAAGCATAATGTTACCACAGACTACTGGGTAGCATAAAAAGAAGGGAACAGAAAAAACCCCAAATCAGCAATTGTCAGCTTTTTTTTGCTGTTCAGAGATCTGAAATCTTAGCTTTCCTTTTTAAAGAATAAAACCACTCAACCTAATTATATCCTTTCTTTCTTCATAAAAGGGATGTTCTATGGGTGCTGCCCATAAATTAAATAAATCTTCCTCTCACCCTCCATAGACCAGGTTTCTCTTGTCAGCACTGTTCCTGCTCCTCATTGTTTCTGTGGGGACAGTAAGGCAGCAATGAGTCTCGTACTCTTTTGCACTAAAGCATCTGACTTGCTGTTTTCCCTCATGCTGGCATTGTTGCTCAACTGGCACTGCAGTAAGGCAGCTCAGGGAATTAAACTGGGGGTGGGGGGGGGTGGGAGGGAGATAGGAAGGAAAGAAAAAAAAAGGAAAAAGGCACCAAAAAATAGTTTTCTGCCAGCATAGCTCACCCATCGGCAGGTGAGGCGAGAACCACACCACCACCGTTAGATACCCAGCAGGTCAGCTGGAGGGGCATTGCCTGGTGGTACCCTAAGCCCAGCTCTGTCAGACCCTATTGGTTGTGTAACATCCATTTTATGGGCATTACGAGCTTTGAGCATGCTAGAAAGGCTTCAAACACAGCCCCGTTCCCGGCGGCTGCCAGCGGCAGTAAATATAGAACAAATCCAGCCCGCTCACGGTTCATATTGAGGTACTGTGTCAACAGCCTGTGATCTGAGGAACGCTTTTTGGACCGCTGTCAAGTTCCTGAAGGACAGTGCAAAAACCAGGTCACAGTGTGCTGGGCTCTCCCATTTCCAGCTGCTGAATCAAAGGGGAAGAAAGAGAGCAGGAATTCAGACTATCTGCTGCTCCGAACTAACTGCACCCACTGACGTTCGTGCTGCACGGACATTCTGCAGCTGCAGAAGAGAGGTCATGAGGTCTGCACAGTTCCAACTTGAGATGACATTTTTTCAATGTCTCCCCTATTCTGAGCTTGGACAGGCTTTTAACATGGCAAGAAACCCACAGGATAAAAAGAAACAACCTAAGAGCTCCCTCACACTGCTCGTTTTCTCATTCCTGCCCAAGTTTATGGTGACTTAATGCCACTCAGGCCATAAAACCTTTTTTTAGAGTCATAGAATCATTGACGTTGGAAAAGACCTTTAAGACCATCGAATCCAACCGCTGAGCCAGCACCGCCAAGCCCACCACTAGCCATGTCCCTGAGCACCGTGTCTACACATCTTTTGAAGACCTTCAGGTACATTGATGCCACCACTTCCCTGGACAGCCTGTTCCAACATTTCACCACCCTTTCAGTGGAGATATTTTTCCTAATAACCACTTGATGGAGCATCTCGAGGCTGTTTCCTCATGTCCTATGGCTTGTTGCATGGGAGAAGAGGCCAGCCCCCCCTGCCTACACCCTCCTCTCAGGCAGTTGTAGAGAGCAATAAGGTTCCCCCCTAAGCCCCCTCCTCTCCAGGCTGAACCCCACCTAGTTCCCTCAGCTGCTCCCCACAGGACTGTTGATCCAGAACCTTCCCAGCTCCATCACCCTACTCTGGACACAGTCCAGTGTTTTGCCCTTGTTTAGGCCTGTATAGCTCTCTGCTGTCACTACTTCCATCTGCTGCCTGCAGTCTTCTTTTCCTCAGCCACCATCAAGATGCTTTGATCAGCCTCCTTGCTGGCCTTTCAAATGCTCTTTGTTTTGCTCCTTCCCCTCCCCTTGAAACCATCCTTGTCTTAAGCCTCTGTAGCAAGCTAATTGGCAGTTCTGCTGAGATCCCTCCTCCTCTCTCAGGTGTTCCGATCTGAAGTGGTACCCGCCATATCTGGAACACCACCAACAGATGCAGTTGGGTGGTGAGGTCCACAGGGAGTGATTACAGCTGGAAAGACAAAGGAAAGACTATCTTGACCTAAGGAGGTTATCAGACCCTAAAGGGAGGTTACATTCCTGGCTGGATGTAAGGGAGAACACTCACCGAAAAAATCAGTTTTATTGAAACACATCCAGAATGTTTTTTGAAAATGCAGTTTTTAAGACAAAAAATTAAGTTGTCAAATGGCCATTTCCAACCCACTTTTTGAAATTTTAAAACAGGCCCAATTTTTAAAAAGTTTTCAAGAAATTGAATTACCCTGACTTTAATTTTTTTTTTCCAATGGCAGTCTAAAATTATTTTTCCACTCAAAAAAGTCATACAATGTGATTCACTGTGAAGCATCCCTTGTCACTGCCTTAGCACCCCCTCAAAAAAAGAAAAAAAACCAACCTAGTTTGTATTTACTTAGTTTAAAGAGTTTAAAGGAACCTCATTTCAGGTATGGATACCTGCTTTCTGGAAATCAGTTGCTCTGGGCAACCTAAAGTCAAGAAGTTTAAAGCTGCTTGTTCTTTTTAGAAACCTTTTTCCTTTAAAAAAAAAAAAAAAAAAAAAATCCCAAAATAAACCACCCCAGAGGGTTTAGATAAAAATGACAATGTAGGCCTGTGCCAGACTCACTTTGCCTGTATCTTTTCATGCATCCTGCAGTACCGATTCACAACAGGCATACCTGACACAGCCCAAACCCCGCACGCGGAAGGCAGTCGCACTGGAATACATCCCCCTCGGTGATGCCAGCTACTGAGAGAATGACAGAGATGGTGAAAAGCGCAGCCGAGGTCTGGCCTTACCCAGGGAAGGCTGGAAGCACATCCCTTAACCAGCTTTTCCCTCGGATTTTCTGCACTGCGTGGAACTGAAGTTCACCCAGCATCTCCCAGTGGAGCAGCTGCGCTCTGTGAGTTTGCACAAACGTTTTCACCTCCTGGCACACAGGCGCATTCCCCCTAAATACCACCACGCGAGTCCCAGGCTCCCATAGCGCTGATTCAGCCGGCGGTGACAAACTGCAGCTAGCTTCACAGTGAGAATTGTGAGATGCAACACCACCATCGCATGCACAGCCGGGAGCGTCCCCAAATGAAGCCAAAGGGGTTGGGGTTAATTAGGTAATATTGCAAACGAGTGTATTTTAACCGTCAGGGAATGCTTCGGCCGTAATCAGCAATCCTGCGCGTGGTTTGGAGCCTCGTGCGAAGGTGGGGGCACAGTGGGGCGACGGTTCCTGCAGCCCAGCCCAGCCCAGCGAGAAGGGGGGACTCCAGCAGGTCTCTGGTCCACGTCCTTCCCCGCTGACACCGCGCCTTGAATCTGCATTTCACACTAAGTACGTGCTGTTAGCATGAACCAAATTAATCAAAAAATCCATGTATAACCAGGAATGGGTAAAAGCAGCCCAGCGCCAGCAGAGATTTTTTGTTGAGTCGGGGGGCGGGGGTGGGGAGTTGGGAGGTTTGGGTTTTGTTTGGGGTTTGGGATGGGGGGTGTTTCTCTACCCACCCCCCCCAGCCCCCGGCTTGTTTGCAGGGCGGGGGGGCGGGGGGGCCTGGGGGGGGGCTTGGGGGGACTTGGGGTGAGGGGACAGGGCAGGACTGGGCAGGGCGGGACCGGGGTTCCTGGCAGGGCTGGGGGCGCCGCACCTTCCCCCCCCCCCACTGCGGACTCAGCACTGACTCAGGGGACTCCCTGCACGGGCAGCGCATTGGCGCGATCACTGCATTATTTTGTACTTTGTTTTCTTATTTTACTATTTTGCTGTTTCATTTCTTATTACTTCAGTATTTTGCCATTTTATTATCTCATAATTTTATTATTCCACTCTTCCATGATGTTATAATGTCATAATTTTATAATTACATTATCTGGTATTTTCATTTTTTATTATTATTTCATTATTTAATTATTCAATTGTTTTAATTTTAAGTTTTTATTATTGTTGTTGTTCCTGTTGCTTATTGTTGTTAATTATTTATTATTATTGATATTATTAGTAATACTTTTGTTGTTCTTGTTGCTTACTATTGTTAATTATTTATTGTTACTAATATTGGTAATACTTTTGTTATTGTTGTTTCTTATTGTTGTTAATTATTTATTATTACTGATAATATCAGCAATACTTTTGTTCTTGTTGCTTATTGATATTTATTGCTGTTGATATTAATAACGTCTTCATTATTATTGTTGATTATTATTGTTAATTATTTATTGTTATTAATATTATTAGTAATATTGTTGCTATTATTATTGTAATTGTTGTTGTTGTTATTATTATTAACATTGGATTTATTATTTTATTATTATTATGCCTTTTGAAGATTTAGTAAAAGACCTGAAATACTCACACATTTGCACCAGCCAGAAGATAACTCGCAAGCAGCCCCGCTGGCAGCTGGTGTCTCTGTCGATCCATAGTCCAGACCCTTCCCCCTAGACCCCCATATATATGTATATGTATATGTATATGTATATGTATATGTATATGTATATGTATATGTATATGTATATGTATATGTATATGTATATGTATATGTATAAATGTACATGTATATGTATATGTATATGTATAAATGTACATGTATATGTATATGTATATGTATATGTATATGTATATGTATATGTATATGTACATGTACATGTATATGTATATGTATATGTATAAATGTATATGTATATGTATAAATGTACATGTATATCCCTCATGCCCAGTTCTCTTCACCCTCACCTCCTTGTAAGCCCCAGCTACAGGGTTATCATTGCTCTACATTGCAAAATTAGTGCTGGGGCAAAATCACTATTAGCGGTGACCTAAAATGTCCTCTGTTGCTTGATTTTGCCACTTGGTGCCAGCGACCTGTGCCAAGTGCCGACACCAAGTGGCAAACTAAAACAACAGAGGACATTTTAGGTTGATAACTAAGTTAACATTTATTCACTTCAGATTGCTACCGAAGTGGATAATATTTCTGGTCTTCTCATTTCTGAAATACCTCTAGTGTTTCCCTCAACATGATAAGGGAACACTGATCATGCAAGTTACTTTTAGGCTTTTAGATAACTTGCACAGAATTTAACAAGTTGTTTGTTAGTAACTCAGTTTCTTAATCTGGGAAGATACTGCCTCAAGAATGGCTGAACATCCACAAGTCTAGGTGCTAAGTGCCTAGCTGCTATGGAAATTTTGATGCCTGAAGAATGCTGGCCTGAATTTCTGGGACAGATAAAGCTGCCCACAATTCCTGGCTCTGCACTTCCACTTTAACAGTGTTAAAAGTTACTTGGTTCCTTGTTTGGTGACTTCTCCATCTGTGAAATAGAGCTAACACCGCAGTGTTTTCCAACAGGCGCTGAGATGTGCTGTATGAAACACTGACTGCCAGCATCTTCCTGGGATGACTGGAAGGACAACTCATTCAAAGGTCATGTCAGTGTGTAATTAAAATATAATCACAGCACTGGTTCACGTAAGTGAAGCCTGATTCCTTTGGGGTCATTGTTTAGGGGAGTTGTTTGCTTTTACTCCACCTGCTTCCCCAGGAACACATATGATTTGAAGGACCCATGGAGGAGGAGGAAGGGACAGCAGAGCTGAGCAGGTAAAGGAGGTGCCTCTCCCAAGAGCTTCCAAGGTCATTCAAGGAGGACAATAGCCAGCACTTGTTTTTCTTCAGCCAACCCTCCCCCAGCAGCAAGCCACAGAATCACAGAGTCTTGTAGGCTGGAAAAGACCTTGGAGATCATTGAGTCCAACCATTAACCCAGCACTGCCAAGCCCGCCACTGGACTGTGTCTCCAAGCTCCACATCCACATGTCTTTTAAATACCTCCAGGGACGGTGACTCCAGCACCTCCCTGGGCAGCCTGTGCCAACCCTTGACAACCCTCTTGGTGGAGAAATTTTTCCTAATATCCAACCTAAACATCCCACCGGTGCAACCTGGGTTTGTTTTCCCTCATCCCATGGCTTGCTACTTGGGAGAAGAGGCTGACACCCAAGATGAAGCAGCTGTTGGAAGCTGGAATACACCTCCAGCTCTCAGCTTCACAGACCTTCAGAAAGTTGAAATGCAGACTGAGGCTTATCTGCTGGGGATACACCTCTGTACACGTGTCGGTGGGGAGGAGAAGGGAGAGCCTCCACGGCGAGGCAGTGAGGGGCGCGCTCAGCAGGGCGGCATGTGTGGAGTGTCCTGCTCCCTGGCACGATGCCACGGCTGAGGAACTCGAACTCGGGCCTGAGGTGGCAGGTCCCTCAGTAAGAGAGAGGCCATGACACCTTCGGAAACTGTCTCTGCCACGTGGGGTGGGAGGTCTGTTGGACAGCTGGCAGGTTTGTAGGCACAGGAGGAGCAGGACTGCAACGGGGTAAGGCGCCTTCCCCCGGCAGATGACTTGCACTGACTTGGACAGCGGGTGAGCGGCACCCTCAGTTTCCTTACTGATAAAAACCCTACTCCTCCTCATCCCCAAACCACCCTAAAAAGTGCTGGCCAACCTGTTTAGGAGAAGGCAAAGCCCTGAAAGCTTCCTGAGATACAGCCATTTCCTAGAGGGGAAGCACGTACGTACTTCTCAGACCTTTCCGATCAGGAGCATTTAGCAGCATTTTCTGTGTTCACAAACTGCGTCTGTCACTAACACATACTCCCCCCACGAAAGAAATCCAGGCCCAGCAAAATGCCTCATTTAAGCTCTTAAAAACCAGATAAGACTGGTTAGACAGTGTTTACTTTCTGCGACTCAGAGACTGAGTCACTCTCTCTTCCTGTGCTCCCTTTGTTTCAGATTAGGACATAGGCAGCTCATTGCCAGAAGCCATCACTACTGGGAAACTACATATTTTATTGTTGTTTTTTGGACTCACGTGACCCATGTTATAAAACAGTTACGCAGGGGAAAAAAACAAACAACAACAACCAAAAAAAAACCCCAAAACCAAAACAAAACACCAAAAAAGCTACTGACAAGTCTTGGTAACTCATGGAAAAAAAAGTATGAGCAAGGCAGCAGTTGCACAAGGCTCTTGGTGTTGCCTCAGGGTAGTCCAAGGAGAAGTTGTCCTCGTTGCTCTCCTCAGTGCAGGATGGGTGGTTGCTACAGCCCACAAGCAATGTGTTGGCATGGTGGGGGGGAGCAGGAGGCAAGCCTGTGCAGAAGAAACAAACACTCTTTTCTCCATGAAAAAGCCATAGGGGAAGGGGTACAGCCACAGCTCTGTTAGCCCTCTCCAGCCTGTCCATCAGGAAGCCCAGGACAGCATCGCTGAGGAGCTGGGGCAGGACAAATTTTTCCTGCCCTAAAGCTATGGCAGGGTTAACAGTCCATCCCCACTTGCTGTCTGCATGTCAAGATCCAAGTGTCTGCACTGTAGAACCGGGATGGTTTTGCTGGAGGGGATGCTCATCACAGTGAACTGCACTGAAGCCCTTAAAAGGGGGGGTAAGAATGGGAAAAATAAAACCAAGCCATGCTGATAGAGATCTTACATTTCAATACTGACTCAAAACCCCCAAAATGTTGTGTTGAAGTTTGACCTTTGCTATTGTTTTCCAATCAAAGCAAATTCTGAATTAAAATAATCTTATCTAAGGATCTGCATGTTTTCTTCTGGAATAGCAAGCTGAGAATTTGCAAGTTTTATGGAGTATTTTTGTATTTTCATTGTTTCAGCTAAGAAATGCATGCATTTACAAGGCGTCATGAACCTATAGAACTTGTAATTTAACTTGTACTTTTAAAAAGAGATTTTCTTTATTCAAAAGCTCTTTAGACAATAAGAACGTTTTGGCACTAACAGTGTGACAAATGACCTTGCAAGACAGTTGTGTCATGACAGATCTTTTTCAAATAATCTTTCTCTGTAGAATGCAGTATTGCTTCTTTCCTCCTTCTTCCCAAGATGTATAGCAGTGGAAAGCACTGATTACCAAATCCGTGCTCTGAATCCTACATCTAAAAGCACATGATCTGCTACAGCGTTTCTGTCCATCTAGAGCTGTGCTTGCCAGGTCTGGCTGTTTCTGAAAATCACAGAATTTTGACTGACATTCTGCATTTTCTTCCCAAATAGCAGGATATGCTTCTCAGAAGGATAATTTTGAAGGAAAATAAAAAACAGAGTTAGGAAACATATCTTACTGTACCCAGATTCCTATACTCCCTTCTGCATCCTTGTTTTAGAACTGGTGAGTGTTTGAATCCAGCATTACAACTGCACTCCTCTCTTTGCCAGAAATTAATTTCCTAGACAAGCCTTATACTAACTGTGAGTTTATGCTTCAGAGGAATGGTTTCTTTGCTAATATTAGGGTCTCATGCACCTGAATTCATGCTCGTTATTAATGTAGGGACTGACTGGTGAGGCGTGTTTGCACGCTTTGCAGAGTACAAGAGGGATCCCAAAACTCAGCACTTAATCAACTTACCTATATTGACACTGGCATTCCTGGATTCATGTCCAGCAGAGCTGAACTGGCACTCCCTGATTTACCACATCAGTATTATAATTAAAGTTTTGAGAGGAAGTGAAAGTCTGCTTTGCAGCAAAAGAAAGGGTAAGCATCTGGTTTCCTGCTCTGGAGTCTTAAAAGCATATGAAACTTTCTATCTCTTACATCAAGAATGATAGCTGTGATTAACTCCTTGGGCAAGCTTTTTTTTTAAAAAAAAACGTATTTTACCTCTTTTTAAGTGAAGACAGATTTCTACATGCCAGCACCATGACAGACTTGACTTTGTTTTGCAAGGGACAAATTACATATTTTAGTTTGTATTTTTGGCTTTTACTTTGAAGCTGGAGATGTGTATAATCTAATCTGGATATTATCAGAGAATCTTTTTGCCTGGAACATACTGAAAACTCCATTAAGAATGCACCTAATTAAAACTGACTGTCAAATGACTGAAAAAAATGTTATTTCATCTTGAATTACTAAATTGATACTCGTGTCTCTGTGGAATATTAAAGCCTTTGGATACTGATTTAGTCTATTCTGACCAAGAAATTTTGGGGAGAGAGGATAGGTGAGCATGCTATGTAATTTTAATTATCACTTTTATTACTAACCCCAAAGAAATTCTAGAAAATGAGATCTTTGTCCTCCACACATTCCACAAAGCCCAAATACCACACAAAAAAATTTACTGGTTTGGATATAAACTGCTAAAGGACATATTATGTCAACCAAACTGCTTTCCTTTATTTCAAGTGAATTATTTAAGCTTCCAAAAGAAAAGCTAACCATGCCACTCAGTTTGCTAAATCATTTCAATTTTCTGAAGCCACCTTTATGACTCAGTGTTCCGTTCTGCTCATATATTTTATGTTTGCGAAAAGGAGAGAACAGAGTTTACTGAGATTAGGAATTAAGATATGCAAAGGGATGCTGTGGGATTTAAAAGCCATGCTGATGAGAGAACTGAATATGTGCATAGCATACCCACGGTAGTTAATGCACTTCTTAGCAAAAGACCTTAAAAATGTCTTATTTTCTAGCTGTATCTTCTTAGGTGCTTGTTAGGAAGATGGTTATTGCACCAGCTGTAGAGAGGAACACTGAATTCTGGATTTAGGTGCCAAGCAGCTGAGCCCTACCTGGCACCTCTAACACACGCCTGGCATTCAAGGTGGAAATCTGAAGGACAGCAAGGTTAAAACCATATGGAAATGTTAGACTTGGTGGGAATCCAGCTCCCATTTGGGACCTGGGCTTTTTTCAGAGGGGGTGGCTTGCTGAGATAATGCCATTCACCCTTGGAGACTGAAGTGGTCCGCTCCGGATGCTCATGTATTCTCAGGTTGGCAGGGCTGAGTGTGCTTGTACCACACCGTACACAGAAAATTAATAATGCTAATGTATTTCCAGCCTTGTAAGTAAACACAATCCAGTGTTCCAGCTCTGGAACTTAAGAGTTACTTAACTAATTTTCCATCTACACATGCATTATATATACATATCATATCGTATCATATCATATCGTATCATATCATGTCATGTCATGTCACGTCATGTTATATTACATTATATTATATTATATTATATTATATTATATTATATTATATTATATTATATTGTATTGTATTGTATTGTATTGTATTGTATTGTATTGTATTGTATTATATATACAGCAGTAACGCAATGCTTTGTTTTGACTGCTGCTAAATCCCCAAACCTGAGAGCAGCTCTGTATCTCTCCCAGCGTACCTACTGCGTGGGACCTCCTGCAGCTCTGCCCATTGCACCAAGCCGGTCGCCAGCCAAGTTACACAACAAAGAGTGCATTAGCTGAAAGTGGGAAAAGCTGCAATCACCTAAATAGCCGAAGGTCTAATAATAGTTTCCCAGTGCCAGCCAATACAGCCACCAGCAGGGTCCCAGCTCTGGCTTGTAAGGAAAGTGCGGAGTGCCAGCGTGCATTTATGAATCTGCAGAGAGTCCACTTTAAGTCAGTAAAGTACCCAGAATATCTGTTAATTAATTTCTCTACATTACATAAGGCAATTACATGCATTAAAGAGTTACAGCCATCAGTGGGCTGGGTCTTCAACAGCAGAAGTGTCTTTGAAGTAGTACTGCAAAGTTACTTCAGACCTTCCCCCAAGGTCTGCTCCATTTAACTTCTCAAAGGAGAAACCCAACAGGTAGGTTAACATGTAACTAGCAGAAAGACAAGAATTCTTATCACTGGGTCGCAATGGAAAAAAAAACAGCCTGAAGTAAATCTCATCAGTCCTGCGATGATGAAAATCTAACGCAGCAGCTGTTTGCCTGGGAACAGTCTCTCAACAGGTTTCGATTTCACAGCACTGAATTAATCTTTTCTAGGGAGCAGACGAAAACAGCAGCTCTCCTTGTAGATGGGGTGGACCATTCTCCCCTTCTGGCACAACCCGGTGGCTGCTGCAACACTAAGATGTTGCTTAGGACCGTGCCATGGACACAGCAGGGTGGGAGAGGGGAGGGATGCCCACATCTCTGGGAGTCTTAAAAGGGAAGAAGCGAAGTTATGCACTTTGGGTTGGTCATATCCACTAATGAAAAGCAAATTTTAAATTAGTAGTGCAACGTCTGCTTGCACAGTGCACAACTAACCTTCAAAACTCAAAATGCCATCAGATTTAAGAGCTCAGCTGGAGACAAGGAGGATTGCGTATTTATGTTTATAATGCAGACATCTACATAAGGGTAAGAAAGAGAGCTGACCTCACGGTGCAGATTTGTGTGTATGAACTGCTTTGTGTCTGTAAGTTTAAGTCAGCAGAAAACCCAATGTCATTAAATCAGTGAAAACCCCAGGTTGCAGCACTACGCACTTGTGTTGTTTCGGTAAGCTCTCCAGTATAATCACAATTCCTTTTCATTTTAGGTTGGAAAAAACTTCCACTCCTGAAACAAAGCGATGTCACAGAATAATGATTTGAAACAGTTACCAGTGCTTCTGTAAGCATGATGGCAAATGTAAACGTTAAAGCTTACATGTGAGGAAGGATACTAGAAAGCAGACAAAAGGTACCACATTTTCTCTAGACCACAATGGTGTACAGTCTCAGTTCTTTGACTGATTTTTTTTTTTAATACAGTGATTGTACTAAATCAAACTGGTCTGTAGAAATGGGGAAAGTAACTACACCAGACTATTTCCAGAGCTTTCTGGTTAAGAAACTTCAATAAAAGTCAGGGAAGAATTATAGGCTGGTATTCTTTCAGATTGTTAGTTGTGAACCTACAAAATTTTCTTCAGAAATACTTTGAGCATTTTTTGACAAAGGAAAGCAGAATAAAAATAGTAACCCCGACCTTAAAAAAAAATTATTTTGGCACATTTAGATGGGCTTCATTTTCCTCTCAGAATATAGCATAGCAGTTTCAAGTGGACGCTGTAGGTTCTACAGCTTTGTAGAAAAATGTTGAAACAAATCTAAGGTTTTTCTTTTCATATTATGAGATATATTTTATGTATCACAGCTACATGAAAAAATATTAATATCTTAATATTAGCATGTCATAACACAGTGCTAATAAGCCCACAGCAATTTGTAAGTTGTCATGGTACCATGGCCTTAAAAAGTAAAAGACAGATGTGTAAAGTCTTAAAAAATGCTGCACAGCAAAATGAATATTCCATATACTCCACATTCTGTGGAGGTTAAAGTCTCTCTTCTGTTAGTTTTTGATGGAAGGAAAGTTTTTATGTAACTGCATATGTACTCCTGGAAATCAGAGTTGTAAGACTTTACTAGTGGTAATGGTTTTCTTGAATTCTTTAGATCTATTCTATTTTAGGTAGACTCATGCAAGTGGGGTTTAGTTTTTATTTTTTAAACACACATGTACACAAAAATTTTTCTTCACCTGGATTCTCCACCAGTGATTTTTTTTTTTACCTGCCAAGATTTTTTGGGGTAAATGCATTTCAGCAGATAATGTTTGTTCTCAGCTGTGACCCTTAATCCTTTAGGAAAGCAAATGCAGACCACTTTTCCTGCTAACAAAAGGCATGGATGTCAAATTTCTATGGCTTTTTATAGACAGTGAGGGTAACAGTAAAGGGAGGCAGCATCCTTCCAGTGTCAGCTTTTACACTAACATTGCCTGCATTCTGTATGGTTGGTTTTTTTGGTAGCATTTTCATACTCTCTGCAGAGAAAAATCTGATAAGCTACATATTAGTCTGTTACAGAAAAATTACCTTGAGAGACATATATGCAGACATGTTACTTTCCGATAAAGACAGTGGACATTTTTTTGTTCATCTGCAGAGACAGAAAACATTCAGAATTGTTTGGGATATGAAAAAAGTGCAGAAAATAGTGATGTTCATAATTGCAGCTTAAGAAAGTTTCCATTCCCATTTTTTTTGCTCCAAAAGACAAAAAGAAGCAATTTGAAAATTGAAAAAAATCTTGCCACCAAGATACTGAAATAAGCGGTTGAATCATCTGCATATGGATGGTTGATCCAAAGCAAACAATTCCATGATAAATTAAGGGCTATTTGTTTCTCACTTGCTGCTAAACCAAAGCAGGCTATTTTTAAAAGGGGCAACTGTTACACAAAAGGACTGCCTTTGCCAGTCTGCCAATGCTTAATTCAACAGTTGTGTGTACTTGGACAACCAGACTGCAATACTTCATTCTGCTGTGCACATTAATTCAGCGTGTCCAGCTGAGTTTTGTCTACTGACTACACACTTCTGCTTGGGTACCTGGGGTCAGTCTGAATATCACAGAGAGAAATAAAATGCCTATTACGCATGAGAGCAGAACAGAGTAAGTTTAAAAGCATACAATCCTACCTAAAATCATCTTATTACACAGGTGTCTCCCAGCTGCCCCAGTCCCAGTCTACATCCCTGCATGGAGGTCTGCAAGTCAGTTTGCATCTCTGGTTAAAATTTTCCTGGCAGCTGGTCAGTGTCACAGACTAGAATATGTGGAGGAACCTGATGAGGGCATCTTCCATCTTTCTGACTGAAGCAGGATCAATCACAGGTGTCATTCCTGAACAACATTTGTCTAACCTGCTCTTCACTACTGCAACATGCCACCAGTGCTCCACAGCTTTCTTGCACAGTACTTCCTTACCCCTAAGGAAAAAACTTAACTAGTAACCAAAGCTCCCTTTTTGCCAAGTTAAACTCTCTGCGTTCAGATGTATTTTTCATCTGTATGGGAGAACAGAGTGTTTTTGGCTATTACAAATCATTTTATGCTTGAGGAGGAGGCTTACTTTCTCTTGCTTAGGTAAACATGTAAACATGTATATTTCCTCTAGATATCTTTTATTCTAGATCTTTGACCAGGTTGCTACTTTTTTTGAATCTCTCCTAATTATTTTTCCTCCATGCATGGTATCTAAAACAGCACTGCCATGGAAACCTTGCAGCAGTGCATGATGAATAAGAAAGGTTGTTTCACCTTACCCTCACAGACTTATCTTCTAATTTAACTCGCAGAAGAGTGTTTATGTTTTCACCTGAGCAGCACTGTTGACTCATCCAACCTGTGGACCACAATAATTCTTGGGTTCCTTTTTACAAAAAATATTTCCAACTCTTGTTCTTCATCTGTGTTTGAAAAGATGATGGCTCCTGCGGAGATGTGGTGCCCTGCACTTGTCCTTGTTGACTCGTGTTCACCAACTTGTCAAGGCCAATTTCAATGCTAAGCCTGTCTACACATTCTCATTCCCTTCCAGCTTAATGTTAACCTCTGAGTTTAATGACTGTACCCTTATTTCATCATCCAGTCATTGCGAAGTATTGATGGGTGCCAAATACAGGTCATATTTACTGACTTTAAGCCACTGAATTCTGAGAACAGATTTCCTAGAGGTGTTGCACCAGACCTTCGGCACATACAGCTCATTTTATTAGGTAATTGTACGAGTTTTCCTGCTGTTTGGAGTCCTTGCTATGTTACTTACAGGAAGGAACAGGAATTAAATAAAAATAGGGTGACCACTTCCTACAGGAGAGGTCTATGGTATCCGATACTGTCTGGTAACATTTAGGGCCAGAGATAATGGCTGCTCCCACCCTCTGCCCAGTATCACCCCATCCAGAATTCCTCCTTAAACAATGTCTGCAAGGAGTTAATAAAGGATTCCATGGGAAAGGCCTGGACTTTGTTTGCACGTGGGAATATACCAGTCCCCACCTTCACCCCAGACCTAGGAAGATAATTTGATTCAAAATTAATTCCACTGGAACCATATAGAAGTGAACATAAGATCTCTTGCATGAGGGAGGACTTTGTTCCTCCAGAGCTTTCTAAGACAACCACATGAAATAAATCTCCGATTCTCCAAGTAATTTTTTCCTCTCTTCAGTCTGTCTCCACTATAATGACTATTTTCCAGCTGTGTTCTTACATCGGCTCTGCCTACCCAGACTTTCCATCAATGAGGAGCCCGATTTCCACAAAACTGAGAGAAATGGTCTGGCTGAGAAGGAAACCAGCTCTCCTATAATAACAGTGCATATAACTAATCAGGAATTTGATGTTCTCAAATGATGCTGAATGAGCAAACCTGATCCAACTGTAGTAAACTTAAGCCAGCTGCTAGCAGGAGTAGGTGTCTTAGGAAGAAGAGGAGATAAAAGAGGGAGAAGACACCCTCATTATCGCACAGCAAATAAATGGTCCTCTTGAAGGAGAGACAAGTGCCTCTTCATGCTGATCTGACATATCTTGCAAAGCTTGGTAGAAGTCGGAAGGGAAAAGCTGGCAGGAGAGCGGACACCAGCTACTCTTAGAACTTACTTCACTCTTAAATGGAATGGTTACCACATAGTCTTTAAAAAAAGGCAAAAGAACAAAAAATCACAGCCTCAGAGGGACAGTATGTCAGCTCATCAAGTTTCTTGATTTTATTTGCGTTTGAAAGGCTGTGGGGCAAACACCTATTTACAGGATGTTAGCAAAATTACTTGGAGTCATTCCACTATGCAAGCTGTTTGGCAGATAATTGGCACATCCTACTGCTGGAGATGGGCAATTAACGCTGCTCTGTATTTCAGATGTAAATCGAAGGCATTGGCCAGTATTTTTATATAGGATAAGGTAAAAAAAAAACCCAACCAACCAACCAACCAACAAAAAACAACTAAACACCCAAACCAATAAGAATTTTTTTCTTTTTTTGCCTGAAATGATCAACTACATCAATATATACTACATGTCTCCTCTTTCTACACTAGATGGATTATGTTAAAATGTATTTTCTCAGAACTCACTGGGCAGAATTTAAGAATTAAGAGAAAAACTTTCATTTAGCCCTGGTCTTTGCTCAGTGTTAGACAATTATAGTCATTTGCTTTTGAGCGGAGGGGTCCAATGGAGAAGAAATGCCATGATTCCTGCCCTCGCACCTCTGAGGGAGGGACCGTGCTTTGCCCTGAGATGCCTGTCAGCCCGGGCTCCTTGAGCTTGCTTTCCATCTCACAGCTCACGACACCCTTCCCAGGATTCCAGGTGTTCCTTTTCCAACCCAAATGAAGGCAGAACATGCTGGCAGAAAACTGGATACTAGGTTTGTTGGCAACTGAAGCTCGTGGCCTTTTCCTCAGTTGCTTTTGATACAAGCAAGCTACCCATGCACCAAAAGTGGTGAGCTTTGCCGCCAGGACAGCTGCCAAGTTAACGCTTCCAAAAGCAGATTCCTGGCTGTGAGCAGCGGGAGCAGGACTCGTGTGATTTGTGAAGCTGCTAAGGAGGCCCGCCAACCCCGGAGGTGATGCCAGGCAGGCCCGGTGCCCGGCGGCCAGAGCTGGGATGATGAGGGGTCACCTCCCCACCAGCGTCCCTCAGCGCCGGGTGCGACAGGAGGGGCTGCCTCACCCAGGGGTTGCCCGCCAGCACGTTTCTCCTGGCGGAGGCTTCTCCTCGGAGCCACAGCGCCAATGCATAGCGCAGCCAGTGTTAAACAAACTCCAGATGTCTGAAGGACTTCTCATGCCGATAGGGACTTATGGGCAGTGTCCAGTAACACCCTGGTGCCTCCATCCTGATAAGGGGCAGTGAACAGCTCTTGCCCACGGCATGGGCTCAGACAACAAACTCCAATTAGTCACCTTTCTTGATAAAATTCCACAAGATCAGGCTGTTCTTTCTCCCAATCCTTCACCTTCAAACTAAACAGGTTGGGCCTCTTAGTGAAACGTATCTTATCTGAGCTATTCTTTGTCCAGCAGTAGAGCCAACAAGAAAGGAGCACAAAGCAGGACATAGCTGCGTCTGGAAAAGCACCTATTTTAATATGTCCCACCCATTGGTGTCTCAGGGATGGTACTAGCCTGGTCCTAGCTGGTGCAAGGACAGGGCTTCCATAAAATGGTAAGAAGCAACAGTACCCTAAGAAAAGCTGTGGCACACTGTTACAGAGAGTAGAGCTTATCAAGGTTCTGGTGAATTAGAGTTCAGCAGCTTTTTGAAAACAAAACTTGTTTGATCTTCAGTCACCCTTGGTCACCATTTTGTTGATGCAGAGCACAGGGACAGAACTACCCAAAATCACCTTTTCTAGCCAGTGTTTGCTTTCTCCCATGTCTTTCTACACAAACCATTTTTGGGTGTAAGACAGTGGCCCTAACCAGAAAAAATCCTGAGCAAACTCCCTAGAAAAAAAGAAACAGATTTTTCCGCTGTTCCCAATAACTGGCCTTTGAGCCCTGCTTGCATAAGGTACGTGCTGACACTAGTTCCCTGAATGCTGGCAAGGTAAGCACAGTGCAGAAAGGTAAAAGCAGCTGTTTTGACTCACAGTTGGAGAAGCAGCAAATCATTCATCTGAACAAGAAAGAGAAAGAAAGAAAGCTCCTGTGCTGAAGCAGCAGGGAGATGCTCAGCGTTTTCCTGTGTGTTTCTTAAATAGACTGTTTAAGGAGGCATTAGCTCATCATTAATTTTCAGTGCTGTATAGGCTTGCCAACAATGCTGAAACATTGAAAGGGAGGGGTAGGACCTGCTTTTAGTGAAGTCCACATGTATTTAATTTTATAGTTTTTCAGTACCTGAATGATGACTGATCTTACATAAACACAAGAAATATCAAAGTACCTTTGTAATGAGACATTTGTTTTAACTAAGGATCCTAACGCTACGCTGTGGTTTCTTGGTTAAATAAGCTGGATCTCCCAACCCACTAATTGACAATCACGTCAGTTTTTCCACTCTAAGTGACTAATGGAAATTTGAATACCACACATGCTTGTTTGCCTGAAGTTTGGTTAAGGTTGCATGATTGCAAAGCATTTGTAGACTTAGTCTTTAATGTATTGATTTTTCGTGTTAAGCTCTGTTATTCAAAGGCAGCAAAGCCTCATTAGAAAACAGCACTGGCCTGATCATCTCCAAGGTACAGAGACCTCACAGCCCTCATTAGCTGCATGGGGAGCTGAAGGTGTTTAAATCCTCCAAGGGAAGGAAAATCAGGACAGAGATCATTTGTCAAATCCCAGCTATCAAGGTTCTGTCAACAAAATATGTCAGAAGTGTTAAAGTGAAAACCATCTTTGTATCTGCAAATAATCTGCTATTTACCAGAAAATTGGAAGTAATAAGGTTGTCCCTGATCATTAGCAGGTACACGAAGGTCAGCTCTTCTTTTCAGAGAAAGGTTGCAGGAATTTGTTTGCATCTTGATAATCTCTTGATAATCTCTTGACAATATCTGAGACATTTTACAGCCTGAAAATAAAATATGGACACTTACACAAGTTTGGATAACTCAGGCACTGGATAAAATAATTTTCTGTATCTTCTGTGAGGACTACTGGGAAAGATAATCTTTTAATTGGAAAAGATTATTTTCCATGGTACATCAAAAACAGAGAGGGAAAAAAGGATTCTGTTCCAGCTTACATTTAGCAGCAGTGGTCCCCATTCAGTTAGTGGAACTTGTGTGACTAAATTTTCAGCCATCGGAGCAAACTGGCACACCTTTGTGTCCCAGTGACTTCAGCTCTTTAGGAGTTTCATCTTAAAGTTCGACAGGGTTGACTGTCTATGGCCAAGTAATAAAGCTAGCATACAGAATACCCTCTACTAATTACCATCTTAAAAAAATTATCAAAACCAACGGGTTTCAGAAGATATATGGAAAGGATCTGAACATAATTTTATCATATACTGGTGGTAAACTTTATATGCCATGTATTCAGACTTCTACTCTACACACTGCATAAAATCTAAGGTTAACATAGTATTCAAATTTAGATTCTTTAGTTTTGGTAAAGAAGAAAAACATGTCCTTTTCTTCCTTAAACTTTCTGCATCATCTTTCACATTTCTCAAGCATTAAACTTGCATGATATGGAGAGCAAGTCAATACCAGAAAAAGATTATGGCCAACAACAGAAAATAAGAAAAGGCATTTCACATGGAGCAGCACCGCATGGTAAGCTTGCTATTTCATTTCCATCAAAACAATCTGGGCAGCCAGTTTAAGAAAAATGCTAAAATTACCTTATATATCAGATGGGTGACATCTGCTCCCGATGAAGTTGTCCAGATATCATTTGGGAAAGTACATTAATCATTTGGGAAAGTACACCATAACTCTGTAGATGCTGAGCAGGCTGCCACCCTGGAGATCAAACTAAAGGGTTAATAACCTCCCTGGCTCAGCCAGGCTGGGGATAGTACAGATAGTGGCTATCCCAGGCTCAGCAAATACAGGACAAGAGAGGGATATCAAGAGAGGGATATTATAGCAAGCATTTTGAAATAGAAATAGATCCGTGTTGTCAGCTCAAAAAAAAATGCACTGGCTAAAATTGGGAAGGGGGGTGGGGTGGGGCGCAGTTGGAAAACACTTACAATAATTTTATTGTTGATAATTATTTAAACTATTTAAATAAAAGCTAAACAGGTTTGGTTAGTGCGTATTGTCCATGGGCTGCTCTGGATTAATCCATTCTTTTATTCCCTGATCTCCTCCCCTACGCTCACAAAAACAAAAAACCAAAAAAAAAAAGAAGACAACCCACCACACCGACAGTTTTAGCAGTTTGGAAAAAGTAGGCATTTTCTAAGCTCCTGGGGACAGATCTTACTCTCCAAGCTGGGAAAAGTACAGCACTGCTTCACTGTTACTTCAGCAGAACACCATAATAACCGAGAATAAAATTAACTCCTGCTGTTTTGTGTTTCTGAAAGAAAATTGTTACCTTTTAGTCTTATTTATTCTTAAGAAGTTAAAAGGGAATTGGGGCTTGTTTCAAAAAGCTGGTTGAAGAAAACCGCATTTGAACGCTGGATTTTCATGTGCTATTTCTGTTGAAGTGTGGGATTCAATAGCAAAATCTAGCCCTAAATCAAAGCATGAACACGTATATCAGGGTTCGAATTTGATACAAGACCTGTTATCCATTAATTAACCTTAAGCCCCTACAACAGTTTATGATTCTGTGGCACAGTCCTATTTGCGGTGAAAAATGAAGAGATATATTGGTCTGAAAGTTCATCTTCCAATTTAAAACCCATACTCATGACTAAACCCTGTAAGGTTTCATTTGTGCTGATCTCCATCATGGCAGTGTCTACCCACTGAAGACTGGGTGTCTGTCACTGAAGGCTGTTCTGGAGTAGAAATTGTGAAATGAAACCTCCCTTGATGTGTGGGAAAATGGAAATGTAGAAAATACAGGAAGATGCAGAAGGACAAGGTCCTGCCTTTGCACAGAAAAAAAGTTTTGATTTGATGTCATTGCCCAGTAAAAAGGATACAGAAGAAGAACTGATTGGCCAAAGTGCCAGGCTGGTATGCAGCAATGATGCTGGTGTGTGGACAAAAGCTGTGTGTGACTCAGCGTTGCTATCTGCTAAGCAATGGGACTGGAGGCTTCTCTGAACACAAAAAAAACCCACCCCAAAAGACCTGTGAACAATTGCTCTGCCTGCTGAATTCCTGCCTGCCTATAGCATAGTGCAAGCCAGCATGGCAGTATGTATTTAAATACAGAAACCTATTTTGGGGGTCGTATGAAGGCTGTATATAAGTGATCTATATCACAATAGAAACCAATTAGGCAGTTGATGCAAAGAAGCAATGGAGCAATTGTGCCATCCCAGCTCACTGGGAAGTGACAAGGTAATGACTATTTCAACAAATTCACACTTTTCAGAAAAAAAACAAGTTGTTTTCTCAGGCTTTAAGAACAGCAACAGCAAAAAATTTTGTAAGGACTTTCCCCATCTCCCCACCTCCTTCCTCAGGAAAAGTATTAACTCTCTATACAAAATCATACCCTCAGTGTCAAGAAGTTGCCCATGCAAACTACCAGCTTCTCTGTCTCCTAGGAGGTGCAATTCAAAATGCAATCAGATACCACTGTGCTAGCCAACATGCTACTGCATTTTGCACACAGATGACACAGCTTTGCCTCACAGGACACCAGCCTGCTGCCGTTTCTTTTTTGGCTTCCACCCTGCCAACAGACAGACACGGCACCACGCTCCCAGACGCAGCTTTCTGCAAAATTTCATGTCACCATGAAGCTTAAGCCCACATTGTTGCAGGTTGCTGTTTTGGTTCACCTAATGCTGCACAGACCCAACCTCCTATAATGGTAAATGGCTGGCAGGGCTCTGATCACAGCAGGTATTATCTTGACAGCTTTTCCCTGGAAGTAGCAGAGGCCAGGGGATGCTTCAGAGAGCAAATCCCTCACCAGCAGCCTCTCCACAGCGGGATCAGGTGATAGATGTGCTCCGTTTTGTGGAAGCTTGGCCACAGGAGGCCGGGAAAGGCTGTCTCAGAGGACTGCTGAATTCCTGGAGTACAGATTTCTGGGCGGGGAAAAAAAAAAATAGATTTATATATAAACAAATGACCTTATCTTTGCATTTAGTCCAGAGAGAGTACATGCTTCAGACAAATAATTTCAGCTGCCTCTTTAAGGCTGATGCTGACAAATGTGAAGGCTTCCTTCAGCAGGATGGCAAATGTAAAGGCTGACAGCCAAAAAAATAATACGATGCCATCAGGATTCCACCCCTGGAATCCAAGGAGGAGGACAGGGTCAGCGGGAGGAGTTCATGCTCAGCCATAACGGGCTGTCACCAAGCAGAGGTCAAACTCTTTCAGGTTCACCCTCCTCTGCTGGAAGAGAGAAAAAGTGACAACAGAAGTGCACGGGCTCGTGCTGCAGCTGCGGGCACTGCTGCCACCTCTTAAAAGGACCTTAGAACAGAGCTAACGGCTTGGCAAGGAATATTAGCGTACTTAAGGCACTCTTGCGTGACATTATGGCTGCATTACCACAGAGCAGACACCTCCGGATGCCAAGAAATATCCAGACGGCACTGAATGCTACTGAGCGTCTACAGATCACTGAGCACCCTGGAAAATCCTGTCAGATCGTACTGAAAGGTGGTTTGGCTGTGCCGGCGTCGCTGTCGGAGATGTTGTTTCATACGGGATCCCCAGTTGCTCAGGTATGCGGGGCGCACATAATATGTTTCACATGGATTGGTTTGGAAGCCAATACAGCTAAAAGCGTTGCATTAAACAGGTCTTCCAAGACTGCTTTAAAACAACAGAAAGCATTAATTCTCAGAGCTAGCAAGAGTTCAAAATTAGATGCTGAAGCATAGTGATAGCCTCCTCAGTCATTAATTCAAAAACGAGCGCAGCGTTTTGAAAGAAATAAATCACAGCTGAATGACAAACTGCTTCATCTGCCAGCTCCTTAGACATGTGGTGTTCAACATCGTAATACACAGTGCCTGTTCCCGAGTCGTGCCTTGCTCAGTCCCTCCATACGCGGCGTGGACATGGACGCCTGGCAGAGGCGGCACGCAGGGGCCAGGGTCTGGGTGGGCAGGCATGCGCACACAGGGGAGTAAATTTTCTGCCTAGCAAAGTCAGGGCTGGCAGGGAGAAAGGCCAAGAACAGCTACATAATGCGTAGCCAGTACTACTACACACGGGCAAGCCCAAAATACTTGGCAGAGGACTTCCATAGCAAGTGTCTTCCTCTAGTGTTGTTCGACTTCTCAGGCTGCCTGTGGACTCTGAATTTTCCCATCATTTTTTTTTTTTTCAGCGGAGGGCTAACCTATTATAATTTGGTTTTGTCACCTAAGACGTTTCCTGAGAACAGTACTGACTTACAGGTCTTCTTCCATATTTCTTTTCAGATACTCTATAATACATTTCCCAAACTCTTTTTCCACCCTCTCCCATGGACTCCACTGCAAAATTTGCTCGCATAGTCTAAGGAAAGGAAAGCAAGCAGTCTGCTCTTCCTTCTCTTCCCGTGGTACACTGAACACCTAATGCAGTCCCTCAGCCCTTCAGCTGCAAAATGCTGAATGCCCTGGGGCGCTGAATCCCCCAAAGCTTCACAATTTATGAAGTAACTGCTTATGGTATAAACACACTGCTTCTGACAAGCACAACTTGACCCTGATAATTAACAAGTTTACAGAACTGAGCAAGGGTCTGAAGTGAGAAAATAAAACGCTGTCATCATTCACAACATATCCAGCAAGAATCCCTTAAATGTAGAGGTTTAGTTGTTAGGTAGTAAATTTTTGCTCTGGAATCAGCAGCGTCCCCAGTACACAACAAGGATGGTTGAAGTACTGGCTGGCCTAACAGACAGTGTGAGCAGAGGTTCGTTTGTAGGAAGTTGTTCATTAACTGACCTTTCTGTCTACACGGGTGTGTGTCATTTGTACGTGCTCACCAAATGCAAACACGTTTTAATCTAAGGATCGCTCATCAACACTTTACTTTGACTGGTTACTTGTGGGAGCACAACTGTCAAATAAAGTATTAATAAATTTTTGGTTTATAAACACAACGGCACTAGTATATTAGGGTTTTTTGCAAGTAATAAACCTTTCAGTCTGAGAAAGCAATAATGTTTAGCAGCCTGAATACAGAGGAACAGCGATGTGCTCCATGCGTATAGTAGCAAAACAAAGGTCTCTTTCAGCCATGTAGAGACTAATGAGTTGTTTGCTACCATAGGGCCAGCTATAGTGTGAAATTTATCTGTAATTCTAGACTAACCACCTTCAAGTCTTTGCTCCTATTTAAGTCATTAGGAAAACTGTTCTGCTGGCTCAGATCAGGCCTGAATTTTTGCATGTTTCTTTACTTGGTCAGCTGTGAAGTCAACATGCTGCACTCCTGCCAGTGTAAGTGATGTCCTGCTGCCTCAGGATCTGCTACTACATATACACATGCTAAAATGCGCGTGCAGTTAACCTCGCAAATTAAGCTGTTCAATGGGACTAAGAGTTGCACATCTGATTTGCAAAAAAAAAAAAAAAAAAAAGAAAAGAAAAAGGGAAAAAAAAAGAGAAAGAGATACACTGACTCATGAGCAGCTTATTTAGTTTGCTTATTAATGGTCTTATGCTTGGCTGAGTGATTATTTCCTATTGGGCAGTGAGCTAACTTCCTGCAATAACAAAAACAATTATTGGAAAATTTCTTAATAACTATTACTCTCTCTCTCTCTCACACTTTTTTTTTTTAAAAAGAAAGCTCAAAAAACCTGCACACCAAGATTTCTACTAGACAACAAATGTTATTCCAAGTGGCTGAGTTATTTTTTTAAAAGGTAATAGAATATTTTCATTTAAAACCACACACAGAGAAAACATATAGCATATGAAGAATGAGCACGCAGTATGAGCCCAGCAGATCTGCCAAAGCTGGGAAGCAATGTCATTTTATATATGCGTGCGTGTGAGTGGGTGTACACACACATACACACACTGGATTGTATATATAAATATAAAACAATTAACTATTAAGAACTTCAATTTCCTTTATTCTAAAATTGAATAGATAGGTGTAAGCATATACTATTACAACTGGAGCCGTAAGTCTTCCTACACAGCTATCAGTAAGAAGAATTTTGTTGTAGTAAAAGCCCAGCATATGCACAAGGCTAAGAAAAAACGTATCGCTGTGTACTCATTTAGTATAAACATTTATAAGTTTATGTAAAACAAAGTGTGGGACAGTGCAGGGGGAAAAGCCAAGCAAAGAATCCTCCCATGAACAATTTCAGGTAGCTGAAATTTTCTTTCATTTCTTTCTTAAAGCAAGAATCAAACAAATCAAAGACAAGCAAAGACAGAAACATAGAGTCATGAAATGGTTTGGGTTGGAAGGGACCTTTGAAGTTTATCTAGTCCAACCCTCCTCAATGAGCAAGGACATCTCCAGCTAGAGCAAGTTGAATCCCTCTGTTATCCTTCATTTGGGTCAAACTCACTACTTGGCTAAACAGAAACAATTTTCTACTTGATACACAGAGCAGGATTGTTGTTGTAAGCAGCAGAGCAAGTTGTAAGCAGCGATATTTTACATCAGTTGAATTTTCAACTTTCTTAGGCCTTCCTTTTTAATTTGTTCATTAAGCCTAGCTGAGCTCTCCAGATATCTTCCTCCAGTAAAAAATTTGTCTCAAGAGCTGTCTCAAGGTCCCAAACAACAGCCACATTCTCATTTCTAGCTCTAGGATAATAAAATTTTATTCCTCGCATGGCACCTTCAGCTGTGGGGAGGTGCTCTTTCCTGTCATGTCCAACTGACAAAGTCACCAGAAATATAAAGCAACTGACACTTTTTTCTAGAGGAAAAATAAACAAGCCGTGTACCTGAAGAAAGCAATCATTTTGTTCACCTGAAGCTGGGCCTTTTCTTTTTTTTTAATCATGGATTCCTGATGTACCATCTGATGCTGTGAAAATGTGAAAAACTTGCCTCTTTAGAAGGAAAAAAAATATCCTGATTCACTGTGGGCTCTGCCCACCGAGGAGGAAAGCTGGTTACACATACTTTTTTAAACTTCATTTTTTCTGTGAATATTGTGCTCCAGATTCACATTCTACCACTTTCTAGCTTGCAACAACACTTTATCTCCAATCTTACATAAATATACTGACATGTCCTATTTACTGCAAATTCCCAAAGCAGAATGCTGCTAAATTCCAAACACAACCAGAAAAAATGTGCCTGGATGGAGCAGCACACGGTATCTCCAGCCCCTCACAGACAGCATTCCTCCTCTGAAACTTTAAATTTTAATGACACCATTTTAAATCATCGGCTAATGTTAATAAGCATGGGTTAGCGTCAAAGATTTTTGGTGTACGTACACCAGATGCACATTTTTGGTCTTGTCAGGCTGCTTTAGCATCCCCGACCTGCCTGAGCTTCACCCCCTGCCTCCCTGAGGGGTCTGGGTCAGAGCTGCCGTGAAGTTACAAAGCACCTTGTGGCCACGCGGATGGGTCATTTTGCCCTTGCAGCTTTCAGTGACTGGCACAGGCATTAACCGAGGTATTTCCACAGACATCCACATGCGAGGACACAACTAAATGAGGAGTTTTTCTCAGGTGGACTTGCCTCTTTCCTCCGACAGTTTCCTGGGGTGCGAGTGCAGGGAGGCGGCTGGGCTTGTGCCAGGTCGAGATGAAGACCGATGCCCATTTTCCCTGGGACCAGGAAAGTTGAATGCCCACACTTTGGAGGCATTTGTCTAACAGGTAGTTTGCACAGCACCCATTTTTGAAACTCCCTGTGCAAACTACTTTTGCTCTTTCCTACACGTGTGTGTGCTTTGAGACCTTTGTTGCATAGTGTGTTTGCTGGGGCTCCCTGACCGCAGCCTGCTGCAGTTGAAAATGCAACGATGAACCTGCGATCGCAATGGCCGCTACACTCATTGCATCAGCTGATGGCATTTCTAGCCCCAATATGAAAACCAGGTGGAAAATGTGCCCACAGGCACCTTCTATGACACCAAGAGTCAGGTAAGGTCCAACTAAGGATTTATAGATGAGTGTTGGTTTTAGGTGGGGGGGAATTTTGGTAAGATCACCAAGAATTGACTGAATCCTCCTCACCCCAAGTGTTTTTTCTAAAAGGGACAAGTGCATTAGAGGAGGAAGTTATCCCCAGAGAAGTAGAACAGACCCTGCTGTTACTTATGGGAAAATGAACAGTGACTCAGTAGTGATGTAAGATATAAGCTTGTCTTGACCCAAGGATCCATCAGGAAAAAACAAAGAATATAAATATTCATTAAACTCTATAAATATTATTAGAATTGTTTTTAAGTAGTAACAATCTAGCCAATCAACTTTCCTCTCAGACTGTTCCCTCCTACAAGATCCGAGCTTTTTTCTTCCTTTAGTGAGTATTTATAATTTATTTTAATATATATATATACATGAATGCAGCACATCATATTGATAATTAGACAAGTAAGAAAGCACGCAATAAATAATCCTCCGAAACAATTTTTTTCCAGAAATGCTGTTATTCTCCCCTGTGGTTTGCACTTACTTTGTTGCTTTTTTTTTTTTTTTTTTCTTTTCTCTTTTCCTTGAAATGTCTAACCTACATAAGCATTCCTGGAAAGCATTTATATTATTCTTTGATGCACTTCCTCCTTGTAAGCGCTTCACTCTTGACTTGCAGTTTCCTGGGGCTGGCATGCCAGTCCTTGCACGGCACCAGCCGTGGTGTTTAACAGACACAGTCCAGCCACAGCTGGGTCGCTGTGTCGGCTTTTCTGCTATGGTCGGTAAAAGCTGATGGCCACTCACATGCACCCAGGGCTTGGACCATCCCAGGGAGCACTTCAGGGCACCTACAGAGAAATGTCACTTAAGCTGTTCCAGGGGAGGGGGTGGCAATCTGAAGGGTTCAGCCGGTGTTTTGAGGATCACATAAAAATTCCTTCTAAATCCCCATCCTTTCTAAATCCTTTCTAACCCAACCAGCACTGTTATCCCAGAGAATGTGCCCTGCCCTGCTGTAAATACCCACAGCACAGACGCGGCTCCAGGAGTCCAGCGTTGGTGATTTCCCACCACTGACTTGACAAAACGAAAGCAAAGCAGTGAAGCAGCACCGCCAGAAAGCAGCTCATTTAGAGCAAAGAAGAGGGGTAAAAAAGCTCTGACTTGTGTCTGCAGAAATATGAGTTTGGGAATATTGGTGAAAATATCAGTAATTAGTGGTTAAAAATTAAGGACTTCTGGCTAGCCATAATTTATGACGCGTCTAGCTCTGGTGGAATGGTTGCAGTTGATAATTACTTTCTAGCATGTGTTCACCAATTTATGTTCAAACATTAACAGAAACAGTTGGAAAGAACATGGTCTTTTACAGTCCTGATGGTAGCAGCCGTGTTATCAGATTGCTCCACTTGGTATATTTCACTGAAATTGAGCACATTTGAATACTTTTGAGATTATGAATTATTTACTAATTAATAGGCCCAAGCAGTCCCTTTAATTATAGTTTACAAATTGTTTTAAATTACTTAAGCAGTCTCTGGCTTCCTGCCGTTTGGTTTCCACAGTGTGGTAGAAAAGAGGTCAAGGTACACAGTACAATTATGATTTATTGATTTATACTGTGGAAGGGTAACAGTCTTCTTGGCAAGACTTTACTTTCCTAGTGGCTTAAAAAAGGCTATTAGGCAATGACTAATATTATTATAGCTCTAATTTAATGTGATTAAATGGTTGTATTTTATTTGGCAGTGGCTGGTACAGTTTGAGAAACAAGGAATCATTTAATTACGAGAGTGATGGGGCTATTGGAAAGCCTAATTGAGGCAGGTAGGAAGTTTCATTACTTTTGTTTCAGTGTGGACTTAACAGATGTTGGATAGTTTCTTTGAATTTGAAAATTCATCATGTAGCATTAGTAATATTTTATCTGGGTGGGGTGGAAGCACATTGCTTCAAATTACTTTGATTCACCCATTTCAAACATGGATTTAACCCCTTATTTGTACAACTGCTGGCGTGCCTGACATGCTAATGTTCATACTATGCTGTATACAAATTTATCCTGAGTCTGCAAAGAAGCGGCGATGGAGTCCGTACCCCTGCAAAGGCCACTATGTCCCAAAACTGTTGGTTGCTTTTACTGGGGTTCCTCCATCACAGCAAGCTGATCATTTTCATGCTCAGCAGGCATCTGCTCTCAATCAATTCCTTAAGCAGCAGCAGCATTTGAGCAAAGAGCAGGAGAGCAGAGCAGTACCTGGCTGAAACCCTAGAGGAGGCATGCTGCTGTGCAACAGGTTAGCACAAGGGACTGTCAAGGTGTCTTGCTCCCCATCATCATCATCACACCCCTGTGGCACCGTGACCCTTCCGCGCACACTGGGTGCTGCTTCAAAATGAAAAATTGTCAGCCAAATGGAAACTGCAGCCAAGTGTCACGTGGTGTGCCTGTATACGCAGTTAATTCTGACTAAATCCCAGTAGATACATATGGAAGGCACAAGCCAAATTCTTTTGGGTTGTTTGTTTTGGAAATTAATGATTGAATATTCAGGCTGCTTTCCATGGGAAAAAGCATTCATTTTCAGACAAACGCATGTGTATAGATAACCTCTCCCTTCCTATCCAATCACAAAGTCCAGACAAATATTATTAGATTACCTCCAAGCAAAAAATATAACCTTGATCTTTAGATGACATTAAAGACCCTGTACTCACATAGGATGAAATGCAGCAGTGTTCAGTGCTTGCTTCAACAATGGTGCAGTTATCTATGAAAGAAGAAAAAGGTCACAACCACACACACACACACACACACACAAAAAAAAAAAAAAAAAGAACTTGGTGTGTTATCTATAACATTTCCTTTCCTCCTCCTTTAACATTGTTAAGCCTGTTTTTTTTTAATGAAGATCAGGCATTCTGGCATGTACAGGTCATATGTAAAGATAGTGCAGCAGAGCGAGAGAGACATTTAATCAGACATTGATAATAGGCGTATCTTTAGTGTATCTTTCCAGCTTCCTGATGCACAGAAAAAGCTTCACATTCCCCTTGCTTATAAACAGCAACACAGTTGCTTTGGCGTTACCGGTAATACAAACCGCTGTTTTGATTTTTATACAAACTGACAACACTGATACCCTGGAACCTTTGCCTGAGTAAGGCAAAATCTTCAATTTTTTGGAACTTAAGAAAAACAGTGTCGCTGGAAGAAGCTGAAGTCTGAATTCACGGAGCTTGAGAGCTCAAACCAGTTGTGTCCTTCCTACAGCTGGCAGCTGCAGCAGGCAAGGCGCAGGCTCCAACTCACCACCTGCCACCGCAGCCCTTTGCAACACACGTGCTGCCCACCTCTGACTTGTGTGGTGCACACACCAGTTGTCCAGTGTGCATCACAGAGCCTACGTACCTGTCTGGCAGCCAAAGCTCCCTTCAGCTCAACAAAAAGCAGGTGAGCAGTGAAAAGAAAGCGCTGTTACATGGGGGCAACCCTCCTGGGCTGTCCTGTAAAAAACTGAAGAAAGAGAGTAAAGTGAAGAAGGAATCCATGTGGTCGTGGGCAGATTTTCTGCCCCAAACTTGAAAGCCTGAAACACAGCTAGAAGCGTGGCTCTCTCCAGCCCTCGCAGCATCCCTGGAAACCAGTTAAAGTTTAATCCAGAAACAAAAACAAGCATGAAACAGCCTCTGAGAATCAAACAGAGCTATCTTTATGGCCTCAGAGGCAAATTAACTGAACAGTCAGGGATGAGCATTGTATCACAAGGCTGTAGGCCACCTTTATTGTGTATGTAACCTGGCTGAGCAAAGGTATGGCAGCTTCACATCCATGTGCTCTGCAGGTCCTGCTTGCAAGGAAGTCAGATCAGATTTTGCTGATCCTGGGCTGCCGTGGGCCCAGGTGATCCAGGTTGTGCAATTCACCGAGGGCTCCTTGGTATGGGCTAAAGCTAAGACCTGGAAAGATCCCAGGACACCAACAAGCTGCCCTGTTCTCTCTCCTTATCTGTTGGGCCTCAGGAGCCCAGACCTAGAACTTGCCATGTCCTCTCCCTTTCTCACCTTGTGCCAGAACAGTTTCCAAAGCTCTTTCCTAACGTGATAGTCATAGGCATGTCCTGAGGGTCCAAACAATGAACCGCTTTTCTTCCAGACGTAGCTGGAACTTGCATGATCCATGAGACTGCATAAACAGAAGCTGTAAAGCTGGGTTTGATCAGATGCAACCGGTTCTTCTTCAGGATCTCCACCCTCAAGACACTAGAAGTGTGGGCATGGCAATGTTTTATCTCTGTCCCACCTAGACCTGCAATCTGGATGCCAGCAACAGTCCTCTTGAAGAAGACCATCCCTACAGCATGATTCTAGAGCAAAGATAAGCACAAAGATAACACATTCCCAAGGACTGGGAGTGGCAGAAGTTCCAAGTCATCATCTGGGCATCCCCTAGGGCTGTCACTGTGGCAACAGGAGAAGGGGGAAGTGAGACTCTGGGCAAAGGAGGTGACAGAAGCCAAATCTATTTTGTCTCTGCTGTATGCAAATACCTCCCGGAGGGGCACTTGTGCTCTGTCTGTGTGTCTAGTGCATGTGGGGAGTGGATGGCGAGCATCACGTTAATTAAGTCCTCACCAGAAATAAAAGCAATAGTTTCAGATACACCCTGATCTCTGTAGTGGAAAGCCAAGGGCAGGTAAGCGTGAAGTGCATTCATTAATGCTGAGACACCACAGGGGGTAGCAGGCAAGAGCACGAAGAAGCCCGTGGGCTACAGCTCAAGGGCTGTGAGTGCGCTGGGTCCGGCATCTGCATCTGCATTGCTGGTGGCACCTCTGCCCATGAGTGCCTTCTGAGCTGAGCAGGAGGGACAGCTGCCAGGTGTCATGTCTGAGACCAAGGGTACCCAGTGCACAGGATGCAGGCAGGCGGCTGAGCGCAAGCTCACAGAGCAGCATGAACAGCCAGCCACCACCAAGTACAGGCTTTCTAAAGCTGGTGTGTCAGTTGCTGCATCCCGCTGTCTTTGCTGGGATTGCACACACCCCAGTCTCACACCGACCCGAACAGTGTTGTATTCCTGGTTTTTACGGGAGAGCTGGAGGTTCGGTTCATCCACCTGCCAACCAAAAATAAAATTTTTGTTCGCAGCACAAGGCAGCTAGTTGAGGGCAGATTTGCATGCATGTCTGTAAATAAAAACTATAAATTCTATCCAGTGAAATCTGATGTTAAGAAACATTGTCTGGGAGCCACTGAATCAGCATCTGACTTGAGAAGCAGTAGAGCAGTCACTGCTGACTGTACCCTGCCAGTGCAAATGACAACAGCCACCCCAGGCGAAATCCTGCAGCTGTTAATAATCAAGTTAAGACAATGACACCCACTGTCACTGATTTGTTTTCTGTGTTTTCAGTTTTGGCCTAGAATGGGTCTTACCAGGAAGACACTTTTCTTCTTCATACTTAAGGGGAATAAACATCCCCCCTGCTTTCCCGCTCTTTGGATTCTTTCTGTAAGAGTGTAGATGTGCAAACATCTCACTTGCAAATCCTCCCTCCCGAATCCAAGAAGTATTATTTGTTTAAAATCTCATTTATTTATTTAAGACAATTCATAAAATGCTGAACTATTCACAACACAGAACCTCTCTCTGCATTACAAGGAATTAAGCATGTGTCTTTATTTCTCTCTCCCCTAGGAAAACCAGAAATAATGGACCTACTTTTGAGCAAAACATTATTGCCACCACTAATGTAAAACTCATATAAGACAAAAAAAGAAGAAGAAAAAAGCTTTAATTAGTTTCAACATGACTATTTTCCTTCTAGAGTAGATATCAGATTAAAATAAGTAACAAGCAGTTCAATTAGAAGTAATGAATTTGGAATGCTTGTGGTCTACAGGCACTAACTTTGTGTTTTATGATGTAGATGTTAACTTACTTCATGTGATGTGTAAAACACTGCCTCTTGTTGGCTAGTACTTCTGGGGGGGGAAAAAAAGACTAATTCTAACAGTATTTTTGAGAGTATTTAAATATAAACAGAGAAGAGATGAATAGAAATGCACACTGTCTCTTCACTAATTCACACAGTTTCAGAAAGCTAAGATATTTTTAATCATGTTAGTCTGAGATTTATGAGAGGCAGAAAAATCTCAGCTTCTGTTTCCTTTGCAATAAAAGGTTGGTTTCATGAACATTCAAGGCTCCTTTTCTGGGTTAGGAAAGCAAGATGTTATTGTTTTTCCATTTGTTTTCTCCTCTAGAGCATGCTGCTTTCAAAAACAAGGTCTGTGTCCCGGAGGTTGGATGGCATAACTGTGTATACTGGCTCCAAGGATTTAGCTGTCCATCTCCTGAGGCTACATGGGATTCTTTTCCATGCTCAGAGGATTATCTTTAATATTAATCTCCCAGTGTTTGTAATGAGCCATTCCATTTGCAAGTCAGAAGGCTTGCTAGTAGCTGCCTGGCATTTGCCCTGTTCGTTCTTGCTCTGCTCTCCACAGCAAAGCGTGATTTTTAAAGTGGGCAGACTCCTTCCCAGCTGGTGATACAGTAGTGGTCCACACCGCTGCGGTAGGTCAGGCCTTACCCTAACCCTTAGTCCACTAAGGACCAGGATTAGAGGTCTTCTCATATGCAATGGAGGTCTTCTGCCAGGAAAACTGAATTTAAGCAGTTGATGGACTCTTCTCTCTGAAAAGCCCCTTAGCCCCACAAAGTAAAATTATTCTTGTTAAATTTGGCTCTCAAGATGCAAGAAGCTAAAAGCTGTAGGCACAGGGTCCTTGGAGAAGGATTGCAGCACTTTCCTTAAGGGTGCAGAATCGGTGCACCGTGCTGCATCAGAAGGCAGAGCATCACACTTATGGAAATAGTGGGAAGCAACTGGGTGGTGGAAAGCAAGAGAAAATGAAGACAAGGAAGTGCTCAGAAGTTTCTCCTCTTTGCTTCTGCTCTCCAGCTATAATTTTTCCTGCCAGAAGTACCTACTCTCACTCTTCCAAGGATCTGCCCAGAGCACACAAAAGGGGTGGCCGAAGCTGTAGACACCTTGCCTTTCATACAGCAGACAGCTAGTCAGAGCACTGCTCACAAACAAGGGCAGGGTTTCAGGCATTCTGGAGCTCCACCAAATTCAAACTCATTTCTTAAACCTTGAGACTAATCTAATGATCGGAGTGGAGAGTTTCCACCACCTGCGCACGTCAGTGCAGGCAAGGGTTCGCTGTTTGCTGGGACAGAAGTATTGAGATACTGCAAGGGAGCATGTGTGTCCCAAAACTTGCAGAAAGTCCCAGTTAAAATGGCCAGACCAGCTTTACTAAATGTCTGACAATAGCCGGGTACCAGGATTCACATGGGTGGAGACACATTAGCCATTTTGCCATCTGAATAGCCAAAGTGGGCAAATGCTCAACTCAGAATGGTGTCAAGTGCCTTTTGCTGGAATTAGGACATTACTCCTCAGGACCTCAGCCAGCTGAAGGTACAAACCGCAAAACAACAAAGAATTAAGAAGGAAACGGGTTCCTTCTCACAAGACAGGAAAAAAAAAAAAAAGGTTCACATTTGGCATTATGCCAGACAGAGGCCTGGCTGAGGAAGAGGGAGCACAAGCCCACTTGCTATCGAGGCAAATGTTATTAGAAGGAATTAAATGAATAAAGAGTGTCTTTGGGTAGGAATATGGGTGCACAGCAGTGACCGAGGTGCTGGGCAGGCAGATCAGGGAGAAGGACCACCCCTCCAGCAGCAGGGAGTAAGTCGGTGGGCCATTTTTAGACTCCTGCTGCAGGAACCATTGCAAACGGTGTCTGTTCGTGGAGAACAGAGGCAAAAAGGGCTCATTCTGGGGCTGAAGCAACAGAGAAGCGCTGTTTGAATCACCAGCGCAGACACTGCCTGTGTGCCTCGGCAGAGGTGGCAGGGCTGACGGCGTTATCATCCTGCAGGAAGGAGCACATGAGTGCACTCACTGAGGAACAACTCGCTATCTCCTTTTATCAGGACTCAACAAGTATTTCAGGCGAGGTTCTTGTCTGTTTGTCCCTTCTTTTCCTCTTGCCCTGCCCCAAACTCCAGGACATGTTGTCCCACAGCAAAAAGAAATACAGTGCTCATGGAGAAGTCTGTCCGGACTTTGCCAGACAGGAAAATCATTGTATTTGCTTCTCTGCTTTCCCACTCCAGGGAGCAGACAGACCTGTGGCAGCAACATCGCAGTGGGTCCTGCACAGGGAGGCTGAGCAAAGGGAGATTGCAGACACCTCCTCTCTTGCAGCCCTGTTGGCAACTGTATATGCCATGCCTGGATGCGTGAGTCTTTCCAGTTTGGAAACTGGGAAATCACACGCTTAACTTCAGTTCAGGAATTGCAAAGCAGGAGCCAAGAAGTTTCTAGGGAAACCTGTTTCATAACCTGGACTGCAGTGTTTTAGCTTCCAGATTGAAATGGAATTTATTTTTCTTTTTATATTAAGCCCTTAGATCCTGTAATTATTTTCTGTCTGTGTGTACACCATGACACGTACTTGTGTTTCACACACACTTTGAACCATCAAAAGATAGGCCAGATACTGCTGTTTGCTCTGCATGAAGAGTACGGAGCCAAACTGAAGATGGCAGCTTTTGGAAGTTAGAGCATCTCTGGATAAAATCACTGTGTGCTCAGATCGGAGGTGCTACAGCACAGGAATGACCACACTGCATTCAAAGCCTGCCTGCTGAGTTGGGGAAAATCCTGACAGTTTCAGTAAAATTCCTTCCCTGCACTTCTGACAGCAGCCATTGCTTTGATACCCGCACCCCCCACACCCACCCACACCCACCCACCCCGGCCCAGGGCCATCTCCGAGCTGCAAGTTTTAGCCAGGGAGTGGCAACAGGGTTCTTAAATCTATGCTATCAGGCTCTGTGCTCACAGTTCCCAGAATACATTTATTTTTTCTGGATATCCAGGAAAGTCCTTCTGGGGGTCTGTAGTATAAGCCATTGGTAAAATAATCCTGTGAGTGAAGCCACCACCTCCAGGAAGAGCAGAGCGTTCACCTTCCTGGGGATGCTGAGCAGGAAGGCAGGACCCAACAGATGCCACATTAGCCTTTGGGTTTGCACAGAAAGAAAAAGATTTTGAAGTGCAGTAACAACAACAACAAAAAAGGTATTAATAATTGTCCCCAGATCTTGTGTATTTGTGAAAATGCTTTCTCTACCATGAGCACAACTTTGACTTGGTTAAAATCCACCCACCCACCCACCCAAAACCATTCTTAGGGGTATTGGGCTACCATTTAGGCCAGTTTACACAACTGTCTTCTCAGTTTCAGCACAGCATTAGTCCCAGGTATTTAGTTCAATAATGCTTGAGTATTACCTTGCAATTATTTGCCATGTATTTACTGCATACAAGAGAACTACATTTCAATTATTTCAATGTATTTATTGCATAGAAGATTATTTTGAAACATAGCATAAAAAATGAGAATTTTTTTCTGTGAAAATTAACAGAATAACATACTGAATTGGGCAGATGAGCCCACTCTTGCATGTGCTATTTTCACTACATGTTCCTGCCAGTAGAAGTTAACACAGGAGAAAATTCTGCTGCCAGCAGACTGGGCACACATTCTGACTTATTGTTTACACCACTGCTGGTGAAGCAGAATCTACAATAGTAGCTCCAGGTCCACAGTATTGGCCGAGCTATAGTGGAATGTATGCGAAGGCAGGATATGCCTGAACTTAAGCAGTCGTCTAGTCAAACCTCTGCATGATCAGTCAACTTAGCATAATTTTATGTTGAGCACATAGGCACTTTATTGCTGTAAAGCTCTCAATACAATTTAATCCCTTGCAGATCAAAGCTCTCACCGTGCAGTTCCTGGCAGGATGATGACTTTGGATGTAGGATGCTGGAGCACTAAGCATTTGCACGGTAGAGACAGGGCATGGATATACTGGGGCTTTCAACAAGGTTCTAAAGAAAAACAAAACAAAAAAATGATCTGCATATTTCTGTTCCTGGGTACATATCCCTGACACGAATTGACATTTTGGATATGTACCAAGAAAAGTGAAAAGTAGAATCTTCCACTATCTATAGTGGCTTTCTCTAAAACATCCCTTAAAAGATGTCTGCTGAACTTACCATTTTTCATTACTTATGCACTTGAATGTGGCATATATTCACCCACCTTTTGAAAAAGTGAGTTTATTTACGTCAGCATCTGAGTGGTGACAAACTCCTGAAGCACATCCATTCATTCACCTGATTTACATACATATTCAAGGAGCTTTAGGTGAAACTTGTCTGGAAATGGGGTCTCCTTCACACAGCAAACAACAAAAGGTTACGTCCATATTAGCCAAAGCTTCTTCTGCCCCTCAAAACACAGAGAATGGCCTCTTGTGGAGAAATGATGGATCCTTTCACGTGGAAAAAAGCAAAGGCAGCAAGTATCCTGGTGCTCTTTGCTACAGGAACAGAGTGATGGTTAGTCATCTTAGACAACAGAGAACGAGTTAGTCAGCTTGGCAGGCCCTGTGGTAACACTTGGTTTGAAAGTTATCTGGCTGTGGATTTATTCATCTCATAGAAACAAAAAGATGTTTATACTCTATCAAATTTTCAATAACGCCCGAGATGAGGGAACCGCAGGAGGCATTCAGTCTGGCTAGGCTAGTCAAGCCAACTGTGAAGGTCCTCCTCCCATCCAGGTGTGGCTGTTGGGCACATCTGAGTCAGAGCACCCAGCTGCCCTGTTCCCGTCTCAGTCTTTGCCTCCTGAAGGAACAGCAAAAAGGAACAGAGGGGGACTTACACTGTTAAAACACTGGATTTCCTACAGAGAGAATATTTTCTTTTTTTTTTTTTAAAAAAATGCTTCTAGAACAATAGCAAAACCCATCTCCCAATCTTAAACCATGTGAGCACCACCTAGAGACTTAAAATTCAGCAAATGCTGGCAGCAGACGTCATCCTACTGATCTGCTCTGAAAATCCTGATGCCTTTACAGTAAATCCCTAACCAGGCCAGTTGTGCAACAAGTTGAAGTGACACAAAGTATTAACATTTATGGTGGTGAGTCAAAATCAAACAAACATCCTTCTTTTATAAGCTTTCTCACAGCATGTAGTAGCATGTGCTGCGAGTAGCGAAACATCTGTTACAACCCTGACTCTCTTGCAACTGAGCCAGTGTTGCAATCGCCCTGCGGAGCCAGGCTTCAGGTTAGGGCTTCACCAGGCAGAGGAGCAGCATCAGCAGTGGGCAACGCTCATCTCAGCTGCCTCCGGAAGAATGAAATAAATAAAAGAAACTCTTCAAAGGCCAGATTTTCTGTGTGCTATATTGCTGTTCTATACTATATTACATTACTAATTACTATTGCTGTTATATGTGATATTATATACTGATATATTGCTGCATTGTACTATATACTATGAAGGTACTGCACTGCAAAGCATCCAAAACCAATTTTAACTCCATACTGCCAAACTGACTTCGATGATACCCGCAGTTCACCCAAGAGCCCAGAAAGTCCCTTTTCAGCAGGGGTAGGTATGGGCAGAGAAGTTCATATGCTTAGATGGTTCCTTCTTGTCCAAAATTGCCCACTATGCTTCTGTTGGACTGCACCCGATTTCAAAGGCTGCCCCTTCTGCACAGAGGTATGGGTCTCCCTGACCACCCTGTTCTTCTGTGTATTGCCCACGGGGAAGAAAGGTTTGTTCACCACCCCACTCACCGCCCCCCACCCCCCCAGCAGGTTTTGCCACTGAGCAGAAAGACTTGGCCCTGTTTGCTCCATAGCATGACCAGCACAAAGAAAGGCAACAAAATTCCTGGGAGTCAGAAAATTAAGACTCCATGCAGCAGAACACATACTAATTAAATATAGACATACACTCATTTCCCATCAATTCAAACATGTACTTAAAAAGCACTTATTTAAGGGCTTTGCTGACTAGAAATAGTTTCCTGTGTCTGTGAATGTTTTTGCAGCATTAGAGCTTAAAGATTATGTCTGCTTTGGATATGAGTGATGACTGTAAGCTGTGCAGTCCTACCGGCAATTACACAACTGGGACACAGAAGTGGGGTTTGTTTGGGGTTTTTTTGTTTGGGTTTTTTTTTTTTTTTTTTTGGCATGAGAAATAACTAGATACAGTAAAATCTGTATATCACCACAGCAAAATTCACAGGAAGATTTCCATAAGAAAAGTTTTCTTTTAAAGGGAGAAGCTGTTGCTCAGAGCTTGCCCAGCACTAAGCCTTTAGGCAAGCTCCTGAGGAAGGTATGAAAGGCTTGCATTATCATTTACTGTGTTTCTATAATATGCTCAGAAACGTTTAAAGGAAAATTCCCTTGGTCTCCTGCTTTAATGTGTTTTTCTTACAGAGCGTCTGTGCAGAATCAGAGTTAATGATTCCTACAAGATCAGCCTGCCTCCCCCTCTCAGTTCTGGAATACTTCCTCTGGGGTTTTTTGGTTTGGTTGTTGGGGGTTTTTTTCCATTCAAGGGAGGAACTTTTCCTGCTTATTTGTTACCCCAGATTACTGATCTAACTCTGTAATGCAATACTTGAACACTTCAACCAGTACAGGGATATCTTTGTTCTGGAGATTAACAGAAAACTCAGCTCTTTGGGATCCCCTCTTCTGCCTGTGAGAAGAGTGGGAGAGTTTAATATTGTGAAACCAGCAAGGTAATGCAGTCGATAGCATGCAGCTGCCAGGGGTGCAACTCTTGTCCTTCACCTCCCCTTCCCCCTGTTGGTTTCAGATCACGGCATATTTTGTCGTGTCACAATTTAAATTTCAAGCTCTCTGGCTCAAGACTGTGCCTTTATTTGGATTTGTAAAGTTCACAGATCTGGGTACTCAAAAACCGGTGAAAAGAGTACAGCTTAGGAAACTTAGAACAATGGCGTGACTAAAAAGGTTCCCTGTCCAACAGGGTGTCTGCATCACCTTCCAGCTCCATAAACAGCCAGGAGAAATAACAGACTTATTTGTATCAAACAGACTCTATTGTTTTTATTAATCGGTGTTACATGTATAGGTTAATTAAAAAAGCTACAGTTTGTGAAATATGTCGTCTAGCTACAAGATACAAATCTAGGCTGATTGCCATGATATCTATTGATGCTCAGCCACTGTAAAAAATTTACAGTTTATTTTTTGATATACAAAACCTCAAGCAAACATTCCTTGTTAAACGTCCAGTGAAGCTCACAGCATTCTACTACACAGTTTCATATAGTGTTTTAGTGCAAAAGGAAGTACAAATATAAAAATACTGAGTCTTGAATTAAAAAAAAAAAAAAAAAAAAAGAAACAGGAAACCAACAAAAAACCCAAGCAAGCCGAGGACTTAGAGGTGAGTGTCTGCTATGGGTATTCTTCTAAGCTCTACGATCTGGGAGTTAGCCATGCTGCCGCCGTCCTGGCTGCCGTGACAAGATTCATTATCGCTGACACTGAGACCTGCACCTGAAACAGCAAAACAAACAAACCAAACAAAGAAAAAGAAGAGAATCAGTGAGAACGGAATCCCGACACAGGAACGGTGATGTCATGTCCTGCTCCACTTTACTCTGATTACTGCCATGCCTCCCTACCCCGCAATGATGCGGCAAGTTTCCTCGTGCCAGCCTGCAATTCTGAATCCACAGATTATAGCATTATCTCACATAGTTTGGTACCATCCAGATAAGCTTTTTCATAATTCAAGTGTCAGTCACTTGTTTGTCTCGGGAAATCTTACAATAGCTATTCAGAGGGTGCCTTGGAATCACAAGAGCATAAATCAAGGCCTGGCTTAGGCTGGGTTCATGGTCTGGCTGTTACAGTCTGGTATTTCCAAGGACTTTTTCATGAAGAATTGATTTTTAATTATACAATTTCCCTGTTAAACTATAATTCCATCTGTTTTAATAGGACTGTAATTTCAACATGAGAAAAGACGCTGACTAAATACTCTTTAAACCCACATTTGGCACAAGCTGGTGTATTGTGTTGTTCTGCTGTGAGAGAATACTAGACTTTGGACCATGGAAACTTCCAACACATGTCAGGAGGCCACCTTCTCCATCCACCCATCACAGTTCTGCTAGCTCGTTGCTTCCATGTTGATTTTTAGGGGTTTCGGGTTTTATTTGGGAGAAGCTTTGAGCTGATTAGTGTCAAGAGGCATAACCCTGCACTAGTGGGTTTTTTTAAATGTGTATTTTTTTAGACCACTTATTCACAGAACGTCAGTTTTAACTATAAACCTCAGTGCATTTCCTGCCCTTCTCTTTGAATTGTAAAGTGAATCCTAAAATCTGTACATGGGTCTTGTTAGGGTTTAGGGTGTCTAGGCTTTACATCAGTGTAATTAGGCACAGTGATTTCAAGAAAGGGTAATTTCAGGCATGGTCCTACAGTGATGCCACTTACAAACAACTGGAGAATTACTCATTTTGGGCAGAAATAGATCTGTAATGACACACAGTTTGAGGGGGTTGCAAAGGAATGACATTTGGCTCAAAAAACCCGGACTAGGGAATACTGGGAGAGGCAGTCATCTGCATTTTCATACTAAAAACTATTTTCAGGAGTTCCTATCAGTTGTACAATACATCTCTGATTTCTGCCTCAGCTGATATTCCAGGCTCCGTCGAGTTTGGCAAAACACAAGATAAGGGTAATTTACTTTTTTAGAGTTACTTCATTATTTTCTGTGCCCTTTATTGTTTGACTTTTCCAAAGTTCTTCCATAGCACCCTTCCTTCCACACCCCCCAAGAGACGTAGGGAGAAGGGGGCAGCAGAGGGATGCCCTTTTGCCATGGGAAGTCAGGCTGCAATCTCGAACGTGGAGCTTGGTTCAGAGAACCTGAGCAGGACTTGGCAGGCGTCCCTGCAGAGCTCTGGAAGGAGCCCTCGTAGGGGCCAAACTCGGATGCAGCGCTGCGTGAACCCAGCCTGACTGCATCCTGGTGAACAGTGGGTATTTCTGCGCTGCGATCCTTCTTACACCTAGTTTTGGTGTTCAGGTGTCAGGGTGAACATGCACTCATTGACATCTACTAGATGAGTCCTGTTCTTGGGTCTGCGTGACCCAAGCTCTTGAGACACCATCAATTACTCCTGTCAGGAGTAAAAATCCATCAGTGAGCAAAGACACAATAATACAGACAAGAAGATTAGGCTCTGAATCATTAAAATACTTGTTTATAAGTGTACTGAAGATGATTAAACTGTACTTACTGATTTAAATTTATATGCATATTTAACCTCCTAATGGAATCAAGGTCCCAGTAACTCAAAGCTGCTTAAAAGTCCTAGGAAAAACAGCAATTGCATATGCAAGTTATTTGGGTTTTTTCTTATCTTCTCTAAAACTGTTTGTTCTAGAAAGGAATCACGAGTGTAATGGAGAAGATAAATCAGACTGCTGTATTTATCATTTGGTGACAGAAGAACAAGGTAATAACTTTGAAGTAAATTATTTTGAATGGAGAAAGAAAACAATACTGATTATGTAATATCATTAACACTGGAATTCACTTGAAACATACGTTTAGGTTGAAGAGGGTATAAGCTTCAAAAAGGGAAAAAATAAATTATTGAAAAAACGTTTAAAATCATGTTACATAAATATGATCGTCCTGGGTTCAGATTTTAAGATGAACACTGCCTGTTGGGGCTACAAAGATGTTTGTCTTACTGGTGGTTATACTGCAATTACTCAGTACAGGCTTTCTGAAAGAATCTCGTGCTTGTCACTACAAAAAGATCGGGTACAGGTCTATTATAGTATTACACTACGTATATTCTTAAAGGTCAGATATATGTGCAAGCTTTGTATGTGCTTTGTGCAAAGTAAGAGGAGATTTTTTTGTTGTTGTTGTTACAGAGGTTCCTATCAGTAACTTGGTGTAAACCAGAGACTGAAGTAGGCTACTCTGGGTTTACAAGGATCTTGCTCTACTGCTGATGCAAAGACAAACTACGTAAGAGCTGATTCTTTTTAGGAATGAGAGATGAAATGTAACCAGGATACAAACTTACCAAACACTCGGCAGACTGGGAAGGGTACGACTGTTTACACGATGGAGTTTCACAGAGTTCATTGGTCACGCTTACTCTGAGATTACAGCTGGATTTAAACTCAGACCCCAAAACCCAGGTACTCCTCTAGAGATGCTAGAGTTGGATGGCAGGTACATAGCGGGAAGTACTACTTCTCCCAATTTGTGAAGAAACTGTTTTAAGTTTCTTAAAATACACTGGAAAACGAGACCTTTCTTCCTTTCTTTTTGTACCAAAGGACTAGCTAGAAACCGAAGTCACAGCTGCCTGGCGAAGCCAGCGAGATCCCTCCAGTGACATCTACTGGTCGAAGGATTTCTTCAGTCCATTCCTACGTGCCTTTGAACGCCAGCTCTCATCCCCTGCTCCTTCAGATAGATCTCAAACTCCCACTAAAACATTTTACGGGAGACGGAGTTTCTTCTGTAATTACTGTACTCATATCTCTGGGGAGACTTCATATCTCCTAAGCACTTCCATCTCGCTTTCTGAATGACTCATGATGCATATTGTGTGTAAGACATATGTTAGATAGAAAGGATTAAGCTATACGAACCGACTTTCATTCTTCTTTCAGGGCTTTGACTTTACAGAAATGACACCAACAGACACCCAGACTTTGACCAGTCAAGCTCAGATCGGAATAAAAAGATTTCCTGGGTTTTACACAGCCATGTTTCACAGCCACCAGGCAGCATATTTGTGAGCAATCACAAACGAGAAGTTGAATTAATGTGCAAAGGGGCTACCCTTCCTTCCTTTCTTTCTGTGGGACGAGCCTTTCAAAACAGAAATGACATAGGTTGCTAGGGCAAGGCACGGATCTAGCACTTTGCCACCACCTACGATTTACCTACCCTGTGACAGACAGTCGCCGGGATGCTGTGTTGAACACCTTTCAAAATCTGAAATTTCAAATGGTTCCTCTAGTTCAGGACGCCCAACACGAGATAATTCTTAAACCAGGCACCAACAGTGGTAACACCAAGGTTTAAAAAATACTGACTTTGGAACCTGAGCTGTATTATATTGAAAGCTATGAGCTGGTTTATATAGCATCGTTATTATAATAGTTGTATTTGTGTGTGCTTTTTAACTTATACTGTAGTTTTTTCCAGGTATTCTCAATGTAGAATATTTATTTAGGATTTACCACATATGCCTCAATAAGAACAATACACGGAGATGTGGATGTAGCAATATCCTCCACTGATACTGTCCGATACATATTTGCAAAGTACCATGTGCTAGGCGGATGTTCTCTGTCTAACTTAAAAATGTCTTTGCAAAAAACTTCCTATGGGAGTGGGTCACTCCTCAGCACTGGAGGGGTTTGGGCCTCTCCCAAAGGCTTTGCTGTGCTTTGCATTCACACCTCACCCAAAGGAAGGAATTGGCTGACTTTTGTGCATCACTGAAGGGGGAGGGCAAGAGCATCTGTAGGAGACGGGAATATGGATGGAAGCTCAGAGATCAGTAAGCTGTTGTGTCTTTATGGTATTTGTGCTTTAGAGCAAAGCTGATGGACACTTGCTACTTTGGGACAGATTCCATCTACTTTTATTCTGCTGGCCCCTTTCTCAACTCCCCAGCCCCAACCAGAGCAGAAGTCCTTGGGGAATTCTGCTGTACTGGGCTTTAGCCTCAATGACAGTCACATACAACCCTGACAATCTGGAAGGGAATGGTCTTAGGAAACTGTCTATCAACATAAACCTTGCACCAGAAATGAGAGGAAAAAGGAGATCTAGTCTGAAATGACAGCACTTTTAAAGTTAATTAGTGCACTTAACAAAAAGAAATTGGCAATTAATTGTCTTTCTCAGTAGAAGCTAAGCCTTTGATTCATTATAAAGGCCATAAATTAAATGTAATTAAATAAATAATTTAAAATAAATAATTTAAGACAAATTTGTAAACATTCAGGGGGGGTGGTGGGGGGTGGGTGGTGTTAGCACACATCACACATCAATAAGCAGGACATGTCCCTAAATTATTTCTCCTACCATAATTGTTCTATAATTTCCTTCGCATAAACTGCCCTGGAGCTGTCTGGCCTTCCAAAAGATCCCCACAGTATAAGAGATGCCGCGATATAGTGAACCCTGACTATGCGTTTCTGTATCAGCATGCACATACTTAATGGAAAGGAGGAGTTAATTGATAAGCATTCAAAGGCCATGGCATTATGATATAAGAAATCTAGCTTCTGGATTTCTTGCACCAAAAAAAAAAAAAATATGGCCATGTAATGCAAAGGTTGCATGAAGCTAGTGCAAAAGCTGGCTAAGAAACAGTACCACCCTCACCCACCTAACTTGCTAGAAATGCAGCTGTATGCCATCTGTATTTCAGGTTAATTTGTAAATAGGCCCAGCATTAATGATTATGGAACCAAGGGCTAAGTGCATAGTTCTACCACACATTTCTTTAGCAATAAGGCTGAGTGTGCCAACGCACTGATTTGTGTAGCTGCACTGCAAACTGCCAAGTGATAAACCACTGTGTGTTAAAGAATAAAGTTATGCTGCCTGGGCTGGTTTCATTTTTTTTAACCTGCACCAGTCATCCCTCACTTCTACTCCTGGCAGTGGTCAGCTGCAGTGGGGATGGGAGGACAGGAACGAGACCTTAGCTTTGCTGTGATAATACCCTTCATTCTCACTGCCAGATGAAACTCTGTGGCTACAGACAGTGAGCATAAATTAAAGTAGCCTTCAGACAGCTCCAAACTGCATAAGCAGAAAGGACAGATGAAGCACAAAGAAGCATAAAGACATTTTTGCATATTCCTTTGCTAATCAGTGCTGATCCTCAGCCAACCGTCAGAGTGTATTTTAGCTAATATTTTAGCACAGCTGAGGCTGAGTTTGGTTACAGGTTGACAGTTTTAAGGAATGACAGATAATGGAGGTTTCTGTTTCTGCTTATCAGAGGTAAAGCTCCAGCAATGGCAGAGAAAGCATTTCTATTCTTCCTCTATACCCAAGAGCCACACCTCCCTGTTTAAGATTCATAAAAACAGCTAATGTGGTACCAAGCACCTTTTCCATGCTCTCCCAGGGGCTTGTCTGCTTGAGATGAGGAATTCTCAGCCTACTGAAATAAAGTCTGGCCTAAAGAGGTTTGAGAAGCGTGACTTACAGCAAATGGCAGACAAAAGCAAGGTAGCAAAAAGGTGTCTCAGCTGCCCATACCCATCAGCCTATTTAGAGAAGAGGTGCTGGTCTTCCAGTTGCTGATGACCATTGCTTCCTTGAAGCTGGGACTGGTGCTCAAAGGGCATCAAACTGATGTGGAGTGGCAAGGGGAGAGGGAGAGAGAGAGGAAGAGGAAGAGGAGGAGGAAGAGGAGGAGGGAGAGGGAGAGGGAGAGGGAGAAGACTCTAAGATGAGCTGTTGTGGTTTCATGAGTACGAGCAACAATGCAAGAGAGGAAGAAATGTGCTGCCAGGAAGGACCAGAAGACAGGCTCCTCTCAGTGACTGCTGGCTTGACTGTATCATAAAATTCCCACTAGACCACAACTCGGTGAATATTTTAGCAGCAGAAGCCTGTGCTGCCAAACAGAGAAGTAATCCCACCTCCCACCACCTCATCTCCCCTTTCATTCCTTCCATGTGGTTCCCTCCCTCGTGCCATTGGGAGGACCTTGACTTCTTGGCATGGCCAAGGCACTGAACGGCACTGAAGTGGACTGGAGAGCAGGTCTGGATGCAAATAATACATCAGATACCATTTTTAGTTACAGAAAAAGCTCATGGGTTTTTTTGGTTTGAAGTATGTGTTGAGCTACAGCTTGTATCTAAGGCAATAGCTGATAAACATTTACTTTGGTGGTTAAAGCTACTCTAACCTCAATGCTGCCTCTTCAGCTTGGCTTGCTCAAATGTTATGTGTGGGTCTGTAGCCAGAGGAGACAACTGGTTTGGCTTAGAAATCATCTTTTTTTTGCCCCCATAATGTTGCTGGGGACACGGTTTTGGCACATGAATAAGCGTTGGGATAAAATGTTCAGATACTACTTGAATCAGTAATGCAAGCAAAAATATTTTTCTCCAACTGTGGCCTGAGGTCTCTGCTTTAAATCACATTAATACAAAAGGTTCATAAGAACAAATGGTAATAAAATACTAATTAAGAAGACAATAATGAAATTTAGGCAAAATCATCAAAAGCTGGTTCTAGACCTACTTCCTCGAGAAGGACTGAAAACAAATTAACTAAGGACAAAGCTTGAAGATTTATTAAAAAATCATTAAATGCTAAAGTTGTGGTGAATTATATTAACCATGAGCTTTAACTACTGCTGTTGCCTAGATTGTTCTTCATGATTTAATACTCAGTCTTCCGCAGTGCACAGAGTTTACTGCAGAAAATAGGCCAATGGATGTCAACTGAGCTGCTTAAGCAGTAACGCTGTGGGAAACGGTGGGAATACTAGGTATGAACAGCTTCATATCTTATTAACTATCTATGTATTATCTGGTTTCCTTCAAAATATTCAGGAAGGAGTAAAAAAGTAAAAGCTACCTTCTCAGGTGCTTAAAAGAAAGGTTTGTAACTCTAAGCGTATGCACCTAGGTTTGAAAGTTCCCCAAAATCTTTAACTGCGTAACAAAGCAGAAGTAGTCTGAAAAATGTCCAGGAAAATTAATAGGTACAATACAGATTTTTTTACAATCTTCATAATGTCAAATTATGAATTTGATATTCATAAGATACATATTCAAATGTATCTCTTAGCACTACGTCAGTTATTAATCATCCAAATATCTTCATAATTAGAGGAATTTTCTGCAATGGAAATTGGCTTAGGAGATAAAGTATTACTGAGATATTAGGAGATAAAGATATACTGAATAAAAGTACCCCTTCATTCCCAGCCTTCCAAACAGTTTGCCTCTTTTCCTTGGTATCACTGAAGGGAACAAACTCCTGAAATTATCAGTGCCAGAGCAGTTAACCTGTTAATGTAACCAGTACTTGCTGTTGTCTCTTGCAAGGCTCCAAGGTATCCTCAAAGACTATTCATGTGACCTTCTACTACCAAGCTACTCCATTTGTGCTTCACCTGGTATCGAGAGGAGGTGGGCTGTGGTCAGCATCTGCCAGGGCTTGCCTGGTGGAGCTCCCTGTGCCTTTGTGGTCATCTTATCAGACATTCCCATGATGACCTATCCTTTAACCACATTTCACTCCTTTTCTTCCACCTGTGGCCATGCTTGGCTACCTATTTATGTCACCATCTGAGTAAACTGAAGTTTCGCTGGTGGAGTGGGTGAGAGGCAGAAAAGCAATGCATAACTGAGGGAAAAGCCTGGGATCTTTAAGACTGGAAGTCCAAGTCTGTTGAGGGGTGTCTGATTACAAATATTTTGTTTTGCTGGTGGAGTTTGAGTGTGGACATTTAGAATGGCATCCCCTGCTTCTGTTCTCCACCAACACGGTGAACTCAACATAGCTGGCTCTTGAGTTTGGGCAGAAATCTCTCTCGTTGAAGTTTCCAGTGTAGTCCATTTTTCAGGTCCAAATGTATTTTATATAAATATTTTGTCTTACACTTATTGGGAGAATCAATATTTATGAAATTATGCTGTTTCTCACAGAGACATGTATGTGTGTGTATATATATCTATAAATAAAGATAGGCATTGTATATACTCTGAACATCAATTTGAAAAAGAAAGGAAAAGAAGACAAGACAGCCCATGTCTAGAGACAGCAAGATAGCCATTTAAGCATTTGTGAAAAAATGTCAGAGCTTTCAATCTGCTGGCACTTTCTGTAGGTCTGCTTACCATCCTGACTCAACATACATTTTTGCAGGCTCCCTTTCTGTTACTCTAGATAGTCTGCACAACATTTTTCCTGGAATAGCAGCCCAAGGCAGAACAATGTAATTCAAATCTTCTGCGGCAATCAGATTATATTAACAGATCTTGTTAACTGGATGTCATGGAATGATGACACCATTGGGGTTTGAGGAATGAAGTGATGAGCGACTTACCAGTCTTTAGAGCAAATATTAGGTCATCAAACTCCTGCGATTCCTCATCAGCAACCAATGAGCTGGCATTAAACCCTCCAGAAGGGTGGAAAACATTGCCATTTTGTGGACTCTGCTTAAAGGCAGCACTAGCTTGACTAGTAGGCTGCAAGGATGCCCTCTCCCAGTCTGCAGGCACCTGCAACATTTAAAAAGACACAGAAATGCAGTAATCCTCAAAACAGTGACCTCAAACTACGAGCAGAGCTGAACTCAGGACCAAGAGATTTTGGAACCAGCTATTCTGTCACTTGTATGGTGAACCAGGTAGCTTTTTGGGGGTTTTAATAAATAAATGAATTAAATATATATATGGTAACTCAATTACAAGTCATTTAACCTTGTGTTTATTACGCTTGTCCGAGCTATCTCAAAAATTTGAAACAATATTGTTATTTCTGAATATTTGCCCCTGGTATGGAGAACTTTAAATTAAAGTTCCAGTTCACCCCTCTCTTACCTTTGCCTCTTTCTCTGCTGGACCCTGCTTCTCCCTTCTATAGCCACCAATCATTTCCATAAGATCTACAATCGGCAACCCACTGTTTCCCCTGTTTACTAATTCAATATTTTAAAGTAATTTGCCAGTCTCTCTTTGAAGGTTCTGGTGGTGGTATAGAGTCCTACAGTTTTGACACCAACTTAGCTAAAGTTCACTCGCTTTTAACGTGTTTAAGGTGGAGCTGCACAAAATAATCAGAATTTCAGTTCATGACAAAAGAGGTGGTTACAAAAATCTATCTCCTCCTTAAATGAAAAGACAAAATACTGAACTCTAAGAAAATATATTATAGGACAATAAGAATATATTTTCTTAGTTTATTGTTCATCCACTCTTTAAGAGCTCAGGAATGTAAAAGCCTCCTACACAGAGCTGAGAAGCTATGCCATCCACTAAACTGGGGACTCAGGCATCACCTTAAGTAAGATGCTGAGAAGTTGAGTAAATTTAGTGGTCTGCCAGGAGACAGCTAAGAAGCTTTAAAATACAGTCAAGCAGGTAGAGAAATGGGCAAAAGAGCTGCCAGGTAAGCAGCTTGGTTTTCACAAAAAATATTATTAGAACTGACATGTTCCCTTGAAATATTTCAATTCCATTAAATTGGTGTTTCCCCTGGGAAAAAATGTTTAGCTGGAAAGTTTTCAACTAGCTCTATCAACATGTACATGAACACAGCAGCAAAAGTCACCTTGCTTTACTACAGGCAGTGAAAAGTGATACTAGCAGCACTCCAGTTTCAGCAACAAAGAGACTGAAAATCATGTCCCTCAATTTTCTTTTATATTTCTTTTTTTTTTCTTTTTTCTTGCCTCTTTTCTTTTTTCTTCTTTTTTCTTTTTCTTTTCTTTTCTTTTCTTTTTCCTGTCCTGTCCTGCCCTGTCCTGTCCTGTCCTGTCCTGTCCTCTCTTCTCTTCTCTTCTCTTCTCTTCTCTTCTCTTCTCTTCTCTTCTCTTCTCTTCTCTTCTCTTCTCTTCTCTTCTCTTCTCTTCTCTTCTCTTCTCTCTTCTCTTTTTTCTTTTATTTCCTTTTCTTTTTGTTCTAATTTTATTCTAGTCTATTAAAATTTCCAGATATTTTTCACAGCATGACTTTGGAAAATTAAAGACTTAAAACTCACCTAAGACTTATAGTAAGCTGAAAGAATTAACTTGATATTTTGATTTCTCATGACCTACTTTTGACAACACTTCAACCAGTCTCTATAACAATGAAGACTCAAGTAGAAAATGGGAAATTCTCCAGATGGGATGTTGCCAGGGAATTGTAAGTTCCTAGAATGTCACCATAGCTAAAGATGACAATTTTTATCGTGAAAAAAAATAAAAATCCCCTCCTTCCCCAAAGCCAGCCTGTAATAATTAGCAACTCATTCCCATGTATTACACTTCAGTACTGCCACTTAAATCTCCAAGTATATTTTCAATACAAAAAAGAATGACTGGAGAGCACGGTTACCTCTTCCATAGCACTGATGAGGTTCTGAGTGGACTTGCTGATCTCTCCACCTGCAGCCGGTAGTCCACTGCCATGCGTGAAAAATGCCGATCCTGGAGTTGTATGCCCATTCATGTCTACGGTATAACTTGCTTTCACAGGACAGCAAAGTTGGTTGTGCAGGATAAAATATACCACAAAGACATAAAGACCCTGAAACCAAGAGAAGAAAAGAACATCAGCATGTGATGTATAGGGAGCTTAGATAGAGTGAACACAGTCATAGCAAGGTTCTATATGCTGTAGCTGATGCCACCCCTCAGCCCAGCATCCCTGCCTCAAAGGGCTGCAGTCTGTTTCCATGGAAGATACGAGATGACATCACTGCCCATCAGAGATCTGGAAGTTAAAAGTAAGTTCATATCCTGAGGGCTCCAGCTAAACACACGCACACAAACTCCCAACCCAATAGAGTCATTGAAAATTATTATTTGTTTGAACCCACATGACTGCAAAGCAAAGCCAAGATCCCAACAACAACAAAACCAACTTGAGTTCCAGAGTTGTCATAATAATAAAAATGTGGTTAAGGGCCACCTTTGCAATAGGATTTGCGGCTGGCCCCTAGCCACATTTCTTTATTTCCTTACTGACCTGCTGGCTCTTTGCATTCTTGCCCCAGTTTCAATCTCGTGCGAACTGTACTGCTGCCGTCACAGATACCAAGTTGTAACTATAAATTATATTCTTCATGATATCCATTAATTCATCACTGTCTTTCATTTGTGATTACTACAAAGGCTCTGCTGTATTCCTCTGCAGTTCTTCTTTAAAACTTGCTAATTTTGACCTTTAGACTTAGCCAAGAAAAGAATTATAACCACGTCTTTTGTTTGCAAAGAAATCCAGCGATTGAACTTCTGAATATGAAATCTGGCTTTTGCTAATCCCTAAGTTGCACTAACAACCAGTGAAAATAATCCACTACAATTGATAAATCAACCAGTTCAATAATTGTTAAAGAAGGGGTTAACCAAAATAGCTCAAAAAGGAGACTTCTAGATTCTTCCCAATTGTTGTGATGCATTCACATTTGCATTGTTTTTTGTATTTCACATTGCCCTCTAGAGCCCTGAAACCAACTGTACTAATCAGAGCAATTTATTTGAAAGGTACCCATAGGCATGAAATTTATAAGGTTTATAAATAGTAAGGAGTTTCATGTAATTATATTTGGGAATTCCTAATGGAAGGAATTTTGAAAATACATGGAGACTGCAAATGCCCAAGATACAAGTTTATTTCCATCCCTATAAAACAGGCAGGAGCAGTTCATGATCCACAGATTCATAATTTCTAATGCCAAAACTATGTGAAAAAACAGTGTGGTCTAAAGCGACACACAACAGAAGTATAAATTCAACGGGATTCAACAGGATTTCAATTTCAGCTGGTCAAACACTGGAAATACCCTCAGACACCTTCTATGAAGCCATACAGCTCCCTGTGTGCATTATTTTTAACAGCAAACCAGCAAACAAAAGCGTTAACTATTTTGAGAAAAAAAAATTCCTGCTTTTCCAGATGATTGTTTTCTGTCACAAAGACCCAGAGCAGTTAACCGAGAGGAAATTTCTTTGTGATACATATAAGTAAATACACTCCAAAAAACTGTTGCAAACACATGTTGCACTTAAGAGACACTAAAAAGGAACCCAAATGTCCTTTCAGTCTGTAAACAAATCCAAGGACTCTGATACAGGTCAAGCATAATGGGACTGGCAAATGGATTTCTTTTAATTTAAGTTGAATGGATATGAAAAGGATAAAACAGCCCACAGAAGACAAGATAACAGTGATGACACTGAATTCAGAGCAGCCTCTGGCATTTTGGTCTCTGAGGAGTTGCCACATAGTTGAACACACACATTTCAGGCAGTTTTGTACTTTTCAAGAAAACTCATTAGCTGAAAACGCTGCACAGCCCTGCCTTTCAGAATTGCGGGGACATAACACATTGGCGTGCAAAGCCCATGCTACATCACTCACCTGGGCACCCTGCGTGTGGACACTCATGCTTCTAAAACAAACAAACATGGAACAAAGTGCCACAATTGTCTTCTTAACTTAGCCTGGTGTCCTGATTTAACTCTCTGTGCATTTCAAACAGCTATTCCTGAGGAACTGTTGTTCCACCAGAACCACAGAAAGGCATTTTGACACCCAAAGCACCACTGCTGCCGCTCCTCCTTGCTGCCACCACTTCTGCTCCTGGCTGTCTTGCAGAGATGCAGACCCTTGTCCTGGTCAGCAGCAGCCAGCATCCCTGCCATGCATCGCCTCGTGGGGCACACCTGCTACAGCCCTCCTTTTATCCAGGCTGAGAAGGAACTTTAGGACATACCGTTCAGAGAACTCCCATGCATTGATGCAGGACAGCTCCTCTGGGTCCTTCCATAATGAGAAGACAGGCCCAGGGAGGCTATTTGACTGTCTAAGGAGAGGAGGCCGTGTTAAGGAGAACAAAACCGAAAACTGTGAGTTTTACTTCTCCCACTCTTGTAAAGTATTACAGCAATGCCTTACAAACAGCAGGTTATACTTAACAAAACCCAGTGCTCCTAAGTAGGATATATGCTTAGAAAGGAACTGTGCTGCCAGATAGAAGATTTCTTGCTCAGCTGGAAAAAGGATGGAACCCTCTGAGACCCATGCTCCCATTCAAATTTAAAGTCTCAAGAAGATACACTCGGTGGAGGTGAGTTCCTGTGTGCCACACTGTGGTTCTCTTTGAGATACCAATAGGGGTTTGTTGTCTTCTCACTGCCCTGTGTCTCTATAAGAAACCACTGCAACTGAATTTTGGGAAATCCAAACAAGGCAAATGGTCCTGTCCAAACAACACTGAGTTGCAATGATCATACACATGAAGATGCCATGGATCAGGTCGTATAGATCTGTGCTTATTTTTGCACCAGCAGCTACCAGGCAGTTTACGCTGAAAGAGCACGTGCAGGATGCAGGCACTTGGGCTGTTTCAGCGCAACCACAGCTTTCACAATTTCGGCGGGTCTTTTTCAAAAGCAGTGGTTTGAGAATTGAATTGTCCTTCATCACACTTTAGACACTCATTATGGTTTTTTTCACTTCAACTTTTAACACTGTAAAAAATGAAGTACTGTGAAAATAAGGCTTTTGGCATTGTAATATATTTTGCACTGTGTTTATCACATAAACAACTTTGGCCAAGTTGGTACCGCTTTACATTTGTTATGCACAGATGTTGACCTTGGCAACTGGACCAAGGATGAAACACGTAGTCGAGTTCAGCTGACAGGTCTACCAGACCTGCAGGACATTCAGAGAGAAAACTACACATTCCAAAGGAATCAAAAGAAGATAGGTCTGGGTATGGATATTAGTAACACAGGCAATGGCATCTCTGTTAAAAATGTGGTAAATATTAATTTTATATTCTTAAGAAGATTTAATTAAAAAAAAAAAAAACAAAAAACAAACACCAACCTAAGCCCAAACCCAAACCTTCAGCCTAGTACGAACGATCTCTGCTATTGCGTATAAATTTAGAGCCGTTCTCCTCAGCCCACAAGCATGTACAGGGAGGCCAAAAGAAACTATTTGGTCTCAGAGTGAAATGACCGACTGCTAATGCAAGAGCTTGACCTGGGCTCTATGGAAGCAGATTGAGCAACTAAGCTAAAGAACTAGGACTCTGGAGGATTTAATTGCAATACTACATAATTTCTGTGCACTGGTCCCACAGGGCTACTTACAAAATGTCTAAATCCATGTCACTTATGGCTACATTATGATAGCAGTATTAACACAACATCACACTAAGAGGGAAAAGTGTTGCTAACGCATTTGCCATGGAGGAAAGTAAGAACCACTGGAAGGAGACAACTGGTCTGTCCCAAAGGCACGAGCACAGGCAGGCAACTTGCAGTTCTCAGGCATGAAAAATGCAAAGGCTGATGGTTATTTTACTGATAAATGCTGTTGGAAGACAATTAAACTTTTGTTATTTCACCTCAGCAAGACAGTCTGTCCATCTGCTCCTTTGCACTTATAGGTCAGGGGAAAAAACACCTCAAAAAACCACAGCTACAACTGTCTGAAGGAGAGCTCGCATGCATAAGAGTCTATAGGGACTTTTCCCACCAGTGAGGCGGGAACAGCCTCAGTGCTTCTTGAGGTTACACTGGATACCTCTCCCATCTCCTTTCAAATTTGTTACGGATACCTGACCAACTGACTGCCTTCTGTGACTGATCCAGAGCACAAGGGCAGGGTGGTGGACCACACCTGCTTTGGGTTTTGCACAGCTTTCAGCACAGTGTCCCACAGCACCCTGGTACCCAAGTCAGGGCACAGTCACCTAGATGGGTAGAGCACTGGATGGGTAAGAGCTTGAGCAACTCCAGTGGAAGCCTACCAAGGTGGTCAGGGGCTCTTAGGACATGCCCTGTGAGGACAGGCTGAGGGGAATGGGCTTTTCAGCATGAAGAAGGCTCAGGGGGCAATTAAAAGCCATTAACTACTCCTAGTTTCCCCAATACACAAGCAGTGGTTACTGAGAAGACAGAGGGCCACGGCAGGAGAATGAGAGATACTGGTCCTAAGTTGAAATAGGGTAGGTTCTACCTGGATAGGAAGAAAACATATTTAATGTCAGGGTAATTAAGCACTGGAACAAGTGGCTGAGAGGCAATGTAGAAAATTCTTTATAGGAGGAGAAGGGAGGTTTCTCCTGGTACATGTTATAATTTCACGGAGGGTTTTGTGCACGCATGGGTGTGAGGGGAATTCTCACATACAACAGCTTGATTTATTTATTCTGTGGAGTGACAGATGCAGGAAGCTGGTAAATTAAGGACAGGCTTCTACATCTGTTGGTAAAAGGACAGAATACCTTTTACACTTCATAAAGTCCCATGGAAACCTGGAGGACTGATCCATACAAAGCCTTCACTGACATTTGACACTCGTAGTCTCTCTCTCTCTCCCCTCTAATTCCGCATGCTGCAGCTCACGGTGTCTACATTTGGAAATCGGGATAATTGTGCTAATAGTAACGAGAAAGGATCTAACAGACTGTAGGCCATCAGCAAACCTCTTCACCACCTTTTTACACACTGAGAGAAAACCAAGATGCTTACTGTATCCCAGAATTTTAAAGTGTTCTCATAAGATAAAAGTACTCTTATTGCTCTAATAAGCACAAACACACCAAAGCATTAAAATTAAACAAAAACCCCTAACAAAAGAAAAAAAACAAAACCCCAACCCCAAAAAAGAACACCACCACCCCCAAACTAATACACATCATACTTCTCACACAAGTATTTTCATCCATGCCTGAGACACCTACCCTGAAACTGCAAAAATTGTTTTTCCAAGGAGAAGTGGATTCAGATAATGTCATCTATTTTTTTGGTTTGAACCTACCATTTAGAGGAATGGTATTTCTATTTACAACACTAAAGTATCTTTGCAGGACTTTTCGTAAAGAAATATAATTTGAACCCTTCATCTGAACAGTTCCTCAACCTGTTTCAGGGTATATATCAGCACTAACAAAAATTCAGTGCACCCTACAGAGGTGCTCCTTGCATTCCTATTTTAATTTGGAAAAATTTAATTGATAACTATCATCATGTGACTGTATCACTAATCATATGACTATATCACTAAAAATTTTTTTTTTCAAAAGAGAACATTTTAAGTGAAACCAGGGCTTGTGAAGGAAGCGGGCATCTTGTGTTAGACCCCAGACTGGATTGTCCTGATCCTCAGATCACCGTGGCTACACCATCACTATTATTTTTAAGTTACACATTTACTGGTGCCATGCAGTAAAAAAAAAAACCAAGAAATCACGCAAGCAGGTGTGTCTGCCAACAGAGGACTTGTCTTTACCCAGACCAGCTCCTGCGACTCGCTGTCTGCAGTCACTGTAGAGGAATTTCCACGTGCTGCTTTATGCTTTGGTTAGTTTCACTTTAGTTTTTTTTAATCTTATCAGGGTGAGATTTAATCTTATTCTCTGTCTGCACTAATTTACTCTTGGCAACCAGTCCTAGAAAGTCCTTTGTTTGTCAGTTGAACGGCCAGGTTGTCCCTACCGGGCGGCTGCTGATGGCCACGGGTGCTGCTGTCACTGCTGGTGGCCACCTCAGGGCTGGTGCTTGTGCACCTCCATGCCTCAGCTGATCCTTGTGAGCTTCCCCGGGGATTCCACTGATTTACTGGGAGCTTTTGCATTGCTGACTTCTCTTTTCTCACACAGTTTTCCACCCTGGCCAGTCAAAGCCTGCTGTGGATTAAGGCTGATTTACATGACAAGTGCCTGCTGCTTTGGGGAAAATTATTGGTCTGATTAATTCAGATAATTTGCGTGTTTCACCATGTCCAAGCAGCTAGCATCTACACAGCAAAAAATGACTCACAACGTTAAAGGAATCGTACTCAGGAAATTACAATCAGGGCCATTGTACAATGCATGATATATATTTGATATTCTTGTCTTTCCTAATAATTTTTGGAGGAAAATTTATTATTTTGGAGGAAAAATTCAGCCATGGAACTGAATGTTCATATGCAGAATAGGATTAATAATGCTAACCAAGTGACACACATAAAACATAAATAATTCTCTATTTCCTTCTGCAGGTTTCCTTGTTTTCAGAGATAATTACGATAAACTGCAGGCACAGCATTTTTGTGCACATCTAGATATAAAAAAAAGCAGACTTCAATGTACATTTTATTTTTCCATATCTTCCTCAACCATATTTGTCTTTGAGAACAGCTTGAAGATCTTTTATTGGTGTCATCATGACAGAAGTATCAACTTAGTCACATGACACTACATCCTAAGCCATCGCTTAACATCTCCCACTCATAGCTCTCCATAAATATTAACCTTTGAAATGTAAATCAGATCCTTCTGCTTAAACCTAACTCTTTTTCACAGCACTCGAAGTGGCTGTGGTAAAAGCCATGTCCTTAGCAGTGCAACCCTGCCAACTGGTGATTACACCCAATAAGCCGACTTTGGACCTGCCCTGTATCAGCAAGAGTTTGACTGTTCATTTGCCGTTAAGCACCGGTTTTGATGAAGCTGTTATAATTCTTATAAATCACGTAATTTCTCTTGTCACAGTTTCTACTCTGAACATTTATCACTCATCCGCACTTTGCTTCCTGATGTGTTTACTCTCCATTTCGCTCTGTAGGAAAAGATCTGTGTCACTTACAGCTGAAGTTCTAAAAATTCACATCAAGAGCAAAAGTCAACAATACATGTAACTGAGGACTGCAAAACTCATGGCATCTTGGTAGGCAACATTGTAAGACCACTTGTTGAACCAACCAGCTGCCACCACATACACATGTTTGCCCAGAAGCCACCACAGAAAATGGAATGAAGAGAAGCAATCATTCATATATCATTAAATTAAGAATGTATTTGCAGTTTTGCACTAAGGTATAGTTATTTTGAGGGCTTTCTTTTCTTGTAAAGTTGTAAATCCACAGATAAACAGGTTATGGGTATATTTTGCAATAATGTTAAAAATACTGTGCTTTCAGCATTATGAATACATTTTTCTAATATTAACGTAACACTTGAAACTCAGTCTAAAATGCCAAGTTTCTCTTTATGCAGAGCCTCAGCCATGCCAAGACCAAGCTGAATCTTGCAGTTTCTACCCAAAGCCAAATCCATAAATTCCTTTCTGGCAAACTGCGCTCAGCTCAGATTTAGTCTAAACTTGGCTCAGATTTACCTGAAAGGTTCACAAACTTTGGCAAATCTTTAAAAAGCAGATTTGCTTGGATACTCAGGATTCACTATAAATATTTTGCATAGCTCTCAGCACACTTGCAGCTACTCCCACACAACAGCCATTTGTACCTCTGATTTCAGCCCTGCAAGTGGTGGAAAAGGTTCTGGGTTTTCTTTGTTGCTGTTTGTTTGAAGAGGACAGATTCAAATTTTAAAAGGGAGGTGCTCAGCTTGAAGACACACTGAAAATACAGATGCTTAGCCAAATTTCCCAGATGTGCAGATTGGGCTACAGTAAGATTCTGTTACTTCCTTCCAGCTATCCCAGAAATACCAAGAAAGCACTAATTTTGTATTTCAGCTTAGCTGAGGAAGAAACAAACGCTGAGTCAAAGTCGAAAGGTACAAGCAGTGGGATAGGCGTGATCTGTGGAGGGCAAACATGGGAGAGCCAGCATGCAGAAGAAGTTTGCAATTTACCTCCGCAGTTCTGGCCGCAGTCCCTCGTTACAGAGCACTGGGAGGTTCAGCAAATCACACCAGCCACAGGTGGCTGCCAGAGGCTGAGACCAGCCAAGAGCAGACAAAGCAGACTAGCACCCCACTGTTCCCTGGATCTGCCCTACTTCTCAGCCCACGGCTTTTTCCCCTGCCTCTGCCTTTTTTATTTTTCTCTGCTGCACAGGCAACAGGAATCAGGGAGAGCATCCCTTGAGGTCCTCTCTGCATTACATTCTTCTCGGGCTTTGTCCTATGTGCAGGACCACTCTGTTAGCAGAAAGGAGGCAGATCACATACCAGGGAAAAACAGACTACTTGTCCACTGATGAACCTTACACTAAAAAACAAAAAAACCCAGAAAGATCCAAAGCTGTGAGGTTATTTCCCACCTATTTTTCAACTGCATCGACTATAAGGACCCAGAGATATTGGAGGTCATGAACTTGCACGTATGCTTTAGAAAATTCTGCACCCATTTACTCTCATGCTTGGTTTTCCATTCACAGTGCTACATTTCAGCTCACACCTTACAATCTTACAAAACCTACTACAGTTTTCATTTCTTCCTCAAACAGACAAGAAATGGCAGATGAAAAAGCCTTTGTCACTTCTGTCCCTAGGTCAAGAGATGTCCCGATTAGCAGTATTAGAGCAGTTAATTCTCTAGTTATAGCTCAAAAAGAGCTGAAAGCTATCACAGGAAAGCAATACCTAAATGGTAAGCTAGCAATTGAAGAAACCACATTTGGGGACCATACAAACTAGCATTACTGAATACAGGTCAATCTTGCCCATAAAAAAGTCAAAGAAAGTGCTGTTTTTGCAGGACATTAATGTGGGGTTTTGTTTGGTTGTTGCTTTTTAGGTTTTGTTTTGGATTTTTCTGTTGTTGTTGGTAAAGCAGTAATATCTACTCGTGTATATTAATGGCAAATACACAGAGTTAAAAGAAACAGGAAACATAACTTTAATAGACAGGAAGAGTCAAAAGAGAGAAGCTAACTTGGTATGTATTGCTGAACTTTTGCTTGCTATTATAGAAAATCTCAGAATGAAGACTTAAGTAAAGGCTAGGAGTTACTGTTATAACAACAGTTTTTTCCCTTTAATTGATTCTTTCAGTGTCAGTGTTTCCTATGCCTACAGCTCTCTCTTTCTCTCTCTCTTTTTTTGTTACTCTGTGATAGCTGACTGAGAAATTGGACAGACCATTCATTTAGCAGCGTTTTGCTGCAGTGCCATAAAAGAGCAAACCCATAACTGACTGGTGCAGCTCCAGAAGCCGTAAACGCAAGAAACCTTCAAAAAAATCTGGGTGGGAGAGAACCCAAGGGTTGTGGATTATTTGATCTATTATTTTGCATACCTGCTGCTTGGGTGTTTTAGGGCAAGACCAGTGGCAATAAGGTGTCTGTATACTGTATACTCCGGTTCGCTGGCTGTTGGGAAGACCTTTTTGGGATGCTGCAGCCAGCCAGAGAGCTATAGCAACAGAGTACTGTAAGGAACCAAATGAAGTCTCACCATCTTCATCCTCCCCTAGTTAAATCTGACCCCAGAAATTTCATTACCCTCTTATCAGCCCATCTCTTCTGCTAATTTCTGCAAAGAGCCAAATGCCTCTATGAACACCAGAACATACACTGTCTGCCATAAAAATGACTTTTTATGCTTTGTATGTCCAGAATAAGTGTAAGGTACTACAAGAAGTAGTTATTTTTGCCAGAGAGCTCTGCTTGTCTCAGAAGTAGAGGTTTTGTTTAGCAGGCTTTGCTACTAAATGATGTTTAGAGGAACCGGCCTGCACTCTATGCTCCTACTCTTCTGGATTTTAATGAAAATTACTGCAGATATTCCCTGCCTTTCTGCAGCTTCAGAGACAGCAGAAGGCAAGTCTTATTTATAAAGCAGGAAGTTAACGCTGTTTTCGTTAGGGTTGCTCCGCAAAAAAAGGGAAACGTGGGCAAAAATGAGGACAAGGACTAGACGTCCTTCCATATCTGACAAGTAGGTGAACAAGAGTAGGAGGGGGTATAATAATATATTTGGCTCTGTCATTGAAATCATTCACTTCCTGGCTTGAGATAATGAGCTGATTTTCCTTCCCCCACCCTTGCCCCCAGTCTGTGCTAGAAGAGAAAGCTCTGGATGAATAAAAAGTACCTCAAGAGTTAATGAGATGTCTTTTCATAGGGACCGTTACTCAAAGTAAAATTAAAACCAAACTCACCTTAAATATGGATATGATGTCAGCCTTGTATTAGAAACTCTTGTTTTGAGGCTTTTTCTAACAATGGCAGCTCTAAAGCTTTCTAGAATTTGGATTCGTGGGTTACAACTTCTTGTTTTCTAATGGAAAAATTATTGGCACAAAAATTGACACCAGGGCTTTCTAAGTAGAGTCAGACAGAAATACCACTACTAAGATGTGAACAAATGAGGAGGGGAAAAAAAAAAAAAAAAAAAGGACATTTTCAGAAAACATAAAGGGCATGAAATGAACATTGAGGCAATTCCATCAGCAGACTGTAAACAGGGACCACTCTGTACTCCTGAGACAAGAACAACACTTGGAAGACTAATGGGCCTGTAGTATCTATTTATTTCCCTGTGATTCTGCATATAAAACCCCAAGCTGTACTGTACATCAAGGCATACCAGTGTAATACCAAAGGAAATATATATATATAAACAAGCATTTCAAAACAAAGCAATCGGGACATTTGATTTCCATCCCTTGGTATATTTATTGAACTTTGCAGGAATGCAGCTCTACCCATCGTCAGGAACAGACAGCGATCAAACTGTTGGTTCTTCTCGTCCTTGGAAAACAAGAAGCTCCTTTCCCTCTTGGAAATTCTCTCTAATGGATTAATGTCAGAAGTGACCTAAGATATGACTGCAACACTAAACAGAAGGATTTGGATATGACCTGCTCTGTGACCCATTCCTGCTATCTGTGAAGCATTTCCTAAGAGGAAAAAATGATAGGAGCTGTCGAAGGATGGACTTTCACATATTTTTCAAAGCAGTCAGCTTCTCAGCTGTTGTTTTGGTTTTTATTTTAACATAGTTTTTCCTATTACTTAGCATGGAATATATGTTCTTTTGAGGTCTCCTCTTTGTGTGAGGGCTGCAGATCTCTGTCTATTCTTTTCTAGCACCCTTATATGGCAATAACTGCTGGCTCTGCAGTGTCATGTTTTCTCATTGCAAAACCACCCGAAGTGTTTGACAGAGCTGTCTTGGCTGCACAGTGAAGCCCAATGTAAAGCAAACACAGAGAGCTGCCAGCTCCAGAACTGCATGGTAGGTCAAGAAGAAAGTACATGATGGGAAGAAGCCCTTTGCTATCTGTCTTCTTAAATTTTATTTTATTCTAGTGCATTTTGACTTTTCTTCCTTTGCACTTTCCCATGCCCCGTTGCAGCAGAGCACCAGTTCTGCCATTACCCCTCCTCTGCTTAGTGCTGGGAGCAGACCACTAGCCCTGTTCCTCCCTGCCTGCACAAGGCCAGTACGTGGAGGGTGGCTCCACCAACCTGGAGGTACTGACAGATCAGAGCAGGTCACGAACACAGACCTAACCAGGCTTCCACCTCCAGACAGTGCATGTTCGTGTGCTTGTAATGGCATTTTGGCTCTTTGCAGAAGTTAGCAGAAGAGATGGGCTAATAAGAGGGTAATGAAAAGCCTGACGAGAGGTAAATGCAACCTCCTGAGGGAACTAGTAGGAAATTCTGAAGTGAGACAGGGAAACTTTCCCAGGCAGGTGGATTTTGAAGCAATTTTACATTAACCAGGTCAAACACAAAGCCTGTAAACCCCAGCTATATAGGCAAGTACTGGAAGTCTCATAGCCTGGTATGGCAGTGCTGTTTCACATAATTAATAATTATAAAAATTCATATAATTTAATGAATATAGAAGTCCACAGGGTGATGTTCACCATCCCATTCCAGCAAGGACAGTGGAAATGGCAACAACCTGAGAGTGCTTCTTTCTTTGCTCCTACGTCAGGCATGGTGACTCCACCCCCACCACCACCATCACCACTATCGCCACCACCACCGCCACCATTACCGCTACCACCACCGGGACAGTGGTTCTTGCTACAGGTTCACTTGGAAAATTTCAATTTAATGTAATACAAGGACACTCCTAAAACTGGCCAGGCCAGTTCAGTTTCTCCAAGTGCTCTCAGTGGAAAACCCTGCTGCTCATCTCCACAGACCTATCTTCTGCCTCACTGTCACTCCATGCTGTTCCTTAGGAGTCTTTCAAAGATACAAACAGCCTGTGAGGGTTTTGTCAAAGAAGTTTCTGCATTGTCTGAGATAAGACAAGTATTTTCTGAGCAACAGAAATACATATTAACTTGTGTTTACCCATAGCTAGCTATAACTGTATAGTTATATAACTATAAATGTAATTTAATATAGATAAACTAGGCACAGGCACAATTGTTCTCTGAACTCAGTCAGCAAGTAACCTTTACTTTTTAAGTTTTAAGATACAGATGAACTTCCAGCTCAGGTGTTAGATAACTCTGCTCCACATCGACCTACCTCCTGAGTTCAGAAACAGAGCTCCTTAAAGCATATGCGTTCAGTTACCTGTAATTGTGCTCAGAGACTTAGGTTAAGCTTCATGTGTAATGAATTACTGGATGTAAAATTAGATGTAAAATTACATTACCTGATGTAAAATTTGTGGCAAAGATGATAATACAGGGGGGGTTCCCCCTCCATTAAAAAATATAAACACACAATAAAGATCTTACGTACCAATATGAATTAAGGCAACACAGTACATTTATTTTGTGTCATACTTTAGTTATATGTTGCCTTTACTGCAGAAATGGAATGCATGGAGACTAAATGGAATTTCTTAATTTGAAAGGAATCTAGCAGGAAAATGAAAAAAAAAAATAAATAGCAGCAGTAGCAACCTTTCCAAACTTTGCTGAAAGTGGCAGAAAATGAGCTGGAGATTATGATTTGATCTCACATAGGGGCATCACACATACACCACTTCAACTTCAGTACGCAAAGAAAATGCTACAATGAAAACAAGTACAAGCATAAAAGGAAGACAAGTTGCCAGTCAAATAAACATAAAATGGTCAGTAATACACTGGGCTATGCAAGAAGTCGTATACATATGACATATACGTGACATGACATATACAGTGTCATCCAAGCAAGGCATTTTTATGCTTGGCAAATGGACTTTTAGCAGGTATAATAATTAATTACTATTAATTCTAAGATAATTGGCAGAATCTGTCCCAAGATTCTGTTTATGTGTAGTTTCTAAAGGGTCGATAAAACATTAATATATGGTACAGACATGATTACTGCAGTTTGCAGATCGTAGTAAGTCCATTATTTGTGGCATGGCTGATGTGATAATTATAGTCCATCCTGTTGGACATTAACAGCCTCTGTGCAACAAAGCACTTACCAAAGTGCCTGCTATTTTAGTTAATCATACGTAGGAAAGTGAAGTTTTAATACAAAACAAAGTTCAATATAAAACGTGACCCAGCCAAACGGCCAGTCCAAGGGCCTGTAAGGAAGAAAGAGGTTACCTAGAGCCATCATCCAACGTGTGGATGGAGGAGCTGGGCCAGCAGCCACGTTAGCAGGGTGAGCAGCGCTGAGCCCAGGATTGGGAGCTTTCCCCCTCAGCCCTGTGCTTCCTGGCTCTGCATCTCTGTTGACACTGTTATGTTACTCTTGGCCCCAAAGCAGATGAGCTTTACGTCCTTGTAGGATTATCTGTGTCATACATCAGATGCATTTCAAATGGCAACCCAAAAATCCCAGACTCGCACTTGAAGGATGCACTGATATTTCTTTTTTGTTAAAGAAAGTTGATATCCTTACACCTTTTTCAGTATTTGTGGAATGTGCTAAAAGGAAGGTTTCACGTCCAGTGTAAAGACTGGGGTTTTGCATTCTTATTAGGGCACTGAAATTGAGATTTTTATCCAGTTTGCAGATGAAAGGATCCCATAGGACATGACATGAGTTTAATTTCACTATTTAGTAGAAGAGGATACAGCAACCTTACACACTGTTTCGTTCTGGGATTATTTTTGCCCCATTGGCTTCCCAGGGTCAGCAAAGGGACAGCAAGGAAGGCAGCAGTAAAGGTATAGGCCTGTTACATTAACTTCTGATCCTCAGCCTCAACACTGCAAGCAACGAGGCTACCCAGTGGGACAGGATGAAGTATCCTAGAAAACACACCTAATCCCCAAACTGCAAGAATTTTCCATCCTCTACACAAATTCTTTGAGTATTGACACGTTGACTGATTCCTTTTTTGCTAAAAAAAATGACTGTTCCATTTAACGCCTACTTAAACACTTTTTTCAAAAGCTGCAGTATACAGTACAACTTTAGGTTTTATGTAAACAAAGCTAATAAAAATAATCTTTTAATGCACTAGATGGCTCGATCTATACCAGCCACGCACAGGAATCACATTCTTGACAGAAAGCTGTAACTATGATCCTGGGATTTTTTTATGTTTGCATTGTTTGTATTGGTACTGTGCAAGGAGAAATTTCCAGGGAAGTCTAATGTCACTTAGTGTTAAGTACCGTATTATTTTCTTCCAGTCCGTGCTTGGCATTTTATCTATTACAAATCATTTTTGCAAACTAAGCCAAGCCATGTTAGCGAAGTGACTAAACAGTTTGTGCTCTTTGCCAGTGGAAAGGAGGGTGTCAACCTGAAGTGATCCAAAAAGAGAAGTTTCCAGGAAAAGGATGGTCTTTATTTAGATTATACTGAAAATCATCCATCCCACAGCTCCTTCTACTCTCCACTGTTACAAGGATTTAATAAACTAGTAGCACTAAATTTGGCCGCCATTTAGAAAATACAATCCGTTTGAAAAATAAAGTACTTGCGGCAACACTGACTAAGGAATTGCTAGTCATGTGGTTTAATAAACTAAGAAAAACCTGAAATGTAGAAGCCATTAAATTTGCTTCCTATATTAGCAAGTATGCTGGCCCTACACAAGTCATTTATCTTCCCATGGCTTTTACTCCAGCCACCTACAAAACAGAGATGATAATATTCATCTCAGAAAGGTGCTCTGAAGATTGACAGGCTGGTAATCCATGCTGCTACGGAGCAGACGTTAACTATTTACAGGCCAAGTGAACTAGCAAAAAAAGATAGTAATTAAAAAAATAATTTATTCCCATTTTTTTATATATCTTATGAAGGTGTCTTACTGTGATAATTTTCAGAAGCAGAAAATGACCATCTGTGCGTCCTTTGAAATTTCTTTACAATATATGAAGTTAAAATTTATATTACATTAGTAATATATACATAGTGAAAATACTGCATTTCTCAAGTTTGTTATTTTCTGTATTTTCAGATTTCTGTAATTTTGTCCAAATTTATCAGGTTAGATCTGCATTTTTTTACAAATGAATTTTCTGAGAGGCAAAGCTATCAACATTTTTGTTACTTTAAATACTTCTAGAATTTAATAAGGGCTATCGTAAAGATACTTGCTTAGTTGTTATTCATGTGTCCTAAAGGAAAGTAGGCCAGTTATATTGTTTTTCAAGGGACTTGGATAATAACTTCAGGCAAAATTCAGCACACATAGCTAGACCTTGAATAAATTACTTTATAGACTATTTCTACACCATTTTTTGATACAAAATTGAAGTGGCCCAAGAATGTCATCACAACTCCATGGCTTCACTACATCCTATATTGCTGTAGCCTATATGAAGGACATCCACACTGTACGTATTTGCAGAGCAAAGCCCCTGTGTAACTATGGATACAAATCATGTGTCTCCTGAGAGTATTTATTTCTTAGGGAATGATGAAAAAAGGTTCTGAGATAGGCAAAGAAATGTTGGAATGGGTGCTAGTGGACTTCCTGTTTTCAGTGTATGTGGTGTCTGGACATTTCATTTTTTTTAAAGCCTATGCAGAAGGAGGCAATGAAGCAGGCGTATAAGGACAGGGTTGTCTTTGCGCCTGAATCTCAGTCAAGTTCCAAGGACGGGACTGTGCTCCTGCCATGGGAAGAAGGGGAGAAGCTTCACTGCTTGCTGCAAAATGCTCCACAGCAACAGTCTGTGGTATGGTTTTGAGCACAGAAACAAGTCTTTATTCCTCCCTGACTCAGCTCAAAGATACGTAGTGTACTTGAGTTTTATTTCAACTTATTCCCATTGTCCCTTGTCCCCCCACTGTGCAGCACTCTGAACCACACAGTGCAGTGCCAGTTACAATTTTTTATGGACAAGTAGTTAAGCAGCCAACCTGCTCACCATCTTGATGACCTCCTCTTACGTCTGGCTACAAAAGGTTGTTGCCTGCCTGCCATGCTGGCCTATTGTCTAATTGCCTGCTTGTCCCGTGTGTCCTGCCTGTCCATTTCTTGTGTCACATCAGAGTTTACAGGCACGTTAGGGCACAGGACATCTTTTTGTTCTCTGTGTAGTATTCAACACAATGGAAGTCTGGCCCATTCATGAACCCCAGAGCACTACAGTTAATACATAATCACAGTTTCTTAGTCTAAATAATTGCTAGCCATTAGCATTTACTGAGAAGCAAGTATAGAGGTCCCCAGCTAAAGCAGGTGCTCCTAACCTGAGCTTATTTCTCAAGACTTTAGCGTTCACCAGCAAAAAAATACTGCAATAGGGAAAGGATAAAGCACTCTTTATCATTAAAGGGCAACCTGAAAGTAACCAGTTCCTGTGATGACTACTCATTATTTTCACTTTTTTAGGTGTTGGTTTTTGTTGGGTTTTTTTAGGACACAAAGACATTTCTATTTAATAAAACATTACAGTATAAAGGGCCTAAATACTGAAATGTTATACTAACTGAAAGCAATGAGAAAGCAGGAATTTCACACACATCTGGTGAAGCATCCTCCGGAATCACATTTGTCTCTTTACTGACCACATAAAAATCCTTTGGAAACCAGCATACTGATTTAGGTGCCTAAAGGTGGGAAGTGTGAGTAACCCTTTTTCATTCACTGGTGAAAATGAAACAACGGAATTGAAAATAGACATGTATAAAGCACATATTCCTTTTATGAAGTATTTCTGCCACAGAGGTTGGCCTATTCAGCTAATAATAGGTGGTTACACAAAAGCTAGTGTGAAAATGACAAAGCTTTGCAGGAAAGCAGCAGCCTGCATGGTGGGAATCGCTGTTTTCCTGCCATCTTTCAGAAGTCAGGAATGAGAAAAAGGTCCCGCAAGAGCTGCTGGCTTCACTTGGAAAGGAATCACTCTGCCCATTAAAACACCAATTTTCTTTTTCCTGGAACTCAAAAGATTAATCCTAGTGGGAGCTGGGGCATAAGAAATACTGAACTTTCAAAATCCTCTGCTGGGTACCTGAGCACATTTTAGTATACGTGTTATAATTTTCAGCCTGCTTCCCTGTTAGACATTTTTTGAAGCACAGTAACAGCATTAGGAAGTCTCCAGCAGATCATGTGTTTTACTCACACACACACAAAGAAAATGAGACGATATCCCTCTCAAAACTCAGTCTTTTACCAACCCTCCTTTAAGAAGACATACAAAGAACGAAGCAAAAATGTGTGTGGTTCCCGCTTCTGCCCTTGAGGACCTAATTTATCTTTGTCACTAAAACTTTTCATGACTCTGTTGCAACAGCAAAGCAACACATCTGAAGATTAAATAAATAATCAGCTGACAGTATGAGTTGACTTCGTGCTTTTTTTAATCCAATTGACCTTTGTCAAGGCAAAGGCAAAAAAGCAACACTTGACATTTTGCTCAAAATAAAGAAAACATAATTTAGCAATTTTCATCCAGCTGTGGTTAGCTCTAGCTTCACAGTTGATCAACTCTTTCCAGACAAAAATGATTTGCAGGCCTTACATGCATTAGAAAGCTTCCTGAGAGAGCTGCTACTAAGTGGTTGTAAGAGTCGGTCTAAAGAGAATGATATTGTCTCAACATTGCTAACAGAGACCTGGAGATGGAATATGGTCCTCACGGACACGAAGACCCAGTGACCCTGAAGGACAACTGCATGATATGAGGAGTACTATGCTGCTCCCTGATACCTTGTGCTGGAAGGAACAACTACCATAAGGTCGCATAACAGCTCTTGTCGTAACAAGGAACCAGAACATGCATAATAACCTTGCTCGAGAAGACAGAGACTGACAACAATCCATGGGCCAGAGAAGGAGCAACGTGTATTGCTCAGCATAAAAGAGGACTCTTTAGTAACTGAATTTCAGGAGATCTCCCCCATCAAGGATCATGACAATTGGAAGGACAGGCAGGATGCTGCCTGGACCTTGGACCATAGGGACGCCTTGGACCCGTGGTGGTAGCTATAATCCTCTTTCCTTTTCTTTTTCATTTTTTTTTTCCTTCACTTTCTGTCTTTCTACCTATCGCATGCCGCAAACAATAAAATTGTGCTGTTTGATTAAAGCATAACCCCTTGGCGTGGTCACCTTGATTTTTGAGCTTTGAGATCATAGTAAACAAACCATCACGAGTCCACTGAGTGGACCGTGACAGTGGTTATATTCAGATCTCATCTTTAACTGTTGACATGTTCCCCTTTGGACAAAAATGTCCATCACAAAAATTCAGTATGAAATGAAATCGTTGGCAACATTACACTTGAACATTTTCAAAGCAACCAACTTTGGAATAAATTCACAACAGTACAGTCCGCATGCTCTTTAAATTCACAGTCCTTTTGTTAATAGAAGGAAACACTAAAAATCTCAAAGAATTCAGTGGTATGAGATCCCAGCCACACTTTGTTTCTGAGCAAGTTGGGTGTTTAACTGTTTGCCCACACAATCACAGCTGGTACAGCACAGTACCAGGCGATGCAGCCAAAGTGAATTTAACTTTAAAAGTGAAGTTCAATACCTTCTTCATGCCCTCACACTGCCTTACCTCCTGAGCAGAACCAAGGTGTTGAAACCCAAAAAGTTGCTCTAAGTTAGAGACAACTCTGAAAAAGGACTGAAGTCTCTAAAAAATGCATTATATGTCAAGGATAAGACAAAACAGAAACAAAAAGGGACTTATGTTGGGCATGTAAGTACTCCAGAAAAAAGTTAATGAAGTCACTCTTCACTGAAATCCTGTTATTTCAGTGTTACTTCAGAATGAAATCTTAGCTCATTGTGGTTTCTGCTAAAATTGCACATCATGAATATGTTGAGTAATAATGAAAGTATGAGAGATAAAAGCAGTAATGCCATTCACTTTTCCTGCAGTAGTTGCTTGGAGGTCACTGAAGCAGTACATAAAATAAGAGAATGTGGTTGGTTTGTTTGGGTTTGGTTTTTTTTGTAAACACAAGTTTTAGAAGCCCCCAAACAAGGTCTTACTTGTATTTATTATGAAGAAAAGGAGAAAACATCCTTCTTACACTGGTGAAGCATCAGGGTTGTACAATATAGAGGTTTCTTGTGCAGGAAATGTGTGGGTGGAGGGAAAGGGAACAGTTCCTTTCCTAGAGACTATTAAAACTTCACATGCAATATTGAGATCAGCCTTCATAACACACTGATGTTCAGCATGAACATATGTATGCGTAGAGACCACGCCTTAGTGCTGAAACATGATAAACTGAATACACTGCTCCAAAGTCACTCCTAAAGGTGGATAATATTTTACCTAAAATTTCCTGTCTATGTAATTTCCAGGTCTTTGGATTTTATCATTAGCTCTGTATTATTTGATGCTTTCCTAAAATCTCATGACCTCAGTACCACTTGGCTGATGTTGTTTGTCTATCTATCACAATTAATGGGTTGAGAATAGAGCTTCCCACATGTTAAATCACAGAAACACAGGAAAACTGGCTGGATGTGACCTCTGAAGGTCCTTCAGTCCACTCGGAGGGCAGTCCATGGATCAGGTCAGCACGGCTTTCCCTAGCTGAACTTAAACTCTACAACAGTGGAGATCCCAAAACTCTCTGAGCAGCAGTTCCAGTTCCATACTTCCTCCTAGTGAATTATTTTTCCTAATGTCCAAACTGACCCTCCCATGCTACAGTTTTGTGGCCATGTGGTCTTGTCATTATTTCTTGGTACTATCAAGAGACTAGAGGGGAAAAGAATGACATCATCATCATCATCATCATCATCATCATCATCATCATCATCATCATCTTTTTAACTACCTTTCAAATATTTGCATGCTGCTATTACGTTTTCCATTGGTGTCCTCCCCACCTGACTACATAAACCCAGCTCCTTCAGCCACTCTTCACAGGACATATATTCCAGGCTTCCCACCACTATGGTAGCTCTCCCTTGGACACTCACCAGTTCCTCCACACACCTCGTGAACTGGAGACTCCAAATCTGGATGGAGTATTCGAAGTGTGGCTTCACTGGCTCTGAGTAGACAGTCATGACAACTCAGCCCGTTGGCCAAGTTCCTCCTGTCCGGATGCACCCTGGCATGTACTTTGTCAAATTTCTAAGAGGAGTTCCACTTGCCCTCGTTACTGTCAGCCACAAATTTCTGAAGTTATACTCTGTCTTCCTAAAATCTGAGAGTAAATTATCTTTTTGCTTGCCATCACTGACAGAATTAAGCAATTCCTGGTTTACCCTCCATCACCATGATTTTACAAAAACGTGCTCCCAACTACATGGCCAGGTCTTTCAGCACTTTTGGAGGAATCCCTTTCAGCCCCATGGAGCTGGGCATCATAGCTTCTCCAAGTGGTCCTCAGCCTGTTATTCCCCTGCTGCTTGCTGCCTCTGTCAAACCCCGCCAGCGCACGCAGCAGGCTTTGCCTGTGACAACAGTAGGGGATCCAAAAAAAAGCATCAAGTACTTCAGCCAGTCATAAAGAAATACTATTGTCAAGACCTAAAAGCCACACTTTCAACTTCTGAATTCTATGTCCATCAGTTAATGGCCTTAAAATAATAGTCTAGAATTTAGAAGTCTGGATTTAAAGGTAAAATACAGATTGATTCTACGTTACGATTACACTGAGATACATCTAGCCGAGTTATTGAAAAAAAAAATGCTATTTATGGTGACACAAGGAGATTGGCAGCAATGTAAAATGAAAAGGCGGCTGATATGTTAAGGATACCAAATCAATTTGGTTGCTATTTTATTCTCCACAGTAAGAAAAGTTGACTTTTACCAGCAGAGATGGAAGAACACACCTGATCCCAAGGCCTTTCCAGTGGATACACTTCCACTGGTCCCACCGGTACGTGTTACAGTTATACTTCTTACTTGCTGTTGTGTACTGCATAATTCTTGTTATCACTAATGCTGAGGGCAATGGTTAAAACCACTGCACTGTCTTTTACCTCATAAAATTATTAGAGTGTTTAAAGATTTTTCCCGAAATATATTTTTAATGTTAAAGTTCTTCCAGAAGAGCTGAAGGAGCATCATAGATGCTGGAAGACTAAAATTACTGTCTTTCTTCTTATATTAATGACATTATATATATATGTGTGTGTGTGTGTGTGTTTCTTTATATTAATTACATTAATATATATTTATTTTTAAAAAATACTCTATAATAATGGTTTTCTATTTTAAGTGGGTAACCGATTGAAATACTCTCTAAATGTTTTTGATTGACAGTTGACTGAAAATCCAGTAAATCAAAACCCACTTCAGCACATTCTTTCACTTTATATTTTCTCAATTTTATTATGCATTATTCTGTATACTTTAACCACCATAAATACAGCTCTAGCCACAAGCCATTCTCTTCTGACATCAATTTCTGCCATATATTTAGGAGCTATTTAGCTCCAATCTAACAATGCTTCCTTTGTTTTCCTGATACTGCACTCTTTTTGTTTTGTTATGTCTTCAGCTATAGACTAATTTAAGGTTCATTATGTAAACACCTGAATACATAAAGTGAATATTTTACCATAATTTCATAGGTCATTACAGTAATCATGCATTAGAGTATGTTTAGGGTGGTAACTAGGAGCACAGAGAATTCTTTCTTAAGGAGGAAGCAATACACATAGAAAAAGGGATACCAAATGGAATATTGCATTGTCTTGGTTCACTAAATAATCAAGTCACTTGGATGGTTTCGTAAGTTTGCACAGCTGGTATAATCCATACCAAACCTATTGTCCAATCAGGAGTACATCCAGAAGTTTATCTGATGATATCAAAAAAATCTGAAGTCTCAAAAAGTGACAAGCTTTCTTTATTTGCTTTATATTAGTTCTTTTTTTTTTTTTTTGAACAGCACATACTGAACAAACTTCCAGCGCTTTTTACTTTAACAGAAATAACTTCTTTTTCTGCTCCTTTGTTGTTTGCTTGTTAAACAAGTGAACCTACTGAGTATACTGTTTTCTTTCCTTCCAGGTATAGCAGGTCTGGAAAAGAATCAAAGACCCCAGAAATAGCATAAGCATCTACTCTATTGCACAGATGTCAAAATGCAATACCTGCTTTGGATGTGTATTTTATTTTGTTTCTGGGGTAGTGTTATCTGTGTTTAATTGTGTTTGGTTTCTGAACTCTGCTGGCAGAGATGGGTTTGGTATTGCTTGTGCTATGTTTACTTGAACAAGCTTATGTGCTTTTCTTGATACTCTGCTTGTATTTCACCATATCCTGGCAATACTGTGGTGACTTCATTGACTTTTGTTGGGCTTGCCTGCAGTGTGGAACTACTTCTTGCAAAATCTTCAGGCAGCCTTTTGCAGCCCACCACGTTTACACACAGCTCATGCCAGTATAGTACTTGATTTCGTTTGGGTTTGTGTGGCTTTGATCGTCAGGAGTGCTGTACAGGATCTGCTAGTCCATCTCTGACTCACCAGGAGGAGTCAACTTAGGAAGATGCCGTAAGAAACAGGAAGTGAACCTATTTATAGCAGTGGCTTTCTCAGTGTCCCCGGATGAACCTATTTATAGCAGTGGCCTTCTCAGTGCCCCCTGACTACGTCCCAGAGTCAGACAGCATGTTCTAGGAAAAAACACATCTTTCATTTGCAACTGGTGCTGGCACGAGCTTTATAAACCATATACTTTTGTTTATTTTCTTTACTGTACTAACACAGTGCACTTTCAAAACTGTGTATCTTTGTTCTCTTCTTGCTTTCCTAATATGCTGTAAAACTTCTTTTTTTTCCCCTTCCAAAACTGTGGCATATGGATTTCTCTTGCTACATTTATTTTCTGTTGTTCCATAAACAAGGGATTCCTTATTATAATGAGGTAGGGGCTTTCTGCCACTATGTCTACTAGTTTTCTTAGCTATTTTATCTCCTTCACTACTTGAGCTAGCCCTCCCTCCCATTCTGCTTGGCCTCTGCTATTTTAATTAATTCAGTTTGGTGAATCAGGTCTGCCCCAGCCAATGCCAGGTTTGGACGTACACCTGCCCACTTGCTTTCTGTACGTCCGTATTTCTTGTTAAAGGTATTATGGGCTTTTCAAACATTTGCACCTGAACTCCTGAATCTTCTCTTACTGTAATCCACTGCAAATAAGTTGACTATTAAAAATAGTTGTATTAGGCAAGTCAAGCATTTTGCCCAGTTTGGAAAACCACCAGTCAAAACTTACTTCCAGATTTCTCCTGTGTTTCCTGGGAAGTTGTATCTCACATGTAACACTGTTGGTCATTATGTGGGCATGAGACATCCTGGTGTGCCCAAACACAAAACAGGCAAAGACATTTTACCGTCATCTGCATCAGCCAAAACAGCCATAAAATATCTTTTTTAATACTGTGGTTAATAATTGGATACCACCCAGTTTTGGTTTACTTTTCTCCCAATTTAAAACTTCTGAAAAATGGAGTTTTGATACCATTGACAGATAACATTTCAGCATGTCATAACAGCAAGGTTTTGATTCAAAATTACGTATTAAAAAGTTTAATTAATTGATTGTTGGGGCTAGGGTGTGATGGGGCTTAGCACAAGGTACAGGAAACCACAACAGGGGTAGCTGTGGCATACTTCACACTTTGCAGCTGGCAGTGTAGATACACCTTGAATTGTAGGACAGAGGGTTGGGGTGTGCAGCACAGTTTGCTGGAATTGCAGCCGAAGGATACTCAAGAATATACTAAGAGAGTTGGCTGCGGGGAAGATCCTGGGAACGGGTCTGAAGCCTCATCCCAACCCCTCTGCAAACAATGGGAAGAGATCCACCCACCACCCTGAACTTTGGATCCATTGAACAGCAAATATGCTGCTGCGGACGTTAGCTTTACAAACCAGAAACACCCCCTGACTGCATGAAAAACACGGCGATCCGTAGATGAGTATAGCGTATGCAAAACAGCTTGTGAAATCCTAACCCTTAGAGAGAAGCACATAAGACAGCAGCTTATTTTTTCACTTCTGACCCCTGCAAATACCTCATGAATAAATCCACGAGGGTAATCATAGGTAAAGAGAAAGAGGTAAAATCTCCTCTCAGTTCTGCAAGTGAAAAGATGGGAAGCCGAGACCTTTCGTATGAGAGGATGGAGTTTGTTTCTGCAACATAGATGCTGCCCAAGTAGGGTAATCAGGAGCATACTGCCAAGGAACTCAAAACATCAGACATCCCAGACTTTTCTGTGTTTATTTTTAATTTTGTTTATCAGCTATTGCCCCCCCCATATGGCACTTTGCATGTTTATTCCTGACGTTACAGGGAAAGGGTTGCTTTCCCCTCCATGCACTAGAATAGCTTATACTATAAACTTGCCCCTGATGGGAACCGTTTCCTGCAGGAAGTGCTAGGAAACAATTTGTCTTTAGTAGACGATTTTGCTATCAAGTGCATTTCCTAGGAAATGTATGTCATAAGGCTAACTAAATTGGATAACATGCAGCGCCCTTCCAATCTCCTGAGCTGAATCCATTTGGATATCCAACACATTTTAATGGGTCATGTTCTGCTTCATTACACAGTCTGCAGCTCCTGAGCAGCAGGGAAGCAGGTCCCTGTTTCTCATAAACTATTTCACGTCCCTTTTACTGTTGGGGAAGTGCTCTTAATGAACACTGAATAGCTTTCCAGCCGAAATAAGGCATGTTGTGTAACAGAAATGCCCACCACTAAATGGTAAAACTGCCTTTTATTGCAGAAAAATGGCCTCATTTTAACAATCATTATCAATTCTGAGAACTGATAAAGGCATAATAACGCACGGGAGTGAGATGCCAACAGCACATACTAAAAGACAGCTAGCTCCTCTCAAAACCGTCATGAAAATGTGCTATACACTGTCAAGTCCCATTCTCCTCTCCCATTCCCAAAGCGCTGGGCTGAGATTGAAGCTCCAAAGGGCAGTGGAGATGACTCTCCACGTGGTGTACGAACTTGGTTCTACAAAGCCTGTGGGCTGGGAGACCTCTCATCGGGAAGCGTGTGCCCTCTGACACCAGCCCCCTGCGGTCTGCAGAAGCTTTATAAAGCCATACTTGCTTACAGCACACCTTCATTTCTTCAGTGTTCAGTATTTGTAATACATAATTTCCTTCTACACAAAGTTTGCATGCTGACATTTTCTCTCAATAAGACAATTTGGCGTATCTGATTATTTGATGAAAAACATAGATTAAGGAAATTTACAGACTCTTCACATTCTTCACTCCTTCCCTGTTTTTCATTTCATGCTGCATGTCTGGTCACCTGAATCACACGTTAATTTTTCTGTTTCCTGATTAGATAAATGGAAACCTTAAAACAGGAGAATATACGTTGGGTAGTTATTTAAAATGTGGGGGTGTTCCAAGGAATGCTTTTAAAACTTGTTTTACTGTAGAGATTTACAGACCACTGAAGACAATTACCTGCTGAAACAAATAAACAAATATAAAACTGGTATTACTGTGAAAGAGCTATTCTATTTCTTTCACTTGTTAGTGTCCAACACTAACAAGCTACCTTTTCCTTTTAAATATTTGGTAACTTTGTACTTTAAAAAGTAATTTCCAGTATCTGGCAATAAAAAGTAGTGGACACTGTCCGATTATATTTTACGTCTGAAAAGTCCAGAAAAGGATTAAAAATGTTTTCAAAACATGAAACGTGAAGTTCTTGAACTCCTCGTAACTGCAAGGAGAAGTTTTTATTTACCACTGTTTGACTTGGAGCTCCAGGCCTGCAGGTTTTAACTTAAAATATTAATCAGAGTGAGATTATATGTTTGAAATTTTTGCATCTCCTTTCGATAGAGGAACGTATTATATATTTGAGGCTTCTTTAGGGCAGGGAATGACAAAATGACAGATTGTTTCTTTTAATGTGGAAGTTCAGTATTGATGGAATTTGAACAGATGCTGCATGATGTCCTGCAGGCCCACAGACACCGGCTATTATTCCCCAGAGATTACTATCTACCGGTAGATGAAGAAGCCAACTGCATTGATCGCAATACCAAAGAGACAGTATCTATTGATGAAGCAGTTGCTCACATCCGTAGGGAGTTAAAGGAAGAATTATGGGCAGAAAGGCAAGGCCAGCAGTCTGGCATCACCATAAGTTTGAAATTAAGGCTGTGCTCCATGCATGGCACTGCACAGCAATGGTAACAGCACAAGGCAAGCCAGCCGGTTGAGGGTGAAGCTCACAGTATTTGGTTTCTTAACTTTTTGTTTCCTAGCTCCTCTGCAAGGTTTCAAACGAGGTTTGTGAATATTTACTTCCCAGCTGTCTAATTGAGGGTGGAGATGCAACTGGGGACGCTTCGGAAAGATTAGAAATGCACCTGCCAACAGAGATCATTTGATCTTTGTGCACGACCTGCTGCAGGATACAGCTTCATGGTGAAAGTTCTTTATGTCACGTCCTTGAGTACCAAAACAATATATAAGAAATATGTATTCTTTCAGTTGCATGAAACGATGGCAGATGTATCTCTGAAATTATAACACTCCCCAAAACGTTCCAGCAGAAGCACAGAAGAGCTACGTACTAACTACTCAAGTTATTGGCATTTAACTTTTGTATGGACAACCAATGCTGATAACAGATCGGTCAACAATCAAAGAATAGCCAATAAAAGAAAAAAAAATTGCTTCCCAAAGTTCAAAGATTTTAGAGTGCATGAATGGAAACAAAACTACATGAAGAGCATTAAACTTAACCAACTGAAAAACTTAACCAACTGAAAAATGGTTTTCACATGGACTGAGAAAAGCAAATATTTCTGGTATCATCTTACTTTTAACAGGATCTAAACCAAATCCTAAATTTGGAGTCATTCAGCAGTGCATCTCTAGTAGCAGTCATGACCTAACATCATTCTAGGCATGCTTGTATATCTGTTTTCCATATTGCCTGCCATCATACCGGACCACGAGTGCAATAAATTGCCCATAGACCTTGTGGGCCTCATATTTTACAGGACTGGCTTTCATCATCCTGGTTTACTTCTTGATCCTATTACATGAATTGGTGTGTTGAAGCTGGCAACATTAATAAAAATAACAATAATTCTATGGCTCTGAACTTTACTTGAATAAAATGAAATTTCAAGTTATATAAAGCAGACTAATATAAAATCTTTTCTGGTGATTACACAGAAGGGTAAACATTCTGGTCATTTATAATTTTCACCAAGCACTCAAACCTCTTTTCCCTAAATATGCACTAGCAATAAAGTAATTTTATTTTAAAGCAAATATCTATGCATATTACAGTGCTCTGAGACTGTTTTACCTCTGCCATAAAATCTCAATTACAATGAATTATCATTTTTATCTTTCTTTATTTGAGATAGATCCATGTAGCACAAACCTAGATCAGATTCTAGTAATAATTCTTTGCAGAGACACAGTAAGAAAGGAGATATATATATATCTACATGTACGCACACAAATGTCACCACAAATTTGTGTATGTACATGTATAGTTATAAGTATAAATATAAATATAGCTAGAAATATAGATATAAATAATATAAATAAATAAAAAATACAAATACAAATACAAATATAAATATAAATATAAATATCATTGCATTAAGTTTCACTATAAAGCTGCAGTAGTTAGAGTTGTAGTGCTAAAACTCCCATGGGAATTTTGCTATACTCTGAGATTTTGCAGGAGGGGAGGAAAGGGAGGGAATGTGCTTTGGTACAACTGCCAGTCCTGCAGAGCTTTGGCAGCCTCACTGCAAAAAAGCAGCCTTCTCTGTGCTGTAGACAATTACTAGAGCAAATTTATTCACCTGACTTCACAGAAAAAAAAGCCAGCATAACTAACCTGAGCCAATATATGCCAATATATACAGAATAGTTACATGACAACATATACTGAATAGTCAAATGTATCACAATGTATTAAATCTATCTGTTAAAAAAAAATAATTTACGACTGAAATATACATTTTGAAAATACCAGATTGCTGCTTAAGGAAACTCCCACCTTTTGAATTCCAATCTAAAATTAACCTGTTTTGTGAAAACACACCTTTTTAATCAATTTTTATTTGATGACGTATAAAGACTTTCAATATAGGAAAATAATACATGGTGTCACAGACGTTTCTGTCATAAAAATGGCAGAGGAATTTGCACGCCGTAGATTTGGATATATCTATTTTTAATTCCTCTTTAGTGTTTTCAGACATTGGAGGCATTTTCCCATCCATGACACACTAACTCCTACTCTGTAAACAATTCTGGACTGTGCAGTATGGCATTGAACACTGTTCAATGAATTGAACTGAATGCCGTGGAAGCACTTATATGTGTAGAATTTTGCAAAGGCCTATTTGCATTTTTTATTACTGATAACATCTAGTCTATATTTGATTTTTTCAATGAAAAGATCTTTGCTTTGCCAATACGTACACTGTATGAGAAAAGCTAAGCCTTAAGGCTCACCTCTCATAACAGAAAAAAAAATCAGTATTAGAGTTATATGATTTTAAATCTTGGTGGGTTTTCTATTAGAGTTTAACAGATACAGAAAATTGAAATTCTCACTGTTTTTGCAAAGGCTGCAGATATTTCAGTTTTACTGGTACAATTATCTCAGTAACACATTACATGCAGAAGCAAGCAATTTTCTTTCCCAGTGTATCAGCTATGAAATTAAATCTATGCAATTATACCCCTATTGTTTCAAAACAATGCATCCCTTGCTTTCATATGCATTCTATATGTTATTATGAGAAATGAAGAGAATACATAATTAGCACCTCCATCGTGCCACGGTGTGTTTCAGGATGTCGTTCACCTGGTGAAGCCGAAGTGCCAAACCTGTGTGTGCACGGTGGAGGTGACCCCCAGCTCTGCAAGGGGACCGAAGGAAAAGGCGCCAGCTCTTACCTGTAGGCTGTTGAAGATGATGAAGAAGACTAACATCCAGAGGTGCCGGTAAGCCATGTGCAGTCCTCCCCACAGCCAGGTGACAGAAATCAGGGCAAAGAGGTACAAGACCAAGGGGATCTCTGAAAACCACAAACACAGCATTTCAGATGGTGCGCCCTGGGAAAAACACCTTTTAAAACGTTACTGATACAGGACCCAGTTTTGCCATCTCTGGCCAACCTTGGAGTTCATTCTCCAGCTATAGGCAGACCTTTTCTTGGTCCTAGGGCTTTTGTGGACCCCCCCTGGGGCCAGGAGACCAGGAGGAGGGCATGGACATGCAGGGGACAGGGAGGTGGGGGGTCAAGGGGGCACAGCCCTGCTCAGCAAAGCAGACATGGGTGCTTTACACGTGGGAAGAGCACACATGGAGTCAGAAAATGTGCTGACCTTGGGGGAAACACGGGAAAGCTCTTGGCAAGCTCTGGAAATTTTGGGAGGAAATGGATTTTCAAGACTTGAGAGGAAAGGAAAAGAACAAAAGGATTACCAATACAAAAACTGCCACAGCTCTGGCAATTTATAGAATTATATAGAAATTTTAATAATCGCTTATTCTCCGATTTGTTGTTACTTTCACTGCAAGCTGAACATGAGAAGGTATCTGACCCTATAAAGTTGTAAGTGACGACCTCCACTCGGTCAAGGAGTCCCCCAAAGACAGGCTTTGCACCAGTTAACTTTATTCATCTTCAAAAATACGTGCAGAATCTGTCCTTAAGCACACACATACAGCTGCACTTTATATTCCCTGCTGTTATTTACAGCATAAAAGATTTAAGGAATGCTGGCGGGAAGATGTCTGCATGCACAAAGTTTGCTAAAAGGAAAGCAGAAGTTAGCTAATTAGCTTTCGCTCACTCCCGCTCTGTGGCCGCCGGCCAGACATACCATGCTGACCCCCTCCCCATGTTGACCGTAGTCATGGCAGACTTCAAAGTCCATGTTTGCCCAGGCCTGTAGGCTGCAGGGGCAGAGATGCTGGGCCAGGCACTGCTGCTCTCTGCACCAGCCATGCAGCACCAGCAAACATCGGGCATGCGCTTCTGACAGGCATCATTCCAGAAACAGCAGTTTGGGAGCGCTTTAGGCATTTTGTTTAATACTGCACAAATACTAAGTGCCTTCTGGATGTAGGCAACAGCCTAAAGACTGCTTCCCAGCGAGGCGGGCAGTAGTTGCTTCAGGGCTATAACTATTGCTCTGGCAGAAATGCATGTGTGTATTGTTATCACAAGGGAATGGCGTGAAGCGAAGCACAACGTGAAGTGAAGCACAATGCGAGCGGGTATTGTGCTCCTGAAGTTTCCCCTGTTAAAGCCTAACAGAGCTCAGTAAAACCTGGGGTGCAAACCTGGGCTGTTCTGCAACCACCGTTGGGTAGTGTGACATAACCTTTAACAAAGATATGTATTTCCTTAGTGAATTATAACAAGATAACATTACACGTGGAAATTAACATTATGCTAGGGCTATGGTAACCTAGGACTAGAGGTAATAAAAATGCAGTATTAAAATAAACTTAGTTCTTTGGAACGGTTAACAAGGTCTTGCTTCTTCTGAGGTGGGGGTGGGGGAGGGTGGGGTGTCAGGAAACCTACCTGTTTTTACTGGAAAATAGCAAAGGCTATTAAAACACTAAAAAAAAAAAATCAGGTCCCCTACACAAAGGCATTTGAAAGCTCATCTCTAATTACCGTTAAGGTACTCCCATCCTGCCACTTATGTCTGAGGACATGAGATAAATCCTCTCCAGCTTGGCCACGGGTAAAGGGTGCTATTCCTGTGCGGGCAGGGCTGCTGGCTTGCTCCCAGTGGATGGGAGGATGCAGTGCGGTGAGCCCCAGGCAGCCAGGGACATCTGGTAGGACTTGAGGAGGCAGCATGGCTTGGCACTGGTGCCCTGGCATGGCATTAGATCTAAAGGAGATCTAAAGGATCTATACATGGTGAGCACATACAACAGAGGTCCTGTGGAAGACCTGTTCCTGATGAAGAGTCCAGACTGGATAATCTTGGTTGTCCCAAATGACAGTCAATGCCCATTAGGCACCTGAATCACCTCTTCCATGGAGAGCTGTGGTCTGGCCCAAATTTACTGAAGGTCTAAGACTTCCCGAGGACCCCTGATCCAGAACATAACATTAATAATACACATGTATTTTTCAAAACAGCATCAGGCGTCAAAGATTAAGGCTATGTACCTCTGCTATTTGTCTGGGAGGAACTCGATTTTACAGTTAGGTGAATAGACTGGAAATGCAACATATTTCTCATGCTGCACTCCAGGGTCACTAGCACTCCTGGCACCCAAAGCACCCATTTCAAAGTCCCTTGGGCAAAATGGAAAAATCCCTTGTGGCTTCCACAGATGTTAAAACAAGCTTTCCTTTAACAGCTACTAATATACATGACCGACATCACAATGCTTATACAATTAACCAAATATGCCAGGCCCTCTAAAGTAGCAGGTAGTACAGTAAGAAACAGAGCATTACGTATTTCTCATTATCCTACATGGCATACACTAATGAATCCAAATACTTATTAGATGTGTACTTAACGATGTTCAGAAAAAAAAAATTAAATATATATATCTAGAAAAGAACTGGCAACCTCAAAGTTTTCGATGCTATAACAACAAAATTTACCAAACTAAAATATAAGAAATCACACACCAACAAATGCTGCTTTTTTTAAATGTAATTCTAAAGGTAAACTCAGTACTAATCTGTAGAGCAACTCATTAATTTATTTGTGCACAAATCTGAATGAAATAATGTCAACTATTCTTGTTTAATTCTCAAAATCATACAAAAAAGTCCAGCTGCTTATGAAATTCAACTGGTATAATGGACTGGCAACTAATGATCACTAATGTATACAATTCTAAGTGCTGTACATAGACCAAAGCGAACAACAAAGAGTATTGTCTTGGGAGGTTCGAATAATGATTTGGCTTTTTTATTACTTTGCAGCATAGTTCAGTTCAGGTAGGGGGCAAGTGAGAGAAGAAAGCAAACTGTGGGAGGACAAACCGCAGGCAGCAGAACATGCCAGAAGTTAGCACCATGATTTCTCTTTCAGTGCATTAACCTCACCCAAGGAAAAACACCACGATACAAATCATAACCTAGCACCCCTAGATTGTTGAAATCATAGATCAGTGAAATAGCTGTTTAATTGAAGCTGAAGGAAATGGAGCAATATGGTATCTCACTCATATACTTTTGATGTACAGTGATCTGACTATTATTTTCAAGTGTGTGTGAGGGCAAAATGTGATAAATTCCGTGCCACCTCACCAGAAAAGGGGGGGGGGGGGGGGGGGGAAGGAAAAAAAAGGAGGGGGGGGGGGATGGGGATGGGGATGGGGGAAGGGAAAAAAAATACAAGTAAAGCCAGGATCAAGCTCACTGAATCCAACAAGAACTCTCTGGATTGTATCTTGAGTAATTCTGATAAAACTTTATGTAACAAATGCTACTTGTACAAACATGTCAACTTACATATGCATTGTAAGAAGAAAAAGCCTGAAGATGCCTGCTTTTTGCCACATGCTGAATATTGGTACAATTTATGATTCTGCTTTTACCTTTATCAGCAACAATTGCTCCATTATTAGTATCATAAAGGGTTTATGGAGTTGAAACTCTGCCTGCATTTGAAGTGTCAGCTGTTTGAATTCTCTTCACCTATTTTGTTCATACAATTTGTTGCATTTTGATTAAACAGAAGCTCAGTAAGTAGAACAAACATATCAGAAAATCAGGAACAATTTCATTTAAGTTTGTAGGAACAGCACTGCACAAAGGAAAAGGATGCCCATACACACACTCAAAATGAACCCCAGCAGATGGTCCAGTTACCTGTGGTTTCCTTCATATGGAAGGAAAACCAGCAACCCCCTCCCAAACAAACCCAAAGGGTATTTCTGGGCAGATGAACCTTCACTGACACAACATTTACTCTAAATCCAAGCACAAGAAGTTGGTTTTAGACTATTTGAGTAAACTTTAGCAGATAAAAACTGCCATGGAGCAGTCACCTCAGCATCAGTATGATGTGACTGGGACACTGTCAGGTAGCTCTGCTGGGTATTATATATTCAAACCATGCTGATTCACAGTTATTTTATACCATTACCACACCATTTTTTTAGTACTAGGAATTATGAAAGGTTTTATTTAAGCAAGAGTCTGTCCACCTACTGCTTAAAAAAAAAATTAAATATATATATATATATGTATGCATGTATATATGCATATATCACCATCCTGACTCTTCATGTCTCTCCTTGAATATCCCCCCCTTTTCATTAACTACAAGCTTAAGAAACATTGGTAGAGTTGACAACTCAATACAGATAAATGCATCTTATGCAGCATTTTTTTTAGTTTGAAAACTTACCATAGTGCAGCTTGCTATTTGACTATGTGAAATTACATGTACTCAATTTACCAAAAAACTAAATGCACCCCGTTTCTCACTTCTTCCCCATTGCTGGGAAAAGATTATTTTACTTATTAACTTATCTATAAATTTTATTTTTCCACAATGCTTACTGTTCTGAGGGCTGTGGTACGTTGTAATCAGTTCTCATGGGTGGTAAAACTGCAGGTTTACTACAGTAGGAGAGTCCTTAGAGAACAAGCGTTTTCTCAGGGATTTACATAAAAATGATGCTGGTGAGAATTTGAAAGGCAGTCTGCAATATTTTCATGACAAGTTTTGATTACAATACAAAAGTCATGAACCAGGAAAAGTACTAAAATGATGGAAAAATTTAGTTACCTCAATGGGAACCTAAAAGGAGCTGTACTGGGTATGAAGAAAAGTTTACCTGGCCTTGCCTCCAACCAAGGCCAAAAAGGCTGGCCAGATAGGATATTTCTCCCAGCAATTCTGCCATTTACAACTTTGGAGCTTGCTGAACCAGACAGTTTCTTCCCGTTTAACAATCTTCAGGGGACTTCTCTTTCACAAACTCACGCTGAACCAGTTATGATGAACTTTGATAATTCAGAGTATCCAGTGGCAAGAAACTCCACAGGAACAGCGTAAGATTCAGGTAATAAAATGCCAGATTGCTCAGCTTAAACAGCTGTCAGCTCTGTGTTTGCTGTTTGGTTCCTTACGGCTGGAGCAGGATCATGAAATAGAAGGAACCAAAAAACCCAGGACATTTTCAAACAGCTACGTTTTCACCTACAGTGGTTTTAAATCTGTAATTTAGCAATAAATAAATAAATAAATAAATAATGAACCCACACCATTTCTATATTTCTGAAATGAACATCACAAAGAAAATAAAGACTATGACGACTCTAAGTTGCATCTTCTGCCGTGCTCTAACACATCCGTACTGACCTACGGACAGAAATAATCTGATGATGAGGCCCCTGTGCCTACACCTGCACCTTCCGCAGGCTGAGCAGGTTGCAGGAGCCAGCTGAGGTCCACAGAAAGGTTCACCACCACCAGACTGTGGTCCAGTCAGCCTCTGCACGGCTTCTGCAGAAATGAGAACTGCAATGGTTGTCAGACCTATGTGCCCAAAGGGATTGGAAAAATGGTGAGAAACACTGAAGTTTACAATGCAGGGTTCATTCAGCACAGAACTTATTCATAGATGGGGCCTGGAATAGATTCTGCCAGGCGAATAGCGCTGGTTCAGACACTGCAGAGAAAGAAAAAAAGAGTAAGGGAGAAATAATTTTCCAGTGTCAAAGGCATCTTGTACACTAACTCCCTTCATACGCAGGATACACCTATTCTGGAAAGCATGGGAAGGAGACAACTGCAACCCCTGCCCCTGCACCTGACAGCACCAAAAGCCATACAGCCTCTTGGTAGCCCAAAGCTGGGAGGATGAGGAGGAATGAAGAAGAAAAAAGTGGAAGCAGCGGCAAAGAGAAAAAGAAGACAACAAGGTGACTTGCAGTGTTCCCCACCATGATCCACTGTGAGATCTTTGAAGGTTCACCCCATGACAAGTGGAGATGGAGGTGGATTTGCATGTGTCACTGTAATTTCACTGAACGGTGGGACACCCACGTGGCTAACCTCTTTTATCCCTACGCACCGCCTATGAAAGAATAACTTGATGGTGCCTGCCACAACCTAATAATTTACCATGGAGGCAAGCAGCAATGGAAATCCTCCGGCAAAATTTCAGTCACCAATTGCCCACGGTGCATGGAAAACCAACAGGTGAGCACTTGGGCAGAGGGAAAACTTACTACGTGAAGGAACGAACAACTTACTTGAACAAAGGCATCAAAACAGAAATGCCTCATAAGCCCTATGAAACGACAATCAGTTCATCGCCCTGGAGAAAGCCTGTATCACCACTAGGAAAATTTAACTGACATCAATTAGAACACCACCACACTGCTTTTATGGATTGCCAACACTAGAACCCTTTTTCAGGACACGGGGATTAGTCCCTTCGGAATACCATGTTCAGTCAAGCCAGCTGGTTTTTAATGATGTTTTTGCTAGTGGTAGCCAGCAAAAAGCGTAACTTCTCAGTCTGAATGAGATTATATATTTCAGAAGACAATACATCATCTTATTATTAGAACAGACATGTAATTCAAAAGAAATTAAATTTCATATTCTGATATTGCCAATTTCCTGTGTCTTCTGTCTGCAGAGTTAGAAGTACTCCTGAACTTCATGTGTTCAGTCTGGTTTTGTCACAAAACTGCCAGGTAGACTGCCTGAAGGCTTTTTTCCATACCTGATATCGATAAAATCATCCAGGACAATGAGTCTGAACAGTCAAAAATGTTAAATCAAACAGAAACCAATAAAACTGGAATTATTAAATAATATTAAGACTCTGAAGTGTAATGCTGAGTATGTCTTTGCAGCAAACACGTAGATGATTTCACTATGGGAAAGAAAGAATGCGCTATGCTTTCATAACACAGCCAAATATTTGTACTCTCACCACTGTGTTTGCCCAAATTATGTCTTTTTCTATTGCCTGAAGTGTTTAATTTTTTTCTAAAAATAGGAAAGTCAATAAAAGAAGCAATTAAATAATACGGCTTTAATGATCTTCTGAGTTTACCTATAAATATTTACTATGTGTCTTCCCCTTAGGTTGTTAAACTGATAATGCAACTTTAATTGCTTTTAATTGTTTTTGGCTAGACATGAAGACCTACTGCAAAATCTGAAAGATCTTTACAAACATTTTTTCCTAGATGATTGGGGAGAATGTATTGCATAACAGAATTTCATCGATTTGTGGGAGACCTAAATTAGTAAAACATTTAGAGAATATTGCTTAAGAAGTCATGGGTTAAACTTAGCAACAAAACTATGAAAATGCCACAAAACCAATTTTTTTTTTTTTTTTAAAATAAGCTTGAATAACCACATTCCAAATCCTGCTGGCTCCATTTTCAATTGCTTTTGACAACTGCTGTAGAAAAGGAGTTTCCTAACAGGATTTTATGGCCAAAATAAAGAAGCTAACAGATTCCCTCATAGGGTTTAGAGGAGAAAATACCACCACCATGACCAACATGCAATCAGTGATTTATGACAAAACCTCTGATTCCAGACTGGGAATGTTAAAGACATGCAGAATTCAATGGTAGCTCGTACTGAAGATCAGAAAGCTGGCAGGTACATGTCCATGAAACCCAATTGGACAAAGCTGTTTATCAATTATTTGTAGAAATAGGAAGCAGCAAACCTGTTTATTATTTAATTTTATTATTATCATTAATTTATATATTTTTGGTCTGCTGCTTCTTGTGGCAAGGAAGATTTTGCAGTCAAAGAATACCTCCTAAAAGGGAAGCACACCTCCTGCTAAGCATAAAGACTACATCACTGCTACAAAATCATAGAAGACTGACCTCTCTAATGTTTCCACTAAATCTCAATTTTTCTGCAAACTTTCTCATACATGTGTAAGACACTTTATGGTATAATCATAGAACCATAACCAAATGAAAGACCAGGAATCTTAGGATAGTTTATGTTATTAGCATTATGCAGGGAACATGGTAAATACCAGAAGAACAGCAAATAAAAAAGAAAGAAAAATTCCAAGCTACTTATCTCCACATAATAAAATTATTTAGAAGTATTATGCAAAACATTATACAAGTGCTAAATTCACAACTGTACAGGCATAACTCATGCAAATTTACTTGCTTCTGAAGATTTCTTTAAAGGAAGAAATCTAATTTGGGCATGTGAAACACAGTGCAAACAATCTAAATTACATGAGTGCAGATGATGCATTGAAGTTATTATCTCATTCAGATCTTTGTTCTTTATTTCAGCTTGTAATTATGCTTGTGCATTTTGTCTTAACTGCATTTGTAAAAATCTCGGAGGCAAAGATTTGTTTTCCTCTTAATTACAAAAAAGAAAAGGCCCTGGAGCACTATGAAGACAAATATTATATCCAATGTGATAAATACTGTGAATACTGTACATAAGTTCACAGGTAGCCAACACCTGGCTCTTGATTTCTAGATGCATCTTGTCATCTCAAGATGAAAGCACTCCTGCAATTCATTGTTCCTTTGATTCTCTTAGATACATGATATGTATCTAATAATTCAAGATAAAGATTTTAGCATACGGCTCACAGGATAAGGAAGACATATAACTACAGGTTTAGATACACATTCTCACTTAGAATCAAAAGCCCTGTCCTCAGCATCAGCTCCAGAGCTCAGAAGCATGGTTGGAATGTCCTGCACTTGCATTTTGTGCAGCTTATTTGTTTCTTCAGAAGATCAGATGGTAATAGGTATAGGTGGACCATCTAACATGTTCTGTCATGATCAGGAATTGCATATTGCTAAGACAATAAATATATTAAAGAAATTTATATGAAGGAACATGCAAGAAGGTAGTTAAAATTTTACAGCTAAATATCTAAGGCATTCTTCATGAAGTTCTATTTTGGCAACATAAAGTTTTAATCTTTAAATTAATTCTGGCACATTTACAATGATGATATCTGAATTGGGTAAGTTCTACTGCATATTTATGTGTAGGGCGCGAAACTACACCACTACATGTTGTTCAATAAGTGGAGGTCATCTATTCACAAAGGTATTACCAGAAAAAAATGCAGGTGATTTTTCAATTCAATTTTTTTTTATTTTCAAATATTTTTGTGGAATTATGAAAGGTTAGCAAAAAGTTGAAAAATCAAATTATACATATTGGATTGCTGTCCTGTTCATCTCCAGTTTCTACATTTGCATATTAGGGCTGTCAAGAGAAAACAATCATCTCTTACATATGCCTATTCCAATCTCCTGTTACTTCAGCCAGATACAACCATCCTGCTTTATACCACCTGATTTCCTTCAAAAGCAGTCTTTCTTGTTGCAAACTTAAATATTAGTTCACCCAGGAGCTGTTTATCCAATGCACCCTTCTGACTTGGCTCCTGTCAAGGCTAACTATTGAGAAGTTAGTTTCTATATATAGCTGAATAATCAGTCAACAGAGCATGTTTGCTGAAGGGCTGGCACACTGAATCAGAAAGTCTCTTTTCTAGAGAACTCAATGTATATCTTTGGAAGAGTGCGGCTAGCAGCAAACTCTCTGCTCCTACAGACAGAACAGAATAGTAAACGACAGTACTGCTACCTAAGCTCAAGGAGATGTTTTACTAGAGCAGACAGAATTTATTTTAATAGCTGTGGAAGACTAATTTTGTGGCCCTTTACAATGGTGTGACTGCACCAATAGATAAGGGAAGAGCAAGTGATGTCATCCATCTTGACTTCTCTAAGGCAGTCTCTTTGATATGGTCCCATGCACCTTCCTTGTCTCTGAATTGGAGAGATATGGGTTCGATAGATGGACTACTTGACGAATAAGGAACTGGCTAGATGGAGACATCCAAAGAATTGAAGTCAATGGTTCAACGTCCAAATGCAGACCAATAACAACCGGTGTCCTTTAGGGGTCCATACTGGGGCCCATACTGACCAATATCTTTATTAATGACAGAGACAGTGGGATTGAGTGCCCCCTCAGCAAGTTTGTGGATGACACCAAGCAGAGTGGTGTAGCTGATTTGGTTGAGGGAGGGTATGCCATCCAGCGGGACCTTGACAGGCTGGAGAAGCAGGTCCATGTGAACCTCATGAAGTCCAACAAGGACAAGTGCAAGGTCCTGCATCTGGGTCGGGGCAACCTCTAGTATCAGTACACAGCGGGAGGTGAAGAACTGAGAGCAGCCCTGCAGAGAATTAGGGATATTGGCAGATGGAACAGCCCAGAAAGTAAATTGTATCCTGGGCTGCATCAAAAGAAGAGTGGCCATCAGGTCAAGGTGATTACAGCCCCCTGCTCTGCTCTGGAAAGACTCCCCCCCTGCAGTACTGTGTTCAGCTCTGCCACCTCCCGCACCAGAAGGACATGGACTTGTTAAAGTGGGTCCAGAGGAGGGCCACAAAGATGGTCAGTGGGCTGGGGCACCTCTGCTGTAGGGAAAGGTTGAGAGAGTTGCAGCTGTTCACCCTGGAAAAGAGATGGCTCTGGGGACACCTTAGCACAGCCTTTCACAATTTAAAGAGGGCTTATAAAAAAGACAAAGACTTTTTACCAGGGCCTGTAGTGACAGGACAAAGGGCAATGTTTTTAAACTGAAAGAGGGTAGATTTACAATGAACAAAAGGAAGAAATTTTTTACAGTGAGGGTGGTAAATCAAGGAAACAGGTTGTTCAGAGAAGTGGTGGATGTCCCATCTTTGGAAGTGTTCAAGGCCAGGTTGGTTGGGGTTTTAAGCAACATGATCCTAGTGGAAGGTGTCCCTGCCCATGGCAGGGGGGGTGGACTAGATGATCTTTAAAGGTCCCGTCCAACACAAATCATTCTATGATTCTGTGATTCTGGACAGTTCAAGATGAAACTTCTTTGAAAGGTAAGCTTTGGAGTATTTCAACAACAGTAGAAAAGAGAGTAAGAAAAAATTTTGGCTCAATTTTTAGCTTAGCCACTTGCATATTCAATTTATTTGAAAAAAAAAACCCAGTAGATACTATAAATGTTCCTATTAAGTTTCTATTGAAGTTAGTAATGGCCTTCGTCAAGTAGACATTACAAATATGGAACTTCAGAATTACTAGCTATATTTTAAGAGGCTTTTCCTACAATCTATGAAATGATTGAAAGTATGTACACTTAGAAGCCAGATAATTTTTTTTCCCTTCGAAATCTGCATATCCAACCCATTTTTCTGTTTGATGGTAAAATGCAAGCCAGTGACCTTGCTGTTTTATTTTTATTGACAACATTCAGCAATGCTTTGCATGAATTACTGCAGAATCCACATGGGGTCATCTGTATCACACTGCAACTTTAACTATATTCTAACTGAATGACTCCTAGAAAGGAAATAAACAGTACTAGTTCAAATATTCACATGCAAATAGGTATTTGTATGAATATCTATGTATAAATGATAATTACATGTCTATATATGGCACATTTTCCTTTCTGCGTTACTCTTCGCTCTCTGGAATTTAAATGAACAGGTGTCCACAATTACACGTAAAAGCATATTTAGAAATATTTTTGCCTATGTTTACAGCTCTCTACACTTGCTATGTCAGAATTGTTTACAGTGTCATTCACCTGGAATTTTATTCTCTTTCTAGAAAGGCTAACTAATGGACAACAGACAGTTTTTCAAAGCAGCAATATTATTTTTTTCCCCACTACTTACTTTTTGTAGTTTGGGTACTGAACCTCAGGATTTTTTGCTGTAGGAATTTGTTGTTGTGGGTGACTGAACAGGGGGTAAATCAGTATAGGCATGACAGCCAGAGACAAGCTAGAATAAGAGACTAAACATAGGCAACTGTTGCTTGGTAGGCCCACCTTTCCTCTGGTTTTGGATGGAACAGAGAGAAACCCTGGCATATTCACGGCCACATGCAACTTAAGGAGGCAACTATGCCCAAAGACCCCCCTACCCCATAGGGTCCTGTAAGCCGTGCTGAAGCCAAAACTCAGTGTGGGTGCGATCCAAGACCCCCTCTCAGTTGCAGAAGCAAGGTATCACCATGCAGCTGATTGCGGGCAACTTTGCTGGGATGAAAAACGTCGTTTCCCACAGCATCCTCTAAGGTGGTTGCAAATAACAGCACTGAAGCGGGAGTAGGTCCCACTGAGTTTGTAAGAACATTGAGTCAGGGCAGTGAACTTCCCCAAAGAGTGAGTCATATGGCAAGATTCAAAATGTAGAAGTGGTAATGGGTCTTACCTCTGCAAATTGCTTTTGAATATGTCTTCAAAAGCACAATATACCCATAAAAATAATGTAAATACACTAACACCACCTCAAATTTCAGGAGAGAAATATTCAGTCAGAAAGCAGAGGCCTTTAGTTAACAGTTCGTACCATGTCATGTAGTTACAGGCAATGCTACAAACTACAGAAATCACCAGCCTCTCTTTCTGGAGGCTTACACTATAAACACAGCTACACAGAGAGCCCTTATACAACCCCGGGCACCGTAAACCTCAGCAGGCAGCTCTGGTTTTTTCCTCCAAAATAGCCTCTCAACAACTTGCTCTTACCCACACTGCACGAGGTACTTCCATTTGTGCTTGCAAAAGCCCTGTGGTAGCAAAACACTAGTTTACTGTGCAGGTGAAAAAGTAGTAAAAGTTACAACCTGGTTTTTTGGAGGCAGGGGGGTGAAAAAAAAAAGCTACTACTGACATTTTATTGAACACGTTTCTTCCTGATGGTTTAGTTTTGGTTTTGGTTTTTTCTTTCTGAGATCCTTGCATACCATTTTCTGGACTTCATTGGAGAAAGATCTTGCATTCTATGTTAAATCAAACAAAGTTTTGTTTCAACCCTATTATTTCAGATCTTTATGTTATGTAGATATAACTCCTATTAGTACTTTCTGCCAACTTGCATGCCAACTTTATTTATGGTATTGTTTCAATATTCAGTATTTTTTTTATTTTAACAGCTTTGAGACAAGCCTAAACCTTCAACATATGAATATGGAATCTCCATCCTTAGAGGTACTAAAAAAAAGTTATTTATAAATAAATAAACTCTATTATTCAAGACTGAATAAGGCGCCACCTTTGCGATTGCTCCAGGCAGTCCCTTTTATACCAGAAAGGAATGAAAAAGTAAAGTGTAACTAAGGTCTTGACTATCATACTTATAAGCTATGTTTATCAGACCTTATCCAGATTCATATAGCTCTTAGTGAAGCAGACATTTTGTCACTAAGAAAGAAATCAGTATTTTAAGAAATATCCAGATAATACGTATTTATTTTCATTTTCTCATAAAAGGAATATATTTCTATAACCCAAATGTTAAAAATATATTTGCACTTTTTTATAAAACTCAGGGTTTTTTCCCAAAAACATCACGAAAACAAAAGAAATATTCTAAGCTTCCCACAGAGTGTCCTATTATTATGGTATTGGTCTAAACTGCTCCAACTTTATTTTGGGAACATTATTGTATTTGAAATTGTTCTGACAAAGGAGACCAGCCGATACTTCCTGTTTTGCACAAGACAGATCTTTTCTTTCAAGCACGTTTCAGTTGCGAGCAGCTCTAGGAAATTTCAAAACAGAGGCATTAACTCCGAACACTCCAGCGTGCAGCCACTGAATATACTGCAAAGCACAAGGGCCAGGACTGTGCCCATCACCTGGGCCGAGCAGAGGAGGGCAGCGCGGGCACCTGCACTATTGCTAAAGCGATCGCGCCCCCTGAGCACCCCCAGCCCTCCCTGGGACAGGGCTGTTAGGTTCCCCCAGCTGCACAGGGACAGGGACACAGTCCCCCAAGCAGGGCGATGCTGCCTGTTATCGCTGTTCCTGTGACTAGACATAACCAGAGGTACTAATTTTTTGTTTTCGGTTTAACACGTATTTATCCTCCTAAGACAGTTAAGCATCTGCATAACTCACATCATCAAGTACCTTCGCAGACATCAAAGGGACCTTGAGCACACTGAATCTGACACAAATGCATAGGTATCTGTGGAACTGTGGTTTCTCGTGGGGTTTTCTGAACTGGCGAGAACAGTCAGTACCATTCTGAGCACCCAGCTTGTTTCCACAGGTGTAGCCAACCCTTCATACCTGCGGCATTTGTTCTTCCTCTGAAAATATCATCGTATGCTTTCCATTGCGGGGTCACCTGGTAGGCGTGGATGAACACCACAAAAACCACCACCAAGCACATTAATGGCACCAGAGCAGCGGTGAAGAGAGCAGCGTATGCATTTGGAATGAAGCACCTGATGGGAATAAATGGAAAAAACCCGAAGTTAATAAACTTAGGAGGCACCTTGAACAGTTGTAAAATTTCAGAAACAAATGTTTTTGATGAGGCATATGCTTTACAAACCACAAATTCTTTAACTCTGTTCCCAGAGTAACCTTGATAGGATGGATTGGGTTCTGTCAGTTCTTATCTCCTTATCATTACCTTAAGGGGTATAACATTTGCACCTTAAAAGTATGCATGTTACATTTTTGCCTAACTAATGTTGGAGAGATTTAAACTGTTGCAATGGAACAATATTTTAACCAACTCCATGCATGCTATATTCATGTAATTTGATCAGTCTTAGTCACCAAAGTCTAAAAGGGCATTATGCAATTTTCTATACTTAGCTCCTGAAACCACAGAATAAATTTTGAGAATTATATTTTTAAAATAAATGAACAAGTCTTAAAGGCAAGATAACTATTCCTCCTCAAGTTGTTGGAAATTATATGTCATTTGCACACTGAAGCCAAATGCTCCCTCCCTCCCATTTTTTTTTTATTTGTCCTATCTCTCCTTACCCTTTCCATTTATTAAAGTTATAATTATTTAAAAAGATGTGATGGGAACATGAGTTATTCCTGAAAAAGAGTCAAATTACACATATAAGATGATGACTTGAAGGATATGGAGATGGTAGTTAAAGAGAGCTCTTGACGGTATGAGAGATCAGGGGGTTCTGTGAACTCCCTGGAGATCAGTATGTGCTTTACAGCCACTGACCTACTCTAGAGATGACGCACAACGGAGCAGCCCAAGGGACAGCGCGGGAGTCAGTATGTCTAGAGCGTATGTGATCACTGCTATCCCTATTAAGAGGGTGTAACTTACCCAGCCCTTCTGTTTGTCAGGTCAGCTCTGCTAAACAAGTTTAGAGTCAATGCTAGTATAATATATATCTGAGAAAAGCCTGGGTACGTGTCTCACTGGTATACCTTCTGGGTTTGCTTAGGTGGGCATGTGTACTCTGTCCAGCAAGTCAAGACTGCATTCTGTGCCAGCTCTTCCAGAGCACGCTCTACACACCCTCAGCGAATGACAAAATAATATCCAGCAGAATCTAGGTACCTTCTACAACCGTCTTCAGAAGGTACAGGCTCAGTCAGACACCAAGCTAAGGTACCACCTGCTAACATCACTGAGCAAGCAAATAAGCAACAGGAAGGTAGGAAGTCTCTACTGCAATTAAAGGTGTGGTTTTTTCATAGAATCACAGAACGGTTGGGGTAAGAAGACCCTGCTGGAGTCATTTTGTCCTCGCCTCCTGCTCAAGCTTGGACACACAGAGCTGGTTGCCCAGGACTGTGTCTAGATGTTTTTCTCTTTTGTACTGAGAAGCATGGAACTGGACCCAGCGCTCCGCATCTGACCTCATGAGTGCTGAGCAGAGGGGAACAATCATCTCCCTCAACCTGCTGCCAACACAGTTGTTCCCTGGACACAACATCTGATCCATTTCACCTTTCTAATTTTTACCATTTCTTAGATGTGAAAGCTATTTTAGTTCCCCAAATGTGTTCTTGAGTGGGCCCAATTAGCATGAAGACATGAAGGCGCATTACCATAACCTACGCTGCTTTTCATGTTTATACCAAAGCCAAGAATCTTAGCACAAGTATAGTCTCCTGTAAAATCATATTTGTGTTCTGAAACCTGTAATTTTTAAAATTTGTTATATTTTTGTATTTCAGAGATCCCATATACTCTTAAAAGTCTGTCATCTGAATGTCTTGGAAGTTTTCCATGAACACTCCTTCATTTCAGTTAACAAAAGCTGCATGAATGAAAACCCACAGAGATGGATCACTTTTACTAATACCCCTGGGTACTTGCTCTAAAAAAGACACTGAAAATTTATGGAGACAAGAAATACACAAAGCCGTACTAACGTACAAAGCTTACTTTGGATTTCTTCCCTTCAAAGCAATGGTGAGCAACTCAACGACACCCACTACTTCCTGTGATCTTACTCACTTACAGTAGTGTGATGATGTATGTTGAAAGATATCTTTTATGCTGGAAATCACATGGGATATCATTATATGGACCAACTGAAAATATTTATTACACTTGACACTAGGGGTACACATTTACTGTTCCATTACCATGATACATTTGTCACATGGATCTACTGTGCGTCATATTCTTAGCACTGGATGGGAACAGAAGAAAAATATCCCAAAACATCAACTAAGTTGGTGTTCCAGAACACAACTATTCTACAGGAAAAGGCCTAGAAAGGCTGATGTGAAACTGGAATGAAATACATAATTACAAATCTTACTTGTTTAAAGAAGACCATTATGTCCTGCAGTATATCCTTCAAGTATTTTATTTTTTTTTAAATAGGCACTAGACTGTAAAGTAAGTCTTTGATCCAGAGCCATTGTGCATAATAAAGTTATTTTAATATTTCTTTGTTAGGTGAATAATATTAGGCTTTTGGTTTGTTTGTTTTGAATCTCATTAATAGCAAAAAAACACCCAAAAAACAAAAAAAGCCCCAAACAAACCAAAACACCAAAAAAAAATATTAATACAGCTACCAGTTGAAATGCATGCCTTCTGCAATGAGGACAAGAAAAATCAAACACTGTTAGCTTCTTCAGAGACTGTCATTTCAAAACAAAGTTTCTGTGACTTCTGTTCCCAAATTGTACATTGTTAGGGTTTTTTTTATTTATTTCCTGACTGTTTTGAGCAGCTTTGCTACCAGCTTACATCTCTTCCAACACTGAAAAGACAACTGTATAGCTTTCATCCCAAGCTGCCTCCACTCTTGCCCTTCTTGATTTGTTATTGACCGGAGGGTCCATCTCTGGTTCTGTTTTGACCACTTTGTTCTGACCTCTGGCTTTATTTTGACCCCTGATTTTGATTTTATTACTATAAATTTCTCTGGTAACTTCAACAGTAAAATATTCCCATTGGTTGATTTTCCCTCACTACTCCTAGCTAAACTAATATATTTTCATTATCTTCAAGACCCGCTTTGCTAGCCCCCTGGTCTCCTACTCTACTCAGGGTGGCACTTGTCCCATAAACAGCATTCTACTTCCAGCTCAAATGTTTCTAAGTTATAAAATATTTCTTTTTCCAACTAATGAGAAGATTCAACATATTATCGAAAACCCTGTGTAGGTCTGTATCTGTTATAATCCTATTAAAGAGGCTAGAAATAATTTTAGAAATCATTGTCTTTAGTATGTGCCTTCTCCAAGGTATAGTTCCATACTTCTATTTGTTAATCATTTAAGAACTAAAAAACAAACAAACAAACAACAAAACCCCAAAACCAGGAACTATATTAGGGGTTTTTTTTTCCTTCAATATGAACCAATAAGACACTTAGTTTACATATTTTTTGCCACAACTAGAATGCTGAGAAACAGCTTTAATAGGTAAGACTTTTTTTCGAGAGAGAGAGAGCTACTGTAGATGTTCAATCTAAATCGAAACATGGAGGGACTAGGACATACAATTTAATAGACAATATAATCTTCCCTTTGGAAAAGATGTAATCTCAGGAAATCATATATATTTACGTCAATTCATTGATTAAAATGACCTCACTTACTGGCTGGTAAGAATCACGGTTTTACCTCGGTTTTGCTTTCCACCCCTGCTTCTGATCTATAAAGAAGGATTACTAGTCCTGCTTTCTTCTCAAGGGGGTGAAGCATGTTTATGTGACCCTTGAAGTGTCTTTGCAAAGTCTTCTGTGACCTCTCAAACCATAACATTTCCTTAAATCTGGAGAGGTATTGCAGCAACATGAGATATGGAAGGCCTCTTGTTATTTTTCTAATACTTTTAAAGGAAAAAGAGAAAGCAACTGACAAAATCTATACTGAAACTATTGGTTAACACAACTACATAATTGCTATTGAAAAAGGAAAAAGCAAACAAACAAACAAACAAACAAAAAAAAAACCAACAGTGCAAAACCCAAACCAAGCAATATTGCTAAGGAAATAAGGAATATTTTAAAAATCCAGGGAAGTATTCAGTGAAAGTACTGATGTAATTTGTTCCCTTCTAAGAAAGAAATAAATATTTTAAATAGCTCAATGTGTTACAGACAGTTTTATTCTGCCATTGCCATGCCTTAGATATTAAGGACTCAAATGATTAAGTCTAAGGACTAAGACTCCTTCAAATGTGTCTTGAAACTATGGATAGTTAAGTTTGACAAAAAATTGAGAGTGTTCTTGGCTATCAGGCACCTGGTGTTCTCATTTACTTTTGCCGGCAGGCAGCTAACCTTTTGACTTTTACTTGTCATGTGAGTTTCACTCCAGAGCTAGACCTAGATTACGATTGTGACAATTGTTGTTGCAACTTTTAAATGTATTATTCATTTTTATTTTCGTTATTATTATTCAATCCTGGGCACAAAGCTGGATAACTGTTGAACTTCTCCCTTGCTTTAGGCACAGCTGGTTGGCGGGCAGCCTGGCATGGAGAACAGGGGACTGTGGCACCATTTGAGTTTGCTCATACGGGGCATGTTACATCAGGAAAGTAAAAGGCAAAGGTCAGACACATGGATTTGCACTTATATTTGCATTTCATCACCTCCATTTAGAGAAAGAAATCCATGTACCTAAAATAACTTAACAAAAGGCAAAGCCTGAATCACTTATTCATCGTTACTTAGCAAATTCTTCACAAAGGAGATGAGACAATGCTAAAAAATTAAAATAGGCAAGTTGAGTTATGATTAGACACACTTCCAGACATTCACACATTGTGGGTTTTCTTAAAAAGCAACTTGCTCTGTTCCAGATCTCGGCTTTGCTGTGGAAGGCTACATTACCTCTGAGTTGGCACTTTGAATAGCTTCTTAGAACATGCTCAACAATTTTCCGCTAAGTGCAGAGCAGGCCAGACAATGGAAACATTTTTTGCAAATAATTATGTGCTAAAAATTTGCTAATCTGACAGATTATCTGCAGCAAATTGTGTATGACCTGTATCTAAGCAACATACCAAAAAGTGAGATCTTTTGCTTTTATGAACTCATCCTAGATGATGATACCTATTATCTCCTTCTGACGTTTTGGGCAGCTTAACAGTTTGATAACCAAACCTCTTTTGAAAACATTGCAGATTTTTAATAGGCAGGAGCTCTGGGCTTTTAATTTTAACACAGTTCTTAAGTACAATCCTCTGAGAAGGTCTGATCTCTCGCATCTCAGAATCACCAACAAATTCAGTTCTCTGCTGTATGTTCATTTGCAATTTCAGCTGGCAAATTGCTCCCATGTGGGCCTACATCTAGCACAATAATTCTTAGAGGAGTTTATGTTTGGTCCCTTCTTCCAACTTTCTGCTTTTTTTGGAATACTGCTGTTCCTTGTATCAAATACCTTTGCGCCTTTTGGCAGTGAGGTGCAAACAGAAAGCAGTAAGCGCCCAGGTAAAGCTGTCGTGTTTTATTTCCCTTAGCACCAAGCCAGAGGCCCTGATCCATGGACACTTCACATGCGATTCAGGATTGCTAATGTTTTATGCACATGGACATCTACCACGACGGTAGAATCAAGGCAGTGAATCAAGGCAGAGCAGCTCATGAGCCACTGAGCTTTAAAGCAGAGCATTTTAAAGCAAGCAGGGGAAAAAAATGCTCATTTACTTTAAAAGTGTGTGCAGGAAAATGCCAGTTCTAGCAACTGTTTGAAATCGCATTGGCGGTGGACATACCCTCAGAGCTGGTAACTGTGCCAGCTTCTGCAGTGTCAATGCCTCCTGAGACTGACTAATTCCCTACCTGAACACAGCTCCACTCTTTGTTTTATATTGCAGCAGTAGTCATATTCAACAAAGACATTAAAGCAACAGGATTAAGGTTTGTGCTGAGTTTTGTTTTCCACTCCCCTGATAGGGAAACATGCGGACAGTTCTCTTGTATGTGTTGGTTTTTTGGTTTTTCTTTTTTAAAAAAGAAGCTTCTGTTTCTATAAACTGATGTGGAAAAAAACCAGCTTGAAAGGGTATGCTAGGCTTAAAATGAGTTAACATTTGAGATGATAGTCACTAGTTCCTGAGGAACTTCAAGGCACATTCACACCAGAGAGATTTCTGTTTCTAGAGTAGATAAGATTCTACAGATTTCTACAAGATTATACAAAAATTCAGAGTGCCTAAGGTACATGGGTTTACACCCCGCAGTCTTCATTCCACTTCATGCAGTCTTCCAGATATACTAACAGCAGACCGTGGAACACCCCGAAAACACAGACTTAACACTTTGTAAAACTCAGTGGAAACCCGAATTAAAGCACTTGGCCCAATCTGATGTGCTTTACGGCTGCCTTGGGCAATGGAAATGTGGTGTAGCATTTATTTGGAGGGGTTTTTGACCTTTACTGAACAGACAGGAAGTTTGCAATCCAGCCAAAAAAAACCTGCATGTATGAGAGATGTCACCTTGCTGCCTATCATTGCAGCAAGCGTTGGCCCACGATGGTGTCGTGGTGTAACCCCAGCTGGCAACTAAGTAACAGCCAGGCAGACCCTTGCTCACACTTTGCCCACAGTGAGATGGCAATAGGGGAAAAGGTAAGATATGTAGGTTGAGATAAGAACAATTTAATAATTGAAATAAAATAAAATTTAATAATGATCACAACTGTAGTGAAAAGGGGAGAGGGAGGAATAAAATCCAAAGGGAAAAAGCAAACAAGGGATGCCCAGTACAGCTGCTCACCACCCATGGAGCGATGCCCAGCCAGCCCCCAGCAGCAATTGGCCAGCCCTGGCCCACTCCCCCCAGTTTATATACGTTCTGTGGTATGGAACATCCCTTTGGCCAGCTGTCCTGGCTGTGCTCCTTCCCAGTTCCTCGTGCCACCTGCTCCCTGGAAGAGCATGGGAAACCGCAAAGTCCTTGACTGGGGGTAAGCAGTACTTACAAACAAGTAAAACATCTGCGTGTTATCAACATTATTCTCATAATAAATCCAAATCTCAGCATTCTACTGGCTACTAGGAAGAAAACTAACTCTATTCCAGCTGAAACTAGGACAGATGGTAGTACGAATACAGCTAAGCGATCACTTAACACAAGTGAGAATTCGAAAATATTTTTGAAGTACCATCAGAAACCACTCACAGTCCCTGTGAACCTCTTACTAAAGGAAACTGTACTGTGACTGGGAACTAAAAAGCTTTTCTCTCCATAAAAAAGCTCTTCTCTATACCACCCCTATGTCATTAGTGCCTGATGTCTGTGTAGGCTGATAACAAACACAAAGCCTCTTCAACAAACCTGTTTCAGTGCTCCACAGCACTCACCTCTGGACACCATTTCCCAGTGTTAAATTTAACTCTTTCTTGGTGCAGTGTATGCACCTTAGATCTTGGCACAGTCAATGTGGGAAACAGCTTCTTCCCTTATTTGCAGCAATATTCTTTTATTTAATTGTAAATTGCTGGAAATTTCCCCTCTGGTCATCTTTTAACTGAACAGTCTTAGGTCCTTCCATCTTCCTGAGCATACTTTATATTTAAGACTATCATGTGTCCTTAAGACTACACAGCTTTATATATATAGACCAATATCATGTCTGCCTTTTGTGCTGCAGCACAAAGCTGTTGACTCATGCTCAGTTTATCATCCACAATATACATGATATCTTTTTGTGAAGAACTGGTAAACAGCCAGTTATTCCCCTTCCTATTTTTGCATAGCTAATTATTCTTGGCAAGATACAAGTCTTTCCACATGTCCCCACTGAATACTACTTTTTCCAGAACAGATCTCAGATGTCAATAACATTATGAATTACAACCAACTTTCACTGTACTTCTTTCCCAGTTTGTGCTGTGGTAAATTTGAATGGAAACTCCTTTATTCTAGGCTTGTATTATATAAGGCAAATGTAATATTTTCCAGTCCATTAGTAACCAAGAAAGATGTTGAACAGTATTTGAAGGACATTTTAAAGTCACAATTCCTTGAGAAGTTTCATCCAAGAATTCTGAAAAATGTATCTGAGAACATAGTTAGTCTGTTTACTGCCTTTTTCAATATGTCTTGGAACATAAAGAGAAATTTGAGATTACTAGATATGTACTAACATTGCTCCAAAGGTCAGAAACTGAACGCGTATGAGAAATGATAAAACATTCAGCTCATGAAGAATTAAGAGGCAAAAATCATGATGCTTTCCTGGGCAAACGACTACATCGGATAAACTTGATTTCATTCTTTCATGAGGTTACAGGTTCAGCTTAGAAATACTTTTGGAAACTTTTGACACTGTTTGAATTACACAGTGGTGTACAAGACAAGAAAGCAAGTGTGAAACCTACTACACAGCTACCACACTCACTGGCTAGTTAATTCTGCAGGAAGAGTCTGGGAATTACTGTGGATCACACTAAGCAGGATATGAGACGTAGCTTTATGCTGTTCCAAGGAGGTAAATGTCATATTTGGAAGTTTGTGCAGCAGTATATGCCGCAACACATACGAAGTAACCATTCTGCTCTAGTCAGCATTACAAATACCTCAGTGGCAAGCTGTGTCTGGTTTTGGCACATTTCAAAAAGATTAACTGAATTCAAAAAGTTCACGCTAGAGATGTGAAGGCTATCAGAGGTCTTGTCAACATGTTCCACTCTCAATAGATAAAAAAAAAAATAATTGTTTTGATTGGTTTGGTTTGGTTTGGTTTTGGGTTGTTTCTTTGGGAGGGGGGGGGGGGGGAGTCTTTTGTTTGTTTTTTGTTTTCTAAAGAGAAGGGACATGTATTGGCAAACTACAAGTTGGCAAAGGAACTGTTAATCTATGAGTAGGCAAAAAGCAAAAGCTGAATACTTTCTCCATGTCGTAATACATTTTCTTGCTGGAAAACACAAGCCAAGGGGCTTAAAATATACCAAGACTGGCTGATGGCTATCAGTGCAGTCACAGAAGGGATTAGCTGTCTTTAGCAGATCCACAAGGATCAGGGCTGGGTCCCTTAAAAGAGAATCCAGACACAAACTAGCAAGGTACTTTCAAGCCCAGAAATTAATGCTTTGCGGGAAAAAAACCCACCAACAAATACCTAAAGCACGTGCCTTGCAATGAAAGATATTAGGCAGCTCTTATTTCTGTGCTTGAACCAATCTTTACAGCGAAGCCCCTGAGGTTCAGTTCTAATGTAGATAAAGCTTTCTTTTCTAGTGAACACTTGTTAAACATTTCCTAGGCAATCCACAGAGTCAAGCCCAAAATAGGAAACAGAGATCAGTTGAGCTTATTTTTTTTCCCCACTGTAGATCATTTCTTAATTCTACTATTTTTCTTTTCCTGATTCACCTTGCCTTTCCTTTCTCCTTTCTTTTCTCCCTTTATCCTTCGCTTCCCTTCATTATCAATAACCACAAGCTATGCACATGCACAGGATATCTGTATGCATCCAGAGAACATGCCTAGCATGTATTTTACTTACATCCTATTTGCTGTTTTACTAGGATGATGCCTGCCAATGCCTCTGATGATAAGAAAGCTCATTTAGATCCATAATCAACTAAAATATTGCACAATCCGAAGTGCATAACAGGAAAAGTAATCCTTCCAGTGCCCAAGGATGAAAACCAGACTCACAGCTCCAGCCTAACAATGCAGTGTTTACTTTATCCAGTACCCCAAAAAATGTTTATCAAAAACTTGACGTTCACTGCCAATGTATCTCGCATCCTGCTGCTGGTTAGACAATCTCTTTCTAAACATATGAATAAGAAACAAACGAGAATCCTAAAACCTATCAGCAAAGTTGGTTTGGTTCGGGGGTTTGTTTTTTTGTGTGTGGGGTTTTTTTTGGTTTGTTTTTTTTTGCAAAGGGCAAAGCACATTGCAATATAGTAGGCATGGAAGCACCCCAAGCATTACATTTTTTTCCTAAGCCTTCAGAAAGCAACCATTGGTTTCAGGTGTGCTCTGAGTAATAACATGGCATGCCAACACTAGTACTGAGTAATGCTTCTATCGCCTACACTTATTATATATTAAGCATAGACTACAAAGATTACAATTTCCAATTTGCAGCATAGAAAGAAAACTTAGTGATGTTAAATAATTTTTACAAGGTTTTTGAGAATGTTGGTGCCAGGTCAAAAAGTACAATTGTGGCTGCCAGAACACTGCTTAGACAGCCAGGCCCCTCCATATCTACAGATGCATTTACATGTAAATATATCTTGAAACATTTTTCAACAAAAAGTTGGCACCATATGTCTGCTTGGGTAAGTGAAAATGAAAAACATTTTCATGAATCTAGGAAAAATTCCCATCCTCAATCAATACTGACATAGTAGGGGATATCCATGCTAGCAAATTAAATTCTAAGGATCTATGGTCAAGCATGGATCCTCTTACCATCCAAAACACCTAATGGTTTTGCATTGCTCCAACTAGGTATTTTCAAAAAAATGTCCAGGCTGACTGTGTCTTATCACCACCTTTCTAGCCACCAACACAAAGTGCAGCACTATGAGGGCTGTTGTGGGGAAAATTAACTCCATGGCCACCTGCAAGGGCACACCACACTCACCCTCAGTTTCATGTTATAGAAACACTCCCCTGGTTGCTGTCAATCCAGCTCTCATGTTGTTCCAAATACTCTGAATTTAAACAAAAACACGGTAACATGCTACAAAGACTCTGCAGAGAACAGCGCAGGCACCAGACCAAGCGCTATATAGCTCTGGCTGCAGGAGAGTCCAAAATTGTGACTGAGGACCAATCTCGGTCACTTTACTTCTGTATCAGTCTTTGCAGCGCTTTTATTTGACATGAATGGTTGGAATTTAAAGTGTCACTTTATAATTGAAAACGTTTTCAAAAGTGACAAGCACTAACCTCTTCAATTCTAGGAGGCCTGGTGAAATTGCTGATTTTGGGTGACGGTGGATACCCAACAGCTGGAGAGATGCAGGCCCCTTTATAGTATTTCAAGTTGGTCCTAAAAAACAATACACCAGTATTTTTTTCCCTTTGTCCTGTCTTGCCGTGGTAAGATCAAACTTCTACAGAAAACCCAGTGATGCTTCCTAGACTGTACCACCTTACAGTCTTATTGCAGTGTTTATATATAAATTAAAATCAGCTGATAAAGCATATTGAAATATTGATTCACTACACTAAGTTCATACTGTGATAGTTGTATTTCAGTAGTTAAAATAAGAAAATATATAAATGAAGGCCTAAACATAAACTGGTATTTTTGCAAATTTGGATGTCATAATTTCCCAGACAGCAAAAGTGAATCCTTATGTCTGTGCTGTTTCAGGAACTGAGAGCAGTGTTTGAGCATTTCTGTCTCAAGCAGAGAACTCCAGCTACTACAGGAAAAAAAAAGTTATAATAATAATAAAAAAAAAGTACTGCAGCTGTATAATGGGTCACATTAAAAGGAAGGCCATGGATGCCTTGATAAAAATAAGACTCAAAAGGCCACAGCAGCTGTACAGATGCTGAGCATTGATGGTCAGATGCACTCTGCATTTCTAACAGCTCGTTATTCATAATAACCTCAGGCCCACAGCAAGTTTCAGAAGTGACATGGCTTGGGTCAACCCAGCACTGTAAGGCAAGCACTGTGTGTCGTGACCCAGGAAGACACAGCGTGTCCCCTTGCATGATTCAGTGCTTCAGAAACCTCCGTATGAGCGCACGGAGCAAGGGCCTTCCCTCCAACTAGGCTGATTTTGCTACAGGACTGAGCAGGAAAGAACAATTTCACAGTGGTCAGCATAAATTACAGCTGCCTCAGGGTTTACACTTGGCAGGGCAGAGAGGTTGTTCAAGCAGTGGAGGCCAGCTGAACTGCGGCATGGCTCCGTATTTTGATGACTCTCTGATATGCAAAGGGTTTCTTTTCATAAGAGGTTCCTCTCAGGAAATATATATATATTTTTTTTGTCTGTTCTGCAATAGCAGAGTAGCTCAAAACAACCAGGAGAGAACTTTCTGATTTATACTTGCATTAAATAACTCCAACAAATGACCTTATAGTAAGGTGAAAGTAGTGCTGGTTTACAACTGAGTGAAAGTGTGTTGCTGGAGCTTTCAAAGAGGCACGACACAGCCCACGTTCCGCCGACATCGCCTTGGCAGTATGTGGTTGCTCACCAGCTCTCCTGTATTCCTTGGAAAATCCCTGCAACTTTTTCTTTTTTTTTAATGACTTGCAAGCAAACTGCATACTTATCCCGTGTTGGTCAATTGACATGGACTGTATCAAATTTTAACACAAACTCTAATTTTCTTAAATCCAGTTGCAATGCAGTATTATGAAATAGCCCAAATTCTGGTTTTATTAGAAAAAAATCTTGGAAACACATTTGTTACACACTGGAAATTTCTAACTAGACAGTTTCAGATTTTAAAGTGGTACTTACGTATGCACATGCCCTTACTAGAAATACTTTGCCTATTTCTTTCCATAAAAAAGTGTAGGCAGCTGTGAGAACTGGGTCCTAAATGCAAGCAAACAGGTCTTAAATACTGACTGTGTTAAAACTGAAGGGTGCATGATGATTACTTTTTAAAATTTTAATCAGATTTTATTTAATTAAATATATTTTAAAACTGGCACTCTGGTGGAGTTACATTTTAAGAAGCAAAAAGTTTTCTAAACATTAGTGGGTTCTAGTCCCAAAGAGTAAACTGTTATGTGTAAAGCAGGTCTGAAATTTAAGACGAGAGCTAGGACAGTTGTAAATATTATTTTTCTCTGCATTATGTGTATCTGAAGCTATTGAAATGTCAGTTCCTGCTGTTTCTAGTTCTGAAATAAACCCTTTTTGTAATCTGCAAAACATAAGTAGGCTTTCTACCATAAAGAGGAGACATTTAAGAAAGCTAAGAAAATGTAATTTTTTAAAAAAATTAAAAATGTAACAAAATACACGAGCATTTATACAGCTTTTTCTCTTTTTTTAAACTTAATAGAATGTTTGCTGAACTTCTACCATAAGCTCATGTTGGTGCTGTTACTGATAAGCGAAGAACACCCATATAAACAAACATTCTTGCTGATAAGCGTGTCACTGGCAACCCTTGCTGATATTAGCCAGTGGGTTTTCTTGAAGCCTGGTCTCAATTCTCACCTCCAAACAACGCAGCCAGAAGATCTCGAGCTCCAGATGTTAACAGAGGCTTTTGCAACGTGTAGAGTTTTGTTTGTTTGGGGTTTTCAGGGCGGCTGTTTTTTCCCCCGGGTACAGCCTGTGCGGGACACGGCGTACAGCGGAAACCCGCAGCCTCGTTGCTCTGGAGGAAGTACCTCCTTGTCTTGAGGAAGCGTCTTACTTCACAAGCGGTCTGAAAAATCCCAATTTGTCAGCCTGCGAAGCGGCGAGCCTGCACCCGCTTGCCCCTTACGAAAAGCGCTGCATTTGCCTTTCCCAGAGGGTGAAAGCCGCAGATAGGTGCCCAGCCGCCGGCCAGGCTGCCCAGCAAAGCCCAGCTCTTGGCTCTGAGGCTGCTGCCCAGCAAACACCCAGGGCCATGCCCGTGGAGCTGGGGTCCCCTCCAGCAGCGGTCCTGCAGAGCACAGCCCCCTCCCGCAAGGGGCATGGTGGGCACCACTTCCACGCCCGTCAGCCCCAGGGTGACAAACTGCCACTTGTTGAAGGCTGAGCGTTACCGGCTGCACCAGTGGCTGGTTAACAGGGGTTTTACAAAGCTGTGCTTTCTCAGGCAGCATCAGTGTGCTGCAGAAACAGGCTTTGAGATAAGCTGCTTCTGGCAGCTGAGCATCCCGAAGGCAGCGCTGCTCCCCGGGAAAGGGGGACACCCGGCAAAGACATGGAACAGCCCCTGTGCAAACACTGAGCCTCTGCCCAAAAAATACCTCTTTGGTTGGAGCTTCAAGTTCATCTTTTATGCACCTCTGCAAGGAATCTCACTCTCTGTATGTTGTGCAAGTTCTTTGCAAATCCATGCCCATAATGTTCCACCACCTCTTTCACAGGTTATCCTACATTTAGGTGTGCTCTCCATCCATGGTGACAATTACACAAATTTTGATGTCAAAGTGTAAAAGACTCCTGGTTCAATTTGCCCTAATTACCTAAGAGATGGGGTGCAAGACCTGGAATCAGGGAGAATAAACACTTCTCACCCTGTAATTTCAGCAAAGCGGCTGACTGAGAAAGGTTGTCTATACCTATAGAATTACTTTGGGGAAAAAATTAAAAAGGCAAGTTTTTTCCCTATAGCTGCAGCTCAAAGATTCCACAATGATGTTACTTTTGCTTTTGTTTCGTCACTTTTTCCTCAAGAGCAAAGAGTGGATTTTCTCTGGAACATCAAACATCATCTGCTTATGGGTCAAAGCAGGCAAATCTCAGGCAAACCATAAAAGCTGCCCCAAAGAGTCAAGTACAGTGGTGAAACATGCTGTCACCCGCTTGTACGTGTTGAGACTCTGTAATCAAACACGACTGCCCAAAGCACAACGCAGCTAGACTGAGCCCCTCTGATTCAGCACTGGACTTGGCCTCAGTCACCTCATCAGCATGGCAGGAAAATGATCAGCCAAGAAACCTCTTACCGCCCATACTACTGCTGTGGATGTTGTTTGGTATGAAGGAAAATGAAAGCCACGCTAGTGTCTGATTAATTTATTTTTTTTTTTAGTTTGTATCTCATGCAAATTAGATTAGACAGGCCCATACCTTTTATTTCATATATTTTAATTTCATATATTCCCCATAATTCAGCATGGAGAAATTAATTCTTTCACTGGGTCTAAGTTTCAAATGAAATGCAAAATGTTTTAACAACAGTCTTCCAGATTTTATAGAGTGATAATGTGGCAGTCAACCCTTTGACATTATCTAGTTTTCTTTTAGTTTCTTTCCTCTATGCAGCAAAAGAATGAGGAAAGAGAGTGACGGATAGAGAAGGACAGAAAAAAGGTACTAAAACCTCAGTTTGAACATCTTCCTTAAGAAATGCAAACTTTAAAAAAAAAAGAAAGAAAGCAGCAGAATTTACAACTGGCAGAAATCAAGCCAAGGCTTGCTCCTCCTTGTTTATATTTGGACAGATTGTCTCAATAATTTTTTGAAAGAGAACTCTACATCAGTGAGAACTGCTGCTCGAAATTTGACCCTATCACCTTTACTCACATGTCAAAATTCATTATGAGTAGGACCATATTCATTACTGGGTGTACTGAAAGAGTAACTACTAACAATAGAAAACAGTGGGGGAAATCCAATCCACCATGAACAAAGAATGAAGAAGTGCCAAGACACTGTTTTGAAACAGCAAAGAACAGAATCTTTTCAAAAGATTCAGTTTGAGTCAGCGTGTGCAACAGCCTTGTCAATAAACCAAACCGATTACATAATAAAGCAAAAAAAAATTTCCTTGTTTTTCTCTGCTGCTGCTGTTACTGTAGAGCTAAACAGTTGGGAAAAGTGAAAAAATAAAATGCCTAAGCAATGCTTTTCTATAACAAGAACCCAAAATGTCATCTGCTGTTGTTTTAGAACATGGCCCACTGTGTTTCCTCCTCTGGAAATGTCTCTTCATGATTTTATACCCTTTTTTTCTGCCTTTTTTTTCCTCCTCCTGTGAAAGTAAATACCAAGGAAGTAGTAATTACCAAAGGAGAAGCAGCAAGGACCTAGCAGAAGCACTGCACTAATACAGGTTAGGCTTCCAAGGCACTGGAAGCTCTGAAGTCTCCAGCCAGATCATCCCAGAAGACTTGTAGCCTTCAGCATTTGACCAGGAAAATAAGCTGGTAGAAACCTGCTTGAAATCTGTTAGAGCGGGGTTCTTGCTAACACTGCAATTTGTAAATTATACAATGAGCTGTGTGTCTGATTTGATTTAATTATCTTGCTCCTGTTTACATCTAAGGCTTCCTCCTCATGCGGATCAGCCATTAGCAATGGCTTTGAAACAATGATCTATTATTATGGTTGCTTTTTGGTTTTCACTGTTTAATATTTATTACAGCTTCTCACATGCAAGAAGATATTTCCCTTGCACTAGATTTTAGGGCAGACACTCCTAATTGGCTCACATTTTCTATCCATTCTTTAAACGAAGGATTTTAATAAACCTAGCAGAAAAAGGAGATGTTTCCATGTGCAAACTGTCAAACACAAATGTAAATGAGGCTCATGTTCACAGTCCTGCCCTTTGGCATGAAGAATAACAAAATGTCACACAAAGTTGGGGTTTTTTTCCCACTTCAATACAGTATTTATTGTGCACACTTTTTTTAATCTGCATGTTTTATTGTAACATACTAAATGCCCAGGATAAGCATGCACTACAACCACTTCCGTTGTAGCCTCTCTATTAGACATACGGGTTCTGTAATTCTGTACTGACAATTAAATTTTAATATTGCTCATAAAAATCAATCTGCTAAAGCTGTGTTCCTTTTTCTCAGATATACCTTAGCACAGTTTGGTGAGATACGCTTTTGATTACTGGTGCTGTTACACAGCGCAGACAAGAGTTTGCCTTCCAAAAGCACAGCTCACTGCACTAAATACAGTCAATGCCCATCTAATTCACACAACTAAAATGTGAGCACAAAATAGAGCTACTGCAGAATAGTCCTGTGGAAAAAAAAAACCTAAATTTTTTTTCTAATCCTTTTAGAAAGATAAATACAAGAGGTTAGATATATATACTTATAAACAGCATGTCAGTGTCAATGAAGTAGTCAGAGCCAGTTGCTGTTATTGATCTCACTTTTGCTTATTTTAGAATTTCCTGCTAAGTTCTAGCATATCAGAGGAAGGCTTTCCTAAACTGCTGTAAAAGAAATAAATAGAGAACACGCGTTTTTAGTAGCAGTAGGTGGTATCCTGCTAATTAAAGATCATAAAGTAGGAAGGACAATCTTGTTAATTTCTTACACAACCTGAAAAGAAATAGGAAGTTTCTGTGAGCTGTCAGTGGCAGGGATGCGACCCTTCATCCCACAGATGTTCTCTGTTACTCTTGCCATAGTACTACACACATTTCAGAGCAGTCTGGAGTTTTGCTTGGGCACAAAAATCTCCTCATCTGAACCTGTCTGAAGAATCAGGTGCCCAGGTCATTTGTGGGTGCAATCTATAACCCTTTAAAACTACCTTGATTTGTCAGAATTTAACAGTGGTTGGGAATTTTACCTTAATAACACTGTTTTCCCTAATCGCTTTTCATAATTCCATCACTCAAATCACCCAGAATTTATCTTTCTTTATTTTAATGCTTTAAAAGCACGACACAGTAATTATGTCTGCTTCTGATGGGCTAACATTTGCTTAACATTAACAATAAATATTTGCCAAGATATAAACAGCACTCAACCCCCTGCTCCTGCCCCCAACATATGTTGGTAATAAGGGATAAATAAAAGGTAATTAAAGCCATCACATTTAGCAGTGAGATATTTTTAAATAATCCTTAGCAGTGGGTAGCACATTAGGCAGCTTCACTGGAAATAATGAAGAAATTTAGAAAATACAGCACAAGTACAGAATACAAAAGGCGGAACTTTGTACTGTCTTAACTGTTGCTATAGGTCAGAGAAATAGGGTAATTTTTCCAGTGTTTATACTTACATATATCTCTCTATGGAAATGTCTGTATTGTGGTGTCATATAGACATAACCCAAGTAGCTCTGGTTCATCAGAAACATTTATCCTGCAGTAGCATAGAGCTCAGCATGGGCTAATTCACCCTGCCGAGAAGGGCAAAACAGTAAATGGTGAGAAATAAGCCACTGAAAAATGCAGGCTTTTTCCCCCCTGCTGCTTCAGCTGAGTGGTTCGCACAGCATTTGGCCTCGCATCCAGATGTCCAAGCATCATTCTGCTCTGAGCTCCAGCAACAGCAGTCTGCAAAAGCTTTGAAATCCTAGATGATTTGCCAGGAGAGAAAGGAGGTGGAAAAAATTGGGGTAACAGGGAGCACAAGCTGCAGGGAGAGGACCATGTGAGGAGGCACTTCCAAGTCCACACAGAACATAAAGCAAGGCTCAGGCATTAGGGTAGGGGAATTCCACATCCATTCATCACACAAACCTCTTCCTCTTAGCACGTCTGACAGTTCAATTAAAACCCCTGAATGCTTTTTCTGGCTATTCTTAGCTATTTTCTAAGTTATTCCTGCCTGTAAAAGTCTGGTGTTTCAAGCCTGTTGTTCTAAGACTTAGGACTAAATTAAGTGCTTTTGAAGTAATATGGGAAGGGGGGACATGAGACTTCATCCAAATACTTGGACAGAAGTCAGCTTGCTTAAGCTCAGAAATTCCTGTTACTGGTAGTGGCATAAGTCCCTGGGTTTAAGAAAGCAGGGGTCCATTTTAGGAAACAGCTAGCTTACCGGGGAACTGTGCCCAGAATGTGCACCAGCACTGGAACCGTCACGCAACTTGGTGAGACCAAGCCAGCATCCAGTGTTTGTCTTGACTTTGCTTCAGTGTCAGAGCACCAGCCTGGCAGGTGTTTGCTTAGGGAGAAAGCGTGGCCCTATCCGTAACACATAACCAAGGTCTACAGGCTTATCCTTGTAAGGGCAGGCAGTAAATAATTAGAAGCTGCAGAGCTGTAGCCCTCAAAATAAAACTTCCCGGAAAGTCAATCAGCTTCAGGATGATTTTATCCTTACAACAGCATGAAAACAATTGAACCCTGGACAAGTACTTGGACAAGAAGTACTTGGACAACACATCACAAACTGTTATGTCTTTGTTCGGGCTGAGCCTTGAGTCCAGACTGTACCCACTCTCCCACCTATCCCTATGAGTTAAGTTATTTAAGAAATCTTTGACAGGCATTATCATTCAAGCTTTCAGTCCTGGCAAGACTTTAAAGTCATCATGCACAACTTCTGTGCACATTGTGTAACGCCAAATATGCAAGCAGGGAATAATCATTTACATGTTTGTGCTTCTTTTGAGCCTTGCGCTTCTCCATTCTCCTTGGAAGTGATGCAGACCCTGCCACCCTGCTAGCATTTGTGCTTCACCACATCAGAGTATCTTTGGAAATGTAGGCTGGTTTTGTGCATTGTACAGCGCTCAGCATACAGGAGTTAAACCAACGGTCAGGACAATATTTTAGAGCGTTAGTTGTCTCCTTGCTTCTGGTTTATGACTACTTTGGGTTACAACCCAGCAGGGCACAACTGGCATGCTGAAACCGGCTGTTCAGAGAGCACTGCCCTGCTTGTCTTGTCTCAGATCCAGGGGCTGCTGCCTCTCACATGAGGGTACACAAAGCGCACTTGACCCATTGCTGTGCACCTGCTACTGAACACATTTTCTGTTTCTTTTCCAAGTAACATTGGCCATGGCTCCGAGACATTAATTTGGGCCCTGTGCAGCACCCATGTGTAAAAGCCTGATTCAGAGAAACTGAGGTGTAGCAGGAAGAGTTGTAACCCTTAGTCACAGAAAAAAGTTCACAATTTCCAGCTTTCTGTAGCCTGGTGTTCTCCTGTCCCCTGGATGTGGCTGCACAGTCACAGACCCAGTGACTCTTCCGGAAAAACCTCTGCCTTGGGCTGGGCTATAGATGAAGGAAGTGTTTGGTTTGTTCTAGAAAGGAATTTTGCTAGACAATCTTTTAAAATTATTTCTCATATATATAATCATGACAGATGATAGGATACAAAGAAGATATATTTGTGAGAACTTTTACCTTAGCCTTTTTCTGCTGTGAGATGTTATCATATCACTGTCACTGAAACTAAATACATCAATACTTGTCTAATTCTAAAGTATTGTAGTGGTACCTGTGGCTCCCCTGTGCTCAGTTTGTTTGCCACAGGGGATTTTAGAGAGGAAAATGAATGGATCAGGTGGGACTTCCTGGTAGGGGAGATAATTTTTCCCTTGGGCAAATTAATGATCCTGGTAAAAAAAAGAAAGATCTAGAAACTGGCGAGCATGGTAGAGGGGAAAAAGCTATTAAAGTGAAAGAAGTGGACAGTCTTGTCTACAAAATTACCAAAAAAACTGTTCAGGGAACTAGAGGAAACTAAAGAGTTTACTTCAGTTGAACAAGGTAGGCTAAACCTTGACAAAAGCCATGGTTGAAAATCAGCTTGTCCAGCTTTGCAAGGATACAGTGGGCAAGGAGATATTTATAAACTTTTAAATTTGTATTCTGTCATGTCTAATCACTTCCCCTTTTCTTTTCAAAGGTTACTTGCTTTAGTTTAATAAAAACAGTCCTTTGGACTTCTTAGGGGACTTCAGTTTCAAGAAGAAGGTCTAGTCAGATTCAAAGCCTAAAGCTGCAATGAGATTACCCAAGTTTATAAAAAACATACTTAAGGCTATTCTAGGTAAGAGTCTTCAAACCACCCAAGTGAGTTAAAAGTTCAGGCTCCTCCAAGCTGTGATTCTGGCCAATTCTAGAGCAGTACATTTTTTTTAAATAAAATCTGTTATAGCTCTGGACAATCTTTTAGGTACAGGTCCAGTGAAGGTAGGCTAATCAACCTTTAAGCTCCCGTCTGTGAACAAAAACTGATACTCCTAATTAAATAATTTTGGCCTCTGATCTCAGAAACAGATGAGTTAAGGCAAAACCCTGCAAACAGGTGTGGTTCCATGGACTTCGCAGGGGATTGAAAAATTTACTTCTATGCAAGTGCAGACAATTAAATTTTCAGGGTTATATGAGAAATTAGATAGCCATTTTATTGTCAAGGATTCCCAGTTTAGAAGTACTTTTGCTTGCTTTTTTGTTTGGTAAGTGTAAGAAAGTTACAAGCTGTCATGTACCGAAACCCAGCTTCCTCCATAAAGGATGACTGAATTGTTGTGAGCCTCAAGTCATTCACCAGTTTGAGGGTTTTGTACCTATAACTGCACTGGTTTCCAGAACTGTTTGCAGTCTGTAAATCCCCTGTGATGCAATCCCTCTGAAGATATATGGTAGACATACATTGCTGACATTTTTCTCTACAGTAACCACCAATGAGACTGGGATGAAACTAGCAGGAGCTAAGTTTTATGTAATTGTTCACATTCCTCTCTTCACCTCTCCATTGCACTTTACATCTCTCTTTGTCAATATCTACAGATTCAGTTTGCCTCCTTATGTTTTCCACCATACCGGGTGACCTGCGTCTTTGTACTTTAAGAGACCTGTTAGAAATATACTATGCAGTTTAAACATACTGCTAAGATTAAACTCACTTTGAGAACATTAGCTGAAAGATTTTCAGAAATGAGGGAATGACTGGCCAGCCATATATACCAGCACAAGAGCAAATGTTGAACTGTCTGAAGCAGGGGAACGACAGTGAGCTTTGGAATTTGATTTTAAGCTGAACTCTTGTCTTGTTGGGAGCTCATCTGTTTATAAGTTTTTCTCATTCAACAAGAAAAATGCTTCTCAAAAGGAGAAGAAGGGTGTTAAAGTGTGCAAAGTCATTAACAGTTCCTGTAAAGAAACACAAATTATGGCTTTGGTTTATAATCCTGAAAGAGACAATCAGATGGGAGATAAGGAAAAAACCAAAACAAATAGAAGAGAAAGGTTATCCTGAGATCTCAGCTTATGTCACAGCACAAAGTCATGGTGACATTGAATGTATTAAGAAATGACAAAAGGAAATACTTTTTTAAAACAGCATGTACCTAAATGGTAGAATTTATGTCCTTAGAAGGGATTTTAGACAGATACACTTTAGACAGAATTGCAGCAAATTCAGAGGGGTTACAAAATTATCTGTACAACATAAACCCTCAGAAATATAGAAGGATAATATCCTCTTATTTAGACTGATTTTAAACCACCTAGTCCAGATCGTAATTCGAATTTCAGTTATAAGCCAGTTGAAAGAAGCTGACACCTGCCTCTTATAACCAAAAAGCAGTAATGCTTCAGCCATCATGGCAATTCTTCAGCAAGAATATACATTTTAGAGCATGGTTACTAGAGACCAGGGTAGATAATATACTTGAAATTTAGAGACATATTAGAGGTTTCATTTACAAACATTGACAAAACTTCTTGTGAGACTTCGACCATAACACAGAAAGTAAAAAACAGGGTATATGGCAAACGCCTATCCAAGCCCCTTCCACAAGTCAGCTGCACACAGAGAACGTTCCTACTTCAAACTTTCATGACCTGATGGAGCTGATGCAAATTACACACAGAAATTAAGCAGAGGTGCAGTTACAGACACCTGAATCTCCAACAACTTATTCTTTATTAGAAGACATGAGAACTAATGCATATTTTTAATAGGGCATCACATCTTACTACTTTTCTTAGTAAAGGTATCGTACCAGATACTCATACAGCCTCCACATTTTTCTTTACAGATATGCAGACAGACCACTCTTCCTCTGTTCAAACCCATCCCACACAAATGCCCATCTTGTTACTTTTTTCATTCAAGCTATGTCAATATGCCCTTCATCAGCAACTTCTCTGGTCCTGTTCAAACAGCCTTTCACCTCTTCAGCTGAGGAATAGGGGAATTATTAAGGGAGGAGTAAAAGAACCCCTTCTTGGCAGTCATCTCTTTCACACATTGTTGAGCTATCTGAAAAAAGTTATGCTACTTGGTGGCATTGATACAGACAAATATCATTAAAAATTCACACAATGCCAAAGAGTGCACTGTTCATGCCATACATAAACTCCACTACTTATGAAAACAATCACCAATATGTATACTAGCCTTATCAACACTGCAGCCCATTAGTTTTATACTGTGACATTTTAAGGGGGTTATTGTACAAAATTTATGCATTTGTTTGTAGAATTTTTCATATCTGAAGGAAGGCCCTGTCATAATACTTCTTTTAAAGCACAAAATCCAACACAGCTCAACTAATTTTTTGTTCAGTACAAGTATAAAATGAAGTTTTTTCAGCACAGACATCCTGTTGGCTATTAAGTGTGCCCATGGCATTCTGGTTCAGAATGAAACAGTTGGTCAGACACCACAGTAATGCAAAAATGAGCTGCCTAAAGGAGTGATTAAGCGGAGAGCTAAGATAGCAGGCTTCACAGCTTTTATTCCTTTAACCAGTCTTCCAGCTCTCACATGAAAGCAGCTCCTTAGCAGCACAGCATTGTTCTCAAGCTATTTCTGAGGCTAGGTTAGTACGTAATGACCTTGACTTTAGCAATCTCCAAGTTACTTTTTCCACTACTGCATCCTGGTTTGGAGAAAACAAACCAAGTGATGTGTCTTCTTTCCTCTTTCCTACACTCTGGCTTTGAATGTCCTTTTTGCATAATTAAGAGCAACTTTTAATGTGCTCCTCAAACCAGGAACTAGCATTGATGCTATTTATGAATATCCTTTCAGATATCTCCTTACACTGTTCTCATTGACTGAGCTGGAACAAGCTGCACACTCACTAAGCTTGGAACGATTTCTGGCATTTGCCCACTTTAATAAGATGCTGGAAAAGTTTTATATTGATTTGGGTAAATGAGTTGTACTGAGTAATTTTGCTCTACTTAATCATTTTATCAGAACTTTGGGATTTTCTCTTGTTTTTGAAACAAGACATGGATGTCAACAGCCGACTGTGAAACTGTGGTTCCTGCATAATCATACCATCAGCCCACCGATTGCAATCAGTCTTTATGCTACACACATTTCTTTTGTTTGTTATGAAGAAAAATGGAATAGTCTTGTTTGCCATGTTCTGCAAAAAAATATCTGTGTGTATGGGATGGTATAGAACTATACAGCGCTCCCTGATGGGGCATGAATATCAGAAATGGTCTCCTACTGTGGACCTCAGATACTCTTCTGAGTTGAGAGCCGGTGTCTATTAATGGGACTAAATCTTGGCTAACATCCCTAGACAGCTTGTAGTACCCAGCCTAGCTCATTTAGATCTAAACCAGATATCCCTGCTTATCATGCACTGTACACTTATACACATATACATGTATATACCAGCAATATTACTAACTGCACATATATATGTATATGCATATATTCAAAGACAGATATTGAATTCCAGTTTCTACTTCTCACAGTAATTGCTTTTGTATGCAAAAGCCCACTGTACTGAATTTTGTTCAGTTACAACAGAAAGATGCACACTGTGTCTTCCTCTTTATTAAAGACAGATGGATATTCTCTTGTTTGGGGTCTACCCTGCAAGCATCCTCACAAGAAGTTTTCATAAAAAAACTTTGTACGTGCTTCTGTTACTTTAAAAGAAGTTGTGTGTTTACTCTTTCCCACACATGGAGCATATAATTATGACACAAAGTAAGTAAGCGTAATTGCTATTATCAAAGATTAGCTTCACTAGAAAGAGTAAAAGAGTTTGTTTGTTTTGTTTTTTTTTTTACCAGAGTAAAAGAGGTAGGGAACGAGAACAAAAATATTTATCTATGTGTCTTTCTGCTTAAATTTCAGGTTCTATGAAGATGTATTGTTTTAATCAGGACAGTTTTCTGAGGTTATATATAGCTTTGAAAGGACGGCGTTAATTATTGGCATTACAGCAATGCTCAAATTTGGACCAGTTTGGAATATAACATGTTCAATATTCCAAGAGAAACACTTCAGGAAATATATTTGACAAGTTAATGTAGTAACATTGCTTAGCAGAGAACATGTTTAATCTAAGAGATGGGGGTTTAAGGCTTGGTTTGGTGTTGTGCTTTTTTAAACACAGAAATGCAATGGAAAAGAAACACACTCTTTGCTCACTTCTGCAGCAGTAGCTAATTCTATCCTTTACCCTGGAACTGCAGAGTCTCAGAAAAGAACAAATAATTTACCCACAAGCAGACATGCTCGAGCTGCCTCTGCCAATGCTCAGCCCAGGATGGAACTGTGGAGAAACTGGAACAAAGCCCAGCTGCACGGAAAGTGCTGCATTTCATACGGGTGACATACTTGCTTCATCTCCACCAAACAAGGAATCCCCCTGCCCCTTACTGCATTTGGCTGTACCCATATCCCCTTCTCCAAGTGCAAAAAAATTAAATATAAAACAATATAGGCAGTACAATAGCTATCTCATGCTTTTTTTAAAGGAAAAACTTACAGATCACTGTAGACAAGGCCATATATCTGTGCTGTGCTGTGATGATAGATTCCTCTCAGGATAATTAAAAGCAGGATCACAACAAAAGCTGGAAGCCCCCAACTCAAAAGGAAGTAAAGCAGGTAGCGCCGCTCTGTGTGTTCATCATTCATCACCAGGACGTACCAGAAATTAACAGCCTGAAAAATAATGCACAATATATAATCAGTAGATTTGCTAGATGATTAGCTATTCCCAAAACCAGATCACTCTTGAAAGTCATAATATAGCATATTTCTGTCCCAGCGTATGCGTATATATAAATATTTTTCAACATAAATATTTTGTTCTCATTTTCTTCCCTTAGGTAATCACAAGAGGCTGATTATAAAAGAAGTATGCTTATTTATACCGTGCTTAGATTTGGAATCAGACTATCAGAGAGGAAGAGACACCCTGTTTAGTTGAAAACACTATTTATGCAGTACAAAAATAGCTTTGTGGTGCAAAACATAGCTTTCTTCTTGGACTTCCATACCTTCACAGAAAAGACTGATATATGATACGGCTAAAAGTGATCTATATTGAATCTTTTTGCACTGTTGTTTAGCTCTATGTATCTTCTTGCAGGAAATGCACTAACCTTCAACAGTTTTGACTCTGGAGCAGGTTCAGCAAAAGGCCATGAAGATGATTAATAGACAAGAGAATCTCTTCTATCAGGAGCAGCTGAAAGAGCTGGAGCTGCTCAGCCTGGAGAAGAGGAAGCTCAGGTGGATCTTACCCATGTGTATAGATACCTGATGGGAAGGGGTGATGGAGAGGGAGCCAGACTCTCCTCAGTGGTGCCAATGGCAGGGCAAGAGGCAATGGGCACAAATTAGTATACATGAAATTCCATCTGAACACAAGAAAACGCTTTCTTACTGTGGGGGTGGTCAATGACTGGGCCAAGCTGCCCAGAGGGGTTGTGGAGTCTCTCTCCTTAAAGATAATAAAAATCTAACTGCACATGGTACTGGGCCACCTGCCCTACATGACCCTGCTTGAGCCAGGGTGTTGGACTAGACAGTCTTGGGATCCCCCTACAACTTCAGTGGTTCTGTGATTTTGTGTACTATTTGTACAAAAGTTTGAGAAAAAAATGCAATTAAGTGAATGTAAATTCACATGCATCGCTACAGCAATCTGTGTCATTTTACGAGCAACTCATCATCAAATGGCATAACTAAGAATTTACTACCATATATGAATCAAAATGAAGTGGAATAGTTGAAATCTCTCCAAAGAACTGCTGGTATAAGTAAAGAAACCTTTCCAGTGAACCAAAATACTTAAGAGTTTTGCTTGGATCTTTGCATTTTAAGAGGTTAATAGTAGAAACGCTCTCCTATGTGTTGAGCATTTTTTTTATGCACATGTACACACGCATTACCACTTTCTAATGAGCACCTGAACTATCCATAATAAAACTATGTTTTGCGAAACATTTCTTCACTTTCTCTACTTCAAACATATAGCAGCTACCGCATGTTATATAATTATTTCTGGTATTTACATGGGGAGAATAATGGATTCATTTCTGCCTAGCAGGAATCTAATCCAATCTTGTGCCTCTAGCCTGTCTGGACAGCCAGTAGAGAGAGGGCAGACATCTTCAGGCACTCACTGATCTTTACCCAATCATATTCATCTCTCTCCATTGTCTGCACAGGGGTTTCATACAATAATGTTGACTTACATGCTCAATTTGCAGCTGTCTATTGTTAGGATTGGTAAAATCCATATACAGTGACAAGACAATTGCAAAGTGATTATTTGTGTTTGTGAAATTTTGCAGATTCCCCTTGGCAAAGTGTTTGCCTACCAGTTTGTTCAGGCAGACTGAATTTTCACAATCAAGTACTTAATTAGTGGTTTGTGGATTCCTTATATAAATCTCATCAGTTAATCATCATTACCGTTATTCTTCTGTGATTTATATAGCATGAATATACAATACTTTCTATCATGAATCATAAAGCACATTGCATACGCTAACAACTTGTTTTCAGAGAAAAAATTATTAGTTTAGGAAGCATTTTAAAAGCTCCCTTAGAGATTGACATTTTATAAGTCCAGTGTATGTAATTATATTAATTATACAGTAATTATTATGGCCTTTTTTTGTTTTCATTTCATGATTGGTGCTATTTGAACAAAGACAAAGTTTGTTTTCCTTAAAAGAACACAGGAAAATTCTACCATATAATAGTAACTGTCCTGCTTAGGCTGAAAGAACACAGAAAGACTATTAATTCCTTTGCTGGACATTCACAAGAAGAAAACATTAAAGAGATGAAAAGGGTGTTTGGAAAAAAAAATAAATCCATAATTTGTGGAAGGATTCGGTTGTTCTCTTATAAGGACCTTTTCTCCCTTAACTTTTACATGGAATTGAAAACCCATTCAAGATTCTGTCACCTTATGCCAATAAATATTCTTCAAATTACATGCCCTTGTAGGTCTGACTAGGCTGTGCTTCACTGCGTTTCCAGACAGCAAAATCCTTGAATTGATCTATGCCATTATGCTCAGGGATTGTTGATTCTACTAATTCTGACAAACTGGTGAACATTGTTCGCAGTCAGCCAACTGAGATTGCTTTCTAAGAAATTGTACCTCATGTCCTTGCTCTGTGTTTGTTTAGCCATATTTACCTATCTCACCTCATTTATCACAGAAGAACACTTCAACACCAGTGCTGCAGCAAAGATTTGATGGGGATTGGGTAGTTCATCATCTCCTGTGCAGTGATATTTCTACCTTGATAATTATAAGTTCCTGTCTTCAACCCCTTTTGATGTTCCAAAATTTAATCAATGAAATACAAACAGTGGAGCTAATTTTAGCAAATCCTTTCCTGTTGCCATGTGGTAACAACAACCCAGTTCTACAGAAGAATAAAATATACAGTCCATTTCCCAGCTGCTCAGGTGGAAGAACAAACGTACAAGTTGCGATTGTTCTGATCTGGAACGCAAAACAATTACAAATTTAAATAACACTCTAATGAAACAACATGAACTTCAGCGAAGCTTTTTTCTTTCAGAATGAGGCAATTAATTGACATTACCTTCCCCAAACTGGGGTGCTTTTATTTCTTTTTTTTCTTTACTTATTCATTCATTTGTCTTTAGGATAATCTGTGGATATCCGGTAAATAGTAGCAGCAAAATACTGTAAATAATGTCTTTCCCAGTTCAGTGGGAAAACCTGTTTCCCTTTTTTCTTCTTTTTAGGAATGGCCATAGCTTTCCTTTTCAGAATGATTGCATGTTTTCATATAATTCTTTTTTCAAAGCTGTTAGGCAGTCCATAAATCATTCTTAAAAATAAGCATTAAACTTGTTGTAAGGTAAGTACTTGCCTCACAAGTCTGCAATAAATTTATAGAAAATTTAAGGTGCCATTAAATCCACAAAGGAGGAGGATTTAGATACGGGTGACAGCAAGCTCATGACATTTACTCTGGTTTCCTTATTAAAGTGCCACTTTTGCTGTTGATTTACTCCATTGAAGCAATGGCTCAAAAGTATCCACCTTTTCCCACAATTTTATTCCAAGTCAAAATTGGAAATTGAGAATGGCACAGTTTGAATTTTTTTTTCTCAAAAGAGAGCTTTTAACTTCTTTTGGTAACTTTTTTTTTTTTTTTTAACAAGTTTGAAAATGCTGAAAGAAGAAAATTATTTTTCCTGATAAATGGCTGACATAATAAAGATTTGTCATGGGAAGAACAGCAGAATACAGACAGGCATCCTTACTGTGTGCTCCTAAGATGAAAGTGCAGACCGCATTTGAAAATACAGGCTTTATGCTGTAGTAACATACATTTGTATGAAGGGACATTTGTCAGGATGAAGACTTCTGAATTTCAGACATTAGTATTAGGCAAATATTTCAGGCTAAGCTCTCTCTCTGGGCACAAAGAGACATTTGCACCTTACTTACTCCTTTCCTTCTGCAGTCAAGAAAGCCTCATCCTGAAAAAATTGGGCAGTGGCATCAACGTTCTGCAACTTACAGAATCTCCCTATTAAAGCCAAGAAAGAAGACATTGCAATACAAAGGGACAGGAACAACCAGACAAGCAAGGATGATTTGATGTGGCCTTTGTCTGACTCTGAAAATGGATCAGGTGATCTCTGAGATCCTTTCCATTCCTGCACTTCAGAAGCTGTGTGTGTAGTACAAATACGGGTATCAAATGTAAGCCTACAAATATAAGAAGCTAAAAATGAAAAATAAAAAATAAAAATCAGAATTAAAAGCTATAGATTTGGTTGTTATAACCACTATTAAAATATGATAAAATGATATGTATAATTACTATACCTATCAATATGCAGAAGCTGGAAGGATCTGGACAAAAAGGGAATGAAGTTGTCCTAGAGTCTAGAAAGAGAAGGTATTTGGTCTTGACTACAGAATTGAATGTGTGTATGTCCAACTGTATTGTTAAATCTCTGTTTTCCTGTAGACTTCTGTTGCCTGGAAATGTTGCTCCACCATCTTTTGATCACTCAGCATTTTCTGGATTTTCTCAGTGTTTTGATTCTACATATCTGCACGTATCTGCGTGATGCTTGTACTTCATTATCACATTCACCCATTTCTGTATGCAGTGACCAAGACTGACACTAGCAGATTCATATAAAATGAGTTAGTGATCAAGCATACACACTATACCACACAGCCTCAGAGAGGGCAGAGTGACTGCACGAGTAATACAGAATCTGTTTGCGCATTTTTGCTTTTTCCCAGACAGAAGTATTTAAGTCTCATTTAAGTATAAATAGATTATTAATTCTGCCTTTCAAATCAAGTCATATGTATTAAGTATACCATGCTGAGAAGTGCAAACGTTCATTTCCCAGGCATTTAAATCTGCCATTTACACAGCAGTAGCATCTAGACTTCCCAGATCAGTCTGTTTTTCCCTTAGATCCACAAGCTTTATTAATGCTGTCATGGGGACCAATGCAAGCACAGAGATGTCCCCCAGTACGCCTTTAGTGCCCTGGCATTGCTTCCTCACTCTGCTGTGACAAATAAAAATTCAGGATCTATTCTCAATCAAGAGAAATAAATTGCATCTGAGGGCTGGGTTGATTTACATTTCAGATGTAATTTCTTTCCTCTTGGGTCTTGACTTTCAAGAAATTACTCACAGATGAAGACCTGCACCTACAAAAAGGGACAATCCCCTTCATTCTGAGTTTTATTCCTGGCAGCTCTTGTCAGCTCATGGCTGAGCAGGCTATACAGGATTCCCTCTTGAGCACCTTTGTCCCTTCGGATTTGCATGAAGAGCCTTCATGACTAACACAAGCCTGAGGCTCCACTAAATGCCATGGGATGTGCAAGTTCTTAGGACCCAGCCAAAGTCTGCTCCAACAAAAGTAACAATGGAATTCAACTACAGCCATAAAAATGACCAACTGTTAACAGCCACACAATTTTTTGTCATTGTAAGTGATTAATCCTTGGAAGAGCAAGCATTCAGAATGGGAATCCTTTTGCAACTTAATGTAACACACGTAGGATGGGAAGACAAGAATCAAACACCAAGCAGTCAAAACATGATGAGATATCCCAGTAAAACGTCAACTTTAAAGCATTAATTTGTCTGTCCAAAACAGTAAAGGTTCAGGAGATCTGAAGCATCTTAGGAATGAAGTGAATGAGCAGCAGTGAAGAGGAATCTAATTTACAGCTTACAAAATAATTTAGGTTACTTCTCTATGAGAAAGTCGTAAGCCAAGCTATGTGAAGTACAGCAGGAAAAAATTTGTATTAAGACAGTAGAAAGTTAACGTCCACTGGAAAGATTATTTAATCTTCCTAACTATACATTCGTAAAAAAACCAAGAATAATAAAGAGTGTATTAGTATCACTAGGGTCAGAGCAGTTTAGATGTTTCTACTCCATTTTTACAAGGAGTTGCAGCAGCAGTGTACATGACAAGACTTGTAGCTTGCAAAGACCAAAAGGCACAGTTGAGCTGTTAGAGAGGCTGCTAGGGTTCTTGATGAAAGCAAGCCTGACATAATCCCAGGAAAATGCCAGATACCACATAAATGTCACTGTGAGAGAAAGTTGTATTTAGATATAGCCTAATTTGCAACTCCTTGTTTCGTCTCACAACCTGCATATTGGAGGATTTGTATGGTAATGTGTGGAGCTGCATATATATACAGTTTTGTGCTATAATTAATTTGTTATGGACAAATCCTATTAAAATAACAAAGAAATGGGATATTTCAAACCTTAGGGCCAAATACAAATTTCTTGAGTAGGGCATGATAACATATTTTCAAAATAACCTCACAGCTTGTAATTTCGACTAATTTTCAACTGATAATTTTCCACAAATTTGATGGTTCATGGTCTCTCACGTTATGACAGTTGTTTTTTACACCATTTACTGTTCTATAATATGTCAAAAGAGCAACAGGGCTGATGAAGGGTCCAGAGCACAAGTCCTGTGAGGGGTGGCTGAGGGAACTGGGGGTGTTTAGCCTGGAGAAAAGGAGACTCAGGGGACACCTTACTGCTCTCTGCACCTACCTGAAAGAGGGCTGTAGGCAGGTGGGGGTCAGTCTTTTCACCTAGATAACAAGCACTAGGACTTGAGGAAACAGCCTCAAGTTGTTCCAGGGGAGGTTTCCTTTGGATGTTAGGAAAAATGTCTTCACTAAAAGGGTTGTCAAGCATTGGAACATGCTGTCCGGGAAGGTCTACCATCCCTGGAGGAATTTTAAAGATGCGTAGACATGGTCCTTAGGGACAGGGTTTAGTGGTGGGCTTGGCAGTGCTCGAGCATTGAACAAAGGGGCTCAAAGATCTTAAAGGTCTTTCCCAACCTAAACGATTCTATGATTCTATGAAAATTCTGACAATATTTATGAATGTATATACTCCTTATTGTAATGCAAGTTTATGAAGGTATGTTTGTCATATTATACAAGTCTAATGACTAAAATGCTACTGACTCAAAAAATTACAGTGCCATTTACACTTACATTCACCTGTAAGAGACTGTTTTAAAAGACCAAATAAGAGATGCTTAGAAAAACTATCAACAAAACCAGTTCTTTGGTGTTCTGAGGCAGAGACTTCTACAGGATGAAGTGAGATGCGGAAATTCTTAGAGAGTCCAAATATTTACCCTTGGAGCTGTGACACTCTAGGTTTAATAAAGACCATCTAATGCTTTGACTTTAGTAGCACTGAGTTGCAGAGATACAGTATATGTATGCCTCTCTCTCTCTCTCTCTCTCTATATATATATATAATATATGTGATATAATAGAAGCACAGTCTCAGTTACTTTTGCAGAGGTTTTGGGGAAGGGGTGAGAAAGACTAAGAGACCAACCTGAATAAGCATCCAGCTGAACTGGCAAAGGTAAAGGTAATGGGTAAGAGATGCAAGGGCAGAGCAGCTTTCCTCTGAAAGATGTTGGCTCATGTAAGCAGAGGCCAGAAATGAAATCTGCAGGAAAAAATGAATGCATACATATTGGAATTAAACAAACAAACAAATCAGTAATAACAGTGAGAAAAAAACAAAACCAAAACCAAAAACCACACCTACCTTCAGTTTGGAAGTAAAATACACACTCATTTACCATTCCAGAGACTCAGGATTTAATATTCACCCCAAAGAAGCAACCTTTTAACACTGTCAGCCACAAAACTAGCTTTAAACTTTTTGCAGACAATCTACTATCCCTTACATCTAGATCTGAAAAGACTATCAAGAGACTTAATATTTATTGTTTTATACTGTTCCCTAGACTGCCATGCATACTGGGCACCAGTTTTGTGACTGAGAGTGGAGATTTTCCTCCATGAAATAAAAAGAGACATTATCTTCTGTATTCAGTAAGGCCAGAAATTCTATCAAGTAAATGAACTTAAGAGGCATTTGCTGTCTTCAGACTGTCAGTCATGTAGCAATATTATACCCCACCACATAAGATAGCAATACTAGAAAAAAGGGAGTAAGCATTTCTTCTGTTGCCTAAGAGCAGACCAGGATTTCACGCTTACAAGTCAGATACAAGTTGTTTTCCATGCACACCAGATGTCAAAGGACTACACATTGGCCAGCTAGGTAGCCAATGCATTGTCTAAGGAACAAAGGTATTCCAGCTGTGACCACAATGAACACTGCTAAACAAATTAAAATTAAAACAAATTTAAAATTAAAACACAACTCAGAAACTTTTAGCCCAGTCTTCTGTGGATTTCTTTACAAAGGAAATAGTTGTACAAGCAGACTTCATTAATGAATGGAAGTGTTCACATAAAGAAGGTCTCAATTTACCTACTGAACCAGCTGCAATAACTGACGATTTTTATTTCCCTTTATAAGGAATACTACCATTTTGACCAACAGCCCACTGAGTGGTTAGCAACAGCAATTTGTGGGCTGTGCAGACTGATTTTATGCATATAACATCAGCATATGAGGGGGCAAAGGAAGTTAAAGGATACAAGCAATATGGCATACACCTGGACATTGTATTTACAACAGAAATATATGTATGGTGTTGCATAACCCTTATACAGTCTCTTTACTATAAAAACATCCTTATAGAGGCAGGGTCTGTATATTGATAGATAGACAATGTTATCTGACCATGACATGGGATAATAAGAATAAGCAACTTGCAACAACTGGACTAAAAGCAATTATGAAATGCATTTCATTATCTAAAAATTTCAGTATTTTATGTGGGGTTCATCAGCCTTCTTCTGGGAACAGGCATCTAACCATGGCCAGATAACCATTCAGTTATTAAGAGGTTAACACACAGCTTAATATAGACTGCTATTTGCCAAATTCTGAGACTGCTAAAACAAATGCCATTGTCTGGAGTGGGTTAAACACAATTGAAACCTGTGCGCATTAGCTGCCTTCCATTTAGGGATAAACACAAGAAATGTTTGTGTGAACAGCTCTGTAGCACCAGCCAGCTCAAACAATACCAGCAGTACTTTTCCTAAAACTTGAGCAAATGTTTCTACTTAAAACAAGCAAAATACAACACACATCTGGGTGGCAAGGCTTTATCACTGTTTGTTCTCTGAAGGGTTGTGCATATGTCAAGGGCAGACTGTTAGGCTAGGGACAAAGGGATGAAAACACACAAGCAGACTGGTAGAATCCTGGAAACATGTTTTTATCACCTTCTGGATGGAATGTTGGCTTGAAAGCACTTTGCATCTGTAATTCCTATTGTGTCTAGCCTTTTCCCGTGTTTCAAGAAAAATAACTTTTTTGTATATTAAAAAGAAGTATATCACAATGTCAACAGTTTTCCAACCAAAATAATGTGAAGAGTCCAAATACCTGCTAAGAATGCACACCGTTCACGGATACTGACTTTTGTTGAAAAAGTAAAACAGGAACACTGCTGAAGTAATCACTCATCTAAGAATTCATCGTAATTAATGGCATTACAGTGTTTTAGACATTAAAAAAAAAAGGTTAAAAAGGTAAAAGGCAAAGAAACATTTGTATGTTACTTTCATATACTGGTTATCTTGATTCTTGGGCAGAAAATACAAATGATAATTGGATTATAACACAGAAAACAAATGGCAGGCCTTATTTTGGAATTTGGGAGAAGCAACTGTAGTTTAGCTACGCTGTTCTGACAAATGCTGGCTACTTTGGCACTTAGAGCTTAAAACACAATGCACTGCAATTTAGTAGAAATATGTGGAGCACAGGCCACTGAATAGACCTTTCACTCGTAATATCTGAGGCAGTTAGGGAAACATACAAAAAAGTACCTTCCAAATAAATTGTTCCTTAGACCTAACTACCTCATGTCTTCTGTACTTTGCTTAGTTTTTAACTAGAGTGGGCAATCTTTTGTAATAACAAACCTATTACTTTAAAAAGCAAAATAGGTACCGTATATTGGAATAAGTTGTTCCCTTTTGGAACATTAAATATATATATATATATATATATATATATATATATATATATATATATATATATATAGGATATGTTCCTTTTGATACCAGTTGTTCAGAGCTCTTTTTACAGAGATTGTATGATTTTAAATGCCACTTTTTGAACAATCTTTGTAACCCACCATTTGATTCTATGCTGAGATTATAAAATAATGCTTCTTCCTGGTCCTTGTCAGGGTGATCAGTCCTGACCCAAAATGGTGTAACTAAAGGATAACAAGTGACTTATGTCAGTCAAGTAGCACACTGCTACTTTTGTTAATGTTTGCAGTAGTTCTGTGCCATATTCAAAATTACAGTGATATCGTGTCACTCACAAGCTTCCTCTTGACAAAATGAAAAAATAAAACTTGAAAGATAAGAGATGATAAATTGATGTACTTCTGTTGAAGAGCAAAAAGGGTTTTGACAGGGTTCCCATCTGACAGTCATTTACTCCATTAATTAATCAAAGGATACTGCAATTCCTTTGTAACTCTAAAACTATTACCTAGCAATTACTTGACGGGAATTAGCACCTGGGTATTCAACCTAAGTCATCAACACCAAACTATAAATGAATAAAACCAGATGATTTACAAAACTGCACACTCCTGTATGAAGAAGAGTATGGCTACCTCAGAACATCACTCCTCTGCTAGTGAAGAGCCGCCTCCTAGTTTCCAGCCTGCACTTATTCATGGTCAATTTATATCTGTCTTTTCTTCTGTTGGAAGTCTCTTGGGTTAAACAGGATTTCCTCCTCCTTGGGGTCTGCACTATCCTGAATTCATGGAAAGCAGCAGTATTGTCCATCAGGCTTCATTTTGGAAGGCTAAGCTGACCGCTGCACAGCACAGCACTCCGTAGAGATGCCCAAGTTGGGCTGGACAGCAAAATCAGTTTAGCTCCATGAATACAGAACCTACTTCGATCAATTTAGTTTCTTTCTCCAAGTAATCCTATGTACAGCACTCTGAAATGTATACTCACATGTGCGAAAACCTGCCCTTGTGCAAAACCCTTGGCAGCTTGCACAGCAATTTAATTGTTCTCTATACTGGTGCCACTTTGATTCTGTCCTTCGTGAAAACAGGTACTCAGGGTTGGATGGAGAAGGGTTGCAGACATCGCACAAGATTCTCATCCAACAGTTTTCATACCTCCCTACATACCATAGAAACATTTCTAACATATGGCAATACCTTAGTGATCACCTAGTACACACAGTTCTCATTTCTGGATGACTAACTCTTGCCACAATGTTTTGCTGTTAGCCTACAAGTTATGACTTCTCATGTTGTTCCAGGAAATATCCCTGTATTTCGCATGCCAGCTTTCAGAGATATTCACATCTTTCTACACTATACCCCGCTACCACTTCATTCTGTCTGTGCTTCCCTGCTTTCTGCCATCAGTGCATTTTTCCCAGACATGCTATTTTCTGTTCCACAAACTAGTCCTTTAGAATCAGTGACATACCGCTCTTCATTCACCCCTTTCTCATAGCTGTCTTTTCCCACTAGTCTGTCTCTTCCCACACCTGAGTTCTTGGACTAATCCTCCTCTATTATTATTTTACTAATTATGTGACATATCATGTATTTTACTGCATTTATCTCATCAAAGAAAACTATCAGACTAGTCTGGCACAATCTAAGTATAAACTCATGCGAGTCTTATTGCCCACTTCATTTATCACTACGTCTTTTGATAAAATTATTTTCTAAACTCTTACATGCTTTTGAGATTGAATTAACGGGCCTGCAGTTGCCAAGATATTTTTTTTTAGTATGTATTATTTCCCAGTCACACAGCAGCACTCTGAAATGAAGGATTTGTTAAAAGCACTTGCTACGAGACCTGCAAGGTATCATGCCTTTATTCTCAAAGCTAGAAATGGGGACCTTTTTGTTCCAACCTATGAATGCATCTATCTTTGGGTTCTCCTCCTGCCTCAGTAGCCATAACCTTCAGTCCATGCCACTAAGTCTATTCACCATCTTGCCTTTATCCCAGTGGTGATATTCAACATCACTATCTTCTCTGAAAATATGAAGATTTTAATTTTGTTTGTTTGGAGCCACACTAAATATATTTACTTTTATCACCTCACTGCAATTTTTTACCAGAAATTTTACAGCATTCTCTCTTCATTTATATAACAAAAAGGACATGACAAAAATTCCACACAAGAATTTATACCGCTGTCAACCAAACCAAATGTCCATGGCATATTCAGTGATGCCAGCTATAGGTGGTGTGAGGAAATCAATCAACCTTCTAAACTGTAAAAAGGATTTATTAAAATCTAAGTTCAGAAATAGCAGAGCTAAATTTGGCCTCACTTACAGAAATTTACAGAGAAAACAATGAGGCTAAGTGAGCCTTGCCTTTTGAATAAAAGAGAAAAAGGGAAAAAGGAAAAAGCAGAAGACTGAAGCGATTCCACACCAATCAGGTAAGTAACTGCCAACTGAGGAGTAGGTTGGCTGAATAATAATAATAATTAGATAGATAGATAATAATAGATAATAATAAGAAGTATGTATCAAGAATAAACAAGTGGAATACAGTGTAGTAGCAGTTACAGCTTGCTATGGTTAAGTGCTGCAATGCTTTGATAAGATGGACTTTAAAATGAGGATACAGCACGTGACACATCAAAATGTATCTTCTCTCCACTTCAAACCAAAAGGTGGAAGTACTGAATGTCATCTTTGTCTGTCTTTTTTCTAGAAAGATCAGCTTTCAGGTATCCCAGGTCCCAGAGACCGGGGGTAAAGTTTGGGGCAGGAAAGATGTACCCTTGGTGGAAGAGGATAAGGTCTGAGAATACCTAAGCAAACTGGACCATGGCACCTGATGGGATGCACCCATGAGTGCTGAGGGAGCCGGCAGATGTCGTGAGACCACTTGCAGTAATCTTTGGCCAACCATGGTGACCAGGAGCAGTGCCTAAATACTGGAGGAAAGCAAATGTCACCTGCATCTTCAAGAAGGGCAAAAAGGAGGACCCAGACAACTACCGGTTGCTCAGCCTCACCTCCATCCATGGAAAGGTGATGAAGCAGCTAATCCTGAAAACTATTCGCGGGCACATTAAAGATGAGAAAATCACAATGAGCAGTGAGCATGGCTTCACTGAGGGGAAGTCATGCTTGACCAACCTGATAAACTGCTACAATGAAGTGACTGGCTTGGTAGATGAGGGGAGAGCAGTGGATATTGTCTACTCGGACTTCAGCAAGGCCTTTGACACGGTCTCTCACAAGATCCTCATAGATGAGCTGTTGATTTATGGGCTGGATAAGCAAACAGTGATGTAGGCTGAGAACCAGCTGAATGTCCAGGTCCAGAGGGTGGTAATTACTGCAAAGTCTAGTTGGAGGTCAGTGACTACTGACATGCCACTGGGTCCAGATCTGCTTAACATCTTCACTAATGACCTGGATGACAAGGCAGGGTGTACTCTCCGCACAGTTGCAGATGACATTGAACTGGGAGGAATGGCTGATACACCAGTGGGTCATGCTGCTATCCAGAAGGACCTAGACAGGCTGTAGAAACTGGCAGAGAGGAAGCTCATGAAGGGGAAGCCAAAATCCTGAACTTGAAAAGGAACGACCACCATGCTGGTGGCTACCCAGCTGGACAGCAACTTGCCAGGAAAGGCTCTGGGGGTCCTGCTGGACACCAGGCTTGACATGAGCCTGCCATGTGCCTTTGGCTAACAGCGTTCTGGGATGCAATAGAAGTGTTGGCAGCAGGTTGAGAGAGATGATTGCTCCCCTCTGCTCAGCGCTGCTGAGGCCACACCTGGAGTCCTGTGTCATTCTGGGCTTCCCAGTAAAAGAGAAACAAGGACATAGTTGAAAGAGTCCAGCAAAAAGCCATGAAGACAATTAAGGGACAGCATCTCTCCTACAAGGAATGGCTGAGAGCTGGGACTGTTCAGCCTGGAGAAAAGGACTGGGGGAATCTTATATATCAGGTATGTGTGTGTATACATATATTTATAGATATATTTATTTATTTATATATCACCTGAAGGGCGAGGGCACAGAGGAGGGAGCCAGGTGGCGGTGTCAGTGGTGCCCACTGACAGGACCAGAGGCCATGGGCACACATGGAAACACAGGAGGTTCCCTCTGGACATCAGGAAACACTTTTTCACTTTCAAGGGTGACTGAGCACTGGCACAGGTTGCCCAGAGAGGTCATGGAGTCTCCATCCTTGGGAGGTGATCTAGAAAAAAAACATCTAGACACAGTCCTGGGCAATCGGCTCTGGGTAGCCCTGCTCAAGCAGGGTGCTTGGACAAAATGGTGTCCAGAAGCTCCCTTCCAAGCTAAACCTTCTGTGAATCTGCGGTAAGAGTAATGACCTTAACTGGTCAGACCAGAGTAGACTGGGTCAGTTTTTGAACAATTAGTATATGTACAAAGTTCACATATCTTTTATAGCATTAATATACTATTTGGCCACCGTATGATCAAATCCAAGATTACGCGCAGGAAAATTTAACTATGGGTAAAACTATAAGTCCCTTTGAAGAAACCTATATATCCACCTTTCTCTTAGCTGTTTTTGCTAAAGCATGGTATGGAACACAGTACGGAATATCCCTTTGGTCAGTTGGTGTCAGAGGTCCCAGCCTCTTGTGTACCTCCAGCCTACTGACCTTTGGGCAGTGACATGGGAGGTTGGAGAGGCAGCCTTGTTGCACTGCTCAGCAGTAACCAAAACTTCCATGTGTTACGAACACCATTCTAACCAAAAATACACAGCAGAGCACTACAAGGGCTGCTCCATACCATCCCAGACTGAACACACACTTGCAGTGGTACCCACTGTAAACTGAGCTGTGCACCTTTTCATGAACTCTGTCAAACAGGTAGCTTTGTTTCTCTTCGTTTAACATTTCAAGAGTGATAAAGGCCAATGATTCCAAATAAATACCCAACATATCAGCACTTCCAGTTACTTCTGGATTTAAGACTACGTCTTACCTTCCACCAACTGTTTTGAACTTTTCTGGGAAGTACTATATTAAAGTGGTTGTCATTGTGGCATTCCTTCAAAACCGTTCCATGGACATGCAGTGAAACTAATAAATTAGGAATACTTTGATGAAAGAATATCCCTTTTTCTTTTACTTAAGTAAGATTTTTTTTCCTTGCATTGGCAAACAATATCACATAATCTATTCCTGGTCAGAGAATACGCAACACCCAATGAGGAGGACAGGAATGTTTTTTCTGCTGAAATACATAGGTAATTGATTTACCATGTTGTCCTCGAATTGAGCCAGTCTGTCAAGATTCCTTCCCAAGTTTTCAGCCTGACAATGTAGTAAATAATAAAAAACATTATTTCAGAAAGACCTAAGTGTATCTGATGTGTTATTAGCTACACAACTCCTCCAAAAATACTAGAAAACAGGAACTTTCAGCACTGTTAGTGCAAATGTGAAGTTAAAAAACCCTAAGTGATAAGTAAAATAAAGGGTAGAAGTGAAATAATAAAGCAGTTAAATATGATCAAAACTTGATTTATAATTTTAAGAACTGCAGAAATGTTTTCACAGGGGGAGAAAAAATCTGAGAGTAGTAACCTTTCCCTATTGCAAGCAGTGCTGAAAAGGCAGCATGATGTGCTGCGTGAAGAAAACAAGAAAAAGAACACCTTGCTGCGCTCCAGAGAAAAAAGTTGTGGAGAAGGCTAACCCAAGCAGGTATAAAAGCACCAAGCAGCAGAATAACAAAGTTTAGCTCTGAAAGAGTGCATGGAGCTAGAGTCTGCCACAGCTGCTCAAAACAGTTTCACTTTCTCATCCCAGCAGGAAGCACCTCTGCCTCCTGTGGCTGAGAAGAAGATCCTTCCGCACCAGGACAAACCCACAGAACAAGGGGCCGACTCCTCTAGAATGCTTTAGAGCATGCCAGCAAATAACATGCTCATGTCATGTTTTTGTGATTTCTGTAAATTCCTGTTTCCCAGTATGAACTCACATAGCTTGAGACACTGCCTTCTTCTAGGCAAAACGTCTCCATATATGTCTCACAGAAATTAATCCTAACGGTGGTCATTTCTTTCCTTTTCACATTAAATAAATTTCTTCTCTTATCAATTCTAATATTTTCTTTTAATAAATCAAAATTTTCTTTGTTCTATGTAGGAAAAAGTTTGTCTTCCTTATAGAGCTTGTTTACATGCATTTTGATTAAAAAAACAAAACAAAGCAAAGAGCCCAACCATATGCTGTCACTACACCAAACTAATATCAAAAGAGGATTAGTATCAAAGGCATAACTTGCAGTGCTGTTCCTTTTGTTGGACTTAATTGCAATGAACAGTAACATAGAAAAATAAACACATTAAAAACCCTATGTCCTCACCAAACCACTCTCATCTGCTTTGAATTTACTTTATATGGGTAGAAGAAGGGGTTCCCTCCTCGAACACCGGGATGCTGCTTAATAATAGCGCATATGAATCATACGTTTTGTTACTGCTCGGTAGTAACAGGACAGCACTGATTTAAGCCAAGAGTTCTTGTGTTTTGTGTTCTGATGTTAAGTGCCAGGACAAAAATACCAACAAAGGATGTTCAAAAAATGGGAGAGACCTATGGACACTAACAAAAATTCTAAATCACAGAGAATGTTTCAGAGCACAGAGGAAATTATATAATAATAAAATTATATAATTTAGAAGATTCAAAACACTGTTTAACTGGGTCAAAAGAAAGGTTCCATAACTAACTTTCCATTTATTTTTTTTCTGTATTAATGATGCTAAAATAAGCAGTTGAAGTTCCTTTGTGAATTTACATGAACATTAAATTACTTCACTGGTCACTAAACTGTTTCAGAAATTACCATCATTCAGAGAGGGGTGCTTTATAACTGACAACATAAAAAAAACACATGTGGGTTTAGCTTGATTTCTGCCTTCAGTTAAGCCAGTGAACATATATATTAAAAGAGAAGTACCTTTTGAAGAGCAGCTCCAAAGTCTGACTGTATAATTTTGCATGCATTGTGTATCTTAGAGATATTTTTGTGTTTATGAATTATTTGCTTAAAATATGTTGATTATATGTCACTGTAAACCGGCACTTTAAGAAAAGCCAAAACAGCTAACTGAAATAAAGCCACTTGAAATACTGATGGTATATGTACAAGAGTGACCCATGGCGCTTTTGTGTAAAGATGTTTACACTTTATTAAGCAGCAGCAGAACTGGCAACCATTTCAAGTAGCGATTAGACATCAGCAACCATATGTTGTTCATTTGCGTCCCCCAGCTGAGCAAGACAGCCATTGATCTCATGCTGGGTTCAGTCCCTGCCCTCCTCACTTCCCCTCTTTAGGCTCAGGGACTTATTTTGCTTCCCTGAGCAAGGCAGCAGGCAACCTGAGGGTGTGGGGTGCAGGGCAGGAGGGGGTGAGGCACCGCGATGCTCACAGCTGGCAGAAGCTAGCCACTGGGGAAAGGCTGGGGCAACTCGCACCCTCCGCGGAACAAGCCTGACAAAAGCCTCCTCTAACAGTTTCTCCTCTCTTTCAATCATGCTGTCCCTAACAAAGAATGTGTTGAGTGATTCTCATTGAGAATTTATACTTGATTTTTATTAGACTTTTTCATATAAATAAGGAAAAATAAGGGCTAATAGGCCCTTATGAAGTCCAACCCATTTATTTTATATACAGATTCAGATCAATGTACCCGGCATAGTATCCTTTAAAGACAGTTCCTATTATCACCTCCATTTAGTTCAGGGACAAAGATGCACGTTGCTTTGCCACTCTGAGTCCCACTGCAAGACCCTCAGTAACACAACACTTTTGCTATAATGACGCAAAAAGAAGTGGAAAAGAGCCTCTTTGTAAAACCAGCAAATATCTACAGACTCTTCCAGTTTTAAGTACCCAGAAACAGCTAAGGGCAGTCTGAACATGCCAATTTGGCAGGCCCAAACCAAGCTTTTCCAATAGATGTTGGTTTTCTACAGTAGGATCTGCCTCATAGTTTTCTATCTAGAAGCTCAGAAAATAACCCTGAGCAGAGCTGCCGTGACAGATTAATTGCCTCTAGAGGCTTCTCAAGTGGGATCTCTATGTGCTTAGGGGGTACATTGGGAAAAACTTTTAATAATGTGACTTTTTTCTTCCTCCATTTCTGGATATAGATTTTTCTTAAAGTTCAGGTGTAAGTTTCCAGCAGTTAGCACCCACAAATCTGACAGCATGACCATTTATTACCTCTAAACTGAATTTAGGACTCTCTCCAGGGTCAGTGATATGTGATGTTTGGTAAGTAAAAGTACTGCAAGGGAAGCATGCCTGTTAAATCCTGATGCTTTATGTAAACAGTTGGAAATGGACAATGCCCCATGCCTCTGGCTGATTCCCCCTGCCTGTCAGTGTTTAAGAGGCATTTGGACAATGCCCTTAAAAATATGCTTTAACTATTGGTCAGCCCTGAAGTGATCAGGCAGTTGGACTAGATGATCATTGTAGGTCCCTTCCAACTGGAACTATTCTATTTTTTCTACTCTGTTCTAAAAATAACCTAAAGTCCCTGCAGTCTAGATGCTGGCTGGAGTAATACACAGCCCTCTTTCTACCCACGTGCCTACGGGAGATTTCCCCCCCTGTAGGGATCACAACACGGGGAGGGTAGACTCACCATAAATTGGGGTCTGGATGCCATCAGGGTGTCTCCTTGGTTAATATCTTATATATGGTAGCAGAGGGTCTCCCATGCTTCCTTATATGGCTAGCCAACTGTGAAGGATAACTATTTGTTCTTAAAAAATAAATAAGCAAGATGTAATTACAGACACATTGTGTTTTCTGGCTTTACTATACTTCAGTAGCAAAACTCTGCCCGGAGGTTAGTCCCCTAACACTGGTCTGGAGATCATCTTGAGGGGTTTTTCCTTTTCTTCTTCAGTTAAAATGCACTACATGAAGCAAAGACCACAGTTTAAAACAGTTAAACTGTTAACAGTAACCTGAGTCATGTTTATAGAATTAGTGGCTGCGTAAGCAGCTCAAAAAGCAGGTACGCTAAAAATGTAACCTCTAGCTGAAGGCTGGTGATGGTAGATGGTTATACTTTTCCCCAGTACCTCCGTTGGTAGCCTGCATGCCATCTACACTCTCAAGAAAAAAGCAGAGGTTTACGTGCAGAAAGATCTTCACAGGACTGTGGGATCTCTCTTCATTTACTGTTTAGAAGAGCTACTCTAAGATGAAGTCTGGTATGATATAAAAGAACATTTAATTCAAGTTTTGCCAGAAGCTTTTAACACATAAAGAGAAATTTGCTCAAAACAAACTGAGCATTCTTCAAGGGCTAACAGGTAAGTCCCCTAGTATTTCTATTATTTGTAACCTGTGGTATTAAAGAAATGCTGGCCTTATTTAAATATATGTGACAATTTTTGATTCAGATTCCCTCTAAATGTTAAAATACAGCCCAGAGAATGATGAGTTCAGTGATCAATATAATCTATTGTGATACAGGTATCTTTAACTGCTGCTTTCTCTGCGCAAAGGGCTTCATAATTACAGAGCAGAAGAAGGTTTCCCCCTCTAACAAAAACAGAACGCACAACCTGTGGATTTTGTTGTGCGAATGGAAAGATTGAAGTTTGAACCCACAATAATCAATGTGAATTAGTAAACAGCATAGGCTATAACAAGCAGTAAAGATTTAAGATGATTCCACTTGAAGACAGGACTTTTCAGACGCCTGTAATAAAACCATCATGAGCATGCCAGCTGACATAGGTTATTAAACAGCATTAAATAATCTTTTAGTAGTTGTAGTTTATCTGTTCTGTACAGACCTACCTGATCTGTAAACAAGTGGGGGAAGGAACTGGGTCACTAGCGCTCTGAGCAATCACTTAGATTAAAAACAGACAAAGAAAAATACATTAAATATGCCAAAAAGATAAGGATCCTAGAACTGTGACTAACCTAAAGCAATAACATAGATTAGGTATTAAGTACAACTTTTAGTACGCAAACAGTATTGTAAAAATAAGTTCCGGAGTGTGGTTCAAGTATTTATAGATTTTAGTTATATCCTGCTGCCACGGACTTTGTTCAGGGGTACAAACTGAACTGCTTTCTCAAACACAGAAACCTCCTTATCTAGCTAGAATCTCTGCTCAGTTGTTCCGCCAACATATGAAAATGAACTGCAGACGAAGTCTTTTATTCCTAAAATAACTGTTATTCTAACTGTCTTCACACAAAAATGACTTAAATAAACTGATATTTATTCTGGAATAGAGCATCTGCATATGAAAATAGCCTGAAAAATTACTCTGTAATGCCTCCTTCACTGTTTTGATACTTGGTGACTAGAAGCTGTGGTGAGCGCTAAAGAATATAATGTTTTCTGTAACAGTTTCATATAATTTCTGACATATAATGAGAATGCAGAACACATTAACTTCGTCTCAAGTAAGTGGGTTTGCAGATAGTAGTCAAAACACAGGCTTAGCAAAATTTCTAAAAATACAAAGTGATTCAAGCTTAATCCTTTAAAAGGACCTCTCAGATGTTGTTAAAGAGGCTTGTATTAAAACAGTAATGTAGACATAGGGGTTTGTATTTAAAAAAATAACTAAACACTATCTGTATTTTCTCTAGTAAATTAGTTCCCTGTGCCCAAGGCTGGGTTATGTAGGTTCATATGGTCTAATTCCTGTTTCTTGACGAGAATCTCCCACCAAATGCTAAAGGAATTTGAGCACACAGTTGTATACTGTCATAGTGTCAGCTGCTTTTTGCATGTTTCTTAATTACTTACAATTTGAAAGATTAGTTTTGTAAACTAGTACCAGGGGGCCCTAGGAATAAAGTACATAAATATATTCCATACTTTGGGCACCAGTTCGATCATACTTGTACTTATCACACTTAATAGCTTCAAATGTCTGATATATATTCATGGAACATTAAAACCAGTTTGTTAAGCTGAGAATGGCTATCCCCTTATTCAAAGTAGAATAGAAAGGTTCTCTTTCTGTTTTAAACTCACCTGCTATATTTTCCATCAATACATAAAATTATTTACGTCGTTTATGAAAAAGGTGGGGAAAAATGGGATGTGAGACAGTCTTTTCATTTTACAACACTTCAAATATTTCAAAACCGATCTCTACTTCAAAAATCTTCAAGCTGTGTATAGGAATTAAAGAGGTACTTAATTTGTCATACCCAAAGCACAGCCAATAGCCAGTGAATTGGACTCATCACATCCAGACACAGTGAATTTTAAGCGCTGTAGATGTTCCAAAGCTACAATAGGTAAAACAAGTTGTAGCTTTCAAATGCTGTGATTACAAAGGTGTAGCAGTGTCCTTGTGTTCTCTTATTTATACATTCTCTAGCTAATTCTTTCTAACAGTTTTAATGTTATTTTAATAGTTTTTGGTATTGCTATGCATAATGATCACAGGGTTGACTGGTGACTCATATCCCTCTTGAGAGAAGCTCCAGGCCACAAGCTTGCCTCTCACTTTGTATGGATCCCCTCAGTCCAAAAGTCTCTAAACTGCATCCCTGGGCTTTTACTGAAAACAGAAAAAATATCCAAAATAGCCCTGCTCTATCATACTTGAAAAGGAACAGAAATGCACTCACTAGTAACTCATTTTCATGGAATCTATGGGCTGGACTGGATTTGCAATCCAGTAAAGTAAGCCAGAAAGACAAGAAACAACTCACAGACTCCTGGTTTCATGAGACACAAGTAAACATTCCAGGAGGACGACATCCAATGTCCTGGGGTAGATGGTGAGAGTACAGAGGCAGGGGACTGACTCTTGTCATCCACCAAAAACTGCATTTTAGGTTGGGACATGATAATGCATTTCTGCATCTGGCCCTTTCCTCTGAAGGTGACACATATACTTCAAGCTACTTGTAAAGCCTTCTCCTCGATTGAAATACTGTGTTTTCCTTCCCATGATGATGATGATGTAGAGGCAATGACTTAAGGCAAGTCTCATACCAGATTTAAGGTCAGACTGGCAAATTTATTCCCACAGGATTAGAGTCAGTCATGCAGATGTGGAACAGGCCACACACAACAAAGGGTCTGAAAGTAAAATAGTACTTTGTACATAGTACATAGTAAAAATTACTTCCTGGGTAGAAGTGCCCAGTTAAAAAAAGAAGGCTTACAGTAGCTGCAAGAAATAAACAGAAGAACTTGGAGAAATAAAAGAATCCAGTTTAGGGTTTAGCCTAAATCTGGCAGGGAACATACAGAACAGGCCCTGCACTAAAGGAAATCTTCAGGGTTCAGACAGGAACATTGGGTTTAGAGTATATCTTACTAAAGCAAAAAGGCCTTTCTGTGCCTGGACTGCAAAGAGGCGTGGGACAGACTAACAAGTCTGAATCAGTTCTGCAAATCCCTAAGGAAAAAAGGCAACTGGAAAAAGAGCCAGAACCTATGGCTTCACAGCATGAATTTCTCAAAGCCTCATCTTGGTATGAACGAGGCAGCTCACGGCTACCAGGGAACTTCCAAGTTCTCACCTGAATGAGGAAAAAACCCTATTGCATCAGAGTAAAGCTGAAGTTGTTGTTTGGTCTATTTCTACATCCTGAAGTTGTAGGAATGTATTTTAAAATGAAAGTTCGGACTCCAGAGTATAGTTCTGTCATAAACCATTTCCAAATTGCATGACTTTATATTGCAAAGATTCACCCTCGGGGGCGGGCTGGTAAAAATGGATCTGCACAGGTTTCCTAGCAGTGCCAATCCAAATGGCTGGGCTAATAAGACCACCTAGAGCGAGATCATTATTTGTATCAGCTGTAAGCAGCTTCAAGATTCTTATGATTGCTGGGCATCAGTAGGGAGGCTCTAGTTATGGTTGCTACTTGATTGAAGAGATCTGACAGTGCATGTGAGAGAGGCTGCACTGGACAGCCAGGACAACCTCAGGGAAACCAGGATTGTGTTAACATCCAGCAGAATTTGAACCCAATTTTTTTTTTTTTTTTTGTAATTAACGTGCCTCTGAGGCTAAGCTGTTATGCAATAAATTTTGTTAAATAAATATAATAAATTGTTCCTGTTTTCTTCAGTATTACTTGTTATTCAAAAAGATTAACTTCTGGCCTTGGTGCAGATTCCACTTATTGTGGCAACAGGAAGGAAAAACCTACTGAAGGAAAGGGGGAATAAGGCAGATAATAATTACAAGATGGAGAGTGAATAAGACTCCTCATCTCCCATTTTTGTTTCATTTTTTTCCACATAAAGGCTTAACACCGAGCAACTTCTGTCAGACAGCCATGAGATGCCTCGCCCAGCAAGCGCCTCCACCCCCAACACCTCCTCTCCAGGAGTTTTGCTCCCAGCCACAGCAGCACTGCTTCAGTTCTCAGCAGCTCCTCTGATTATCTGATAGCTGCCAGATACTGCAGAACACCTTTGGATAAGAAGGTCACTACCAAAGGCTTAACAACTGCCTTTTTTAGTGCAAATACTTTAAATTGTTTTATTTTAGTTCTAATGTTACTTATAAATTCTTACGACTTTAGTAGTGAAGAACCACTACCCCCCCAAGACACTTATGTTTAATCCACTGAATCTGCATTTAGTAATTCTAATTACATGATCCACTAACCCTACCTTGTAAGAAAAACAAAGCCCGTTCCCAACTGGGCAGTAACTTTTGAACCATCTTCTGTTTCATTGTGTCAGAGTGAAACCAGAAAAAGTTACTGGAAAAAATTTGAGTTAATTTCCAAACTAACCTCCTTGCACAAAATTTGCTTTTAGACAAGAAAGTATTTCACAGGTGATTAAGATGCTATGGAATTTTTAAGTTCAAAAATAATGTTGTCTACTTAGTTGTCTTTACTTACTACTCTAGAAGGTAGTTCTAGAGCAGTAAAAAAAACTTGTCACATACAATCACCATGCCTTTTTTTTTTTTTTTAATAGTAAAACTGATATCCAGACCATTCTATGTACCACTAGTTGACCGACAAAAGAGGCTGCAAGAACAGAAAATGTTCTATGATTTTGCAGGATATACACTGTCTAATGCAGTGCAATGGAGAATTCTCTTTACATGATAACTTGGGTACAGCATTCAAAATGAGAGGAATAAATATCCATGGCTTAGTATTTTTTTCTGGGAGTTTTTAAACACTGAATATGCTCCTGCCAATCATAGCACAGAGACCAATCTTGTCCTGGTAGGACAGAGTCAAACAACTTCAGATGTACGTTCTTTAAAAAGAGCTGTTTGTGAGCTGATAGCTGCCTAGCCCAGTTTACATTCCATCCCTGAGGTGACTGCAGCTCCTCTGCAGCTCTGTCGCTGTAAAACTGAGAGCTGTTTACATTTAGCAGGCCTAAAACAATGAATATTTCTCACGGATGTTTGGTAATTCTGCAGGCAAAAAGAGCAGAGACAGAAAACAGAGTTCTGAAAACCAGCTTGGTGGAGTGCAAGCTTAAATCTCATGCTCAAGGAAAACAGGCTGAGCAGAATGGCTTTGTGTATGGATGCTTATATAAGGAAGCAAATACCTTCTCTGCTTAACTGATAGTTCTAAAGCAATTAATCACCAATTTACTTTCAAGATGGAACAAAAGCACTTTTTCTACAGCCCCTTTTTTTTCTAGGGACATGGTATTATCTTCCTTACCCTTGATTGCAATACAAGCCAGACACAAAGAATGTTTTTCTTAAACAGTCACACATCTCCAACCTGTCTCCTTTTAGAGATTGTTTCTGTATTTAGTCTCAACATTTCACTTGTTCCTATCAACAAGGATGTTAACAACAGGGATGTTTTTGCTGTGACCAGGTGTTTCAAGGCCTTCCTATGCTCAACTATACTAATAATAGCAAATGCCCTCCTCAGACCCCTCCCATGTGATAAATTAATCAACACCAGAAGTTCAAATGTGAATAAAGTGGCTTATGCACATTAATTTATTAACCAAGATTACCTCATCACCATGTTTTACTTTTCTGTTTCTTCTTAATATGTTCATGTAGTCAATTGCTATCACTGAAATATCATCTGAACTCAAAACTTGCATTGATTCTGTGCCACCTACATACTGCATTTGGGGATGTGCTTGCATTTGCTTGCATTTGCTTCTTGACAGCAAAGAAAATCGGATTTTGTCATTTCAAGGAAAACAACGTAATTTCCTTAGTTCACCTCCTCTGTGCCAGCACCTTCCCGTGCTCTCCCTCTCTGCACCTCCCCATTCTGCTGCCCACCTCCAAAGGCTATGCCTGCAAAATTGTGTCCCCAGGCCCCCTGGCACAGCAAGGACAGACCTTCTGCCATGCACGACCATTACCCATGTTGCATAAGATCAGTTTTAATTTGTATTGTATCTTGCTCACAGATGTGATTTCATCTGTCTTATGCTTTCAGTCAGCTGAATATGAGCTCGCCCCAGATCAAAAGCTGTATAGTTTGGCTAACATTGTGTAGTACTTGAGAAAGTTAAGTCTTGCTGAGAGGCTGAGTCCCACATTAGTTTGAACACAAAGCAACTCTAACTGCAGCTGAACGTTTTTTGTTCAGGGCTGGCCTCAGTCCAGCTTGAAGCATGAGAAGTGTACGTTTATGTCTGCCAGGAAAGGACTACGCAGGCATATTCTTGACCTCCAAGGCCTGAAGAATAAAATGTCACTGTATAAGATTAGGGTCACAGGCATGGGTTTTTGGTTTTTTTTGCATTGCACAGCCTCTTGGATGGAAATTCAGGGAAAAGCATTAGGCAAGAAAGAAGGTCCCTCTCAAAATCTCCCAGCAATTGCAGGCTGCCACTATGGCCCCTTTGGGTCACTGGCAACTTACAAAATTTGCAGTGAAGCAAAGACATTCAGTGACATAGTAAATTTGTGTAAACCATCTAATGAGCAAAAAAATGCAAAAGTCTGAGGACACCATCCCCTTCTTCAGTTCTTCATCACTAAAAATGTTTGCATATTAGACCTACCTAGTTTCTCCAACTGTATTAGTTGGTGTAATAAAAGATATCTAATCCTAAAAATTTTGCTGTGAGCAAACTGCAGCTACAGCAGTATTACTACATGAATCATGCTATGATTTAGCGTATCCTTATGAACATCTATATCTCTGCTTTTCATTTGACTGGATGTAAGTGTACAGCAAGAGAATACAGAATCTGGCAAATAGATTAAAACCTCAGGTGTACAGTTTATGCCAGGCTGAACCTTTCCTACACAGACCCAGTAGCCTGACTGCAGATTTTCCTCTGCTTTCCTAATTTGCACATAGCCAGCAACCAAGCTCAGAATCTTACTTGAAAGCAAAATGAATGGAATTGAAAAACAGAAGTTCTACCTTTCACTCCATGTGATTAGTCATTTTAATCTTTTTTATTACAAAGTAGTAATTAATACTAAAAAAAAAAAAAAAACCAAAACCCCAAAACCTATGTTTTACAGCGGTTTTGTGTCTGCAGTGCAAATTTTGTACCTAAGGGTACAAAAATTAGTATCCGTACAGAACAAACAAGCCCAAAATTTTGTGAATACTTTTTTCTCTCCAGTCTCAATCCTGTTTACTTAATACTTTGCTTTCTGGTTTCTGTAGCATATTGCTACTATTGTGAATGCTCAAAATACAGCATTAATTCAAAACGGTTTAGAGACTGTAATATAGGATTCCCTCTCACTCCCTCCTTAGGTAAATTAATTGTAAAGAAAGTCCACACAGAATAGGTACAAAACCCCCACATGAATGAATTTTAAGAAAAGTCAGTCTTTTGAGCATTCCTGCTGGCCCGTGGGTAAAGACTGCCTCTCAGTGGGCATATCTGTTCAGCCTGAAAGTGAAAGTCATCTAATTAAGTGGAAATCCCCCATCATCATACGTGTTTTACTGTTTTTTTCACTGTCTAAATTGAACACATGTGAAAGGAGATTGTCATCAAGCACTTCCCAAGAAATGCAGCAAGTTGTACGATTTACTATACTTTTGCATATTATCGTCACTGGAATTCCTATACTGAAAATAAGGGAGGCCTTTCTGGGAATAGAAAGGACTTTTTGTTCAGCTGCACACATTAAAAGTTCTTCATATTAAAATTTACTTTGGCTAATTTATAACTGATGTTCTCTCTCTCTCCCCTGCCCCCACACGCCGCACCACCACCACCCCCCGCAAAAAAAAAAAAAGAAAAAAAAAAGATGGATGTCAACAGAGGTCTTGATAAAGGTCCTATACTTATCATTTTACCAGGAGCATCAACTCCTTGTCCTGTAACCAAGACCATGGGTAAACAGCACTGCTCTGCTCTCGAAATCCCTAACTTGCACCAAATCTCTTTAAAACAGAATTAAGGAACATTTGCTTTGTCCAGAAAGTAGAAAACTAAAATTCAAAAAATTCCACCCCTCAGGATTTGATATATAAATGAAAAACACAAGGCAATCACTTCTCTAATACTCTGATGGTAATGAGTATTTGAAAACAAAAGACAATTCTGAAGAGATTATTATTCTGAGCAAGCTAAAGACCAAGCAACTGTTTTTACCTTTGATAGCATACTGTGCTATTTGACAGAGCAATATATGTTATTTCCTGTTGAAGTAAGCAGTCAACAGTTAATGCCATAAAACTGAGATGGAAATTAGTATGCTTTTATAAATACATTGGCATTTGTCCTGTGTTCATTTTGTCTCTGAATTATGATTTTTGTTTATCATGTTTTTCTTACACTAATGTCTATCTCTGCTCCAATAATGCAGAGACTTGCAGACTTTCATTATGTTATCTTCAATCTCATAAACCATCTTACTCTCAGTAGGCAATTTTGCAAATATCTACCTTCATTCAAAGTGGCTTTTGTTTTTCATTATATTTAAACAACACTGCAGAACACACCAAACAAAACCAATACTGCTGTTTGCTTTGGGCTCTGACTAAATGATGCAGGGAGAGATGGTTGGCACAGAGGTGGGAGAGGGGAAGAGACATTAAGAAAAAGGTTAAGGGTGAAATAAAGTTGCAGAGGATCAGAGGAATGTTAAATTAAGAGTCTGCAATACAGCATTTTTAGAAAGTTTGAATCTGAGAAGAAAAGTCACGGTTTACACTCCTCAGGAAGATAAAATCCTTGAAGCCCCCCTGTTTTCTTGAAAACCAGCTCTTTCTAGGCTCAAGTCTTGTGACTGCAAGACATGTCTTTGAAATGGAGGCTGCTTGTATTCTTTGTACAGGATGGACATAACCAGTTTATGAACTGGCATATCCCAGGAGGTTAGCAAGCCAGAATACTTGGAAGAAGAACATATTTTTAGCATATACTCACATTAAGACATTGCTGCACAGTGCAATCTCAAGCTCTATGCTCCAAGAGCAATCAAACAGGTTTCCATTTCTTCTGTTCTTCTGAAACCTCTTTCCTCTAGGCCTGAACTGACTCTAACAAAGGAATTCAGTCAGACGAGTGAGCCATGAGTCACAGGGGAAGCTGACTTGAAAATGAGTATTCTCTGGCTTCCCCTTTTCTCTCCCTTTTCACACCACCTTCCCTGACTTAAAGTTCTTGATTTCTTTTCTTCCTGATATCCAGCCTAACAACCAAAACATTTCATTTAAAATTATCTTTAGGAATGGAAGAAAAATACATGGAAGAATAAAACCACCACCTGGAAATACAGGAAGAGGCTACAAAGAAAGAAGCCAGAAGTCACTTCAGATGACGCAGAGGATTAATATTATTCATGCTTGAAGGAACCACACAAAAAAGGTTACTCAGCCCTTAAAAGCTATGACAATACTCAGAAGCAGTACCATTGCATGCAACAAGTTAGCATTTGAGTTGTGACAGTTACTTTCCATGTCTAAATCAACCTAGTCTGTTGTTAAATTGACTGTCCTCCAAGAGGATAAGCTTGTTTGCAACGTGACAGGGTGTTCAAAACTCTGCTGCAGCTCAGTTAAAACATGGCACATTCCCTCTTCCCTCAAAACCATTATTAATTAATTATTAGTTGAGTGATAATCGTTAAAGTTTTAACTCCCAATATGTTTTTCTGCTTTGACAGAATAACGTTGCAGGACAGCTTAAGTCACAACATTGCCATGCTGATCGCAGCAGTGAGACTGCACTTGGCACCTATGCTCACCAGAGACATGCCAGTCTTTGTACGTAGAGGCTCGACAGTATTTTTGTTTGGGAATGTTCAGTGCTTTCCATGGGAATGAACTGCCAAGTATCAGCCAAATTAAAAAATTCTACACTTGTCTTAAAATATTTCTGCTAGATAATCAGACAGCTGTGTAATGAAATGTATTTTAAACCAGGTATAGAAGCAATATTATTAGATTTATTCAGCCACTACGTTTAGATGTTTTTCACATTATTCACATCATTGCAGAGAATTAATTCACAGCTGCAGTCTGGTATGTCAGTTTTGAGATGCTGTAATAAATGTGTTACAAGTGCCACCATACAAATACCTTACATGCTTTTAATGAAAACTTTTATTTTCTTTCCTTTTCAGTTTTAATATCCTTTTATGTGTGATTTAAAGTAAGGAAAAGTTGCATAGAGCTATTACAAAGGACTTTGGTACCGTTTGCAAGCAGAAGGTGGAAGTAACAAGACTACTGACTGCTGGGAGACAGCACTTTTCAAAAGAGTGGGCACTGGGTCTCAGTAGGTGGTGCTGTGGGTAGAAAATACTACTCCAGCTGTCAGCAACAGACAGGAATTAATTCAGCTAAAAAGAGATTCAAGAATAAAGTTTATAAGTAATTGGTATAAATTCAAATATCTGAAGTATATATGCAGGAGGGAGGAGAAGAAAAAGTATGTGTTCCACTGCATTATCTTCCATTTCTCTCAATGATGAAACTGAAATGAATGCTGCATTAAAAAAAAATAAAATATCATGGAGGTATTAGCGCTGACAATTTCAGTATTAGATGGCTAATATATAACCTTATGCAAGCGTGACTTTCAAAGCAATTGCTCCTACCAGTACAACGTATTGTTAAAGACAGACAAAACTTGGTTTTTTTCTGCCTGAAGATGCAGGCTTTGTGGTCAAAGAAAACCTCCCTCCCTGGGTACACAGGCATGTTTTCCTAATGTGCACTGAACACAGGTATCAAATTAGGAAGTGAAATGATAAGAGCAAATGGTGTCATCAGTGCCAGATGAGTTTATCCCACCCACAATTTCAGTTATGCGTGAAATTCTTAAATTCCAGAGAAGATTTGCATAAAGTATGATTAGTTTATAAACACACTGTTGACTTTGAATATGGCTTTTGCTTATAGATCTACAAAATACAACTCATAGGTCCACTGCCTCTAACACAAGCCAATATAAACATTAGATTCCTGACCAGTGCTTCCTACTGCAGGGATGAAACAGTCACCACTCACTGAAGAACAGAGAGTTGTTTGGTGTGACAGTGAGCACAATCTACTCAGTTTTAACCTCTGTGGTGCTGTGTGACCTGCAAATAAGTCTTAAATAGTCAATGTTCAACAAAACTCCATTTTGTCCCTGCCCTCATCCTAGTAAATTATAATTGTTCTTTTATTTAAGGACGAGAAAAGTGGAAGTGCTCCTCCTGAATCCAGCATAAGCTAAACATTCACAGTTTCTAATAGTTACATATGAAGTTCCTATGGAGAAATGTTTTTCAGGGTAATCTGAAAACTATTTTCATAATTTTGTACAGTCTCATATTGGCATTTAATCTGTCTGGAGACAGAAGACTATGGCTGTTCCACTCATGAACTACCTCAGGTCATCGCTGAAGCTGAACATATGGTTAGTTCTTAAGATACATAAATTTACTGAAGTAGTTTGTATTTGGGGGGAGTTTTTTTCATTCCAGTGTACATAACAGAAAAACAAGAGGCTATCTGCAAAATTCTGTTTGTGCAAGAGGCTATCTGCAAAATTCTGTTTGTGAACATAAAATAATGCTCCTAAAAATAATTTCCTCCTCTCCCTTTTGCCCCCTGATCCTTCTCTGGATAACGGCAAAGCTACCAACGGAACTACTGGAATCGATCTCCCCTCCTTCTGTTCCATCTGATAAGAAAAAGGAAAAGTCTCCTTTCCTGTGGAAAAAGGATTAAAGCTTCTGGCTCCAGTATAATTTACATCTCCCTAAGGTGTTCAGCTACTGTCCTCACTCCTTTGTAAATTTACACATTGAAGCAAGAGGACATGTTTCTATGTAAGCACTGCAAGGGCCACTATAGGAAAAGCCTTTCTGACTTTATGGTTTCACCCCCTTACTCAAGGGAGAGATTTTTCAAGAAAATAATTCATTGTTTGAGTGCAGATTAATGGCATTGTTAATTTATAGAAAGGCATCATCAATAGTTTAAGAACTTTTTACTTACCCTGGTCAATCAGTAACAGATAAAGCACATTATGAGGGGGAACTGTGTAAGTGATTAATTCCAAATCTCACATAAACTTCTAAGTAGCACATGGAAAATTACAAGGTGTCTGCCCTGCGGTAAGAACTTAGCATCCTATCTACCATGGAAAAATCTAGGAAAATGGACAAGGAAATGAGAGAGGACTCTGCAGACACGCAGAATGTTTAACACTTTCAAGTAAACTGTTTTAAGAAACATAAAAAAAATAATAATAAGCATATTTACATTTACCTATATTAAATTTAAAAGTGGGTGCTATTATTGAAGGAACTTTGTTTAAACATTAACATCTTAACCTAACAATGAATATATAACATGATCAAGAAGAATACTGCTTACTCAAATACCAGCCCCAAACAACCCTTCACAGACTTGAATTTCAGCAAGTTACTCTCAGGCAGTGGAACTGCTTTAACAGAAAATTCAACAGAGCATTTCAGCTGTTGTCAATGGGAAGCTCTTAGAGATTAAGGTAGAAATGCCTCCTCAGAGTGGAATCTTTCAAAGAAAATTCTAATAGCTAGAGGACTAAGTTTCTGGAAAAGCAACTCAGAATGCAGGATAGATCTTAACTTTGGTTAGCATCTCAAAGACCTCATCAATCAAGGGATAATAGGATAACCAAAGGATTATAGAACTGTTAGACAAGATTTAGATTTTTTTTCACTCAGAATATGCTTATGTTTTGATTCTTTTCACATTGGAGTAAACAGAGCACTGGACTGGGACTGAAGGGCCCTAATTTTGGATCCTGACTCTGCCCCATCCTAACGTACTCACAGAGAAGTAAGGACGCTTCTCTTCTCTCACTTTCTCTATCTACAACACAGAGATTTCAAATATTTTTTTAAGCACTTTGCGACAGGCTGTGAAAAAATGACACATAAGTATTACATGCTGTTGCAATGCTTATTTTTAAAACCATCTGTCACTAGAAAGAATAAAAGAGAAGTTGTCATGCTTGAACCATGCAGCTGCATTTCAGACCTCTACTGACCTAAGGCTACAAAGATTAATAAGTAATACCATAATTATGAATGGTGGTTAAACAGCAATCTAGATTCCAAAGCCAAAATATACAGTTCTCTTTCATGTATATAAACTTGCCCCAAATTAAACAAACTAGCTTCAAAGGTCTACAAGACCAGAACTGAACTCTGCTACCTTTGCAGGCCACTTTATTTGAGAACACTGTCCTTGATGTGTTAAAGTTCACTGGGCTACATTCACACTGTTTGTTATTAAACATTAAATCTGATTCTGTGTAAAAAAATATTCTTTTTCTGGAATGTTACAACCTGTGCCAGAAGCTTACAATTTACAGCTCTACTGACACCATTTGAAACATCAGCCTATAAAAAGACTTAGAGTAGTATTTTCTAGCGGTGTTTTCACTTGTGTTTTCCCTACCATAGCAATCAGAAGACATCAAGGCCCTTCCACACTGGGATGTTTTCATCTGCCAGGCTCAGTTTCATCATATTATTTGACTCAGGAGACACCCAGCTGGCAGAAACTTTTTATGCCAACACGTATGATCTTTTTTTTTTTTTTTTGCCTAGAGGAGTTTTGACTATCTTTCCTATAGTCCCCTAGGCATCACTGCAAAAAGTCTATATATATACCACAGCAATATCAACAAAAAGGTATTAATGTCATGAGTCATGTCCACTATGAGAGAATAACGTTAAATTGCAGCAGAGGCTTTACTTGCGGAAGCTTTACTTGTGGAAGCTTTACTTGTGGAAGCTTTACTTGCAGAAGCTTTACTTGTGGAAGCTTTACTTGTGGAAGCCTTACTTGTGGAAGATGTGTTGTATGAACTTCATCCCAGGACTTCCTAGTACACCTCTAGAACTACTCATTACAGCATTCTCAGTTCACACATTTTGAAGCTGCAAGGTATACAGTAGAGTAGGGATTGATAGGGGCTGCAGAAGGAACGGTAAAACACTACAAGAGGATCTTGGAGAGAAGGTAGAGAAGTGACCCGTTTTGGTGGTCAGAGTGTTGTTAGCATTGGTGTCCCTACCTTATGGGTTCCCCTTGCTGAGCAGTATCAGCAGCCTGAAAGGCTCAAGCATGGTTGTCTTGTGTCGTTGCTGTTTGGCTCTCTACAACTCTGTAGAGTAAGGATGTTGGAATATTCTTTACTTTTCTTTTGCTATCATGAGAAAAGTACCTTAACAAACCACAATATACATGATCCGTTAGTACATGATCTAAGTGCAATAGGTAAATATTTGAGAACTTTCTATAAAGATACTTCCTATACAGTTTGCCAACTCTGCATTTCCAATGGCTGGTCTGGATCAATATACCAAGTTCCATGCATCAGAAACTTAGACTGAAATTAAAATTTTGAGCACAGTATTTCTATTTTGGTGTAACATCACCTGCCAATGAGAAAATTATTAACTAAAATTCTTCCAGAGAGTCCTGTTGTTAACCTAGAAATTTCTCGTGGAGGAAATTAAGTTAAGCTGATGTTATTCTGCAGAATGATTATTCAAGGGCAACACAGCGGTTGTGTTAGATATCTGACATGGAAGCTGTTGTGCCCTAATGGCCATTTATGTGGGTGAATCATATTGAGCAGACAGATTCTAATTATTCAACAAGACCAGAAAAGGCAAGTGAGCAGGAGATTCTTCCTTTAAAAATCTATGGTACTGTATTTTGGGTTGAGGGGCCAGAATGTATCTAAGTAAAACTTGATTCATTATCTAGTTATGTTCTTTATTACTAAGCCAAAGATACTAACTGCTGCCTACTGCTTCCCCCCATGTTTTGATAATTCCTCTCTTTCTCTAGCAGGTTGACTCACAGAAAGATGTCCTCTTCCAAGAAAACACTGACATACTGTATCTTCACCTGACTTGGAATCTCTGTTTTTCCATTGCTATGAATCTCTATTTCGCTGCTTTTAAATCTCTGGTTTCACTGTGATTTTCTATGGTTTCACCAAACCTGAATAAATGTGTAACACAAGCAAACTTTATTTCCCTGGTATAGATAGAGTTTATACATAACAGAAATGTCAATGCATAGCGGAGACACATCCTTCTTTCTACTGGTGTTTCATAGTTCTAACATTGTGAGCAACCATCAGATTTGTAATCTCTTCTAAAATGATGTAAGCTTTTTGAGCATGATCACAAATTCATTGAAAAATGAGGTCTGTTGAGAATCAAAATACTTCATCCTTTTCAATTACCCTGGTAAATGAAAAAAAAAATAATGTTCAAAATCCCTCCCATTTCTGCTTGTTTGTGTGATTAAAGCAGGAAAGTACAATTTACTTCTTATTTAAAGTTTCCCTTTATATTTCTTTCTTAATATTACATTTGGGAACATAAGCCAGGATCACACAGGAGATACCCATAAAGCAGCACCTCTCAGCTGCACAGGAAGGATTGATGGCATACTTGCCAAAGAAGCCAAAATGGGATTCTGTATGTTCTTTGTGAACAAGATTTCCTACATTTCTCCTGACTTCCAACAGAAACAGTTACTATTTGGTATTTGGAATTTGTAAAAAAAAGAAACAACAACACCCTTGATGATACTTATACAAAGCCAAGGAAAAATATCATCGTGGGCATACTTTGCCATCAAACGTGATATTCCCAGGTGTTTAGTAAACCATTATTATTCTACACTGTTTCTGTTTCCCGGGAAACACAGTAAGAACAAACGCAAAGTAGACCTCATCATGAACTCTGGAAAGATAGAAAGGTGACTTGCCTACACGCCCAACACGTGACTGCTGAATGAGAATGCTTGGGTCTGGAAATGCTGGCACATAGCTGTATTTACTGAGAATGGAAAAAAGTTATTAAAGCCAACACACAACTTCCAACCTCTCTGCCTGTGAACGATTATCTAAGATGCTCTTTTTAATTACTTTTTTTTCCTTTTGAAAACTGAACTATTCCTGGCTACAAAACTTACTCCATGCTCCATTTTTATCTCTCTCTGGAGTGTTTGCAATGAAAGTATGACAAAAAGGTTAGCCTCTGAACTGCCTGTTTGTTTGACCCACTCTAGGATTAGGTAACTCCTTTCCTAAGGAGTGAAAGCACTACTGTTGTGCAAAAGGATAGTGTCCTGATAGTACTTTGTTTTGTTGATGAAAAGGCCCAGTAACAGGCATACATCATACCCTCAAAAGCACTACATTTTATATAAATAAATAAAGACCACACTTGGTAACACTGGCAGCCTGAACACACTTGTGTTTTGTTTGCAGATCCCTGCTTGTACCTGCCCAAACATGGGCAAATTTCTGACTGACTCTTTCTATTTGATCCATATATCTAAGACACTGGACTTAGACCTATTAAGGTTCATCAAAAGCACCAGGGACCAAAAGTTCGTCAAAAGCACTAGCATGGCAAGAACAACATAACCAGAAATATTTGACAATACTTGACAAAAGGGGTTGGACAGACAACATTCAGTCTACTACACAGACTTCATTTGCCTACTGCCAGTACACCCCAAAGTGTAACGATCTGAGGCACATAACTCAGAAAACAAAAACAGCAAATGACTTTGCCTGTTGGATAGTTCAAATTGGGTTCACAACTGCAAAACCAACATCACAACAACATATTGCTTCTGTTGTAGTGAAGAAATGCACCTTCCCAGAAAGATCAGTTTTTCTCATTGGTGAAAGACAAGCTGAAACATACTGCTGTTAACAGTTTAGTGCTCCTGTCTACCACTGTCACCAATGTTATCACACCTAATCCTCAATAATGGGTTTTGTTTACTATTTCTGACTGGACAAACAGAGCATTAATGATAATCATCCACACTTCTGTAAAATTCCACATACTGGGATTTTCCATCAGTGAAATATTTAATCATAAAATTATTTGTCAAAATGAACACTTAAGCTATAGCTGGCAAGAAAGAAAAAAATCTATGCAAATATAAATTAATCCCTCCCGTGGGATATTTAGTATTCTAGATCAGCTAGGACACAGCAGACAAAGGTACAAACATCTAGGTCTTTCTCAGTAAACAGCACTAATTCATCTGACTACAGGTAGGTGACTACACAAATAATGAGCCACAAAACTCTTTATGCAGAGTTGAACAGCTTAACCTCAGAGATGGAGAGAGGCTTAAGCTGTATATGTCAGTTGCATAACCAGCACTAAAGAACAATTTTTCCCACAAAATCTTAAACCCAATACAACCTACATTATTATTCAGTAGAAAAGCAGTACAAGGGAAGCAACATCTAAGTGATGGGGTGACAATTATTTGTGGCGTTCTAACAAGCAATTGTCTGCTTTAAAGAGCTCTTTTAAACTGCAAGTTCAAGCTCTTAAAATAATTGAAGAACTGTTGCTTTGAATTCAAGCTGGTCACATCATGATTCAGCTCTTTCACAGTGTTTTACATGGCATTTTTAAAACAAAACTGCCACTGTGAAATTATAATTGTTTCAGTCCATGAGTATAATGTGTTTCTGAAGTCACCTAAGGCCAGATTTTCACTGTCTTATTGCCCTGTGTGAGTCATCCCTCTGGCTGCAGTAGCAAAATCTGCATTACTAATATATTACCAGCATAAGTATGAAAAGCTTAAAACGGCCTTCACTGCTTTATTTATCTGATATGCATATGTATTTCTGAGTATTTTATTACCCTTATATATTAATATTATACTGTGGGAATGGCTCAGATGAAACACATGGGACTGTACCTATACGCTGGAGAAAGGAGAAAAGTTACCGTGACCTTGCCAGTCATTTCTTGTACAGAGTCCAGTCTCACAACGGCAAGCCATCTGCTGCATGATAACACCTCCGCCATGGAAACTCCCTGTTTCAAACAGATTTCAGTAATTCTGCTGGGACTACAATAATGTAGGATTTCATTATGATGCTTTTGAAACAACATCAAGTGCAGAAGTCGTGAAAGTTACCTTCCGTGAAGGAAGTCTATCATACATCCAGATATCAGAGTTACATGCTTCTTTACATTGTTCTGCTCACAGAAAAGAAGTCAGAAAAGTGATTTAATCAAATAGCTAAAGGATTCCAAGGAACACTTTGGAATATCTAGCAGTGAACATTATGGTGCACCTTGGATTCCCAGCTGGTAAATGGCATTTCATACGCTGGAAGGGCTTTATGGGAGCTTTCTGGTTGCTGTGGGAGACTGCAGAGCATGATTGTAAGCTGACACATGTCCCAAGTGTACTTTAATTTTCATAATCAGCTATTTCCAGCTGTTATCAAAATGAGAAGGGGTAGACATATCATGCTAAGTCAGCTTTTTAAGCATCCTGCCACAGATTAATGGATTAATCTTGGTACTGCTCCTTATATATATATGGCTGGAGAATAACTACTCAAAAAGCTAGACTTTGTGGTATGCCAACAGCTATTGATTTTCAGGACTAAGTGTCACATTTTCTGATACTCCCTCTACTAAATGAGTGCACAAAGTCTGCTTTGAGAAACTGTAAACTTTGCAGGAAAAGCATGGACACCATTCAGTTTCAACATTTTCAGTACTCAAAATGGTTTACAGTAACAGTCATACATGAAGACAAATTTTCTTAAGGCTTATCTGACTGATTTGTATTGATGGATCTATGTCTCCTCTTTCTGACAAGCCTGGCAGATACATGCAAAGAAAACAGTTCACTTATACAATTAAATATAGATTTCAGGAAGCAAATTTAGCTACAATTTTTGACAAGTTCCTGCTTAGAATCACCAAAAAGATGCCATGCTTTTCTTGGATTTTTACAGTTTTCAGAAAGAAAACCCAAACAGAAGCATATTCTGTTTTCAGCCTTAAGCAAGACCAAGTAACACATCAAGAAATGATGAAACCACCATACGTATGTTTTTCTTATGAACACTTAATAAGATAATCAGCTGATTGCTACATAGTCCCAGGAAAATGAAGCACGTGCCCTCTATTGAGCAGAGGATATGTAATAGTCCTACATATTTTTCTTCACTCTGAAAGAGAAAAGCTAGCCTAAAGCTCTGCTGTTCACTAGGTAACAGTGTGCAAGACAGGCTGCTTGCAAACACTGCGCAGGGCAAGGAACATTTCAGAGTGGCAGCAGAGATAAATGTGTCCCGTATTCATATAGCCACATTCATAATTACAGCTAAGCGTGCCACGAAGAGTCACTCAGGAGACTGTACTACCTTGGGTGAGGCAGAAGCAGTTTCATATAATTGGTTACTCAAGGGATGGAAATGGACTTCCCCAAAGCAGCAGTATATATATAAAAAATAAATAAAATATTGGAGAACATCTATACATGATGGCCAGGCACGTAGCAGAAGGGAAACAAGATTAATTCTGTCAAACCAAAGGCCTGAAGTGCAGTAGATTTAGGAATGACTCTGGTTATCAGAAGTGCAAACTTCAGGAGGCTGTCTTCAAACACCTTTTTGAACACAATGGGATGGCAATTCCAAGCATTTATTATTTCTTTTTTGCTAACACAATTTGCTTCCATAACATTTGCATGTTCCCTCTTCCTGCCAATGTCACAAATTCCTGTCCTACATAATGAATGCAGGCAAATCTGCTTGGTCTTCGTAACAGGCAACTCTGTTATTTTCAAGCCAGGACCATTTTCAAGCCAGGACCACAATAAAATGCTTGGTTGTGATACATGTTATACCCATCACAGGGTGAGCACACGGGGCTCACGCTAAGTAGACTGGCAAGTACAGCAAAAAGAGTGTTAGGCAAAACAAGGTACAAGAAAGCGGTGGGGAAAGATCCTGTCTACGGAGGCAGAACAGATCTCACCAAAGCACAGCTTTTTGGGACAGACAACTGGAGCTAAGGAGAGGCACTGAACCAGGCTGTGGGTGAAGTCAGGAGGAATATGACTTGCTGCCTCTGACCCCACTTAGCGAAGGGCAGGACATTTTTGAAAATATAGTTTTAAAACTGCAAAGCTTTTATACTGAAAATCAAAGCAGCCTATAGCTGGTCTCCCTGCCAATGAGAGCTGGACACACAGAAGCAGTTGTCTTGTTGCAGCATTCCCCTGCATGCAAGTTTTATGCTATTTACTTAAAACTGTTTTAACGAATAGCTATTCACTTTAAGGTTACTCTTTAGTCTAGAAACACATTACTGCTATTTTAAAATCTGGTTTACTTCAGTATCTTACATAAGCATTCCACACACTAGAATGGAAGCCTGAGTAGTACTCCTCCTTAAGGTCAGCTTGTTGAGAAGCTAATGCAGAACAAACTCCAACCTGAAAATTCTTCTCTCCAGGTTTGGCTCCTTCCAGGACTTTTTGTCCTAGCATACCCATGCCCTACATTCCTCTGTTCAGATAAGCCACTCCTATCTCTGCTTCACCTGACATGGGAAAGAAAACGAGTCGCCAAAATGGCAGTGAGTCAACAAGACCCATTTAGCATCTATGTAAGCCTTCTATCAGCTACCACCTGGGAAAGGCAGGAAAAGGAGGTAGTTGCAATCATGCTTACTTGGGAATTTTCTTGCTTCTTACTGAACTGTTTTTAACTAGTTTACCTGTTAAGAAAACAAAGTTAATGGACCTAGAATTCCCATAACTGTACCAAGGTTAATGAGTCAGAGAGACTGCATCTATTTGCCTGTAAATCAACCACCTCCATCTTATTCTGTCAAATGCTCAATACTATATAATCAGCTTAGGGCTGCTTTTTTCATTGTCTTTGGGTTGTTTTGTGTGTTTGGTTTTTTTTCTTTTTTTAACTGTATGAATAGGACTTCCTTTCTAACATTCAGATATAGAAAGTCCAAAGAAAGTGAGGAATTAAAAACTTTTGGCCTCAATTTTCATTTTTGTTTCCTCTGTTCCTCTCTTCATTCTCTTAACAGTTTAGCTAGCCCAATAATTCTTCTGCATGCTTTCTCTTACTAAAAAAAACCAACACAAATCAATGAGTATTCTCTGTGATAGACTAGTCCATGCTTTGAGTAGGAATTTTTTCCTTAGATAACTTCAAGAGGTCTCTTCCAGTGTAAATTAATTTCTGATTCTATGATCATACCCTAATACCATGTCTTGCTTGTGACAACAAAGTCTGTTTACACATCTTTCTTGCATACGAGAACCTGTAACCAAAGGGAAGGAAATGAGAGGAGACATCAGTCATGGAACAGAAGGTGAGAAATATATGTAAAAAAGAAGAAAAAATAATACATGAAGAAGTCCACATAATGTTGCTCCTGAAAACTCAAACAAGATTTGTCGGCTACATGAGACCCAGAGGAGCAACTCAAAGTACTTTTGTGTCACCTACATGGCCTGGTACACAAGAAATAATATTTTTGAAGATGAGCTTGAATACACTAAGCTCATGCAGATGGGCTTCAGGAAACAAGTAAAATATCAGACTGTATGTGAAGGATTTGGGGTATCAATTAATGAATGGATCCTTAGAATGTTACAAAGAAAACACTTGGTCACAGCCTTGATATGCATGACAAGGAAATGGAAGAATTCATAGTAAATCCCAGGTTATACACCTCATATATGAAGGCTGATGATTATGTTAAAAACAAAGATTAAAAGACAAACTTTAAAGAGCTATCTTTTTAAGCTAAGACAATGTCAGTTAATTCAAGAAAGGATTTGGTTTTAAAAAGTGAAAACAAATTGGTTTGCATGAGTTTGCAGTTATCCACAATCAAAAATATTCATGACATCTAAACTGAACTGATGTTATGAATGTTGTTCTAATCCTGTGAATTTCTGCCTTACATTAAGCAATACCACTAAAGAAAATGCCATGTTTCCACTAGCTGTAGTACATACAGTTTTAGGGAACACCATGCTTGTTCGTGGTATATCTAAAAAAGCTGCCAATTGACTGCTGACAGTGCACTCCTATGGTCCTTTTTTTGTAACTCAAGTTACAGAATGCAGCCATTTGGCAAGCTGTGTGGTAAATTACAGCAAAGTAATATTTTCCAGACAATCTCTGTGATGACCTTGTTTTGACAATGTACCACAATATATGTTTAACAAATTTTTAAAAATTACAGAGTTGGGCTTTGAACATGTAAGAAGCAGACCATATTAACCACAGTCTAATGCTGTAGTCATTTAGTTGCTGAGCAAATCCTATCCAGGCCAAGTTAAGTATTGCATTCATCATTTAAGAAAGCAAAGATCCTGTATAGTTAGTAGTTTCTAAAGCGTCTGGGATACTTCAAATTTCAGCAAAAATGTTAGTATTTTTGATGTTTTCTTATGTAAATTAAGAGTATCTGGGAGCAAAAATATAGATCAATGCATGAAATACAAATAAATATATACAGGTTTTTTATATATATATAAGAATATATAAATCTGTTGAAGGAAGTCATGGCCTAGAATAAAACCTGAGGGTGAATAACAGGAATAGGAAGATACTAAATTTGTGAAGCCCACGCATGAAGAGTCTTCGGATGCCTTAGTTATTAATGATGAAGACAGAGAGGCCAGAAGAGACCCTGTTCAAAGAGCAAAAGCAAACTGAAGGCTGATCACCCATACCCAGGCAATATTGAGAAGTTAAGTATTTTAAATAATGTGTAAAACAGGCAGTTTTGCATCTCCAGCGGTACCTCAGATACATGGGGAGTACTCTTGTCAACACATGTGAACTACCAATGAGAGAGCATAAAAGGGGTAAGATCATCAGTGAGGAAGGTGACATTTCTGAGTCATCCAATGCAATACAAATGCCACTTAACCATCAGATAAAAAATCTTGTTCACTACCTTGCTCTTCCTTTTACAGACAGAATTATTGACATATTGACTTCCCTCTTCAGGCTCTTCAACTAGGTGGTCCGATGTTCTTCAAATGGTATTCTTTTCAGGGTCATTACCATGAAATTACTCAGGGAAGAAAGCAGAGTTTGTGACCTTTGGAAGAAGGGGCAGGCAACTCAGGAGGACTACAAAGATGTGAGGTTATGCTGGGAGAAAATTAGAAAGGCCAAAGCACAACTAGAATTTCATCTGGCTACTGACATAAAAGACAGTTTAAAAGTTTCTATAAATATATTTCCAACAACATGAGGGCTAAGGAGAATCTCCATCCTTTACTGGATGTGGGGAGAAACATAGTGACAAAGGATGAGGAAAAGGCTGAAGTACTTTCTTCTTTGCCTCAGTCTTTAACAGTAAGACAAGTTGCTCTCCAGGCTCATAGACCTTGAGCTGGAAGACAGGGACAGGGAGCAGAATCCAAAGGGAAATGTTCAGTGACCGGCTACACTGCTTAAGACACACACAGGTCTATGGGGCCTGATGCGATCCACCTGAGGGTATCGAGGGATCTGGCGGAGGATCTCATCACCCACTTTCCATCACTTACCAGCAGCCCTGGCTAACTGGGGAGGTCCGAGCAGACTGGGGGGTGGCCAATGTGACAAACATGGACAAGAAGGGCAGGAAGGAGGCTGTGGGGCACTACAGCCCTGCCAGCCCGACCTCGGTGCCAGGGGAGGTTATGGAGCAGATCGTCCGGAGCATCATCATGTGGCACGTGCAGGACAAGCGGGGGATCGGTCCCAGCCAGCCCGGGGTTGTGAGAGGCAGGGCCTGACTGACTGGCCTGATCTCCTTCTGTGCACAGCTGCAGGCCTGGGCCAGGGGGCTGGGAAGGGCCGGGGGAAAAGGGCCTGGGGGGGCTGGGCAGCAGCCGGCTGGGCGTGAGCCCCCGGCGTGCCCAGGTGGCCAAGGCGGCCAGCAGCGCCCCGGCCGGTGTCAGCAGCAGCGTGGCCAGCAGGGCCAGGCAGTGCCCGTCCCCCTGCGCGGGGCACTGGTGCGGCCGCCCCTCGGGCCCTGGGCTCAGGGCTGGGCCCCTCGCTGCAGGAGGGACGCGGAGGGGCTGGAGCGTGTCCAGGGACGGGCAGGGGGCTGGGGCAGGGGCTGGGGCACCAGGCCTGGGGGGGCGGCTGGGGGGCTGGGGGGGGCAGCCTGGGCAGGAGGGGGCTCAGGGGGAGCCTGGTCGCTCCCTACAGCTGCCTGGCAGGGGCTGCGGGCAGCGGGGGTCGGGCGCTGCTCCCGGAGAACAAGTGACAGGGCGAGAGGAAACGGCCCCAAGCTGCACGGGGGGGTTAGCTCGGGTAGCGGGGAAACGTCTTCCCTGCAGGGGTGGTCAGGCCCTGGAACAGGCTGCCCGGGGAGTCACCATCCCGGGAGGTGTTCTAAATACATGTAGATACAGTGCCTGGGGACACGGCTTACTGGTGAGTTTGGCAGCATTGGGTTAACGGTGTGACTCAATGATTGTAAAGGTTTTTTCCAGCCTAAATGATTCTGTGATTGCATAATTCTGTATTCATTTGAACAAAAGAGAAACACGATTTTGGTTATTTTCTCCATAGGATTTCACTTTTTAACAGCTTAATTTTCTTCCAAACAAAGTCCATCTTTAGGAGAGAAAAGTAAGTAACTGTATTGTCTTTTATAAATTGCCTGCTTTAATAGCACAAGGTAACAATGTTATCTTATTCTTGATCTTTTTATATCAATATCTGTTCATCATCAATTTTTTATTAAAATGCAAATCCAGAAAAAAGCAAGTAAAGAAGAAAGCATCAGCATTAACACCACTTACAAAACTATCTGATGACCTAAAAAGATTAAACAGCTACACTTAGTACACAGAATGGAATGATCTGCATATCTAGGATTTTTTATTCCATCAAAGTGCTACTGTATTAGGTTACAATCTGGAGCAGAGTAAGAGATGATCCAGGACCTTCTCGTCAGCTGAGAGTACAAAACCTCAACATTTGCTTCTCAGAAGGTTTTTTTTATATTGCTTAATGATCTTTAGGGCTGGTTATTTAATCACTGATGTTTTAGAGATGAAGTTGGTTCTGATTTTATATATGAAAAAGTACCTGCTGAAATGCATGAATGTAGGTATTTCTGTGTATGAAACTTTTTTTAGAAGTTTGCTGTTATTTGGGGGAAGGGAGTTGAGGAGGCTTGGCAATATCTGAATTACGCCTAAGGGTAGACTTCATTAATTTGCACAGGAAACTAAAAGCCCCACTGCAAATTAACTGAGAATTTCAATTTAAACAGTAAAGGAAAGAGCAAGTATATGTGAAAAACATAAAAGGTCCAAAATATAATGGTATCTCAATGAGCTCTATATTTAAGAAATTTACCATGTTATATCATTAATAATATTTTATAAATGTCAATGTCTATTATAGCATATCTTTCACACTATTGCCAAATATTGTCAAAACTATGCTTGATTATTCTCTTTAAATACCCATGCAAGTGGGAAAAGGCAGGCTTTCAAACACAAATAATGCTTTGTGCTATGGAGAAAGTATAGTTAAGGTGCCAGGCTGACGTCTAGGAGTTCAGCGAGCTCCCAATATCACCATAAATGCCCTGTGTGATCTTAAGCTGGTAACATAATATTAAAAACCTGAAAGACTGCAGTCCCAAAATGTAGCTGCCTGGATCTTGTACTGGGTCCCTGCTTTGAACTAGGAGTCTGACCTCTCTGTCAGAGAGGCAGCTCCAAGCAGACATGCTACAAACAGTTCTCCAAGGTGGACAATCAAGAGACAAGACGATACGAACATGCTTTGGTGCATACAAGGCCATGCCAGGGTGGGTCTTGGTCCCATCACTGCCACAGTCTCCTATGAATGTACTTCACAGCCACCAGAAGTCTGAGAACAGCCTGCACAGAGCGTGAGTTCCCACCAACAGCAATCACAGAAGGCAGAGACCTTCATAAAACTTGTCTCTTCTCAGAAGTTAGACTTGCAATTCAGAGTTGCAGGGAGATGTTGATATTTGACTAGGGTTCACAGCCAGAAAATTTAATCTGGACTTTGGCAGGAGACTTATCTTTGTCTTTTAAAAAATACAAATTGTTTCAGATGGTAACAATGTCCCTCTTTTATACAACAGGTCAGTGGCTGCAAGATCCAGCAAAGAACTGGAAAGATTTGGCTTCCATGCCCTCCTCAACCTGTGGGTTGGCATGGGGGACAGACCCACACCTCTGAACTCTAATAACTCTTTAGCGTAAAGCTCTTGTGCAGTCCTTTGAGCAGAAATCAGAACCGGGATCTCCCCTCTTCTAAATAGGTGCCCCAATCATTTAGCCGCAGAGTCATGCTCCCTCTTGCTCCCTCTCTTTGACCTAAGGAATTCTGATAGATTTTTTTTGAGCTGGCACAGCATCAAAAGGTGAAGTGGAGGGAGCCTCCCACCCAGACTAGCCTATAGCCTGGTAGTCAGGTCCCAAGATGAAATGAACCATCTTTATTCAGGCTGGGAACAGGGCATGCCGAAACATTTCATATTAGGGTGTGTAGTTTATGTGGGGCTGTATCTCCATATTAAAGTTTCACTCTTAGGCAACTGTAGCTGACTGTCAACAACACTCACAAATCCTTCCCCGGACAAATACTCTAGCACTCCTGCTTTTAAAAAAGTCACACTGTAAATGTATTAGTACACAATCCCTGTTTGGTTTTCACAAGTTAAAACTAGATTAATACATCTGGGAGGAAGAATGGTGTGTTACACGCAGGGGTTAGCGTGCACTTTTTCAGCATGGGTACTATGTATAAAATATTTATCGCTCGGAGAGAACAATGCAATGAAAAACCACCCCAGCCAATCTGCCAAGGTCACTACATGTTGTTTTGCAAGGCTGTGGCTGAATCCAAACAGATTATAAAAATGGACCTGTTCATTGACAGGGCACATGGGAAAGAGGAAGGAGAGATCATACAGGCAACAGTTGCAACAGCTGCACTGGGACACGAGCATCTTTGGTTTTCCTCACAAAGCTTATTTGATAAACGCCAAGGAATACAGCACTGTTGACAAAGTCCTTCTTACAACAACAGTACTCAGAATGGAAAGGGGGATAAGTTGGGAACTGGCATGTTCTATCTGTGGCAAACATGGCTGAAATATTAGCTGATGTGGCAACAGTTTGAATAAATAGGAGCTGGTATGCTAAATCCTAGTGATGTTGGCTGGTGAATACTGCTTGAGGTTTAAGGTGTGGCAACTTTTCTTTACAGACTCATTGGCACACGCACACTGAGCCTTATTACATCTCATTTACTGAAGCTGGCACACCTTGGGGGGTTTTCGGTTTTTTGTTGTTGTTTTTTAAGGAAAGAAGAACTGAATCATAAGAAGACAAGATGGGAGATGTCAAGTCTGAGGCATATATGTTTGAAGTTCCTGAAAAAAGAAACCAAAGAGCCCAAATCAGATCACTCTATCTCAGCAGCACATGCTGAGTGAAAAACTCAGTGAGAAAAATTTTGAATCTGAGATGGGAAAGAAAGATCAGGCGTAAAAAAAAAAAATAAATATGTTTGTAGGCTCCTCTTTAAACTAGATCCCTAGCACAACCTGTTATGGGTAACAAAAATTTTTATATCCCTCATCCATTTTGGTATGTTAACGCAGCATACTGTTTGCAGTGCAGTACACACTTTCTCTCCAGGCTTAGCTGCTTCTACTTTTCTTCTAAGATGTGTGCTACCTTATCCCACCTGGACATCTCTGCCAAGGAGCCCCTCCCAATCTCCTCATATACTAGTAACAGTACAGATACAAAGAATGAGTCAGAAAAATGTACTTAAAATTCTCTGCCAGAATTAACAGCTGATAATGCGCTGTCAAGCTAGCACCTGGATAATTTCTAAGGTTCTTTGACATCTGCAGGTCACCATCAGTCATTAAAAAGGCAGGCTTTTATGTAGAATACATGAAAAAAATAGCTTTTTTTGCTGAAAAGGAAAAAGTAAGATGAAAAAAAAAAAGTCATATTCCAAATTAGGACCAACCTGAAGACCAGTAGAATTGCTTTCAGAGTGGAAATGAGAGGAAAAGCATGAGAAACCTTTAACAGAATCAACAGCTCAGGAGATTTAAGTGCCTGCTGAGCCATTCTCCTTTATCCCAGAGGGACACCTCAACTAACAAGTCTCCGCTTATACTGTATAGGGTTCATATCAGTCTTTCCAGATGCAACTTTACATTTTTTAATAAAACAATGAGATAAGTCTTCAGAAAATGTCTCACCAGCTCTAGTTTTTAGTGAAGATATATACCAGGAAATTAAGAAAAAGTACTGGGCCTTTTTTTTCCCCTCAAATATACTGGAAGGCTTGCTGTTAATGTAATTCCTAAACCAATACTGTATTAATTTTAAACCTACATTTATCAAGCAATTATGGAATTATTTACAGGTTTCAGAAGTAATGAGGAAAATGGGCATATAATATATCATATTTGGTATTTTTGCTTTCCCATGTTTTGATACACAAGTCTGCAAAACAGGATGCAGATTTATTTCTACCATCTAGTACTAAATAACCAAAGAGTAAATATATAGTTTTGTGACCTTTGCCTTACATCCACTAAAACAAGGCAAAGTAAACGTTAAAACACTAGTGAAGGGAAAAAAAAAACCAAAACAAAAAAAACAAAAAAAAAAAAAAAGGAAAAAAACCAGCCCTGGTGAGTCGGTTATATTCTACATTTCAAGCAGAAGCAGACCTTGAAAAGCCAAAAGAAACCCCTTCATTGCTGTTCCTGAAGGCAGAGTTAAGTGAGAATCAGGGAAGAGTTTTCGTAATTCATGAGCAGAGGAAGACTAAGGGAAATCAAGGCAATAGCAACAGGGCCAAACAAATTACAGTAGTGTCTGAAATTCCAGAAATACAAAGAGTAAAAGGGGTGGGTGGCCTTTACTGATGAATTACAGATTACTGAAACAGAAAATATATTTCTGGATATATTGCAACGTGCATGTCCAAAAGCAGCTGGCCAAAAATCTGGTAAGAAAATTCTGTTGAACTTATTTAAAAAAACCTGGTATTTGGGTAAATATGCTACTGATATGGATGAAATTTAATCATACATATGATATTAATTGCGGGGGCAATTTTTGGTCCTTTTTTCTAGGCATTGAAAACATTAGTCAGAACATTTGTCACATAAAACCCACTCACAGTTTTCATTTTAACTTTACTGGCAAGACTGTTTACTTCTGGAAAGGAAATGTAATATGCTTGACAGCAGGAAGATAATTCTTATTCTGTCAGGAATATAATTCTTATTCTGTCAGGAATAGTTGCTTAGGACAAATGCCTGTTTCTGCAGTATTTCAGTGCTGCTATAGTTGCATGTTTAAATAGGAAACCTTCCTATGATGCTTCTCCTTCCTAAAAACTACTTTTTCGTCAACAAAAATATCAGCTGCAAGGTGGTTAAAAATTAAAAATTAAAAAAATAATAAAAATTTTGAAAATAATTTCCACCTTAGCTTTCAGCTAGATCATATGAAAATAATGGGGGAAATATTCATACACATGAAAATTCAACTAAACTACATTTGCTGCAGTGCATAAAGTTTGTTAAAGGTAGTACAAAGTTACAATATTCCTTCTAATTCTTAGTTACTACCTTTCATTTTTGAAATTGCATTGGGGGGGTGGGGGGTGGGGGGTGCTTAAGTGTTCTGGGGCTGCCAGTAGCTCAAGGTGTGTGTGGCGGGCTGACCCCAGCCATCAGCTAAGCTCTGCACAGCCACTCCTCTCACAGCAGCCACGGCTCACTGCCCTTGCCCCAGCGAGATGGGGGAAAGAGTCAGAAGAGCAGAAGCAAGAAAACTCATGGGTCAAGATAAAGACAAATTGGTAAGCAAAGGAAAGGGAATAAAAGCAAGCGATACAAGAGCAATCACTCACCACCTCCCACAAGCAGACAGATGCTCAGCCAGTCTCCAAGCAAGACCAAACCCCCCCCAACCCCACCCCTCAGTTTTTATTTGTAAATAAGACTTTATATGGCATGGAATACCCCTTTGGTCAGTTGGTCAGTTCAGGTCAGCTGTCCTGGCTGTGTCTCCTCCCAGCTTCCTGACCACCCCCAGTCTATTTGCTCTGGAGGCAGAATGGGAAAAACAGAAAGCTTCGACGCTGTGCAAGAGCTGTTCAGCAGCAGCCAGAACACTGGCCTGTTATCAACACTGCATTACAGAGGCTGTTATTCAAAAGATTAACTTCATTTTGACCACAACCACTACAATATACTGGAAAAAAAAACAACAAGAAAAAAAATCACATGACTCTTCCTTGAGCTATATGAACATACACACAAAAATACAGTCTTTTTTATAATCACAGTCAAAACTCTCTGCTTTGTAAAAACACCTTAAGAACATAAAAAAAAATAATATATATATACTTTTTCCTGTGTCAATGTATATTAAATTGAGAAGTAGTCCAATTTGTGAGAAATGAGGCTTAACAATTCTGGAACTATAAATTCCTGACATTGGCAATTTCATATGTTCCTTTTACTTCTTCCCAAGCTACCTTTATTTGTAAATATTACCATATACCTTACAGAAAGATATCATTTTCTTAAGAAAGGGCATTAGAGCTTTCCTAGGTATTAAGTTGTCCAATCTGATTTCTTAATGATGTAACTTGCTTTATCCTATTTTTGTTACTAACAGAAAAAAAAGTTAAGGGTGCTACTCCAGACAAGGAGAATCACAGGTAGAGGCTGGTGTAGAACAGGTATAGAAATATAAACAGATGAGACTGAGGAGAAATGCATATACTGCACCACACTGCTAATCTGAATGTTTAAAATTGAACCAACATATATTAATGCACATTTTCAATACCAACAGCCTGAGCCATTATGTCCCAAGAGTGCAGCACAGCAACATGCACAAATACTGCCTGGTGCTGGAAAGAAGAACGGTTGCATCAGATGTAGATGGAAGCAAGTAAGCCTGGCCCCTGGGTAGAACTAATTGGGTTGGGTTGAGTGCTACACTAACATAGCTATCCAGTTTGCAAGTCTAAACCGGGTTCAATTAGTGGTAACTTAGAGCTCTCTGCCTTTTACTGTGTTGTAACGCATAGCATAAAGGGCTTCCTGGGCAGATTTAGGAGCACAGCACCATTAACCAGCCTTTCAAAGGGGTAGCTAAGGTAAGCTCTGCTTACGTGCTGCAGAGCTCTGCATGGGAAGAATACCACTGAATATTGATCACTCCGTCAAATAAACCAACATGATTCAACTCAACTCCATAAAACTGACGAAAGGACAAAACTAAATACAGCTCAGAAATTAGGTGTGAGGACTTTCTTTACAGGACATGCCTTGATACACCTTGAGTATATGTAAGAGTTGGAGGCTTAGATACATATTCTGTTTGTCTCTATTTTTGAAGCAAGTTCAAGTATCCCTACACAGCTGGGATAAAAAGATTCTGTAACCATCACAGTCATCCGGAACAACCTACAACAATACTGTTTAGGTAATTGTATCTGCTTAATCAAAGGACTAAATGAACAAAATCAGTATGTTCAAATGTTTACAATTTCTACATGGTTCATAATCAAAAGCAAGCAGGTTAATAAATGAAGGGAAAACATGGTATTATTTCATACTTATTTCTGAGTACCAAGTAAAAAAATACCCTATACCCTTGACATTGTACAGCTCTTCTTGTATTTAACTTTACAGCTTCTAAAAAGGAACTGAAAGTGGTATCATTTCTGTTGCAAAGTTTTGGCAGAAATATTTCAGTAATATCATCCTTACCAATCTACCTCTAGGTATAATTAGGATGATTACAACTATAAAAAAATACAACACATAACAGTGTTAGACATGAAAGACTTTTTTTTTTTTTCTACAATCCTAGGATATTAAAATATCAGTTGTCCAACATCAAGGGAAGAACAGCAATGCCAACTGTACATAAATTCTTCCTTCTATATTAACTACACAGTGTAGAAGATGCACTCACAATTAAATACAGAAGTACCTGGTTGCCCTGGTTCTCATACTGGGATTTACTGGGATTCTGTCTACTGCTGCCACCGGTCAATTGTGAAACTCGGTATCATTGAATATGACACTCTTATCAAGACAGGGAATTGCAACCTGATATTAAGGCCCACAGAACAAATAAACATCACCATAACATCATACAGTAACTTCAAAGAAGACAATGGAAACTGAGCCAGTTTAATTGTTTCCAGTTTCTTATATCACCTGAAAACTACATAATCTTCACCTACATCAGTGGCCCAAGATCCCAGATTTACTGGCCAAATAAAAAAGTTTCCAAATTCTTAGGGACTGTAGGAAATAGAACACTGGATGGATGGAAAAATACAAGATTACAAAACACCCCACAGTAATCCTTTAATGAAGGTTTTAAACTAACACGAACCCATTAAATAATGTCACATTTAATTAGTACTTAATATCATTAATAATGGAGTAATTGGACCTCTTTACAAAAAGAAAGTCTATTTAACACTGTCATTATTTCCGGCAATACAAGTTACTGAATAGTGTCTTATTCTTAGTTGTTATTATTTTTTAAACATAAATAAGCCAGAAATAATGAGTGAGAGCAACTTTTCCGGGAACTGAAGACCAACCATTTAATTTCTGTCTGTAAAAAAACCTAAACCCACACTGTCTACTTGTGACTGTATCAGGGGGGGATATAAAACTACTACTGTGCTTGTGTTGTCTTGGAAATGTCTGCAACTTGGCCAGCTGACTCAAGTGGGATAGCATCGTATGGAACTTCACAGCAATTATCACCCTGAAGATAAGACCTACAGTGAGTTTTTAACATGTATGTATCCACTATCACAAATGATTTAAATAGTTTATCAGTTAGTAAAATTAATTATTCATTCATCATCTCAGTCTTTAAACAAAGTCATAGTTTAAACATTATGATGCCACTTGGATAAACAGACCAATGTCAATCCAATCAAAATTAATTTTTCTTTTGTTTTACTCAGTCAAGGAAAGGAATATTTTTTCTAATTATAAACACATGTTTTTTAGAGCAATTACTTTGAAATAAATTCTAGATTTGAAATAATTCTATATTGACATTTCTCAAGAAATTAAGTCACGATTTGATGATAAAAAAATGGTCTGCTAAGGAAAACAAATGTTTTAAGTCCCGTACCCAAACTAGTAACCTTCAGTTAGTCTAGTAACTAACCTTTTTACTAAAGAAGCTTCTTATCATATGTAATTTCAGTTCTGATGTTCTACCTCATAATTTATCATATCAGATTTAAATTACTGATGCAAGATAGCTAGACCATCTTTAGATGTCTAATTAAAAAACATATCAGACTACTTATGTAACCACCTAAGCAAAAACAAGCATTGATGTTTCCCTTTCTATACCTCTCATTGTGTAGTTTTCTTCTTGTAAAATTGTAAAAGGTACCTTAATTTCCTGACTTATATTCTGAACTTATGTTTTTTTAAAAAAGGAAATATTGGCTATTGTTGGACAACAGGCTGTCCAGGGATGTAACAGACTGGCCAAGGACATGGTGGAATCACCACCCATGGAAGTGTTCAAAGACATGTAGACACGGCGCTGAGGGACACGGCTTAGTGGTGGGCTTGGCGGTGCTGGGTTAACAGCTGGACTCAATCTTAAAGGTCTTTTCCAACCTTGATGGTTCTATGATAACTTTGTGACTACTGCTTATATCTATTTGTATGCTTTAACACTCCAAATGCTGATTAGGTCCTGCTTTGGTTTGATACTTAGCAGCATGAAGACACCACTAAAGAGAAGTGGAGAAACTCACTCATGAAGGCTAAATTCAACCTGGCGAACATCATCTCACTACAGACAAGTAAGAGTGACAGACTTCCCCACAAAGCAGTTCAAAGCAGGAGTCCAGCTTGACTGCTCTGATGCTGAGGAAGCCTTGCTCACCGCAGGAAGGAAGCATGGGGAGGTCAGACTCACTGAACTGAAGTCAGCCTTTGTGCACAGCCCTTACATCGGCTGGAACAGCTGCTGAAAAGGCAAAACTTCTGTGACACGCTCACGCAGCTCCACCTTTATCTAACAAAAATACCTACAACACAGGGCAGAAAGTCTGTGCTAACAGGGGCTACTCTACAATTCTGTTAGTCCAGTACTTTCGAGGATGTAGACTTTTTCAGTGATTAAATTTGTGTTTAATTATGGGAAAATGAATTTTGTTCTCAACTCATATTTTATTCATTAAGAATCATGCTAATAACTTTTTGTTATTGTTTATAACAAAGATTTGTAAGAGAAAATGTTGGTTTCCGTCCCTGTAAGCAATTACAGGCAAAGAACAGAAAGGTGGACCCGACAGACTTCAGCAGCATATGGCAGGTATAACTTGCCAGCCACACGTACACTGAATTCAGCTGTATGTCAAACAGGGCTGAGTGGCTGCAGGGCTGGATTGCTGCCTTTTTTCTAGTTTCTCACAAAACTGTTTGGAGACGATGTCCCGTTTAGCACAGGAGCGGCTATTTCTAACAGCATCTTCAGTCCCCCTGTACACACTTGGATTTATCAGAAGTCATTTCTGTTGTTATTCTTGATCCTATTAATATAGCATTTTGAAAAATAAATGGTTGTTGCAATTATTTAGAGCATTTAGACTAATTATAATCCATTTCAATGGGAAGCTTTTGATTTATAATTTGGGACAATCTGAGTGGTATCAAGAAAAGACTCTCCCAATCCATATTTTTTAATTTCAAATCCATTCAGAAAGACCAGAAACACAAGAAACAAGCCACTTCTAAGTATATATTTGCTTGATCAGAACAAAATATAAACTACACAGTTCTCTGTATATACCCTTATTGAATGGGGGCAGATTTGAGCAAGGAGTTGTACTACCTCCTCCAATCTTTATTCTGTGATTCTGTTCTATGATTTGCCTATTGATGACCAGTTAATTTCTACCATGATGCACACCTACTCAGCAGCTGTACTGAGGTCAAATTCACCCTCTATTCATAGCTCTGGTCATGTCACCGCAATTGTTTTGAAGCACTGGACTGAAGAACTACACGATACAAAGAAATTTCATGGACAGATTTGTTGGAACAAATAACAGCAAAAACAAAGAAAGAGAAGAAGTGGCCCACTGACAAGAAACGTTTCACCATTTCATACAGAAGTATGAAAACAAGAATTGCAAAAAAAAGACAATGCCAAAATTGATGAGAATCTTACCACACAGGGGGAAAATCTCCCCATTCCCAAAGGGGATTGAGAATCAAAGAGCGCTACACTGATGACCTATACCATCATAAGAAAGTCTGTAAAAAAAACCAAACCAAACCACCAAACCACAACCCACCAAAAAAACCCCAAAAACCGACAAAAAAACCACCCAAAAACCACCTACAAAACCCTAAAATAAACAAGTAGCAGACATTCTTCTTGGGCTTAGAGAGAAAGAAACTTCAGTACCTTGAGAAAAGGGAAGTCGATTGTGAAGACAAAGGATTTAAATTTTTCTTTTTCAAATGATAAAGTAGATCTCCAGAACTTTTTCTGATTTTTAACAGATTTCCAGCTTGCTAAAACTCCAATTAAAGCAGAAGGATATATTAAAAGCCCACTTATTCTTTAACCTACTCCATACCTTTGGCTCCACGCCTATTAGTTAGCAGAGATATTTTAGCAGCTAAATTAAAAATAGGGGAAACTGCAAGTGATATATTCTCCCGGTATTTCTCTTACCACACAGGTTTTAAACAGTGAAAGAAAAAAATCTTGTTTAGAAAAGAACATGAAAAATTACACACAGACCAGCAAAGCTCTGTAACAGGATCTAGGATACGGTGTATTATCAGCACGGATGGATGGGTGTTTTAGTGGAACACGGGAAGTTTTACAGTATCTGCAGTCCAAGGGGTTGGGTGAATGTGCTGGTTTTGGCTGGGCTAGAATTAATTTTCTTCACGGTAGCTGACACAGGGCTATGCTTTGGGTTTGTGCTGAAAACCGTGTTGATAGCAGAGGGGTGTGTTAGTTACAGCTGAGCAGCGCTCACACCAAGCCGAGGCATCTTCTGCCCCTCACCCACCCCACCAGCGAGCAGATGGGGGGCACAAGGAGCTGGGTGTGGGGGCTCACAGCCAGGACAGCTGATCCCAGCTGACCCAGGAGACATCCCATACCACATGGCCTCATGCTCAGTATATAACCTGGGGGAAGGAGAAGGAAAGGGAGACATTCAGCATCCTGGCATTTGTCTTCCCGAGCCACCGCCAGGCGTGCCGGAGCCCTGCTGCCCTGGGGATGGCTGAGCCTGCCTGCCCACGGGTTGTCATGCATTAATTCCTTGTTTGCTTTGATTGCGCGCACAGGACTTTTGCTTTACCTATTAAACTGTATTTATCTCAACCTACAAGTTTTCTCTTTTTTAAAAAGTTTTTTTCTTTTACCCCTCCGATCCTCTCCCCCATCCCACCAGTGGGAAGTGAGTGAGGGCCACATGGGGCTGAGTTACCAGCTGGGGTTAAACAGTAACAGGGGGGCAATATGTTAATACCACCTAGAACAAAAAACAATTACACATGCCCAGTCCAAATTCAACACCTGTAGGATGAAATAGGCTTTATATAAAATCCATTTGCATTTTACATACTGCTGATCTGTTCAGTAGGACAGTAAACTTATCACTCCCCTTGTTAAACATATTTTCTATTTTATCACTCTCAAAATATTTTAGACCAAACATTTCAGGGCAGGGCCTACCCCTTAGGCTACTACTGTAATTATGCAGGCAGTTCAGGGTAAATATTCAACTTTACCTGACTGAAAATTAGCAAACCAGAGCTCAGTGGTGGGATTAAGCTTGGAACTGAATTTCACGGATATCACAACACTAAACACATCCTGGAATTGCACTGCATAAAGCATATTATTATTGGATTTAAAAATTACATTTTTTCAGGCAGCACAATAATTCTGAAAGGAAATGTAAAAATTAAACAAGAAAAAAAATCCAAATGTAAAACTTAAAAACAGAATTAGCTTTCAAAATCCTGTATCATCTAAGAGCGTAGCAACTGCTATTACTCTGCTGGGTAACAATAAACAAAGAGAGGGCTATTATGCTATTGAGCTGACAACGCAGTTGGACTGAGGCTAAAAGCAAGTTACAGTGAAAGTACTTGTCTCCAAATTTCCCCCTGATGTGATGATCTTGGTAGGGTAAGGAAGGGGAACTTACAGTCTAAGGTAATTTATCCATGTTCCTAATTTATTGGTGATACTTGACTTTTCTGAATAGTACTATCTGTCATAGGAAGCTACGACCTAAAGCTTTGCAAACATTATTTAGAAAGCACTAGCCATATTTAAAATCATGTTCAACAATGTGACCTAGCAAATCATTTATTTTGGGGTATGTACCACAATTAATCCATCTATCTCATTCTATCTTAAGAAAACCCAATTTGTTAGTGAGTAAAGGACAGCTCATAATTTGCTAGATTATTTAAAGTATATTTGTTTGTAATTATCAAACAAGAGCCTATTCTTAACCTCATGAACTTATTTCTTTCCTTTGATGAAAATAATCTACAATGCTCAGTTGAAAATCTTGACAACCAAGCACAAAAAAAAGCAGACTGTCAAACCTGAGTTGAGAATACATCCCCACTCCCTTTGTTTCAGAATAGAAATGCTGAAAATTAAATTACATGGACTCTACCCACATATTTTACTCTATAGAACTGCAAACCCATTTAAAAAAGCATGCTTCTTTCCCCTTAAATAAATGTAGTAAATTCACCTGAGGTTTTGAAAGCATAACATTGGAACATGACTGAAAGCTGTATCTATAGCTTTGACTCTACCTGTGTAGCTCAAAAACTAGGATGCTGCCAAATGCAGTCTTACAAAGCATTTATTTTCCATAGTTTGGTGTTCCCTTGATGTTTGACTATGGTTGTGTGATATACCAGGTTGTCTAAGTAACGGACCTACCTGGGATTATTTTGCATCCAAGATCACTACACCACTCAGTGCATGTTAGGACAGCATCACAACAACTTTGTGTGGTCAATTTAAGACTAAATTGTGGAGGAATATGAAATAAACCAAGTGAAGCTACAATGCTTACACCTTCATCACTGATGGCAGGTGATGGCCTCCAAAGTTGGAGTCATCTGCTAAATATATGTCTCAATCAACGACCCTTAGCAACTTAAAATATTCTGAAAGGATAACACGCTGCAGTGTTCAGTAGAACCAGGTAGCAAAGATGTCTGCTGAAGCTAAAGCTAAAATGGATTCTTTACACTAAAAATGCCTCAGGTGAGAATTTTTCTTCAAAATTCTGTTTATAATGTTCAGCATATTGTAAGCATCAGAAATAGTGCAGCACTTCATAAACTAATTAAGCTACAAGTGAGCAATCTGTATACGACTATGGACTAATTAATTGGGCGATGAACTACTGAAAAATAAAAGCTCACATTAACCTGTTTTTGCTTTATTAAAAAAAAAAAATTCCAGTTTTGTAAAACTATATTAACTAATTAGGAAGTTAATTTCGAGAAGGGGATGAGTGTTGTGTTGTACATAGCTAAATGTTAGGAGAATCCTGTAGAGTATTATAACATTTTGAAGATAATGTGTCAGTAATTTCAGAGGTTAGAAAAATAAACTGCTTCTTTTTTTTCCTTTGATAAACAGACTATCTACTGGAATCTGACATCTATCAGAGTCACTAATAACACCTGCGCACCTCAGCATTTCCAAACAATGTTTCTGAAGGTGCTTTATCCTGTGGTGAAGCTTTGAAGGACACTTGCCATTGTGAAAGCTGGAGGGAAGAACAATACATGCCGTTGGGCAGACCATTTAGATCAGCAAAATGGTATGTTGTGTTTCTGCCTCCAAGAGTAGTCTCTATATAAAGATAAAAAAAATTAAACCTGAGAGACCTAAAGCATTAGCAAATGCTGTGGAGGTCACCACAGCTCCGTGCACGTGGTTGAGTGTCACATACTGCAGCAGGATGTTAAAACTGGCAGCTGTGAACAGCGATCTTCAGAGGGTTCCCTGATCACATTTTATTTTCACAATGCATACTTTCTGGGGCTCTAAACTAGGCTGAGCTTAGTAAAAGTTTATTATAAATCTGAAGGAAAATCTTCCAGGCAACAAGAGAGTGAAGGTTTGGTGGGAAATTCCCGGTGACTCCTGCTCCTGGCCACAACAAGCCAAGCTCAGCTGCAGGCTCAGTCCACAGCTATTGCTGGATTTCAAAGGAGTCACTTCTTGTACTTGTGATAAGAAAGACCCCTTTTCTATTCATGCTTCTAAAAAGAAGTTCAGCACAGCCTTACATTTGCCTCCTATGTCAGGAATGCTCCATTTAGAAAATTAAGATCAAGTTCACCTTTGATTTTATCCTTTTAGTAGCGCTGAATGTACAAGCACGGAACAAAAAAGCTTACAATCTAAATTGTTATCAAAGCTAAACTGATTTAAAACTACTAAATAAACAAAACCAAGAATACACTACAGAGGAAAAATTTCAGAGGTAGAGGAAGACAAATGTGACCTTCCCATCACTAATTCCTAGGATTTTATAGTACAGAAAGTGACTGAAGAGCTAATGCTTTAGACATAGTAATCACACGGTAAACACCATTTCAGCCAACTTCCTTATTTGCTTCTATTCCATTCCTTTTCCAGTGAAACTTCACTTATGCACAGCTTTAAGAAACCAGTCTGACATTAACAAAACCTATTTTAACAATAGATAGCTTTTACCATCAAATATATCCTCAAAGCTTTTGTTCTTCGAAGCTGGGAACCTGAGACACCCAAACGAATAATTATCCTGAAGCGATTAGTTGGAATCATGTCTGATTCCAGCTAAAAGTTTGTAATGAGCTGCAAAGTATTAATGCCTTATATTGGTCTGTCTACAGCAGAAGGTACGTGTTTATACAAATATAAAGTTTATACAAAATATATGAACATCACTTTAACCTGTCCCACGTCAAGGGTAGGACTCTGTATCACAGTGAATTAATGACTTGGCAATCATTAAGATGAGGGTTTAGGAACACATTAACCACCCATCTACCCAAAACTCTGCTCCAAGGTAAGAGACTGCAAGGATCTGCACCAATTAAAGAGCATGATTTAATGTGAGGATAGATTTTGTTATAGAGCTTAGTCTTTTATCTCCCATGGAGACCTTTTGAAAATGTTTGTATAATTGCCTCTAATTGAAGTACACTACTGTATCTTGATCACAGATTACACTCAAACACAACTTGCAGTTAACTATGAGCCACTTTCAACTGTGAATTTACATAGAACAGGCAGTTCCATGTCTACACTTTTCGGCTATGTATTTCTCTATCTGCCTCTCACTTATTTTGTGCTGAATCATGCACACCTCTTTCACAAGAGACGGTAAGAAGATGAAATGCCTGTGTGTATTAGATTTAGAGGACTGATGTATCTTCTTGGGACACGTTTACATTGTATGACTTCTTGCTCCTGCACTTCCCAACTTTGTTCTTGTTGTGGGAACACATCAACATAAAAAGCTTACCTATCATGAAGCAGGGCTGCAGTTATTGTTTTAGGAAGTTTTTTTTGTCTCAAAAGGATAAATTATTTCCTAACTTACTTTCAATGCTGCTTTCCTGATTTTTCACAAGGATGTTTTCCTGAGAACCTGGACACTGTAAAGCACAATCACCCTAAAAGCAGACATGAGGATGATGTGCTTGACCTTGTACAACATAGTGGAATCATTTGTATGTCCCCTGTTTGCCATCTGCTTCTATACGGTGGTGACAGATCTGTGCTTGGACTGGCTGGAACAGAGTGTTATCAGGCCATGGACTAGAGTCGTATCTGTCTAAAAGTATTGCAGGACACATTAAAATGCTGTAAGCCTATGGACTGTCTGTGCAAGGGCCAGGGATAAATACCAGGGGGCAGCCTCACACTTTTCATCAGAAAATCTGTCCTTTGGGTGGAGCAGATGTTCTGTATCCCTGGGTAAATGATGTGTGTTCATTTGATTCAATTCTGTTTGTTTACTCACAGACGGCCCCAATCTTAAGACTTTGAATTCCTGTGCTTTCCAAGTTACTTCTTGCCAGCTGACCCACAATTATTGACTAAGGGAAGATTCCTATCCCATTCCAGCTGTGAAGTAAAACAAAGCAGCTAATTATCTCCTGTTTGCTTACTCCCCTCTCTCTTCTCTCCTAGAGACACGTCCTGGTTTCAGCTGGGACAGAGTTAATTTTCTTCCTAGCAGCTGGTGCAGTGCTGGGCTTTGGGTTTGGTATGAGAGCAATGCTGAGAGCACACTGATGGTTTTAGTTGTTGCCAGGTAATGTTTACAGTAAGTCAAGGACTTTTCAGTTTCTCATGCGGAGAGGGCTGGAGGGGCACAAGGAGCTGGTGGGGGGACACAACCAGGACAGCTGACCCCAGCTGGCCAGAGCTGGCTGGGCATTGCTCAGCAGGGGGTGAGCATTTGTATTGTGCATCACTTGGGGTTTCTCCCTTCCCTTTGGATTTTATTCCTTTTGGCTCCCCACTGGGGAATTAAACCCCAGTCTGCCACATGACAGGCGGGGATACTCACCACCATATATTTATAAAACTCTAGCATCCCTAGAAAATGTTCCAGCCACACAAACTAATTTCTACTGATGCATATGCCTTGTGTTTTAGATCTTGGTTTCTGTTCTTTCATCTATCTCATTCCAAAAAGAGCTTTCCTGGTTTCTTTTTTTTTTTTTTTTTCTTTGAGTGAATGGTTGTCCACCAGCTGCCTAGCTATTAATTTAGAAAGAACTGAGAAGAATTTAATAAATGATTTCTCTTCATTGACTGGCTTCCCATCAAAATCCCATATAACCCATCTCAGTGGGTTTGAACTGCTTTGTGCAATGTATTGAAGTAGATGACGTGATCTGGTCATATCCTTCACAATTTTTTACATGAGGCCCTTCTATGCCAGCAATCTTTTAGATTGCTTGAATATCCAAATTCATAAATACAAAAAAGGCTCCCAACAAAACGGAAATATGGAAATAGAGCATAGTCTATGATCAACCATGATGGGGTTTAAGCCTTTTTTCATGAGTGACCATGAACGGTCAGTTGGGTTTGTTTGGGTTTTTTTGCATATGAACATATATTTTATATCCTCCCAGTTTCTTCCTCTAGCTAATATAATACCCCAGACTCTTTATTAATTATTTCACTGATCATTCACTGTCGTTTATGGTTTTCATCATCATTCCTCAGAGTCTATTCAGATCTGTATTTGTATTAGTGTCTTGTTTCAAATCATATTTTATTTAGCACAGGATACTGACATGACCTACGTGGGATGAAAAACGAATAACTAAAATGAACCGTGTGTCTTGTCTTTGTGTTATGACCTGTTTGTTTGACTCTTATAAACCTACATAATGTCATTTTCAAAAGGCACTTTCTACACAACAACAGGGAAAAAATCACCATGTGAAACAAAATCACATTTGCCAGTTTTCCTGGTTTCAGAACAGGCTTCAAGATGCAACAACCACACACCTCGTACTATCTTCCCTGCCTTGAAAGACTATTGTAACAGATGGAGCCCAGCATCGTGGACTAAATGAACTCAATTTAGAGGGATGATTTACAGACTAAGGGAATGATACCTGTGTGCTTATGTTAAAGAAGAGGAAAGGTGGTCATGCGCTGGAAAATGCAGCAGGATGTAAAAGATATGGAATAAGGGGCGGATACTGTCCTGGTTTCTGCTGGGATAAGTTAAATTTCTTCTTAGTAGCTGGTGCAGTGCTGGGTTTTGGATTTGGTGTGAGAACAATGTGGATAACACACCGATGGTTTGGGTTGTTGCTAGATAATGTTTATACTAAGTCAAGGACCTTCCAGTTTCTCAGGCTCTGCCAGCGAGAGAGCTGGGGGTGACAAGGAGCTGGGAGGGGACACAGCCAGGACAGGTGACCCCAACTAGTCAATGGAGTATTCCATACCATGGCACATCATGCTCAGTACGTAAACTGGGGGGGTGGGGGGCTGGCCAGGGGCTGTGGATCATTGCTCAGGGACTGGATGGGCATTCGTCAGCAGGTGGTGAGCAACTGTGTTGTCCATCACTTACTTTCACTTCTTCCTTCCCTTTGGATTTCATTCCTTTCCCCTTCTCACTCCTTTTCTTTATAACTGTTATTATTAATATTAGCACTGTTATTTTGTTTTATTTTATGTCAATTATTAAATTAAATTGTTCTTATCTCAACCTTTGAGTTTTACATTCCTTCTTGATTCTCCTCCCCATTCCTCTGGGTGAGGGGGGAGTGAGCCAGCAGCTGTGTGGTACTTAGCTACTGGCTGGGTAAAACCACGACACTAGTGTATAAAAATAGGCTATAGCCTGCTGATTAAAGTATCAAAAATTATACAAGTGTATTTAATCACAGTTAACTGTAACCATTAGTAAGCTGGCATTTATGAAAATCTTATTCAACTATTTTCAAATGCAATCAGGACGCCAACACACTTAAAACTACACTTGCTGCATGACTCTGGCAAGGTCAGGCTCTGGTTCATGTATACCAATAATTAATCCAATTAAGTCTTGAAAAGGACTTGTTACTCTACTGCGTATGGAACATTATCTGCCTGGAAGATATGAAGAAGTAGGTCATGAGAAAACTACCAAAAATGGGAACAAAAAGATCTATTTAAAATATTCTTGCACATATGCTTGCACATGGAAGAAAACAAACAAAGTGACAGTGGCGGAGTAAAAACAGAAGCTAAACATTCAGTAGTTAGTATAATTTTAATTAGCTGTACAGGAAAAGCACTGAGCCACTATTGTTCATGAAAACCTATGGCTTTCTCCAAAGGATAAGCTAAGAATGTTTTGAAAACTTCGCATTAACACAGCACAGCTGTTGCTGGGGCCTCAATTTATGGGTAACAGCAACCGATGAGGTGGTTCTCTCCAACAAGAGAGGCCTGAGGAAACCCTTTAGCAGAGGAATGAGCAATGGGAGATTTGTTAATTAGGAGAAGTAATAGATACCTACCTTTTTATTAAAGCAGAATAGCATGCATGAGTGGACAGAACAAAGGGAGAGGAAGAAACGAGGCAGAAAACGGGACCAAAAGTTTGAAAATTACTATGAAAAGCATGAAACAGACAGACACAGCAGCATAACCTGCTTCACAGTGAGATACAGAGAAAAGTAATGAATAGGCAATTTGGGAATGTTGCTGTCTACTCCCCTCTGTGTGTGGTCCCCAATTGTTTGTGATGTTGGGAAAAAATAGCGTATAATGAAAAAAGAGCTGTAAGGCATTAGCTGATAGAAATCTCATCTCTTAGACTTTAAAGTGATAAACAGCATTTGACTGTTTGCAATAAGGACAGGAGGTGTGAGATACCGTAGCAGCATTCTAACATATGTTATAGCATTGCTCATATATCCGAGTTTTGGCAAACACTAGGAGATAATGTCTAAGAAGACACTAGCAGCCTGTGCATTAACGCTACGTGGTGACTCAACACCAAAAAAGTGAACAAGGGTGGTAAAGCAACGTTATCCCTGTGAACAGCAAAAGTAGAAATTTATGGGTACTGCCATAGCGATATGTTACCAGCAAGAGACCAAAATCCTGCGTTGGTTGATGAAAAAATGTAACATAAAATTTAAATTATATAAGCATTTAGGATTTATACCTTACACACTCCATCACCTGCCCATGACTACTAGAGCACTTCTTCTTGCCCTCTTTCCGGGAGGCAGAGGTATTTCAGCTGCTTCGACATCTCCACACTCCCCAGACGGAGACCTTAAAGATCCACCCTTGTAACACCTGCTTTGCCTTCTACTTTTGCCTGAGCTTTTGTTCCAAGGTGTCAGGTTTGTACCCAGCCTCTCAGAGCCTCAGAAATTTGACAGCCGAGCTAACTCCAGAGGCAAGATGACTCCCTCTACTGGAAAAAGCGGAGAGATGCTGCGATGCGTTACCGGTGGGTAAGATACTCTTCCCGCTGCCTCACGTGACGTTTGGGTGATTGGGGGTAACAAACTGCTTGTTGTTTTAGAGTAACAGTCCTTCCTCAACATTATATGACGTATAAGACCTATTCAGATGATCAGGTGCACCACTGCTTGAAATAAGACCTCCTTGACCCTCAAATTCTAAAGGACCTCATACACCTTATCTATTACCTGAGGACACCTTTTATATATTTATTATTATTATTATTATTATTATTACTATTTTTTAAAAACCCCGTGTGCATATATATATATATGATCAAATAGCTCATAAAGCCACTGACACCTTGAGAAAAATGAAAATTTCTTCTGCAACAAATCCCTGATTAGGTCCAGCTTTGACTGTCTGATTCTTCTTGGATATTGTGGACTTGCAAGCAGTAACATAATGTAATAGACGTTGGCCCTCAGAGCCCTACTGATCATAAAACTGGATTGCTTTGCTATAAAAGCATTCAATTTAGATTACTATGATACTGTCTTTTATGTAAACTAATCCCTAAACAGTTCCACTTAGTACTAGGTTGAAACTCACTCTGAAAGAAAACACATGCATTGTGCTCTGACTTGGTGGGAATTACTGAAATCAGCAACTAGATAATTAACTAATTCAGGATGAAACTTACTGACAGAGTCACTGGGAGGAAAGGTTTAGGTGCTAATTCTTCTTGCAAAGGTAACAAAACAGGTGAGACTCCAAGAAGTCACTACATGTTGTATTATACTGGAACACGTTATCAGCAGGCTTAAGGAATATACATCACATACCTTGAAACTGTGTGACTGTTGCTGTAAAGCCACCAAGATTTATTTATTGTCACGTAAGGGACTGGGGAAAGCAGCTTACCCACATAAACATTCTTACTGATGCACCTTTCCCCTCTGACATCCCCAACAAGTGTTTTAGATAGCTATGCTACACAGAACTCTAACAGAAACACAGCAACTTTCACTTCATTACTCTTCCCTACAAAATGAAAATTTGTTGAAAATGCAGACAAAGTTGCTGGAAAACATAATTTTCATTCTTATAGTTGATCAAGTAAGTAAATGATGTGGTATCAACTGAAGACTAATGCTGAATCTTGAGTGTAATCCCAGACTCTGTGGAAGTAATGAAAATGGGACTTCCAATAGTATTTATTTGCTTATTCCTTTGAGATCAAATGATTGCCAGAAGGGCTGTCTTTCTTTATTAGGAAATATGACATCAAAAGTCTTAGCAGGAAAATATGCCCGTCCTATGGAAACCTCACTTATCCCAGGATGAACGGAATATTCCACAACTTTCTTAACACAAGCTGTGCAGGGAAATTGCATAATGTCGTTAAGAAATACAGCCATTATGATATCCCACCGAGGGAGTTAACAGGTAAGTATTCATTTGAGAAAGGTTCTGGTCACTTTAATGACATCAAATAATCCAAAATACCAAGAATGTTCAGTTTTACTGAATAATTCCAATATTCCTCTAACAGAAGTGGAAATCCTTTCCACTTTCCCTTGTGAGTAATCCCTGTAGAATCTCTCCTCCTCTAAATAAGAATGTTTAGATATGATTATCGCAAAGATAGGAACTCTGACATGAAGGGTGGAAGAAGACCACTTACTACTCATCGTTCCTTGTATCAAAACATTTCACAGTGAAGAGCAAACGGATAAAACCCATTAACATGGAGCTGAATTTCTACAGCAGGCACCAATTCTGGATCACTGGGTCCAGTTCTCTCCTGTTTCCCCTGCACCCTCTCAAACCTTATGGGTTGCTCAGCTTCATGAAGGGACCATGGCACCATGTTCAACATCATTTACTGCTGCCAGGTTACAGTAAGGAACTCACAGCAAGGAAATCGGAGGCCTAGTTGTCCTCAAAGACAATTAGGTTTTATAAAGCAAATTCACTCACCCTGGGTCACTGGGCTCTAACTGTATAGTAATGCATAAAAATAATTTTTGTTTTCTATTCTCTAAGGGTTTCATGCTTCACATACACGTGGAGTTTAGTGAAGCTCTGCACCAGGCTTCTTCAGACACAGACCTTTAATTTGTATTTCCCAACAGCTGACTAAGAAGCGCAGGCTTACCATAAGGAAGGACTGGGTTGACACGAAGGCTTCTCGCCACTGCCGGGAGAGAGGCAGGCACTCACTGGCACAAGCTGCCCCCGTGCTGAATGGTACAGACGATTGCTCTACCCACCTCATTCTGGGATATGCTTTGCAAAGCCCCCCTGTATATACACCTCCAGGTATAAATGACAATTTTTTTGTTTCAATTATGAATGGGAGAAAGTGAGAATTCCCCTAGTCTGGAGGAGAAGGGTTAAGATTAACAACAATACAGCAGAAGCAACATTTCAGAGTTAATGCAGAATTTTCCCCTTTATACAATGGCAGAAGCTACAGGCTCTACAATCCCTCATTTATACCCTGCTCCATCATCACCTCTTGGAGATTTCATCACATCTTTAAAATTTATCTTAGCTCTGGCAGAATTGTGTTTTCCATCCTCCTCCAAATCTGAGTGAGTCCAAATAATAAAATGACAATCCTAACAAGGCTGCAGTATATAATTTTCAAATAAATGTTTACCAGTTTTTTAAAGTAGGATTGTTTAAACAATTTCTCCTTAAAACACAGAACTGACATGTATGTTTGTATTTCTGCTCAGATTCAATAACACAGCTTTCACAGTTAAACACAGTAAGTATGATTCTACATCATCCACTTCTATCAGAGTCAATGGTAGGATAAATTTGGCTTGCCAACTTGGTAATTATTACAGATATTACTGTGATGGATGATGATGCTAAGTGCTACTTAGCTTGAGGACTGTTGAAATTAGAAAATATACACTTATTGTTTGACAAAAACAGGATGACCCAGTTTCCCAGCTGCCTTTTTTTCTGCTTGACCATCAGACTTTAATTTTGCATTACTGGCCAGAAGAATAGCAGGCCATTTGTACAACAATTACTGCTGTAAACACATTGGGACTGTTTAAATATTCCAGAGAAAGAGCTACTATATAAACACAGAGCAGTTCAGCAGTGCACACACCAAAAATCTAAACTGAGGACTTAGCATGTGTTCACATCATTTGCAATATTCAGCATTTGCTGTGGAAATAGCCTATGCATTCACACTAAAATTCAACGTGGACAAGATGCATCAAGCTAAGCATACACGCACAAGCAACATACAAAGTGCTTATTCATGTATTCCCGCCTGGAAATTCCCAGGCAAAGCACGAGAGCCATAAGCAATGGTTCCTATTAAGATTGTAATGTAGGTTTATATTTTTTTGAAAAGAATAATTTCATTTATTAGTATGACTGTATTGAAACATTGTGAAGTATGTTCTCATTATACTTGAATTTTTCAAATACACAGATCTTCACCTAAATTTACTCCAAAACTGAAAACCTCAGCTCAGTAATTTTTCCCCTTGTGCATTTAGGGTATTGTTGTATGATGTTATAACATACTGGTTAAACAAACAAACAAAATCTATCTAATGATTCAAGAAATAATGGTTGTTGGAAACATCACAATTCTTTGAGAGGATATCAGAATGGAAAGGAATAAAAAAATGTTTTAGAAATATCTAGCTTTTTATTGTCTTTCCAATGCATTTCACCAAATGCTCAGTTAAACATCCATTCCTGAACGCTTTGCAAATGCTCCACCAACGCTGGAAGCTCTAAACACACCAAGAATGCAATGAAGGTCCAATACTGTGAATAACCGTTACCTGTCACTGACAGAGTAACACTCACTGTGAGCAACCACAAAAGGCACGGCCTTGGAAGAGCAAATTTCTGAGCAATGTGCTGGAAAGGTTTGGCTGCCATCTATTGTTAATAGTAATTACTGCACTGGTAGCAATGGGGGGAAAAAACTGCTGCAAGCCTAATAAATACCCAGTACAAATATTAGCGGAAAACGAATTATTCATGTATGTATAAAACAGGGGAGCTAACCTGAAAAGCTTCTTAGTTTGTTTTTTTTTTTCTGGTAAAAATGTAACTGCACTCAGGAACACCAGCTTCATTCTGTAGAGTGGCTGGAGATCTCTATAGATACAAATCCAGTGTCTACAACTGGATAAAAGCGCAAAGCACTAACATTTTACTTGAATGTAAACTAGGAATTATTAAATGCTGATTTTCACAGAAGTTCTCAGTTGAAACTGTCTTAAAGAACGCCTCTCACACAGAGTCATTGGTCAGCAAAACCACAAAACTTTTAATTGTATTCTAGGTATCTAATCGTATGTATACTGTCCACAAACTTGTAGGTAGGTGTAGCTGTACAAACATTTTCTATTTAGAGTTTTCTGTTAAACTTAGGCTTCCTAATTAGGCCAGTTCTCTCTGAGCAGAACATATGCCAACATATCACAACACAAGCAACTTCATAAAGATTTTCCTTCAGCTGTTCAGAACAGCTAGCACAGTAGTTCAGTTCCCTCTTGTCAAACATACCCCTTCTCTTTTCACTCTGCCTTAAAGCCACTTTCTTTTCATCGACAGCTGCTGCCAAGCTGTCTTTACTTCCTCTCCAAGCTAGCTAACTGGCTAAGCAGTTACCCTGCTAAAATCCTCTTTCAAAAGTTTTGTTCTAAACTTGCAGAATAATCGCATGGCAAAAGGAAGCAATCAGAAAAGCCATGGATTTTAGGGGTTGAGGATGAATAAAAAAGGGGTTTAGATGTGTTCTAAATAGTATCTCTGCAATTAAACTAAATTACATATTTACACACCTCATGGAACTGTTCTCAAGAATTACTCTGCACAGATCAGTGTTTCATATAAAAGTTTAAATGCAGTGTATTTAAACAAAAACAGCCAGCAGACAGAAAAGCCTGTGGGCCCAAGCTGAAGTTAACTTTCTCACCCAAAGTCCTTCAGCAGTTAGAACTGAGCACGGTATTCTAGCAGCCAGAGATACTTGACTTCCCCGCATTACTTGTCTACATGTAGAAGGAAAGGCAATAATGGCGTTTTTATGCCCATACATTAGCAGAAAATCCTTTCTGTCTTCATCCATTACTATCTGTAAACTTTCCCTGCATTAGTGATGCTCACTTTTCTCCACCCATGAAGCACATGCCTTTCAGACAGTTTTTATCTATAGTTTTGCTAATCCTCAGAATTTATTCTACTGATGAGAAGAAAAATGGAAAAGCGATGGCATTCAAACTCTCCCTCCACGCTTAAAAGGCTTACTAGAGATCAATGTGAAAAAAGGAGAAGCTGCCTTTATGTCAGGGCAGTGAGTGCACTAACACACCTTAAGGGTCGTGACCAGTCCCAGCTGGAGTCTCCACCTACATCTCTGCTCCAAGGGCCAGCAGCTGTATTTAAACTCAGCCTTGGGCCATCAGTCTCTACCTCAGCTGGTCTCCAGCCATGCCTATGCCATACCCCTGCCCCTGCCTAACCTTAGGCAGAAACCTCTAAGATTACAACAGAGTTGCTATTTGAAACCTGGAATTGTCAGCAGTTAAGATACGCTAGGCGTACCACTGACAATATGCTTGCACATCAGTGTATGAAAATTTAAAAGTGGTAAGTTTAGAACATTTAAATAGCAGAAAATGCAGTAACTTTTTATCTTAGTTCCCCTTTAGGTCATACTTTAAAAACACACAGGCACACACACACACCTTTCTCTGGTTCTTTCATATATATTTTGGAGATAAGTTGACTTAGACTCCTTTCATTAAAACTGAATTTCAATTGAATATGCTGTTCAAGTGAAATGTTTCCCATAGCTGTACCTGCTTTGACTACACGTTTTTTGGAAGTGTGCATGTGGCATTCATTTTACAGCAAAGCAGCTGCGGCACAGGCCTGAGAATGGAGGAACACGCGTTTCGCAGCTTGTTAAGACCTGGAATTAAAATTCTATCAGTAAACCAAGGAATTTATGTTCAGGGTATTTGCAGAAATAAATAAGCTCACCGACTACTACTGCAGCTAAACAACTCTAAGGATAATAAAGGTATCTCATGAAATAATGAGACTGAAACTGAGAACCAAGGCAGGTCACACAAAAAAATGCCTCAAAGAGCAACAAGTTCTGATTTGGGATACTATATTACATATTACCTTTTTTTTTTTATTTTGAGAGATCTGAACATGCGGTTGGGCCTTAACTGTTCACTTAAGGTACAGTTATGCGAACAGCCCTTTAATACCATCTTTAAAGATTCTTCTTGTACAGGTGAAGCATTCATTTACTTCTATTTGTCCTTCCTTCTGGGTGACTTTTAGGCATGGAGATGCATTATTAAATTCCTGGAAAAAAGACCTCTGTACTACACACCAACCAGCCTGACCACAGCCCCCAGGGCAGCTGTAGCTAAACCCTGTGGATGCCATACCTTGGGCAAGGACAGAAGGGTGTCTGGGAACAGCCATCATACATTTATGAAGGCAAAATCATGCCTGACTAACCCAATCTCCTTCCATAAAGAGATGACCAACTTAGGCAAATGCAGCAAACGTTGTTCTCCCTAACTCTAGCAAGCCCTTTGACATGATTTCTGTGGTATTCGCAGTATTATAACTGCAATGCTGAGGCATGCTTTGGTTCACTGGCTTATAAAGTAAGTGGAAAATTGCCCGCACCATGAGGCTTGAAGGGTTATGATCAACAGTGTGTGGTCCAGCTGGAGCGTGGTTACTAGCTGCATTCCTCAGGAGTCGCGATGCAGTGGCTGATACTATTTAAAGCATCTGGGCATAGATGATGGGCAAAGGGCCACGCAGGGAGTTCTAGAAGAACACAATAATCTGGATGCAGGTGATTTGCGAGGCTGTTGTTTAAAGGAAAATCATCAGCCTGGAAAAAAAGGCTGACGTCAGAGAACACTCAACAAAGGCAAACACAAAGTCATACAGCTGTTGACAGAGTAATGCACAGGCTGAGCCAAATGTCAAGGCAGCTGCACTGCAGAAGACCACCTGAGTGTCCAGTGGACGGCAAGTTTACCACGAGTCAGCAGTATGCCTTGTTGCAAAGCAGCCTAGTATTGCTGTTTGACTTACACTAGCAAATAGTAAAGGGAGGTGATTCTTCCCTTCTATTCCACCACTTGTGTGACCGCATGTGGTTAGAGATGGGATGTCCACTACAGGAAAAAGACTGACACACTGGAGAAAGTTCAGTCCAAGTCCACCAAGATATTCAGACCACAAAATATACATAAGACCTGGGAGGGGGAAATATTATCACTGTTATAAATTACCCCATAGAAATCCCTAGAAATGAGGGAAACAAATCTTCTTGCAGATTCAGACTGACAGCATGAGAGACAATGGATGCACGCTGCAACAAATTCAATTTAAACTAGATATTGGGAGATAGTTTTCACAATGGGTGGTCAAACACTGACCAGGTTGCCCAGAGATTGTGGGCTCTCCATTGCTAAAGATGCTCAGAATTCAACCGGACAGGATCCTGAACAACCTGCCCTAGCTTGGGCTTGCTTTGAGCAGGGTTTTAAACCAGAAAGTTTACAGAGGTGGCTTCCAACCAAAATTACTCAATAGGTCTAAACATATGCAACAGACTTAGGAGAAATGTTGAGTCACTGTCCCTGGAGGTATTTAAAAGACACGTAGACACAGCACTCAGGGACATGGTTTAGTGGTGGACTTGGCAGTGCTGGGTTAACAGTTGGACTCAATGACCTTAAGGGTCTTTTCCAACCTAAATGGTTCTATGATTGTATGATTTTAACTATGCAATCACTGTAAAAATAACCTAACTTTGCTTGAATGAATGCACCAATATATGCTGGAGGCCACCCAGCTGAAAAACGGCTTGGCAGAAAAGACCCTGGGCATGCTTGTGGACACCAAATTGAACACAAACCAGCTATGCGCCCTTGTGGAAAAGAAGGCTGATGGTATCCTGGGCTGCACTAGGAGAGCATTGCCAGCAGGTCGAGCAGGGTGATCCTTCCTCTCTGCTCAACACTGCTGAGGTGACACCTGGAGTGCTGTGTCCAGGTCTGGGCTCCCAGTACAAGAAAGACATAGACATACTGGACAGAGTCCAATGAAAGGCCACCAAGGTAAGTAAGGGATGCAGTCTCTCTCTTATGAGGAGAGGCTGAGAAAGCTGGGACTGTTCAGCCTGGAGAAGAGAGGGCTCAGGGGGATTTTATCAAAAGATACAAATACCTGTAGGGTGGATGCATAGAGGACAGAGCCAGGCTCTGTTCAGTGGTGCCCAGTGACAGGACCAGAAGCAAGAGGCAAAAACGGAAAAGCAGAAGCTCCCCTCTGGACACCAGGAAACCCTTTTTCACTGTGAGGGTGACCGAGCACTGGCACAGGTTGCCCAGAGAAGTTGTGGAGTCTCCATAATTAGGAATATTCAAAAGTCATTGGACATGGTCCTGGGCAACAGGGTCTGGGTGTCCCTGCTTGAGCAGGGGGCTTGGGGAAGATGACTTCCAGAGGTCCCTTCCAATCTCAGCCATTCTGTGTGATTCTGTATGTAAATTAAGCTGTTTTAATGGATACAAAAGACCTGGTAAGGAGTCCTTATAGGGAGGGGGGAAAAATACTGTGAAAAATAAACTCACTGTAAAAGTAAACAAGCTTCTCTGTACTGGAAATGCAACATATTGCCAAAGCAATTGAAAAGTACTGGAGATAGAAAGAATGCAATGTGGATAAGGATAGTACCGTTCCATGCAAAATATCAAACAATTCTGGGAACACAGACAATTCAACATTCACTGCAAAGGAAAAGAACCTTTTGAAAAATATACCATTAGACTGTAAAATGCACTGCAAAGCTCTCAGTAGCCTTGTTTAGTATAATCACATTACCATGAGCAAGTCCTTACCTGTGTTAGGAGCTATGTGTCCCAAATTAAGTCAGCACATTTGTACGCTTTTAACCATGCACATTACAGGTCCCTGGAACAAACTAGCTTTCGTTGTAACTACTCAGAACTATTAAAAATCATTAAGTATGTGTTTGAAATTCAAGACCTGAGACGTAAAATACCTTTACACCCTAAGATGCAAGAAACCTGCTGGTATGGAGTGACCTCTAGAAGTGCTGTGAGGACTTTTCCTGCTCCTTCTCTTTTAAGCCCAGTTGTGTGATGAACATTATCTACAACAAAGAACTGGATCATGAGGTAATATGAATAAAATTATATACTAGCCATGCTAGTAGACAAAAGCTTGTCTAAGAGATATGCCAGTCGCTAAATTTTTACAGGTAACAGGGTTGTTTCAACATTCTGCAGAGTATTTCCCTCAGATGACACATTCTTCTAAGTACCTGCCTGTTAATATGCTGAAATTCTCTCATCATCCCTGCCTTCAGCACATATTTAAACTTGCAATTACATCATATTCAAAGTATTTAAAATATACATAAACTCTCCTTCTTAAGGAACCTTTCCATAAACTAATTTTAAGATCCTTGAGGTTATTCATAGCTTCTCAGCTCCTCAGGTGTAGCAAAGCTTAGGAAGTCACATTTTAGAGGAGAGAGAGAGAGACTTATTCTCCTTTATATGCTCCTTCGGTTTGCTGTCATTTTATTACCAACTATTTGAACTGGTATGAGAACTAGGAAGACTTTCTACAGTGTATTCTCTCTTATTATTTAAAATTGTCATAACTATACCTTCCTAAGAATACTAGAGTGGAAAAAAGCTGTCATTGTCTACTACTCAAAATAAAACTTTCCCACAGAATTTGTGATTACTGACATCAGTTAATAACAATGTTAATGATGGAAGTCTTTTATCTCAATTATATACTTTATAATCAAAACATTTGTTATTCAGCATACAGGACTATCATCTCATGTGGCTATATCATCCATAAGCTTTCTCTAAATATTTTCAGAAAATGTATAATTTAATTTTAATTACCAACAAAGGATATGATTATTGGATTAATTGTAAGTATAGTATGTTAAAATCGTTTTCCAAAAATGTTTACACTGTGGAAAAGAAAAGCAGGTCTGTTCAGATATGGCCATGGATGTGAGGAAAAAGAAAGATGTACTTAATTTGCATTTAAAGACTTCAGCCTTTTTTCTTACCTGAGTACCCAAACAAGCAACCATCATGTGAGTGAGAAGTTTAGCTGCAAACATTGCACACCTGGTGCAGAAAAGGTGGGAGATAATAGCCAAAGTGAAACCTACACAGAAACAAAACAAAACAAAAAAGGGGAGGGGAGGAAATTTAAAGCTTAGGCTAGTAAGCTATGCTCCTAAATAAAAATAATGCTGGATGTCTTGAAGGTGCAGATCATTAAAAAACAAAAAACCCTCAAACCTTACAGAGAGAATATGTTCACTTGGGTTCATGCTGGGATCACTCAGGAATATATTACTGAAGTACTAACATTTATTTAACTTTTTCATAGGCTGGGAGCTAAAATAATTTCACAGTGCAAACAAGTAGTTTTTGCAAAGGGTTTGGTTTTTTTGCTGTTATTTCAGCATGACATAAATGATTGTCATAATAGTTAAATATAAAGGAAGGGTAACTTTTCAGTGTTCATATTATTACATCAAAAAATGCTTTTAGAAAGAAATAAAAAATTGCCTCCAGCTGGGTAGTAGATTTAGTAGATAGCTTTAGTAGATAGCTATAACCTTCTACACGCCAGTCTCCCATTTCATCTGAGTTCAGCATAGAAATCTATTATAGCAGTACTCAGAAAGAATAACACTTTTCCTTTCGCTAATTTATTGTGAACATGAACAGAACAGAAATTGCAAGAGCCCATTACCTACCAGTAAATAGCTCTTGGAAGAAGGACCCTGGGAAAGCTCAGCCACTAAGGAAAACACTGCTAAAGCTCAAGTAGAGTTCATTGTGCCCTTCCACACCCCTTGAAGGGTAGGAATCTGGATACTTAAGGCAGATCTTTTATTCTCTCTTGAGACAGACTGGTTGCTCAACTACAAGTATTTGTAACATACGAATGAAATAAATAATTGCAGAAAGAATTATTTCTAAACCTTTTAAAATTGGGTAGTGTTATTTATACAACTATCTACATAAGAAAACTGGAAATAATATTATTTCACTCTCCTGTGCTACTTTTTTATAATTATTTTTTTTTATTCTTCACACCTAGGTGGAGACACTAGAGAATAAATAATATTCTTATAGCTCTTAAATTTAAAACAAATTTTTAATTACTAGATTTAAACATAATCACATAAGGGAACACCTTCCACCAACCAAAGAAGCTGAAAGGCATTGCAGTTATATTCAAGGCAAACCCTAAACCAGGCTAAACTGTTCTAATTTTTAACATACATTCTTATGGTACATGACTACAGTAAATGGGTAATGCAGAAGAAAGATCTGTAGGTCTTTATTGCTTCCAGCTCAGCAACATACTTCGCTTCAGTTTCTACAGCATATTGGTTTACTTTTAATTGTTTTTTTCTTAATTTTCTATAGCATTTTGCATTCTATGGCATATTGATTTACTCTTTTTGCCCTGTAAACAGCAATTATATTTGTTTATTAGAATTTGTCTTTTTTCTTTTACTTTCACTAACACAATCTAAGTTATAAGCTTAATTGTATTTTGAAATCTGCTTATCTGCTAAAAAATCTGTCATTTTTAAATGAAACATTCAATTTGTATGATGTAGGTGAAAACCAGGGGGGTTTCTTCTCTTTTTTTAAATTTTTTTTTATGGCTGAGGTTTTCAAACAATTAAGGAGCCCAGCTTTAGCCGGTTAGGGCAGTTTGCTGGGAGGAGATAAATAGGAGATTTAGCTGCTTGCCACTGGTTTTATTACTCATACAGAGATGACCTAGTACAGAAGTCATAAATCTCACAAGGAGCAGACCCAGAACCCCATTTAAATGCCTTAAGCTTAGACTAAGAATCTCTTTAGCTAAGTTTTCTTAGTGACCCCATTACTCTTGGGTCCCTGCTGGCACAGTGCCTAACACAAGAAATTGCCTTTCATCTGGGATTGCTTGCAACATAATAGTGAACAGGCTGCACTGTGAAAGGTGTAATTTCCCTCCTTTAGAAGCCAAAAGGAGTTTAAAACTTAGATCTCCTACTTCCTGTCTGATGTTTTGGGACTCTTGCAAATGCTAGCGTAGCTGTCAAGGAAGGGAGTCATGATGCTCATAGGTTAAACTCCTGGGTTTCTCCCCAGATGTTAGGGAACAGTTAGGCTGCAGAGTGTAAAGGAGCTCTACACGCCTGAATCTCCCTCAAGTTACCACTTCTGAGTGTAAACTGACAACTAAAATCGACAAACAATTTTCAAGCTAGTAGCAAAGTGTCTGAAAGATTTGACAAAGAGGACAACTGTACTGCTCCTAAAGACACGGGTGAATTTAGCATTTTTATGTTTCTTCCCACAAATGAATGACATATTTCTATTTTGTATGGTTCAATAAAACATCACAAGGAAACGTACTTATTTGCTAGACTTTTTTTTTTCAGTGGCAAAATTTGGCAGTGTGCAAATACCAGCCTAGATGGTAAGTTCAATACAATGAAGTTAGTTAACATCCCTCCAGTACCCCTCCAAATAAAAAGATTGTCATTGGTTACTAAAATCACTAAAAATCAATCAGTCTAACTAGTCATCAGGTGTTATTAATGAGAAAACTATCTTAAATCAACTGACCTGAAATGCAGATAAATCCAGAAGAGAAAAAAGCTTCATTGTATGAAGACAAGTTATCTGTTTGGGCATAAACGGCATAAATGGACATATGAGAACAAGAGCATTCCACGTAGTCTGATGTGTCATCAACAACTTTGCAGAACCCGCTATCAGTCAGCCAGCTGCAAAACAAACAATGCACACATTTGGAAATGGACTTGTGCAATTTACATGATAAGCAGGCTTGAAAATTGTTGTTGTATCCTGAAATCTCAAGTTTTCTGAACTATTGCATAGGTGGTTTGTGTAATCTTTCAGGTGCAGTTCTCAGATTAGCACATTTACATGACATTAAAATATTTTTATAGCTGGGGTTTTACTATCTTGATTAAAACCAATTGTAAATATAGGATGAACATTTTTTTTTTTCCACTAGAGAATATTTGTGACCATTTTTTTAAAGCTTCTGCAAAATTTACGGGTCCATCTGACTTTTCAAATAGTTTGTTACTTAACTTGCCCAATACCTTACCCCATTATGGAGAATGCTTCACTTTATACTGCTATGTATTATTTTGAAACTAATATTTATGTTTTGTTCTCATTCAGTACTGCTAAACTGATTTGGAAAAAGGATTCTATAGGTGACATCCTAAGCCACTTCTAGTGGCAATCACATCTGCTCTGTGACACAGATAGATAAAAGGAGAGTGTAGAGGTAAATTCTGATGCACCTCCTTTCTGAAGAGAAACAGTTTATGTCAATGGCAGACTGTTATAACCCAGTCAGGCTAGTGAAATCTAACCCAACTAGATCTCAGCAGAATACAGAACATAATTCTCTCCAAATTCATTTGTACTGCGTGAACAGAAAAGACATAGGCTAATCAAATAATGGGGCATTGGAGAGCACACACAGAAAATTTTATTCCACAGTTTCCAATGGTATGAATAGCCACAGGAATGGAAAACGATCAGCAGTTCACCATTTCTTCTAAAAACCAGAAGGCATCAACTTAAGCAAGTAGCAGCAATATTAAACAAACAAACAAAAAAACCCCAAAACCCAACAAAACAAAAACCAACAGGAGATGGCTTTTCTGTCAAAAAGTCATAGTCCTATAGAGATGACTGTTAAAAGATGTGCTGAAATTCTGGACAGTGCAAGGAAAGATTAGGTAAGTTTGCGGTAGACAGATCATTTGGGGCAGGAAATAGGCAAAATCACATTCAGCTCATAAAGACACTGGAGAGTATAGAATCAGGATAACTGCTATTTACACTCATCCTGATCTTACTCTTCCCTGGGCGTTTATTTTTAGCCACTACTGGAGACAGGATACTGGTCTAGGTAAGGCCCTAGCCTGCCCTTTAACAGGTTTTTTTTTGGTTCACTTACACAGTATCTTTCACAGACACAAAGAAAAGGGTGGATATTAGCAGATTAGAAACATTCTGAGCCAGTGACTTGAAGCAATACCACAGATGCAGGTTTAATTCTTTACTTCTGTAAGAATGGACTCGAAGTGTTGTCTGTTAACAACTGTAGAGTAAAAACTCATTAATATCAATGAAGTGATACAGTTCTGGGATTTATGGCCTGTCAGCACTGCCTAACACATCATTACATAATCTAAATGGTATTTTGGTGCAAAAAGTCAGGAGTACAAGTCTGAGAAATGTCTGAGTTGGAATAATTATGCATTTTATTATAAAGTTTTATGTGCTGATACAAAGGCCGGAAGAATTAAGAAAAAAAGACAGATAGCAAATGGATCAGTTTTAAACTAGCAAATGATCTAATTGGAGTTATCACATCTTAGGTGATTACACAGGTTCACGGTAGAAACCAGAAAACTAAACAGATTAATAAAATAACCTTTCAGCAGCTTGATTCCAGAGGAGACATAAAGACTTTTGTGGAACAATCCGACTTCCTGTAGCAGAAATCCGATAAATTACTTCATTGTTATCTTTCAAAGGCTGTGAACTTCGACCCTTCAAACTCATAGAAAAAACCTGAAACAACACATACAACATACATACAAATTTAATATTAAAATTCAAGTCAGTGCTCATTTTTATCAGAGAAACACACAAAAATGTTTGCATTCTTTTAAATACATTCAAGACATTTTGACCAATATCTAAATTAAACTAATCTCTTGAAAAAATGAACTGCATTATCTTCAAACCTTGTTCTTCAGGGCAAGTTCTTTATCTCCAGTAAGGAACCACTGCTGACTGCTGTATTCTGTGAACTGTACATATTCACACTTCTCTTTTTGAGGCGGCGATAATATGACAGAGACCTCTAGTAAATGTTCAGGCACTTGAATAGAATCCCCATCTTTTCCATCAAATCTGTGTCCATTGATTTGCTGAGGAAACCAGTTGTGAGCCATTATTGCAATGTACGGGCAGCTATCAAGGATGTTTTTACCTCTGTTGAAATGGAAAAGCAAGAGGGCTGGTAAGTGGCACTGAGCTTCACTATTCTTCACAGAATGACTCTAAAATGTATTTGTAATTAATACTTTATTGCTCCATCATTTTTAGGCTTTATGGCATTTAATTGACAGACAATTGCAAATTCTGTGGAAAAAAAAAAAAAAAAAGAGGGGCCGAGTTATTATGTATTTCAGCTTCTTCACTTTCCCCCTGGGTTTTGCTCACTATGATTTCCAACCAAAACCCCTCCATGGCAAACTAGGTTATCACAATACCCAACTTTATAAGTGGATGTAGAGATGAGTCTACAAGGGGAGGCATTCAAATGGACAATATTGCTTTACTTCTTTTTCCCAACAGACAATGCCTTCGAATAAAGCATTTGAACTTTCAGGTTCTGGATACTGTTCAGGATAGTGTCAACATTTACACCATTTACTGTCTTTTGCCTGAGATGGGCCTCATACCCCCTACAAAATAGGAAATGGCAAGAAAAGTTACATCCCAATAGAAGCTGAGAGAGAATTTTAAACTATGCTGTTTTTCTGAGGGGAAAAAAGGTGTGTTCTTTTCCTAAATTCAACTACCAGTGGTTTAACAGATTCACAGTGGGAGAAACCCATTGTTTGAAACCATCTGTCTCATTAAAGTGTCATCTATTTGTGCAGTCACCTATTTCCCCTGCCCATCCACCTGACCACAGGGTATAAATGCACTTGCAGACAAAACCAGCAATTTGAAACTACATGTAAAAGCTACAAGTAGCTTCTTAAAAATTTTAAATAATGTTCAAGTGAGCAAACCCAAGCACATAGAAATTACAAAATGCCAGTAGAAATTTTGAGTTACCTACTCTCACCTACGTCTCAAAACATAGCTCTCCATCATACAATTAGATATTATTTTCTTAGTAAGATTAATGAATACCTTTTTAGGCAGTATTTGACCTCTAAGTTGAATTAATACACCCCAGATCTCCTGACTACTACTACCACAGCTGCCCCATATCCATGTACCAGTTACTTGTGACACCAGCATTTATAGCGTCAATATAGTGCTTTGTAAGACTTTGACAGAGTGCAACACATTTTCTTATAGGTAACATATTAGATGATAGACTAGTCCCTTTTGCAAAAACGTCACTTAAATTTTTACTATATTATTAAGTTGTCACGTACTTCCAAAACATATTATGAATTCAAGTTTACTAACCTTTCTCCTGTTGTTCCACACGTTATCCCAGTCAACAGAGAAAAAGCAAACTTCTCAGTCACCTCAGCCAGCAGGCTATATCCTCGTGTGTCCTCACGTTTTGGGCTAGCCAGAGCACAGAGTATCTCATAGAAAAGACTTCTACTTTTATCAGTGAGTAACTGTTTTTCACCTACATCTGTAACCTAATGAGAGGAGAAGAAATCAAACATTATATGTACAGAAGTCTGCTTATAACATACCCTCATGTTGAACAGTTGAGTAAGACTTCCATTTTTACCAGTGTTCATTCTGAAAGTTCAAAATACTTTTTCCACCTTCTGATCATAGCTGCCAAGGTTTGAGATGCAGTCTATGTCAAAGCTACATAAAGATATGCTTACTAATAGGGATTTGGTTTCTAAAGAAATTGTGTGGCATTCTTTATTCTTTCACAAATCCTCACAAAGTCCTCAGAATATCTGACATTATTTTGTCTGTTTTCTGTGTCCAAATGTCAACAATCACAAATGAACTATTGTTCATGAATATTATTATACTGCTTTAAATCTATACAAAGATAAACTATCTGTAAACTAGATATTTAAACATTTTCTTGTGCATTATTCCACAAATCCATAAGATGCAGAAAGCCATAAAAAGAGTCCCAGAGTTTTCACAGAACTCGGTGCCATGCTGAAGCGCTCAGCTACCCTGCCAACCCAGTTCCCAAAGATACTGCAGGAAAAAAGAGCAGCTGCATGCCTGGTTAAGAGCATGGCAGGCTCCAGCTGGCCCTGGCAGGATTTGCTTGTGTGTTGACTGCAGTCAGCTGTGAAGATATGAGCAAAACTTGGGGCTCACTGTCTTGTGCCAGGCCTAAACCCAACAAAGATAAGGCCTAAGAAAAGAAACCATAATAAGCTCAATGAAAGTATGGCATCAAAGAGAAAATTTTGCTCAGCAGAAAATCTTGAGCTATAGGTACATATGCAAAATTAATACTGCTCTTTTCAACCTATTTGATTTTTTATTTCCTGGCACCATCCTAACTAGTGGCAGACAATCTCATTCCTTGATTGTGGGACTTCACAGTTTCTGTTTTTATGTAGTCTGTGCCCGAGTCACTGCCATGGATGCTAACCTTGATCTTATCACAGGTCTGCGTGTGATTATACTCATCACTTCATTCAAGAAAGAGCAGAAAAGTTTTACCTTATCTATTATATGCATCACAGCAGTAAGCTGCTCTTCTGTAGTTTCTGTAGCCACTTTGACATTCAGATTCTGGAGGACTCTGTGTAAAATGGTGTCATCAAGAGGCTGATGCAGTTGATCAATCAGCCCCCAAACTGGCAAGGAGTCCAAATCTGAGACAATGGTGACATTAGCAATACCATACATGTCATCTACTCTGGCACCGCCTGTGGGATTAGAAAGTACAACCTGGAAACGTTTAGGAAATGGGTTTAAAGATCCTGTCTTTGGAGTCAGGGTCACATCCAGAAATTTATTTCTCTGTCCAGGTTCAAAAATCAATAAACCTTCAGATCTGGCAAAATCTTGTCCTGCCACAGCTGGAGATATGAAGGTCCGACCAATAGGTTCAGGTTTTTGTAGCTCCTTAAAAGAAATCAGAAGAGTTTTAAGTAACATTATGATAGACACAACTGTTCAAAATTAGCTAATACACATACTTTAAATGGGTAAAATTTAAATGGGTAAAAAAGAAGTCCTCTTTCAAAATGCAGTTAAGGTTAAGGATGATATACTAATTACATTGACTGAAATATCCTCCTGAAACAGCAATCTGTCACCTTTAGTCAGTGACAGCTTAGGAGAAGAAGTATAAATTTCTTCAAAAGTAGGCAGGATCCCTCTCTTTCTTTTCCAGAACAAAAATCACACAGCTTTTCTGGGTCAACAGATATTACAGAAATGTTAGCACATCCACAAGGTGAATTCCAGAGCGGGTGATGTAAGTTTATAACTGTAGCGTGAAGTCCCTCTCAGCTCAGGGTACAGACAGGTGTTACAGATATATAAATACCAAAAAAAAAGCAAACCAAAGGTTTTGCAAAAATCTGTGCCCAAACTAATATCAATTCATGATACATTCAGTCCCAGAATAAATACTTAAAAGAAGAACAATCCGTTTAGGTCCAAAGGCAAAGCAAACACTACAGAATACACATGCAAGGCAGACAGATCAATTTATCTAGGAATGCTATATGGCCTCCTTTGCCTCTGGAGTAGCACTATTATTACCTTCTAAGAGGTTTGCAGATACTGTTTCATTCTTCACATTCTTGCTCTTTTTGTCAGTTGCCATAACCTTGATATTATGTCTGGCAATATAATAAACTTTCCTTAAGTGGACACTAACATTTTGGGCTATTATTCAAATGTATTTTTTTTTCAATACTACCTATTCATTTACCAAGTACAGATTTTATACTGGCTCTTAAGTAAAGGTCTCCTATGAAAAAAACAAGGATTTTTATTTGTGAAATACTAGACCCCCTTTTGAAAGTATTTACTTTTAATTAGTAGAGTTTACGTATGGAATAAATCAGACATTTTTAGTTCACAGGAGAACCTGGTAAATCAATGCAGTGTGCATCTGTTTAAAACTGCTCTAGAACATGATCACATCATCTGGGCAAATTCCAGTGAGAAGTTTCCTTTTGTTTATCCCTTCCAATTAAGAATTAGGAAGCAGGGAAATAAGTGGCAACAAAAACACTAGTGACAAGAACAATGTTTAAGAAACCTTTGTAGGAATGAGATAAACATCTGTTTCCAGTTAGCATCTCATGCTTCCTGTCTGCCGTGACCTCTTATTTCACAGGGACCAGTCGTACCAATACCTTGGTATTTGGCCATGCACCCTCAAACCCTAAAATATCCAAAGAAGGGCTGTTATATAAAAAATACAAACAGGTAAGGAACTGCCCCCTACATTTTAGCTTAAATATACACTGGACAGCAGCAATTCAGCTAAATAATCATGAACTTGTGGCTGGAAAGAATGTGAAAATTTGTTACCACACAATTTAACTAAAACATTGGCCAGCTACTGTATAATAAATGCATGGAAACACCATGCAAATATATGCAGTTAAAGTAGATATGCATGCAATATAACAACAGAATGCAAAGCCTTTTATTATAAAAGGTGAGTACACTGGTCACACAATGCTTTGTTATAATAACTCTCCCCCAGAATAGCACCTTTTAGGAATAAAACACCACATATTCAAAGCACATCAGGCTAAACACTGTTCCAATGTGACAGCAAGCTTGGAGGAATCCCTTCTGCAGCCTGTGCCCTGCCCTGATGTTGGATTCACAACTATAAGGAAGTGGAAGGAGTTTGCAGCTGTGCTACTTCTGCTAAAGGAGACTCTTCATCGTCTGTCAATAATAATGAGGTAGTCATTTAGAGATAAAAGGGTCAACAGCTAGAAGAGTCTGGTGTTACAGCTGTAAACATAACAAAAATGAATGGGGATGATAAAAAATACCTTAGCACATGAGATTTTCAATTGGAAGAACAATTTTCAGGTTTAGTACTTCAAGAACATGGAATACAATTTGATCAAAGTTCTCTCTTTTCCTAAGAGTGCTTTGTGTATTAATATATGTGTGACTTAACACAGCAAGTGTGTCGGTATCTGAATCTTGTAGTTGCAACTATCATGATTAAAAATTAATTTCAAGAAGCTTCAAAAATTGGAGTCTCGTAAGAACCTCAGAACAAAGAAAAAAATGTATTTAATACCTTCACTGACCACAGCTTTGAAGCTACTGGAAGGTACTAATGAACAAAACCACTCTTGGCAATGCAATAAGAACAAGGTCTTCTTACTAATGGGAAACCAAAGAAGCAGCCCATACAGTCCAGCAAATGTTTGACCATTTCCTGAAAAACTACTAATCACAGTCACATTCATTTCAGAGAATGAACACTGATTTAATGATAAAAATAATAATAAAAATAATTTAAATAATAAAAGTAACAATAAAAGTCTTACCTGCATGCTGTAGCTAACCATTGTGGTTACTGATGTACTAGGATCTCTAAGCACCTGTAGGCTGATTAAAGTTGTCTTTTTATGAGCCACAGCAAAACGAGATCCCACAGCAAAATATAGTAAACCATGAGGAGAATCACTTTCAAGGACTGTTATAACAGCAAATCTGGCACTGCTGTTCAATGCAGCTCCTGTGCTTACAGCGTACAGCTCAACAAAAAAATACATTTCAAGTTCAGGTACCTGCAAATGAGGGATTTTTCCATATTATTATAGGACCTACTATTTACTTTCAGCTTGAAAAAAATTATATTATATTTTGTATGCACAATGGATTACTCGTACTAACACTTACCACAGGCAAGCTTCCTGAAACGTGCAGTAAGTACAATGAAGTATATCCTAAAAAAAACTACTGCAATAGGCACTACTCTGTCATGTACAATAATGCAATCTCAGATTTTCACATGGAATTTGTTGCAATAAAGTGGCTATTTATATACTACATATATTGTGGCTGTAAATTTGCCACCATACATGACAGTAAACTCTCCAAGAGCTCCATATTCCAGGTTATGGATTTACATAAGATGTACATCTTGTGAAGAATTTGCTCTTTCATTTTCTTTTTGCCTTATGAAAAGGCACGTACACACCTACTCACCTGTGGAAAAACTGCACAGAAGTCTAATTGTTTTGAAACTGCAATTAATTAACTTGACTGTACTTGAGTACTGAACTCAGGTAAAGCTCTGAAAAACATTTTACATACAGTCTTAGTGTTTAAACATTAATGTGTTCATGCATGCTTTTACAAGCAAATCTCAGTAGATTTGAATGCCCAACTGAATTTATCAAAAATCCCAAAGTTTAGAGATACTATCTGATAGACATTTGTGAGGTTTAAATGTACAGAAATCTGTCAGTCTGGAAATACAGGCTATTGCATATTAGTGTTCATATGTCAGAGAATTAGCCTAGTCAATTCTACAGTCCTAATGCCTGTTTACTGAAAGTAAGACAGCAATATTAAATTACAATATGACATTCTACCACATTTTTCATCATGTACCTACCATACAAACATAACAGGTTTAGAAATAGACATTGGTTTACTAAGATTCTAGAAATCATTGGAAATACGTTATTTGTACCTATTACATGCACTCATGAAGCAGCAAACTTGCAAGAAAAAGTAGTTCTTTACAAGACAATAGCATTACCAAAAAATGAGCATTGAAGGCAATTTTTTTTTTTTTAGTAAACATACTTTTTTGTTTCAGCTCTGGTTTTAGGAAACCCTACTTTAATTCCAGGAAAGCAGGATTCAGCTCTTTACTAACAAAGTCAGTACAGCTAACTAAGTAAAAACTTTCAAAAGCTAGAATAAGTCATACATATGCCATAAAAAATATGAAATATTTATCAAATATTTATTACTCCATAATTTCATAATGTGTTTGGTACTAATTTATAAGTTATCTTATGGAGAAAGAACTGGAAGAAGAATTAGGACATATTTAGGGGTTTAAATAGCACATATTTTTAATTGATTTGTTGTTAAGTAATTCTTTAAGGGGCCTGATCTTGACTAATTGCTGACAGGCAGAAATTACTGGAATGCCATAGGGAACTTTAGCCTTCCATTAGCACCTGTTAGAGTGGCACACGCTTGTGCTTCATGTGGCACAACTGCATGTCTCTGCAGCTGCTGCACTGCTGCCACTAAATGATAACACTACTTCAGACTAAACAGATTTAAAATCCCAGTTTACTCAGTGAGGCAGCCTGTGCCCCACTCAGGCACATATTTTATTCATTGGCTCTGTAATTTAAAAATAACATTTGAAGATGAAGAAGGGAAGTGGCTCTCTTAACTAGGAAATTGCACCCTATTCTCTAATAGGATATTACAATTTCCCACATACTACTTCTTGCATTATTTTCTAGAATGTAGTCAGAAAAACTGTAGAAGCCTCCTCATTTTGTCTGTTTTCCATTCCCCAGACCTCAGCTTTGCCAGTTGCCTGGCTGTTAGGGTTTCTTGGGAAGTTTCAAACTCTTCACTCTGAAAGAATGGCAAGCATTAATCTTTTCTTTTTTTTTTTTTTCCTTCTCTTTCCAATAAAATAACTGAACGCCGTGCTTTGTATTAATTTAATGCTGTCTGCATTTTTGAGCGCCAGCTGGGACTCTCGAGGCTCTTAGGCTTCGGCATACCCAACCGACGAATGCCAAATGGCTTTAGTGGATGATGGCTGCTAAACTGAGCTTTGCTACTCACAAGCTGATGTGCACAGCAACAGATGTTTAGACACTCAGAGATTCTCATGCAGCTTTATGACTGAGGAGAGTTTTCACAGATCAGCGTGCTGGATTTAGGCATGCATATTAAGCACAAATTCCCATAAAAGTTTTTTTTGTTCAGTGAGATGTTTTTTATTTTTTACGTTACTTACAGGATATGCTTTCCATAAACCATACTAAGAACTGCTTTGATAGATGAAAAATTTACTGTGTGAAGGGCAAGAGTCCCATATATGAACATGCATCTCACTGAAAGAACTCCATTTTTTTTCTTATCATTCCATAAAAATCTGCAATCTGCAGTTTTCTCTTCAAACTAAATACTCTTTCCCAAATTTTTACCAGTCACGAGGGAGGTAGCACAAGCATGTAAATAAACGTGTTTGCAGAGGAACTGAGCAGATGTCAAGTTACCATCTTCAAACGGCACATCAGTTCCTCCAGATCAAAGGGTTTTTTTCACCTTGATAAATTGCAATTCAATGTCACAGTACTGTACAAAAATGAGCAATAGTTACTTACATCATCAGGTTTTACTTCAATGGAAATATTGCACATTGTTTGACCTGCCATGCAGGTAGTGGCTCCCAGCACAGACACAAGTTCATTCTCCAAGTTCATGCCATCCTTCAGAAGGACAACAGCTGTTTTATTAAAGGTTACACGCCAAAAGATCTTCACATCTTCAAAAGCCCTATAAGCAAATCAAAAGGGTATACATGTACTGAAGGAAAGCACTGTTGCTTTAGGAATCATAAGACACAGACATAACATACATTTTATGTTACTATTCAGAATTTATCACTAGGGAAAAAACATTTAAGATGAAAATTATCTCTTTTTATTTAAATTCCTTCCTCCAAAATCTGTTTAGATTACCAAAAAGCAACACAGGGAGCAAATAAAGCAATTAACTAGCACCCAAATTCTTCTCAACTTTTGTTTCAGGAAACATGAGATTAGCTGAATAAGAGACACTGGTGCTTGGAAGACAGGGATGTGACCAAGTACTTTCTTTAATACTGTATTAACCATTTGCCTGGAAAGCCGGGCAGAAATAGTCTTTCCTATAGGTTTAAGAAGCTTAGAGTACTTGAGCATATTTGTTTAAAGTACACATAAATGCGCAACATATAAGTATGTGAATCAGGAAAAAACATAGTATCTGTGAGTGAAGACATAAACATAGTACTGACACTTAGGTAAGGACTTCATCGCCATTTTAGCATTCATACCTACTTATATTATACAGGGAACGAGAATCTGAGTTACACCTTTAGCAGTGCAAATACTTTACGCAAAACTTTCCCACTTGCTGCCTGACAGAGTAAGTTGGAAAATACTTAGATTTTTGCTGTTTCGGCTTTATACCAGCACAGTGACAGACCTAATAACATTCACAACTTCAAGGCCCATTTGCCAAATTCTGGGAAGTTATTAAAGGAGCAGAAAGGCAAAGATTTATTATAAGATGCTGTGATAATCCCTTCCACTAACAGTGCTTCTGTGATTCAACACAGCACATAACAGCATGTGGGAAGAGCACTTGGATTAGCTGTTGCTGCACCTGTTTGGTTGCCTTGCGACAGTCAGCAGCACTTCTCTGTTTTCTGAGTCTTCATCAAGTACGAGACCACTTTGTACTTCTGGAATGAATCCCAAAACGCCATTCTGGAGATCACTTCCTATATAGGAAACAGTCCATGAAAGTAATTAGCAAGAAGGTTAAGCTAGGACTAAATTACAATTTTAATATGGATAACTGCTAAAAAATAAAAACTGGGTACCAAAAACATGTTGCAAAGTACTACTTGGGGATGCCTCAAGAAAATTTCTTTTGGTATTTCTGTTCTTAATTTACATTTCACTCTTATCTAGAACTTCAAATGTTGGCAATTCTAGATTTTATTTTAACCAGTAGAATAAGTATTTTTGAAAATAAATTCCTTACGAGAGTTCTGACACTACCTCTGCACATAAGCTTGTATTTTCAGCAGCTTTCAGCACTGACTGAATGTTCTGTCCCTTGATTTCAAGAAGCTAGGTGTCACACTAGTCCAAAACAGTGTCAAAAGCCTTGCTCACAATACCTTATAGGAGATATCACTTCAGCTATATTATTTTACGCTTACCAGAGCCCTTAAAACATATTATTTCTAAACAGAAATGGGTCTCAGCATGGGTCTAGATAGACAGCATTGACATAATAAGTTATGGGATAAAGATGGGCTCCCAAGGACAGGACTTTAGCTTTCCTATTCATTCCACCTATAATGTTGTTGAACACATTCATTTTCCCAAACTGTTACATCAGCTTTTCTCCTGCACCTTTAATTCCGTGTGCAGAACTAGGGAGCTGCAAAATACTGCATTGTTCTCATGGGAATGTAAATAACCAACAGAACAGCAGTGGAGGAAAAAAATACAGGGTTAATGAAGGGAAATTTAACGTCTTCACAATGTCCCATTAAATCTTGCTTCTAGAGGATTTCTCCTTACAGGTAGAGATGACTTTACTCTCCTATTGGAAAGGCAATCTACTTCTGACCCAACACTTATTAAATGTCAATATATACACTGAAGATTAACAGAAACAGCATGTTTATTATGTGCATGCACAAATATTTAACCTGTGGTATCTTTCTATCTATACAGTTAAATGCAGATACATGCTTTGACCCTTCTCCTTAACATAAGTCACCTCCTGATCTTACTTTATGTACCCATTGCACTCAGGGTGTAATTCTAGAGTGTGTCAATACAATTCCATGGGATTCAATGCAAGTTGAAATTCCAGCCTGTGCCTATGCACATCCTTCTTCAGTTAACTTGCACATATGGGCAACTGGTTACTTGCGCGGTGAATTCTAGAGATGGTGCACATGAAGGGAACGCGACGCTCTGCTCTTGCATATAGTCTTGGTTGCTGCATACAGTTATCCAACAGCACTGTTTAATCCTCGTTCTCAGTATCTACTTTGTTTTCCTAAGACTATATAAATACATCAAAATTCCAGTAAATGCTGGGCCTTACATAGAGCTTTCTTGATTAGCCTAAACTTTCCAATTCCCACCTTGTTTCTAAAATTTAATCTACATTATGGTTAAATTTGCTTTATATTCAATTCATAAGTGTGATAGGTGTCGAAATCCTAATGGAAATGAGCTCTGAGATCACTCTCTCACAGCAGCGTGTAGTGACTGAAAGAAAAATGATGTCTGTGTAAGCCCGTTCCTATCCTCCATCCCCAGAAGCAGAGGATGACTACACTGCAGACATGAACTGCATAGTATCAAAGAATGAAAACAGAATCTGGGTTTTATACTTTGTGCAAACCCCATAAAATGTGAAAGTGACATCATGGCAAAGAAAACCAAAAAAACCTGCAATGCTACTACATCTGCAAGAAAAATACTCAAGCTTAGCCTTTTCCCTACATGAAGTAAACCAGGACAAGAACAGACATAAGCAACATCTATAAATGTATTTTGAGCTACACTGCTAAGGGATGCACAGTGGGATTGTGCATTAGATGATTCCACTGATCTGGAACACTCAAGATTTGGGAATAAAATAGCCTGCTTATTATCAAATAGAATTCCAGTCTTTACATGAAAGTTGATATAACAGACAGTTATCTACTGTTATTTAATTCAGATGTACTGATTAATTTTCTGGGGGAAAAAAAATATTACCTGCAATAATCACAGTTGCAAAAGCAGCAAATCCATATTCATCCTTTCCTTCCACAATCTGAGCTCCACATTCAGGATCTGACAGGAAAACATAAAACAACTCCTGTCCTTCAGGCTCATCATCATCAAAAATTTTTATGGACACTTTGCTTTCTCTTTCTCCATCCAGCAAAGTCAGAGAGACTGACTTTTCCTCAAAATCTTCTCCTTCCATTGCCCAGGTGAAGTTTGATTTTCCAAAAACATCTCCAAAAGGATATGAATCTACACCACTCTGTGCACTTACTCCCCCAAAGGTTTTAACAGTTACTTCAATATCACCAGTAAAACCTTTGGTCCTTTTGATATGAAGTATCACCGTGTTGGGGGTACTGCTTTTTGCATCTTCTTCAACATAAATAAACTCTGGCCCCAAACTTAGTATTCCATGAAAAATATCATTAGCCAGGATATTAACTGTTGCAACACTGAAAGCTGGATTGAAACGTGGACTCCAGTCAGGATTCACAGGCTGAACATCCAAAATTTCCACAGCAGTCAAATTTACAAAAAAAAATTCCTCCATTTCAGACACAGTGTCATCAATTATTGATATTTCTATCACAGCATTTGTCTGAAAATATAAAAATATAAGCTCTCCATTGTAAATGGGTATAAAGTCCTCCAGTGGTTTGGCACTTCCTGGAATGGTCTGATATGTCAGTTTAGTGAGATTACTTTGAAAACCAAACAATCTTTCAACATGTAGTGTGACTGCCTGAACGTCTTCTTCAACTGAAACAGATCTGGAGTTAAGAGCAAACTGGAATATCCCCATTGGCTCAATTTCAGCTATTGTAAATCCTGATCTGAAACAGAAAAGATATCAAAACTGAGAGAGGAAATACAAAGTATGAGAAGTAAAACACCCAAGCAGCACAATTTCCAGTGACCAATCAATGACAGTTGTAAGAGAGCGGATTAAAAAAATGTGTAACAGTAGAGGGAAGAAGTAGCAGTTGTACCAAGCAAGATTTAAAGAGGTTCCCAGAAAAATGTTTTTGCAATGATTGGATTGAACAGCCCTCCACCGGTTTCATCCATCCTGAGTCAGCACAGGATACAGAGTAAAGGACAAATAAAATAAGGTCTTCCTGAGAAAATGGAGAGGCAAAGGAAAGTATGATGTCCTTCTATTGTGGACACAGCGCAGGGAGGTATGTTATGATACAGTCACTCTGAGTAACACCAGTTTTAACCATTGGACAAACTTCCTGTACCAAGGCAAAACGGTGGAGCAGACAGGTACTAGCAGATCTACAGTTTTAGCAAGGAAGCTAAAGAAGGAAGGGAAGTTATTTTAATTACAGTGGGGCCTTGAAATGCTAACTACTCCCTCGCAACATTACTCATAGTAATTTTTCCAGATCTGAGCTCTATTATCAATATCAATTTAATCTCTGCTTTTTTCATAATAAATATATCCCCTTCTTATTAGAAATTAAGCACAGAGACTTAGAACCTTTGCAAAACCTTAGGCATTACACTTATATCTATAACTGACCCATTATTCAGTGCTGGAGGCTACCAAGCTGTGGAAAGATTACAGTGATTTTGGTTAAAAAAGCAGACCCTTTCCACTAGTATGGGAGCCAAAAACTCTTCAAAGTAACTGTCAGCTTTACCTCCTGTGGGATGTGGTCGTAAGTTTTTTAAGAAAGGTCATTCTCATATAGTCAAGATAATTGACTCACACGGTAAATAGGTGCTCTGAGGACACCAGTCCACAGGACAGACAAGCCTAGGAGAAGGGGTGACTCTCAGGAGTTTAGCCATCCAGTCCATTCCTTACTTCCTTCAGATTTGCCAGTGTAATTGTGATACGGTAAAGCCAATACCTTTCTCCAGACGCAGTGTTATTCTACGTTCATTCTTTTTATACCACTTCTAGCTATCAATGAGTAAGACAGAATGAAAAGAAAATAGTTTGAAGAATAGACAACCACTTGGCTGAGACGGAAAACTACATTAAATGTAATGGCTTTGTTTTTAAGAATAAAAAGGGCTTTCTATATAAATTAGGTATTTTCAGAGCATTCCTTGTTTCATTTTATTTGTTTCAAATAATGTTTGTTATCTAAGATTTTCTAAATATGGATTTTTTGGGGTACTAATGAAAGCGGTTACATTGCTTTCACTCTTCAGCTTCCTGGCTAAAACTGTTGATCTCTGTTCTTCATTTTCTTAACTGTCTCCATCATTCTAGGCATATTCTAGGCACCTTAGACCCCAGTGACATGGAATAGACAGGAACTGGAGAAAAGCCTCAGTTTTGATCAGTTCTGACACTTGTTTCCACCTAAGACAAGACATACAAATATATCAAAGGCACTATAGCTTGCTAGCTATCTGTAATTTAATAGGGATTTGTATAAGGTGTATGCCAGTATGCAGGTCATAATTCTTACAGCATCTGTGTGACTGGAAACCATAAGTAATAGCCTTACCTCAGGCGAGCCCCACCAGACACATTGCTGTGCACTGCTGTTAAAGTGATGGCAAATGACTCATGTTTGTTTAGGCTTGGAGTTGCCTGAAATGAAATCACTTTACTTTGCTCACCAAAGGAAAATGCAACAGTACCTGAAGGGAAAGAGAGAGTGAGAGAGAGCACAAGTCAAAATCACTAAATAGGAATCCTCTTTTTACCTGGGAATGTGCTGAGACAAAGACTTCAATCACAATTCCACTCCATTTAGGCAGAAGAAATCTGCATGATAAGGGCCTGTCCTTCAGGGGCAGAGCATTGTGCCTACCTCTCAGACATGTACCTATGAAGCTTAGGGGGTTTTTTTGCTCATAAAAGAAACATATCCCTTACAGGTAAAAATCAGACCACCCAGTTTCATTCTGATGACTCTTCATTAACAGAGGAAGTACGTAGAGGTGCAACCAACTAAAAGGTGGTATCAGCACTTATGCAACTTTTAACAGCTGTTTCCTTGGACAAGTACTTACCAAACGGGGGAGTAATATTGCCTGGCTGAGCAAAGTCAGTAATTAGGTCTGGCGGGTATCCTGAAATCCAGGTAACTGTTACAGAGCCATAAACTCCTTTTCTGCTTATGACAGCCTGACCTGTCCCTGCTATAATATCTGTAAGTCGTAAAATCACAGATTCAAAGCCAACCTGTTCAAACACAGTAGATTTTGTTATAGGAAATGGAATAAAAATTGGCAATATGTGAAAGCATACTGTATTTTGTAAAATAGGCATGTTACGGTATTTATGTGTGCATATAGATGTATGTATGTACATATATATATATGCATGTGTGAATATATATACACACATACTTCCTTCAGAAATCTTTAATAATGCTTCTAAATCTTACGTTTCTGAGAACTAGATCTTAGGGAAAAGGCCAGTAAAACTGACATTTCAGTGCTGAAAACACTGAATAGAGCATTCTGTGCCTGTTTAAAAGAAAAACAAACCAACTTGCCCTCAATGCTCACAGGCAATAGATGTAATACTATATGTGTATATATATGCACATAGATCTAAAATAAATTACTGTTTATCCAGTGGAAAGTAAGTTGGTGCCACATGATACTATTGGCAAAATTGTTCTTGCTAGTACAATCTAATTTTCTTTTTCTTTGAGCAAATGGGACTGAAAGGATAATTCGCACATTCTAAAAACGATGATAAATGGATATATGGTAGTAAATGATGTTTACAGAAAGATCATGTGGATTAAATTCAAATTTAAATACAAATTAAAAGACAGAACAGTGCTTCAAGACAATTAAATCATTAAATAAAAGCTTCAATAACATTTGAGAACTAAAACCTCACCATGCTGTTGTCTTTGCTTGACATACAAAAAGGGAACTGTATCACATATACCATATCAGAATAGGCAAATTTTCTCATTCTGATATGAAGTAGACAAATGGAAATTTTCCCACTCAGTGACTAGCCAAATATACTGTCAACTGCATTAAAACCCAGCATGATGTCCATCTCTTTTTGCACATAATACAACATGCCGCTGTTATTTACTTTGGGGCTACTATGCTTAAAGGAATAACATTGTTCAGAATTGAGTTATTTTCCTCTAAGTCTCAGAACTTCCATTTCATGTCAACAAAAGTATAAACTAACTGTAATATTTACACTATTTACATTTTATAGATGAAAAGACAATTTCAAACTGTATTAACACATTTATCTAAGAATTTGTACCAGAGAAAAGATAATATACAGTACAAGTAATAACTCGGAAAGTCTTGTCAGAATTTATTAAATTGGTTGTAATGATGAAAACACAAGGGTGCCAAGTGAATTCTTACAGCAGCTATCTTCTGTAAGGAAGTGTACCTTCCTTCTGTGGCAGAAAGATTACACTGCAGCCAGTCTACTGACCTGTGAATTGGCAGCTTCCTCAGGAACAAGCAGAACAGCTGACTTTGCTTTTCCTAATATTTTAGGCACATCCTTGGCACTTTCTGTAACCAGGCTTACATTAATCAGTTCCAGAGTAAAATTCAAGCCCAGTAAAATAAATGCCTTTGAGAGAGAGAATTTAATTAAAACAGTAGAAATTTGCTTCCACGAAAAACATTATATCTGCAAGTTCAAGTTAAGTTGCAGAACAATCTGCAGATTTTGTTCCACTTGCACACAAAAAGCAGTGTTTTCAAGACAAGTGTTTTGTTCACTACGTTTCTCAAAAGAAATACAGCTAGAACATCTTTATTGTGCATGTCATTTACCAACAGTTTGTTTGAATGTGAATTTGTAGAGCAACTACTGCCATTTTAATAAATTGCATCTAACACAGTGGGCCTCTGCTTGATTTTAATCCTTAGGATTAAAAAGACATAAAATGGATGTAAAGGGATGTGAGTGTGGATGTAAGACTCTAATAATAATAACAAACAACCAGGGAACACTGAGAACTCCAGGTAAATTTATCTGCTGCTTCATGAGTCAGCACTGACATATCACTACTATTCGAAAGGGAAATTTGAGAAAATAGTTCCATACGTATAATAATAATGAAATATTGAACTCACAGTACCACAAAGCAATGACAGAAATACTGAATATTTGAACACATGCACAGCAGTGATTTTGCCATTATTATCTTAAAACATGATATTTCAATCCAGTTTCTGTTCCATAAATAGGAAATTCATAATAATAAAACTCTCTTTTCTGTTTCTTCACAATGGATACTATTGAAAGTCCGGTCTCTTATTCCAGCATATTTGTATTGTGATGAACACAAATGGAAACAATAGATATCATAGGACCAAAGAGAATAATACAGACCTGGTTGCTTATTGGCACTCTTTTTGCTCCAAAGCTGGCACCATCTTTTACCGTGAGGCATCCCATCTCATTCTCAGGTTCAATTAGAGCCTCTTCATGATGAGACTTGATATAGTACTCAACGATCACATCTCCAAATGCTCCAGCATGCCGAGTTACATTAATCTGAACATACCGATCCAGGTTTCTCTCTATGAATACTGACTGCTGATCAGAGTACAGGGCAAACACTCCATAAGGATCATCATTTGCAAAAACATTTATCTTTGACATTTTTTTGTCTTGGTCTATATCTGCTCCACCTTCTACTGAAATCAGATGCACCACATAGTTTTCATCCAGTTCTGGAACATCATCAGGTAACAGGTAGATAATTATCTCAGCTGTACTCTGCTGGTGAGCCATAACAACAGATCCCTCAGTCCTAAGGAAGTCACCTGTGATGTCAGATTCACTATGTATTTCCCAGTAAACCTGAAATGAGTTTAGAAAATGCACAAAACAAAAGAAAGCAGAATGACCCACAGAGTCAGAAACTTTCAATCATATTCAGAATTCAGTATAGATAGGATATGGAACAGATTGGTTTTAAGTGGGTAAAATGAAAATTAGCTTAGGTATGCACAGAAAGAAGTACACAGACTATCTTACAGCAGGGTGTGTTGTGCCTCTAACAGTACTAGAGTGTTATGTAAAGCTGTATGGAATCTCTGAACAATTTTTTGGAATTACTTCTATTTTTACACCAAAATATCCTTGCTGGTTTTCCTGTTTCCAAGATTCTTCACATCAGAAAGGGGTGAAGACTTGTCATTAAACGCAGCAGATGCTTTGATTGATTATTTTTTTTTTTTCAACTAAACAAGTACCTGTTAAAATGCTTAAACAACTTTAGGGAAAAACAAATGTGACTGATTGTTCAAAAAAGTCTGGTTCTTACCTTTAGATATTACTGGAAAAGAGTATATTGTGATGATCTCAAAGAAAGGTTACTATGAAAGCACAGTCTCTTCTGTTCTCCCATCAAAAGCACAGGGGGAGATGGAGAGAGAAAGCAAGAGAAGCACTGCAGTACTGTTTTTCTTTTTTTATCCCTGACCAGGGGTGCCTGAATCTGGCTTTCGAAACCACAAGTACTAGGGCTGAGCCCTTGCTAAATTCAGTGTAAAAAGCAAATTAATTCAAGAAATAAGCCACTAAAAGGCACAGAATAAGATATTGCTCCATACATTGATACCAAGGATGATTTCAGATTATATAGTTCATTAAGAAGAGAGTGAGAATACCGTTATGTTTCCCAGAGTGCCTTGAATTCGTCTGATAAACAGTGTAATACTTTGTGGCCCTTCCACTGCTGAAGGTTCTGTATAATTACTCTCAGTTAATGATTCAGGAGCAAACTGTACAATTCCATTGGGATCACCGAACTTCTGTATCTGTACAAAAGTAAACAAACAAACAAAAAATCAGAAATGTAGAGTTGTATTTTTTCAAACCATTGAGATTGTCATTGCTAGAAGCTACAAGGCGCACATCTGTTAGCTCTTCCTACTGAGTTTTCTCCTTTTAAAAAGATTCAAAAGTACATCAGTAGTTAGAAAAAAATATTGACAGAATTAAAAAAGAGCTTGGTAGACAGGATCATCAAGATATGAGAAGGGCGTGGTATCAAGCCCATGCATGTACACAGACATGCAGATGCACACAAAGCAAAAGTGTTATATGAGATATATAGGTGACTTGCTCTTTTGTGAGAAAGTCTTACAGTGATACATAAAGTTTAAGCAGAATCTAAATTGAACAGGAATCAAACTGATACCAAGAGACAGATGAGAAAGTATGAACATCCCCTTAGCAGTTTTCAGTCCCCGTGTCCAAAGAAGAAAAGGACAGAATTTTATTTCAAATGCTGTATCTGAATATTTTGATATTAACGCAGGAAACACCCAGGCATCTTGGGCTGGTGTACAGAAACTCTTAGGACATTATCAGCTTGCAAACTTAGCCCTCTGGGATAGAGGTCATCCACTTCCACCTGTGTAAATCAGTAGCTGCCACAACAATTACTGGATTTATGATGGAGTTGTAACATCAGCACCTATTGAGAAACCAATTCATTGGTGTGCAGGGTGAAACACTACAGTCCGCAGAATAAATCTGGGTCCCTAAAGGAGAAACTGAGCAGCCTATGGAAACAGGAGCTAATTCCATCAACACTCTACAGACAGAAGAAAAAAAATAATAATCGAATTTCAAGGAAAGATATATATTTTTTGTGGGCTACTTATAACAGCCTTATAAATATTTCCTTAGTTGCAGTATCCCTAGAGCAGTAATCTGTTTTTGACAACTCCCTCTGCCTTCTCCCACAAATTCTGCATTTCTCTTGCTCTACAATAGCCAGATTATCTCCTTCTTTTATGTATGACAGCTGGAGGAGACGAAACGGTCAAGAAGGGATGAACAAGAAACACATTTAGAAATGAGGTCCCAATCCATGCTCTCTCCAAAGAGAACCACAGAAATCTACAAGTAAGAGGGCTAGGTCAGAACTTATGTACCAAATTTTACTGACAGATTGTTCACCTTTTTTTTTTTTTTTTTTTTTTTTTTAATGAAAGGAAGCTGTAATACACCTAAGCAGTACACAGGACAAAAAAGCCAAATGACAAACTATGTGATCATTATGATTAATTTTTTAACCTTTGCAGGATAAATACCAACATTAACAGAGATCTCAGAAGAAAGAAAAGACTTACTATTAGTGTAATACTGTTCGCCTTAGGATCTATTTCTGTTTCACCTTTCATAAGGCTCAGTCTAATAATGAAGGTCTCCTGAACTTCAACTTCTTCATGAGGATAGATTTGTAGATTAATGGTTCTCAGACCTCCTTCTCCTTCTCTGAAATAGAATGACCCATTCACAGGGTCACCAATGTCACTATTCAGGGGAGGTAAAACCTCTTCTGAATTGGGTCCCAAGATGTCCCAGTTAATCTGTGGAAGATACCAGTTTCAGATTTAGAGTGGCAGTATATTATACTAGTCTCAAAGGGGAAAAAATGACAGAGTATCACAAGTGATACAAAAATTCTTGTATCTGGTAACTAGCTATGTTCAAATCTTCATTGTTTATACAGAATACAAAATATTCACAATGAATTCTATGTGGGAAAATATATAATCCTTTGGAAAAATAAGCATGACTAATTACAAATGGAAATTTTGAAGTGTTAGTTAGCCACAATGACAGTTTATTTAATCCTAGATATTGGTAATAGAAAAGAAGAGAAACTGATGTTTTTTTAGCATGTAACGTGAAGCATAGTTTCTATTTCTTGCCCTTTCACAATTGTTGTGAAGCTCCCCAAATGAGTACTCATGATCAAAACCATTCCCTGTGAAGTGTGATACCCAGACTGAAAATAACAAATATTTTATGCAATAAAAGTTTTCAGTCCTTCAACTTATGATTCATACTTCTTCAGTCTGATCAAAAGCTAGAATATTTTCAGAATTTCCCACAAATCAGATATACTTTGAAGGAGGTCATATTCAGCACTTTAAAATTATTATTTTGGGCTTTTAATTGTTTTCCAGTTTTCTCCAACGACTACTAGAAAAAGCAAAGAAGACAAAGATAATTTTTATATGGAGAGAAAAGGAGCTCATGGCCTTTAAGGCCAATTTTTCAGTTATTTGCCAAGACTATGAAAGGCCTGCCATGGCTGATATTTGTATGTTCACTTTGTCAGTGGTCTGTATAAAGTAAAAAAAAAAAACCAAAACAAATAACAAAAAGCCACAAAATATCCAAACCAACAAAAAAACCCCAAAATCTAGAAAACTCAAAAAAATGTACTGAAAAAACAATTGGCCAGCTTCAGGAAGTAATTCAACCACATTAAATTAAACTAGTGGTGATACATGAAATGAACCATATTTTTGATGGGATTAGGAGCTAGTTCAAAACAAAGTACACAAAACCACAATAAAGGAAAGAAAACAGGAGGAGAAACAGAAAATTAAAAGGGAAACAACATTTTCTGTTATACTGCAGCTATACACAATTCATGTTTAATAAAGAGTTGCAATTATCCTATTAGCAATCGGTCACAAAGAAGCTCTTGAAGGAAAAGGCAGGAGCTTTTTGACCAAGTCACTGGAGAGCATTCAGTATTTGGCAGCCAGGGCCCACCTGTGTCTCCCCTAACAATTCTCCAGCCCTTTCCAGCACCAGGGACACTGCCGTGGTTGTATCAGGGTTGGGAAGAATAATTCGAGTTTGGTTGAGAAATCGGACGATGCCCTCAGGGGAGTCACTTTTAGCAATAGTGATCTGGCTCACTAGGTGGGGCCCAAGGACTGCTCCACCACTGGCTCCTGTCAGCTGGATTTCAAATTGCTCTGCAAATTCACTGGATGGAAAAAGAAAAAGAGATTCTGAAATATCCGAGGGTAAAGAAAACAATAAACTCTACATTCAATCATGCATCCAACAGTTTAAAGGTTTCCAGAAGTCATCTCTGTAAGCATACAGCAGAAGATTTCTCACACTTGCAACAATGTTCTATTTCTACTCGTGTTAAAATTTAAAAAAGGGCAAAATATTTCGTTATGCACAACTGTATTAACACCCAAATTTTCTGATATTCTTATTTTAAAAAACTATTTGTTTTCATTAACTTTAACAGGAATTATGAAACTCTAATAATAGCTTCTTTTATCCCCTTTTAAATCTAGGTGATTTTTCAGCACTGCAGAAATTTGTTTTTCAGTTCCAATTCTAAACACAAGCATACTGCAAATGCTAAAAAAGGATTTCTCAGAAGTGAATTAGTGAATAAACATATGAAAAACTAATTACCTTTCTTCATCATCTATAATAGAGATATAAATAAAAGTCTGGTTCTGGCCATCATAAAAAATGACAGAATTATTGTGGATGATATAATCAACACCATCAGGAAGTGCAGAAATGCTTCGAGAAAGAAAATCAGCCGTTACATAGCCATAAGTTCCATGCTTTCTCACAACGGGAATCATGATTAATCCAGCATCCTCTTCCACTGCAAGAATAATTGAGAAAAAGTTATTTTATTTCAAAATTCATGCCATAGTCACAGTCCTGTCTAACTAACTTACTAACTAAACCACAGCGAAAATTTAAGTAAACTTACCCTGTAGAAGGGTATACTGAGGATCAAATTCTATGATGCCTTCTGCATTATCACTTTTTGCTATAGTAACTCGTACTGTGGACATATTTCCTATTGTTGGAGGTTGATCGATCTGTAGACCATTTTCTTTTACAGTAAAATCAAATCCACTTGCAAGAACATAAAAAGAAAATTACATTAAAAATTCTTCTTGTGAAAGTATTAAGATGCAGGTATGACAATTTGTAAACTACCACAAACACACAAATATTCTCACATTTATCAGTTATCACCAAAGACTTTTGGTCACACTTTTTCAAACTATCGTATGTCCAAAAATAGTAGTTTATTCCATGTATATTTTACTTTTTCACTCTTGTTTTATCTGATTTCATACAACTTGACAGCTTGACAGCCTAAGGACTTCCAGCCTTAATAAATCTTCATCAGCAAAATCTTTGTACTAATGTTAAAAGAATTGGGTTCCTGATACATCCAATTTCTATTAGAATTACTATTGTAGCCACATTACGAGATTATACAGTAAAACAGCTGAACTCCAGTTGTGACTTTTTGCAGGTAGATCAGATTTCAAATACAGTTTGTTCTTCTGCTTGTAATCAATCAACTGGGAATTTTATCTTTACCTTCCTTGGAGTTCCACTTCAGTAATCATCACTGAAAAGTCTTCAGGACCTTCAGGGAAGTCATCATCGTGAATTTCAACCAAAATAATTTTACTTTCCTCATGTGCTTCAAACAACAATTCCCTCACTGTGGGAGTAAAATCAATTCCCTCCTCTGCAGTCCCATTTATTATCTGAAAGCGGAGACGCACTTTGCCATAGGATCCCCTGGAACGCACAATGGTGATGTTAACCTGAGGGAAAGAGGACATTTTATTTTAAAAATGGTTTTGTTTTTCTGCTACAGCTGCCTTTATGAGACTATTCTAAAGGCATCTTTCTAATGGTTCTGTCAGGTAAGAACTATGTGCTTTAGAAAATACACAGTACATGTGACTTTGCAGATAGCCTTCTTTCTCAGAGTATTAGAAAACTCCAAAAGCCTCAGACAGGCATTCCGGGGGATGTGTTATGATAAATCTTGTGGGTTTTCCCTAAAGTTAAGCATAAATCTAGCAACAATACAATATCTATTAATATTTTATATAAGAAGGAATTTTAATCTAATACCCATTTTTCTTCTTCTGTTGTTTGCAATAGTTCCCGTGAAAATGTAAACTCTCCATACGGAAAATCACTGGCAGCCATGGTAACATTTGCTGTGCTGCTAGATTCATTTATGAGTCCTCCAGCACTGATTCCAGTTAGTTGAAACTGGTAGTAATGTTTTTCCTCTGGACGGTTGTCATCTACAGCCTAGGGAGAAGAATCAATGAAAGCTAACAGGATTTAAACCATTTCCAGGGAAAGAGGTATGAATAATTTCTAACCAAGATACTAACTAAATAAGTGGAAGTACTCGAAATAGCCAGTTGGTTGTAAAACCTCTCATATACCTGTATTAGAACAACTGCTGCAGACTGCCTGTCTCGCATTGTCAGGGTCCCCGATGTCTCAATAAATTCTGTGTGATGAGGAGGTGTTATATTCCAGTGTATTATGATCTCACCAAAAATCCCTGGGCCACGTATCAGGCTGCAGGTAAGAAGACAAACATGGATTTTATTTTCTACCTTTAGTATATATAGATATGTATATATATAATATTTACAATCAGAGATGGACTTTGTGCATGAAAGAAATGTTATCAGCACTGTGAAGCTTGAGTTTTAATGTACTATGACACTATTAAGATCTTTACAATTCCCTATTCAGAGCAGTAACATTTCTGCAGTTCTGTTTTATTTCCCTATGCTGGGAGGCATCTTGAGCTGTATTTTTTACTGAAAGGTCTTTAAAGTTTCTTTGCACATATAGCCCAAAGGTGGGGACTGAAAACTGAGCTCTCTTGGTTCCATTCTGCTTTTCCATAGATAGATATGCAAAACAGAATGGGAATGGAACTTAAGAGTAATGCCAGAGGCAATTATTTATTTATTTATTTATTTTAAGGCATAAGGACAGTAGAATACTCCTATGAAGTTGTTTGAGAAATATTCTGTCTGCTGTTTGTCTAAAAACCTAGAGCCTAATCCTACTCATGACATCAGTTTCTGCAAACTAAGTTATGGCAAAAATGTGTCTGTACCTAACATGATCTACAACATGATCTGCAACTACTGCTGCACAAAGCATCACTTTGTCTTTCGGGCTTCTCTGGGCAGCATGAGAAGCTGTTCTGTTGCTTGTATTTGCTGGTTGACCAAGGGAAAGTGTTGCAATCCTTTTTTCCAATACTGTTAGAATGTATGGTAACATCTTCATTTCTTCATTGTGTTTTCAGTTGACTAAATGCAGTGAAATACTTGCATCTTGATTCAACTAAAAACCCAGTTTCCACTTTGGTTATGCTAGCCATCATAAATGGAAATACATTTCAGGCACCAATCCTGAACTGAATTCCAAAAAGCACAAAGCACCTTCAAATCCCATTGATTCCCTTTCTCCCTCCCTTTGATTGGAATCCTCTTTCCTTTGATGTATCAATGTTGTAAATTATTTGAAGACTGAGAGGAATATTTGGAGCTCCACAGCAGGAATAAAAAGACACAGATATAGTATAATCTGCCCTTCTCTAAAAGCAAACATCTGACTTTAAAAATAGTTCTGATTTTAAGTATTAATGAAATGCAACACTTAAGAAATTTTACCCAAATGTGGAGTCTCATAGCTTTTGAAACTGATCTGTTGTTTTTCCTTTGGAAAAATGAGTATTGTACCTACCTAATAAGAGCAGTTCCATTATAATTTCCTGAAGGTTCTCCAATCAGAACATGCCTGGAAGAATGGGCTATCCCAACCACCCCAGAAGCTCCTTCATCAGCCACAATAATGATGGTTGCAACACCTATGAAGAGAACAAAGATTCTCATGGTAAATGAAAACTAATGAGCTAACTTTTGTAAATTTTGTAACATGAGTGGTTAAACACTGGCTTTCCAGAGGGCCCACAGAACCCCCATCCTTCAATATATTTAGAATTTGGGTGGACAACGCATTTAGCAACCTGATCTAATTGTGAAGTCTCCTGCTCCCTGAGCCAGATTTTCAACTAGATGACCCTTCCAGGATGGCCCCTTACAAATTAAATTATTTTACAGTTCTTACAGGTCTGAACCTGGTTTTTGGTTTTGCTCCTTTTTGTTAAAGAATTCTTTACAGACAATGTTAACTATCTGAACACAAAATTCTACAGCAACAATTAATTTAGAATTAAAAATTATGACCTAAAATTCTCTTAGATTTCTTCAGACAAGGAAACAACTTAGGGAAAAAGGCTGATGGTTAAACTGCTACCACCTAGCGGTAACAAAATATATAAATACTGTAGATTAAAATAATATGAACAGATTTGCTAGAATACTCATATGAAATGTCTCAGAATGTAATGAATCATTTCTTTACCATTTACAGGGGATATCTCTGCATCACCAGTAGAGACTAGGTGAATGGTAAATGTTTCATTCCCCTCCAGCAGACCATCCTGTATCGCATGTAAAACAATCAACTTCTGGTACTCAGTCTGCATCACACAAAGACCAGAAGATAGATAGGTAGGTAGGTAGGTAGGTAGGTAGGTATACATATATTAAGTGAAACTAAAAAATACAGTATCACAAAAAAGAGGTTTTTTCTTTAACAAATCAAGTGTTAAGCATGCATATGCTTGATATGTTCTGTAATATTTTTAAAATATGACATTTCTGATCAGGCTGAAAAAATTTCTCACAGATTAATAAATAATAAAAATTCTCTCTCAAACATCATGTGCCACCCTAAAAATACCCCAGCTATTTTCAACCAAATGATGACTAAAATTACTTTGAAAATGTATTCACATGATTTGCAACTTAGGGGAAATTTTCTATACAATTTTTTTTTCCACCAGAAAGTGCATATTCAATAGCATACATACATTCTAACGATTAACATTATTAAGATTAGATATATTAGGTCATAGCCAATTCCTGTCTAATTCCCATTTTTGTCATTGGGCAGTAGCAAATGCTTAAAATAAGAATATAGGAAAAAAGTAGGTACACATTGTATAACTCCAGTATACACCATACATACATATTTGTATTCTTACATGTATGCATATATAAGAGCTTCAGGAAGAAAAAACAATGCCTAGGCCTACCAGTAGAGAAAGGATAGCATAATGATAGCAAAACTTTTCCAAATATTGGTGGTCTTACAAAAAAACCCCTATTTTCCAGCTGATTAAGAGAAACAACTGGTATGGCTATTCATTTAACATAAAATAAGCTTGTACAGACAGAAAAGATTATGCTTTGTGTTAAAACACTCTTCTTCAATAAATATTTTAAGCAGATTATGAAAGACCAGTATTAAGATAACAACAATAGCTTAAAAATATCCAGTATTTCAGCTTCTGCTTCAGAATTTTTTAACCTGCCAAGAAATACAAATCAAATAATAATGTCCAGTTAGAAAGTTACTGGGATGTTTTATTATTTATTTTTTGAATCTGTATATTTTGAGCGTTTATTTATCCTTCCCACACTTTCAGTATCATTCCTCCCTTTCACTTGTCTGATGCTGCAATGGAAAAAACGTTTCTGTAACATGCGGTACATTTTTGTTCCTCTTTTTTAATTGTAAAAACAGTTCAGATTTGAAGAGCCTATCTTCCTGATGATGACATTATGCTACCTTAAAAAAAGCTTTCCTTTTCTGTTTGAAAAAACACAGCATACTGCTAACCCCATCAGCTGAAACTCACTTTTTCCTAGTATTATAATACTTAATAACTCCCTACTTCTACAAATGTATAACAACCACCATGCAAACACACATAAGAAGAAGAAAGTATTTATAAATATCTAATAGTAATAATTATTGCAACATCATAAATACCTCATTAAACTGAAGGGTACCATTCAGAGGAGTCAGATCATATCTGGCTGCTTCCTCAAGAATCCATAACACTTTAACTGCTCCTCGTCCTCCTTGACTTCGACTGACGGTGAGCAGTGCGACTGCAGCAGGGTCATCAGGTGTCTGAGGTTCCTTCACTGTTACCTGATGAAGAAAGAGGAGGCAGTAGGAAAAGCTGTAGCAATAGGCATCTATCTATACAGGCTTGAGACAAGAAGCATTATCAATGACAATGCAAAATAGGGACAAGAGTGAAAATCAACAGGAAGATAATAGACGGAATGTGCTTAATTACGCTAGCAAAGATTAGTCACTTGTATTAATTCTGTAAGCCCTATGATTCAAAACAATTACAGACAATGAGTCACAAGCAGGCACAGCACCAGCAAAATGGAGAGCAGAAGAATCATTCAGTGACAAGAACAAGATGAGGTTTCATAATTTCTTTCCAAACTTTATTTTCAGTTATACAGATGGTTACTAAATCATTTTAATATTTAACAGACTACCAAAAGTCCTACCTGTGATGTCCTCAGTTGCTTGTATACTGAATTAAATTGACTCAGGCATGCAGAAATCTACACCTATGTAGCAGGACTGTCACTGTTACTACCATCCTACACAGCTAGAGGAAGGCAAGCACTGATATGCCTTTCAGTAAAGTCATCTTCCACTGCAATGAAAGCTTACCAAAATTGGCTATGTGTTAGTGACACAAACCGACTATGCAGCTTTAGCAGAAGAGTGTAATACAAATCGAACTCACATTCTTTTCTTCAAACCCAAATACTCCAACAGGGGAATCATTTGGTGGAATAGCGACAGTTACCAGGGTGTCATCCCCAAGTCTTGCACCACCTGTTACCCTCACCAGGGCAACCTTGAATATCTCAAGGAATTCAACTTCACTGTCATCTATGATTGTAATTTCTATTTCTCCTGTAGCCTGCAGAAATTGTTAGAAAAAAAGAGCAACAAAGTTTCACTTATAATATTCTGTGAAATTTTGGAAAAAAATCTGAAATTTAAAATAGGTAAATTTTATCTAACAATAAAAAAAACATTGTTCAGTTGTGCTTTTAAGACTTGTATATTTATAATAAGATAACAAAACTTCAAGAGTGGTTTATAAGTCCATCGACATAAATCTTGCATGTTAAAACCAGCAGACTGCTCTGCTTTGGTACTCAGTAGGAAGTGTGGGTAGGCAACACTGTACTTAAGCCAAAATTCTGCTCACAAAGTATATACTTCTATTTGCCAAAGACCCCTTCTGTTCACTTGAAATCAAAATGCCTTGTGTATACAAAGTATCATCAGGGGCAGCATGAAATTTAAAACTGTATGTAGAACACAGCTAAGAAAACATACAGGCCTATTCTGAGATTTTACAGAGAAGACAGGTTGTGTTACAAATTTTCAGTGTAACAGGCTTTATTACTAGAAATTACACCTTCACTTGTGGAGGTACCAAAGGCATACAACCCTATTTGGTCAATGCTTATGAACATTCTGCTTTTCCATGTTAAAGAACTGAAGTCAGGAGCATCACTCACATACAAAAGGCCATAAATAAAATGTTTCAAATAAAAAGATGCAAATCTGCTGGAAGAAAACTTGAATTTGAGAAACTCTAAAGCTGGTAACTCAGAGACAGTTAAACTTTCAGCAAGTGCGTACCTGCCCATCTGCAAATGTGAGGTTTCCAAATGATGGTGCAAAGTCTTCAAAGGTAGCAGTTGATTGAATGGCTTCCCAGTACAGAGTTGCTGACCCAAACCTCCCAGCCTGTCGAACAACTCGAAGTTTCAATATATTCTGTGGTGGCGGTACCTCATAACCAACGACAGCTCCAGTTATATCCTGTAAATTCAAATAAAAACTACTGAATGTCACAACTTTTTAATTGTTTTGTTTTAAATACTCACTTGCAGGTAAAAATAAATGAAGAAATAGACAACCACCTGTAAACTGGTCTGAATTTCACATTGACCTTGCTCTGCAGAGAAGTCTGAATTAGATGACCTCCTGAGGTCCATGTCAGAATATTACATGACACCAGTTTTAACACTTCCAGCTCCCAAACAAATTTCATATATTAATTGTGAAGAACTTCTAAAGAAGGAATTATTTGTCTGGTATCTGGCCTTTTATCCAGAACACTTTAGTGACATAAAGCCTATTAGAACACTATCAGAACTGGTCTGAAAACACAGACACTCCTGCTGGGATGCTACTATAAATATTCTTCATTCAGACTTACTTACCTTTGTAACATTGAAACTAAAGACTCCTCTGGCATCATCATTTTCTTCAATTGTTATTTCAGCTATTTCTAACCCAATCCTCTTCACACTTGGCTGACCTCCAGTGGGAGAACTGACCAGTTGCACATCAGTAATATTGATTATAAAACCTTCCTCTAATTCTGGAACATTGTCCTGCAAAACATATTTTTAAATTTCACTTTTTTGATAAAACACTCTAAGTTATAACACAAGCAGGAAGCTGACTACTTCTAGGTTGCCTACTGTCCAGAAATTCTCAGCACTTGACACCACATAATCAGTTCCTTGCTTCACTTTATATGAAAGGCGAAGAAGACTACCACTACCCTTGCTGAGCTGTAGAAACTGAAGTTGGTAGTCTGATTCCAGATCTGTAAGAATGGTAGAAAGTAGCGCTGACTGTCACTTGTTTCTCCTACATGTAAGAAGGATGGCTAGATCTCAGAAATTAAGCCAGAACTTGAAAAACAGTAAATCTATTCTGAGTATATTTAAAGAATATAAATATTTTTGGTGAAAAAATTAACATCTCCTGAACTACAGAACAGATCTGTTAAGAGGCATGTAAAGTAAAATAAATCCTCCGTAAAAACCTGCAACAAGCTGAAAAACCAGCAAGCACCTAAGACATTCACAATTTTTTCCTTTGTCCCGATTAGACATTAATTTTGGGACTACAACAAAGAGCCTGGTTCATTCTCAGTGGTGAGTACTCAAATTCTTTTGAAAGAGATGACTGCAATTCTTACTGATATACAACCATCTGGTAAGGCAAGAATGCCACCTCAGCCATTTCCAGAATGCTAAACTCTACTTCTGGTATAGACACAGAACCATTTTCCCTTTCCTTAAAAGATACTATTAGCTGAAGTTGTTGTTAAGACTACTCACAGGCAAAATAGTGACTACGACAGAAGTTACTGTTGTGTTCTCTGCCATCATGACTGTCTTCTTTTCCAGTATATAATCCTCATTCTCTGTTGCTTGGTTGGAGAAGGGAAGGTCAAAGTTTGGTGCGGTGCTCAGCTGAACTGCAATCTCTCCAACAAACCCTTGCTCTCGAACAATTTGTAAAGTAAGAATCGTTGAATTCACTCGCCCTGTAACAAGAATGGGGGGAGAGGAAAAAAAAAAAATCAAGTCATGATTGTTTTAACCCTTGTCCTGCTTGCTTTTCTGCTCACCTAACTGTAATGGAGCTACTTGCTAGAGCCCACTTCAGTTCTGCTTAGCAACAAAACAATACTTGGGTAATTCAGTGACTCAGGCAAACGAGCACATACAAGCAGTGTGAACAAACACAACACACAGCATGTATGTCTGGAAAGCATTGTAAAACTGGATCTAGCGGAATAAAAATACGGGATATTTATAGTTTCGAAGGTTTGCTACATAAAGTGTTACTTCAATGTTGACATTTTTATTTAGTTTTCCTTTAGAACTCCCATCTCGCTATTTTGCCTGGTCTTCACAATTCTAGGAAATCACTATTGATTCCAATACAGAAAGCAGCATTGGAGACATCACTCTGGCTGCAAATGCTACATTTCCTTAACTCAAATGTTGAAGAAAATGAGACACGCTTGTATCTGTCTGGCTCAGATCCCTTTTGGGAAAGAAGTTCTGCAATTTTTTTCCAATAAACCACCAAACCCAGCACTTGGCTAAAAGTGCTGGGTTTATGACTGGAGAAATAAAAAACAATAAAGAGCAGCCAGCTTTGTACTTCAAACTACTTTCTGTTACTTGTATTAACTAGATACTACTTCACAGTTAGCACCTGTATATAATTCATTAAAAATACAATATTTAAAGACCAGAAAAGAATCTGTGCAACAAATGAAACCTAAGAACAAGCCTCGAAGCTCACTTCAAAGTACAAACGTTTATAATGTGCATGTGTGTGTATGTAAGGAACCAACAGAACACCTTCACAATACTTCCAAGAGCTAAAAAAGGGGCAACACTAATTCACTTTAAAATAGAACTGGTGAAGAGGTTTTAGCTGCAATAATATATTCTGATGGAAAATATATTTTCCATAAATTTTATTTGTTTTGGACAGAATATTAAATAGCTAGAAAATTTAAATTGCACTTTTGAAGTACAAATAGCCCATGGAAAGCCCTGGAAAACTACCAGGATGCCAGAGCGATCAGCTGCCTAGCTCCCTGGGCCAGCAGGGAGGGCAGGAGCTGGAGCATTGCAGCAGTCCTCCTCTGGCCAACTGCCTGGCAGACCCTTTACAACTTCACTCAGTGCCTGGGAGGAAAACTGACATAACCCTAATCAAACACACAGCTGGCAAGCAGAAAAATCCCAATTCAGTTTTCTTGACATGGAACTGACTCTCGCTCTGCTTCCTTACTTCCTCTATCCCACAGAACAAAAGGCTTCCCTTTTTGACCCAATCCATAAGGAAAGTCATTCTATGTAAATTATTTTAAACATTATATTAATCCCATTAAATTGGCAAGTTCAGCTTTTTACCTAAACAAAAGTCTTTTCTGTATTCGTGATTTGCAACACGAGCTGCCAAGATTTTAACTTGCCCCTTAAACAAAAATGACTGGATAATGTTGATATATGTAATGTGAAATACAGCATAAAATGTATGTAATGAAATACCAGAGTTACATATTTGAAAGGATATTTCTGCTACAAATCTTTTTATAGAAAAATGCTGTGAGATAGATATATATATAAAAATAAAAAATAATATTATATATATATATATATAAAACCAGTGCTACAGCTTCATCAACATTGACTTTGAAAAAACATGTTTTTTCCTGAGAATCAAGAAACAGGCTTACCTTCTGGCTCTGTGACTTTAACAAAGAGAGACTCCATATGCCACCCAATCACACCGTGTGGAGAATCACTGGGTAAAATGGTCAGTACAGCTTTCGCCCTTTTGGGATCAATGACAGCTCCTTTTGTGGTATCCTGAACACCCACAGTGGTTACATGGGTGAGTGTGATTTCCACAGTCTCTGAAAGCTCTGCAACACTGTCCGCAAGAATTGTTAGCGTGATTGTGGACAGGGCCTGACCTTCTGAAAACGTAATCTAAAGTTTTAGAGGAAGGGGGAAAAAAAAGTGAAACTTCTATTAAGTGCTGTTATACCAACTGTTTCATTCTGCAAAACTCTATCAATTAAAAAAATACACACACACACACACATATAAATTTATATATATACCAATCACAGAATCACAAAACACCAGGCTGGGAGCAACCTCAAGGATCATCCAACTTTTCTTGGTAAAAGCACAGTCTAGACAAGATGGCCTAACACCCTGTTCAGGTGAATCTTAAAAGTGCCCAATGCTGGGGAACCCACCACTTCCCTGGAAAGATATCAAAATGGTTGATCGTTCTCATTGTGGGTTTTTTTTTTCTCCTCTGTCCAATTGGAATCTCTCCAGAGTAACTTGTACCCATCATCCTTTTCCATGACTTTTCCATGTGACTCCTTGTAAGAAGGGGGTCTCCTCCTTTGCAGCCATCCTTTAAATACTGAAACATGGTGACAAGGTCTACCCTAAGCTTTGTTTTCTCAAGGCAGAACAAACCCAGTTCTTTCAGGCTTTCCTTACACAGCAGGCTTCCCAGCCCCTTGATCATCTTCGTGGCCCTTCCCTGGACCCTCTCCAGCTTGCCCGCATCTTTTTTGCATGGCAGGGACCAAAACTGAACTCAGTATTCCAGGTTGGCCTGACAAGTGCTGAGTAGAGCAGGATAATGACTCCTTCATCTCTGCTGGTGATGCCCTTGCTGGTGCAGCCCAGCACCCTGTTGGCTTGCTTTGCCACAGCAGCACACTGTTCACTCATAGCTTGTCCACCAGGGCCCCCAGGTCTCTTTCCACAGAGCTGCTCCCCAGCCGGGTAGATCCTAGCCTGTGCTGTGGTCCTGGATTACATTTTCCCAGGTGCAAAACCTTACACTTGTTCTTGCTGAACTTCACAAGGTTCTTGTTAGCCCATTCTTCCAGCCCATCCAGGTCTTCCTGCAGGGTGGCTCTCCCTTCTGAAGTGTCCACTATCCCACTCAGTTTGGTAACATCAGCAGACTTTATCAGTGTACACTTCATTCCATCCTCCACGTCACTTATGAAGATATTAAACAGTGTTGGGCCAAATATCAAACCCTGGGGGACCCCTCTTGTGACAGGTTGCCAGATTGGAAAGGAGCTATTTACCGCCAGTCTCCACCCACCACACAGACCACTTGTCTAGACCATAACACATCAGTTTCTCTAGGAGGAAGCTGTGGGAAACCATATCGCAAGCCCTGGAGAAATCCGGGTAGACAAATGTCCACCACTCGCCCCACATGAACTGACCAGGTTATGTTATCACAGAGGGCAACAAGGTTTGTCAAGCACAATTTGCCCTTGGTGAATCCTTGCTGGCTTTTCCCAATCACATGCTTAATTTGACTTGTGATATTACCCAGGAGGATTCATTCCACAACTTTCCCAGGGACTGAAGTAAGACTGATAGGCCTATAATTTAGCGGATCCTCCTTTAAGCCTTTCTTGTAGATGGGGTGACATTAGCCTTCTTCCAGCCTTCTGGGACATCCCCTCGTCTCCATGACTTCTCAAAGATTATGGAAAGCAGCCTCAACAATGACACCAGACAGCTCTTCTAACACCCTTGTGTGGATAATGTTAGGGCCCATCGATTTGTAGGGGTCAAGCTCCCACAACAGTTCACATACCGACTCTTCCTTCACTGTTGGTGGGTCCATGTTTACATCAACCTGGATTTTTGTTCCCAAGGCCTGGGGGCTAACGGTGTTGGTAAAGGCATAGATGAAGAAAGCATTGAGAGCCTTTGCCTTTTCAGTGTTGTTGGTGACTAATTCACCTCTCCTGTTTAACAGTGGACCTATATTTTCCTTCTGTTTCTGCCTGTTGTTTATGTACCTGAAGAACCCTTTCTTGTAGTTTTTGACATCTTTGGCCAATTTAAATTTGAGCTGAGCTTTTGCTCTTCCAACTGCATCTTGTAGTTCTCAATGGGTATTCACCTTCTTCTCTGTCTCTGGTATGCTTCTCTTTTGGTTTTGAGTGGACTCAGAAGCTCGTAGTTAAGCCAAGGGGGTCTCTTGCTCTGCCTACTTCCCTTACCTTTAAAGTGGATGAATCGTTTTTGTACTTCCAGTAGAGCATTCTTGAAAAATCTCCACCACTCACTAGCCCCTTTATCCTCCATGGAAACTTCCCATAGAGTCCCTACCAACTGAGCAATGAGCAAGCTGAAGTCTGCTCTTCTAAAATCTAAAAACTTTGCCTTACTGCTAACCTTCAGTGTGCTCAGCAGGATCCCAAACTCCACAATACTGTGATCACTGCAACCAAGGCTATCACTAACCAAGATATGTAATACAAAGCAGGTTTTCTTGGTTTGTGAGTATCAAGTCCAGCAGTGATTCCTCATTCCTGGTTGGCACATCTAACATTTACAAGAGGACGAGTTCTCTACACATTCCAGGAACCTGATGGATTATGTGTGAGCTGCTGCATTGTTCTTCCAACAAATGTCTGGGTAGTTGAAGTCACCCACAAGAACCAGGTTCCGTTGACCTGAAGTTTGCCTAAGTGATCCAAATATTGCTTCGTCGACCTTATTGTCTTGGTTTGGAGGTTGGTCGCAGATGGCTACTCTAACATCCCCCTTGGAGATGAACCCTCTGATCTTGACCCAGAGATATTTGATAGGGCTTTCACAATCACCATAGCTGACTTCTATACAGTCAAAGTTCATGACTCCTCCTCTTCCTCCCTGCTTGTCTTTACAAAACAGTCTATAGCCACCCACCATGATCCTCCAGCCATGTGAGTGGTCCCACCCTATTTCAGTTATTCCTATAATATCATAAATTTCTGACCTGGCACAGAGCTCCAGTTCCTTCTGTTTGCTCCCCAAGATGTATATATATATATATATTAAAAATTGTATGGAAAACTATGTAAGACCCAAAGAGAGAGGTGACATAAAGAAACACTCTGAGAAAAATGCAATGTGGTAAGATAATTTGAAACACGGCTCACAAAGCAAGAAATAAATTCTCAGTCAGAAGCATACTAATCAGAGAGACCAAACTCCCAGTTGAAAATTACTCTATGATTCTATCAAAATGAGTTTGGTAAAATCAAGCTACCTACAGATATCTGCTTTATAAACAGGCATTCCACCTGAGACCACATTCCCACTTCAGGCAGAACAGCTCAGCTGTTTCGAAGTGATCATATGTCTTCATTATCACAGAATCACACAATGGTTGAAGTTGGAAGGGACCTCTGGAGATCACCTAGCCCAACTGCCCCTGCTAAGAACAGGGTCAACCACAGCAGGCTGCTCAGGGCCATGTCTCCAAGGACAGAGACTTCACGATCTCCCTAGGTAACCTGATCCAGTGTTTCACTACCCTTACAATAGAAGTTTTTTTCCTCATGTTCAAATTTAATTTCCTGTATTATGCACATTGCAGACACAGGACATGGACAAGAACTATCTTGCTCCATCTTCTTTACTCTTGAACCCATGTGTTTATACGCAGCTGTAAGATCCTCCCTGAGACTCCTCCCGTGTATCAAATGCTCCAGTCCCTTCACCACCTTCATGGCACCGCTGGACTCACTCCAATATACCCATGTCTCTCTTACTGAGGAGCACAGAACTAGACCCATCACTCCAGATGTGTCTTACTAGTACAGGGGAGGGATCAACCCCCTTGACATATTGGCAGTGCTTTGTCTCAGACCAGTATGCTCACATAGCTGGCTCATATTCAGCTTACTGCTTTTTGTTAGATATCTTTCAAATTATTCAAAACTACCTGTCTTCACTGAGGTTTTAAGACCCTCTCGAAGATTAAAGAAAGGCAAATCAGTAACCTGCTGACAACTCAGCATCCTTTCTTATGCAATATATTGGGTCTAGCTGGGCTGGAATTAACTTTCCCCACAGCAGCCTGTATAGTGCTGAGTGCTGCATTTGTGGCTGAAGCAGTGTTCAAAACCCAGCAATACTGTGATTATTGCTGAGCAGTGCTCTCACAGCGTCATAGGTTGGGGTTGGGCAAGAGGTTGGGAGGGGACACAGCTGGGATAGTTGATTCAAATTCACCAAATGGATATTCCATACCACATAATATCATGCTCAGTATATAAAAGCTGAGAGTAAGGAGGCAGGGAGGACACACATAGGGCACACTAATTTGTGGTTATGGCATTTATTTTCCAAAACAACTGCTACATGTGATGGGGATCTGCTTCCTAAGAAGTGGCTGGACATCTGTCTGCTGATGGGAATAAATTCCACTCTTCACTTTGCTTCCATGCGTGGCTTTTGCTTTTCTTATTAAACTATCTTTATCTCGAAGTTTTCCACCTTATTTTCTCCCCTGTCCTGCTGAGAAGGTGGAGTAAGAGAGCAACTGGGTGGGGGTTTGGCAGCCAGCTAAGGTCAACCCACCATATTTAAATATGTCAAAAGAATGATGAGCATATAATATGTATCAAAATCACTGGTAATTGAAGAAATGTCAACAGTTTTGTTGATTTTTTTCTTTTTTTTTCAGATAAAATGATCAAGAAATGCTTTGTCTATCTGTATTCTTATTTTTAAATTCAAAGGGCTGGCCACTTGATCAGGTCTCTCTCAACACAGAAGACGTGTCACGTCTATAAACGCTTAGGCTACACCTTTGCTGAAGGACAAACAGAAATTTCCAGTGAACAACATTGTAACTCTAACTTTCTTCATTTCCTACCTGCAAACATTTGCCGGGAAATCATGTAGCATCCATTTGGAATACTCAGGGAGTACTTTAATAATTTCAGTATGATTGTTTTGGAATTCTTGATTTCCCTTCTGTTGATTTTTCTCTGTTTTTTTTTTTATATTGCATCAAACCCATTATTTCCAGGTGCAAAGTTTATTTCTAGAGTCTTTTGGGCCTTTCTTCCCTCAGATGTGGCTTATGCTACAGCCCTACTGCCTCAAAGCCCGTAAGGCTTTGTGTCTTCTGCAGATGGCCAGCTTTTCTTGATGTAAGGAACCTGGTGTCTGTCCGTCCTAAGGCATACCAAGAGCTTTGGCTAGCAGGAAACACTGGATTTTAACATGGCTGGAAATCTAAATAGTCTCAGAAACAGAGAAAACTGGGACTTCCCATATTCTCCTGGACCACTGAAGGTCTCAGCTGTATTGACAGGGTCAGGGTGAAGCACAAACCCTCCCAGATTCTCACCTATGCAAATGATTTGACACAGGATCCGGATCTCACAGCAGGAAGAAAGGAAGAGGGGAACATAATACTGCAGATACTAATTTCTAGTGCCTGGACAACACTGCAATATCTGGTTCTAGAAGAGAAAGAGTGATGGTGCAGTATTACATGCCAGCCAGAAGTGTGAACTGTCAGAATCACAGGAAAGGACCAGGAAGCAGGAATTAACAGAAGAGTAGGGTAATCTAACATGTACTATCCTTCTCCCTCTGTACATCTACACCTACTGTCTGAGGCAACACAGTCAGTGCTTCCCTAATATCAGTGATGTTATTACATACCATTCCTGAAGCTGGAAATACATCACTTATGCTCCCATTTGCGATCCACTCTACTGTAACTCGTCCATATGTTCCTATTAAACGTTCAATGTTCAAGGTGATTAAGCTGTCCTGTTCCATTTCTTCAACTTGTTTAAATAATGAACTCTGGAAAACAAAGTAGCAGAACCACAACATTATTTTCTTATAAAGAAAATTTTCTTTAAGCATCTGGGCATTCAATGGGGGCCAGTGACATTGGCAACAATCAGTTAATGTACTATTAAGTAGCTAAATACATGTTCATTGATTAAATTTATATGTCCTAATTTTCAGAGGTATTCAATACCCCCAAGTTTCACGGATGTAAGAATTTAAAATGTTAGGCCTCTTTATCCTAAGTCAAAACACCCAATGTTTTTGTTTGGACTTTTTATTAGGTTGTTGGGGTTTTTTATGTACAGTATTTTATGTCCAAATCGTTTGAAGCAGAGAATAAAAAAGTGGACCTTCAAGAAAGCTATGTCTTTACCGCTGTTATTTACTGTTATTCACTCTCCTCACACAAGTACAGATGCAATGTTTCATTTCAGTATTGACTCTTCCATGTTTTATATCTTCAGCACGCATTTACTATATATGTACCTGTCTAGATAACTTCTACACTGTTTGATAATTTAGGAAGTAACCACTCCAACTAATACCTTCAGTCTGACATCTTTTTCAAAGAAATTATTTTGTTCTAGCAGACTGGCTCATCTTGTGACATAACCCAATTAGTATCTTTCAGGGGAAAAAATATCTTCAGATTTGTTTACTTAATAACCTTGATTAACCAAACAGTAGCAACTCTATGACGATACCACACATGCCATCTGAAAACTGAATTTTTAGGTTGTTGCAAAATCAAGCTGATAAACTAAAGAGTTAATCTAAATGTAAGGGGATTATAAAAAAATAGCGACAGACTGTGGAACAGATTTTCTATCACCGTGTGCTCTATGTAATCACACAGCAACGCTAAAGGGATGTTAAAAAGCTTCTAACTCAGGTTGCTACAAGATTTTAGAAAAACAACCCTGTCAAATGCTCCAGTTCAGTTTTAGTATGATTGTGTTACATTATTCAGAAATTATATATACATATTTTAATAATTTACCTTAGAAGTTTTACCTGAGCAAATGCAATGACTCCATAGGCATTGTCATTGGGAGGAATAATTATGTTGACAAAACCATGAACACCAATCTCTGCACCTCCCTTAGGGTTTTTCAACCACACTTTGAAGCATTCTTCCTCCTCTGGGATGATGTCATCCAGGATATTCACTGCTATCACAGCTTCCATGTCCCCAGGCTCAAATATCAATTCACCTGAACTAGCATAAAAACACACACAACTCATAATTATAAACTGAGGATAGCTGATTAATGAACTTTGAAAGTACTGTTGTAAATTTAACAAGCATTTTCGGAGCTGGAATTATTGTTTATATTCCTAAGGAAGTAATTGACATTTAAAGGTTATATGGTTTGGGTTGGGGGTTTGGTGTTTTGGTTTTTTTCTTTTTTAAATTATAATAGATCATAGAGTAACTGAAATTATGAAAGGAATTTAATTTACCATAAATAAAAGCTTTCAAAAAAACCAAGTCATAACTGCAAGTCCTTTCTTGCCATGTTTTCAAGCCAGTTGTGAGGCTGTTTGACTTCAGGTCATCTTAAACCTACCTGTGAAAAATTCCCTTTAGTGTTAACAAGCACATCACACACAAAAGTATAGAACCCTCTCCACTGTAACAAAAACAGCATCACAGAAAAAGAAATGCAAGTGCTAGAAGAAAACTATATAAACAAAAACACCTACCTGGGTATAAAATCTGACTGGTTGGAGATAGTGGTCAGCTCATAAATCTGGGACTTGGACTCTACTGACAGAGCAATCAAGCTCTTGCTAGAGTTCAGAGACCTTGCGGTAGCTGAAGTGATATGATCTGCATACGGGGCTTCCAGCATTAGAGAGAACTGGTTCCCTTCCGAGTTCCAAGAATACAGTGCTGTGGAGTCCTTACCAGATAGGAGGATGTGAACTACATCACGCAAGGAGAAGAAAAAAGAAATATTCAGGGATATATTTCAAAATTCTCCTTGTAATGCCAGAAACACCTTTAGTGGCACAATGATTATAGTAACTTTTAAAGTCTGAAAAATAATATGAAAAAATAAGCACAGATATTTCTTCAATTCAGCATTATAAACTAGGATTTGAACAAATATTGCCATTTAAGTCTTACCTAAACCTGAAGGAGGCATGAAAACATGGGTGTTTCTTACAGCGTAGACTGGAAGAGACTGAAAGTGTCTAAAGGTAGACTGCCCTGTCTCCCAGATGAAAATTTCAGAAGAATTTCCAGATTCTACAAAGAAGTAAAATGACAAAACTTACATTATTTTGTTGCCTGTTAAATTGCATACCAGTGGCCATTCAAAATGCAATTTGGCAGCTTTAATTACCAAGTGAGACCAATGGCCATGTTTTCCTTTTTTCTTGGTGCATAATAACTGCATAGTATGACTAATCTCCAAGGGATGATTCATTTACTGATATTACTGAAGGACTTTGCACACATGCACATGTAAGAACACTAAGATTGCCAGCAAACAACAGCCAATTGCAAAGAAACCTACAGACTGCAACATAAACATTTCCATAGGCATAGGGATGCAGTCATAAAACAATGTGTAAAATGTTGTAATAAAAAACACAGGTACTTTGCTGACAATGATCTTTGCAAATCACAAAGCTCAGAAAAGCTTAGAAAGGGTACAATCAGCAGCTGCATGAATAGTTACTTCCTACTGTTCTTGGGAAAATATTTCATTAGTTTCATAAGTATTTGAGAACAAAGACAATGCTTTTATTTTCTGAGTGACAAAACAGAGACCAATTTGATAAAATGCTTAACGGTGAATTGTCACTTCCAGTAATGCTTTAATCCCTGTCTAAACTCCTTCACCCCAAATGCCCTTGCTATCAAACAAGCCAGCACATACTTCGCAAACTCAGTGTTTGTCTTCTGCTAAATACCTTTTGCTGTAATTAAATAGATATCAGATCCAGAAATCCAGGCCTCCATATGTTCTATTTCTTTTGCTGGCAATTGATGAAGATTCCTAAACTCATTATTCAACCACTGGTACAACAGCATGTTCTGGTTGGTATCTGACAAAGAAACTAATAGGTGCATAATGCCTCCTCTAGGAAACAAGGCTATGTTCAGAGCCCTGTAAAGTGGAAGCTGATGATGCAGCACAAATACATCTTTAGACCACTGGAAAACCTGTGAAAATATGAAATATTTATTATTACATATTCATAATTAGCACAAATAGAAGAGAAATTAAGTGTCACAATGAAAAACCAGGAAGAATTATAGTGAACTGAATTCCTCATTTCTGTGGTGGACCCTGCATTAACATAGAAGCACACTGGTAAGTAACCACCTTACTGCAAGCACCTGTGCCTGTACTCATTTTCAGATGAATAGGTTTATGTCCAGAAGCTATTTCTGTTCTTATAGGTGTTTAACATGCTAGATTTCAAAACAGAAATACAGAAACTCAAACCAGAAACACTAATGACAAAATTAAACCAAAGGTAAATTACATGTTAATGTAGACAGTATTGCTACCCTTAAAGAAGCCTAGAACTTCAAGTCTTTTAAATCCATAAAGAAATATAAGTAACTTTCCAGAAATATATACTCACAGGGTTGGTTTTTTTTATTATCCCTTCATATTTCAAACCCAGAACTAACCAAACTACCCACATCAAAGCCAGGGACAAGTGTATTCTAACCTGGATGGAACTGGAACTTGCTGCATGACTCACAAAAATCAAATAGTCTTCTTCATCCACAGCAAAATGTTTCACGTGGCTGGTATCCAGAATAGAGATCGTCTGTATCTATGAGATGAATATGACAACAATGGTGTTTGGAAGTCACTTCAAGTGTCAGATCTATACATATATAAACATATTTTTAAAAATTGCAACATCACATATAAAAATATATTATATATATATATAGTTACATATATGTAATTTTACATATTCAAAAATATATCCATATTTACCAAATTAATACAACTTACCATACATTTCCCAGAAAATGTTCTATGACTTCATTGCTCCACAATTTCTTTCCTCATTTCCCAGGTCACTTTCCCTCATACCCAAAACATAAATATAAAACAACAGCAGCCAGCCAGCTGTAAAACCTTACATCACTGAAGTCATGCAGAACATCAGGGCCCCAAACCAGCCAAGCACAGAGTGTTTCTTCTAAAATCTGGCTGGACTGGAAGGCCTCCTGAGGTCCTTCCCAATCCCATTATTTTATGATTTTGTAAGTAAACCAGATTTACCTTCAACAGCCTGCGTCCAGGCATGAATGCATACACACTGTTGTTGGAAGCTCCCTGACTGCCTCCTCCGTGAGTAATCACAAGGTAAGGAGAGGCATGAATTTGGAAAGACACACAGCTTTTAGGATTCCACATACTGAAATTCTGAGAGAGGGAAAAAAAAAAAAGCAGCATGAAGACCTAAATTCCTTATTAAGTAGCATGCTTGGTGTTTACAAGCAAATATTTACCTCTACAGGAACAAAAACTCCTTTCCACTGGTAGACAGTAGAAAATGTAGCTGGAGGCGTACGCAACAGAACACCATACAGGATTTCTCCTGATGTGAAGAAACACCAGCTAGGTGCTGACTCTTCTATGAAGCTTTGCAAGACAGACAGGACACTGATACTACCCCCTGTGATATAGTAGAAGAAAATACTGTTAATTCTTGAGGTCTTTTTCAATGCCTTTTTCATCATTTGCTGCCAAAAGCAAACCTAGTATTACAAATGTTAGAGTTGGCTCTAAATAGTTGGTATAAGTGTATGTGAATGTATGGATATGTTATAGTTCTGATGATGTAACAAGAGCTAGGCAATAAAAGTATTCATATATTGCAATTGTGTATGAAAGATGCATAGGCAATTTGAGTCTGATTCAGAATGATTCAGTTAGGAATTGAGCTAGCGAGAAAATTAGCTAGATAGCAGGTAGTGAAAAAAGTGACAAAGAAACTAGAAAATGTATGTGTTTGTCCTCCACCCCCTCATCACAACAAGCATTCATGGCACGAAGATTATTAAACTGCCTAAGCTGTTTGAATGGCATACAGAAAAAAACCACTGTGTTGTCAGAATTAAACTCTAAGAGCTGATCTCCCAGTCCCACACCTAGGTCAGAAGAGCTGCTGAGCCAGGCAAAGTATTTATCCATGTTCAAAATCAGGCATTTCCTTTTTTGCCTTGTTAGTTTCAGTCTGGATTAGCGAGCAGCTATACACATATCAGTGAAACAAAAAAAAAAAAGCCTAGTATGTAAATGGGAACAATTGGGCAGAGAGGGAAGGATAGCTTCCTTCAATGGCAGGGCTAATTTGGACCTGATTAAAATGTTCATGAAATTACAGCCTGGGAGTCCCACAAATGCCATCTCAGTAGGTGCACTGGGATATAATAGAAAATTGGAGCTCCATCTGGGGATGGATGAGGTGCCAGCTGAGAGCTTATGAGTCAGGATTAAGGGGAGAGCAGGGGAAGAGACAGGTGACATTATAGTGGGGGTCTGCTACAGGCCATCTGACCAGGAAGACAGAGCAGATGAGGCCATCCACAGATAGATAGGAGCTGCTTCGTGTTCACAAGCCCTGGTCCTCATAGGGGACTTCAGCCTCATCAATATTTGTTAGAAGGACAACAGAGCAGAGCATAGATAATCCAGGAGGTCCTTGGAATACATTGATGATAACTTCCTTCTCCACGTGATAGAGGAGTCAACGAGGAGAGGTGCCATGCTGGACCTTGGTCTCACCAACACAGAGGGGCTGGTGAGGAATGTGAATCTCAAGGGCAGCCTGGGCTGCAGTGACCATGAAACGGTAGAGTTTGAGACCCTTAGGGCAGTGAGGAGGGTGCACAGCAAGCTCGCTGCCCTGGCCTTCAGGAGAGCAGGCAGTGGCCTCTTCAGGGGTCTGCTTGGTAGACTGCCATGGGATAAAGCCCTGGACAGAAAAGGCACTCAAGAAAGCTGGTTAATATCCAAGGATCACCTCCTCCAAGCTCCGCGGTGATGCACCCCAACAAAAGTGAAGTTGGGCAAAAAAGCCAGGAGCCCTCCATGGATGAACAAGTTGATCCTGGACAAAATAAAACAGAAGGATGCCTACAGAAGGTGGAAGCAAGGACAGGTAGCCTGGGAGGAATACAGAAAAACTGTCTGATCAGCCACGGAACAGGTTAGGAAAGCTAAAGCCTCGATCAAATTAAATCTGGCCAGGGACATCAAGAGCAACAAAAAAAGCTACTATAGGCATGTCAGCAACAAAAGACAGACCAGAGAAAACAGGGGTCCTCTCCAGAAGGAAATAGAAGACTGATTTACCTGGGACATGGCGAAGGCTGAGGTACTTAATGACTTTTTTTGCCTCAGTTCACTGACAAGTGCTCCAGCCACACCACCCAAATTGCAGAAGGCAAAGGCAGGGACTGGGAGAATGAAGAACTGCCCACTATAGGGGAAGATCAGCTTCAAGAGTGTACAAGGAACCTCAAGGTGCACAAGCCCATGGGACCTGATAAGATGCATCTGCAGGTCCTGGGAAAAGTGGTGGATGAAGTGGCTAAGCCACTATCCATCATACTTGAGAAGCTGCAGCAGTTCATTGAAGTTCCCACCGACTGGAAAAGGGGAAACATAACTCCCATTTTTAAAAAGGCAGATAAGGAAGATGTGGGGAACTACAGGCTGGTCAGTCTCACCTCAGTGCCTGGCAAGATGATGGAGCAGATCCTCCCGGAAATTATGCAAAGGCACATGGAAAATAAGGAGGTGACTGGTGACAGCCAACATGGCTTCACTAAGGGCAAATTGCGCTGTCAGATCTGGTGGCCTTCAATGACAGGTTTACAGCTTTGATGGGTTAGGGAAGAGTGACTGACCATCATGTACCTGGACTTGTGCAAAGCATTTAACACTATCCCACATGACATCCTTGTCTCTAAACTGGAGAGACATGGATTTGACAGGTGGACCACTCAGTGGATAAGGAATTGGCTGGGTGGTCACACTCAGAGAGTTGTGGTCAATGGCTCGATGTCCAACTGGAAACCAGTGATGAGTGGTGTTCCTCAGTAGTCTTGTGCTGTTCAACATCTTTGTCAGCAACACGGGCAGTGGGATCAAGCACACCCGCAGCAAGTTTGCTGATGACACCAAGCCGTGTGGTGCGGCTGACAGGCTGAAGGGAAGGGATGCTGTCCAGAGGGACCTGGGCAGGCTTGAGAGGTGAGCACGTGCGAACCTCAAGAAGCTCAACAAGGCCAAATGCAAGATCCTGCACATGGGTCAGGGCAACCCCCTGTATCAATACAGGCTGGGCAGAGAATGGATTGAGAGCAGCCCTGAGGAGAAGGACTTTGGGGTGCTGGTGAAAAAAAAGCTCAGCATGACCTGGCAATGTGCACTTGCAGCCCAGAAAGCCAACCAAATCCTGAGCTGCATCAAAAGCAGCATGGCCAGCAGATAAAGGGAGGTGATTCTCCCCCTCTGTTCCACTCTGGTAAGACCCACCCTGCAGTGCCGCATTCAGCTCTGGGGCCTCCAACACAGGAAGGGCATGGACCTGTTGAGGCAAGTCCAGAGGAGGCCATGAAGATTATCAGGCTGGAGCACCTCTCCTGCAAAGACAGGCTGAGAGAGCTGGGGTGGTTCAGCCTGGAGAAGAGAAGGCTCCGGGGCAACCTTACAGCACCTGCCAGCACCTAAAGGACTTACAAGAAAGCTGGAGACAAGGGTGTAGTGATAGGACAAGTGGAATGGTTTTAAACTGAAGGAGGGTAGATTTAGATGAGATATCAGGAAGAAATTACTCTGAGGGTGGCGAGGCGCTGGCCCAAGCTGCCCAGAGCAGCTGTGGGTGCCCCATCCCTGGCAGGGCTCAAGACCAGGCTGGACGGGGCTGGGAGCAGCCTGAGCTGGGAGGAGGGGGCCCTGCCCGGGGCAGGGGGGTGGAACTAGGTAACGTTTAAGGTCCCTTCCAATCCAAACAATGTTGTGATTCTATGGTTCTATGAAAATGTATGGTGGCTTTTTTTCAGACTAAGGCTATGTCAGGTTTATGTAAAGTGTCTCTCTCAAACTGTGTTAGAAAAATCCAGAGTTACAATTAATATGGAACAGATTTTAGTAAACAAAGGTCTAGTGACAACAATGTTCATATAAGGAGCAAGGAGAGCAATTATTGAAACTCTGGGAGAAGTGGCTGACTACAAGGTGACTCTTAAGCAGCTAAGCTCTTTTACCTAATAAATTCTGACTTGCTCAGAAAAATATTTATTGACGTGATCAAGTCTAAATATGTGAATTTACATTCCAAAGTTACATCTGCTGTGTGTTTGGCTAGTCTCTTGCTATTTCCGTTCTGACAAAAGCACTAGACACCCTTGATAAAGTGAACGTACTGATGCCAAACGCAGTATCCGACAACGTCTCCCACTCAACAGTCACAGACACGTTCAGCCCATTACTTCGTGAAACTTTCAAATAAACTGTAGTGTTGGCTTCTTCAGTTATAAGGAAATTTGTCCTAAATGTGAGAGTTGTGAAAATAAAGAAATAATGTATAACCTTTATAATATACAAATAGGATTCTTCAGAGTACAATTCCAGTGCAGAATATATAACAGAAATAAAAAGAAAATATTAATAACTGGTTTTGATACTGATGGACAGATACATACATTAATTAAGGGTGTCCAATGTTTCTTATAACAAGACCTTAGCAAAATCATAGGAAATGCAACAAAATCTTAAACCAGCTTGAAAGTTAACACACCAGCTGTACAGTTTCAGCTGAATGATTTTTGGAAATGTCATTCCATATGGTTCATTTGCTTCTGAAAAACAACCCTAAGTGAAAGTGTATTTTACACAAGCTTAAAAACAAAAATAAATTATAAAATGTATGACTTCCTGAGCACTGTTCTGAGGTTTGGAGCTCTTAACATGGATTACTATTACTGTAATATTTAGGGACTAATGAAGTACTGTTTTATGAAAAATCCTTCAAGAAATCAACATTTCTAATGATGAGCATTCTATTTTAAGTGCTTTTCTGTTCTTTGTATAGCAGAATTATTATGTATGTATACTACATACATATGGAATAGTATTTGACAGACAGTGTACTTCTCAAAAGTACAAACATTTTATGACTGGATTGCTGAATTTCTTTAAAGAGATTCAAGAAAACCAAAATTGTAGAGAGACACTATATTGAATATGAAAAAACTCCATTTATCAGAATCAGTGTTTAGTACCTATTTGTAACTGGATAGATGCTGAAAAGCCCTAGTGGAGCTTGGTTCTGTAATACCGTAATCATAGTTTGCACTCTTGTGCCTAGTCTAGCTCCTCCAGTTGGATTGAACAGAGTGACGATAAAGTGCTCATCCATTTCTGGTTCTTCATCCAATATTGCCGTAATGTGCAGTGTCTGACAAGAAAACAAGCATAGAAAGTTGTTGAGGCTTGACAGCTAATGATGATACAACCCTATCAGACCATGCTACTGTTTCTGTTCTTTCACTGTATGCCTTCGAATAGGACAGCAGGAGAATAGCCAGCCCTTGAAACAGGAGAGCACAGAAGTGAGGCAAGAACACTTCAGGCTGAGGTTCCAAAGTCACCTGTCCGGTGACCTCCATTGCTTCAACACTAAAATGACCGTATCCACATTTTTTTCCCCTACTCATTCTTTTCTCCTCTCACCCTGAGACCCTTTTTTGATCCTTTTTTTAATGCTTCGGTTCTCTACGTACTCCACACATTCATTGGTAATTCATAGTCCCTGTACAAGCTACCTGATTCATCTAACGCAGCCCAGTCAAGTTGGGTTTAATTTACTCTAGCTGGCAACTAAACTAGCTCCAGGACAACAGGGTAACTCCGCTACTGGTGCTGTTAAGAAGGAAAAAAGGCAACAGAGGATTACTCTAAATACACTTTCTCTTCTTGATGCTTCTTTCCCTCTACTGCACCACTGTGGATGAGCATAGGATGCTCTCAAGATGGTCTCAAATTAGCAGATAATAATCTAGAAAGAGGTAGACGTTCTCACTGTCATTTGGGGCTCACTGTCATCCTTCTTTCTACCCAAAGAGGCAAAAGTTACAGAGATGCACATAGCTCTGCTATAGGGAAAAAAAAAAAGTTAGCAGTGATGCATCTGGAACTAAGCTGGATCTTACAATCTTTTACACCCCAGGTTACTTCTGCAATAAATCACATTCAGAGACTTTTAATAAGTCTTTTTTACTTCCCACAGATCCATGACACTGGCCAGCACTGTGGTTCCAAATGCATTTAAGGTTCAGAAACTGAAACCCAGTCTTTCCAGGAAGGTTTGTTTCAGATTCTACCCCACTAGCCATAACATACTAACCTGTTACTGAACCTAGCTTGACTGAAAAAATAAAATAAACTGCCATTAAACTTCAGAAGGGTCAGGATTTCACAAACTTAAGCTAGTCATTTTCTAGCTGATATTCTTGTGGGGACAGTACAGAGGCAGTAAGCTTAACACCCCCAGAAGAGAAGAATAAGCCGTTTTCCATTCCTAAGACTCTAAGAGCTGTTTACATTTTGCCTTTGTTGCAGCATACTCTGTGCACAGTTCAGACAAGTTGAAGCATGGCATTACAGTATGGGATTTTTACTTCAGCCTTAACTACATATGCTTATAAATTACCACTTCACTTCAAAGTCTGTGTTTCAGCTACATGCTGAATACACAGAAATAAATGTTCCTATACATATATATATATTATATGCCCATTATATTGTTCTCAGTTTATGTCTACTATTAAAAAGACAGAAATATCTACAGAAAAACACATTTAATTTTTATGCATTCCCACTGCAATGACTCAATTTGCTCTGAGAATGAAGGAAACACAAGAAAAAAAAATACAAAAAAAAAGCACACACATTTCTGAAATCTTTCCAACACTTTTGAAAAAGCTTTCCTCACTTCTTTGGTAATGACTATCATATTACCTTAAATCTGACTCCCTCTTCCAGCACAATATATCCTTGCGAAGGGGTCAAATCCACTGATGCCTCTGAAGAATTAATTTCACTTACAAGGTATTGAACAGTCACAGTGCCAAATATCCCCTGAGGAGGTTCTCTAATAATATTTAATACTGCTACACTTTCCATCAAATGGAGAGCCGTTTGTTCTCTTAGGAAGAAGTGATCACTGTTATTGAATGACAGAACTCCATGGCCATCATCATTGGCAAGTATAGTAATTATGGCTTTCGAGAAATAAATAATGGAAATATTCATTAATTAACATAGTAAAATATAATTGTACATATATACAAATAAAATACATATAAACACAAATCCATTCTTCCTTTAGTCTATATATAATGCTTTTATGTCCAAGAAATTACTCAAAGAAAATATGTAAATATTTTACTTTTTCTAGGAAGATTTCCAGACAGGAAGAATCTAGACTCGCCTATTAAAAAGCTCACTTCTGTAATTTTGATTCCTTATTTTACATATTTGCTTGTTAATTGCATAGATTTCATAGGGATGTTTAAGAACTTTCCAAAGGAATATAAATATCTACCGTAACAAGGCAATGGTGTTTTCTGAAATACGATTATTCAGAAGAATGAAATTAAAATGACAAAAAAAATATTAAAATTACAATTCCAAAGAATGAGAACATAAAAACTAAGAGTTACCTGTTGTGTTCTCCCCTAATTCCAGCCCCAGAGAGGGATTTGTTAAAATTAACTGGAACTTCTCATCACCTTCAGGAATATCATCATCAAAAATCGTAACAACAACAGATTTATTACTTTCTCCATCAGCAAAAAAAAGTGTCTAGCATTGAAAAACAGAAAGGATTGAATACTTAACAGCTGTTAACACACACAGAATTTTTCAACTGAGGTAAACAGTCTTAAATAGGAACAAAGAGGAGGCAAGAAGCTCTGTAAGCTCTATATCACATAAATTGATTAAAACAGAAGTAAAAAAGCTCAGCAAATTGCAACATGAGGACAGGCAAGGACAATTTACTTTGCAAATTCTGTTGTAAAAAAAATATGAAACCTTATAAGAGATCTTATACGCTCTTAAGCAAAATTGTATTTGAGATAGATGTTTGAAAGTTTACAATGTGTCTTATATTTTAAGACACTTAAGTATTTAAAAAGAAAGAACCAGTAAAGTGACTAATTTTATCTCATTCTATTTGGATGACCAAAGCAATTGAAACAAGTTGAAAAATCTAGCTGCACTGTTGATTATTCTGCCGAATAAACAAGAAGACATCCTTTTAGGGAAGCTGAGGAATGAAAAGTATTAGATGCAGAATTTACTTCTTACCCTTGAGGTCACATTAAAATCCAAACCCAGCTGTGCCTCCAAATTTTGGGCATAAAAAAATACAGACACATTGCCGTAAGATCCTCTGTTTCGGTATGCCATTATTGTCAGATTCCCATGAGATTCATTAACTTCTAAACTAAAACAAAAAGAAAAATTCTCAGTGCTCACTTAACATGTTCTTTTGAATAAGCTAGTAGATAGCCATTATATTTTCACTTCATATCATTCTTTCCGTTTGCATGAAAAAGGCATCAGTACAACTGTCTAATACAATGTTTTTACCTCTGTTTCTTATCTAAAGGGAATTAAGCTATAGAAAGTGTCCTTTTTTCCTGCTTATTAGTGGCAGATTAAGCCAGTCTATGTTTATGGATGCCTGCTTCCTAGCTCCTGCAAATCAGTCAAGTCAGAGAAAAAGATCTGGGAGATGCCAGTGTGTATGCTTACATGGATGTAGAGGCTGGAACACTGGATAGAGGCTGGGGGAGTGACACAAGTTTAGAATATAAAACAACAGCAGTGAAAGTAAGCACACAGTAGCAAAAGATTTCGGAGCCAACATACTGTAAATGTTGGCTTTCAGTGTCAGAATTATTTTAACACTTTCCAGTTCTACAAAACTGAATGATGCTTTGCCATGTCAAAGATCTGGCCCTACTTTTAATGAGGTGTTTTACTGTTAACTGAAAACAACAATAATTGAGTAACCCCAGTCACTAACCGACACAGTGAGTTCTTCAAGGAGACAAGACTTACTTAGTACTTTCCCATTCAATTACTCCGCTTACTCCATCATTAGCATCAATAATAATTTGAGAAGCTAAACCTTCAACATCTAAAATGGAAAACAGAAGGACAAAAATGAAAGAACAATACAGTCCATTTTCATTATTTTCAAGAATAATAAAAGCACTTCTTAAATATCTGCTAATTTTGTAGAAGAGATACATAATTTTCTGTTTCCAGAATATGGAGGAGAAAATGGCAGTGGGCAAGATAACTGGAAAGGCTCAAAGAAAATCTGTCCTTACTACCTAACTATTAGAACTGCAACACAGTGCCTTGATTTACCACTGTTACTTTTAATAATGCATAGAAAAAAGACAAAAGAAATTTTAGGAAGCCAAACACAGCACAGAAAAATTAGGAAATACTGAAAGCAAGATTTCTCATGGAATCTTAATTAACATCATTGTGTGTGTTTATTATGATGGTGTTCAATATTTTTCAGTCTGTGCCATTCTGAATATGAGAGGGAAAATCAGTAAGAAAGAATAATAAACGATCCAGTATTTCATCTCCTATTTGTGTTTCAGTGCCTGATCATAAGCCTTAGCAGCACACACCTCTGATTCTCCCACAAATACAGAATTATTAATTTCTTTGTAGGCTGTTTATGTACTGTAACATTCTATTGCTCCATAAGGATGCATGTATCTTCACAATAACTCTGAAAGATTACCGTATGTATTACACGGTGAAAATAATAATAGATTAATGCCAGAAATGTCCACTAATGTCAGGGACCAGAACCTGGCAGTCAGAACTTAATGCTTTTAGGAAATTGTGCCCTAATTTGTTCAGACAACAGCATCGCATGACTACCTTTACTTCAACTTACTTTTAATAAGATTTTAAAAGAAACAAAGAAAAAAGGCAGTTTCTACAACCCAACTGACTCCACTGAATCTGTAGTAAATATACTACCTATAGATCCATATGAAAGATTTCTAACAATTCAGATAAAACTGAATGAAAGTAAAAGGTCATTGCCATGAATCCAAACCTGTTGTTATGAGGTACTGATGAAGATCAGCAGTAGCTGCAAAACTTCTACGTAAACAGCAGAAATGTTATTGAGGTTTAGAAACGCAGAGGGAGCACTAGTGACTACAGACCTTTCAGCTTCACTCCTGATCCGCATTTTCCCTTGTGTTATAGTTGTACCAGTTCACCCAGGATCTGTAATACTTTGCTTTCAACATCAGAACTCTAATTTCATGGCAGGCATCCGTCCCCTCCCATGATGCCACCCTTCCCTAGCTTAGGTCTTTCTTGTATCCATTAAGTTTATTTCTTTTTCTTTTGTCATTCTCAGCTGTTGATCGTTTTCCCTTTTGTTAATTCTTTGCACTTCTGTATTTAAGTCAGGCTTTCTTCCACCTTTTCTAGAAGATGGGAGCAAAAGGAGCATGGATTAAAAAAAACCAAACTGTCTTTAAGCTTGCTGTTTCTGCTCCTTATCAGTGAAGCTTCAGGTCAGAAATAAAGGTCACTTAAGTTCAGTGTGTTCAACTCTACATCACAGACATACCTACTCCACATATTGCACACACATGATTGTGACAGGAACACACAATATATTCCAGATGTATAGGATGGACTGCACATGCCAGTATCATGTGCAGAAAAGCCATCTCTTTTGGTATTAGAAACCTCCTAGAAATACTTGAAGTGTCTTGTATAGAGTATGTGATTGCTAGAAATCCTAAACAAATGCATTGCACCAAGGATTTAAATTGTCAATCATAACAAATCAAAATATACCAACAGGGAAAACAAGATTAGAAAATAGTCTGATAACAGAATTTGGAGTGACATTTTAGAATAAGGACAAGTTTTTGCCTCATGGGTTAAAATTATTATCTGTTCACCCTAAGTACATTTTAACCCAATGCAGATATCACAGCAGGGATGAATGGTCACAATTCAAAGAGCCTGCCAATCCCTTACAACAGAAGGTGAGACTTTACAACACTCAGCACTATTTAGGTCAGAAAAATCCTGCATACCTTTATGTTACTCTTTCCCTGTTTTAGATTTTAGACTTGACTAATCACAGCTGCCTCTACAAATCAGCAATGAGTCTTGGAAGTTACCTTTCAATCTGTAACGAATTAACTCTGTCACTTCTATAGGCATGCAAAGAAAAGGGAGAAGAGTCAAAGCAGATGTTAGAAATAATCAGTATAACTAGTCTCTAGTACTACAGGATAATCCAACTGTCCTTAAAGCCAATGCCAGCTATGCTAACTGAATTCAGAAGCAGAATGAGGAGCTAACTAAACAAATGATAAAGGAACCAACTAAGCAAATAATAAATGAAGTTCACTGGAAGAGCAGGAAAACTATAGGATATGACTGCTAAAAGTAAAACTGATAAAGACTAATAAAAAGAGACTTTTAAAAGAGCGAACAAAGTAACCACATAAAGTAATTTCTTTGGACTTTTTTGTTTCCGTTTTGTACTTAGAAACAAAAACCAGATTAACACACTGCCAATAAAACTTTTCAGATAATTGTGCTCTCCAGCTGTTAATTACTAACTCCTCTATGACAACTTCCTTATAATTTTTACAGAGATTAAAAAAGTAAGAAGCAAGTGTAACAGTGAAAATGTATGATATTCTACAATGTTTCTTTCAGAATACCCTGTCTCATATTGGCATAGCTGGCAAGTAAGAGGCGTACCAATAATACACCAGAGTAATATAATCTGCATGCAATTCATATAAAAGGAAAACCAGAGATAATTCTGTATAAGTTGTTTTACCCAGCCTAGGTGGGGATGAAGTTGAATGGTTCATGATGAGCTCCACTGAAGTTAAATTAACCAAGAAGAATTCTTGCACCTCTGGCACATCATCCTGGAAAACACAAATTCAGTACATCCTCTTTTCGTCTTCCTTTAAGAAACTGTGATGGAAGTCACCAAAAGGCAACACACTAGAAGTCTCTAATATTATAGCAACACTAAAATTAATTTATTTTTTCATTTTCCCGAAATATTTTATTGGGTGTAAAACTGATTATCTTGCATGAATTAATGAAGGCATATTTCAGGAAGAAGAAGCTGTGGTGACACTAAACTATTATTGAAATATTATTGTGAATAAATTTCTGCCTAATTTTAAAAGCTTAAATTCCAACCACTGAGAAAGAGCCTGTAGCAAGCAATGAATTACATTGTTCTGAATATCAGATAGTAAAGTCTTAATGAGACAGCTAAATTTCATTTATATGTAGGTAGAGCTGCTTTCTGTTATTATTTGTCCTATGATTTTAATATTAAGATAAAAACCATCTTTCTAAATGACAATGAAATATATAGGTTTGAGTACTATACAGATTGCATGCTTTATGCTCTAAAATATTCCTCTCCTGACGTCACACAGATCAGTATAGAACGAAAGGGTTTAGAGTTTACCTCTAGAACAGTAATATTTATGGCAGTTGATGTTTCTCCTTCTTCCAAAATCAGTGAGCCAGAAACAGCTACATAATCAGCTCCTGGTTCAGCCAAGGTCCCATCTGTCTCATTACTTAAGGTGATCAATCCTGGTACTGTGGCATACGTAACATTGATAGCACCTGTTCAATTTGTGACCAAAAAAAAAATGAGTATTTTCCAGTTATGTAATGCTCACAGGAGCAGACAAAGGAAAGAGATGAAATGCTCATCCACAAAATGAAAAGCCTAACTGCAAAACTGAAGGATTAAAAGATTATTCTGGAGCCAATGGAACTTCATTATTGTTTGTAATGTGCTTTCACTCCAGTGTTTGGTGATTTGTCCAACAACACAGATCTCAAAAAGCATTAGGACAAAATATTCAGATATTTGAGGTGCTGTGGACCGCAAATGTTACATTGCTGAAGTTCTACCTGGGACATTTAATGTATTATTCATATCAGGTTTGGTGCCAAGGGAAGTAGAATGTTTCAGGAACTGATATCTAAGAATGGTTTTAAAGACAGTGATGGGAAATACAACTTAATAAATCTAGTTTCTTTCCCAGACAGATTGACATAGACTTCAAAAAAGAATAAAAATCAGGGGGGACACCAATAAATGTTAACAAGGGAAAAAGTTAGACATAATTTTTTATGATAGTGCCACGTCTCACTAATCTGCCAGGGTAAGTGAAGTTGCAAATTTAAAGAGAGTGATCCTGGATATAAAATGACACATGAAATTGAAAGCTAGTTTGTATGAAATAAAATATAAGGTATAAAAGAATCTTAGTTTTAATAAATAATGATGGAGTTAAAAATTTAAGTAAGAGATCTTACATTTACTGCGGATACTTATCTTAAAGCATTAGTGTCCTGAGTAGTGTTCCAAAATAGAATTAGATAATGACATTAAAAAAGAAATGGGAACAGAAACATCATTAAAATGCCTCTATGAATCTGTGGTGTGCAAAGATCTCGAACATTCATTGTAACTGGTCACTTCAATTCAAAACAGATATAACTAAAGAAACTAAGAAGGGTTATCACTGAGGTCTAAATATAGTCTAATAGGGTAAACAGCAAATGATTACATGTTATCTCACAACAGAAGTTGAAATCCTCAGGCAACACAAGAAAATATTTTTGCACACAGTACATGACTGAATTCTGGAATTAAGCACCACTTCATGTTATGGATTGCAAAAGACAAATTGATTTTAAAAGGAGAAAGAAGTTCTCAGAAGAGACAAAAACTGAATTCAGTGGTCTGTATGCAACTTTTTCCATGGGACATTCCTAGCTGCCAGCTCTGGAAGTTTAGAGGGGAAATATGTGGGAATAATCATTCCTTATGAGCTCCTTTTCTCCTGTGTTTTTTATTTCTTATAGAGAGCCTAACACTGAGACAGATTCATTAGACATAAAGGTAGTAAACTTAATAGCCAACTAGTTACGTGACAGCTCCCTGGCTCCTTGTGAGGGAATGAGGGCTATGGCTTCAGTTTAAACTCAAACTTCATTTCCAAGCCCGCTGTAAGAAGCCTAGAAGTACTGAAAATAGCAGCTCTATCCAAGATATTTCAAAATTTCCAGCCTTCCTGTCATGGCTTTTATTTGCCTAATGATTACCAAAACATTACTTCCGTTCTGTTGGAGTTATTATACAAACCTAGAGATCCAAATTCTCTGTTAATGAAAAGCTGAACTGTTCTGTTTTCCTCTGGAATTAAAACTACCCTGGATGGGGAAGCAAAATTCAGGACTCCATGTGGTTCATCACTAGCTTCTACTGTCAGAACAGCTTCATATCCTTGACTATCCAAAACAGCTGCACCTGAAGAAGCAACTCCTGCAAAATAATCAATGGACTATAGTGAATAAAGTGTTACACAACAAATATTTTTTCCTTACATTACTGATATTATTACATCCAAATGAAAGTCAGTAAGACTGCAAATGAAATTAAACCAATCAAATTATGTGCTCACAGAAGTTTATGGATGATGTCAAATGTATATATATATATATTTACATTCTGTAACAAATACAGGAACATACAATCACAACAGAAATTGTATGCATACTAAGTAGAGAGTCACAAAAACATATTAAGAAATGGAAAACTTAATGGGCCAGTGCAAAACATCAACTTCCCTAAATTTCCTCTATTGCAAAAGGAAAGAGAAAGTTTCCCAGGAAATAAAATTAAAATATAGTTAAAATTATCTTCAACTTCTCAATCATGCCTTTATGAAATTAATCCCTTTCCCAAGTGTTGCTTTGATGAATAAGTGCGGGTGTGTTAATTTATGCTTATCCTGATGGATTATAAGAGTCAACAAATTATTCTGGCAAGTCAGTAAGGAACCTAGTAGCAACACAATCCATGTCAACTTAGTTTAGCATTTAGACATTAATTTCAGTTTAACAAAGGGTATTTCTGAAGGTATGCAGCTTCATGCTTTTCTCATTATAATTCGAATGGCAAGGATGAAACATTCTGACCTCCCTGAATTCAGAGGCAGATCAGAAAGCCAGCTTGCAGCATGACAAGAGTGCTTTAAAAGATAAAAATATCCCTTTATTTCACGGCAACTGTATCCAGAATACATTAGCAAGCTCAAGCTTGTATTCAATTAAAGGGAGGCAAATAACCACTGAATTCAACAGGCAGAGGCAAATCATGTTTAACAATAATTAAGGAAAACTGGAAAGACACAGTGGGGTTTATATATATACGTGTGCATGTGTGTGTATACATGTGTAAATATGTACACGCACACACATAAGGATCAAGCCTGTTTCAATAAAATGTGAATGAATTTTGCATAGTTTACATCAGTTGCAGTAGGCTTAGTCTTACATTTCCAAAATGGATTAATACATATGAAAATATTGCAGTACTAAACGGTAGTTTTAAGATACAGCAGGCTATAGCTCTGCATTACCTTCTGTTTTGATGTTGTATAGGATGATCTGGTATTCCTCTTTTTCTTCAGGAATATGGTCATCCAGCAAGTGAACATACAATGTTGCATTCAATGTCCCCTATTTATTTTATTGATAAACTGATTAGTCATTATTTTATAAAATGTAAGTAATACCACTGTATCACATGTATTTTTAGCAGTACCTTTAAGAAATGTAAAGTTAAATTATCAAAAACAGTAAACTCCCTCCAGTTTAGAACTCCAAGAGTAAAGAAGCAAGTAAATAATCAGATCAAGAAACAAAGACTGCTATAAGAGCACACTCCTTTTCTCAGCTCAGTTTTAATTACAACATTCTCCTGTAGCCATTAGCTTTGCTTATGGACGTACCTCAGGAAAAAAGAGTATTCCAGAATAGTTTTCAAAATTTTGTTCTACATTATGCCCAACTATCTTCCATTCAACAGTAACATTTCCCAGTCCTGGGGCGGTTCTTAAAATATGGAATTGCAGTTGATCTCCTAGGAACAAAAGATAAGACACAATATTTTGGGGTTTCCTCTCCTATATATCAATTATAAAAATGAGAAGCTAAAAACATGTATCACAGTTCAAATAATTTTTGTGAAAGACATTAATATTTTTAATAGTGAACTTCACAGTAGTTCTGTAACACATTTGTTTCTAATACAAAACCACCAAACTTAAACTCCTTCCTTCTGAGTTTTCCTGGTTTTAGTTTACTTTTGGAATGAGCTATCAAAATATGAGGGAACCTGGTACAGAGGAGTAACTTCGAAAGTAAATACCCTCCAAAATATGCACAAACAGAAGAGCAATATCTGCCTGTGAACTGCACAAAAAAGTATACGCTGCATGTACCAGCTCAAACACAAACAGCTTTCTACAACAGCTAACTGGCAAGGAATATACATCTTCCTGACATTAGCAACGTCTTCTGACTTTACATAGTACATGCATAAAAATCCTTGTAATTACCCATAAGTTCCACTTATGTGAGTTTGAACTCACAAATATCATCAGTTAGAAAAGAAAATAATTCAAAAATGTTAATATTTACTAATTTGTACTTTAAAATGAAGTATATAAAACAAAAACATTAATATTTTATGTTATAAATTAATTTTTAATAAATTCTTATGATTTCTGGCATGAACAGTATCAATTGACAACATGCATCTATAAGAAGCAGTTATAGTATCCTTCACATTTAGAACACTTAATCCAATGGGTACTTTAATGAAGAAAGAGTAAACTCCTTAGAAATCTTTGTAAAATTAAGACAAATTATATAATTTATATAATATTAAATATTTATAAGAGTTATATTGTTTATATAATAATAAATATTTAAATACAAACCTATGACATTAACATATATCAATATGAAATACACCAGCAGATAACACTAGTAATGTCATGCAAGACATTCATATTAGAAGACAGATGTTTATTTATAATATTTAAGCGCATTGCATCCGTATGTCAACAGCATTTTTCAAGTGCACAGAATTTAAGTTTACCAATGTGTACAGTGTTGCACTGGCTTTCAAAGACATTAAATATGCAGAAGCCTATACTACTGAGATGCTTGGAAATAATAATACATGAGATTTCTTTTGCTTTACTAAAGAATAAGAAAACTAAAAAAATTGTCAAAAGCTATTTTCCTGGTGTAGAAACAGAAATCTGACAAACTTAGTTCCATCTCCAACTGACTGAAAAAGTCTTTCTTAGTATTGCTATAAACTGACTTGAATTTTTTCACTGTTGCAGAATCTGGGAATAAATCCATCTTCTGGTTTACGTTATGTACAAGCTTAGAAGCAATCCTGTTGAGAAACATTGAGATACATCTGCAAAAGGGGAAGAGACTATGTGGTGTTACATGGCTTCCTTACTGACTGGCATTGAATCGAGCAGCCCCAGCTAGTCTCTCTGATTACGTAATATGAGGAATATAAGTCAGGATACTATCTGGGTATTCTAGCCTACTATATTGCAGGACAGAATTGTATAGCTACAGCTGGTAGAACAATTTGCACATTTTCTAGACACATTTTTTTTTTTGGTAAGGGAACTTTAGAGAGATGCATGTATGTTGGCTACCAACGAGAGAGGTATGAACTAACCTCAAGAGACCTTAATGTAATTAATTACAATATAAAATTGTGAAGAATTAATACAAGAATTCTATATACCCATTTTCAAATAAATAGAATTAGTATGTGTAATTTAGCCTCAATATTTCAAACTTCAGTTAAGCTTTGGAGATGTACTACCATTCATATCTTTGTATTAAGTTGTTCCATGTTGTTTCTAAAAGAATAAAAGAATTCAAAATTTATTGACATCACAAGGGTTGTGCTTCTACAGTCAGATATCTGCAAACAGAGCACCAGTTTACAGTTTCCCCTGAGGCTAATTTATCCTGTTGTTTAACACTGCACTGAAATCCATTTTATCCTATTTGGGCATTTTGTACCTCCATTGCAGGCAAACATTTAACAGAAAAATGGTTACTGTGGTATCACTGCAGAATGCACAATTTAGACAAAGTTTATTTCAATACAACATTATGTAATACAATGAATCTTCACTGAAGACTGGAACAAAATGCTTTACTATGTGGAAGCCTGTTACACTGTAATGCAAACACTAAGAACAAACCTGATGTACAAATCATCCTAATTACAGACCCTAAGTAGTTAATTACTGACCCATGTTTCTTCGTCAGTTTTACCAAAATCTTTCGTACCCCTATCCAGAAAGAAATACTAATACAAATACTAATTGATTTCTGAAGACTAAAAGTGTTATTAGGCTAAATTCATCACTTTGTTTTAAGGTTTTTAATATGTAACCATGTTATTCACCTCTTTAAATTTCTACATTTATCAGGGAGAAGAAGGGGGCCTCAGGTCCCCTCCTCTTCTTCCTTATTTCAAGATACTACAGTGTATTTTCTTCTAATACAGTCATAGCCACACAGCTATGCACACCTCTGCCTGTACTAAAATGCTACCTTCGCCCCCAGCAAGGTGATAAATAATATGCATAGCTTGAAAATCATACAGACGTGCTTGACAAAAGTTGTTCAATAATACAATGAATATAAAAGATAACCATATTTGGATTTATAAATTTTGGATTTGGATAATGGATTTATAAATCTGACAAAATTTGTTTTCAAAACAAAAGAAACGATACTGAAAATGAAATATAAACACTGAAATCATCTATGGCCTGTAGCTCATTCTTTGATTATTTTTTATCAAAGGGAATTAATTTGGTCATTTTTTTCTTGCTGTTAGACAATGCACTGTTTTTCACAATCTGGAGGAATAGGAATCACGTAATTTCCAAACTACAGCAGAGTATTTCAGCTCCAAATGGCCAGAATTTGCTAGCATGCTTTGAATAATATTTAACCAGTGGAAAGTATTCAGGGTCATCATAACCTCTGGGAATGAGACAGTTTGTATTAATTCCTTGTGCTCATTAACAGCTCTTCTTAGCCTGCCAGACTGCAGCTGGCTTGGCAGGCAGATCAGAATCATTAATGTACAGGAATAAAGGACAAAAAATGGGAACAGAGTAGCACAGAATTAACACAAACCATATCTAGATAAAACTCAAAAGGTTATGGTGTCCTTTCGTTTCTGGAAACAAACAGAACCCATTTCATTGAGAAAGACTTTTTTCTTCAAACAGAAAACGCAATGCACATGTTCCTGGACAGCAAAATTTCTGTTTTGTTAATTCTCCCTGCCCATTAGTTTACATGTAACATAAACATGCAATACACTGAGATTCCAGCAAAGGCTGCCAAAAGCAATCACCATCACTACTATTATTATCCTGTGCAAAACTGCATCAAACCTTAGATCAAACATGCAACATGCTCTCTTAAAGCACCAGTAGTAACCTTTGGTCCATACCAAATTATTATTGTTCTTTCTCAAATGTTATGACTGAGTGATGACAGCTAGATCACTAATGTCTCCTATAAAAAACCATAAACAGAAAATTGTAAAACAGCAGGTTATTGAGTCAGGAAGAGAGAAGATGTGATCCTAATCCTTCTGTAGGAAAATTTTGTAGAAGATTTAAAGTGAATTGTAAGTCACCAGTACATGAGATTTACTTATGACTACCAATGGGTGTGTATGATGGGAGTTATATACAGTTCTGGAATGTGGAATAAATGAGTAAGACAAGAAATGCTAATAGGACCTTTGAAATGCACCAGCAATAGAAGCAAGGCATGATCTTCAGAAAAAAGGAAAGCACAGATGATGATAAATAGAATGATTTTGGAATGGTGTACTCATCCTTTCCACAGATTTCACTTAAGTGCTGTGCTTGCAAAAGTTAAAAATTCAAATGAATACATGTGGTTATCCTCTACTTGCTAGCATTCTCTGAACAGTGATACAATCACTGCGAGTCACTATCAACAGAAAACACCGAGATGGGAGCTAATGTTAAACTGAGTGTGGTCAACACCAATTACCCACCTTCACGACCAATAACAGATCTTGAGGCTGTCTGGAAGCTGATAATTCCTGCCACATTGTCATTTGACAGAATAATCACTGTGACAGTGTCAAAACTGGGCAGAATCCGACTCCCTCCTTCAGTATGGACCAGGCTGATTATGATACTTTCATTATCCTCCGGCTCTGGATCATCTAAAATGGCTAGTGTGACCATCTTTTTTGTTTCCCCTGCAAGGAGAACAACATATACATACTTACATGTGCTCATGAAAATCACTTTTTAAAAAGATGTAATCACCTCTTTTTGTAGGAAATTCTTCAAAAACTTCAAGGACATGAAGCACATTTATTTATTTACCTGTCTAGAAGCTCCTGAATGTCATTATGGAGTTTTATTCAATTACTATTGAAAAGTCACATTAGGCCAATGTAATTGCCAAATTATTAAATATACTATATAGAAATGAACAATGTAGATATAATTTCTGAACGTCCAGAATTCTTTATTTGCATCGTAAGTTCTCTGACTTTCAAATTTAACTTAGAAAAGGGGAATATTATTCCTGTAAAAAATATTACCAAGTGCATAAACTCTCTGATGAACCCTATATACATGTACACTTATGAGTACACAATGTAAATACAAGTATGTATACATTTGAATGTATTTACTGGGCCAGAGAATGCATTAAAATGGGCTGTCATTGTGTTACTTACATTCTGGATTATCAAAGAACAGTAACGTATACAGCAAGCACTATCAATTACCAGTCTTTATAATCTGTTATAATTTACAACACAACCTGGTTGCTCAGTGCATGTGAATTTGAAAAAATTTCAAAGTATTTTGAAAACAGTTTTTACTAAATTTATAACCACTAATACGATTACAGGTCAATTTTAGAATCACTTATTTTGAGTTCAGATGGTTTAGCAAACTAGCTAGCACACTAGCATCTTTACTACGCTCCCATAAATTGCTTTCAAAATAACTGTTCAATCAGTTCAGACTTTGAAAATACAAAATATATCTGTCATGCTGCATGGTACTGAAGTAATGTCTGACATTGACTGTTCATCTGTTTTGTTTGCCTATGTTTTTTTAATATGCTGTTACAGTATGTTATGAAATCAAGACAATATCAGAATCTAAAAAGAGACATCAGGAAAAATTACTACTGTACTGACTAAAAGTTAACAAAAGACCAGTTAGACCTGATTCTCATTCTCATTACCCTTGAAATAACAACTATCTTCAGCATTATTGTTCCTTATTTATTTGGTGAAATGGTATTCTTTATAATGCACATTGCAATATTTTTTTAAAAAATACTTACTTATGCTTTTCATCTTTTTTTTTTCTACTACCACTATGTGTGTTCTGCAACATAGTGCTATATGCTGATGAACTGTATTCTTTTAAATATGTATCCTGAGCATTCTGGGATGTTTAGCTTACGAATAAGACATTACTTATCAAAACATCCAGAGAGCTTAGTGCTGGTCAGGTTCTTTTGCTTTTCTTTAGTTTTATGAAAGAGAAACTAGTGCAAAACCTTGTCTCACCTTCTGCAAACACCAGAGTCTCACCAACACCTACAAAATCCAAGTTTGGGGTAGCAGTTCCACCAACCACATGCCATTCCACTGTCACCTGTCCCAGGCTGCCTTCTGTCCTGTGTATCATTAGCTGCACGTTGGTCTGAGGACGTTCTTCTACTTCAATATACAGTCCCTTCTCTGTCGCATTGGGACTTAGGCTGTAGATCTTAAATACTCCAAACGCATCCCCATTCATCATTATGACAACTGTTGAAGTATTTGGCTGTCCTATAGTCGGCTGATTTTTTAAGCTGGCTGAGATGTTCATTAGTTCAACTTTCAAAAGGGATATAATGAATGTCTCATCCAACTCTGGCAGACTGTCAGGGAGTATGGTAACTGTGAGATTTGCAAACTCTTCCCCTTCCTGCATTATGGCCCACTGTCTTATAACAGATTCATAATCGCTACCAGCGATGGCTTGTGTGCTGAAAAGAGCGGATGCAGTGGTTACATTTTTCTTGTAGGTCCAGAATCCTGAAGCGTTAGTTAATGGGCTGATCTCTGATGTCAGCCAAAGGCAGACAGGAATCTCAGAGGCACTGGAAAATGTAAAGGCTGAACACACTTGTTCTTTTAGGCACTGAGTGGCACAGGCATACAGTGGGTCACTCGCTGCTGACACATTCACTCTGGTCTTGGATGGTTGGTCAGGAATTCCTTTTACAGGAGACTCGTAACATGACAGGATATCCTGACCTTGCTCAATGGCAAGAGCTACAACGTCAGTCTCAGAAGTGCTGTAAAATATCTGCAGCTGACCAAACTTTCCCCCACTAAAAGACATTAAAATAAAAAAAGTAATGTTAGTTGATTAAGTATGTCTAGCATAGTTTATGTTTCTGGGTTAAGAATAAAAAAGAATAAAATCAATCGGCCCTTTCTGAATTGCTGAAAAGTTCCAAATTGCTATTTAAAGTGGATTCTCTTGGAGCTAGTACAAGAATAACTGAGGTGTCGTTTTTTGTGGCTAGCAAGTCTGCTTATTTATAGCTTGGGTAGCAGTCTGTTAAAAATGCATGTTTGCAAACATTTGTTTCTAGGAATTAACTTAAGTCTTCTTAGGGCTGGCAAGAAATACAAAGCCTGTGCTACCCAGTCTTGTCACCTTTCCTCTTAGGTGTCCTCAAGATATCATATCACAAGCATAAAACCTGTTTTCCTTTTCTTGTTTCTTTCCATCCCACAAGGATTGACCCATTTTTTCCTCTAGTACAAATTACAGGAGCAGGCTGTTGTGCAGCTTTAAAGCTCTGACAATTAAATAGGCAAAATTAAACTTCAAGTACATCATGTACAATTGGTTTACATTACAGATTATAATGTATGTTATATATAAGTGGTTTATGTGCATTTCTAATAAGCAGACATTAGGTTCAAAACCAATGCATATGAAATAAAAATGTGTTGAGCTGGCAGACCAAGAAATTGACGCAAATGCTTATACAAACGAAGCATGACAATTGAAATTATAGGCAAGACAGAAAAGAAGAAAAAATAATAGCTATAAATAAAGCAAACATACAAACCTTCGCCTGACTGTTATATTTGCAAGCAAATTTCTTTCTAGTGGCTCCTGAATTCGATATAATGATTGATGAAAGAAGACTGTGCCATAAGGATTATCATTGGCAGGTATTATAATATTTGCCACGCCATCTAACCCAATAGCACCACCATTGGAGGCCTGAGTTAATTCTACATGGACAATCTCAAAAAAGAAAAAAAAAAAAGAAAAAGAAATAATGCAGCTAAACAATTGTTGGTATTTCTAAAAATAAGCACAAGCAAAGTAAAATCTGAACTTCTTGCACCTTCCTGCCAGAACATGCCTTGTTTTCCTTTGCACACATTTATATGACAAGTTAGAAGTCTAATATGTAACTGAACTTACTTCTTCTATTTCTGGAACATCATCAGCCAGGACTTCCAACACCAACATCTGAATGGCTTCCCCAGGGGCAAAAGTAATATTACCCGTGACAACCTGCAAGTCAGCATCAGCAGGATGTCCATTAATGGTAGCAACCCACTGAACAGTAACGTTACCAAGAGTCCCAGCATTGCGGATTATTGGCAGATTTATGGTTACTGATCCAAATTCAGGCTCCTCCACAGTGAATTCAGTAATCTGAAAAACTAAGTACAGCACAGAGAGATGTATTTCATTAACAATGAAACTGAAAGTAAATATATAAACTCCTGAAGTACGTAGATATATTTCACTAGATTGCATCTATTTGCACAGGTAAATCATTTTTAATCAGGTTAAACTTAAAAGCAAGCTTCCAGTATTAATATTTTCATCTACAGAGGAAATTAACATTAAAATTGTGCCCTCATCCAAAAAGTTTATTCCAACGTACCCATTATTCAGGGCTAACCATGAGCAGTTTCTAACCTCTTAGAAGATATTTTCGTAATTATTCCCCGCAAGGAAACTCTTTAGCAGCTTCCATGCCACTTACTGAAGAAATAAATCAATATATTCTATATAAACTGGTTTCAAATAAAAGTTTTCCTTGTATTAAACATCTAGTTGTTAAGAATTAAGTAAATTAATTACCCATCTGGACATACTTATTTTTGACATTTTTTCTTTCTTTCCTCTACCACCTTCTATTAACAAAATGGAACAAGAGCAATGAAGTAGGGTACTGAAGGGAGAAAAGTAAGAAAAAGAAAAGGCAGGAAAAAATTCACCAAAAAAACCAAACAGAAAACCAAAAGGATAGATTTCTGAAATATCATTACTTTTTGAAATCACCAAAACCATTTTCAAAACCTGTGTTACAAAACTAGTTTTGGAAAGTATACACAATTCATTTTATTGATAATAAAAATCAGAAGAAAAACTAAACCACGTGACAGAGAATAAGAGGATATATTTTAATTTCTCTTTATATTTTTCAACTTCCCCAGATTTTTAATTCTGCTTTGGATGATCACCTAGTAAAACAAAAGGAACAAAGATTTAAGCAACAGATATCAGAACACAGATTTTGGCTTAAACCTATTACAGAAATGCAGCACTTAGAATAGTTTTTTTTTAAAAAAGTAAACTAAAATCCATTTATCTCATTGGAAGATTCCAATATCTTCTTATATCAATGACTAAATAATAATTTTTTATATATTAAAGCACCATTACTCCTTAATTACACAGTTTAATTTAGTTTATCTTATCTTTGCCTTTACTGTCTTCATCCAGGCTTCCTCTTTGTCTTCTGAAAGTTTTTGTTGAGTTGCTCAGTAACAGCTCACCCACAAAACTGCTGTAAAAATGTTCACAGAAGAGAGAAAATATGCAAAAAAATCATTTACCGAAGGATCCAAATGGGTCATCAGAAGCCTCAATAGTTATGATTGCCTTAGTCAAAGATCCAAGCAAGGCTCCTCCTGTTGTTTGGTTCAGCAGCTGAACATAAAATGACTCCTCAACTTCAGGATGGATATCATTAATTATATAAATTGGCACAGCTTTACTTGTTTCTCCTTCTAGTAAGACAACATCTGATGAGGCCACACTGTAGTCCTCACCTAGATTTATAGATGAAAAAACCAAAATAATAAAAACCAGAGTATTAATGCATTATAGTTCAGTGTATTGACCATCATTAGTAATACTTCTCTCTTTTCTTACACATGCATTCCTCCATGTTTTTATGGTTTTCTTCCTTTATCTTCAGACTTAGACAACACAGTCCTTTTCATTTCCCATTGCCTTTGAGATATCTGGATGGATTAAAATAAAACTCTGCTTGGTCAAAACAGAGTTTGCACTGTTAGACCAAGAAGAAGTCACAAAAGGCCCATTATTTTCTTCCAAGTGTAACAAGGTCACATTACCATGATGTTTTTGTCTTTGATTTCTAATTGCTCTCTGGCTTTCCAAGAGATAGAAGGGAACAGAAGTACCTTTGTCAAAGTAGATTTTACTAAAGGGCATACTCTATGTGTGGACCTCACTTTAGACAAAATTGTCTCTAAGACTGTCTAGATGAACAACTGTGATACACTAGATAATGGCTCCACTTCAGAAACTATTTGAAAGCATACTCTGACATCAATTTAGCTATACACTTATTTTAAAAAGTCTTACATAAAAAGGAAACTTAAAAAGGTACATGCTTCTCAGAAACCTAAAAAGGTACATGCCCATTCGATTTTGAACATAGCTGAAATACAGTGGGTTTGATTTATAACGAAGTAGTTTTGACCCTGCACAAGTTGTAAGTTTGCTCCTTTCTTTACACACCTTCTTTATAGGTGCAGCTGGAGAAAGAACTTAACCTCCCATTTTCAGACATTCAAGTCTTCTTGGGTGTTGATTGGGTTTTGCCTGTTTGTTTTACAGCTGAGTCCCCAGTTCCCTTCTAATAACCTTTAATAACCTCACCCAAACAATGCATGGCAGGGTTAAGTATGCACACTGGACTAAACAGTAGTTAGATATACTACATTATATTTTATTTTTATTTATTTTCTTTTTTTGAAGATGTGGTGAGGCACTAGGGAAACAAACACCACAATTCCTTCACTCATTTCTCCTGCAAGTTTCTTCAGTGATGATGTTTCAGAGCTTTCTAGAAGCTGATGCATGACTTTTTCCCATGGGCTTGGATTCCTGTTTGCTAAGCAGAGTCACTAAAGGTCTCACTACATTATTTATTTTTTTTTCACTTATTATACAACAATTCATATTCAATACATACTTGTTTGCTTTGAATACCCAAAGAATACAGTATGCTCTTTCCACTTTAACACAGATGGCATAGTTCTGCTATTCTGATTTCTTACCAGCTGTTGCAGTTATTGGCACAGCTTTAAATTTCACTGAGACATCTGCAAATATTCCCCCAGTTCTGGTCACGTTAATGATTGGTCCAACATAATTTTCAGCAACTCGCACAGCTGAAGCAGAAAGCTGAAGTGTTCCAAAAGCATCATCATTGGCATTGATAATTACATGAGCTATTGTCTCACCCACTAATCCAAGTCGAGGAGAACTTACAACTGAAACATAAAGAAAACTTAGTGAGGGGGTGCATGAGATGCTTGCTATCTATGGCTGTAGAGTTAGACACAGAAGTGAGTTCAGTGGTTAGTCGCCATTAGCTTTCAGCAAAATTGGGGTTCTTTTAGAATTGGACAAAGTATAATGACAAACTGCAACAACATACTTTTGGTGTTTGAATGCTGTTATGGCATAAAAATAACGATTTTTAGTAACTGACTATTCTACCCTGCTCTGGATCATACAAGCCATAATTTATTTTAAGGGGTGAGGTACTGTGAAGTAATTTTTTAATTAATTTTATTTATTTAATTATATAATTATTAATTATTTATAAGCTTTATTTATTATGAATTTTTGTTTATTTATTTGTCCATAAGGCCAGTAGTAAGATCAATACAGTTCAGGAGAATTTCATACTTTAATTTGCTATAATGAAATATAAATAAGATTTCAATCTCCCAGCAGAATTATATTATAAGTTTCCCTTAATATCAAGATAAATCTGGGGCATGGTAGCAATTAGACATGCCAAGAAGCTTTGAAGCACAAATCAGGCTGTAATGACCAGAATTTATCTAAACGAGGGACGAAGCAGGCATCCTCTACACTAAAAAAGCAACATGTGGCTGTAATTCTACACCAATTTGTTTTTAAAGGACTTCTTTGGCTTTCAATAAGCAAAAATAGCATAGTTATTTCCTAATAGCGAACTTTACAGAAACAGCAGGTATTAGTGCACAAAACCAACATTTATCTATTTGGCCTGAAAGACCTTGGACAAGGCAATGAAAAAGTGATAAAGAAATGCTCATCCATCCTTTACAAAACACTGCACTGGAGGAAATGTATGCCAACAGCCCACAAGGCACGTAACTCAGAGATTTCTTAAACATACAGACTGGCTGCGGTTAAAAAGTTTATCATTTAACTTGTTGCACTTTATCCTATTAAATGTAACACAAGCCTTCATATTTAAATTGTAAATTTTACATACGTAAGATAACTTACTTGGTCGATCCTGTACTTTCTCAATCAATACAATACTGCTTAGCTCCACAAAAACAGACTCCGACCTCTCAGGATCATCATCATCCAAAATAGGCAAAGATATTGTGGCCTGACTTTCATTGGCGGTGAAGATCACATGACCTGTAATGGGTATATAATCTTTTCCCTCTGTTGCTCTAACAACATCAGGTGGAAGAAAGGGTAACTTCTCATCGTCACCAATAGTTCTGTATGTTACTATTACTGTACCAAGGAGACCACCATGCCTGATTATTGTCAGGGAGATATTTTTTCTTTCTTCCTCAACTTTTATGGGCCGGTTTCGCTCAGAAAAGATGAAGACTCCATATGGATCATCATTAGCTAAGATAGTTAAAGTTGCATTAGTATGATTTCCAAGGCGGCCATTGGAGACATTGATGATCATAACTGAAAACATCTTATCCAATTCAGGAACTTCATCAGGAGAAACCTGTACTGTAATATTTGCTGTCACTTGGCCAACATCAAACGTTACGTTCCCATGTGTAGAGATCAGGTCTTTGTTAAGATCACACACTATGATCCAGTGCAGCGTCACCTGTGACAAGGCCCCATGCGTTCTCACAACCTAAGTGAAAAATACAAAAAACCTGCATATTTTTGTTTCTCTGAGAAAGAAAAACATAAAAGTATGAGATGGAATTGAGCAAAGACATTGACATGATGGGTTAAAATAAATGTGTGTTTTAAAAAAACAGTATAAACTTTACTATCTCAGTTTTGCTGTCTTTGTTGTATCATCTTTTAAGATAGCAGTACCTCAAATGTAAACAAGTAGAAGTAATTTTAAATCTGTGGATGTTAATATTACATCATTTTAGCTTCAACTGGAAACATCTGGAAACTCAGTATGAAATGGCAAAACAGATGTGCAAGACAGAAGTTTGTTATAAAGTCTTACGGCAAAAACATCACACAACACCCAGTAAAAAACAGAGACAGAAGAGGACTGCACAGCAGTATGAGACTCAAAGCTTTCTAACCTGCAGCACAATATTGCTATCTCCATCTTCAGGCTCAGTTCCATTTACTGAGAGTGACTCAGTACTGAACTCAAACACACCATGAGCATCATCAGAAGCCTCAATAGTCACGAGGATGTGGGATGCAATTCCCAAGCTAGCTGTTAAGTGGAAGTTCCAAAAAGGATTATTTTTTCTAGCATCTTTTCTTCAAAGACATAGGTTACAAAAAATACACAGGAGAGGATGACCGGAGTATCTGTGTTGTTTTGCTTTTGTTTTTTTGAAATGCATGATCGCTATCCACATGGATAAGGAACTGACTTTGACTAATGCAGTCCTCGCAGTCCTTCTATGGAACTATGCAACAAATATATAAATATAACAAATACGAATATTTTAAAGGAGGAACAGAAATTAAATTCAGGTTTAATGAATGAAAATGGAGCAGAACTTAGGATGGTGGGGAGTTATATGGTAAACCACAGTAAACAGATAGACCAGATGAATGCAGGTCCCATTCTAACATAAGCTGGAGTGAAAAACAGAGACACTCTGGTAAATCCTACTACTAAAAATACTGTGTTGGGTGAGATAACTTGCCACTTAGAAAGGGAAAGAACCTGGCACAGAATATGATTTCTGGAAACAAGGAAAAGGGGAAAAGCACTTAAAAAATCCCCAGGGAAGTTCCAAAAATTGACTAAACCACAGACTTACTCTCAGATTCAAACTGAAATCCTTTCCATTTAAAAATAAAATCGAAAATCAGGCTGTCACAGGGAAATAAATTATTCCGTTTGGATAATGGGTGCTCAAGGAACATTTTCAGGTCTGTAGGGTTTAATCTGAAGTCCTACAACATCAGGGTTTTCCCTCAGTTCTGATATTTCAAATGTTTTCTGCATCTAGTATTTTTTAAATTTTCTCAGTATTAAATTATCTTTGTTTTCTGTATGTTATGACATAAATACAAACTCAAAGAGAAGAAATGAAAAACAATCAATACATTCCTTTAAAAAAAAACCCTAATAGCTTATTTTTCTTTAAGAGTATATTTGACATGCAGTGAATCAAAGTAAAATAAAGCATGTATCAAAGCACAGAATCATGAAATTTTTTAATTACCTTAAATTTAAAAAGTGTCTTTGCTTTTTTCTCTCCAGGAAATGTGACCACTTTCAAACAGAACTAATTTTGTAAACTGTACTTCTGGAATTACTATATTGTGCTTTGCAACAATGTAACTTTGATGGTATAGAAGCCGCTATTTTCTGTGTTACACTAAACACTGACTGCTATGGAAATTATGCTTAAATTAAAATGGAAAATAATGTTTTGACAGAACTTTATGATATATCTAAATTAATCACCTGTGACTGCAAGTAAAGTAATATTATGACAAGTTGTGTCAGTATACTAATTTAGGAAGGACATTATAGTTAGCAGTAAAAAATAGGATTAATCAAAAATGCTTACCATGTTGATGGACAGTTGCAAGGAAGAAATCCATGTTCCCATCACCACTACCACTGTCATCATATCTAAAGAGCTCAGCAACTTTAAGATGACAGACATACAGATATATACACATATATACATTTATAAATAGAGAGAAAGCAGAAAGTAATTTAAACATTTCTGGACAACACAAAAAGAGAGGGAAGTATTCTAGGAAGGCATCAATTTTGGATATGGAAGTATACAGAATTTCTGATAAAAGCCAGAAAAAATATTGTGTATGCCACCTCTTATTCAATTTATGACATTGGAAATAGCAATGGGAGGTCAGAAGGAAAGAAAACACATGCATCTCTGTTTTCTCTTTTCTTTCTTTCCCTCTTTGTCTCCCCTATTTGTATTTCCCCCTTCTCACTCCTAAATGAGGTCTGCCATGGAGAAATTGGAAATGTGAATTAAAAACAAAAACCAAAACCCCAAAAACCAAAAAACAACCCAGATGCTAAAATCCCCCAAACTCTCCTATTCCAATATTTTTTCACAAAGTGATAACATGTCAGAAAGCTGGAAAAATCTGCAGAAAGCTTAATTAATGGAGATTTTACCCTAAATTTTGTGCTTGTAATGGTGTTGGAAAGGCCAAAAAGCGGGTTTGTGTTAAGGTATCTGCCTAGCGAATTACTAAAGTTAGCTGTAACATGTTTTTGGGGGGGTTAGGGAGGTGGGGAAGTGAAAAGTTTGCTTAACAAAACAACTATTCAACCAAAAAGTCCACATGAATGAAAGGTCTGAAGTTTTTATCACAAGAATCACTATGATACACCATAGTGCCATGTGTTGCACTACAGATATTCAAAGTAATATGATACAACTTCCCAGAAGGCATCACACTTGCATTTCTGGATTGTTTAAAAAAAATAACATCAGCTAAAAAGTCACTTTATGGCTGCCAACCTTTCTAATTACATTTTCCCCTTCAACCAGCTTTACGATTTCCCTTAAAAATTTGCTCCAATGGAAACAAATGCTGCAAGGGCTGAGTGGTGTTCTGTGGCAGGAGGACCAATGCTTGCCATCCCTTGTGAGACTAAATCTCACATGAGGATTTGCACTGAGTGTTTTTCTTGTTCTTCCACAAACCTACCAGCTACCTCTCCAGCTTGGGTAAACCCCCTAGGCCTCTCAACACACACAGTCCCCTACTTCTCTAATCCAGCTAAGTTATGAGCTAGTATATCACAATTCCTCTGATTTCACTGAAGTGGCAGATAAAAAAAAACAAAACACTTCGGCTGTTTAGCTTTAAATATTTTATAAATATTGATAATTAAAAAAATGAAAATAATATATTTTTTACATCATTTCTATTCTCATTAGCAACCATGAAATTATGTATTGTGAAAAGCAGCAATTGCCTTTAAATGACCTAACGCCAGACAATAATACACTTTCTTTGGAATCTGGTGTTTTCCAGCAATGATTAACAAAATATCTCAAGGACACAACTTTCCTAAGAAAAATTACAGCTGCCTGAGGAATGTGTGGGTGTTTGTCTTTAGAAATAACAAGGAAATAGTACACCTAAGAAAGGTAAGATTTTAATGGATGGGTAGAGATCACGAAAATACAACCAATGGATTGATGAATGTGCCTTACCTCCTCCCTCTGGGTTCAACAGCTCCACTTTAAAAGTTTTTTCTAATTCAGGAATAGAATTGTCAGTGATGTTAACAGTAATGTACTTGTATCTGTCTCCTGGCTGAAATTCCAGCGTGCCCACAACAGCCTGAAATATGAAAGGTCTTTATGTTTTTGTTCAAGTCTAATGTTTTCACCCATATAAAAAAGAAATAGAACCTGATTTTGTTTGCCTTTGTCAAAACATTCACTTTTCTTCACTTAAGCTGTTAAAAAATCTGCCACGCCTTTTCTATGAGAACAAAGCATTTAAATTCACAGAATTATGAGCATCTGCATTCATCTACATTTTTCTGCACGAATATCAGTTAGACAAGCAAACACAGATACGTGCAGGTTATTTTGCTGAACATGTACAAATCCTGACATGTACAAGCATAATCTTAACCTGTACACGCACCTGAATGTTCATATAAAGTCTGGTACACTCAGTAACAATAGCACATATCCCTTCTTGCTGCAATGCCAATTCTCTTAAGAAAAAAAATTCAAAACCAGAGTTTTTTCCTAGGAAATACAACAGGCTGTACAGAAAGGACGTAAAACTCACAGATATTTATTTTTAAAGTGAGTATTTGTCTGGGTTTCAGCTGCAACAGAGTTAATCTTCCTAGTAGTTAGCACAGTGCTGTGTTTTGGATCTAGTATGACAATAAAGGTGATAAAACACCGATGTTCTTAGTTGTAACTAGGTAATGTTTATAATAAGTCAGGGACTTTTCAGTTTCTCATGCCCTGACAGCAAGAGGGCTGGAAGGGCACAAGAAGTTGGGGAGGGACACAGCCAGGACAGCCAACCCAAGCTGGCCAAAGGGATATCCCATACTATAGAACATCCTGCTCAGCATATAAACTGGCAGCAGTTGGCTGGCGGTGGCAAGATCACTGCTGGGGAAGTAGCTGGGCATTGCTCAGTGGGTGGTGAGCAACTGTATTGCGCATAATTTGGGGGTTTGGGGTTTTTTTTTGGTTTATTTTTCCTTGACTTTTGTTTCTCCTTTTTTCCTTATCTTCCTTTCCATTTCAATCAGTAGTAGTAGTAGTAGTAGTAGTAGTATATTTTACTTTATTTTGGGTATTAAACTGTTCTTGTCTCAACCCATGCGGTTTACCTTTTTTTTTTCCCCAGTTCTCCCCATCCCACCAGGGGAGTTGGGGAGTGAGTGAGCAGCTGCATGGTACTTAGTTGCTGGCTGGGGTTAAACCACACCAGTATTACACATTGATTTATTACATTATCATATAAAACAAACTGTATCTGTAAAAAGAATCATAGCTGGGCTAAAATACTCAAACTGAAGGCTATCTCCAGGACAAATAGCTAAATTCTAAAATATGTATGCATCTTGGCAATGGTCATACCTGATAATCTTTAGGACTGAAAGCTGTAAGCGGCACTGTTCTGTACTCCACCAGAACTGTTCCAAGAAGGCCTTGTGCACGAACTACCAGTAATCTGATGTGTCCAGCTTCTTCTTTAATAGTAATATGGGGCACAGCAGAGGCTGGCAGAATCATTTCATCACCTGGCTGAGGGGGTGGCCCCACTGAGAATTGTAGCAGACCTGGCAGACAAGAGGTACTATTTACATTGCTTCTCACACCAAATTTAAATCAAGATAATACACTGAAACCAAATTATATATAATACTTATATTTAACATTTCTGAAATTAAACCCCAATTATTGATATGCCCTTAGGGCTCAATTGTGCTGTTTCCAGGGATATGCTAAGTACCTTCCCTTCTCTCACTGATATCCATATCAGTCTTGATACAGCCACATCACAGTACTGAATTCAGCTCTTCCCAAAAGAGCCTCATTGTGTCATAGTATTGGGTACTCTCTGCACTGGGAATTCTCATCTGAGAAAAACTTACACAGGGTTTACTGCATGCAACCTTTATGTACTCTCAGAAGGGAATCATCGCCTGTTTGATGCCTTTTCATAACATTCTCTAGAATCAGTAACTAGCTTTCAATCTTGTATAAAAATTATTAACTAATTTCAAGTTAGATAAAGTGGAATACGTGGCATTGCTTCCTCAACTATCTAGCCTAAGCAAAGCTTTTATCTGTTGAGCTAGAACTATATAATTATCTGCAACAAGACTGTGTCATCTCCATCATTGTTACCATATGGGTGGTCACTGGCTTTGATGCTGATATCAGTAGTTTCCTTTTCTGGATCTATACTTGCTCCACTGGTAGGAGTTGAACCTACTTTTCCATCTCCAGACACTGCAGAGACTAATGTCACACGGAAATATTCATTTAGCTCCGGAATGTCATCATCAATAACATGCAAATTTAAGACCTAGAGAAGGACCAAATCATGGAAAAATCAAACTGTGTCACATACGTCATTTATGAGCTTAACAACTCTGCTTAACTCATCAAACTCTTTGCTTAGTCAGCCAGCTGTACCTGCTGTGTAGTTCTGAAAGTAATGTAGACGACATTTTTGCTTTCCATGTAATTTAACCTAACTTCTAGGATAATATTTTATGTTTAGAATTTGAAATCCAGAAACAACTTTACCAAGCTGGCAGAGAAGGAAGGCTTATTTTCCTAAGTGCTTCAGATTACATAAACACATAACCAAGCAAGCAATTATTTATCTACCTTGCCATAAGCACAGTTTAAATTGCATATATTGGAAATGAGGTATCTGATAGATTTCAAAATCCTAAAGAAATTGTGCTTCTGAAGAGATAATTACAGTGGTTAATCCAATTTAAAGAGCAAGTAAAACAAGTTTTTTATGTCACCTGACGCTTGAGATTGCAGATCATGCTATTGATTAACATAACCTCCTCTGCACAGGCTACATATTCACCTCGGGCGATTCCAACTTTCTATATATTCTGCTATGATTAGACAAACATACAGATGAAAAGGTTTAAGTAGCTGACTGTAATTAGAGGCATGGAACTGAGTAGCTTACAAACATCAATGGGAAGTCTCCTAGGATATCTCACCTGATGAGCACCTGCTCACAATCTGTTTCTTAGGGCTATGCCCATTAATTCTACCATATGCAGACAATAAACTGGACGACATAGCAGTGGAGTAAGAGGGTACAACAGCCCTCTCCTGCCACTAGATAGAATAAGGCAGGCCTCATACATGCTGCCAGACTCAAACAGCTTTGAAAAATTTTCTTTATATGACCTTATGCAATGCAGTAGTATGATTCAATGGAAAATTAAAGCTGAATGAACAGTGACAAGAACAAACTATTTTCAGATCCCACAAGCTTTTGCCAGGCTCTCATCATTTACATTGTTTAACTGGGACCAAAGGTCTCGTGGAGCCACTGGGATCTTTTCAGATGTTGTCAGTTGGTTTCAGTCATCCGTACTGACTTCAGCAGAGTGACAGAAGTGAAACCAAAGGCAGCATTTTCTACTACTATCCACCCTTCCTATTTCACGAACACTAACAGAAAGCACACATCAACTTTCTACAGTATTGTGGTCCCACACCTCTTCAAACAAATGTGGAATTCCTGTGCTGTGGGACAGGATTGAATTCACAGATTAAGCAAAAGGGACAGAACGTGACCAACAGCCGTTGCAAGACACTTGATTACAACAGTGAAATGTACCGCTGTCTATTTAATCGATGAGGAGATAAATCTAAGTTCTAAAAGTCATACCAAAACCTGATCATTTTCCAATTTCAAAAGTAGCTGGATCCATTATTTCAGCCCACGACTATCTACACTGCAAGTATACATACAGATATACATAAATTTAATATATACATATATGTAAACATATCTCATCTATTATGTGCATTCAAACACACATGCATCCATGGTGACCACTGAACTGTGATACACACAGACCTGTAAGCATCTATCATTATCGCTTGTTAGTTGTCAGGGATGCAAAACTCCCTGCGAAATACAACAAAAGCCATGTGAAGTAAGCACTCTCTAGTATGAAAACCAGTCAAGCATCCTCAGAAGGTGTTTTCCAGCAGGTTTGCAAAGGGCAGGATGAATAGTTAATAGGAAGGTAGGGTTTACCTCTGATCTCTGCCAAGGAAGGAATGTGATAGTGCCACTGCTGTTAGAAAAATCAGTAACAGGGTAACTAATGCCAGTGGAATCAACCTGTGAGATAATGTAATTTATATACACATAGTCCAGGGCTCCCCTTGTACGCTCCACAACACACGATACAGTGGAACCCTCATCAGCAATCTGGAAGAAAGCAAGAAATTGAAATATTTGTTACTGTAAATCAAAGCAATAAATGCAAAACATGGAATTCCCTAATGCCAGTGAAATGTCCAGGTAAAAAACTGCTGTCACATTACTTCTGGCACTTACAGAGTGGTAGAAAAGCTGAACTTGATGGCAGTCAGAACAGTATTAGTGGAATTTGCAACAGCTTCTAGTATCTCCCTGAGGACTATAGAGGTAAGTCAATAACTATACCCCGTGGTTTGTTTTGGACACAATCTCTCACCCCAAACTACATGTCAAAGACAGAATCAATATGCTTGAAATGTACGTGTCAAAAGCAAGTGAAACTATTGTTTTATACTATTGTCAATTATTTCAATTTTCATTAGCAATAATTTAAAGAAACATTTGGATTCCCCCTTTTCCCAACTAGAAACACTATGGGGAAAAAACAGATATGTTAAAATTAAACTATATGATCATCATTCAGGAAAAACTTAAAAAATTTTTCTGTGCTACAGTCCTCTTCACCATTCTGTCTTCACAGAGAACATGACTTCAGCAGCAACAATTTCACGTATTTGCAACAAAGCTGGTATAGATACTACCTATATATTTTAGAAATTTATAACCATAGAACTAAAATAGAAAATTATTTTATCTGAAAATTGCCAGAAAGGCTAAAGCTACCCTAAGCATCAGAGAAATTTCAGAGCTGCTGTATAACACAGTGCAGATACTGCATGTGCCTTCAGCTGCCCAGTAGACAGATATGCACATAAAGCAATTAAACTATAGATAAAACAATGCTGTGTATCTGCATCATCACTGAGCGCTTTAATACTTCCCTGGTGAAATGGACGTAAGATAAGTGCAAAATAATTAACATGCCATATAAATTTTTAATTTTGCTTCATGGTTGGTTGATGATCTGTGGCACCACAGTATTATCAGTGGCATTTGAAACTGAAGGAATCTATTATCACAGCATATGGTAGGCACATAAAAAGGAAACTGAACCAAATTGAAACCCAGTATTATTCAGGCAAGACTGCTACTTTCAAACACAACATAACCACCTCAGTTAGAAAAAAAGGTAATTAAAAGGTCATAAGAGTTCCCAAACTGGAAAGGATTCTGAAATTTATTTTCCAAAATAATCCAATAGCAATAGAAACATGTACCAATCATGTCTTTCTCCCTTATAATTAATTGAAGAAGTAAAAAGGAATTATGTTTATTTCAATCATCCCCCCCAAAAAATAGCAAGTTTATATATTGCACAAAGAGTGGCTACCACCAAAGAACAATTTGAAGTTTAAAAAAACCGCAACTCACAGCCAGTATCAACCAAATTCACACCAAATATAAGCAATTTATACCTTATAACTTATAACAGCAGATTATTGTGGAAAAATACATCACACCTTGTCATTGCATGACCTGTAGTAAAATTCTTCCAAACACATCATTGTAACACAGAAAAACAAAATAAAAATCTTTCTTTTTTAAAGGAAAAAGGAAAAAATAGTACTTTCTCTAAAAAATAAAATTAAATCTTACAATCTAATTGATAACCCAGTCTCAGATCTGACAGAAATAAAGGAAAAAACATCTAGAAAAATGTAAGCCTTAGTCTTCAGTTTATGCAATAAAATCAATTTTCTTAACAAATTAATTGGGGGGGGTGGGGATTTTTAAAAATGATATTGCAAATACCAGTGAGACTGAGGCTGCATTAACAGAGCTTACACTTTTCCAAATTCTAGAACTTCGCTTAACTAAAAAAACTAGCAATGTGAAATCAAGGCCCTGTGCAGGTCAATTGATCCTGCCATTAATTTTTCTATGTCCAAAACTTCACCTGTAATTTGCCCTACAAACACCTTACCTCGGGAATACATGCTCCAGTGAAGCCAAATAAACCATTAGCATTATCACTTTTCTGTATTCTTAATCTCGCCGTGGTATTTTCTTGTGAAATCCGAGCTCCACCACGCACAGAAATGAGCTTTAGGATGAATAATTCCTCTCCTTCTTCCTCTTTGTCGTCCTTTGCAGACACAATAAATGATTTATTGGTCTCTCCTTGCCGATACTCCAAATACCCAGAAACAGGGTGGACATCACTCTTCGCAGGAGTTGCATGGAGTTCATAGATCTCTGCTCGTGTCAATTTACGCTCATAAAGTCTTACATCCTGCATGAGCCCTGTGTACCTACAGCTGCCATTGATTCCTGCTCCAATTCTCACTATTCCTGGACCTGAGAAGGAAATTATAATTTTCCTCACATTATTGTATTTCTACAAAGTAATAAAACTGCAGCTGAATACCTGTAATTGTTAAAAATCAACGGTAAACTGTTTATTATCCCTGTATTAGGAATCATATCAATCTTGAAATGCAAAATCAGCAGGTTCCTCGAGCCTCATCACAGTGTTACAGGTAGATCATCACAGGTTGAACGATTCCATCCTAGACTGTTCATGTTTCTCATCCTACTAGTTCTACCAGCACATCGTCACCATTCCTTATTTTAATGAGGTTTGGTAATGTCTCTCATGTTTCCATTAGAGATTTGCAGAGAGCAACTGCAACCCCTCTCACCTTTTGTTTTGCTAAACAGACCCCATTTTGTCTCTCTCTGCTAGGACAATAGATCCATTCTGATGATACTCATCATCACGGCATTAGCCCTTCTGGACATGCTTTTCCGCTAATGCACTGGGAATGTGCGCTTCAGAAATGTACACCAAAATCCGCATGCTTTTTACAACAACATTAATATTTCTCTGTCTCCAAGCAATTATCCTAACTCAGCAAATCATGGGGTAACAGCTGCCATTGTTGTGCTAAAACATACAGCTATCTCTTCTTTCTAGCTGTTTTCTGGTTTTGGAAGAAGCCACGCTCTTGAATGTACTGGCATACGTATGACACTGACTATCAGTTCTGAGATGAGGAACCACAGCAGCTGATAATGGTCCCAGGACACAAGGCGGAGGACGGTGAGAAAAACTGGGCCACTATGCTCACCACTGTGTAGTATCCAATATTAAATGGAGAGAGATTAAATCCTTACCTAATACTTGTAGTATCTCCAGATGGAGCATATGCCATCTCCGCTACTATATAAAATTTACAGTGACTCAGATATAACCTTCTAGCAATCAAAGCATTACTGAATTTCACACGTCTTTCTTTTAGAAACCAAGGTAAAAAAATTCTTTCTAAGCTACAGTACTGAAAATCTGATGGAAATTATTAGTTGCAGAGGCACTACTTTGTTAGAGAGGGAAAACTTATTTCTCAGACTCCAACCACCGGAAACGTAAAGGCAGAAGTAAAATACAATACTATACAATTAATGAATCTATTCTCGCTATGTTTGTGTACATATATGCATGTGGATGCATATGCATTTAATGCCACTGTATGTTTTGTTAATTCTCCATCTTTGGTTATAGAAAAGGAAATTGTATTCAAGAATTTTATAACCATTTACTGTTTATCCCCACCAAAGAAAACATGTGAAACTGAAGTCAAGAGGAAGAAAGGGAAAAGGAAGGAGGTGATCTCCAAGGAAAAAAATGCACATGGAAGAGTAGGAAACTGCAAAAGAAAGAGTAAATATAAATGTATCTCGACCACACAATATCCTTTAAAAAAGGAATTGTTCTGATACTTTGCTCACTGCTGTGAGCAACGAACGAATGTCCGTAATGGTTACCTATGGCTACAATCACATCTGGGACTAACCAGTCAGATAAACTGAAACAGACATGCTAATGTTTGTTTGAACATTATTACACCAAGCACAGTTGGGGCATAAATTAGGCATAATTTTCATATACCATGTAAATACATACTTAGAGTAAATCTAAACCTTCAAAAATTGTATTGCTTACAAGATACTGGCTAGTTGTAATGGAACGCACAACTAGAAACAAAACCATTGCATTTCAGAAGCTGAAATGAAGAAAGTTCCTTCTCAGCTACAGTGCAGTCAATCTTACAGAAATTACTAATTGCAAAATTATATAACTATGTGTACATGGTGAGCATGCGTATATAAATGTAATTATAAATTATTTGTTTTCAAATTATTGCAATCCAAGCTCTGTTACAGCTCTGAATTGTTTCGAACTTCCCCAGCTCTAATCTCCATATGCTTTTTGAAAATCCTCAGCATTTTCTATCAATTCTTTCCAATTAACTCATCAGATATAATCATTTTACCATCTTGCATACCACTGTGTAGGAGCTAGACTCTTCTATGCATTGCAGAACTTTACATATGGAGAAAAATAATTGACTATTGCCTCACCATCAGCAATTGCTTCTCCTTTAAGGCTCTTCATTCCTCCAAGAACTGCAATTCCATCCATGTAAAATTCAATTATACTTTCATCCAGAGTAATCAGAAGGTGAAGCCAAGTATTTTCATCCAGGTATTTCAGAACTGTTGCTTTAGCCATATATGTTGTATTGGATCCTAATGCTGTATAATGAAGCACTGCAGAAACATGAGAATAATTTCTCTGGATTTTCACACCATAATATAAGGTCCCATTATCATCATCCTTTTCAACTATATAGCCATCAGTACTGACATTAGGAATTAACCACGCTGAAAATGTAAAATTGGTTACTGCGGTATTTCCACTGTATGGGTGTTCTGGACCAATAATCCCAAATGCATCTTCTTTTCCACTGAAATACAAAGCATCTGTCCCACTGTGACGGCGCCTCATGTGGGGCTGAGATTGTACAGAACTTGGAAATGATCCCAGCAACAAAAAGTCTACCATTGATGGTAGTCCAGCTTCGAACGTACTAGATAGTATTTCCCAACCTAAACGGACAACACCAAAGGTGCCTTGTTGTCTCCAGATGGTAAAGTCTGTAATATAGGAAAGATCATCTTCAGAAAGAACATCTTCCACTATCTCTCTGTCCTGGCTCTCTGGGTCTATAACAAAGACTCCAAAAGGGTCATCATTGAATGGGATCATCACAGTTACAGCAAGGCTTGTTTCAGACAACTGACCACCAGGACCAGGAGACCCACCTATATAATGGAAGTTAGAGCAAAAGTTTATAGTCGGTTTCAAACACAGTCTGAAAAAAGCTACTAAGTACTTACAGCTTTTTTAATAAAATGTGTTTCTAAAAAGGCTTAAATCTTCTTTAAAGAGCCTCTGAACTCTTAGAAAATGCTCTGATTTAATAACATAATTTAACTGTATTGTTTTTAAAACACTAGTGACAATTTTCATAGAAAACAAAGCAGTATGTTACTTTTCAACTGCAAAACACACATTCATCTTTCAGCTAAAACAAGATTAGCTTGACCTTTCTGAATTAGTAAATGAGATAGGTTACCTTTGATTCATTTGACAAACATGGGGCCAAATTCAGTTCTCGTATTACTCCAAGATTTACACTAATATGGAATGACAAAATTTGGCACAATTGCCTCTGAAACAGAAGCAGAGATACCTTGCAAAATCAGTAACCAGCTGTGCATTAAAACTGCTGACAAGTCCTGCCATTAGTCATCTATTTCTGCACAGTAACAGTCCAGGATACAAAGATCATGATAAGAACGCAGAGCCTCCATGTTCAAAGTGTGCAGTGATCTACCTATTATAAATAGGAAATCTTCTGTACATGCATATGGATTTCACTTATAGGAAAGGTCACTGCATGTTTTCTGTTGTATTGGGCACAGAGGACCATAAACAGTACTGAGGTGAAATGAGTCCAGAAGATTTGGAGCTCTGCTCAGTAGCAGACTTGTAGCAGTTGTAATTTAAGTCATATGAAGTGATAACTGTAAGTATTTTACCTCCTCTAGAAAAAAGCAAACAAACCAACCAACCTCCATTATGGTAGACAACATGCACAGCCCTTAATAGCTTTATTTTGTCTTCAACTACACGAAGATCTACATCTCTGAAATCACCAAGAGGCATCCTTTCTAAAGGTCAGATCACCCAAATGTGTACAACAGCAATTCAGGAACTGAATATGAACTGCATTCATATACCTAAATTAACATTAAATGAAAAATAAAACCTAAAACCTTACCAGAAATGTATAGGATATCAAGACACGATTCAAGGCAAAGCTTTTTCCAGGGTTGGTTTCTTTTTGATTGATTAAACATAATTCTTTTCTACCAGATATGAAGGGAATGGTGATATGGAAGACAATACCTGAAGCATTCACCAACTTCAGAATGTAAAATTCATTGAATTCAGGAATTCTATCCGAAATCGCATGGAGTGTTATTGGCTTTGATCCTTCACCATCTGTGAACCACACAGTCCCGTAAGTTTCATAGAACTCTTCTCCTGGCCTCAGCGCAGAGTCATTATCAAACAGCTGCCAGGTCAATGAGACATTGCCAAATTGTCCTCTGTGTCTCAAAACCCTGTTCAGTGATACAGAAACAGTCAATGTCCTGGCAGGTATGCATCAGCATTCATTAGCAAGGGAAAACACAGTTACATTTACCTTCCTTACTGTGAAAAATAATATACAATGTTGTAAATAACCATGAACAATAAATGCACCATGAACAATAATACAACACCCTTTGAAGGCTTGTGATTTCACAGTATAACTCTGCTCCCAGGTATACCACAGGTACCTTAGGAAAAAAGTTACCAATGAAGGTCCATGCAAAATAGTGCCGTTAAGCTAAACATCAGTTTGTCTTGCACTTCTATTATGTAAAAAATATATTCATAAATATGAACATATAATAGTTCAGCAAGTTCTTATTAAAAATGTATATACCTGGCCACCCTTAGACAAGAAAGAGAATCATTACATTTAACCACAAATGTTTCTCCTTTTAACTATTAAGCTTCCTTAAATGCTTTCCTGCACTGGTATTAAATTTAGGTTATGTTTTGTGTCCTTTAGAAATCTGTCATTATTTCAGATTAAGAATGTAGTAAATAAAAACAAGATTACATTTTTTGTATAGCTATCTGGTAACGTAAGTTCATCAATTTTCAAAAAGCATTATAAATATGAACGGAAGCATACAGCGCCTTTATCAACAAAGTGTGCTTTACATACAAAAGGCATGCTTCTGTTTGCATGGTAAAATAAAATGCTGTACAAAGGGATTACAATAGGCTGAAAAATTCATTCAGCAAAACTAGTCTAGGCACACCAACATCATTATGTTGTTTCTGCTTCCAAAGGTTTCTTCTTTTTGCCATTAACCAGGGCACGCTACCCCAGCTGTGTAGCACTGTTGCAGTAACTCCAGTTACTTCCTCTAAAGCTCAGTACCCTCATAGCTGTTCTCAGTGTTTAGTTCATATGCTACCCTGACCCTTTTGTTACGTACAACATGGTAGCCAAAGCCCTGAGGATACAGAAGAGTCAGCTCCCTAGTAATTAGATTTCATAAGTGAGGACTGAGCAAGGTCCTTAAATGTGGGTGATCTTGGTATTACACAATTCCATAAAGCCCCTGTATATAAACATGTTTAATTCATCCAAATCACCATTCTTCACACCATAAATTCAAATGTATCCTGCAAATAAAATTAAAAAGGCCCAATAAAACCTCAAAAAGTAGCATACCAGAAGCAAACACACAATATTTTTAGTATCTGCTTTTCTCAAGAATTTTCATTTTTTAGCTGTGTAACACAAGCATAAAGACCTAATTCACAGTCATAGGCACCTGCTTCAAGGCCTTAAAAGAAACCAAAAAAAAATCCAATAAAAAGACATAAAAGATAATTAAACAAATGTGAAAAGATCCTCTTCCCCAACTGTTTACACTAGGACATTTATTGTGACCTAACTTCTCTTTATAACCTGTCTAGAGGTTTCTTAATGAAAAACCAGTATTTTTGCCAAATTATAATCCCATCCTGATGTTATAGAACATAACAAGACAAATTCATTTCCTAACCCTTCCCATTCCTGAATATATCCCAGTGGATGGATGGAAAACATTTTCAGCAACCAGACTAGGGAAGAGTATTTTCAGTCTAGAAGACAGTCACATCTGGACTTTGAGTATAGACTTCCACCTGTAATTAACAGATAGAAGAAAAACAACTAACAGAAATACAGTAATATAGGTTGGTTGTAGGGGAAGGCTTCAAAGTAGGGTACAAAAAGAAATTAACAACCACACAGCCGTATTTAGCTGTATTTTGAAAAGTGTTTTTACTTCTCTGTTACTCTAAGTTATATTCTGCTCAATCATCTAGATTCTTCTGTCTACTGAGAAATAACAAAACATCAATGTATAGTCTTATTTATTTAATTTTAACACGAATTTCTGTATAAATTTTAATATGCACAGTCTACTTGATAATATAAGAGTTGATGTCTTCAATATGTTTACAATTAATTCCAAATTTGGCAAAGCTGTTTTTCTTTAATACATTTTTATCAATGCAAATTTGTATGGAATTAGATCAAAGCACATACATGAGTACAAAAGAAGTGCAAAAGTATTATTTAAAAGTTACCTACAGAAAATTGTTACTTTTGCCTTCTTCCACTGCCTTCTGTAAAGGTTCCAAGGAGAAAATTCCATTAGGATCATCATTTGCTTCAATAATAACTGTAGCCACTCCAGCCTTGAAGACAACAGTATCCCCTAAAAGAGAGGATGATTCATTTTTTCAAAACAGGAATCAGAAATGGTGGTAACTCTAAAACTGAAAATGTTTCCCTCTCACACCTTTTATCCAAAGTAATGAATTACATAAAAATCAGTGAAAACCAGTATTTGACATAATCGGTAACAAGCAAATCAAAGCAAAAATTCTTAAGTAGCATCTCATGCAAAGAGCAAGACCTAAGATTTTCAGGAAGAAATATATGTGACATGACCAGAGAAGATGTGATTGTGATCAGAAAGGATTGTATGATCATGTTTGATTGATTGGTAAAGTCAAAAGAAAAATATATATATTCTGAGATCCCGGCTCTCCTTTAGCTCTAGAATAGAAATACTGCACTTTAACTAAACAGAAACTAAGAATAAGAGTTTATTCATACCCATATCACAGCCTATCTGAAAGGGAAAAATCTAAGATACCTGTGAAGTCAAAGTGGAAGCTAGCAGGATTTCTGTATGTATGTTAGCACTGTAGGGACATACTAACACCCTTCTTATGTTCGCAGATGTACATTACGTATCCACCTCCATCCCATTTTTCACCCTTTTTAAGAGCATTAGACTAGCTTTTGTTCCAAAAGTAAACAATGTTTTTATCACTTTTTCATAGATCTCTAGCTGTATTTTCCCTGAGTTAAAACAGTCCAACATAATTTTCAAAAGTGAGGTAACAATCAAGGCCAGTATATGCAACAGTTCATGGAATTAAAATAAGTATCTTTGTATTCAGACATGTGTATAGAAATATTCTGTATTCTTAGTGATTCTAGAGAGGTTGCACAATAAGATGATCCTCCTTTTAGAGGCAAAGAAAGTCTGCAGCTAGCCATTCTTGTAGCACTAGTGTGCCAGGAGGAAAACCATCCTATAACAGAGTGATAAGAGCAAATACCAGTAGATCCTCAAGAGAGTAGGAAGAGATCACTGAAAATTTAAGAATGGAAAAGAATGTCTTTGTCCAAACATCTCCATATGGTTGATGTCTGTAAGAGACTTGGGTACCAGAGTGAATGCTAGCTGAGACCTCAGGAAACACGTAAGCTACCTTATACACAATCAATTGCTAAAAAATGCCCTATAATTCTCTGACTGCCTGTTACCAATGTCAAGGACAGATGCAGTTCAAGATCAAGGAAGTCTTGTGAGCAATTCATAGACCAGCCATATGGTGCCCACTTTCATGTGACCTGAAGTACTCTCTTAGTCTCACTGACTGTGAAGACTAGTTCATTAAAGACTGTAATGAGCTAAGACACTTAGTATGCACGTCTAAATGAAGAAATCTAATTTTTTGTTTCCTCATCTTGAATAGAATCCCTGGTAGGTATTTTTTTTAAAAAAAAGGCGATGCTATTTCTAAGATAATAAACCCATTTTTTACTAGTGGTACATTGGGTCCTTTTTAAGACACTCTATTTCTGTAGATTAAACCTTGTAAAACTATAATGTCAGACTGAAAAAAAAAAGTATGCATATGTTGCAGTCCTACAAAAATGAAAACATACCAATTTACATGGTTGCCCTCTAAAATGAGGCAGTTCTCTGTTTTTACAAAAAACAGGCAGCTGTGTATGGCACTGGAGCACGGCAAAAAATCTAGAAGAAACCCTCTTTCCCTAAAAATCTTGCAGTACTAACATTCTTTAGCTTTGTGTTTCTGTAGTCAAGTCAAAACCCCCTCTAATCTCAATCATTTCCATTTGAAAAGAGACTTTCACTCCAGTTGTTTTGGTTGTTTTTGCAGGAAAGGTTTCAGCTATATCATTTGATTTGTGTTTCCAATTAAACAATTCAAAACGAAAATCCACATACACTGTATACAGTAATTTTATAGAAATGTTGAAGCAAACCTTATTCATACTTGGCATTTATAGATTGCTTTATGATAAGACCAAGGTGGTAAAAAAATGCAGAAAAAAATAAGAAAAGAGTTATTAAACATCCATAAAATCATTACTTTTACCTGTAGAGTTCAAAAGGAAGATATAAAATGTTTCATCTGTTTCGGGGGTATCATCATCATTAATATACACAGATAAGTTCTGTTCTCTTTCTCCAACATCAAACAAAATGAAACTGCTCTTTCCACTGGGAACAAAGTCTCCCTCTTCAGCTGTTGCATCTCCATTAACAGTAATATACTGGACAGCAACAGCAACATCAGCCGATCCATTCCTCAGGACTGTAAAATTTGCAACACTTCCTTCTTTAACGCTCACTGACAGAGGTTCTGTAAATACACAAGCAACAAATCTACCTGAGTTCAAGCCTGAGCTCCTCACATGTGGACTATTTTCTTAACCCTACCCAAGAGGATCCTTCTCCTCAGTGAGATAGAAGGTGTACGTGGTAAAGGCATGGAAATACTTCTGTGTACAAAAGAATATTGTTGTACTTAGCCATCTAACCAATCTCAACAAGCATGAACAAAGAGAATAATGAAATAAAATAAGAGAAGGCTCTGAAGGAAATAAATAGAAATTCAACACAACAATAACATGAACATTTTATACTAGCTCCATTGGTTTTAGGTTTTCTTGATGATCTGGTCTGTGAATAAAATCTGTTTGGGATAGTATACATATTCCACATTTAGAAACAGTAACACCCAACCTGCAAAATAAATGGGATCATCATTCCTTGTAATCTGTAAAATTGCACTGGTTATATTGCCCAGCCTAGCTCCACCAGTAGCATTGAATAAACTGATGATGAATACTTCCATCTCTTCAGGTATCTGAAAGAGAAAGTATTACAAAATTAATTTCTGGCACACAAAACAGTGAAGAAATTACAATGAACAGTTGAGGGGATTAACAAAGCAGAGATTTCTGAGTGTTGTTTTTTATTTATTGATCCTTAAATGTGTTGAGGCAGGTAACAAATGACAGTTCACTTACACAGAAATCATCATCAGTCAAAAATCCTTGTAAATAAGTCCTCTTATCTTTGCTGTTGTACAGATGATCCAAAAGTTATCTTGCAACTTCCTGCTTCTGATACATGTAATTTATTTTTACAGTTTTATTTATTATTAATTGTTCTCATTCTTTCTTATATTGATTCAATTATATCAGCATTTAAAAAAAAAAGTAAGATTCCTGCTATCAAAACAAGGTGTTTAATCAAATTAACTTTTCTATAATTTAACCACATTGAACTATGCTCGGCTTCTAACTTCTTTTGTTTATAGGTATGCACTCAAATTCTTTTATGATTTGCTGAAGTAATCTCAGTTTTACCCAAGTATTTTGACTTTTCCTACAAATACTTAACAGGCTCTTAAAAAACAGACATTCCTTCTTTCTCCTTAAACTATAATGTTTTAGCATTTGCTCTTTGTCCCATATATTCACACAAAAACACTGTAAAAATGTTTACCTCATCTGGCAGAGAGTAAATGGTGATATTTTTTGAAAACTCCAGATTATCAAAGAGAACAGTCCCTTGTTCTGGATAGATGTCATTGGTACATGCTGGGTCAACAACCCAAGACACACTAACATTGCCATAGTTTCCCTGGTTTCTCATAACTCTGTAAGCAGCTATAAAAAATACAAACATATACAGTCACTGTACATCTTCAGAAGAACATAAATAAAAAACAAAAAGGTCAGCAAAGCTGAAACAAAGAAAAAGGAAAGGAAATAATAAGCAAATCCACTTCTTGCAAAACAAATAATATATGAAAGCACTACATCAAAGGACACATAAAGACAGACCATTAAAGCAGTTCAAACTTGCTCAAATTTGTTATTTTTTGTCTGTACATGTACTTAATAATTGAATAGACATAGATAAATTGAAGTCACCCATATGAACATTTAGCTCTATTTGCCTCTCACATAGCACCCTATCCTTCATGCTCCACAAGCAGAGCTACTACCTCCAGGTTGCACTTTGCACATACAGCAATACTCTGTCCCTCCTGTCTGGAATATTCTCTAGCCATTTTTTTACTGGATTGATCCCTCTGGCTTTCCAGGCCAATCCTTTTCCACTTCAGTCTCCACTGCTCATCATGCTGGCACTGTACCACTCTGGAAACTCCGGAGTGGAGACTTGTCAGACATTGTCATAGAAAGGTGAAATGGGGAAAAGAAGCCTTGCAGGGGCAGACAGCAGATAAAGCAGTAACTCAAAAAAAAAAAAAAAGAATTACCAGCATAGATTATTTCTCCTTTACTTTCTTTTATCGTTACGGTTAGTTCATCAGGTAGAAACTGAATGACACCATGTGGATCATCATTCTTCAGAATGGTTATATTGACCCTTGTGGCATTCCCCAGCTTGCCTGGCATTTCAGTGTAGCCACTGAGTACTACAGTGTACATCTCATCCAGCTAGAAAAGGGAAACTCAGTCAGAATAGAAAGACATATTCAGTATCCACATTCAAAACAAATGGCCAAACATCCACAATCCCTAGCCAGGCAGAAAGAGATACAAATTTAAGCAAAAGGAAATCACACATGCTTTCCACATGCACAATGTGTTTGTACATTGCCATCAAAACAAAAAAATCATTAGAAATGTTTATCTCTGATAGGACTGTTTCCTAAAAAATCAAGCATTATTGTAGGCAAGGGCTTATTTTGTGTACTTAACTCAGAATCACATCGATTCACTAGTACAAATGTATTTGTAATGCTCCCTGAAAGTTTAAGTTTTCCATAAGATTTATTAATGTTTCTGGCTTTGTAACAGGGAAAGAAAAGATTTTTAAAGCACCAACACCAAACTAATTTAAAAAGAATGTATCAGCTTGCTTTATTAATCTAATGGGACTTTTTAGTTCATATATTTTCTGAAAAGAGCTCACAGGTAATGCTTCAAGGGACATTAAAACAAGTATTGCACCTATGTATCTATATTGCAAATATTAGTCCAGATCAGGGAGCACTAAGTGAAACTAGCAGGGATTACTAGAAAAGAAATAAAAAGAAAGTGGTTTTTCACACAGAGGGCAACTAAACAATGGCACTCTATGCTACAGAGTGTCACAGATGCTAAAAACCTACATGGATTCAAAGCATAACTTTTTCATTTCACAGAAAAGAAAAAAAAACACCACTGAGAACTACTCAACCCAAAGACACCTATTTATCCAGGCACCCCTGGTTTAGAGGCTGGGAAGACATTCTGGAGAAAATACATGACACACCTGTTATGCTCCTAGATATATGTCTACATTTTAATAAATGACAAACTAATATGTCTGTGAACAGAATTTGAAGAGGAAAAATAGTAAATTTTACCTCTGGAATCCCATCCATCCTTGTCAGAAGAGTAATTATGATTTCTCTTTCACCAGGCTTGAACTCCAGAATTCCTGTGCTTCCATAAAACTCATTATTGTCTCTTGGCTCTACAGTGTAGTGTAGAAACTGTCTGAGAAGACTTCCTCTACTGCGGACAATCTGCAGTTCGACAGACTCCCCTTCCTGCAGAAAACGAGAATCCAGCCTTTTTTAGTGTTCTGCTTTAAGTTATCCATAACGATTAAGAGAAGTTACTCATAGCTACCTTGATACTGTAGGGACCTCTGGAAGAGGGAGAAAATTCAAACACTCCTCCTGGATCATCATTTTCCAAAATAATGATTTCACAAGTAGTAAACCCATATTTCAGTATTTGATTTTCCACACTGACCCTGAGAAAGGAAGGCAAGAAGGTTTTTTGAGTGGCAATTGTGTTTGGGAAGTAAATCTACACTGGTGTGATGAACATCAGAATACTGATGAATTTTAAGAATAAATTATGAAAACAATTATCTGCAAAGAATAAAATAAATTAAGAACAACCCATTAGTACATTTTATCTATTTGTAAAAAAACCAAACTTTGCTTCTGAAGTAAACTTGTTTTCTGGTTAGTTTTCATAGTTGGTGATTTTCAGTCACACATGCACACAACACACAGAAAAAGAACAGAATTGTGCAGTAAAAAGTTAAGAGTTATGTTCAGTATTACTTTGTATTTGGATCAAAATGTAAAGGACAATACAAAATCACTTAAACAAATAGCAATTTCATTGACAACGACACATTCTTACCCTTTTCTGTAAAAATTAATATTGCTTCAAATAGGAAGAGACTTGCCCCTCAATATTGTGGATTTCATCCTCACCTGCTTTCTGTAAGATGTGGATACTACTTGTAGGATCCCAGTCAGGCTCTAGTAAGTGTTGGACCTACTCTGAGTAGCTCCGACTTGTTCCCTTGCTCCTCCCTTACTCACAAACCTGCTGCCTAAAAGCATATGGTGAATGGTGTAGGCATCATCAAATAAAGCTCCTCTTGGTGGAGGATTTCCCTCCCTCAGCTAGAGCTACACCATCCTGGACTTAATCATGGACATGAACAGGCTGTATCTGACAACAGAAGGAAACCTTGCACATTTCTTGCGTTGACTTCCTACTACTGAAGGATGCATCAGGAATGCACGTTCAGATTGATGGTTTGGATATGGTTTATTACATGGTGGTTTATGTGCTCAGATTCCTGTACATCTCCCATGTTTCCTGGAAGAAAATGTCAATGTACTTTTGGTCCAACATACTGTAAATATTTTTATGGTTGCACTGTACTACAACCCAGACTTCCTGAAACACTGTTTCATGTAGAAAGACATGTGATGTGCTATAATCCAATATTTGAAATCAGTTCCAGAACTGTTTCCACAAACATTCCATAAACAACTGGAAAGCCCACACATAAAAAAATAAATAGCAATGTATCTTGTAGTGAAGTCTACAGGGAGGTTACAAGGAAATATCTATTAAAAGGGTAACATGTCATTTTTTTGCATATTTGAAAAATATGTCAGCAGACAGAATTATGTCTGTTTAACATAAACTAAATGTAAGCTATTCAAAAGCAAGGTAACTGCTCATCTTTGATCACAGAATACTTCTCTAAAATTCTAGTGAACTCAGTCATTCAGTTGGGGCAAATCGTATTTCTTGCAGTTTCAAACAACTAATCCATTATTGCAGAAAATGCTCAAATACACACTGAGCCATGCATTCATAACTTTAATCATTCACAAATCCTAAATAAAGAAATGCCTTCAAGCCAGAACCCCGTGCCATCAAATTAAACACAAAAGGGCAAGCATGCATTGTCCGAAGAGATGCAGAAGATGTGATCCCTGAGAGAAAAAGAAATTATTGAGATTCTGTCCAAATCAATCACTTGTAAAACAAAGCATTGCTTCACTGAAGACAAACCGCAGTTGACTGCACTTACCCAAAATACACGACAAACCTTTCTGTCTCTACCCTGTCAACACAGAAAGAAAGAAAAAGGGGATGGGGGAAGGAAAGTGCCACTTGCTAGAATTTCAATACTAATAACTTTAGAAAAGAATAATAATAATTACAAAACAAACAAACAAACAACCCACAAAGCTTCCTTTTTCCTTTCCAAATTCTTATAATGTTCATTTTATGGGAACACTACTTGCTTGGCATTCTCTTGCTGACAAATGCTAGCAAGTGGGCAACTCCCACTTAGGAGAAATGACCCCATGACCAATTCAGGATGTCAAGACCCATTCATCGTACACCCTACCAAGCCCTTGTCCAAGGGCTCATTTACTGCCAACCTCTGTGCCTGCTCACAACTGCATCAGCAGCCCACATTTATAAACAGACCTTCATAAAAAAAAAAAAAAAAAAAAAAAATCTACATGTTTCCATGATATTTCATCAACCTGCCAAAGTAATAATAAAAAGAGATAAGCACAGTGGGACCTATAACAGATACATATAAAAAACTATTTTGGCACAAAATTACATCAAATTTCATTTTTGACAATTTTTCAGTTAACCAGATTACCAAAGTAAAACACCAACACAAAATTATACAAAAATACAAGAATAAGAAAAGAGTATTTGGTAACCTCTTAATTGATTCTGTTTTGGCCAAGCACCTATAACAAAACTACCATATCAAATCAGATGAAAGGGCAGTATTATTCTACAATGGCAATCACACAATTTGACTTTCTTAATCTAAAATAAATATATGTTAAATATAAACCTGCACTTCCCATCAAAATACCATAAACAGATTATCACAGCATTTACAAAGCGAAATTCTGACTTCACTAATCTCATAAAGAACTCAGGTTCAGTATTCAACAGAGATAAGAGTTCATTCAAAAGTCTGAGAAAATAAAGCAAATACACTTGCGGCTACATTTTTCTAAATAGGAGATCTGAATTAATAGAAATTTCTCATTGATTTCCAGTGAAGCTAGATCTTAAATACTATCTATTAAGGCATTCTCCCTTCCTTCAGAAACGTATGCAAAAGTGTTCCAGAACCATCAAAGCATTAATACAACGAAAAGCTCATGGGGAAAATTCCAATGCTGAAATTCAATTATATCATTAAGCTGTTGATAATACAATTTTCAACAGACAATACAAATGAACTATTACGTTAAGTAAGGTCTTTGTACATATGTACAAGCTTAAGTAGTTAAGACATAATCACCAAAAGAGAAAGGGTGTGCCAGAAATACAATCTTTCAGCTTCATGAAGTTACACTGCATGAGTCCAAACACGGCACAGACAAAAACAGTCCTCTGTTAAGGTGATTAGTACTACAGTCTTATATTAAATTGTCACGCACAATGGCAGCACTGCAGAAATCCAGAGGGTAAGAGAAATGAAACAATTCACAAAGTAGCATGAGGTGTGCACCTTGTGCATCTCCAGGTGTTCTTTGAAAGGACTAAGACTGGAAATACTTCATTACTTTTAAACAGCCACAGTGTAAGTCAGATCAGCATCTAGAGAACCTGCAGGTCAGAAAGCAACTATGTAGCTTCAGCCCATCCACTGCTAAAGGAAACCATTGTTCTGGAGATTTCTCCACCCAAGTCCTATTTTCAACACTAGGATCAATGATTGGCTGGCCGACTGATCTGACCATGTTTTCTCTGCCTGACTGGCCAGATTGCTCTCTCTACTCTGACATAGTGAATATTGGTTACTATTCAAAAAAGGCATAAAACAGCCTGTGCAAAAATGGAGTAGAAACACCTAGGCTTAGGCTTTTAACTGCCAGCTGCTGTTACATGAGCAACGAACCATGTACACAACCGGATCCCTCGTGTCTACAGCCTAAGGTACACACATACAAACTCTCATGCATCCCCGGACCAGGATGCACCAGGTGACCTTCTGGCTTGACTTTGGATTTGTCTCCTCGCTGTGGCCCTGCCTGCTAATTGCTGGGCTGTGCCTGACCCCAGTGACCATCATCCAGCCTAAACCTGGTATGTGCTCCTGGCTTGACCTGCCCCACCACCATGACCTTGCCTGATGCCCTGGACTCCAGGTTGCCCCCTGTAACCTGCTCCATCCTGCTCTCCTGCATCGCTAGGGGCAGTGGGATGGGCCCCTGCCTATCCAGCTGTGTCATCAGGCTGGACTTCTGGCTCTACACCACCACACTGCCTGCAGGCCACCAGCCATCAGCTCTTGCTACATGCCCTGACAATGTCCAGCATTCATGTACAGTCCTTTCATCACAGAGTAAAGATGTCTAAACTGCCATGGAGAGCACAGGGTCAGTCCAGTCCAGTTTCAGAACTTGTATGTGAAACCAACTCTTTAGGCACTCCTGTAATAGCGGTGAGGAAACAGAATAAAAATGGCTATTCAGAACCTCACAAACTCATGGTTTGCCCTTGTGGGGGCATTCGGAAGTAATGAAAAAAGTTAAAACAGCTCCTTGAACACAATTGCTTAGCCATACCAAGGATCTTCAGCTACTAGAAAGACCACTTGACCAGGAGTAAGGAGGTCACTCTCACTGGGAAAGCCACTTCCCTGTCTTTCTCCTCAGCTTAACTTTTTCTGTAAAATGGCTGTCTGTGGACATGAAGATTCATTTTATCACAGAGGACCAGTGCTGGCAGTGTTTATGATGCTAATGTAAGAAACACAATCTCAAACAGTGTAACTGTGTTTTCTGTGATTAAACAGCTGTAAAAAAACCACTTCCCATACAACAAATCTCATGGGAAATGACCTGTCAGTAGGGAAATTCTTTCCTTAAAAAAAAATAAAATAAATTATTTAGCAAGAGCTACAGATTAATTAGGACAATTTAACTCAAGCTTCAAAATGTTTCTTGCCCTTTTTTAAAAGCGTACTGCTACAAAATAGCAGAAAGAAGACGCTTGACCGAGTTTAAAGTAACATGGCAATTTCAATGTTGTTATGAACTAAACACCACTGCAAATAAAATAATAATTATTAAGAGATCCAACGTGGTCAAATTTGATTGCTCTGGACCAAGAATTGGACTTCTGCAGAAAGTGAACGTTTCAAAAGGCACCTGAGAAACTGAACTGTAACCCTGAACCTGCATTGCTATTACTCACTTCCCTAAAAAACTTTCTTTTCTATATAGGTATCTCAGAAAAGGCACGTTCGGATTGCCTGTGGAATGTTACTCACTTTGCTTCCTAGATTTGCAGTCAGTGTTCACCCCTTCTTCAATTTTCACAGAATTATCTACTGATTTAATTAGTGGCAGGACCTAGCTTTAAAGAACAGTATTAAAATAGGATTTGCTACATTATTTTCCACAGTGCTTTTCATCAGAGGGAACACCTTCTCTCCAGTTTTAATCCACAAATTATTTGATTTTGGAGGATATTTTAAATTTTGTTACTCATAGCAGGAGATATATGGTGCTATTATTTTGAAAAGAAATAAAAGATAGCAGTAGGTGTCCAGTAGCACTTATTTTAATATTCTGCTACTATTTTCAAATAACTTTTTCCCCATCAAAACAAAGTCTGACCAAACCCCTGAAGAAAAAGCCAATATTTTACAAAGAAAGAGTTAATTTATATAGCATCACATGTTACTTAACGGAAAAATTACTAAAAATAGTAACAAAGATAAATAGTTTTGAAACAGATGCTAACTACAGGAAATCACCTAGTTAGGGGAAAATCCCAGCTCCATTAAACAGTGTATTAGTGTTTCTGTGCATGCAAGTGTGCAGAGAGCAACCCCCAATACATGAACATTACTTGAGCCTTGAGTCAAGGACCATACATAGTATGCAGTGCTTTAAATAGTCCTTCTGTGATGTGGGAAAATCACCTTGGGGGAGGAATTAGAGAAAATCTGGGTCCTAACAGAAGCATAGTATTACAGAAAGCTTTTTTAGGGTAAAATACAGCTGTTACCCTCAGGGTGGTTGGCATGCACGGAGTCTACATCCTCACAGTTCCCTAAGCAACACAGCCTGCCAGCTCAGCACATGCTGATGGGAGTGATTGGAGGATGGAGCGGAGTGGAGACCCCACGGCCAGGCTCTGTTGTGCTCCCTGCAGGAACGGGAACTCGATGGCACCACACAGCTGATCAGCTGCACAGCGGTTGTCACACGAAGGATCCATGAGATGTCTGTGGCTGAGCCAACCATTGCGGCAAAATTACTTTCCTTAGATGAAAAAAAATCATCGTAACACTAACACACAGCTCCATCTCAAAGCTACCTGCCTACAAGGTACTACTACACCTCGCTGGGCACACAATACCAGTTAGTAACAACAATACACATGACTGGAGTCACCCAAGCTCCACCTAAATGTGATGGAAATGGACTGGTCCTGGAATGAAATAAGTCCAGGGAGTTGTGTAAACTCCCGGATTACTCAACTCTGGTTCAGTGCTCACAAAGCTAGGTCAATCTGACCCACTCTAAAGTTGTTATGAATGAAGGGACTTCTAACCAAGGGAGTCAGCCTTGGGGAGCATGAGAACAGATAGTGAAAAGAGCACCATTACCTAAGTTACACAGAAAGAAGCCTTCAAGTGAGGAAAGTTCTGGCTATGAGAGGAAACAGGATAAGGTGTTGCAATCCACTGACATCAACAGAAAATTAGTTGAAAATAGGACAAAGATAATAGTGATAGTGGGAGATCACAACCTCCAACTCAAGTAGCATTCCTGAAAGAGGGCAAAACCCCGCTTGAGGAGCATGTGTAGTCAGCAGAGAACTTCAGTGGTGCTGTCTGAGGATGCATACTAATTTGCATTAGAAGCAAGAAACTTCTAACCAATATTGTGTATCATAATGAATATGCAATGTACTATGAAGTATAAAAAGTGGACAGATGAGGGGGGTAACATTCCGTCATAACTTCTGGGGTCAGGCGACAGGCTGAACCTGTCTTCTCCCCCGATAGGGATGCCTATTGGGTAAGAACTGTGACTTATGTATGCTAAATAACTAACTCATTCTAGCTGACATTAGTAATTAAGGTTTTGGTTGTATATAGTTTAGTAGTATATCATTTCAATCAGACAGTCCCCATCACCGCCAATCATGAATCTTAACTTGTCACAATTTTATAATAAAGAGTGTTATTCCGTAAACTGTTAGTATTAATCGTTTGTGGGCACTAGCAGTTGCTGGCAGCGGGTAACACATTCATATAAAGTGGGCAGACCTGCTGAGAGGTCCCCCTGGTGCGGCTGGTGTGTCTCCCTGAACAAGGCAGTCGAATTGCCTTTCGATCCAGTGGGACTGGTCAGTGAAGGGTCCTTGTAACGGGGCGCTGACAGACCGGTGGGGCACAAGGGTCTTGGCTTTCCTGGGGCACTAACAGACAGTTCCAACACCTGGGGTTGGGAGGATTCCCCCCTGCCTTGCCCCGCTTTTCACGTGACATATGATTTGCTAACTTTTTGTCATGAAGTATCCTCTTAAGCACAAGGATGTTTAAAAACTCCCAGACATTTCACAATTAAACAGTTAAACCTATGTTTTACATTCTGAATTTTTTAAAAATCTATTTTCTAAGTCTACTCAAGACAGAATTTCAGCCTATGGAAATGTGTCTTGCATCACAGAAACCACCAGAATATAGAAAATCCCATGTTACATTGCTTCGATTTTGCTTTGTTATATATAGCAGATGAGATTTAGGTCACAACAGACATACGTGAATCTGTTCTGGCATCCTAAATTATATGAGTCATGACTCAAAAATTGAGCATAAGGACTATTTAAACAGTCACCTATTCATGGATTAGCACTTTCACAAATAAAAATAAACCTATCAGTGTACTGCTGTTCCCAGACCCTGAAGTCCCTAAGTTCTCACTCTCAGTACCATTCATTTAAGAGTGCAAACACAACCCGTGTGCCCTGGAGGTCCTGGCTTACTGACAGGGTGACAACTGCCAGTAGGAGAACACGTTGTGCAGAAGGAAAAAAAAAAAAATCAGATTTTTAAGAAGCTGGGTTCTGTTTGTGCTTACCAGGTAAAATGAACAGCCCTAGTATGTATATATGCTTTCACAAAGCATACACACAGTTTCCATGGCCTGTTCCACCTACATTCAAGAAGACCAAGGCCTTTTTTTTCTCATACAGATTTCACTACAGACATCTGGCTTTATTTATGTTTGGTCTCCATTCAGGCCTATTTAGATATGGGCAGTCATTCAACCTGAAGCTGCTCCTAAAAAAAGAAAACACGAAGAAGCTTCAGCAGGTACAGGATTGTCTTGCTTCTTTATTACTCATTTGTTTTCTTAGGAAGCATATTCTTCATTAAATACACTGGCCTTCATTTTCTGGACAGTATTCAGAGTTATTTTTAGTATCTATGGCCTATGGACAGAGGCCATAAAGCAAGGAAGGAAAATATTATTTTTAATGGCTTAGAAAGTGTATTTTATAGTTATGGATGCAATCAAAGCTTGTTTAAAATGTAAAGTGCCTTAACAACACCGCTGAGTTGTAAATAATACATCCTTGTTAGAACTAATTATTTTTATTATTTTACCCATGCTATTACTAATTGCAATAAATAGAATGCTTATGAACATAGTTCTATGTCTATAGTTTCATTAAAGTTCTTACATGCTCTATTTTGCTACTGACTTATGCTAAATTTATAGAACAGTACAAGCACATCCACAGCACAGTGCATCTTTGTTTTCATGCTAATTCACTACTGCTGTGAGGTGCTGGCTGCCAGCCTTGGAAACTAACATCTTCTGTTCATCCAGAAAACACAAACTATGCAGAAAGCAATACCACAAGGTTACACACATAACCCTGCCAGTATCCTTCAACCTTGATTTGAAGAGTCATCTCCAGTACTGAATGGATATCTTTGCAGTCATCTCATTCTTGGCTTCTGCTAATGTTCAAGTTGCCAAATTTCACTCATAGCCTTTAGCGAGACTATCCATGTCTAAAGAAAAGTTCAGATTTTACCTCCTCTTCGTTTTTACTTCTTTTTCCAGGCCAGACCACCTGTCCCTTGCTTCACCCTCTGACATTGCCAAGTGTGGGAAAGCTGCTTACTGCTGGCACACTTTTTACCAACCACTTCATGATCAGCAGAACCTACTACTCCCACTACACACAGTAAAAGCAGAACAGTGGTTACGTTTGTTCAACTGCCAGTTCAATCCTTACTGCACCGCCATTTTCAAGGCACAGTCTAGGGTTACTACTCAGAATAAGTGCCAGGAAGCTCTAGTTACACACCTCTGGAGAGCTGTCAGAACTTAAACATTTAGTATTTTATGCTTTCTACTTCCTCTGCTTGCTTGTTTCCTAACCTTCCAATTTTATTTTCTGGCCACCTTACATAACTTCTTCACAACTTCTATCACCATTTCTAATCTGAGTTTCCTGCTTTGTGCCAGAGACTCTAATCAATTCCTTGAGACAAACCAGTTTCATCCACAGGACGGTAAGCAGAGAACTCTTGCAGTACTCTCCATTTGTTTTTGTCTTGAACAGGACTGTGTTTTCAAGGCAGTGGGTAGCCAAGGTAGAATGAAGTAACTCATTCTGCAGTAGATGCATCCACCAGCCAGCTTCTACAGAAGCTGGACAACCCTGCAGTGGAGTAACATCTTTCCCTGTGTGACAGAATGATGTTCAAAAAGCAGGCTTTCCAAAACAGCATCAGCAACAGCTTGAACAGCTGGTTGCTGGTTTGCTAGTATGTAATCAACATGGGTGTCCAGTGTTGAAGTTCTCAAGGGCTAGTCTGCACTTCCTATGTAGGCCAAGAACACTTCTGCATGAGGTAAGGACGGTGTAAGTAGTAGATGTTCAATGTGGATGTGGAAGCTGGCAGGCACCTATTAGTATGTTCCCAGAAAAAGTGGGAAAATGGACCTTAGACTAACAGGAGGTAGTGGAAGTGAGGCTATTTCTAAACTATATATGCAACTGAGTTGTTGTAAGCAGGACAGAATACATAGCCAAGATTCTCCTGCTAGTAAATCAAAAAGAGAATACATTCCTGGATATGAACTAATTCAAGTATTCAGAGTAGTGTTCACATGCAGATAATAGTATCTCCTGAAGGTCCCTCACAGCCTTAATTATCCTATAATCCCGATCTCACACAAAAGGGAGACTACAACACTGTGCTTCAGAAACACTATTGCTCTCTTTATAGCTGAAGTGTGTGGTAGTGGTCACACTGGGCCATTTTGGAACCCAGGAGTTGTGATGGAAGTATCTAATTATTAAGAGCAAGCAATATGGAACGCATAGGTCAAACAAATAAAAATCTGATCTAATTCTGCAATGACACATAGCTATAATCCTATTTTGGACTGAAACAGTTATTGCTTTCTACACTTCACTACAGTTTTCTTCATTATCTCACTAAATATTACTTTTCTGAAAAGATATGTGTTATGTGCTATAACTAAAGATCAAAGCAGAAGTAACGTTCTAAATAGCATACATTATTTTCATCAAAATATAAACGAAACTAAGTCATATAAATGATAAATACAACACAGGTTCTTACATTGATCTCCAGTCAAAGAAGAATCCATACACAGTCTGAACAAAGGACCTCATATTCCTTCAGGCACTTATCGACCCAATACAGCCAACGCAACCTAATTAATACTGTGCTAATTTGTTATATATAAATTGAGTATTTCAACTGATACATATGTATAAAGATTAGGGTACAATACCTGTCCAAAGTTAATAACACAGTTTCATTCATTTCAGGTATATCATCAGCTTTAATAGTAATGTTGATTGTGGTATCACTTTGCCCAGATAAGAAAACAACAGAGCCATTAAAAGGACTTATATCATCATGTGTTACTGCCTTTTGATTGACACCAGAGGGTTTCAAACTCCAAAACACGGTTGCTTGACCATCAGTCCCATCTCGATGCAATGCAATGGAAACCTATGAAACACATGAGTTTGTTGTGATTTGTAAAACTATATACAGAAACAATTACTCCCTTTCAAATTGCTATTTGAGTATGAACCTCGAAATATCCAGCTTGGTTTTTTATTCATACTGATGTATAAGACATGAAATCAAAGACAGTATATGAACAAAAATATGTATTGAATCTTATCCTTTTAACCATTTATCAGTTGTATACTTAGTGGAGAGGGCAGATCATTAATATGACAAATCACTAAGCAACTATGAACACAAAAAGCCTGGTATGACTGATATAATCAGTGCCCACCCCACCAAGACACAAGCTAGGTTTTAGATATGACTACCATAATTTTACTTTGGTTGTTATAGTACAGTGACGACCTGTACTCTGCTTAAGGAAATTAGCAGTTTTAATCTGAGAATCAGAAACAAGTTATCTGATTCAGGATTTGTGGGAAAATTTCAGTGAAGACAACCAGAGAAAAAAGGGAAAATGTATGAAAAAAAAAATTTTTTAAATGTTTCTTCAGCTGGGACTACAGCACTCAGATGGATGGCAATGCTTTTGAAAATACTCCTTTGGGTTCCTAGAAAGCTAAAAAGTGTAATTGTTGGAAAACACACCCAGTGAGCCAAATTTTTTGTTTGCATGTAAGTCAGTCGACTATAAGATGCACAGAGATTTTGAGGAAATTTAGAAGCGATATCAGTCCCACTTTACGTTACTACCTTTGTCGTGGGTGAGACAGATTAAATCTGTCTGCAGTATCTTCTGTGTGAACATCAAGACCTAATCAGTTGTAGATGTTTACAGAGAAAGCAAAGATCAACCTCATTTTTCTGATAATGACTAATACTATTTCAGACCTTAATTTTACAAGCATGTGGGGTTTTGGGGGTGGAGGTGGGGGTTGTTGTTTGTTTGTGTTTTAAGCAGGGGAATATTTGGGATCAGGCAGTACTTTAGAGGAAGGACTTTTCTCACATTAACTTCCAATTTTATCCTGAATATAGCAAACTTTGCTTTTACCATACAAAGGGACAATATAAAAAGGTTTACTTACCACTGTAGCGGGGGAATCTTCTGGCTCAGAAATAATAATTGGAAGATTACTAGTAAAGCCTATTTCTCCATTTGCAATATCTGGAGTGATCCTCAGAGAAATATTTCGAATCTCGCCTAATCTAGGACTCAGAGGTGGGACTAGAGGAATTCTATCCACCAGCTCAACTTTTTCCAGCTGTAGGAAAAAGAAAGAAAAAATTGAGAAACAAAAGCCTTAGTACCAATTCTGACATTTCAGAATAAGTTCCATACACAGGGAGCAAAATATCTCCAGAAGAAATTTCTCTTACAGGCAATGAAAATGTATAAGATGTTGCATCAAAGAAATTAAGTGCATATCTGGCAGCAGAATGGTATACCTCTCAGACAAATCATGTTTGTATACACAGCTAAATGTATGTAGTGGGACAACGAATCTTCTAGATCGGTTGATTCATTACTAGACCTATGAATAACAGTATTGATTTGACAAGTGGCCCAGGTATCATTCAAACTTCATTTTTTGTGTCATGCATTGATAAAGATCTGCTGAAGTCACTCGAACCAGAAGCCAAAGAATGATCCAATCTTCTTTCCTCTGTCATACAACTTTAAGGACTTCACTGTTTGTAATAACTAATACATTAGAATTGCACTCAGAATTGAAAATCAGTACAGTATTTCAAAACTGTATTCTCCTCTTGTGTTAACATATTTCTGATTTTTATTTATACTAAGAAATAGGAAAACATTTACCCTTTCTTTGAAAAAGAGATGTCAGTCACTAAACCCAGCAGCAGTACTGACACAGTAAGGAAAGCAGGACTTGCCTGTTTAAATATTTCTTTCAAATACAACTTATACCATGTGATTCTGTCTACATGCATCATTATAATAACTGTATCCATAACTGATTTGCATATATTTCTGCAAACATTCCGCTAGTGCATGAACCACCAATGACAACCACCTTTTAATTCCCACAAGAATGTTTTTGGCTTGGAGTTATCAGATGTTATCATATATGAAGGTTTTATTGGAGGACGGGGAAGTGGCCTTACTTAAATCCTTATAGTGATTGTGAATCACTATTTCAGCTGATGAGTTTTAAATCCCTTCAGTTCTTAAAACCAATATATACAAAATACTTGGGCTGTAACACACTTTGTTCTGCCATTGGTTGGGTAACACACAAAAATATTCATGCACATTTTATTTGATGACAGATGGAACTGTTCTACAAATACTTTATTCAGTAACTGATTCTCAACCATACCAGCTAGTTATTGAGAGTCTGAGGAAGAGATGGTGGGGCTGTTTGTTTTGCTTGTTTTCTAAACTTTCTTTTAAAGTAGCCCCTGGTCCTGCAATTAACAGTGTGGAGGTGGTCCACTGTGTGGTTGTTAGCTCAGTAAAGTTTCTGAAATACCACACAGCTGAAACAATTCACCTTAAGTGCTTCTGATCCTGGATAGTAACTTTGAGATTAAAGTAATAATTAATGAAGAACCGATTATTTATTTATTTATTTATTTATTTTTAGTTTGGTGTTCCCTTTTAAAGCAAATAGGCTCACAAGGAAGAAAAAAAAAGCAAGCACTGTGAATTGAACAATAACGACCAGTTTTTTATTAAATTAGTTAATCTTCCTGTCTGTACCAAAACCTGCTCCTCAGACTACAGTAGGTTACTTAATTGAAGATGTCACTAAAGAATGTTAATCTCACTTCTCCAGTTCCTCTATCCATTCTCTACTTGTGTTTAAGCTTCATTTCCTCCTCCACTCCTCCTCCCCTGATTCCTGAGCTGATCCTTTATTGTGCCTAGTACAAACTCTGTAATCTTCTCATTCTAAACATGTTCACTGAGATTATCATTTATTCACAATGTGGAAGGATTGTCATAGTGATAAATAGGGGTATTTTTCTTCCTTCTCTAAATGAATTATTTGTGCTGGAAAGCCCCCTGATTTTGTTTATTCAAACAAAAAGATTTTTATGGTTCACAGAGAAAGTATAGAACATGCACCCCCTGCCTCCCTGGAATCCGCAGTTTGAAAAGCCAGGCAAAGTTCCTGCATTCTGAAATACTTACCATATGTGTGTCTTCTCCATAGTCCACACTGCAATGTTATTTATAATGTATCATTTAAAAGCAGCTTGGAATTTGATATCTCAATTCTTCTGTAGATCTTTCAGATTTCATGCAAATGTAAAACATATTAACCTATTCTAGCACTCCAGAATGCAATTCCCTATTTAACTGTGAATGCAAAAAAAAATGGCATACTAGCAAAGCAGTAAGATAGTTCTCGCAATGAACTTTCTTCACCTTTTTTTTTTTTTTTTTTTTTTTTTTTAAGAGAATGTTGGGGGAAGGAGGTGGAGGGAACAAACCTTTTCAGGGTACCAGGAGTAATTAAAACATCTTCAGTAGGCTGTAAGTTAGACAAAACCTTGCAAATTTTTAATCTATAGATTTAATATCAACATCTTAATTTGAAAACTCTAAAGACCTCTGACTTAAAATGAAAAGATTAAAAGGAACTAAGAAATGCCTCTCTGGTTTGTGCTTTGGATGTGCCAATTCATCCCTTTTTCTGTGTATTAAGATTGTTAGCTGGGTTCATCATCCCAGATGACCAGAGTGCAATAGCTAACCATAGGAAGTAGAGATTGTGGGGTAGTCTTAACTGCAGGTGAGAAAATAAGTATAACCTATAGTAATTACTATGCCCATGATCTTCAACAGTAGTATGTCTGAAAAATAAATTGGGTTTTCTCCAGTGAAAAATCAAAGCCTTCATTAGAAAGTGGAAATGCTTTCTTTAAACATTTTTGCTGAAAATCCAGTTTTCTGTCAAAAATACAGCTTTAATGAATTTTATGAGCCAATTTTAATTATCAATAACAGAAGTTCCCTTCTTACAAATTCAAACAGAAAAAAAGATGAGAAGACCCAAAAAAGCATATACAGAGAAAACTGGCAAAAATACTTTTCAAGTTCTCTGGACAAATTTATAGATAAATTAGATATAAGACAAGGTTGAGTATTTTTATTTTCTATTTACTTACGTGTAATTTATAGAATTTGTCATGCTTATGAAATTTAATGTTAAGAGCATTAATTTGGTTAAATTGAAAGGCAGACAGAGAAACATACCTCCAAAGGTAACTAACTTCTGCAACATTGATCTGGTTTTGTTAAATTATATTATTAATACCTGAATCCTGTTACAGCAGTCTATCTTTATAAAATGGTGTAATAATAAATAATTATCAGGAATAAAGCTCTTTGCAGCATATTAGTGGAAGCTGTCTCTAAATAAGAAATTTTTCTTAGCTACACAGCTAATAACTTTTTTTCCTTTTTTTAACAGGTAGGATCATTTAAATTATGTTAAAAGGGAAGGAGCCATTACTAAATTATATCTTTTATATTACAGAAGCTAAAAAACCACTCCAAAATAGAAATGAGATACCTGTACGAGGAAATGAGCACCATTTTGAAGAAATGCATCACTTCTTATTGGTATATTTAAAGTATCTTGTGTTTTTCCTTCTGGAAACATGAGAATGCTTCTTCTAGACATATTCAGAATGCCATCTTTCGCTCTCTCAGGATCCAGAGGTCCAGCAGGAATATACAGTGCAGTATAAACCAACTGCACGTCTCCAACTGTTCCTCTCTCCCTTGCAAAACTCAAGGATAAAAAGCGCCCCGTTGGATTACTTTCAATCTTCTGATTCTCCAAAGGATAAAATTTTATTAGGCCATAAACATCATCACTGTCCTGAATGTAAAACAGAAGCTGCAAAATAGAAAACAGGAACACTTACTCTATGCTAAAGTTACTATAAACCATAGTTTTCACGCCTTCACAAAAGCATGTCCTGACTGTCACCATACATTTTTCTCCTTAGTGATTTGGCACCCAAGAAAGAAATCAGATTGACAGCCCCAAAGTATGCTTTGTACACATGCAGCACAACACTGACCATGGCAACTTTCCCACTATGCATCATCCATGTGCCAGAATGAGCTCTGAATCACTGATTTTTTGGTTCAGCAGCCAAACTGAATAATTTCAAAATGTTTCAGATTGTGAAAAATTTCATTTTATTCACAAGGTTCATTCCAACCACTTTTGAGAGTGACAAAGTAGGCACTTGAGTCACAAAATTGTCAGCAATGCTAGCCACCCTTTATTTAACAGTTCAGAGGTTACCGTCTTAGCCACCAACCCCTCCCCTCTTGAAGCTGTTACTCCGTGTAAAACATTCAAATCACCATTCAGACAGCAAATGAGCAAGTGAAAATAATTTTCCTGCCTTCTGTTAGCAAGCAGTCACTCAAGACAGCATTTATGCAATGCCAGGTATGTTGAAAATCATGTAAGCTGAATGCTACCACATTAAAAAGGTCTGGGTTTGCATACTATATTAAGCCAAGTACTTTGGATACGGCTCTGTATACTAAGATTACATTAAGGATTGATTTGTTTGATTTATATGCAAGCCCAAACCCTTTAGCCAGTTTAGCCCATCAATGAATGTTACCAAAACTGGTAAAGCCTCCAGTTATTACCTATTATTACCTTCCCCAAAAGAATTTTAAAAGCAAACTTACCTCAGATGGTTCACTGACTTCTGCACCTCCCTGTATTGTGTGAGCTAAGAGTTTCAGAAGATAGGGTTCTGCCTCTTCTGGTATGTCATCACTGATAATGTTCAGAGGAAGTGTTACCAGCATCTGCCCTTGATCAAAACATATCTCCCCGGTCTCTGGAACGAGGTCGGCAGTCACGGGTGAGGGATCACTGCTGTTTCGGATTATAACCCAGGTAACAGAAACATTTCCATGTGTTCCACCATTTCTTACAATTGTGATCCCTTCAAACCTACAATTTTGAATGAAAATAAAAATCCACAATATGACATTATAATTAATATTGGCTTGCTTAGTTATCAGTCCCCTGAAGGATTTACACTGACTTAAGCGGAATAAATGTTAACTGCTGCAACTGACATTCGAGTCAGTGCTTAAAGCCTGTGAAATCATAACACAAATGTAAGACTTTGAGTGCTTATTCATGAGCTCTCTGTAATGTCTCTAAAGATACTTGTTAGAACTTTGTTTACATCAAGAAAGGTACTAAGACGTGGAGGCTTGCAATGTTTGACATTTGTCTCAAGAAATACATGTCAAATCTCAGAAATCTTTTTCACTATTAAATTTCTGCACCCTTTTAAAAACTGCTTCAAAATAGAGTTGTCAGACAAGTATTTAAATAATGATTCTGAATTAACTACTTGCCTCTGTACTAAAATATTAAGGTACTGGAAATGCCATGTTTCCTGCATATGACAAGAACATGACTGTAACGAAAAGTCTAGGAATCATGACTTAGAATAATCTAGAAAGCAACGTTAATTTCTTTACTGTGTATAAGAAAGAAAGATGAATACTGAAATGCTGGACTCTACATACTATAAAATATTCTTTCAAATTGTTCACAGTATGATAGCTTAATGATGATCTGGGGATAAACTATCATCAGTAGATAGCAGCAGACATTTTTAATGAGACTGTCAATATTGTGTATCAATCCTGCCTGTAAAATTTGTACAGAGCTTTGATTTTAATCTCTATGTAAAGCTACAAATATTTAACTTATTTTTATTAGGTATTTCACAGGAGACACTCAACACGTTTGATGGGCTTTTTTTAACGAAAGACTGATTTTCTATATAGTAAATACAAAGATTAGCACAAAAGCAAGCCAGAAATCTATTTCCCACTTGGACGAACTGGTGTGTGGAATATCATGGCCTCACCGATCCTGCCTTTAGATTAAGGTTTTTCAGTATTCTGATGATGTGGTTAAACTTACATCTTTTACATACAGTTCATAAATACTGAAATACTTCCTGTATAATTAGACATTCCCACTTCCTTGAAATCTTTGTAGATACAGTTGATGATAATAATAAAACACTAACTGATTTCTTCATTATATTTTCAGTAGTGATATTATAATTACTTTCAATGAAACCCTAAGGATGCTTAATAATGCCAAAAACTGACCAGATACTAGATTTGAAGATCTGTAGTACCTTGAAATTTGGTCTTCATCGATGATAACCGTCTGAGCAAACAGGATACTGTTTATTGATAGTACTCCATAGGGTTTATCATTTGGTTGGATGGTGAAATGAACAATAGATGGATTAACCAAAACAGCATCTCCCTGCAACGTGTCCTTAAGAAGTATAATCTGAAAGGTTTCAGCAATTTCTGGTATGGCATCATCAAGGATCTTAAATTTCATGTACGCTTCATGAACTAGAGGTGGGAAAACGATAGTTGTATTTGGCTGTAGATCTAGGAAGTCTACATTAAGCTGTGCATGTGCTGTTAAATTCCCAGTTATGATGGCATAACTGACAGAGACTTCACCTTCATCAGGTCCAATTAATTTTCCACTGACATCCTTACCACGAACCACTTGAATTGTTACCACATCAGCCTCCTCTGGCACCATATAAGCACTCTGAACAAAACGCACAGGACTGTCATTTTTCTTAATATTAATTTGAACAGAATTTCTTGTGTGGTTGATTTCAGCTCCTCCCTCCACGCTCTTCAGATGAACACAAAACAATTCATCATTTTCAGGTACCTGGAAAAACAATATTAGCAACTGGGTGTAAGTCAAATTTCAAATACATGCAGAACACTTACTGAGAAATACATTTTGCAGAAAAAGGAAATAATACAAACTTTACAGCTCATTTCATATTAAAATAAACAGGAGATAAGTATTGCTTTTAACTTTGGCTGAAAATCCTTTCTTATGATTGAATGCTTCAATTTTCTAAACCATCCTTCTGTGTTCTGGCAATGTGAGAAAGGGTGGAAAGCCAAACAAAAGCAAAACAAAAACTAGGCAAGAATCAGAAAAAGCTAGATCTTTCCAACTTGAGACTGTGAGGAGATCCAAACTCTATTTCTGGAAGCCACCTCTATTTGGAAACAAATGTTCCTCCCAGTTATTTAGATATACCTTGATTTTCTGATGTTGGTACTGATTTACCTCTAAGCATGCCTGAGAAAATACAGGAACAACTTATGGTCACAACCTACCTTGGCCCATCCATTCCTATACAACTGGAAAAGGGTATATATTTCCTATGTTCTGACACACTCACACCCCCAGAGAAAATTTCCATTGCAAATCTGAGAAAGTGTTTTCTAGTGCTTAGCAACTAATTAGGCTTTGGCATTTCTACAAAATGACTGTTTGAAACTATATTTCAATTTTAGATATTTGTTCTCCAATATCTCATTCAGAGACAATAAAGAAAGGCTTATAAACTGTAAATTACAGAACTTAAGGATGAGATTTTTGCATTATGTTACTACATTTTATTCCATAAATCTTGATTTGCTAAACCTATTTAACTGAAAAATACAATTATTTTATTAATATATATGGGTAAAAAGTAATTACTAAAAACATATTCATGATCTTTACATCTCATTCCTGCTGTGGACTCCTGGAATCTAATATTATTTGCTTCTGAGAGGAATTCCTGACAAAATTACTTTTTTTTTTACTAATGGTAATATTCTGTGATAAAATTGACAAATCCGTTTCATGTACTTTTGTTTACTGAACTAAAAAGATCTGAAAACCCTGCTGTCCAATATTTCTTCTCTTTCACACTCATTTGTTAATTGGCCACCCTCAGATCCTTTTCTAGAGCTAAGAGAGTGGGCGTGCAACTGCCTTTATAGCTGATGCCAATTCTGTCCCTTGTTTGGCTTGTGGCGCTTAAACTTGCATAATGCTGTTGACTAATGCAGGGGGGGTTTGTCAGCGTGAGATCTGGAACCTCTCAGTCACCTCCCTCCTATACTGAGATAAAACACAGTCATTTTACCTTATTAGAATAGATGTTAACTGACATTTTGTTTAGTTCACTAATTAATATATACCATCTTGCACCATAAAAATCTATATTTAAGAGACAGTCAAAAGGTATCCATATTTGTAGTTGTAATTTACATCTTGATGTGTCATATAGATGGGTTATTCTGGAGTTCTTAATGGCACCACGATTGACCAATTAAAAAAAAACAGTCAAACTTCAAAGACAACTGTATAAAGGATTTCCAGTGCTGCTTTGCCTCTTTCATCTTCTCTTAACAAAGCTTCCATTACTCCTCACTAAAAACGGAAATGTATCCAATAAAATTACAATAAATGTAGTGCTGTGAAGATCAGATCTGCGGTCCCCTACTTCTGTAGGGAAAAGGCTCTCTAATTCAGAAAAATACTTGTTTCATGTTTTTTTCTAACTTCAGATCCTAAAAGCTCAAGCTAAGTTCTGAGAGTAACACTGGATTCTTGTGAATTCCATCATCATCATTACCATTAATAAAGGGTTTTTTACATAAAATTAACCTTTCATGTATGTCTGTGTAAGACTCACTGAGTGGACCTGCCACAGTTGTACAGATCAAACTATAAAAACCAGAACTTTGAGCACATTTCTCAGAGGACAGAAAATCAAATCCTCCCAGGAAGCCTACCAATTACTTTCTTTGTTTAAGTCACAGAATATTACATTTAATCTGAAGGAGATGCTTCTATATGCCAGTCTGTCACAGCCTCTTAACATTGAAAATATCAGAATAGATGTGGAAAACCACTTTTTAGAACTATGCAAAAAATTGCTTTAAAGTTGCCCACTTCTTAGACAGGCACTTTTTTGCTACCATTTTTTTATTGTGAATTTCCTTATTAAGTTGTTCTGTATCATATGTACTTATTTCGGTTCCCCTATTTCCCCCTCATCTTATTATAAATTAAAATATAAACAAACCAGTAAAGCATAAGAAAAAGTAAAATAATGACTTGAAAAGTGGAATGTTTTGTTTACTCTGAAACAGAAAGGCTTACAACATATGAACATTTTTTTTCAAAAACCAAACTAAAAATTGAAAATTTTCATCTATCACCTACTGTTCATGCTCTTCACAAGACTGCTTGTTTCTTTTAGGAATGTTACCTATTTTTTAGTATTTTTAAAAATACGTTTCTACCTTGAAACACATATATATATAAAAACATACAAAATTTTTCAACCTATTTTTTCCCTCTGAATATTCAATGTGTTATATTCTTTCTTTAGTGACAGACATGTCTGCTTTTCACATAAGTGAGAGCCCATTGAGTTAACAAACAATAAACTAGATTCTTAAGCACTTTTGACTGAAGGCAGAGGAGCTGCACTGGGATCACTGAGGATGTAATCAAAAATGCATTATGTAAGCAATGTTATGATCAGGTTCCTTTTGCCTAAACAAATAATAAAGACAGAAAGGATAGCCTGAATTTGCAAGGCACACGATTAAGGAAAAGCAGAGCTCATTTAAATAGAAATACAAAAAAGTTAAATATAGACAGGACAGTCTAATAGGTAAACCTGCATCTCATTCAATACCACCACCCTTGGCCATACAACAAGGACCTCAGTATTCCATTTGGAAAAAAAAAGTATAGTGCTTCCCTGATTATTTATACGTTTACACCAGAAGCACCTCACAGGTCTAGTCAGAGTGGCCAGAATATGTTCAGAAACTAAAAATACCCACTGATGACAATTAAAGAAGTAGCATTAGAAGGAGTAAAAATAAGAGTCCACACAGCCAAAATTTAACCTCACTTTATTAAAGCAAAAGCACTTTTAAACTTATTTAAATCAAGCATTTTTGTAACTTCTTACTCTAAGTCTTTTCAAAACAGCAGTTAACCTTCTACATATCCAAACCAAAAATGAAGACAGCTTGTTCTTACCTGATCATCAAGAACTGTTAAATTATAAATCAGCTTTGATGTCCCAGGGGTAAACGTAATATTTCCCCTAGCTGGACTTAAGTCTTCTTCAGCTGGGTTTGGTCCACCTTCTATCTGCAAAGAATTAATTTTTAGGATCATAAACATATAAAGCAGGAATATAAATCTAGTACAAGTGTAATAATAAATACCTTATGAAATGTGTAACTTACAACTATCTATTCAGTCATCTCCTGCTCATAGGCACACATCAAGCCTAAGGCATTCATCTGCTCTTTTTTGGCAGATGGAGTAAGTTAGAGTAACCACTCTGATGAAATTACGTGTTGCCAGAAAAAGACGAAGAAAACTACTTCCATATAGGTCTGAAGACTCTTTAAAATCTACTGATGCATAACTGACTCTTCTACGTAACAGAAAAGATATTAATTCTTACTTAATTTAAATCACTAATATTTCATAATAAGTTCCAAGATAAAATAACAGCAGTTACTGGTTTTGTGTCCTTTCTATCTTAACTATCTATCTTAACTTGTGATGTTAAGGAAACTACAGTTAATACTGAAACCTAAAAGATTAGGAAGACCCTTAGAGGGAATAATTGTGTGTGTGTGTGTGTTTAAATCATGCAAGTTTTTTTCAACATATGTATATAAACTACACTGTGAGATGGACCTGAATAATTGTGCAGATAGTAATATTTATTGGACCTTAAACCAAACATCTGCAATAAATTACACATAGAATCTCATGCTGTACATTAACTATACATGCTGTATTGCTCACGCAATCAAATCCACTACAAATCTTTTGAGATTTTGACAGGTCTAGATTAAACACTTGATGACATTTTAGACCAGACAACTGATCAAGAAATATCCATATGAAAGAATTTACATGTAATTTTAAAGTACGTAATAGAATTAGAGCTAGATAGGGGGGAAAAAACAGCAAAAAACAATAAAGGCAGTAACTTATTCACTTTCAAATCAAGTATACAGATAATGGCCTAAATATTCAACATGAGTAATTATTCTGAAAGGCTTAAGTTTCTGGTAATTCAAACTGCCATCTTACAGATACAGAATTTCACAAAATACTGAGCTGTCACACAGGTTCAAAGTTGGCACAAGTATCAGAGTCACTCACATTGTTATTTGTAAAATATAAATTTTAAAGAAATATTAAATACATCTATTAGACAATTAATACACATTGTTTTCTAGTAATACCAACTAATGCTGCCTCAGATATCTTCCTAAATGACAGAGAATACTGTTTCCTCTAATATCTCTTAATTTTTTTTCACATTAAAGCCTGACAATTAAAATTTGTTCCATTTGACAGGAACTATCTTTCCATTTTATGAAACAGATTTAACAAATGTAGCCATAGGCATTTTGCCCCTCTTTCACTTCAGTAAACACTTTGATGAGTTATGATTATCTCACAGTTTTATCCAACAGACTAATGTATGAAGTCTTTTTGATAAACTCACCTCAAAAGTTACGATGACCGTCCCGTAGGTTCCCCTCTCCCTAATTAAAGTGAGAGGCACAGATTCATTTCTGCCCCTGGGCTCATTCACTGTGATTAAGGCAGACTAATGAGGAAGAAAAGGGACAGGCAATCAGGCACAGATCAAATATCACAAGCAGAAGGAAGAAACTGTTACCATAGAAATACCAAACTCCCACAGACAAGTTAATCCAATCTGCAAACCAGTCCACTTATGGCATACATCTCCTAGCAACCAATTAGTTCAGCTAATAAAAAGCTTGAAAGATTGCAGATAAAAAAAAATGATCATAAGTTATGCAAGTAGTGTTTTGGAATTTTTTTATATAAATTAACATAGTCAATATACACAGCACTGGCAAATTAGCATTGTTATTTATAGGAGCTCCTAAAACCATTAAAAATAGTTTTTCTCCATTAAAAAGTACTTTACTAGATAACTAGCTATAAAGGGACTCTGTCTATCAAGCTATTGTAGCTGAAAGATTTCAAAGAACTACAGCAATTGAGGGAGCAGCATGGTTTAGTACTATGGTGCTAAAAATTTCTCACGTTCTTGTACTTTGTCAGGAAAGTCCTCTACAAAGATTACACTGCCATTCTACTGGCAGGAAGGCATAGTATCTCGTTCTGCTAACACAAACTCTGCATTCTGCAAATATCCTCCAACCACTTGAGTCACACCACTGTCTTGTCACAGAAAGTGTCATACAATGCATATTATCATGACACTGTTCTCTCAGCTTGAGAGTTAAGTATAAAATTGCTCACTGAAGATGGGAAAATCTATATATATTCTCAAGATTTCCAAATCTCATCTTCGACTTCCCTATGGTATTATTCCTCACTTCTTCCCTATTTTATGTAGATCTCAACTTACAGATGAGGGGTGGTGGGACTGAACAACTTTTTAAAAGTTTTGTATTTAAGATAAGCAACACATATTCATCCAAGTGTGAGGGTGTCAGGCTATGTCTCAAAACAAAAAAAGCATATAGAAGTATTAAAGTTCTATATATGTATGAATTACATACATATGTATGAATTACCTCCAGAGCTGTTTTCAAAGATGTAATTCAGAATCAGTTTTCAAGGGATTCACTTGAATAACTAAACAGCATCTTTGACAATTTCACCTTTATGTTTTCTAAAATTTTCACATATACCACATAAAAAGCCATACCATGTTAAAAGAAATTATTCCAAAGGCATTGTCATTTGATAAGATTGTTACAGTGACAGATTTGGGTGAGCCAAGCTTTATTCCTGGAGATGGTTTCTAAAACAAAACAAAGTAAGCTGTTAAATATGGTGATGGGCAAAAAATACACATTTTGATTTTACTGTCTTTTAAGAATAAATATTAGCTTATAAGAAGTTGTATGTCTTTTTATTATATATTACAATGAAAAATTATTAAAAGCAACAGAATGCACAAAATAATTCTTAATTATTGAGGAAATACACAATGCAGTGTACAACAAAGTTCTTGAAACAAATTCTGTAAATGATTAATGATAATTTGGCAATTATTAAAGACACCATAGCAATGGGTACCTAGGTATGAAGCATGTAGCACTGTCAGGAACTCCAAAGTTGTTCTTTTTTTTCCCTAACATTTGTATAAAACTGAAACTTTGAAGCTGTTATGAAGCTGAAATATCAGCTAAAGGAAACAAATCTTTATGTGTTACAAAAATCAGCTAACTTCACAGATCTGAGGAATAAGGAAAGGAAAATACACATTTTTATATTCACTGTAAACATTCCCTGAGATGCATAGTAATTGGCAATGAAGTATAAAATTTATCTTTACTGAACCGGTAACAAACTTAGTCACAAACTGTTACCTAAAAAAACTTCTCTAGTAGCATGACTCCTATGAGACACAACAATACAAAGAGATTTACTGTTAACTATTTAAAAATTTTTTGTTTCGTTTTCGGTAAGTCTTGTTTACCCTCTGCTTCTGGAGGACTCAAAGTCATCCTCTTTGTTTCGCTACTTCTGCCCTCTCTTCCAGGTACAGTCTATGCAGGAAAACAGGAAAGGCTGCGAGTCTCTTCACAATCTAACTCTTCTGGGTTCTAGTACACATGTTTAGAGCTGAATGCAGTGCCTGCTGAAGTTTCAGGCTATGTCTATACTACGTCTATACATCACACAGACACCCAGAGGAATGGCAAAACCTTTTAAAGAGCAGTAAGCACCATTTTAGCTAGTCTCCAGGTTTATGTTCTTACTCACTAGAATTCGGACTCACAAGCAGTACAGCTACATTGAAAGCTACGGGATATCACTCATTTGTGTCCGATTACCCACTATTTTCTGGAGAACAGCTGAAAACTTGAGACTTACCAGTAGTGTCAAATAAAATGTGAATGTCTCATCAGCTTCCGGAAGATCATCATCACAGACAGCTATGTACACTGTTCGGTTTGTTCCTGTATCAGGTATAAATGCAGCTGCATATGTGTCAAAAAAGTCTCCTGTGTCTTCTCCATCAATCTGCAATAAACACAAAACTGAATGTCATTTCCTTCTTTCCCCACTATCTTCTATATTTTTCTGGACTCATTTAACAGGCTTCATACAGTGTTCTTTGCACTGCAGTTTCCCCTGCTGTCATACAGTTAATTTCTGGACAGAAGGTACACATACTAGTCCCTTGTATCCCTGCTGAGTCATCAAGAAAAGACAGAAAACAAAACAAAACACGACACTTTATTCAGAACCATTTATGACTTCTTGCCTTGCAGCTGGGTATCTTTTGCATAATGCACCATATGACGGGATTTTTAATGGGAAAGCTATTCCTAGCACAAATTTGTGTATCTCATAACACCCTACCTGAATTAAACTTATCTTACAATATAACTGCCCTCTGCCTTCCTGTCTCACTCTAGGGACTGGAAGGGGGCCTAGGCCTTTAACATAGATTAACACTGTGATTACCAAAGCTGGCAAGATGGAATCTTCCGTAACAAACAGCCCTGCCTTCATTTCAGTCAACAAAAGAAAATTCCACTGATTCCACTGTAATTAAGGTTAGAGGAGAGATTACAACGGCAGTCATGTCAGGACAGCAAAGGGACCAGGTTACGTTTACAGTTGGAAGCTGAAACTAAATGGAGAGAAGCAACTGAACCAGCATAGCTGCCACACCTGGAACTACCAGCCTTGTAAGCGCTAAAGGTTTGAATGAATCACTGTGGAAAAGGCTGTTTGTTGTTTGAGAACAGTGAAATTAGAAGTTCAGTGAAGAGGCAAGTATAGAAGGTATTTTTGACTCTCACCTATCATCAGATATATTAGCAACTACTTTTTATGTATCTGAGCCAACACTAGACTTACCAAACAGGTCTTACAAAAACAGGCAACAAACATCTTCCTAAAAGAGCTGCTCAAAATATTCATGTTAGAAACAAATTTTGGAATTTCAGGTCTTTAATGAGGAAATCAAGTTACTCTACTTGTTACACCAGTAAAGACCACTAATTTCAAAGTACAATCACATTTTCACAAGGTTTTCTCCTCAGATGTTAATGAAGTGTGAAAACACCACAGATCAATGTTTATTCCTTGTAATTTCTAAGACAAATAATTTTCATATTGAGTTACAGGAGAATGAAATATTGTGCAGGAACATAGATAATTTCTTTTCTCTACAGACTGTAGAAATTCATAAGCAGTACACCTTCTCCGGTACACTGCTGTGTTCTCATGTGGTACTCATAGAACCTTATTCCACATACATATAGTAAAGCACATTCTAAGGGGTTTAAACTTTTCAAGGGAATACGATCAAGATCATACTTAGTAACAGCAAAGAAATACAGGAAATAATGAAAAACTACTGTAATTCTGATCTCCAAATGAATTGAACAATCTAACTTTTAAAATTCATATGGAAATCTGACTCAAACAGTAAAGTTGTATTAAATTGCAGGTTCTACAGTAACCTAGATTAAGTTAAAAATGGTATACATCCACACTTTCAGCATGAGCTCACAGCCACAACGAAAATTAAACAAGCATATCAGTCTGGACTTCTACCTGAGCAGTAAGAGCTGGCTCCTTGAGACATTTATATCATTATTTTGACAATACTGATGCAGCCAATAGGAATTTACTCAGTTACAGAAACTGGGTGTTGCTTCTTCAAAGTTAAGCATTGTGCCTGTGAAATAACACCCTCGTTTTTACTGGCCTGATAAAAACAGGCAACATCCAAAACTTCAGAAAGATATTAATATTTACTGAGATTATAACTGGCAAAGTCTCTTACCGACACAATTGCTGTGATGTTAGCAGGCTTTCCTGTCCTTTCAATTACAAGACGTATAACAGTTGTACTTGTCTCATTAACTACAAATTCTGTTTGTCCACTGAACCTCACTTCTGTTTCTCCAGATGTGAAATGAATGAGTAATGCTAAAAGCAAATAAACTGATGAAGAAGCAGCGGGCATCCCTATAGAAAAAGAAAAGAATAATTAGAAATAAATTGTGAATCTAAAATGCGTAAAACATTCCTGGTCGACCTTACCAATCCAGTCAACCCTTCCCAACCCTTAAAATTATATGATTATCTTGCGAGCTTCAGAAACGAGACGAAAACATGCATGGGTCTCAGCTATAATCAAGTCAGATAGTATAATTATCATCTACATCTAATTATATTTGCATAATTTTCATCTAGTGATTTTCTAGACATTATTTATCAACTTTTTTCAAGTGGAGGAATAAGTAGCTTCTTCTAAGAAAAAACAGTGACATTGCCACAATTACTTTCATTTTCAACCAACAAATAATTATCTTAAAGGCTGACAGTTCTATTTCCACTTTCTTTGCTCTTGATTCTCTTTAGAAATAAATATGAAATGGCAGGAAAGGTGAAGGGTTGGATGTTTGTAGTCATCCGAGAGACCATCTTCTGACATCTTATGGACCATGAAATGTTCTTAAACATTTGCATATTTACTTGAGATTCTTTTCACTGCTCCTCTTATCTCATGATCCTTCCATGTTTTCTTGTCATGAAGAATCACTCTGGCACATTTTAATGCCATTGTATCCTTTTGTACTGCCAGATTTTTAGTTTTTTACCTCATTCTGCACAATGTTAAGTTTTCTTTTCTGTTAGGGTAACACAACTTAAAACTAAGGTGGTTTATTTCTCTTACATCAGAGTCGAGTTGTGTAATGCAAAATACAAGTTTACGTTCCAGTGAAGTTATCAGGTGATGATACTGTGAAAGACACATTTTTAAGAGGCTCTGGCGTGATGAATTAGAAACAGCTGCTATCTTATGCAGAGGCTCATATTGTATAGTGCAGACCAGAACTGAAATCTTGGATGCTGGATGCAGCAGGTTTCTGTCATATGAATCTAAGAAATTTTTGAACAAACCAAGAGAACAAGTTGTGTTCTAAACACCCAAAAGCATTACATCATGGGTCTTTAATGAAATGTGTTCTTTCAGCAACTTTCTTTTAATCTCTTGTCACTATTTTATAATGTTACCTTTTTTAAATTTCTGTACAAAAGATACAAACAATATTTGTGTAATTATATGTATAAATAAAATGTCACTTTACTTAAAATTATATCTGCAAGTGCTGTGCTTAGACAAATCTGGTCAATGATGGCTGGATAAACTGTGCAGAATGCATTGCATTAGTATTTGCATGTCAGTAATATTTAAGCTCAGCCACATTTGCAAAGCACTTGTTTTCATTATTTATGAGTGACAGTAAATGAATATTTAGTCATAAATCATCAGTGAAACAGAAAATATCATGCATATATTGGAAGTTTTCATTTTTTCATAAAGTGTGTGCCAAATTTGTAATCAGGATACACTTGAGGACCATTACAGATACTGAGTGGTTTTTGTATGCAGTCAGCTTTAATCTTGCACTGAACAGAGAATAAGATAGCCTTCAGACCACTAAAATTAACACAGCTTCAGAAAGACTTCAACACTTTGATGCATCTTACAGTAAATTCTGTGTGGGCAAGGGTTAATTTTATGTTGTGAGGACTTCAAATAAACTGCTTTCAGGCAAGTTACAGAAAAAAATTATCCACAGACATGACATATTAACTAATTATAAGTTGGAAATACAGTCAAGAAAATTATCAGTGTGTCTCAGAATTCCTACAAGCAAAGTGTGATGGCAAAATTAGCCAATTTTAAATACTTGTAATAAAAAATGTTCACTTAGCTTTACTGAACATCACAGAGGGAACAGGCAAGCAATGAAATTAAGTGCAAAAAATCAGGACTAACCATTTTCCCTATTAAAACAATACATTTTACAACCTATTTGAACAGTGTTTTGTTATTTCCAGCAAAAATGTCACACAGTAAAATAATTTTGCTGCAGAATTACACATTTACATAAACTTTTATTACCATGAACAGTCCTTCAAGATACCCATGGCTCTTACTGAGCATGAAATCTGTTACAGACTTTCAGGAGAAATGCTTGATTCCTACTTATCTAATCAGCAATTCTAATGCAGAAAAAGCTGACAGTAGGAATTGAAGACAAAATATATAAACATAAACCCCCTGGGATTTAAAATTATCAGCATTTACAAAGCTGATTATATTAACTTGCAAGATGGTTTGGGGTTTTTTTATGTTGAACTGCTCTGAAAAATACAGACCTTCAAGCTGGAAAGAGAACAGTTGTCTAACCTTTGTAAACTGTGGGACAATTACACTGTCTGCAGATGCAGGCATCATCCATACTAAACTGAGGAATTCGTTGACCTTTTCGCTTCAGCTGTTACCTTGTCATAGACTTTGCAAATATCTTCCCACGGTACATCCTTCTAGTAAATAATACTGAAAACATGATCCTTAAGGGCAAGATTACAAAGTTTAGAATTACTTGAATTCTATTACTTCTACTAGAGAGCATTCTAAAACTATAGGATTACCCCTGTGGAACAAGAGAGGTTTCACAATCATACCATCAATTATTTAGCTGGTGTGTATTCTTCCTTGTTACATTATTTGTACTAAGATTTACTTTGCACAGCCTGCCAAAAGTAGTTTTTACTCTGTTTATATAAACGCAATCCTGAAAACCATGATTACTTTGAAAATTTATATAATATGGTAAAAATAACATAAATCAAGACTTAGAGAATGCAGAACAAATTTATTCAAATAGCCAAAAAGTATTATAGGTCACAGTATTTTACTTCATTAAATAAGAACTCATTTTGTACACTAAATTCCTACATAAATCTACATGGGAACACAATTTGTTCCTATTAACTGCATTGTATAAAGTTTAGCAGAAACCTTTGCAAGCTCAGGGATTAAAAGATGGCTCTTCCCCATCTCCTTCATCCCAGTATATCACTGGCGAGTTTTTTGTTTTTTTTTCCAAATGAAGCTGAAATTCTAGTCCTTGTTCACTGCTAAATTTTGGTAAACTATGCATTTGGTCATCAAACACTCCCCTCTGCTTCAGCTAAGTATTATTGAGTACAGTTTTTGCAATCCAGAATACTCAGTCAGACTGTAAAATAGATTAATGAGTCAAAGTCATTTAAGTGCTTTTGAAACAACAATCAGCAATGGAATATTATATGTCTTCAGAGTATGTAAAAGTCAACGGACCAACTATTCTGTTACCGTGTTCTGACTAAAGCCATTTCAAATAATGACTTGTAGTATTGGTGGTAGTTTAAAGCAATGACATACTGAGGCCTAGATGACATTTGTAAGGGGTTTATAATAAAAGTTTCTGGCATAAAACCAAAAGAAAGCACCTCAGAAAAAAACCCCACATTCTTCAATAATATAATTTTAAAAAAGGAAATCTAACTCAGAATTCCGAGTCATGATCCCTAACTGACATTTTCCTTTTAGTCTGTGTCTTATGGCGCTTTCTGAAGTGCATCTGTGTTTCTCCCAAAACCACAGAATTTTAGTGTAGAACCCAGCAGACTATATACTGATTGCACACAGTAATTTCCACAGTAATGTCACAAACTATGTGAGGAATACCATTTCAATCTGTTGCTCAGTTGGAGCCAAGAAGAGATAGGCTTATAAAACTGGCATTTCTTGTAACTGATGGATCACCAGGATTAGCTTGCTTTTTCTGCTTAGTTTCTGGAGCAAATTTCAGATGAAAATGTTAAAGTTTATAAAGAATGAGTGATCTTTTCTGTGAACTTCTGTAAAGAATGAGAAATATTTTCTGCACGTTCTTACACTGGCTTCTATGCTTAATAAATCAAAACCCTTAAGAATGAAAAAAGATTATTTTCCTGGCTGTTTTCACTAAAGGGTGAAGGAACCTACAGACTAGTGGCACATGGAGAGATCAAGAAAGGAAATGAAAGGGCTGTGAAAGATTCCAAATCTGAAATGAAGTGAGTGTAGAATGCCAGATATGGAACGGAGAATGGCAAGAGAAAGGGGAGTTCACTAACAAAGCAGCAGATGGAATGAGGTCTTAAGTACCCTGTACCTCAAACTTGCCATGGCTGCCCAGGTGAAGAAACAAGCTGGTATGCTGAAGCAGCACCTCTCGCACCCAGCAGCTGCAACTTGATTACCACCCCTCATCTTCACACAACTCATTGTAGATTTCTAAAGTCCGTGGACACAGCACAGCAGAGCAAGTGTAAAGCCTAGTGCACTTTTCACTGCCTGTCCTTCCCTACTCCCCGTGATTACAAATACCCAGCCAAGTAGAACATTCAAAAACTAGCATGCCTAGTAGTTTGCATTGAGTACAGCATTACAGCCATCAATGGTTGCCAGAGAGAAGTCTATTCACAGCAGAGATGTCAGCACCCAGCAGCATCTTTGGCTGAATACAATGGGAGAGAGATACATGTGCTCTTTCATATGTAAAGAGGAGATTCTCTGTAGTACACAGGAACAGCACAGAGCAAGAAGTTTCACAAGGTTGCTGCCCTTGCTGCACCTGTGTAGAAACATTAAAAAAACTGCATGTTTTCAGCAGTTTTATTTCAGGCATTCTCAGAACCACTGAAATTTACAACAGTATTGGAGAACAACCCAGGAAAACTGCAGGAATTTTAAAAACTTTGATTTACTAAACTTATTTCTATGTTGTCATGACCCCAAATTAAGAGATAAATACTTTATTTCAGACTAGGGGTTTCTTTGCCTCAAAGTTCCCACAGTTCACACATATGCAAAGGAGGACACAACAGCTGTGTATGTAAAACCTAGCACTTTGATAGTAGGTGTTACCCAAGTCTGCTCAGTTCGTTGTTCCTTTTTTAGTTTGGGTTTTTTCATTTAGATGTGGGATAAGTAAGTCTCTCATTCCAAGCGAGACTAGAAAAGAGTGTTGCAAAGATACCATTTCAAAACTATGTCCTCCTATATCCTTTTTTTTTGCCTTCAACGTGCTTCAAGGTGGATAAAGCATGAGAATTATAGTAAGCCACTACAAGCACTGCTTTGCTTGCACTCCTGGACTGCACTAATAGTTGCAGCACTTGTGGCAAGAGTCCATCGCACCTATTTCCATGCATGTTATTCAGTGTCACCAGACGTCTTTGCTTCCAGTCTTTCTCTAGTGTTTCCTGTCTTCCACTACACTACAAAGACATTCCAGGTACCTGTCCATCATCCCACATCTTATTAACATTGGAAAGTCCTAGCCAAAGCACAAATGCAGACTACTAGGTGCTGAAAATCCCTTGATGCAGCTTTCATTGTCCTGAAGTTTTTGGGCTCAGCTGCTTACTTAACTACTTGCTACTGTTGCCATGACAGAACAGCACCGCAGTTCAACCTCAGGTGCTAAGATTTATCTGCATTTCAGATTAATGATGCTAACATCAGTCAATGATTCTCCTGACTGTTTGCTTTCTCACAGTTGCAATATTTTTGAAAGATCTTGTTATCTGTGACAGTCTGTGTCACTGGGAATGGTCAATTTAATGTAACCTGAACACCTCCATACGAAAATTCTTGCTCATTCAATTACGTTCCCTTGAAAAAGGCACAACCGTCCAACACAGACATCTCGTCCTAAGGAAGAAAAGATGCTTAAAGCTGCCTGCCACTGTATTTGTATTTACTAGTCAGAAAGGTAAATCTATCATCACAGCCAGGAACCAATACTGAAGGTGGTAAATCTGCAAGCCAAAGCCAAGACAGAGGCCTGATGAGAAATCCAAATAATCTCATCCCATTATTAGAGGTCACTGAGAGGTAAAAAGTGTAATAAACCCAGAGTACCCCTTGTAGTTTTTCTGGCAGCTTCTTTTCACTTTGTCAGAAGAATTTGATTGGATCAAAACTATATCCCTAAATTTTGCTCTAGAGCATGTAATCATCATTGGAGAACCAACTTTTATATCTTAAGCCAGGTAATGCTAAAGGCTTTCTGAGGTAACTGCCTGCTCTGCCTCTTCTAATTCTGATCAGGGAATGAAGGGCAAAGCTCTAAAGCAGTGTTGAATCCACTGCATCTGTTTGCCAGCAGCCAGCAGAGACAACACAAGCCTTTTCTACAAACATCTGCAGTTACCTTATAATTTGCTGGTCAAACGAGAACCCAGACAATAATTTTGTCTAGCTGCAAGATACAGATTATTTTTACCCAGAGTACCTCTGGTGAAATGACTCGGAGTTACTAAGGTTGCTTTACATGTAGAACAGAGATTGGAGTAAACAAACAGCTGAAATCTACTAATTAACAATGTTAAGAAATACACCGTTAGGAATCTGAATTTGCTTTAATTTGTACTAACAAAACAACACTGATTTCAGTTACAGAACTTCTCATTTATCTCATGCAACTGATAAGAATCTGTCCATATATAGTTATAACTATACATTGTAAATAAACAGATATTATTTTGGAATAGTTCCACTTAGCATATAGTATAGGTTTAAGCAAAAGGTAAATCTAGTTTTAAGGTCCACACTGGAAATCCTTTTCCATCTATACAGTTCTAATGAAAAGAGCAGATACCTCTCACCAATAGAAATTATTTTACAAGGTTTTCCAGAACCAGAGTCTGGCTTTTTACCTAGACATTTTGCTCCAAGTAGAGCTTGAGACACTATATGGACTCTCATCCTCCCTCAAATGGTTGTTTTCGGGTTTTTTTGTGGTGTTTCCACCCCCACCCCCCCCAAAAAAAAAGCAAACAGATTTAAAAAAATAAACAACCAAACAAAACCAAAAGCAAACAACCCAGCCATGAAGATACTTAGCACTCCCAACTCATGCTTATTGCAGAAGTAACCACACGACTGAGCCTGCCACAGGATCAGGCTTTTACACAGATGGAACCAGAAATCCAGCTGAGGAAGGTCTGCAGGCTTCAGTGAGGAACACCAACTAATTCTACTTCAGTAAAGATCTGGAGTTTCACAATAATTTCCATTTGTATCTCTACTTCAGAGGTTTCTCACACGTCCTTGACACTTTTAGAACTACCGTATCTTCAAATATCTAGTACTTGTCCTGAATGAAGTGCTGTAGCCTGAATGAATAGCATCTATCGGAAAAAGTAATTACGGGCTTTGGCACTATAGTGGTTATTTCTCTCGTACTTAAAACCAAAAACATAACAACCTGTTTTGCAATAGGGCTTCACACATAATAATCTTGCAAGAAAAAAATAAATGTATGGTATGGAACTGTAAATTACAGCCTTATGGTGGGGATTAGATGGCATTATTTCAGGTATACTGACAGAATAATTATTGCTATCCACAGTAGATTCTTAGAAGTTAACACACATGTATGAGCCAAATAGAATTTTAATGTGTTGCCTAATTATGTGGATAATTCTGTCAGTTATTCTTGAGTTCTATGCATTATTAAACATGAAAATTTAAAACTTATATCAAAACAAGCCTTCATTTCTGCAATTAAATGTATTCATTTTTATCAGATTGCAGCAAATGTTTGTTTTATTATTTTTATATTATATTATAGTCCCTCCGAAGACTTTTGTAGAAGTAAAAATATATTTGTATAGAGAAGACGGTTAGCATGGGGTCATCACTTTAATCCTTACTGTGAATTAATCTCTTAAATCTGGGCAATCTGTTTTTTAAATAAAACGCTTGATAAAGTATTTATGTGGTGAAGAGAACTCCCCAAGCAAAATTTGTTTGGGTTCAGAGACTTCTCACACTACTTTTATCCTGTATTGTGCTTTCCTTGGCTTTCTAAACCTTTTAACCTATGTGACAATTTAATAATCACTATTTAATAATTATAATCATTCCCTTATTAACTGAGTATTTCTTTTCATTCTTCTAAGGCACCCTGTAGTTCAAGACAAGGAAATCTCTTTGTTGATTAGTTATTTAAGACCAGCAACAATAACTATGCTGGAAAGAAAGGTGCTTTGAGAGGATTACACAGAGCTAGTTCTCAACAGCACCAAGCCAAGAGCAGCAAATTACAAACCCAAGTACTTCATTGCATGTAACCAAATTGGCTGGTTGAAATGCTAATTGCCTTTCAGCAGAGCTAAAGGCAGACAGGGGACCCTGTGCTTCAGAGAATGACATGCATTTTTTACCCCACTTCTGTACCATTGTCTTGCTGAGAATTATTCAAAATCTATTCATAAAGGTAGCTCTTTTCCTAACCTTTAAAAATGTGGGAAATTACTAAAGCTCTGACCAATACCTCAGTTCTGTTAGTCTGCCAAACCCATAACAGATGGCTGAATTAAGGCCATGTTAAATCCTTAATGAAGCAAAGCCTGAAACAGTTCAGAGCAGTAACATATTGGACCAGTCCAGGATAAGTGACTGGGGAGAAGGAAGTTTCTTTTGCCATCTGAAAATGAGAATCATAACTGTACCATAACTAATAAATCTATACTAGATACAAAATGAGATAACCAAAAAAAACAACTCTTGGTATATAAAAAATTATTACTATAACACTCTAGAGGAAATTCTGTTCTCAACTGGCTAAAAAATGCACAAACAAAAGCTGCGATGAGCATGGGAACTATCTTCTCTGTTGTTTAAATTTGCCAGAGGAATTTAACCTGTCAAATAAGCCTGTTTAAATAAGTATAACTTCATCTAAATGGCAACCTTGTTTTGGACTTACAAATTATTTCAGTAAAAGGAATTTAAACAACTTTAACTATTTTTACAGGAAATATGCATAATCCAATCTATGAAACAATGTTTTTCATATTCTAAGCCTATTTTAGAACTCCTGGTTTCCAAATTCTTTCCACAAACAGCCACAAGTTCTCATGTATGGTGTAAATTCAATCTTGAAAATGTGTATTGACGCAAAATATTTTCCAGTTACATTACTCACTCAAAAATTAGGCAAATGAGGCATGTGTGATTCAATATTTTTTTCCAGAGTAAAAATGTTAGAGTGGGTCCACCTGGAATAAGAGAAATGGCCTCTAACACTGATCCTTCCTGTCAATCGTTTTTTTCTAAGAAACAATAATTTAACTCCCACCAGATAGACATAATTCTTGAATTTCTGGAACTATGACAAATGCCTACAATCGACAGCAATGGTTCTGTAAGTTTTGATTTGATGATGTAGATGTTATATAGCATCAAAAGTCTTCATACACACTGAAAGAATTCAGATATTGTCTATGCTTACTTCTAGTGAGGAAAAGTGTTATATTCACCATTACATACAGCAGTGACTATACCTAAATTGGAGAGTCTTGTAAAGCTGCAAAGGCAAGCACAGTTTCTACAAATGAGTAAAATCAGTCTGTAGGATTACACATGTAAAAATAGTTATGTATGTGATTATATCTGTAGGAGGTGAAGGCCTAATACTCCCTGAGAAATTTCACGTTCTTGGTATTTCTTGCCTACCTACATTTTTGTACTTCTTAGTGAACAACCAAACTGACCCAATACCAAGAACAAACTGGAAGAGGCTGGCCAAGAAAGAAAAAAAAATAATCAGAGATCAGGGTTATCCAGCAATAAAATGCAGCTAAATTGCATCAGATAATCTATCTCAAATAACAGAAGTCAGATATACAACTTATGGTTTTGATGATTCCAAAACCACCTGAGGCTAAAAAACTTCAAATGTAGTTGAGATAAATTGTAAATCTCCCTTTCTTTGAAGTGTGATGGAAAGGCATACTTTTCCATCAAGTTTTTCATGAAACATTCTAAAATTTTAATTTTGTTTAGCTTATAGAACACTGTTATATACTGTTAAAAATTCAGTAATTAGTAATCATCTCATGGTTACCATGTTATGTAACAGTATCAAAGGTGATTTGTGGCTCATCAATATTCTTCTCCCAAACTGCCATAAACTGTTTGTATCCCATGACTAAGATCCTTACAGACCTCTGTAGTAGTATTCTTTTTTAGCGCTGTACATTAAAGTTTTATGCTTTCATAGGTTTTCCAATAGTTCAGTTTCAGCCATCATACTCACATGTTAAGTAAAATATGCACGTAAGCTTTTGCAGACTTAAGCACTCTTAATTTTTTTTAAAAGGAATTCCAAAAGTAATTAAAAAACCCTGGAAGAAAGTAAGTTTAAATAACAAAATTTAATGTATATTAGAGGTTTTAGTAACAGATTATGACTTTAGACCTGATTCTGAAAATTTAATTTAAATAAAACTCACAACAATTTCCAAGGAAAGTATTGCACTGTAGGTTTGAATGCATAAGGATCAATCTCATTCACTAGTATCAACTCTTTACAACTCTTCCAGTATTATTTTCAGGTTAAAAGTGCTGACAGCACAAATAAACTGCCCAGCACTAGCTCTCTCAAAAGCAAATATGATTTTCCCCATTAATTTCCATGTGACCAGGAACAGAGCACAATCACAAGCAAATAAGCATGTGCTTTCATTATGGATGTGAATTAGTTCACTTAGCTACAAATTTGGTAAATACCATTGATTTCTTCATGTAAAGCTATTAAAACACAGAAGTGTATTAGAAAGCTAGGAAAGCACAAAACTCTATGTTAGAAATCATTAACAACATAAATACTAGTAATAACAATAAATCAGAAATTAAAAATTGAACACCCTTGAAATATGTTAGCTTTTACATTATCAAATATTTGGCCATTTCAATTCTAATCCTAATATGCCACAATTTATTTGCTCAGGAATCTGGTTCTCCTTTCCACATGAAAACACTGAATACATTTTGTAGTAGAAAGCTTGTTTTAGGCTTAAGGGACAGATAGACTAAATATATCACATTTTACCTTCAGTTATTAAACTGCCCTGGCAGATTCTCAAAGATGTTTAGTATTTAACTGAAAGACTCATTCTAGATGTGTGCAAAGCTTATCAGAAGAAACACTTTTGGCTTCTATGGAATGAATAATTTTTTTTTAAAGTCACATGTTATTTCACATTCGCACTATAAAGCAATTATAGACTCATTAAAAAACAATGACTGATGTTTGGCAAGCACTCTCGTATACATTTGATCTTAACTTTATCTGGGCTAGCCAGGGTGAATTATGCAATATCTTATACAAAATCAGCATACCACATGCAAGAAGCACAGGCAATATTTCCAATTGTAATCACTTACATGTCATATTTTAATTATTAGCATGTTTTAAAATCCTTATCCAATGATGATTTGAAAAATTCATTCCTACTTTTAATTCCCTCTCCTCTACAATACACAATGCATACGCAGCTCCTCCACTTCTTTTATTTTCACCTAATTTAAACAGTCAAATTAATGTTTTGTGCATTTTTGAGTTAAAAATTGCCAGCTAGGACACTTCAGACTGAGTTTCATCCTGATATGATCCCCTGAGAGTAGGATTTTACATTGGAAAGACTATTGTCTCCACCTGCTCTCTGCAGAGCAGAAAGAGGAGCTGCTGGAACAACAGAAACCTTAGCAGACTCTTAGTATCCAGCAGCCACTCACGGGTGAGCGACACACTCGCTGCCTTGCTGCGGGTTAAACCCTGTCCCTGCTGCAACAGGTGCTGCTGGCAGAACCCTCGAGCTGGACAGTGAACACCTCTGCAGCTGATACAGGATGCTTCCATAGCAACTACCACTTCAAACAGCGAGACAGCAAACCTACCTAGACCCGGGGACATGGACATCCGCGTCTTCTGGACTCAGCCCGCCGCTTGCACGCTCTCTGTCACTCACGCATTATGCATTCCCCTCTCCTACTCCTCCCTCCGCTCCACACACTCTCCTCCCTCTCCTGACTCCTGCTGCCTTCCTACTGCTGTGAAGATAAAAGGGGGTGGGATGGAAAAGGACAAAATTTTTTTCAACCCCAGCAATTGCCCTTGCACTGCTGGAGTTCAGATAGAGTTAGTCCCTCGAGTCTGCCTCAGCAGTTCTTCCACTTAGCTAGGACCACACTGTTTTATTACTGGAGGCAGCAAAACTGGCAGGTTTTATTAGTGGATTATGACAGATTTCGGATTCAAATCCTCAATTGCACCAAGACATGCAGCTCATCTTAATTCACAGCTATTCAGTGCTCAGCAGGGAGAAACAACTTCCAATGCTAGATCAAGTGTTCTGGACTAAGTAATTTCTCTAACTAACATCAAATTCACATTTTATGGTCACCACCATTTCAAACAAATCCTGAGCAACAGCCAGAGATACAAAGACAGAAGGTGGCACTTGTATCTTGCCAGTATTGGCCCATAATCTCCCCAGTGGTAAACAAGTGTCAGAATTCCTACTTATCCAATAAATGTTGATGCATCTAAGCACCAAGATATAGAAAATACTGAATTTTGAGAGAATTTCACTTGGTCCCATTTACACAGGCTTCACTGTATCTCCAGAACCTGTGAGATTGCTACTAGATCTTAAAAAGTGGAAATGCTATTGCAGAAGCAGCAGTAGCACAATACCATGTGGCTGAATCCCATAAGATCCATTAACACTCCCTGCCACTCTCATACAAACTGAAACCATTCTATCAAATTTTTAAAAAGCATCGACTCCAACTCCAGGGAAATTGAACTGCCAATACATTCCTAGTCTACAAAGTACACAACCACATGCCAGGTACTTTGAGTTTGCTGGATCCTGTCTTTTTTTTTTTTTTTTTTTTGGTCCCAAACCCTCACACTGTTCTGTCAAAACAGTACTCCTAAGCAGCTCAAAAATATCATGCCTCTGACACAACTTCATGCAAAAGTAATGTAACAAGCAACTTGCATCTAACATGACACCTGACAGGCACATTTTTTAAACTCCTGCATTGCTTATTAGTATTGAATACACAGAATCTATTGTAAATGGCTATTTTAATACAGATTAACACTTAAGTATTTAGAAACAACTCCAAATATAACTCTAGCCATTTTAGATATTAATACTCCCAGCTTTATTTCACAGACAGCACATTCACAGAAAGGGTGGAGGGAAATGTTCAGCACAAAATAGAATCCTGCCCCAAATGAAAGCAAAATGATTTTTACTTTTGCTATAATTTACTGAGAAGTCATGCATTTCAAATGAGTTTCCTTTGCTTTGTTTTTAAATTATTTGGAACATATGGAAAAAGCAATCACAGAGACTGCTTGATAGAAGTCACAGAGAGGAAGCATTGATTCTGCTAAGGCTAATACAGTCTTTGCATATAGAAGGAAGGAATACGGTGCAGAAGCATTAGGGCAAAAAAAAAAAAGACAGGATTTAGAAGACTATGCCTTGAGAAGGCATTAGCCTGGACACCGCATCAATACTGTGTTGCATTACAGAGATGACAATTCAGGAATAATGTAAACAAACAGGAAAAGGCAAAGATGCTAGAGAATTATGAAAGGTTTAAAAAATTACTTAGTAAAAGACTCAAAGACTTGAAGAAGTATTCTACTTCTAAAAGTACAAGCAGCATTTCAAAACTAGAAAGCATTCCACCTAATTGCAGCCTCCAGTCTAACCTCATCACACAGTAGGATGGGATGAACTACCTCTAAGAAGTGGTTTTTTCTCCTCTCTGACTCAATGGGGAGTCCAAATGACTATCTTAGACTACTGCCTATCTTTTGGATAATGGCATTAGGTAATGTCAGGTAAGATCAGTCTCTGGATTTACTCTGTATACAGCTACAGAGAAAAGAAATGTTGGTAAGTAAAAATCTGCAGTATACCAGATAAAGGTATAGATGACCTAATATGCAGACACAAAAGTGCACATCAATAATCACATCATAATCAGATTCTACTCCAGATCCTAAGAGTGAAAGAAATAATCCACTGGAATGACTCACCAAACATTATAATAAAATATTTCTCTTTTTCAAAAACACAGGTGTACTTTTTTCTTCCAAAAAGCCATGCTGTGCACTTAAAAAGAATTCAAGTAGATGTGTACAATAATCTGTATTATTATCTACATTTTTTGATCAAGACTTTATTATGCATTATTCCCATGCACCAGCTCCAGTTTTTCTGTACTGAAAAGAGAGCAAGAAGCAGTCCTTCAAAGGCCCACACTATTACCTGCTGAATTTTACATTAGACAGAACATATTTTATGAGCGTGACAGATAAGTAATATGTTTTTCAACACCATACGGTTACTATTTTTCTGTCTCAGCCTCACAATCTAGATCCTGTATTGGTTTTCCTCTCTGGATCAACAGACGGAAAGGGTACTTGAGGTATAAAATTCTTCTTATCACTTACTCCATAATGTTGTTTCAGCTTAGATAAAATACTTCCTGTTATCCTTTCGTCATCCAGTTTCTGTGGGAGGTCTGGCTCCCACCAACAGCTATCAAGCTGCTCAGTATCAGAGGGCTGCCTTAGTCATCAGTTCTCAGTTAAGCAGACCTGAGCACATTAAATGTTGCTAATTACTGTGCTAGAAAACACAGGAAAAGTCAGAACTCAGACTTGGGCTCACAGATTCACATGGCTGTCTTCATGGTGTCTTTCCACAAAACTACATTCAGATCCAAAATGAGTGTAGCTTTTGCTGCTCTCTCCCACTCAACATGCGGTATTCCATCTTTTCTCCCAACCCCTGAGGATTTCTCAATTCCTTTTTTTTCATTATCATCATACCACTCTAAAGTCCTGTGTTTCCCTTTGTTACAGATGAGGATGAGACAGAGCTCCCATGGGATTTTTGTCAATGGTGGCCTTCAGCTGGCTGGAAGGTTGTTGGTAATTGACATGGGACACTCCATACATACTTTTAACAACTCAGCATGTTGCCCACACAGCACTCTCACCCCTTGCAAAAATCAGGGGTAAACAATCAGGCCTGGTACTGACCTACAATAGATCTGGCATTGCACAGAACTATGCCTCCAGGTCAGCCTTCACTTCTCTTTTCAACCAAAGCAGTAAATAAGGTGTACTAAGTATACCCCTCAGTTCTTTCTTTGTTTGGATTTCCTTTGTTTTGGATTCATTAAAACTGCAAGTCAAAAATGGCTCTGCTGCAAGTAAACCAATATTGAAAGCAGCAGCAATAGAATCAATGGCCTCTGGTTTGTTTGTTTGTTTTGAAATCTTGCCTTTTCCTTTTGTTGGCATCATCTGAAAGGAAAGACCAGGGAAGAGGGAGTCAGAAGAAGAACAAATCCCTGAGAAAGAAAGCAGGACTTAAAGGAGCAAGAAAAAAAAAATCCAAGGGGCATCAGAAGGGAGTATTTTCTCTTCTTATTTACATTTTTGTTTCTGTTAAGGAAGATTGCTCTGTTGTATGACGGCCTCATGATTTTTCAATCACAGGTACTGCAATCTTAATCTACTAATATTAGAAAACAAAAATAAATGTTGATCATAAAATTTTCTTAACACTCATAAATGCTTTTCACATGTGGCATCCAAGCTTCAAAACTGTGGGCTAATCACTTATTCCAAGCATCAAACAAGGAGATTCTGAGAATTTTTAAATTTTGGTCTTGCACAGATGTCCACATTGCCTTATCAGTCAACTTTTCCGGTACTTCAGCTGAAGCAGATTGAACTACTCAGAATGAGGAATATTACACACATAGATAGCTCTTTCATAGACCAACCCTTAATCAAAATACACACAAGTAAACTTTACTTCTTTCCTATTTATCAGTGAATCACTTCCAATATGACATAACACTTCAGAAACAAGTAACTTCCATCAGGCTATGTCCTGATTAGTTCTAGTGTATGAGCAGAATACTGAGGCTGCTCTTGCTCCTCTCTTCACAGAATAATTGACAAGATACAGCTGATTTTCTTGCAAGAAATTCACTTGGATTTGGTGGCTTTTGGATTCTCTTCCAACAATGATCGATGGTGGTGACTGTTTCTGCAAGACAGACCATTTTTAAGAACATTACAAACCACCACAAGCACTTATAGAGGTGTGTTCATCACCTCAGAGCCTGACTAGCCTGTATTACTAGGCTTCTGACCACCATCCGATAGCAGCTTATCATCAAGTTTGTGTCGTCTGTTCTTCAAAATGTGAAGTGAGATTTCTGACCATTTTCCTGTTGCCATATAGCTGCACTCTCTGGAGACTTCTGTTCAGCTACCCCATGCTGAAGAAATGCACAACCTCTGTCAGGTGTCACACCATGCCTCTTCAGTAGTACCAGGCATCTGCACTACTCTCTTTCCTGAACTGCTCACACCCTTCTGGATGGGCTGGGAATGTTTCAATATTAAAATTTTGAATTTACTGCATAGCTTCCTGATGAATAAACAAACACATGCAAGAAGGAGCACAAAGCAGACAAACAGGACTAATAATCTGAGAACACTGAATGATGGAATTTGAGTATTATGCTTTTGACCCAGTGGTTTAAGCCAGACTGACTGATGTGCATATGTATGTAGATAAATTCAGGTTTTGATCCTCTATTTTTCAGAGATGTTTAGGATTTAAGAAACTGCAAAATTAGAACTTCCAAGCATATTGTGCTCTTTTTCAATGGAAAAAACATTAATTTGCATATGCTTCCTGTGATCAGCTTGGCAAAGGTTAACCTCTAATTATGGTAGAGCTCCTTATTTGTACACTGATAAAGTATGCTGGTGTTAATATTTAAAAAGAGCTTTTAAAAGAAATAAATGAAGTATTCCTATTATCAGGAAAAAAGTAAATGTTCCCTAGTATCTGCTTGTGAAAGGCTGCTATATTTTAACACACATTACAGCAGAAATGCTATTCATATAATCATAAACTTTTCATTACTGAACTTAGCTACACATTTGAGAAGATTCACAAAACGAGATGACTTTTAGACAATGTTAATATGTTCAAGTGTCAAAAATTAAACAAATTAATGAGAAAATAACTTGTTTCAACTTAGGCATCTCAGATTTGGTTGATCAAGCTCTAGTGTGCAACTATGACAAAATTTCTGTCATTTTATGTCATTATAATGACACAAAAAGAATGCCACCTCTGAAGAGACGGTTTGGCCTTACAGTGTTCAGTGGCCTCTTTCAAACCACAGTGGATTCTTACTGCCTTGTAGGTCACATGGAGAAACAGCAAGATGAGATGTTGGCAAGAATTGTCTGCCTGATCCTCTTACGCAGTTATTGTTGCTAAATAAAGTTGCAGTCTTGTTTCTTTCAATCAGGTCTGTCCAGCTCTTCATTGGTGGTATGACACTGGCAACATAGATAGCATGCAGCAAATCAGAAGCCTTCTCACAAAACATCCATCAAAACACACACCTTCAGAGCATGTCAAGCACTAGATACTGTAAATTCAAAAAGAATTCTTACCCAAAAGAGCATTTTTCTGAAGGTAATATAAAATATAAAGATTAAGAACTCTCCCTTACATCTAGATTGCTCTCAATTTCAAAGTCCTCAAGGAGTATTTCAGGCTAATAAAGACAAAAGCAAAAGGGTTCCAGCTGCTGCATACAAGTTCATCTGCCTTCCCAATTCACAGATAGGGATTTTGTTTTCTTCCTTTCGAATGAGGAGAAAAACTACTTGGAAACACAAGTAACTTATGTTTTCCACCTGAAGAGTTGACTCTTTTCTGGAATTCTTTAAGTGAAGCATTGAAGCGTTTATTCATTTGTTGCTTACTTTTCCCCCTGAGACCAGAGTTATTACTTGAGTAATTGCAAAATTAAGTACCCACAATAAATGTAAGCTTCCAATGGAAAGCTGTAAGGCCAGAATTTCTGTCTCAGAGGTAACTATCCTCCATGTTTATCAATTTATTGTCCTGGATGTAGAGAATCCTGGTATCCATCCTTGATGTAGAATTGCGTCTACCAAGGGGCACTGGGAACATCTCAGCATTCTGATGATGAGACAGTGGTCCTGGGGACTGTCAAGCATGTAGAGGAAAAAGAACCTGACAGCTGCTAATGCAGAGAATAACACACACTCTTCTCAGAGTTGGTCTGCAAGGGAAAAAGATGCAGCTACTTCCAATACATCTGCTTTCAGTTTCATTTACATTTTGTCCTGAACAAAATCTAAGGCCTTCAGAATTTCCTTCTCTTATTGTAATGCTTGCTCTGCAACAGTTTTAAGCTAATGAAATAACTGTAAACCATTATTTTTCATTATCTTTTTTAAATGTGATGTCTATGAAGTTACGTGTTTATTGTCTCCCTCTTCCCTGTGACACCTGAAACTTGAGCACATTATATGCAAAATCAAACTACTTGATTATGTTATACTGCAAAGCACTCTAAAACACCTGCACATAAAAGTTCTACACATGATTTGTTATTCATTATCTAGGTATTGCAGAAGGCCACATTAATGCAGTAACGTCACTTGCTATAAAAATATTCCTAGAAAAACATAACCCACATAACACTACCATGAAACACACTTTCACACAGCCTTCTTATATTTATGACATTGCAAATCAAAAGCAAGAGGTGGTTCAGGCAAGAAATAAAAATGTTCCATGAGAAAGTGATATACGAAGGAGAAAGCACTGAAATGCATCTTTAGGGTATACAGTATAAATCATTAAACCCCATATTGTTTAAAATGTGTGTAAGATCAGCTAACTTCATTTTTTAAAGCTGTTTCCAGTTTATGCCCACCATGTGTGGTGCTTCCCTGTGGTTTGTTATTTTACTTCAATGGCAAAGGGAGGAAACCAACAAAGCTCAGTAACCATACTGCATAGCACAATGTAACCATGGAAGCATTTGTCCACTTGTCAGAGACTCTCCAGAACGATTCAGCCATTCATTTCATTGAATCAATATTGAAGCTTTTAAGATTTATTACTTGAGGGTGGAAGAAAACTAATAAAACAAATTCCTTGTTGCCTCCCATTAAATACATCTTGTCACAGTAGGCATATTAATAGCTTGTAAACACTTTACTGGTGTCGTGTGGGTTATGTTACTGTCCCTACTTATGGAGGGATTACTCATAATGTATTTGCATTAACATGCCTGATACTCACTGAAAGAACTTAAAGGTTTCTGACACATTCTGCTGTATAGAAGCTGAATCAAATAGAAAGACAAAAGTTGTAAGAAAATAGGGGTGGAGGGAATCTGTTTTAAAATTCATGAAAATGCTCCCATCAAAGAGTTTCTATGTCTACTAGATCACTCTCTTATTTATGTCATAAACTGAACATTTGCAATCAGACCTTAAATGCTAAAAAAAGTTGAATGGGATGATTTATTTTACAAGTACTTTCATATTTGATAAAATATGCTATAATTATCTAAAAATTACAAAGATAAAGGCAAAACTGAAACCAGCGTGTTTTGTACAAAAAAACCCCATTTCTTAAGCTATATACTGATAAATATTCTAGATTGCAAATAGCTATAGTACATGGTGAATATTTCTTTCTTTTAAAATCAGCTTTATATTGAAAAATTGAAAGCAAAAATAGCAAGATGCTTACAATTACAGTACCATTCCTAATATCAGGAGCAGAGAGTGTTAATTCAACACTTTCATTTACACTTGCATGCCATTACAGATGAAAATTGAAGGCATCTTAAATACACAGTTCAAATACTTATCAATATAGTAGGCTGTGAATGCCACACCTGCTCACATATTAAAGCTTTTCAAGACTCTGAATCAGATCTTTTACCATGACAGCCTCCTTGCTCCTGCTTCCACTCCCTTCTGCTATTCCTCTCTCCCTTTTGTGAAAGCTGTTCGGCATACCCCACTATTCCAGCTGTAAGGAGCTTAAAACAAAGGATGAAAGTAATACTAGGATATTCCAGACAACACCATCGCTTGCCTATAGGCCTCTCTTCATGTGGGAAGAACAGTAGAAGGGTAGAAGAAGAGGCTGCAGAGCTGACATGATTGCATGTGTGTATCGGGGCCAGCATAAGGGCACTTTCCCACTCAGTGGAATGACATCAAAGGACTCTTTGCCAGTGAAAGCTTTTGTCAGTTGTAGCTATAGGTAGCAACATACCAATACAAAATACACCTGCAGTAAAAACTCGCATGCTGGTGGGCTTGTAAGGGTGAATTACTGGTACCAAGGAGGCCAAAGAAAGCTTCTGCCTTGGCTGAAATCCCAATACTTAAAAAACACCATATAACATCCAGCTCCTTCTTGTGGTAGGGAAACTATCAAAATCCTTAAGCTTTTTATTTCCAAAATTAAGAAGAGCTTATGAGAGTGGCAAAAAGCCAGTATTCTACAATTAAGAAAAAAAACTGAATAAACATGCATCTTGGTGCAATAGCATAGTAAAAATTCAGTCAGAAACAAAATAAAAAATAAATCAGTATACAGATTATAGAAAAGGGAGAGAGCAGCCATTTTAAATCACACTGCATAAAACATAGAAGATTAAAGACATAAGGGAAAACCACTGGGCTGGCAAGACAATGACAAGTTTAATAACCATATTTTAAATGCCCGTAATAATCAATTCCAAAGATACAAAAGGAAGTTTAGGTATATAAATACAGCTTGACAGCAAACCCAGCCAAAACAATGTAAAGGCTGATGAGGGATTTCACTTATAAAGAGGTAAAAGAAATGAATGGAATAAATATGTGATCTTATACAAACAGTGCAATTTTGTTTAATTCTGAAAGATTATAAATTTGAATGACAGTAATTCTGCCGGTGTAACAGAACTGAATAGCTGGAGGACTTACTTTTAAATCACATTACCATATGGTAAAGACATAGTACAATGCCAGTAAGCAGTGCAATGCTGTAAAATGGATTAAAAACTAGTGGGTATAGCTCAAGCAGCATTCTCCAGTAAGAGATCATGAACAAAATATAAATTTCATTATAAGGAAATGAAAATATTTCTATCATGTAGTTAACAAGGGTTACAAATAGATCTGCTGCTCCTCAACACTCTTTCCTCATAAATACAAAAATCACAGCAAGATGCTTGTGATATCAATATTAGCAGAAAGGAAATGAGAGTATTATGGTGATGGCTCACCTGTTAACCTGCTTCCATTAGAACAAGTCATTTTTAGTTAAGCACTGCTGAACAAAGCAAAAATACAGGTTATACCTTACAAATGATCTTCTGGATCATTTTCATCTGAAGCTGTAGCAAGAGAAGCAGCTCACTGTTAAAGTGTCCAGTGTGATGCTATGCCTGGGAAAAAAAACCAGTGTGATCTTCAGATACATCAACACTAAGTTAGTGACAAGTAGCGGAGATGGGGGAATCATTTACCTTTGTATGTAGCACTAATGGGGTGGGTATTTGAAATCCCATAAAGGTCTGGTGTCCACATTTTAAACACAATGCTGAAACCCACAGAGGATGCAAACAAATCAAATTTCCAAAACCTGAGAGCTAGAGAAAGCAGAAAGGAAAAGTTAAGAACACTGAATGCTTAATTCATCTAAAAAAAAATGAGTGAAAGACTTGATTACTTGAGTGCTAAAATTCCCTCAGAGAAAGAAAAAAAAAAAAAAAAAAAAAGCGCACTGAAAGCATTCTTTAACTTACTCAGGAAAAACATACCAAAAAATAACAGCCATTCCTGGACTTAATTACATATTCATCCAGCTAAAATTGGACAACATGTATAACAATCTTTAAAAAAGAACTTCAGCTATCACACGACAGAAACTCTTATTCATCAATACAAGTATATGAATAGGAATTCAGACTCTTACAGCAAAATCCATCTGTGAATAACTTGAAATAAATTTTCAAGAGCCTATACTCCTTTTTTGCATACTGTCTTTACCATAACTGAATGGTTTCACTGGTAGATTTTCTTATTCTGAGGATACCTCAGCTGAGCAAAGTAAAACATAAATCAAAAGCAAATACAAAGATCTTTACAGATTTTTTGAAAACTAATCACCAAACAACCAATGCACTCTACTGGCTGTGTTATGGAAGATACACAGCATATTTCTACTATGAATACATAATAAATTTAAATAAAATTTAAAAGTAACCAATTCATGTTGAGTAGCCAAAGGAAAGCAGCAAATACCTGAAATATGAAATCAGGAAATAACAGTCTCAATCCAAAGATAAATTTTCATTCACTCTCATTAAAAACATAACAATACTAAACTAAACAATTAAATTTCATAGTCCTTTTAAACCCATTTTAGAGTGAAATTGTTGGAACCTTGCCAACTAAAAAGGATTTATTGCTAGTTTTGAGGCTCAAGGTCCAGATTATAATATTTACAGTTAAATGTATACACGCAAATATTTCCCCTGGAGAACAGACTACTCCGCAAGTGTCTGCATATTTAGCATTATCTGCCTCCTGCATACTTTTATAGTTTATAAATAGCCCCTCTTACTGCCTCTTAACACATCTTCAAGTCAAACACTGCTCTTAATAACTTCACACTTTGTTTGGATTCTATTGGAGCTGCAGATCTACCTTGACACTACGGTTTCCTACAATTTTAGCACCATTCCCAAGTACTAAGCAGGGAAGCAGAGAAAGACAAAGGCTTTATATTTATTTCTCTGTGAATCTTTTAGTAAGTCATAGCTTACCATGTCAATCAAGCAATTAAAACATACATTTAGATATTTGGTACTAGCTATCTAAATGTAAATCTAGCGCTGTGGTCCGTAACCACAGAATGACTTAAAGGCTTACAGAAACAGTGGTGGCACATGACATGTGTGCAACTTCCAGACAGAAAGAATATACGTATTTATCTATTTAGTTAGTTAAAAATTACTAATAACAAGTTATATCAGCCCTCCAACATCTCCTTTACAGTTACTTTCTATTAATTCCTTAAGATCTTTTTAATATTCCTGTGTGTATACCTAACTTCCTAGCTCTGATCAAGCCACACTAGATAGAACATGACCAAGGGGAATGGGGTAGAGATCCCTGCTCTTGGAATGCTGTGGAGTGATTAACACTGACCCTCTTGCTCATTGAGAATGCACTATTAGGATATGCAAAGTAACTTACATGGGGATGGAGAAAGGCTGTGTTCCTATTAGCATTCATGGGAGCTATGCAGCTCCAGTCTTGTTCATCAAGTTTGGAATATACCCTTTTGTTATTGATGGGAAAATGTCACTAGTTACAAATGGTTACACACAGGGGTGTAGCAGGGTCAAAGCAAACTCCAATACTTTCTTTTCCCCCTCTGAGGCAGAGTGCTGCTTCAGCAGTTCTTTTTTGACCTGATGGTACACCTCTTTAGATAAAAGAAATGTTGAAATTCCCTACCCTGACCTTTTCTGCAGCCTCACCACCCAAAGATTAAAGAAAACCTCCAAAAGAGTATGTCATTAGTGGTGTATGATGGGACAATCATCAGACACTGCTGCAGGCATCACTGCGTATGAAGTCTGCCTCCAAACTCCTCTCCAGGTCCACCCACAGCTCTGATGGGTCTCATAAAAGTCTTTCAACAGCATGAATAGGGTCTGAGTCATCAGTTTCCCAGCCACAGACAACTACAGTTGCTTCACTTCTATTCCTGAAAGCTCCCTTAAAAAACCAAAACAAAACTGGTCGGTGCTGCAGATATCCTTTGCCAGATGTGGCATGACACCTCTTAACAGATGGAATTCTCATTCACTAAGTTGTAATTACTTTTTGCCAACTTGAGATCCCACAAAAAACTTAGGGTTTATGGGAAATTAATTCAGTCACCTACAACATTGCTCTTGCTGGAAATACAGTTGGTGAAAGATTCAATCTACTTGCATTTTGCCATCCCCAGAAATACACAGAAACATTCTGGGACCTCTAAAAATATGTTCACACATTTGTCATTAATCTGAGAATCCCGGCTTGTCTTTGCTACAGAGCAGCTTCTATGCAAGGCTGTATCTAAGACCTTCAAGTGCAGCTATGTTAACTAGTACAAGCCGTGCATCTGACCCATGACAAAAAATAGAAGACTTATTTCTGAGCAGTTTTTGATTGGGAAGATGCTATAAATTACTCTGAAAGAAAAGGAATTATCCCTAGTTAGACTCCTAAATGGTTTAGAGTCTTCTGACTTGTAAGGAACTTTGGTTTGAGGGAATTCTAACTACACTTGGCATCTACAGCCATTAACAAATACAGAATAAGAAAACCTAAAAATTAACTTACACTGTACCCAACTTCCTGCCAGAAGGAAACCCTGTTTACATGTTACCACTATTCCATCCTTCTCTGCAAAGGGCAGCAAGCAGGCCTGCCTCATCGGGCCAGCTCGTATTTTATGCTTACTGCCGAATTCTGCACCTGACAATATTTATATTCTTTTGTGCAAACTTTCTCTGTACTTTACAACACAGAACTTCTATGCTCTGGACAGAACGTTTATGTTGAAATGTACTGCTTTTGTTGTTGTTATTTGGCTAGGCAGCATGTAGATAACCTTTGGATTACTTGAATTTTACTAGATCCATTCCTCATCCATAACAGAGCACTATTTTACGGTAGATATGAAACATATATATATGTATTTACTTTTTATAATAAGCTGAGACACAAGAACACACTGCACCCTGACAGCTTATTTTACAATACCTGGAAACACGGCCTCAATTTTTTTCAGCTTCAGTGGTGTGAAGTGTGACTCTCTACAGAGCTACACGATCACTAGTTTTCACATTTATGCCTTCATACTCAAGTTATTTCACTTTCAGAATTAAAGTCATAAAAGACATCTGCCTTTGTTAACACCAAACACATTTCTAACCCCTTTGGTTGTTCAGAAAAGTCTGAAAACATCATATAACAGGGCTCAAAAACAAAAAGCAAAAAACCCACCCCTTATTTAAAATTATTTGTAATTTGCTGAGGGACCAGACTCACAACTACATTTCCCTTCAGCAACAATACAACCATGTGTCACAACATATTCAGCCTAACCTTAGAGCTGTCACCTTTTGTAAGAAATACTGTACTTGCTCCTGCTGTAATCAAAAATTTCCTTCTAAGGCTGTGTCAGAAGAAACCCACACTAGGTTAAATTTACCAGGCCAGTAAGTCTTCCTATTTACCTCAGCAACTGCAACAGCTGCTGACAGTTCTTTAATAGTGAAAATGACTCTGTTAGGGAAGCTGAAGTATCTACAAGGCTTAGTTTATTGTTTCTCTCTTGTGAAAAGAACATCCCAGCAAGGGCTTAACACCTGCATCTCTGCAGTACTGGTCCTGAGGAGGAGGGAAACGCGTGAAGGGATAAAAAGAAACCACCTGGCAACTTCTGAGGGAGCAGCAGCACCAGAACCAGGCAGGACTAAAAGGCCACAGACTTTGGAGAGGCGCTGCGAACCGCCACAGGCAAAAGGGGCTCTTACAAGGACAATGATACTGGCCCAAAGAGGCGACAGCCTTGGCACCGAGCGGCCTCCCGCTCCTCCGGTAAGGCGATCGGTACGGACAGTGCACCCACAAGGACCCTCGCAGGCGGGACTCTGCATGCCCATCTGCTCTCGGCACGCCGCCTCTCCCCTCCGAGCCTCCGCGCCCTCCCCCCCCGTGCGGCCGCACGCCGGCGGGGACAGCCCCCTGCCCCGCCACGCCGCAGGAAAGAGGGAGGCCGGCCGCCTCAGCCTGCCGCCGGGCGGGCAGCGCCTTCCCGCGGCCCCACGCAGCTCCCGCAGCCGGGAGCCCAGGGCAGCCGGCTCCCCGTGTCGGGGAAGCCCCGCAGCCCCCGAGGGGGTCCCGGCGAAGCCGCTCGGGGCGGCGCCGCTGCCGTCCCCTCAGGGGGAAGCAGGCCCCTTCCCGCCCGCCTCCCCTCATGGCGGCGCGCGCGGCCGGCGCTGGGGGCGGGGCCGCCCTGCGGACGTGGCGCGGCGGCCGCCATGAGGCGCGGCGGCAGGTAGGGCGGCCGCTGGGGAGGAGCGAGGCGGCGGGGCCGGGCCGGGCCGGGCCGGGCTGGGCTGGGCGCCCCCTCGGCGGCGGGGCCGGCTGGTCGCTGCGCCGGGAGGGGTCTGGGCGGGCGGTGTGGGGCTCCCCCGCGGAGGACGCGACGCTTGCGGTTTGTTCGTAGAGCCGCCCGCGGAGGATGGCCGGTAGAGGCGCCGGCTGCGGCCTGCAGCCGCCGGCCGTAGCGCAGCCGCCCGCCGGCGGGCACCTGCACCCCTTCGCCAGCGCGGCGGGCGCGGAGGGCGAGGGGCCCGAGGAGGAGGGCGAGGTGACGGAGCTGCGGCCGCGGGGCAGGGAGAAGGTCCGCCGGAGCGCCTCGAGGGACAGGCTGGATGACATCGTCCTGCTGACGAAGGACATCCAGGAGGGGGACACACTGAACGCCATCGCGCTGCAGTATTGCTGCTCGGTAAGTGCCAGGCGCGGGCTGCCCTGCCGCCGGGGCCGGCCGTGCTTAGCGCCCGTGCGGGCAGCGTCGGGAGCGCCGTGCTCTTCAGAAGTAAAAACAAAATAAGTAATGACGGCAGAGCGTTAGTGTCGCAGCGCAGAGCCTGCCGGGTTCCAGTTCCGTAGTGTGTTGGGTTTGGTTTTTTTTCCCTTAAAGCCAACCTAAGCGTAAGGAGCAAATGCATGGCTCTGCTTGTGGCGCTGCCTGGGGCGGACACGTTACAGCCGAGGTTAGGCTCTGCACAGCCACGCCTGGGCACTGTCCCTGCTGCCGCCTGTCCCTGTCGGGCTGAGCGATACGGAGGGCACTGCTGAACCACCGCTAGGGTTTGCGTGGAGCCCAAATTCCATTAAGGGAGGGGACAGAAAAACTCAGTGTAGTTTTGTTTTGAAATTCTGCTGAATTGCGCAAGTGTTTATCGGCATGAGCACGTTGTATGCACCCCGTCTGCCTAAGCCCCAAGCATTCCCTTCTGGTGCTCAGAACTCGCTGCTTCTCCTCGCTAAAAGTTCTTAAATTAGCCTAGCAAATGTCCTTCCTGCCTGGTACTTTTGCTGGCCACTACTGATTAAGGCAGAGGCTTCTGTCTTGGTTAATGTTAGCCTTTGCATGTATCCAGTTTTAAGAGGAAATCAGCTGTGCATGTTGGTGGACTGTCTGGGCTAATTCAAGAGGTCAGATTCAAGATCCATATTATGGAAGTTTTGCTGTCATCACATTCTTCAGGCAGAAACAGAATTGGGGACCTCCTGTCATGAGCTTAGGTACCACAATCTTGACATAACTACTTCATAGTTATGACAGACTTTAGCCTCCTTAACCAATTCTTGGCTTCAGAAGCCACCACAATTAGGTATTTTGAGCAGGTTTCCTAGGTCAGGCCTCAGATAAGAAATAAAAGATAACTGAGTTGTGCTCTGTCCTGGAAATTCAGCAAGAATATGGAAGAGCAGGCCAGGGCTACAGGCAGAAAATATAACTTGTGTTGTGCTGGAATCACTAATCACAGAATCTTAGACCTTAAAGATCATCTAGTTCCAACCTGCTGTGGGCAAGGACACCTTCCAGTAGACCAGGCTGCTCAAAGCCCCGTCCAGCTTGAATGCTTCCAGGGGTAGGTAAATGCTGCATTTGGCCATCTTCTACGCTCATCTGATTATTCAGCATGGTACACGTAACAAATACACTGTCACAGGAATTGGAACACCTTTTAACATTACAAGGTTAGTGCAGGCAGTAGGCACCGATGGCCCCACCTTACTGTTTCTGGCTATATCTGTGTTATAAGTGGAGTAGTTAGAGCAAAGCAACAAGGGTCTCTTGACTACCATGTTTTCTGTCTGTAACTTCTCCTGAGGTAGATGTCCTCAGGAGGACAGGAAGAATGTGAACTCGGGTACTGTCTGTGTGTGTCTTACAACGGGCACAATTCCTGAGTGCTTACCAGGTTGTAAAAAAGTACTGATTTTAAAGTACTTCATTATGGTGAGGTTTGTGGCTGTGCCTTCCATGTTGAGGGACGTACTGTCTCAGAACGAAGTTGCTAATTCTCCAAGGACACCTAAATCTTTGCAGAGTATTTCACGTTAGACTTCAAATCCAAACTTCCTGAGAGCAAAATGAGATTAATTTTAAGGAGGAATAGGGAAAGGGAAGAGCTGACTTGATGAGGAAAGGTGGTTTCCGCTTCAACCCCCAGAAGCAGAAAGAGCATCCAAACCTTGGCTGTGGCTAGACAAATGGGAAGCTCGTAATTTTTAATATTCCTTATTCACAAGTTGCCAGTTTAGTTGGGAACTCACAGTAATTTACTTAATTTGAAAACACTGAGGTAAAGTCCCATTCATTTCACACAGTCGCCACTGATAGATGAATATACGTTAGACGAATATATATGTTTGAATTGACTAAGTGACTTTCCATCTTCTTACCTGAAGTGAGGAGGTGTGTAACCATGTAATTACCTCTTTGCTTTAACATTGTTCAGATTTGATCTCTGACCTCACTTTATATTGTTTGAACGGGTATTGGTTAAAAAAAAAAAAAAGGGCAAAACAAAGGCCCTGCCTTTGTTTCATTAGGGAAGAATTGTATTTCTCAAGGATGTAGTACTCTCTTTATAAAGAGTTTTGGTTCAGTGGGGCTTCGATATTTAAACTGTTGGTTTTATTTTCAGGTTGCAGATATCAAGAGAGTTAACAATCTTATCAATGATCAAGATTTTTTTGCCTTGAGGTCTATCAAAATCCCAGTGAAAAAGTTCAGTGTATTGACCGAAACACATGTCTCTCCAAAAGGAAGACCAGTCCTCCGGCCTGCTCACTGTTCCCCAGACCTGCAGGAAACATCACCACCTGATAAATTCTCTACTAATGAGACTGCTGGCAACTTTTTAAAAGAAGTGGATCGAGATATAGAAGAGATAGTGAAGTGTAATGACACAAAGAGAGAGAATCTGAATGAAGTCGTCTCTGCCTTAGCAGCCCAGCAGATTGGGTTTGAGACTGATGGTAAAACTAAAAAAAGCAAGGATCCTTACTATGGAGCAGATTGGGGTATAGGATGGTGGACAGCTGTAGTGATTATGTTGATAATTGGCATAGTAACTCCAGTTTTTTACCTCCTGTATTATGAAGTTCTAGTGAAAGCAGATGTCAGTCACCATTCTACAATGGAATCTTCCCATTTGTTTGTCACAGCAGCATCACATCAGAAACAAATAGAAAATGGGATAAATCCACTAAATGTTATAAATGTTGATAATCGAGGAGACCTTCAGCCTTAACAACAGAAAACCCCAGGCAACTCTTACTGATAGACACGTAAGATAGCATTAGATAAAGGGGAAACCACAGAATGCAAAATGCATCTGGAATGCAGAGAAAATGCATCCTCATGTGTGACCTACCTTTATGGGCAGTGTTCCAGTGCAAGGGTATTTCTGTGAATCGTGTAATCTCTGAATATGCCTGAGACAGGCAATTTTTATGCAAGATTGGAATATAAATTAAGGTATAAAATTGTCTCTGAAGCTTTGCACTTTTTTCTATTTTGATAGGCGTATGTTTTTTAATTAACGATGAGGTGAAAAAATGTAGTTTAAATTAACACGAGGCATCTCACTGTACGTTTTACAGCCCTAAAATGGGCATTTGGGGATATCTAACTTTTAAACATCTTGAAGTATTTATAGAGTGCATAGTACACTTGACATTTTAATATCAGGTTTACAGTTGTCAGTTAAAACTGCATTCTCCTAATCTTCTAGAGTAAGATTTTTTTTTAAAAAAAACCGACTATCATTCCATAATTAATTGCCACTATGAAGTTCTTTTTTTTATTTTTTTTTCCAAAGTGACTTTTATAGAGGCAGTAGCAAATACTTAAGCTGGAATCTTCAAATCTTGTGCCTGTGGTCAAAACGCATTCTTTAGTGCTTTTCACTATAAGCACCAGGCTTATAGGACTTGTTTTCTGTGTCTGTGACACTGTGCCTCGACACAGTCCAGTTGAGAGTGAATTGCTGAAACTTCACATCCTTGTGGTATCCTGCTGAAAACTGACTGGACTGGACTGGACTTCTCAGCTGTGTATGGTACAAAAGTGCAGAGGTGTGGCACCTTGCTATGACCGCTTCAGTAGTTCTCATGCTAATGGATTTTTCCCCCTCAAGTTAATGTCGGTGCAGGACTGACTTTTCTTCAAGGAGTACGCTAATGATCGAGTGCCCATGAACCTCAAACACTGACGACTTCCTGAAATCTCCAAGAAACCATCAAATGAGATTTTTTGGCTCCTAGCAAGAAACTTTACATTGCAGCAGAATAGACCAGTTGCAGCTTCAGACATGTTCTTTAAATTGTAGTGTATTCATCAACCACTCCGTGCTTGAATGTTTCATTTGGGGTTTCATGAACAACCTTGTTTTTCCCCCTCTTTTATTTTCTACCTGAAAATGCTACAAGACAAACAAAAAAAAACCACCACCCTGAACTCTTCCTACAGAAAGAAGAAGGTACTTGTGTACTCAGAATATTTTTAAATAAAAACTTGAGATGCTGCCTCTTAATTTTTTGTTATATTTGCCTTGTGGAGTAAGATTTCCATTGCCCTGTTCAAAATACCATTTTTCACCAAAGCCCAAGATAGCTGAATTGAATAGGACTTGGAAAGAGAGAAATGGAAAAATAATCACTATCCTTTAAACTACTGTTATAAGCTTTCCTTTGAGTGTCTTTGGTAAGTATATACAGTATAAAAAAAAAAAAAAGGGGGAAAAGTTAATGTTTCCTAAGTATTGGAGGTATTCCAAAGTGCTTTATCAACTTAAATTTTGAAAGTAAAGACTCAACGCCCCATCTGTTTCTGGAGGCTTCTATTGCCGCAGGAGGTGGGACAAATACTCTCCACTGGCATGCCCAGTGTATGAGCATGCCCTGTTAACTTTTAATGTATTATACTGAAATAGAAGCAGGCCAGAGCTTAAAGGGAAAGGCTGTACACTTGGATATGTGAACTGTGACCTGCTGCTCTTGAACCCTTTGATCAAAGTGGTATCTCTGGAGATAGTGGAAACTACTCATAGTTTCCACATGAGAAGAGAGATTGCAAACAGGCGTAAATTTCATGTTTCACCTAACGCTTGTTTTCAGAGATCTTTTAATTGGTGCTTTCCATGAAAGGAATGTGCCAGTAACACAAGCATGAATACTGAAGTACCAGTTCTGGGTCATGCTGTATGAAAAATTGCATTGCAGAATAACTGATGGTGGCTGAAGTGAGCCACAGCCTCAATGGCTGGCAGTGTAGAAGGTGACTTGCTCTGGTCTGGACAACAGCTTTGGCACATCAAGACAGATGTTTTCTGTGCAGGACTGAAACTTGGTACGTGTGTCTTTTTTCCTGCAAGCTTATTTGCTGGTTTGCTTCTTTCCCCTTCGTTCTGTTTCTGAAACCTCAACATTTCTAATACTTTTATTCTCCCATTTCTTAAGAAACTGTGGAAGAACATGGAATTAACTATTGTGATGCAACATAGGCCTAATGTACTGCACATACCTGGGCTGATGGGCATCAAATTGACATCAGTATGGAAGGGAGCGTCAGCTGTGGTGTGACTCCCTCAGGAAGGCCTCTATCCTGTTGATGGGCAAGTGGAGAGATGATGGGTTGTTAGCCATTGCTCTGTGCCCTGCAGTGGTACTGCAGAATAGTTCTCTGGCATCGCTCACACTTTGGGCTTCTGCAGTGCTGGAAGGCCTGTGGCTTCTTGTCACCGCGTCGAGTGTGATGGGCCTTTATGTATACTAGGATAGGCAGTCATTAAAAAAACACAAAGGGATAGCTGTTGCATTGGACTGTATGATACTCTAACCAAGAGCCTAGTGTGTTTTTACTATTTTATTATGCAGCATATTTCACATAGCGTATTTTTAATTTAAGAGAATTAACTTTATGAGAAGATAAGAGTAGGTCTCTTTCCAGGATTGTAGGGCTCCTAGTACTGGTTATCTACAAGCATCAGCTGGCTTGTTTTTTTGCAGGATGCAGGGATCTGCAGTGCTTTTTCCAAAGTACAACACAACTGGCAATACATCACCACGTGTCAGCCCTGAATAAAGAGGTTGGCTGCTTTGTATGTAACTTCAGTCTGATTGAAGTTAAAATCTGTAAAGTTAAGTCTTTAGAAACTGACTTGCTTAAAAATAAAAAGCACAACTGAGTGGCAAATCATGTTTTAGATTAATTACAACACATTGTTGATCAGGAAATTGGTTTTAAATTTAAGTGCATATTGCACTGTTGGATCATGTAAAATGTAAATTATTTAAATGTGCTTTATTCTGGACTATGTTGTTACAAATAGTCTTTGTATAACTATTTTATAAAGGCTGAAGATATAACTTTGTAAAATAATCCTGAATGAAGAGCAAGTCTAATTTTAAATACTTCTCTGCTTTTAGAAGAACGTAAGTAATATACGTAAAATAAAATTTTATTTTAGACTGCAGTGAAAGTGGTGCATACAATATATTCTTAGTTCTATATACCTTGCATGGTGTATTACAGGAGGCCACTACTTGTGTGCGTTTAGGCTACTTTTGATGTATGATCTGAAGTAAAAATCCCTGGCCAACAAGTGAGTTTGTTGGCAGTACCTGCATACAGCATTTGCATCTGGCTGGAGCCTTAACGGTTTACCCTGTGCACACCTTGTAGGACGTAGATTTTTCTGCTTAAAGTTCTGAGAACTTGCTGGTTCTGTAAAATATGGATTAAGAAATAGCCATGAAAAGCTAAGGCAAGGATCAGCGAAGTTCGTAGATCACCCTAAGGGTGATCTCCCCACACACTGAAAGCAGTGCCTTCTATGAAGCAGCGGTGTTATGCTGTGCTGTTAAGATAGGATTTGAATATATGCCTGTCCAAACCCAGAGTTTGCTGAGACCCAAACAGTGGTCTGTTCCATCAGCATTATGGTCTTGCAGTGAATTCTAAGCGATCGTTAAATCAGCTTATAAAGACAGCTGCAAGCATTACGCCTCTGGAACAGCACAACCTCATTCCATTTCAGAAGTGCCTTGGCACAAAGCTGGATCATTGCAGAACCTGGTGCGTTCATAACCGCTGGCCTTATTTGCCATAGTTAAAGTAGTGCTAGAGGGTCCATCCTAAGACTTTGTGGTTCCCGCTGGAGGATAGAGGTGACCATAGTTCACCTTTTAAAAAGTCACATAAAGACCCAATTTCTGCCAGAGCAATTCTCAGCAGTACAGCAGGGAAGTAATTGTCTCTCCAATTAGCAGTATGATGAATGAAGTAAGTCATCATCCTCAAGAGTCAGCATCGGCTACAAAATAAGGTATTGTACCTGTTCAAGCAAGCAACAGCTTGTGACCAAATTCTAAGTCATGCAGTAATGCTTTTCCAGTGTTAATTTTCTAGTTCTGCCTTTGGCAAAAGCCATCAGTTTGCGTTCCTTGTGTGAGGCTAGGAGTCCCACTGTTCACCCTGCACAGGGGGGAACAGCTAGCAGAAGATAACACTTGAGGCATGCAAATTTAATTTTCAACATGGTTACCTTGTTGATACCTGTCTCGTATATGCCATGCAAGAAGCAGGCACACCTGTTAAGAAACAGCTGCTGCCATGTGTGATGTTAAAAGACAATGAACAGAGAACACATTTCCTGTGCAGTACAGCAGAACGTTTATTAAACATTTGTATGAACACTTCAAAATAAAACTGGTATACTGCTGAGGTGTGACCTGCATAGCATTTTAGTTTAATTTTCTTTACATCTGATACATATTTTATCAGAACACTTGAAAGCTACAGCTCAAGGAACAAGTTCTTACTGCATATGAAGTTCATAGAACAATGCAATACTGTTTTCCAGTCACTGGTGAGGTAAAGTACTGCTTGACAAACTGCCAAAATTGCAAGGGAAACTTCTGTAGTTTCCTTTGCTGATGAAAGAATTGGATTTGGTTTAAAACTGTTCTTTCATTAGACCAAATAACAGCAATAGTTATCAGGAACAGAATGTTTTAAGAAGTTAAACAAAAACAAACAAAACCAACAACCCTGATCAATAGTAATAATAGTAACACAGACCAATAATACTTTGTACCATCAAAGGACAACAGGACACAGAAATTGCTCTGTCACTGGGTTCTTTAAGTATCTGATCTTGGGAACAGGTTTTCTACACCTCAGTTGTTGGTTCTTAAATAAAACTGATGTTTCCAAACATTCTGGTTTTGCTATTCTTGGCATTCTTGTCTTGTTCTCCTAGTTAAAACTTCATGCATTAAAATACTTCACCACATTCTTTTCCTACATTTTTTATTTGGTTGGGTTTGGTTGTGTTTTTGTTTTGTTTTTAATATTGATGTGCTGTCTGTTAAGTTTCTGTCTTGTTTGTTCTGTAGGAAAGTAAATAAATGCATTAACAATTACACAGATAGGTAACATCTGCCATCTCACATGAACAGCGCTGTGAGGTAAGAAAGTATCACCTTAAGAGGTGGAGAAACTGAGGCAGATGAATTTTCATCACTCATCAGTGTGCCACTGCTGAAAACCAGGATTCCATAATTTCTCAGTCTTAAATTCTGCCATATTTCTAAATGAAATTACCCTTAATTATCACTTATGCGGATTCATAAAGGTAATGTAACCCATTGTTTAATATTACAGTCCCTTTTTACCAAAATACTAATGAGTTCTTTTAACTAGAATAATAGCTCTTCAAAATACTCTCATTATGTTGTCTGCCCATATTACTAAGGTACTTTCAAGTCACTTTATATTAAAGTGCTTAGTTTATTTTCAATTATTTTCAGTCACCTGAATTCAGAAGTTACCTGAACTCCAGAGAAGTCAGCTCCAAATCAGCAGCTTATGTCCATAAAGGCCATGGCTTTTTTTTTTTTTTTCCCCCCGCAGTCATCAAGAATTTCACTGTTATTCTCAAGATTTGACTGTTGAAGCATAGAACTGACTAGTGCAAATGCTTAGGCACAATTTTGATTAAAATGCATACATTCTTTTTCTGTGCAGAGGCAATATAGTGGCATATAGCTTACTCCATCAGTAAGCCATTCTGGAAAACCTTAAAAAGGTGCATGTCTGCAAAACATTTGGCAAAAGAACAAAAACAAAGGATCCCATATCCTGTTTTACAGCATAGTACAATTAAAAATAATTGTCCAACGTGTTTTTGGACAGTATGCTTAAAATCAACAGAGCTAAAGCATTAGTTCTGTTAATACTCAGCCTACCTCTGGAATTCTACTTCAAGTAGTGTAAGGCTTCGGCAGTGTACCACCTAGCAACAATAGCTAGTATGTTGCTTCATCCATATTGTCATCACCGCCAGCATCAAAGTCATCTCCATCTTCAAAATATGAAGAAATGTAGTCATTTTCCTAAACCAAAGGAAAAAAACATCTATCACTGTATCTGTGGAGATGATTTATGAAAGAAACATGCTTCAAACTGCAGTTGAGCATCCATGTTTTGAAACAGTAATAGGAGTTTTTTCTTTCCTTCTTTCTTGGGAAAGAAAAAGGGAAATACTGTAATGAAGTTCTGATATCTATGAAAGAACAGGCATCGCTGTTTTAGTGATGAAAATGAATAACTGTACGTATTGATTGTGGCAGGACACATTCCTGCTTGCAAAATCCTTATTTCAGAGCCTTTGGGGAGTACAAAGACTAAAACACCCACTTGAACTAACTACAACACAATGTAGTGAACGAAGAAATTTCATGTAGTAACGCCTCTTGCTAAAATTCTCCTTCAGTGACAAGAGAAGCTACGGACATTTCTTTGGCTGACAGCCAACATACTACTCAATGAGTGAGATCCAACTTTGTGTTAAGTAGGAAAACTGACATTTTACCTCTTCATGCTCCTCTTCGTCATATTCCTCTGGTTCTTCTGCTTCTTCGTCATCTTCACCTTCTTTGTCTTCTGTTTTGTCTTTCTCATCTTCAGATTTTTCTTCTTCATCACCCTTCTTTTCCAACTCCTGTCACAAGGCAATCTCCTTTACAAGGTAATCTCATGTTAAGAGTGACAGCATAACCTCCACACTACCGAAACGTTACGCTGCAGTTAACAGCAAGACGGCTAGCTGTGCATGTCTTTTGTCAATATTTAAAACAACATGATGTGACATGTGAGAACTTCATAATGACTGACTTCATCAAGCATTAGCCATTGGACCTGAAGTCTAAAAAAATATGTCTTGTGTAATAAATTCATATGATGATTTCCCTTTACCATTCCGTTTACCACTGTTAGAATAACTGGCAGTAGAAGGCCATGTCATACTTGATAAAGCGGTACCGTACTATACATAATAAGGTATCTGCACCAAAAAACTGGTGGATCATCAAGAGAAAAAATGGAAGGCTGTTTCATCTTTAAGCCTCCATTCCCACATGGTGGGTAGTTGCCTCCAAAATTGAGGTGACTTTCCTTCCAGGTTTCTCTTTCTGTATCTTTCCTCTCAATTTACTACAGTGTTTAACTTCCAACATTGGTGAAACAGCAATACATTTAAAAGCTCTGGCGCCCATTTGTCCTTCAATAAGCTCTAATATTACCTCTGCTGATCACAATTAAGCTACATCACTACCCGCTGAAGAACAACTGGTCTGAATCAAAAAGTTGTGCTCAGAATCAAAGAGAGGCAAAGACAACAGCTTCTCCACAGCCAGGCTCTGTCCTTACCCTCTCCCTTGTGCTACCACATTGCAGAACAGCTGTCTGTCAGAGTAACAAGACAAGGCCAGAAAAAGGCTGGTTATTCCATTTGTACCAAAACACATACTAAAGATTTCATTTTCCTTCAGCAAATTCTACTGTAGAATTTAGAAAGAGTATGCGCATCTTACCTCAATTTTTTTCAACACATCGAGGTTACTTTTAGGTTCAGAACTTTTTGCCTTTTTTGGTTTTGCACCTGCTGGAATAAAATACATCACTATTATTTCTTGAATATGGAAGAACACAAATTCTTTTGTTTTACTGGCTCTTAAGAGCTTACATCTTGAGTATGCCATGGAAATCCCACACTATCTGTATGAAAATTACTTTAAACTTTGAGCCACCTCATTCATGGAAGTGTAAATGCCCGATTCAGGTAAGTGATTCCTACAGGGCCAGTCTGAAATTCACTTTGAACAGATCATTGACCAAAGGTTTGGCCGAAGTATGATGTTCAGCTTCACAAAATACGTTTTACCTGCATACTCACAATATGTGAGTACTAGAACAAAATCTGAATTGTTATTTTTCATCATCTTGAAAAGATAAAAACTCATTAATGTCGCTAATTTATGCAACTCATTAATGACAGCCGGGTGTTTCAGATAGAGACAGCTGTTTGTTAGCTCCAACAGAGTAGGCATGGTTATTGCACCTAGATGCCTTTTAGATCACAGCTGGCTCTCATCTAATGAGCTCACAGTGTGTATTTCCACCTAGTCCCTTGACTCATTAACATAATCTTCATCAAGTTACTCCCTACAATCCAACCTCATTATGCTACTTGACTGTACACTGGAGTGAAGGTCAAAACCAGCATTCCATGTACCCAGGTGAGAGCTACCTGAATTGCAGCAACCTAATTTGGTTGCCCCAATTCCAGGAGTGCAGTTTGAGGAGAAACAGGGAGCTCCAGAGCGAGAGTTGCTACAGCATTTAAAGAGCTCTGCTGGATGTCCCGTTTCCACCATGTAACCATGTCTCGGCTCTCCTGCTGTATTCAGCATGACCAGATAAAATTTACAACATAGAGCTGTACCTAACACACATTAGCTCTTCTCCGCAGAGTAAAACTGCCTCTGTAAAGTACTGGTGTAGCTATACAGCTTCTGATGAACAAGGTAGCTTCGGACAAGCTACCTTACGTAACTTGCACCTTTTTTTACACTAGGCTGTACCAAGTGGTGTCGGAAAGAACAACAGTGTGCATTGATGGAGGGGATATCCTTTGTGGAGCAGATAGCAACCCAATGTGGTTATGTATTTTATCTGGCCTGATACTCAAGGAAGCAGAACAACACTAAGAGCTGCTAAGAAAACAACTGTATTTTGTCAAAAGCATTTGTGATAAATAACATTCAGTTCATGTCAGCATTACGTCTAGGAAGGGATTATGTGACAAAAGAACTGCAGAGAGCTGAGGGGAGTCAAGCTGCTCTGTATTAACATACAAACAGCTTCAAAGCAAAACATCCAGAATGAAGTAAGCTTTTAAGGAAAACAAGTGGAAAATGCGATTCAAAATTGTAATCTTTGCACAACCCCCTGAAGGCTTTTAGAGGTAAAGTGTATAGAACAAACAGCCTTAAAATCAAAACAGCATGCAAGATCTTTCCCCAAATGGTGGGCGTCTCTGGAGCTTACCAAAAAATTAGACACTAACCCATCGTTAGTAGAACTTCAAGCAACACAGCTTCTTACATCCATGTAGCTCAGAGGTGCCATGGAATACAATCTGATCTCTCCAAATACCTGTTCTTGCAGTACTTGGGCTTAAAGGCATGCATCTGACTGCCACACACATATGCATATAGCTGCCCTACAAGAGCTGAACCCAGTTCAAGCTTTTTCTTTCTTCCCATTTTTTTTTTTTTTTTTTGGCAGGCACTGCAGGTATCTCTACTACTGTGGTCCACAGCCCCAGGGCAAGTGTGGGAGAGATATGGAATTCTACTCAGTCTTGTCACTGAGAAGGCAGGTGGTCAGGTCTTAGGTTGAAACATTGAGGGAAACCAGAGAGGGGGAGGGAGAGGTGTGTAAAAATGAAGCCATCCATGCACATGTAACTGCAGTGATCCCAAAACCACTCCTGCAATCTACACAGGTTGAAGGGTAGGTAGGAAGCCTGTCTGAATTTCAGCGCAGCTTCTTTTGACTCCCTCACCTTTGTTCCGCTCAGTTATAAAGTGCCACCTGAGATGGTTCTCCTCAGCATACCACAAAGATATGTATCAGGAGAGCTAAAGTGTCACTGATGAGCCATATACAAACCTGAGTCAGATGACTTTTGTATGGCCTCTGTATCATCAGGATTCCCCAAAGAAACTAAAGCCACGTGATTTTTGCTTTTAGAGGAACCTCTTTTTTAAAATCCAATCAAATTCTGATGGTCAGCTGATCTTTGCCATTACAATCATGTAAGAAAATGTACTTTTAAGAGCAAATAGAGAAACGAGCACAAAAGAAAGAAGGGAAATTCCTCACAGTGATCAGTGATTCTCTATTTACAATAATCACATTAATGTAACAATGAATAATAAATCAGCATTTATGATTTCATTGGATCTTGGGGAGCTAATTATTGCAATTAGGCTTGTAAAAGCCAATGCAGTCTCTTCTTTCAAATAGAAGAGGAAAAAAAAAAAAAGTAGATATGTACTGGTTTCATCTTCAGAGATTTTGCAAATGAGTACTTAATTTACAATTGAATTTTGCAGTCTACCTTTAGTACTATGTCTCTCAATGACGCCCTTAAAAGTAACAAAGCTTCCAGCTGAGCCAGTCTCCATGACTACTGCACATTCCCTTTTCTTTTTCTATTTTATCCTTGAACTGAGAAATGACACATGAAGGACTTGGACAAAGAGAACAAGAAAGTAAACAATTATATATAACAGACAGATACAGGAGGCCAAGTGTTATTTCACATCAACAGAGCAACAGACTTCAACAGAGAACTTAAAACAGTCATGCAGACTAGAAAACACTTTTGAGAAACAAATACACATATGATGCTGTGTAATGAAAGTTTTTTCCTGTAAGAACAACCAATACCAGCTCCAACTGCTGTTGAAGGATTTGGTTCACAATTCTGCAGAAGAAAGCTGAAAATAAACAAAAAAAGTAAAACGAGGGAAAATAGAAAATAACCTACATTAAATCACATATAAAAGGCTTAAAAAATGCCAAAGTCAACCAAATCATAAACAAGATAACTGAGAAATCCAAAAGATAAAGGAAATCTGAACAGCCAGCTACTAACTGATAGAAGATGGGTGAGTGTTAACTAAAGATAACTTTCAAAACAAAAAGTTCTGTCTTTTTATAATCTTTCACTATTACATATCTCATATTAATATGGTACATCAATATGAAAAGCAAGAAAGGAAGATAAATCTATTCCAGGAAGTTAAAGCATCATACAGAAGCAAAGTAAAAACCACAAGACAGGCAGACTAGTAAATTATTTAGAGAAAATCTCCCCAAAACCCTGATTATTTGGATTAAATAATATTTCTAACATATTTTTTTCCCTAGCCAGCTCCAGTATGTCTTCTATCACTCGACTAGTGTGTAATAAGTGGTTCTTAAAAACAGATAATATACCTTTTTTGGTCTTCTTCTTTGGCTTCAGCTCTCTTGGGAGTCTTCTCCAATCTGTACAGAAAATAGCTTTAATATATATGAGTGATGATTTACAGCAGTAATCCTCCTGTTATCCACCAAGGAAAGGTAGGGGCCCCTGTTGAGCTTGATCCTATTTATATGCATGTAAAGTTTTTGCACACAACAGTTTTATGGAATTCTAGCTGTACTTTAAACTGAGAAACCAGAGTGGGGACTGGCATTCCACCCACTTCCTGACAACTTGCATCTGCCCTAAAGTGATAAAGTTCAGCCTTACCAGGGGCCTACATAAAATTACATTCTGTAATTTAAGTTTGCAGTAGTGAGATACACAGATACGGTTGTGGAAGTGTAATGTTATAAAACCCATCTACCTGTGACTAAGACATCAGGTTGAGTTATTTTTGGTAATTCGCTGTTTGATCCCTGTTCAAAACTGTTATTTGCATGGCGAGCAAGGAAGAAGGAAAGCTAGAGTGAGAGCTAAAGCTTGAATTTTTGCTGCAGATCAGTTGTTTCAACCGAGTAAATAAATAAAATCAGAATTCTTTTTGGACAAAACAACACTTTGCCTTGATCTGAAAACATGCAAAGGGCATGACCCTCAACTAGGAATACACAACTTTGTAATGATTTGCATACTTTTTTATTGCTTGAAAAATAATGAATCAAATGTGGAAGAGCAGAATATTTCCCAGGTTAACAAAGAATTACCCTTTGCTAATGTCAGATATTACCTGGGGTCCATGCTGCATGCTCCTTTTCACTGTTCTGGTACTTTTTACTGTACCTCTCAATTACTGTAGAGAAGGATACAAAGAGTTATTGAATTCAATTAATTAAAAAGGCAACCCAGACAGTGTCCTTGGAATTTTCTTATAACTAAACATACAGTGCATTTTTTTAATCCTGCATTGAACACTTTCTTGGGCTGTTGTCAAACACTTAAGACAGTTTAATGGCACCGCTTTGAGTAGTTCTTATGATAATTCCCAGGACTAATAGTTTGCTAAATACTTGCAAGACCTGGATTTTATATCCCCTGCCCAAAACACAAACCCCCTGATTATTGCCTTGCATTTTCAGGGTACATCCTTTGAATCAAAACACTTGCCCTCCATACACACCCCAAAAAAATCCCAAAAAACAAACCAACAAAAAGACCCTCAAAAAATATTACTTTTTATTATTTCTTTTTATTATAATAATTATTCTAATTATTATAATATCTCTGGAAAGCATGAAAACATAAAATGCAGATATAGTCAGGGAAACTAGGTCGAAACATCAAATGAACGCTAACGCTTCTGCTCCCTAAGAGTTTCACAATCAAACCTTTGCTACAAAACCATCCAGTGACATTTATCACCACTGCACTGACCATACAGAGTACCCAGAACCCCCAGGCCCCAGAAGGCCATGTCTCAGACTGATCAACTCCCACTCTTTTAAGTACTTCTGCAATGGCAAACCTTTGCAGTGTAACAGAGATGTGACCTAAACAGCAGCAACACATTTTAGTCCATTTAACCTCTTTCCAGGCACAGGAACTAAACTGAGAAATGCACAATAAATAATACAGTAGTTATAGAGTGTAAGTACATTCATTTATACTGCAAAGAACTTTCTTGTACAATCTCTATTGACAAAAGCAATGTCAAAACTGAAGTATTTTTAAATCAGTCTCATTTTTTCTTATGAAATTACCATGTCCAACTGCAAAATCCACTTCATGCAAAATTACTGGTTCTGACCGCAGTAATAACTCACTACCCAAACAGGGATAATTTTTGTGGGTATTGCACAAAAAATGGTAATGAAGGCAGATTGTGACCTTTAGTCAAAGACTTCTAACATACTGTGTTGGATTGACCTTGATTGGATGCCAGGTGCCCACCAAGCTGCTCTATCACTCTCCTCCTCAGCTGAATGGGGTGCGGGTGAAAATAAGATGAAAAGAGCCAACTTTGTGTGTTAAGATAAAGGCAGTTTAATGAAGCAATAGCAAAAGGCACGCTGCAGAAGCAAAAGAAAACAAAAGATGTTATTCTCTACTCCCCATCAGCTGGCGACATTCTGCCACTTCCCGGGAAGCACGGCTTCAGTACATGTAGTGGTTGCTCCAGAAGAGAAATGTCATGAATAACAAATATCCCCCTTCCTCTTTCTTTCTCTTAGCTTTTGTATCTAAGCAGATGTCATATAGTATGGAATATCCCTTTGGTCAGTTCAGGTCAGCTGTCCTGGCTGTGCCCACACACCCCCCCCTCCTGCCCCCAAGACCATTTACACTCTCAGCCTACTGGTGAGGCATGGGGGAAAGTTGGAGAGCCAGCCTGGGTGCTGCGTGAGCGCTGCTCAGCAGCAGCCAAAACGCTGGTGTGTTCTCACCACCTAAGAACCAATACAATGCACAACACCACGAGGGCTGCTGAGGGGATCAGCCAGACCCAATACACATACTCACCACAGAAAAGGAAGGGATAAGGAAGACATCAGGAATGAAGCTGAAATTTAGTTATGACAAGGGCAAGCAGACCAAGTTAAAACTGTGCAACAAAGAGCTTGCACTTAAAATTAGTGTCTCAAGGAGCGTTTAATGTAGGTGGCCTTCGCAGATGCTGTAGGAAACTGTCAGCACAGAGTGGGAAAGAAACTAGTAGTTTTGATTTCAGCTCGAGGTTCTCTAGTAAAGAAACAATTGCTGATGCCATCAGTAAAAAAATACATCTGACTGACTCTTGCCACTCACAGCTAATGAATTAATTCCAAACCACTGCCAAGGTGATAGTTGCCCAGTCATAGCAGATATACCTACAGGGAAAATATGAATTATTCATAGTTTATGAAGTGAGGAAAATAGAGGACTTACTATAGAGTACGCCTGCTACTCACTCTAAGTGCACGTTGAAATGCATGATGACAATCTGTTGTGTATGGCACAGCAACACATGAAAATCACCAAGTAGTCTTAGACATGGCTTTCATTTACTACCTAAATAATGAAAGATAGATAGCTATGTCCTAACTAATTAAAATGTTTCCCTTCTCACACTTCAAAGGACCATTTGGCTCACAGATGTTGTGTTGCAGGTTTAAAACAATCCATTTGCTCTTGTAGCAAAGCCAATTTAAGAAGTTCCTGCCCACCACCCCCCTCCTGCCTCTCTCTTAGTTCTATCAGACGTTTTGGTGAAATGCAGGGGAGTAAAGGGCTGTGAAACAAAGAACAAAAAAGATCAGTTAAAAATAATCTACCCTGGGGGAAGTAAGCATTTTTCTTAAAGCTAGGCCACTTCTGCCACATAATGCAGTCCCAGAGACAAGTGCATACTGTGACTGAAATAAAAGCAAGCTTTTTAAGCTGCAGACCACTGCTGATGTAATAATACCCTACCCCTCATATGAGGCATTTTTGTACCACTAAAGGATCAGTAAAATGTTACCTTAACTTACCCCTGGGGAGATGATGATAACATTTGAAGCATTATTTGAGTCTGTCAAGTGGCTGTCTACCTGCCTTCCCTGTGACTGCCAGTTTTTGTAGAAAAACAGGCTTCAAAGCTGGCAGTTCTACTAAGGAGCACACTCATCAACAGAGAGAGATCACTCCATCTCGTAAAGAAGGCTGTAGAAACTGATTTAAAGAATCAGTCACCAATATTGGAGTGAGCGGAGGTTATCTTTATTCGGCAGCGCTGGGTGCACGGGGGATCGCTCCACCAAAGTCATGCACACCGAGGGGACCTTTCAGCCTGCTCTTTATACAAGCAACTCATACCTATTCATTAACTTTCCGGGAACTCATTAACATATCTTGCACCTGGATAATTAGCACATTCCCATTCAAGGACCTAGTATATCTTCGAGTTAACAACATTAACATATCTTGTGCCTGGACAATTAGCACACTCTCTATGTCACCCAACAATAAGGGTCTCCTCAGATAAACATGAGCACACCGTTCTTTAAAAAAATCTTATATGGCCCATTATTCAAAACAAAGATGATTCTGAGGTGAACAGTAAGAACGATCACACGAGGCAAAGATGGAAAAGAGAGAGAGTATGTTCTCATCCAGTGCCTGGTTCCTTGGAAATAACCCTGACTGGCTCTCAGGCATAGCAGTTCCCCTTTTTGTGCCTCAAAAGGAAACGGCAGACTTCAAGCCTGACAAAGATCAAGAGCATGACAAGCCTCTAGTGAGATGCAAATCCAAAGAGACTGAAACTGTTTACTCAGAAGATGGAAGGGGAGATGTGATAGAAGAGTAACTTGGAATCGTTCTGTCATAAAGAGATCTAGAAATAAAAATTGGATCTGTTCTTGCCTCTTAACCGAGGTTTTACGTAGCCTCACCATCAGGGTCCACCCTGGGCCGTGCTTGGGCTGCACTACAGATGCCTGCTGCCTCCCAGTGACTGCTCGGCTCCAGCAGGTCTGAGGAAATATTCTGCCTTTTGTGAGCCACTATGTCTGGTTGGCAGCGTGTTCGCTGTTCTCACTGCAGAGTGCAACCCCATTTTAAACAGTGCTTTAGTACAAGTGGATAATCAGTAATGTGTGTTAATCAGCGTTATATTCAAAGCCTAATGAAAAAAAAAATGCACACAGTCTCAAAAACTCGAGAATTCACCACTACATGAACAAAAATTCAGAAGGGATTGGACTTGGTACCTGTATTGTATCAACATCATGAATATTCAGTCCGAAAATATTCTGATGGTTTCAGGATGGAAATTACAACTCACATTTTAGGAGTTCAAGTCAGCTCTCGTTATTAAAAATCAGCACAAGATAGCAATGAAAAATATTATCTAGTGTTTGGCCACTTTGGATTTCTTAAAAATTTTTATAAAGCATTTCAGTGACTGCCTATTGCAGTGACTGGGCCTAGGGTCTGACACAACTGGCATTTCCTAATACCTTTCATCTCCTATTTTCCTGTAACAAATTAACAGTGCTTGCCATTTGTAGCATTCAGAATGAGCACTCAGGAGGATAACAGAAGAAGACAAAAATCACAAACTGAAAGAAGCACTTCCCACAGTAATAATCGCCAGTGACTGCTACATTTACAACACCCCCAGCACTTGGTAAACAGATAATAAAGTCTTCCTGCCCTGCTCCCCTTCCCTTCTTTCCCACAAGATCAGTTTTATGACCAGGAAGCTTGGATTTTAACTGTCTAATGATGTATGACTGGATGTCAAGTATAACAGAGCATTTACTGTTACCAAAAAAATAACAAAGCAGGTAATTTTTCATTACGTATAAGCAAAGACATTCTTAGGACAGAAAAAGATCAAGCTTTGGCTTATAATCAAGCTCTGCTTCTGATGCAAACCTCAGTAAATCACTTATCTTCATCGCAGTCTTCGTATTTCAAGTGAATTGTCAGTAGTACTTACCAATCTTGCCTGGATGGACTTAGGGGGAAAAAAAATCAGTATCTTTTAGAATGTCCAGCTAATACAACATCGATTATTTTAAGTAAGTTTTTACACAATCAAAAGCTGAATTTCAACACTAGCATTTACTACAGATTCCTTGGCTCCAGTGCAAAATTTTTAGGGTACTTTAACATGTAGAAATGCCTATTTCGCTTGTATTGGTTTGCATATAATTGAAAAGACTGCCATACAGTTGGTCTAAATGTTTCCTACTGTATACATCTGATATCTCTCTTTTTCACACAGTACTTGCTTTCCAGCAGTGGTAGGTGTGATCTACAACTTCAGTAAGTGTAAAAGCAGAAAAATTCCCTGTTATCTTAAGCTGCTGATTTTTATTGCTCATTATCAGTACAAATATATCTTCAACACATGCATTTCACTACATCACCCTTCACAGAATAATAAGTACTGAAGATAAAAATAAAAAGCACACAAACAAACCTTCATGGTCCTCTTCTACTGCCAAAAAATAAGGCATTTTTTTCATAGTTCCTCTAAGATCTTGTTTTAAGGCCAACATGTAATCTTCATCTTCTCCTGTTTTCAGAGGCACTGGCTTATTGTCTGTGCTCTGTACAAATTATGTTTATTATTTGTAAGGTCTTAATATCCATCAAATACACAGGAACACTAACAAAAGTTACAATAAACACAGCTAATCACAGAAGAGCACAAGTATACATTACACTACTTCACAAGTATACTTTATTGCATTCTGACATGCATAACTACATTTGCAACTAAAGTTTTAGCTTTTTTGGCTTTGCTGTATCTTTCTGCAAAAATGTATCAAGAACTCAAGAAAAAGAAAATACTATTAAAACTGTGAAATAGTCATTCATAGTCATGCTAAGCTCTTAATTGCCAAAAGCAGTTAGAAAGCATTGCTTCTATCTTCGGTTAAGAGTAGCGCTGCTTTAACCTCTTCTGGAATAGTGTTCTAACTACATTGAGTACAATTACTCTGAGCAACAGACAACCTTTCCATGACTACTGTCACAGAAACAGGTTGTGTTGTCATACAACCAGGTAGCACATAGGTACTCACACAATTCAGTTTCTGTCAGCTGAATAGTTAAGGTTTGGATTTTGGGGTTGTTTTTTGGCTTTTGGTTTTGGGGTGGTTTTTGTTTTTTTGGTTTTTTTTAAACTATGAATCTTGAAATTGGGAAAGATAAATAAGTAGTTGTAAAGTAACAGTCGTAAAAATACACAGAACAGAGATAGAATTACAGAATGGATGGTGTTTCTCTCACACGACAGATGGTGCACAATCCATACCTGAATGGTGGATTGCAAAGCACAAAGTGCTATCGCAAGTCCCAGCGCTGGATCATGAGGAGAGTTTACTGTTTCCAGCTGTATTTGCTAGCTGGCCAATATTTATAATCACTAATGTTGCTGATCGTAAGCTGATGCTCCTTAACTGGGTTTCTAATTGTATTTACAGGAAATTAGTAAGAACTTAGAACATGTCTATCAGAAATATCCAATAGCAACAATTCACTGCTTAAAATAATTTCACTATAAGTGAGTCAACAGCTGTAAGACACTTTTGGTCACTGCCCAGTCACTACAGCCAACCCTTACTGATCCTAGATACCCACTGGGTTAACTTTGATCATTTTGAATGCCAATAGATATACCCTGAGAAGTTTAACTTAGTTCTGAAACTCTGTTCACAGAAGGAAAAAAGCATCTTTACCTTCTCCGTGGTACACATTAGATATTGGAACGGTATACATTAGCATTGGAACAGGCTGCCCAGGGAAGTGGTAGAGTCACCATCCCTGGAGGAATTTTAAAGACGCGTAGATGCAGCGCTTAGGGACATGGTTTAGTGGTAGTCTTGGCAGTGCTGGGTTAACGGTTGGACTTGATGACCTTAAAGGTCGGCTGATCCACTGCTGACTGTAACTGCAGAAGCTGTAGTTCACACAGAATTTGGTTTCCTTGTGCTATCGAGCAGACTATAACATTCACATTAGAACAGTTATGGATGGCTTAGTATCAATGAAATCACACAACTTAATTGTAAAGGTGGAATAAGGGGATATATAATGTCTGGTTCAGGAAGTCAAAATGTTGGGTGAAATAACTGTCCAGAGAAATCTCAGCATAGCACTAATTATATGACAAACTTCCAAGTTCTGTATCATAACATGTGAAACTGAGAAACATTTCATGCACCTTGATCAAATCCTGACATAACTGGCAAGCTCTCTTACATAAAACTGCAACATTGTAAGACTACTTTTCTGCCTCAAAAATGTGCATCCTTACTTGCATAGCTAAAACTCAGTCAGAAAATGCTCTTTCTTCCCCTTTAGTTTTCAAATAAAACCCAAATGCCAAATCTCAGTTAAGTTTCCTTAATTACATAAAATATCTTCCAATCATTTTCAAATTATTTTTACATGCTGGCAATTGAGGTAGAAGACAATCATCCATAATCTTTTACGTTTGCATCATCAGTAATCTTTAAAATCAGGAAATCCATTCACAGCATCGAAGTGTAACTTCATTTCCAACAAATTCAGATATGCAGTGTTTCCGCTACTGTTAACGTCCAGAAAACCAGATCATGATGAGGACTTTAACAAACACATCTTGCAAGACATCTAGGTAAATATAGGATACAACAGGTTGCAAAGGGACGGGAAGAAATAATGAGAAAAACATTAAATACTGCAAAACTGACCTAAAGTGCTTAGGGTTGTTCACGTATTTCATTACATTATCTAAATATAAGAGTGAATACACTTTACCTGAACACAGAGAGTGTGCTCTAAGATACTTGCTGTACTTACAGGAAATGGTGGTGGAGGCTTACACACGACGTCAGGTAAGGATGAACCTTTAGCAAAGCCTATAGCCTCAACGTTGAAGGTGAATGCAGCACGTCCTCTTCCTGTACCTGATCTAGCCATCTGGAGCTACTGAAAATATCAGGGATTTTCAAAGTTTTACTTTTGTTACATGTATCAAATGCAAGTATATATTACCTATAAAATTAATACCTAACAAAGATTACAGTAATTTTAAAACTAAAGATCATTTTAAATAGCAAGGCATTTTTAATGCCCATCTTAGGTTCTTCAACATACTATAAATTTGGTACATCCCTAAAATCAACTCCATTCCCTTTTTTCTGCTAGCCATCTCTGCATGCCTGAAATCACCTCCTAATCTAGGCATTTTAAATGTTCTTTTTCTAAATCTTAGATGTACTAACTCAAGTTCAATCAGGGCAAAAGAACCAGAAACAAGGTAAGGGGGAAAATAATATTAATAATAAAATTAAAAAAAAAAAGAAAGAAAAAAAGGAAAGAAAAAAAAAGGGGGGGGGGGGAAGGAAGGAAAAAAAGGCAAAAAAAGGCAAAAAAAGAGAAAAGTACAAGGACCCTGAACTTTCTGTGAATATATTTCGCAGGTTCTGAACTTTTTTCCAAAGAATAGCTTGTGTATGTCATCATGGCTTCTTCCTCTTTCAGATTTTTTTTTGTCCTTTAACTTTGTAACTAGTTGGGTACTCATAAGGAGCCGAAAGAAAAGAGGTTTAATGTAGAAGCAGCAGAGGACTCCAGCATGTCTGCAAGCTAACTGCTGATAAAAGGAAGTTGTTTTCAACTAACAGACTCCACCAATGACACAGAAAAATAGCCTGCAACCTACACTTACAGTCACATCTCACCACTTTCACTGTTACAGCAATCTTCATCTTAGGATTGTATGAGCTATGGGTTGGCAAGTAAAGCAAAATGTGATAAACATTTTTTTCAGAGATGTCTCTGCAAAATGGGACCAAGAGAAGCCCAGCTGAAGCAGTGTGCTACTGCTCACTCCCCAGGACTATATACAGATCAGCTCAAGGCTCCAGCCCAGAAATCCCACGAGCTCTTTACCATTAATTGTGATATGGAGAAATAGTGTGAAATAGGGACAATGGACATCGATTGTGATTGTATAGGTCTGCTCAGGAATGTGGGTATGGTGACGGGTCATGGGTGTGGTGTCTGGTCACATAGCCACACAGCTTTGAGTAGACACCTACCCTTCTTCCTCTAACAAAGGGGCTATTTATAAAAAGGATGAGAAAAGGATGAGAGACGTTCCAATGTTACCTAGAGGGAGTGCTAAGTCTCCTTGCTGGAGAAGATCAGATGGTCAGTCACAAGGACATGAATCACCTGCAAACCTGCAAGACCACCCCATTCCAGGCAAAGGACTGATAATCTAATTAACATACGAAGCGAGAGTAAGGGGGTTTAGGTAACGAATATGTATAGGTGTTAATTGAATATTCATTTGTTTTATTGTATAAATGTGAGACAGATCGTCACTTTGGGTATGCACGTTAGGCGGAAGGATCCCCCGTCCATCCAGCACTGCCAATAAAGGATACTTAGTCACTAAGAAACTTTGACTTCGTTCTTTAAATCAATTGCAAGGTTATGTTTTGTGCCCAGCTTGGGAAAAGCCTGTCTGTTCCAGACCTTACTGCTCTACCTGTATCATCATGTCTATTCCCAGTACTAATACAGGTGAGATCAGAAACAGCACAATAGCTACAGCTTCTCATACACTCGTCTAAAATAACACGGAATCCAGGACAGAATTAGTATTAGGAGCAAAGAAATGCAAACTTAAGAATAAGACCTGTTAAGATTCTCCCTGATGGAAGCAATGGCCTTTTTATTAAATGCCAGGGAGAAACAGGTTGATGGAATTATTTCCTACTCATTATTTTCAACGGGAATAAGCTCTGCTTGGATAAAACAAACTCACATTACGTATTTCCACAACACTCAGCAGCACAGAAAACTGTCTAAAAATAAGCTGAGACCTAAATAAGTCATTATAAGAAAACAACAAAGAAAAAGCTAAGCCTGAGCATTTAATTAACTGGAAATAAACAAATAAATAATAAAAAAGAAAAATAAATAGCAGATGCATTTGAAAGCAAGCTGAAAAACAAGATGTGAGCCTGGCAGAATGAAGAAAGATAAAAGATACGGTAAAGCCTCAAACATGAGCAATTATATTATGTAGGTGTGAAAAAAAGGGAAACAACAGAAGAAAACCGAAAAGAAAGGGGGATGTCCAGCTAGCCAGAAAGCCACACTCTTTGCGTTAAATATAGTGGCTAAAACGGTTTTATTTTTAAAATGCTGCCTCAAAATTATTTCTTGGTAAGATTGTCTTGAAGTAGTGCATTAGTCTGATGAGATGTAACAAGCTTTAAAACTAGTGGCATTTCAGCTGTTCATTTTTTACTGAAACTTTTTGAGTTTTTTCAAGCGAACTGGCTCAGGAACTTCATCTCTACTGGCACCACAAAGTGACGGCGACAGCCAAACAGAGAAATCCTGAAAGAAAAGTCGAGGCATACACGACAACTAACGTTCTGGCTGCCAGGCGGGATGCCCAAGGGAGCACCTAGGCGCCTTTGTGTGTTGACGGGTTAGTTTGTGCATCATGCACTGTACAAACGAGGTGGAGAATTTCAGATTTTAAGTTTTTCAATCCTTTCAACGCTACGTACGGCGCTGCTGCGGGCAGGCTGCGGAAGCGGCCGGGAGGGCAAGGCCAGTGGTAAGGGGCTGCCAGGCGGCTCGGCGCAGGCACCAGCGCTTTTCCTGACAGGTTTTTTTTTTTCCTGACAGTTTTCCCCAGAACAGAACTCTTGCAGGCTTGATTTTCAGAGGCAGGTGCAGTCGGTGGCAGCGCACACACGGGAGAAAAGGCTGTCATTTATATATACTGAGGTTTTGCGTGATTGTGGTTGGGTTTGGTTTGGGGTTTTTTATTATTTTCACCTGATGCCCCTGAGGGTAAAACGGTGAATACCCCGTGCGAGACCCCCCCCCCTCTGCTGCACCCCCGCCCCGCTCCCCGCGCTGCCCGGCCGCCGCCCCCCTCCCCCCTCGCCCCGGCCACCCCCCGGGGGTTCTCCCCGCTCCCCGCACCACCTGGGGCTTACGGCTTTACTTCCCCCGCCGCCGCCTCGGCCGTGTCCCCGCTGCCTCAGGCGACGCCCCGCCGCGCTCTCAGGCGACGCCCCCCTCACCGCCCCCCCAGGGCGCCCACCCGCCCGCCCGCCCGCCCGCCGCCGCCGCGCCCCGCCTGCCGCTGCCGCAGTGGGCCGGGCCCGGGACCCGCCGCGGCGCTGAGGGGGCCCGTCCCGCAGGAGCGGCGGGCATGTCGGCGCTGGAGTGGTTCGCGCACAAGCCCCTGGGCGGCGGCATCTTCTGGATCCAAGAACGTTTCTACGAATCGGGCAACCGGGCCAACATCTGGCTGGTGCGGGGCTCGCAGCGGGACGTGGTGATTGACGCGGGGCTGGGGCTGCGCAGCCTGCCCGACTACCTGCGCGCCTCCGGGCTGCTGGCGCCGCAGGAGGGGGCCGCGCCGCGGCCGCTGCTGGCCGTCGCCACCCACGTCCACTTCGACCACTCCGGCGGGCTGCAGCACTTCGAGGAGGTGGCGGTGCACAGCGCCGAGGCGGCGGCCCTGCTCAGAGGAGACAACTATGAGGCCGTCACCTGGCTGTCGGACCGGGAGGTGGCGCGGCCGCCGCGGCCCGGCTGGCGGGCTCGGCACTTCCGCGTCCCGCCGGTGCGGCCCAGCCGGCTGCTGCAGGAGGGTGAGGGCGGCCTCGCGCCGTGTCGCGACACGCGTGTGCGGGGTCCGGGCGCGCTGGGGGCGGTCGCGGCTTTTAGGCCCGGGCTGCAGCGCCCTACGCAGCTGCTCGTATGGTAATCCTTAAACCGGTACTGATTGTTCTGTGGCGCCCAGGCTGTGCCACCGCCGGCCCCCGCGGGACGCCCGGCGCGGCGGGTTGAATCCTTCCCGCCGGCTCCGAACGCCCTGGCCGGTGCCGAGGGGCAGGCACCTGCCCTGCGCTCGCCTGCTGACGCGGGGTTTATTTTCCTTAAAACGAGAAGCACTCCGCAGTAATTCGAGATCGAACACCCCAGGCCTAGCCTTAGGCTTCTAACCGTATGTCACCCTGTCAGCCAGCGCTGGCGTCTGGTGACCCTCGTTGTTCTATCGAGGCATCGCAGCGTAAAGAACAAAGCGATGTACCGAAACACCTGCTGCGAAGAATGCGGGCTTTGTTTTACAGGATTGGTGTCACTGTAATACAGGAGTGGCTTGTTGCAGGTAAAAAAAGTTCCATCAGGTCTCTGGCAGGTTAGCAATGACCAGGTTATTTTGGCAACAGGCAGCCTAACTGCACCATACGGTGAAGCAGAAGGTAAAGGGTAGCTGTCTGGCATCCGTGTGACACCTTTTTCAGGGGACTGAAGTCTCTTCTTGGCTGCATTGGGCCATCCTGCATAGGTGCTTGGAAAAGCAGAACTGAACTTACTGAAGGCTTCAGACAAGACCTGAAGTGACATTTGAATATAGTCAATCTGCAGCAGTCTAAGGGTTTTTTTCTTTAAAAAATAATATTGTAAAAAGGTCAAGCATGCTTGCTGTCAAAGTAACGCCAGTTTCTAAGATAAGGCTCACAGCGACATACTGTGCGGAAATGGAATGTCATCTCAGTGCATGTGTAATTGCTGTGAGGTGGGGATATCTCGTAATGCTGAAAACAAAGAAGTGGCAGGGGCAATACTGTTAACAGTCCAAAGCTGAAGCTTTTACTTGCACGTTGCTTGCTTCATTTGTTTACATTTTAATCTTACCAGATCTTTCAAATGCCTTTTCATTTTGGCTGCTCTGGCTAAAATTGCATTTACTTGTATTGTGCCTTAGCATGTAATGTTTTTCTAGTCACTTGTGTCTTCTGAGACTCGCAAGTTTCTTTCAGCTGTCCCTTGAGCTTCTGGAAACTTTTTAAAATTTTGGGTGCCCTAGCCTTGTTTCTTCGTATTCTTTTCAGTGCCAGGAGCAATTTGAAACTAGCTGGAACACTTTGCTCCATCACCCCCACTGTGGCTTCATTCACCAATACAGGCATTTTCTGCACAGTACGTTTAATAGTCAAGTCTATTTCTTCCTCCTGCCAAGGCTTCCCAATGCTTTGCTGAAAGACAATTTGGCTGAAAATTCTCTTTGATAATTTTGAAACTAGGTGCTTCTCCGTTCCCCTGTTGGGTACAGCGCAATCAGACATTAGCTCTTCAGTGACTTCCAAATGCTGTTCTAGCATTTTCAGTAATCCTTTTCAGTTCATTACCAAAGGTCCTGTCATGAAAAGTTTGTCTTAAGACCTAAGCACCTACCTTTAGGCTTGCTGGAGTAAATTTATGGCATGCCTGTCTCTGGTGTGAGACAGATAGGTGACTCAGATTTCTTATACAGTAGGGGTTTGGCAACATCTTCCTGCTCTCCTTGGAACTGGAAATGCATATTACAGTTTTAAGCATCATTTTACAATAGTACTGGATGTTATTTCTTTTACTTTTTCTTACAGTGTTAAGCAGCTGCTTCTGAGAAGGTTGCTTATATGTTGGTCTTCTTTCCCTGCACAGCCCTAAATTTTACATGTTTGCCACGTGTCAATTAATGGGGTCTGCACATTTGTAATTAAGCTGGCATTACAATTTGAAATCAACAGCAGACTTACTTCGCCTGTTCTCCATCCCTAGACTGACTTTCTGCTGAAAGTACCTCTTCAGTGGCTAATGCAGTGAAAAGGCATTCACATTTAAGCTGGCAAAACAATGACCTAATGTTAAGAAAGTTCTGCTTTTGTATATCTGATTGAATGAGATGAAGACAGTGTATGGAGGCCAGTCTTGGTTTCCTCTAGCAATTTATGTTCCGTGCTTTTGCCTTTCAGAAGTAGCAGGAGTATAATTCTGGCAAATTAAACGAGGGTAAAATTGTAATAAATTGTGAGATACTTACTTTGTAAACTTTCAAAGGAGACCTGGGTTAGATGTGTTCTGTTTGTTTCCCATTTTATCCTCTCTATCACGTTTGTTTTCACATTGTTTAGTTTATTAAGGTGGGAATAGATGCAATTAATACAGCTGAAGCCTGTGTTAATTATCATTGGAAAATACCCTTTTGGCAAGTGTGTGTTTCAGATGTCTCTGTCTGAAAGACACTGAAAGACTGAAGACGTCTTCAGTCACCAAGAAAATAAATGTCCCACTGCTGTTGTTGTGGATATATGGTATGGACAAACTCTCAGCGTATGGGTAGGTTGTATTCTCTGTGGTGTTTAATATACGTGATAAATACATACGTTTTCCTGTAACATTGTTTGCAGGGGATGTGATCAGCCTTGGAGACCGACAGCTTACTGTCATGCACATGCCTGGTCATTCAAGAGGCAGTATTTGCTTACACGACAAAGACCGGAAGATTCTGTTCAGCGGTGACGTGGTGTACGATGGATCCATGATTGACTGGCTTCCCTACAGCAGAGTAAGTGACTATGTTGCAAGCTGCCAGCGCCTCATGGAGTTAGTGGACAGAGGTCTCGTGGAGAAGGTACTGCCTGGGCACTTTAACATATTTGGGGCAGAAAGGCTGTATCGGTTAGCTTCCAACTACATTTCGCAAGCTGGAGTTTGTCACAAGGTTTCTACTTGTGCCATGAGATCCATTGCGAGTATAGCACTTCGCATTACAAATTCAAGAGTCACTTCGTAGTGACAGTACGTTTTGTGTGATCTATTCCCTGCTGAAAAACCACATGGCTTGTGAAAGTGTTGATACAAGCAAAAGCAGTATGTATTATTAAGGAGCTGGCAAATTGATACAAATAAACTGCAAAAATTCTCCCTATTTTTGCCTACTTTATTCCTATTTTTATAAAAAGTACATAAGCTAGTAGCTTCAACCAAAGCTACCATTCTTCTATTTTTTCAGGACATGTTTGCACATGTACTGTGATTGAAATATTGGTTTATTTTTGTTACGTTTCTGACAGACGCATATGTGCCAAAATGAGAGGTTTTCATGCCTGAAACCTTGTTGATGTAGCACTAGGCTTATGACTGTTCACTCAGCTCCTGCTCAGGTTTTGGCCTAACTGAACTTGTGCTAAGACCTGGTGTTTGTGGGGAACAGCACCATTAGGTCAAACTAAGAGCAACACCTGCACAGGACTGGGTGGACAGAAACAGTTAAGGGCCATTCCACAGCTATTTTGTCACCTGCTGCTTGCTGTCTGCTGCACCCCTCATTGCCTGCATCTTTGCAAAGTAGCTGTCTGACACAGCTAACCTATGTAAATGCTGTAGACCAGACTTCCAAGCTGGAAGGTATAGATACATCAGCTTACCCAAAAAGCTTTTGATGCGGATCCAAGAGCAGATGGACTGTTGAGGCTTTCATGCGTCTTGGTGCGGTGCAGGGAATGCCTGCATCATGACAGAGGAGCAAGAAAGAGCACTCTCGCCGTCAGCTAGGGAACTGTTTTGCTTATAGGTGTGCTTGTTAGGTTTAATGTGTTGGACTAGCCTGTGCAAAGTGGATTGAGCCCTTGCTTGATGTGTTTGTGTTTTTTCTGATGAGCTCATAAAAAAAATAATTATTAGTATGTTGTTCTTTAAATTTGAGGGAACTGGATTGTGACAAGCTAAAGGCTTTATTTGTGTTTAAGAGTATTTTTATGTGACTGGATTGTAACTTGTTAATGCTTTGTGACAGGGGATGGGGGCTTAGCATAACCTTGTGCTACTGCAGGTGCTGGATTAAACAGCCAGTATGCTTGTTACCACAAAGTGAATGTAATTTAAACTGTTTACTGTTTGTTTATGAAGCGTTTGGTGCGTGTGGTTTTTATGAAAAGTGCATTGCGTTTATCTGTTCCAAAAAAAAGTTGAACACATTGAGAAATGATAAATGACGTTGTAACTTGCTTATCGAAATGGAATGTGTGATACTTAAAAGCTGTTGAAATGGTTAGTTTGTGTAATTATTCTAACAGTATATACGTATTTAACTTTTTTAAAAGGACACTGTCTGAGGTTATTTTTGTATATAGGCATAAATACTTTCCTGAAAAGGAATGCAAATGTTTTTCCCAAACTTCAGTGCAGTTTAACTTTATTTGTTTAGCTTTCACTTCATGAGGAAGCTTTTCCTCCCTCTCATCAAACCCAAGAGAATAGGAGCCCAGAGTCTGGGCTCTCTTTAAGGCATGGGGGAGTGGAAGTTGATACCCTTATTAGGTGTAAATCCTGGTGAAAAAAACAGTTGTAAAATAAAAACCATCTGTCTAAAAATTATGAAAGAGAATATTTTACGTAATGCTTTTCTCCTTTCACGGATTACTGCACTCCTGCCTTTACTGTTGAATACGTTTTTCACCAGGATTTGTACTGATAGGTTGTGATGTGCCTAGTTCTTGTTAGCAGTGCCTATCTCCAAACTGAAGTAAAACTGTGAGCGGTCAGGTCAGGTGCAGCAACGCAGCACTTGTAAGACCTGTTACCACTCAGGTCATAGTCTCTTTTTTGGAGGAATGCAAGTACATCAGTGTATTACATGAGGAGTGCTTACTCAGTGACAGACTTCGGTAATAAATGAAGCCAAGAGTTTTTTATCTTGGTCTCATTTGGCCAGAGGAAGAAATATAAAAGGTTAGCCTGGGAAGCCATTCAGTGAAGAGGCTGAGAACAAACTCCACAGTGTGGTTTTCCTTTAGCCTGCTGACGCATCCTGCTGTTACATAGCAGTTCAGATCACGTTCTTGGTAGCCAAGGGTTCACCATGGGCAACCACAGATCTGAGGTGGCAAGCAGGAAAGTCAGAATGGCTGAAGAAATAGGTATTACTGGAGATTACGCCAGTTATCCGGATGAAGCCATGGTGTCACAGGTTACCCAGCAGTAACTGGATTCCTTCAAATTAGCCATCTGTGGTGTAACACCAGTAGTAATCTTGCTCTGTGCTTTTGTGAAGTGTAGGAGCACTGGTGATAACCCTGTGCAACAATGCAGACAGAGAGACCTCTTCTGTCACGAAGCCTGCTAATACGTATGCCAGTTGCTAAAATTTTGCAAATGTTCATCAGGAGCCTGAGATCACACTGAATTAACATTTTTTTTGTGTTAAACCACCATTGGTTTGTTTATTTGATCCACTGTTAGAAGCCCTATAGCAAGATTTTACTGTGTTGTAAAAGCTGAGCTGCTAAGAGAAGGCTCACTGGCATGCCAATTCAAGAGGAAAGACGCCCTCCATCATTTTTGTTTATGTCTGTGCTCAGTATCAGCCACAAGATCCTTAAATGCCCAGATCACTGACAAAATGCCCTGTTAAGCCATGCTTAAGTCCATCAAGTATATACAGGTAACAGCAATTGCCAGGGCTTTTTTCCTTGACCAAAATCTAGGAAATAATTTTCTAGCTCTGAATTGAGCTTTACCCGAACATAGCCTAAAATGGAGCATGTTAGTAAACTGCTGTCATAATCTAGTTGAAAGTAGCTTTTGAGGGTCTCAAAATTATTTTTGTATTCTAAGAAATTTACTCCTACGTAAATGATATGTTTTAAGTATAAAAAAATGGCTATTTTTGTTAAGAATTACCAAGTTTTAGTCAGAAGAGTTTGACAGTGTTCTTTTAACACTACTTGATTTAAATATTTAAAACACATGTTGTAAGTTTAAATATTGTAACATCTTGGGCATTTAGATCTGTGTTGATTTATTTGTAAAATCTAAATTTATGTTAATGCTGTTAATGCAGTTTTCAGGAACTGGCAAATTGGATGGCAAGTTTTGCTCTGTAATCTGTCAAGACTTTTGTGATATTAAACAACAACTTACAAATAAAAAAATAATTTTATGTCAATAATCATAATAAAAAAAGTTATACTCCTGTACAGTTCAGTGATAATTTTTAGGTATTTTTCAAGAGAAGCACTTCTTCATTCTAAATGGTGCAATCTTTTGAAGTTCCTAGCAGTGTTTCTTACGCTTCTAAGCAAGAGACTGCATTATAAATATTTATATATCATAGATGCTGCAAAGCTTGTATAAAAACATGACTGGGTACTGCTTGGGGGAAAAAAACCCCCACATTTTAACACAAATCAGAATTAGGTTTTCAATAGAATTCGCACACAGAAAACATGGATGTTATGGAAACATGTATTTGGGGGTCAGTTTCAGCTTGGGGTTACACAGATTATTATTTCCACACAAGACACAGCCAGTGGCTGTTGTTTACTGTACTTGAAACAAAAGTGGTCACATAGTTTCTGTTCAGCATGTAACTGGAGCTGGAAATACCACCTAGCATACTTGCTGTCTGGTTTCTGGTAAAAGATAAGGCTCCTTATTAATAGATAAATAGTAGAAGTTTAGTGGAAGTTGGTCCAGGAATAACAAAAGGAGCTACTGTCATAAAAACCAGCAGGGAAGAAATGTACCTGTATAAAACTAAGAACCAGTGAAGAAGGTGAAATGTACCTGGTCATTTAACAATGAAGATAGGCTTCCTTCCAGACAGGGGATGACCAGACTTTAAGGATATCTGGTGGTTCGGTTAATACGATGCATTGGTTTTCCTCTCAGGCGTTCATTTCAAGGTGCAATCTTCAAGCCATTCTCTTTGCACATTAGCACAAATACAATCTTATTTTCAAAACTAGTTGACCTTGTTAAATTTTGAATTTTATGGGGTGATGTGAACAGAATTTGAAGGCAAATACAGGTAGAAATAAGATGATTTTATGAGGGAAATAAGGCAATTAAGTGACAATAATTTAAAAATATTACAATGTTGGTTTTATCTAAATACAAAAAAAATCAGTTTGGGAGCAGCCAGCTGAGGGGCTCCTCTCAGATTATGTTACTGGGGTTCCACACACAGCCCTGTGCCTGTCCTTTTTGGTGATGCAGAGGAGTCTTTTAATCATACAAGCCAACCAACAATTGTGATTAACCCAGCTGATTGAGTGTCATCATTTCAAAGTGCTGGACAACTGTGTATTGATGATTGCCCATTACACGTCTAGGAACAAGGTAACTTCTAGTGGGAGTGAGACAGATCTGAGTTTATAAAATGTGGCAACCTACAACTTCCATTCACATGAAGGAAATGCAAAGCCTTTCTCTGTCTTCTGGGGTTGATAATAAGTTCAGATGCACATCAAGAGCTAGCAGCACTGTATCATCACAGCACAGGACAAAAAGATTTTGGTGCCACACTCACAAGCACTTCACCTCCTGTCCTGGTGTTTGAAGCAGTAGTACCAGGAACACAAGGTGTGAGCAAAATCCATCACTGTCACTACTCCTTTCTCAATAAATAGGTTTGCCACCAAGCTGGACAAAGTTTGTTACATGTACTGTGAAAATAATTGGGTTTGACATCAGATTTGATACAGCACATTTTTCTAGCAACAAGAATGAATGTTTTTCATTGGCAGTCAGCAGATAAGGGGAGAGGTTTGGCTTGCAAATGAGAAATCAAATGCTTAATTGCACTTCTTTGCAGACAAGTAAGAAATAGAGGGATAAGACAGGACAATTTTGGGGTCACCTAGCACCATCTTCATGCAGAGAAGCACAACGTTTGCTTAAAATTAGAGATTCCCTGGTCTGCCTGCCCCCCCTTCTTCCTGTTTTCCATCACTTTCACTTTCTGGTCCCCCAACTGCCTCATGTTTCTGGTATGTTACCAACTTTTCTCTTTGTCCCACATCCCCTGTTGCTGCTTCCTCATATATTCCCAGTCTTCCATCTATGCCTCCCATCAACCTTTCTTCCCCTCTTCCTCATGCTGAGAAATAGCTTATTTTCCTTCACAGTATCTGAGACGGGGCATCTCTGGAACACGGGGTCTGGAGCACAACATAAGAAACCCAACAGAGAATGGGCAGCCCTGGGGCCCACTGGCAGCCATACACATCATTCCACAGTGCCTTATTGATCAGCTTACAGTCGTCTTCATATTCAGTCCAGGTTACCCTTTTCTACAGACCAAGCTGTTATTCTTGGATGAGTGTCCATCAGAGTTTTTACATAGCAGAAAACTGTTACCGGTCAGCCACCTTAAGCTTAAAAACATGCTATATAAGGAAAGATGTAATTTCCCTTTTTTTTCCCTCCAGATCTTTCCAGTTTCTTTATTCCTGCCTTAAACTGTGCTCTGCAAAACAGTATGCCACTCAAGCTTCACCAGCACCAAGCACAACAGAACAGGTCCATCCTTGCCTTATATGTCTGCACCCTTCCTAATACATCATATCCCTAGGTTAATGGTTGGACTTTATGATCTTCAATGTCTTTTCCAACCTAAATGATGCTATGATTCTATGATTCATACTTCTGGTCCCTTGTAATCTCCAACTTCTGTTCTGTAATGATATTTTCTATCCACTTACTTCCCATATTGCATTTCTGCATTTGAGTTTTCTCCTATGAAATAAAGCAGTCAACTTGTCTTCATTGTTTGTATCACTGATTCCAGACCACCTAATCAAGTGATCAACATGATTTTGAATTCTGATCCTGTCTTCCATCATGCTCATTACTCTGCTTGTAGCTTCTGTGCAGACGGTAAACACAGTTGTCCTTATAGCTTACCAGGTGGAGAAGAAAGCTACAGAGCACGAGGCAGCTGCTTTAGTCACACAGGGTACCCTTGCGTAAGTAAGAACAGACTTCAGGCTGCCTCCTACCTTTCTTTCGCTATGCCTTCATCTCACATGCAGCCTATACTCCGGTCAGGTAGAAAGAATTTCTTTATAGCAATCAGTGTTTTGGGTCATTCTTTGGCACTTTGAATTTAAGTTTAAAAATGTAAAATTCTATTTTTCATACTGCTGTGCATACGATCTGATTCCAGTTTTCTTACCAGTAACATAGAATTTTTATTTAGAGCAACTACGAATCTGTTGCATTGTTTCTGTCATATTCAAGTACAACTTGTATTTTGCAATAGATGCTATGTTGTGAGGTACCTATCTCAGTTGAGTACAGGGTCTTTGTAATCATCTTTCTAATGCACATGGAAACTAAACAGTCATTTTAATTACTTCAGTGCTACTGCATCTCATTTTATTTTTACATCAGTGAACACCTCTATTTGTCATCATGACACTATGCATGAAACATGGGATGTTTCTGCTATAAAGAACCTTCTCAGGGACAGGAAAAACAAAAAAAGCATTCTTACTGTTAAATCCTACACTGTAGGATGCTATACAGCAGAGCTCCAAATGAGCTTTAGAACAAATGCTGTCTAGCATAACACCATGCCTTTTAGGAGCAGACATCTGTAGCAAAAGAAAACAAAACCAGAGATCTTTAGGAAAGAGGGAGGGAGAGAAGAGTGGAAAAATATATGGCAAAGGAAGAATTATGAATATTTAACTTAAATCTAGGTCTAAGAATTCAACCAACACTGTTTCAAGTTATTGTTCAAGTTATTAATGTATGTATTACTGAAGTCATTAAGCAGTACCTCTTGTGTCTAAAAATTCAACCAGATTTCATCCAAAACTAATTCTTTGGTCCTCTCGCTTCCAAATTGAATTAGGAAGCACAAAAACAGATACAATTGAAATGCAATCAGAAAACACTCATTAGATCTTACTTTAAATGTAACAGTATTTGAAGCTAAATATTACAGAGGGGTTTTGCTGGTAAAAACATGTTAGCTTATATTTACACTGCATGTAGTGGTGCAGCACAGGGATATCCAGGCTAGGCAGAAAGCAATCTTGTCTAATTATGCACCTCTGAGGCACACAAGTAGCCCAGACCACTCTAGTGTGATCTTAAATCACTTTACTACGAGCTTATACATTAACACTGTGTTGCTTTGTGTAGCATAATCATGCCTCAAAGCCAGTTAATGCTTCTACAGGGTACGTACAGGCTGTGCTTTGCTGTGCGGAAAGCAGGAACACAGAGAAAGGGGGCCACCAGAGACTACATCTCTCTGCACAAAAAAAAGGCATTGAAATTTACCATGAAAATAAAAGAAAAGGCTTCACTGCATGATTACAGATTAAAGTAGAAACAACAGTGTTATAGAACTGCTCTTTGCTTTTGCTGTGCTATCTAAAACCATCTTTAGCAGATTGCCTCCAACTACTCAGCTTTTATTGGACAGGCTAATCCCACCAATTTAATGACTTTCTGTGTGCTCCCACATGTCCCCAACAGTGCCCTGGGAAGGTTACGAGGCATTTAACAGCAATTAAAATTTAAAAGCATTGGAAAAAGAACCCTGACACAGGGAGAAGGGCTCAGGAGGGTTCCCTCACCAACACTTCCGTGACTGTACCAGAGCTAGAGTAAGGTACTTCCCAGCAGTTTGACCCAGATGTACACAGGAGTACATTTCCAATCATCAAATTGGGAAGCACATGCTATATTTTTAATATGGCTTTACATTTTCACACTGATTTTGTGCCATACAATTTGCTCTAACAGTGACATGAACAAACAACTCTTAAAATTCCATGAAATGTGCCTAAACAAAACTAACCCTTTAATTTTTTTAATTAATTTCATTGACAAAGCAGCTTGTTGCTTTACATCAGAAAGTTCTGATATTTGATCTGATTTTGAACAGCCAGCATGAGGTCTGTAACCTCCGACACCCTCAAGTTCAGCTTGGGACAGGGGAACAGTAGAATGGCTTCAAATACTAATAAAATTAGGAAGGGAAAAGGAAACCTAATCACTCAAGGGGAAGATATGGCTGGCAGACAGCCCCGCAAATGGCTTTCATAGAGCAACAGACGAGTTTGAAAATTAATTAAAAGCTGAAGATACAGCTAATAATAAAGCCCTCAAATATTCCTCACAACTAAACAATTATTTTCCTTATTCAGCTGCTGATAAATAGCATGAGGAACATGCTAGTGATATTCTAATTTAACCACTCTGTTAAAAAGTGATTTTAGAAGGGGTCTAGCCAGCTTTGAAAATGTAAGGGTTTGTGAGTCACAAGCTATGATACCTACAATCATTTATTTCTAGCTATTATTATTTGAGCCTGTCCTTTCAGTTTTGAACTCCTGGCATCTCCATTTCATGTGCAATACGAGCACTACTGCCAGTTTACTAAATTTACAAACAGCGGCATTTTGGTTTCTGGAGCAGAGCTTATGCCATAGCATCTCATTAAGAACAGCACAGGCTGCACTAGGGAATGATCTGCTTGGAGTTCTTCTGCCCTGAAGATCTTAACAGTATAGTGCAAAGTATAATATCACTACAAAGACTGAGGACTGTAAATGGTAAGTCACTCTCCCTTCCTACACTTGCAAATGAGAGTGGTTGGGAATAATCAAATATAGATGCAGAGAACATAGGGGGTGTACCTATTCCTGTGGATTTTGTGGCCCCTGCTCGCCCTTATAATTTCAAACCTACCTTCACTGGTCACCTAACCAGGTTAGGCATGGGAAGCAGTCACCACAGACCTAGCTGGGTGCTCCCTTCTGGAAACACTGTGGAGGACCAACAGAAGAGCGACGAGTCCTACCTCTACTAGCTGAAACCACTGCAGGAGGATTTGCTCACACTTCTTCAGTGAAGCACATAAGCACCTAGAGGCAGAATTCACAGCCAGCAGGAAACACAAAAGGGGAGAGCTGTATGTTTGTTAAGTAACTAAAGGGTAGAGGAAAGGGCTCAGTCAGCCATGCAACTCTTCTCATTAAAGTCAGGGCAAGCTCACTGACCTTGGAGGCAAGAAGCCAATTCGATAGCTTATCTTCTAAGTTTAGAAATAGAGACCCAAATTTGGATCTCCAGTTTGTGGAAGAATACCCTAAGGTTTGTTCAGCATCAGGTATTTGAGTCTACTTGCCAGGGAGAAGCCAAGGACAGGGGCGCTCCATGAGAGGACAAGGCAGAAGCCAAGGGCAACCGTAACACAGGCAGGGATAGCAACCTCCACATGGAGTGCAGGGATAGCGATGGTAACCAGAGCTGTCAGCAGCCCAGTGACTGCTGCCCAGTCACTGTCAGACAACTGCAAGGTGATTACTCAAGTTCAAGGCCAGGCGATGAAGTCCAGCCAGTCAGTCAGCAACAGCAGCACACAGCATGAGGGCAGGTCCATCTCCAACACAGCTCACAGAAGGACCAAGGGCCTCTAGGCGGAGCTACAGGACCAACATGCACAGAGGGTGTGGGTGGGGGTCCCAGGTGAGGCAGGGCAATTCAGGGCTGTTGGTGCCTTCAGGACTACTCCCCCATGCTCCATTTTGAGCATTCTCACCATTCAGTTAATGCTCTCCTTTCCTCTCTGGCCATGCAAGGATGTTGTATGAAGCACAAATAATTATTTTGTGGGTATATCTGCTTGTTTATTTACTATGCAGTACCTACTGCCTTGATGTGACCAGCACGGACTGACTGCAGAGCTACCAGCACAGAGCCCCAAGATGTGCACTCAGGACCTGTGCCCAACTCCCTGCTTTGAACTGGGAAAAAACACAGATTCAAAAGCAAACACACAATTACTCAGATGAATGCATCTAACTGCAGACATGCAAACAGCAAGGAGTGCAATCAAAAACCTCTAACCAAAAATCTCACTAAAGCACAGGTTGAGGGTCAAACCTGCCAGTAATTTATGTTTTTAGTTACAAAGCTACCATCTGTTAACAAAGGTCAATCACCAACTTCTTACAGTGCTTCTGCATACTTGATCTGCGGACCAGAGGTAGTATGAACAGCCAGCCAACCAAAACTCCTCTGCTTGACTGTTCAGGAAAAATGTGTCTTGAGCATACCTACCGAGTCCAACTCTTCACGTCCAATACTATGTACTCAGGGTGAACCTGCTACTGGTTTATTATTGGAAAACTACATGTCTGCAGATGTAAAACACCTTCAAGACATGCTGTCAGCCCTGGAAGGAACAGGACTAAAATGCTTGAAGGCATTTTTAACTGCCTGAATCTTTTCAGTGAATTTAGCCAGACTGCTCAGCACAGTATTAGAAAAAACTTGAACATCTGTATAGTCCAGCTACTAACACCAGACTGTACTCTTCCAGTCCTTTACAACAGCTGTCTGCTCAGGGTGGCCTGAATGGCAAGGCACAAGGCACATCTACATGTTACAGACCAGAGCACCAAGGCACCACTTTTTCCACATTTTCTTATGAGCAAGATGAATGTTTCCCACACATACAGAATATGTAACGTTAGTTCACTCACTAGTTTGCAAAGCACGTAAGTATTAATGGCAGTACAAAGTAGAACTATGTAATTAGGTCTTGCAGTCCTCATGTAATACAGATCACATGCTCCAGGAATTCTTATGAAGGCAAAGCCTGTACAATGTCAGAAAGACTTGATAAAAGTATTTCCGTAAGCTCTCAATATTATCTGTGTATATACATAGCGCAGGAACGCACTTACGCTGCACATCTCCCCTCACATCTCCGAGCTCTGACACAGGGCTTCCAGGCCCTATCTTAAAGGCGCACTGCCAGTAGCAATTCTCAGTAGACAGAGGCCAGGCCACTTTTCCCAAGCACTGCCAATACCTAGGCGCGCCGACTGCGCAGCCAGTGCCCGCTCCCCGGCCCCAGGCCGGCCCTCCGCCACAACCCGCCGTACTTCCACACTCAAGATGGCGCCATGCGACCGAGCGGCGGAGGGAGCGCGCAGGGCCTGAGGTGGCGGGGAGCTCTTCTGCCACAGCCACAGCACATCCAGACTGCAGAAGGGCGAGCAGAAGTGACACACCTGCTCCGGGCCGCCCGCGGGACCCCGCCAGCCGGGCTAGTAGGTGAACAGCGACCGCCCCCCCCCCGCGCCGCGCAACCTCCTGGGTAACGGAACTCCGGGCCGAAAACCCCGCCCCCGCGGCGACGACCCGAGCGGAGACCCCTCCCCCTTGAGTGGCAATCGGCCGACCAATAAGCAGGCGCTTGGCGCTCGGGGCGGGAGGCCAGGCGGCGGTGCCGTGACGACGAGGGCGTGGATTGGCGGGCGCTGGCGTCGTGCCGCGTTTCCAAGGGGAAGGCAGCGCGGCGCGGCGGGGCGCGGCGGGCGGCCTGGTCCGGTGCGGCCGGGTCCGGTGCGGCCCGTCCTGCCGCGGCCCGGCTCTTGGGCGGCAGCAGCATGAGCTTGGCCCTGAGGTCGGTATGAGCCGGGGGCGGTTTCCCCCTTGCCCCCTTCGGGCCTGGGGGCGCGGGCGGGGGGCTGGGGGGCGGGCGTCTTCCGCCGGGGCCCGCCGGAGCCCTCCGGCCCTCGCTGCCCCCTCGGGGGGCCGCCGGGGCAGGCCCGGGTGGGAAGCAGGGTGCGGCGGGCAGCGGCGAGGCCTGGGCGCTGGCGTGCCGCGGCGAAGGTCGTCCCCATCCTCCAGCGGCTTCTGTCTGATCCCTCCGTTTCTGTCTGATCCCTCCGTAGGGGGTCGTGGGCGGCCGGCGGCGGATCAGGCCGGGCCGCCGTCTGCTCACCGAGGGAGGGCAGGGCCCGTCGCGGCTGGCTTTGAGAGGTGCCTCCTGGGTTGTCTGAACTAATGCACCTTCAGAAAACCTTTTTAATAGACGTTAACTTAAGCTTTAGAGTTTGTTTTGTTGCGTTGTTCTTCAATTCTGATTCAGTAACTTGGATAAGGGGGTCCGGATTAATTCTATACCTGTCAAATCCTTTTTCTTCGGGCGTAATTAATATGCTTGTATGATATATGTGATCCTTAATTTTCAACTCTTAGAACTTCACGCTTCGTGTGATAAAAGTGGTTATAGAAGAAGTGGCACTAAACTACTTGCATTGAAGTACTGCTCCATCTTTCGAAAAAAATATTTTATGCTAAGCTCTAAAAAATCCCCCACTTCATTAGCCAGATCCTTCTTCCACAAGAGTTCAGCGTTAATCTGCTTTCAGATTTCTAAATGGATTTCATCATCACAGCTCACAAAACGTGGGCTTTCTGGATCTGAGCTACTCTCCCAGTCCTAATTAGGCAGCTCAGAGTTATTTTAGTCCTTCCAAAAGCTATCGTAATCCAAAGCCTGTGTGAAATCATGCTGTCCCAATTGGTCTGCTAAGGCCTTCTCGCTCTTTGAGGATATTGTGGTCTGAGGCAGGTCCAGCTTATGCAGCTCTTCTTGTCTATATTTGGAATTTTTATGGTGTAGCTGCAGTTGTTGAACACTAAATCCCTAACTAATGTTGAACTAAATGTTGAACATTAAGTGTGTGTTTAATTTTTGGTTTTGATTAAAATTACCAAATTCTTGACAAAGGAGATGAAAAAGCAGCTCATCACAGGAGATTTAGAAAATAAATATCCTTGAAAAGCAGTTTTTCTGTTCACTCATCAGTAATTTTTATACACTTTACAGTGGATGACTCAGCATGCATTCTGCTTCTGGTGCAAACAAACAAGTCGGTGTAAAGAGCATTTTCCTGAGAGCATAACCTAAATTATACAATAATTTAGGTTAGAAAGGACTTCTGGAAGTCATCTATTCGAGCTTTCTGCTCAGAGTAGGTCCCACACAAAACTGAGGTGCTGAGTACCTTTGCCACTTGGGTGCCAAAAGTTTCTGATGATGGAGACTCCTCAGTCTCCCAGTGCAACTGTTCCAACACATAAACACTCGCACTGGGAAAATGTTTCCCCTTAGTCCAGATGCAGTTTCTTAGTTTTGTCGTGGTTTTTCTTTTTCAGTGGTGTGGTTTTTTTGGTTTTTTTTTAAGTTATTCTTACTTGTCCTTTCACTCTGCTCCTCTGAGGGGAACCTCTCTCTGTCTTCTGTGTAATAATCCTTTAGACAGTGAATGACAGCACTTAGATCTCCACTCCTTAGCGCTTCCCTACCTAGTCAGCATGTCATTTAGTCACCTCACCCTAGTCTACACAAACCTAGCTCTCTCAGCTTCTCATGCACCCTGTGCTGCAAGCCACCAGGCGTGGTAGTCTCCCTTAGGCATTATCTGTTGTCTGTGCATATCTCTGGTGCTGGGTTGTCCACAGCTGGACTCAGTACATCTGGTGCAGCCTCATGATCACTGGACAGAGGGGATTTGCCACAGTAGTTTGTTCATCACAGTGACAGCATACAGCTGAGCTTCACATATTGCTTACTTCTTCCAGGAGTGTATCTTGAGTACTGTAGCAGTCTGAGTTGATATCACCAGTTATTTCAAATGTATTTTTTTTTGCTTTAGAGTTCTTGCTCTGAACTGGAGATCTTCCAAGCAATTACTCTGGATACAACAGTCAGTCTCACTGATGTGAATAAAACACATTTACAACAAAATGTACCCTTTATTAGCTTGGTCCAAAGTAGGTTTTATCAGTGCTGTCCTTTTCAGGTTTTTTTCAAATGGTGTTCCTAGTATATGTATAATGTATTTTCTGCCTGTTATCTGAAAATTTAATTGTATTTCTAGATTAGCCAAGGGAAAGAGGGCTGTCTTTGGGCAAGTTTTGTTAAATGGGGGGGGCTTTTCTCTTTTTGTATATACCAAAACAGACCAAAAAGTCTTTAGAGCAGTATGTATGTGTGTGATTTAAAAAAAAAAATATCTGTAAATGTCATTTATCTAAGAACTGGTACTGGCAGCAAAGCCGATTTGTGGCATCTAATGCCCACTTCAGTAGCCAGACAATCCAGTTGTCTGGCCTAGTTAAGCCTCTGTTAGCCTGTCTGTGTCAAAATTCTTTTTTTCTAAGCTACAGTTTAGCAATAAAGTGTTGTCACGAGTTACATCATTTCAACTGCTAATACAGTTTGTAGTCTCAAGTATCCTTTTAACTGACAGCTTTTCTACCCTCTTTTTTTTTTATTGTTGTTGTTATGTGTTCACCAAAATGCCTGTGTTGATTTTGTTCTGGTGTTCTGGGTGGGGGAGTGGAGGCATCATTCAACTTTCACAGAGGATTTGTCTGTTCGGAATGGTATTTTAAACTGGGAGGACAATCTGGGAAAAGGTTGAATGGGTAAGGTAGTGATCTATGCAATTATGGTAAGTTTCTAGTTGGTGGAAATTGTTATCTAAGTGGTATCTTCCCGGTAGAAATCTATTACACTTAATTTGTTTCTTCTTGTTCAGGAGTGAGCTTTCAGTAGACAAAACTAAGAAGAAAAAGAGAAGAGAACTGACTGAGGAACAGAAGCAAGAAATCAAAGATGCCTTTGAGTTGTTTGATACAGACAAAGATAGAGCAATAAATTATCATGAGTTAAAGGTAAAGGTTTTTCATTTAATGGCAGATAATATATATGTTTCTTAGTGAGTTTTTAAGATGTTGGCTGTATCTTTAAAAAGTACTCCATGTTCAAGGTCTCTTGCTGGGCTAAAGGAGTGAGGATATTGGGGGGGCAGCTGGGCAGAGGAAGGAAATACCTGCATTGGTGTAAGAATGAACTTTTCTTCCCAAACTGTATACTTGACACAGTAACAGAATTACTGTAGCATGCTGCATAACACTGGTCTGAATGCTCCCCAGGGTTCCAGGGTTTAGCTTGGACAGATGACTAAGTGGAAAAAGCTCTTGAAAAGGTGTTTGGTTCTTTTTTAAGGCATTGCATAATCTAAAGCTTGGTATTGTGAAAACCCACAGGTTTCAGATGCTTTAGGTAAAAGATGTAAATCAGATTTGTAAAATTGTTGACTACACACCAGAGCTTACCACTTGCATTTTTCAGTAGGGAGCCTATGGATGGTAGGAATGAGAGATGCTGTTTGTTTTGTGTCTGGGAGGCTTGGTAGCTGCCCTTCCCAATGAAGACATCTCTTCCCGTTAGCTATTGGCAAATGGAGGGTAGGATGGCCGTCTTTCCTAGTGAGTCCTGTCTGGAAGTCTAGAAGTAGTACATTAAGTTTATTGAAGTGTCTTTTAAATATTTTATGAATTTTTATTCTGATTGTATTGCATCAAGAAGAAAAAGTGGCTTTGGAGAGGCCAGTGTTTCTATCCTATATTGGGTGAGATTCTTTTGGGAAGGAATACCTCATCCAACCTGCTGCCTCCATGTTCTGGCTCTACCACGTAACTCAAAGGTGGGGTGGGGGCAGAAGTCTTATTTTTACTTTAATTGGTGTTACAGGCGTGTCATAGGTCTCGCGATTCCTATAAAACTCCTTCATTTCAGAGTTCAGGTCTTTTATCTTTGCTGGAAGCCACAGTGAGTGGGAACTGTTTTGGGCCTGTTAATACGCTTTTTCCAGTTACAGTATGCTTTGAATTCCCAGCTGTCATGATTACTTGCAAAGCTGTTTCTTACCTGCCTAGTTAAATATTGTGGCCCTGAAGATAATACTGTGGAAGAGCAGAAATGCATAAAGAAAAGAACTATCTCTGTTTTAGTGTATGTTTGTCAGTTTGGAGGAAGTCAGGGTAGTGTGTGTACTGAGAAATTGCTATCTCAGTTGAAATGGAAACTAAACATGCACTCCTAACCTAATGGAAAAAGAAAAGATACATTGGCTTATGTTGTGCACTGGAAAAAGTGAAGTCACTTGTAAGAGGATTTGTAAACTCATGAACATATACACGCTTAGTATGAATACTGAAGACTAATTTGAAGAAGGATTTTCAGTTCTATCTTCAAGAAAGGGTCAGTACGTGAAATGTTTTTGGGAGTCAGGAAAGTCTACTTGCCCTAAGAAGTATTTGGTCCAGTCTGTGAAATCCCTGAAAAGGCAAAGGCTAGTTTTTTCACTGTAACTTGACATTCCATTTTCTAATAGTAGTTTTAGGTGATTTTTATAATCAGAGCTTTTTTACTTTTGTTAAATTCATTTATTATTGTTGCTAAACCACTGATACACACCTTCTCTCTTGGGAAGGTAATTACTGAAAATAAAAAGAAATCTGATAAATCAATATTTAATCTTCATATATGGTTGCACTTCCATTTTATTCCAAAAGGTGGCAATGAGAGCCTTGGGTTTTGATGTGAAAAAAGCTGATGTGCTGAAAATACTTAAAGATTATGACCGAGAAGCGACAGGCAAGATCACCTTTGAAGATTTTAATGAAGTTGGTATGTGTTTGATTATGTATCTTTAGAGAAATTTAACCTGTAGTGGTTGCTACAATGTGGAAGTACTTTGTGTACTTTTTCAGTTATTAAGTACTATTAAGCAATAGAACTGAGAGATTTCATTTCATATTTTTATTAATAAAAGTAAATGGTGGAGGAAGATAAATCTTTGTATTCTGAATATGCAGTTTGATATGTCGAGATGAATAATAGCCACAGTATAGAAGGAAATAAGAGTCCTAATCTTTTTTAAACGTTTACAAAAGAGTAGATGCTAACTTAAAATGTAGATATTCTTGTGTTGTTTATGCATTTTATAAGATTCTTCTTCCTACTGTGGAAAAAATAATTGACGTTGAATTTCACAGGAAGCAGTGCATACACAGACAAACTGTAAACTGAGTACAGACTTCCTATATAACAAATAAAAGTTGAAGGAGATATTAAATATTGTACTTCAAGGATTTTCAACTGTTGATAAAACCAGTGGAATGTCATTAGGCTGTTTATTTCATCTGAAGATTGTGTTTTGCACAGTTTGACATACGTCCAGTATGTAGTGATCTGCAGAATTTTAAAAGATTAGAGTTTAAGTTTCTTTGAAGATTTTTTTTTTGGATGTTACGTATAACTTATACTTTTGCATACAATTTGCGTTTGCCAAAAAAAAAAAAAAAAAAAAAAAAGCTGTGTGGGCTTTATAGCTGTATTTCATTATTCCAGTCCCTGTGTTCAAGGTATTAGATTTGTGTCAATATTCAGAAAAAAAACCTGCTCCGGTGTAGTAGATGTGTATTTGCTCTTGGCTACAAATAACAATCTACTTAGTGTGGCAAAACAGTTATTGATTGAAAAGTGGCAGAGGTTAATGATTTAATGGGTTAGGATTGGACAAATTATGTTGTTAAATCACAGATAATATTTTTGTAGTTGTATTCCAGGAAAGAGCAAATTGTAAGTCAGAAAAGAACCAAATATAAAGCCTATGGGGAAATATATATGATCAGTCCCAATTTAATTGGGGGGGGAGGGAAGGTAAAAAAAAAAAAAATTGAGAGTATTGCATTGATAGCAACAATACTACTGCTGTAATTACATCATCATGCTATAATATTATATAATTGAATATACTATCATTACTGTGTAATTCTTTCTAAATTCATGTTATCCAGTCCAGGCATTGTTTGTTGTCTCCTGGTTCTGTCTTGGCTATCAATATGGGCACTCAGTAAGTGCAGTGGTAAGCTAGGAAAATTCTGGTAGAAAGTACAATATGTACTTGGAAGCTGATCGAACCTGTCCCAAAATTTGAATTGGGTTTGAGTGCTGCTGTGACCTTGGCACAAAATTAAACATGATACCGCTTCTAGCAAAAAGGTCAGGGAGTTAGAGAAAATAGGTTATAGTATGAAGCTTTAATTGTGAAGTGCTGCTGAGTGTAGCTAAGCAATTCTTGAGCCATCAGTTTTTCATAATTTAATGTTAATAATCACTTTAAATGTAGGACTGGCCTGTCTGTAATGTATAAAGATGCAATTACATTTTGTCTCCTTTTGTACAATAATGTTACCTGTAGTGTTTAGAAACCTGGTATGTTACTGTTCTTCAGCTAACAGTGCAGTTGTCTTTTTGCTGCAAAAGGTAGAATTTTTCAAATTATATCGTATTGTCATGCGGCATAGTTGTTTTAAATGAACATACTTAAATTCAATATAAATCTGAGGGATTTATGTAGACATATAAACTTTATTGCTGTAGTGAGCTTATATGAGCTTGAATTATAATTTTTTCCTGTCAAATTCACTAAGCCCGAGCAGGCGTTCCATCTGCAGACAGCAGCAGATGCTAAGTGGTTTTCTATGCACAAGCAGTGTTGATGTGTTTTTAATGGCTTGATGAAAGTCATAAATAGCAAGCCCTGTAATAGAAGGCTAGCAGGTACAAAGATGTGAAGATACATTACGGTTGGTTGGTCTGAAATAATTACTAGAAAAATACTTTATGTGGCAAGTTTGTCTTTTCTGTTACAGAAACCGACAAATGCTTGTGATAAAAGGAATAATAAAGGCTGATGAACCCTTTCAGTATTAACATCTTTCAGTTCATAGCAGTGTCCTTTAAATAACCCCTGGGCTTAGTTTTTTTCTGTTTTCCTGTTAGTGTGGTTTTGTACCTAAAAGGGAGGTTCCATGTGAGTGTTTTTTATTACTTGGTGTTTCAGTGTTCTCTCCAAGTCAAAATTCTATCCTCATCAAAACAAAAAAATAATAAAATCACATGTCTTCATCTGTCAGAGCTGATGTAATTTTCTAAAAGGTAAGTCTGGGACAGAGGAAGCATGTCTGTGCTTTTAATTCCTATTGAATAGTACGTTTAAAGCATGACTGTGTTTCCACTTGCCACATAGCTTTCCACTGCAACAGCTATGTCCCAAAGAGAAACTCAGCCTGGGAAAAGAGAGATGAGAAAGAGAGGTCAGGTAACAGACAAACAAATATGCATGTTGAATTTAAATATATAAAAATGGAAGAATGGGTGAAATTGGAAGTGTGTGTGCTTCATACTGCTTTAGTCTCTTAAGGTCATTCTGAGTCTACCCTTCAGAATTTTTTTATCTAACTTAAGTATCCTTCTTACAGTGACAGACTGGATATTGGACAGAGACCCACAAGAAGAAATAATCAGGGCATTCAAATTATTTGATGATGATGACTCTGGTAAAATAAGCCTGAGAAACCTGCGCCGGGTTGCTAGAGAGTTGGGTGAAAATATGTCTGATGAAGAACTACGAGCTATGATTGAAGAATTTGATAAGGATGGCGATGGAGAAAGTACGTGTTAGCAACAAAACCCTATATAGTCTGTTCTTATTTTTCTCCCCTTTTTAAATGGGGTTTTGTTGTGAAAATGCCCTTTTTGGTTTCTTCCTAAGTAACTTTCTGCTCAAACTTAATTTAGCTTACAAGTAATGGAAATTGTTGTTTTTGACAGGTACTAGTCCTGGAAAAACATTTGGAGTCTAAAAATCAAGTTGATTTCTCAAGCTGATGCACCACTAAACTTATTCAACCACGGTCTATTAAAAGAGTGGTGAAAATGTGGTTGTAGGTGGAAGTAATTGAACTGGTACATGGGAGATGCGATGTACCTACAGAACATTTTTATTTCCTTATAAATCACTAAAGGGATTAAAGGGCTAAGAGAAACTCTTTTGATCGCCTAGTCAATATTTCTTAAGTGGTGATGTGTCACTGTTGTGATTTCAGCATGTTAGTCAGATGTGGAGTGTTAAGCTAATAAATCATGCTGGATGTACCCTGGGTCTATATGCAGGAGCTTGGATGGGTCTGTAATGTACTTCTGAACCTCAAGAGTGCTGAAGAGCGTAGTGTGAAAAATGGCTCAGGGGAATTGACAAGGTCCATACCAAGTGTGCTGCAGAAGGGATTTATTAGCTAGCTAAAGAATGATTTAACAAATCCAGTTTGACACTATGCTTATTACCTCTTTGTGAACACTGAAAGTTAGGTTTTTTTCATTAACCCGAGAATACTGTTATATTTACACCAGAAACCTTAATATCTGAAATTCAGGGACTAGTCACTTGAGACCGTGTATCTGAACACTGCAGTTTCTAACAGTCATCGAAAACTGCTTCTCAGTTTTTCTTTTAGAATGGTGACTCATGTCTGAGATTTCACTAGCAGTTCATCAACTTTTCCAGTTACAATAGGATTTTATTTCTACTTGTGAGCCACCACATCTGTGGCACTCAAAGCTCTAACTACTAGTGAAAAAACCCCACCTGGTCAGCCCTGTGGCAGACACTCCTCCCCTCAGTGCGTTTGAGACTGGTGTTACTCCATACCTGGGAATACAATTAATTAAGTACTGAAACAACCCCTTTTAAGAGGAAAAGCAGGACATTTAAACCTGGTGGTGTGGAAATGCGAACTTTTTGTTCTGTTGTAGTGGTGTAAATACAGAGCCTGAAGACAAAGACAGTGAAAGGTTGGTGATTCAACCGCCAGAAGAGTGTTAATGTTGACACTTGTTACTGAACTAAACATGGAGAAAGAGGCCATAGTTCCTTAATAAATCCCTACTGCATAATTCTGTTCCTCCACACTCCCAGCTGTGTCATCCCACACATTTCTTGCACTGGCAGTGTCTGATTCCACAGGTGAGATGTTTAAGGAAGCTAAGCCAGGAGAAAACTATTAATTTCGTCTTTTAAGTGTTACTGTTGCTGATTATATCCCTGAAGTCTCAGTACTTGATCAGATTTTCTTGGCACTGCATCTTGAGAAAATTGTTTTGGTTTTTTTTCTCAGTGTTTCCTTTAGGATAATTGAAGCAGGTCGGTATAGTGAAAGCTGAAAATCCTGTTTTCAGGCACCTGTCTGTGTGCAGTGACATACAGGATTACCACTGAATTCTAGTAGACAACAGGATAGCTATTTACTTCCTTTTCAGTAGCTACATAGCAGGCAAGGAGTGATGCCTGTCTTCTCAGTCCTTTAGATTGATTGCTAATCTAGGTAGGTAATTTTGAGCTTATTTTGCTTTTAAAAGAAGGAGTTATGAGGACCTGCATTGCTAGTTTTACTGTCCCTCCCCCACCACCCCACCAAACATGCACTTTATTTTTTTTTTTCCCCAGCCCCTGAAGGTGTAGCTGTAGAGGTGAGTGAGAGTGGAAATCATCTGCAAGCATGTTTTGTTCTGTGTCGTGGTCCTGGACCTGCCAACTGAGGTGTCAGAAGCATAGATGCGTTTTTGTCATGTCGTTATTTGGTCGCTACAAATTGATTGCAGAACATTAGCTCCTTTCAGGAAGGTTACTGAGTCATAATTATTTTGCATCAGTGCTACATTTTTTATTCAAGTTGATCAGCTAAGAGTGAGTGGCTCAGTTTCCTCTTATTCCTTCATCCATTCATTCTCTTTGTTAGAACAGTCAAGCATGAGATCGAATGTGGAAGATTGACAGCATAATGTTTGTATATGGTGCTGTTTATCCTTAAGGTTCTATGTGTTTTCTCTTCTTTAAAGAAAACTGATGCTGTTTCTACCTTTTTAAGATTCATTCTGTAAAAGTAAATAATCCTGTAAATCACTGTTCTGTGTAGCTTCAAACATCTGGGTCACATAGCAAAATCTTGCTGTCAAGTAATTCTTTTCCTGCCCCCCCCAAAAAAAAATTACCTGAAACTGTTAGTTAGTAGCATTTTTAATTGATACTTTAAATACAGAAATAGTGCCATTTGTGATTTAACAAAGTTCTTACATTTGAGGGATTGTTTTGCTCATAGTGAAATAAAGTCTGTTGTGTGACACCCAGGCTACTTGAAAACTTGTGTTTCCAGCAAAATCACAGAGCTGTACTGGTACACTGTACATAAGTTTCTGTAGAAGAAAGTGTTTCTGACATCTTCCTGTCTGCCTTAAAAACAGAAATTTTCTTATTTTTGTATTCCTAGTTTTAGAAATTACTTCTGTTTTGGACCCTGACTGTTTTTAGAAACTCCATGCTGTCAATTCATGCAGTTTTTGTTGTCCTGTGTGGATGCATCTGTAGGAAAAACAGTCCAGTTTTAGGTCTCAGATTTTGGCACGGAATTAGGAAAAAAACCCAAAACAAACTGAAATAATATGCTCCTTTAACTCTCCAGATTATGTAAGTCAGTATTATCTTCATATTAGCTGGGATCCTAGTTTCCTCTTTTATGATAATTTGTGTCATGGAATTGAGGGAAATCTGACACTAGGAAAGACTGATTGCTTCTGATTTCATTGTGCTTAACTTGTAAGCAGATCCTAAATCAGACAAGGGATTAACTGGGTTGGTGGGAATCATAACTGCTTCTCTTTGCAGTTTCTTTGACTGTTAGAAAATGTGTTTGTCATTATAATACTGTATTTTCACTTTTCAGCATTGTTTAACCAGGATTTTTTAAACTGGAGAATATTTTGGGGAGGATGTTTGTGCAATTATTGTGCTGTTACTGTGATAAAGCAGTGGAAATGCTTTTTGAAGTCATACAGTCAACGTAGTGCTTATGTGTAGCGTGATGTAGCAATATGGTAGACTGATATTTCAGAGCGTAGGGTCCTAAGCTAGACTAAATCTCCTTGTTTCATATTTTTGACACGTGTCGCAACGGGGTAGATTTAGGGTTTTTATTCTTCAGCGTAGTTGAATTTACTTAATTTTCTTTTAGCTGTAAACGTAGCTCTTACTTTGCAGTGCTTTGTTTAGGAATATCTTGGGCATATTGGTTGGGACAGATAATTGTCAGGGAGAATTCTTCATACATGTCTGGTCTTTTCCATACCATGGGCTTATTCTAATCATTCCCCGCTACAGTAATTAGTTGCAGAGTGAACATGTTCATTGGTTAACTCTTTTACAGTGGCTCTGCTTTAACATATGAGTAGGGTCAATAGCTCAGGTATGAGTGCAGCAAAATAATTAATGACTGCTAATTAATTTATTATTATGACTTAATTTCTTCAAGTACATTTGTGTAAGATTTCTGTTAATTATAACTGAAGAATGAAGAAAGTTCAGATGGGGAAAAGCTTGTCAAAAGTCCATTTTAATTCTAGCTAATTTATGGAATCATTAGTAAATGATCTTAAAATTAAATTTGTATTTGGCAAGCGTTACAGGTTTGAGAGAGAAGAATAGCATGGTTCACAGTGGGGGTGCGGTTTGGGCATAAATATCTGAACCATGATTTCAAGAATAAAACTGAACTTCATCGTAACTGGAGCTGCAGTACTGTTGCTTGAGAAACAATGATTATCTACCATTTTAAACATTGTTATAAATCTTAAAGAATCTTAATAATGAAGTATCATATTTTTGCATAGCCATCTGTTTACATACTTTTCTCAGGGTTTTTTTCTATCTTTTTTTACTTCTAGAATATTTTTACTTTCATAATTAGAAATAATAGCTTGTTATATGTGAGCTGGATTCTGGCTTCTACGTAATTAAGCTTGCATTCTGACTTTTCCTTTTACGTGGAAGAAAAAAAAAAGTGCAAAATCTCTGTTCTTCTAGAAGCAAAAAATCCAAATTTGTAAACCCTGAATAGTAGTGGATGAGAGACAACAAATACTGGGAGACCTTTACATAGAAAGTATAATACAGATATGCATTGTTTTATTTTATGAGTTATGGATGTTTGCTGTTTGTCTAACTGTTTTCTTTTTTTCTACAGTCAATCAAGAAGAATTTATTGCTATTATGACTGGAGATATTTAGCATTAGAAGAAAAGAAATTAACTCAGCACAAAAGGGAGGAAACATTGGCAGCTTCCATTACAATGTGTTGTACATCCATTCATTTCTGTAGCTGGAGTGATGCAGAAAATTACTTTCCTCACAGGGCCAAAATAAAGACAGGTTATATGCACTGATAGTTCAATATTTTCCATCATTAAATATTATCACTACAATAATTGATATATCATTTTAGAACAAGTAAGTAATGCTGCATTTCAGAATGTTCGAGTACTCATTTGTAAAATAACTTTGTATGAGATTTCTATACTGTATCATATTATGAGAACCTTTTGAAGTTGACTTTGTGTTAGCATTAGTTGTGGCCTTAGTTTTGATACATAAGGTTTGACAAACTTCCATTTAATAATGTTCTTTACTATTGCTACTTGAAAGTCTTATTTTTGTAGTTTAATCTGAACTGGACTGTAATGTAAACTCACTCCTTCAGGGAAAAGATTTTTTTTTTTTTTTTTTTTTTCATTTATAGGCTTATACTTCTGCTGTTGTAGATTAATGGTAACAATAAATGAGCAAGCATTTGCATCCTTTTTTAACTCTGTATTACCCCCTGTGTGATAGCAAGTGACAGGCAACTATGCATGAAGATAAACTATCAAAGATGTGCTGAAATCATTCAGATGTCAACCAGCAACTCTCTCTTCAGTAACTACAGCTCTGATAGCTGTGGAGACAATGACAACTGTTTATGATGAGTAGATGCTGTTTCTGGAGTATCTAATTAGAAGAAAAGCATCACAGGGAATGAACTTTTAAAGTAGTTCGAGACTGGATTTATTTCGAGTTTGCTAGGTGTCTTCCAGAAGAGTTCATGTGGATTGATCTTTCAGATTTCCTGTATATTGGTTTCTTCTTTTTAAATTTCAGTCATATAAAAAAAGTAACTTTAAATCTTGGTTAATACTGTGTTCGTCTTTATTGTCAGAAAAGCAGCCACTTTTTAACTGTCAGTAATCTTGGGGTTATATACAGGTTTGCCCTGCACAAACAATCAGAGTTTGGAATTTACTGAAGATGGAAGTTAAGGTCATCAAAGTTAATAGATTTTTGCTATTATTTTTCAAGTGTGCATTGTAACATTCTTATCTGTGAAATAGTGTGTTGCTCTCTATTAAGCCATCAATACCAGTCCATTTTGTACAGAAAGTTGCCGCAATTCACAATGACTGGCGGTGGCTCCATATAACTTACCAAGTGTTATGAACAGAGACCTCATGCAGAACCCCAGTGCGGTAAGTGGCCTTCAGCTGGGATTGCTGTGCTGTATGACTCTAGGAGAGATGTCTCTCAAACAGCTTTTGCTAGGAAAGGTCAGTCTTCCTGTTAAGATAACTTTATTTTGATTTTTTTCAAAATTAATTCTGCAAATATAATGGGGCAAAAATGATAGGGATAAAGCCAATATGAAATTTGTGGGAGTGAAAGAAATAGTTATGTTCCAGGAAGTTGAAGTCGTCTTAATAATCTGTTCATGTCTCAGTCTTAAAGTGTGAATAAAACTTCCTCTGTGGTATATCAGAGGTGAATTTTATAACCAGGTTCTTGCTTAAAAAGTAAACAGCATAAAGTATTTGCAGGATGAAGATTGTTTTTTATGGGGATAGATTCTGCTATACATAGGATAGATGTACTTAGTTTCTTTTTTATCAATTTCAGTATAATACTTGAGAAAGGGGGAAAAATAGAGTTGAAGGATTCTGCCATGCAAGAGAAAATCTTCCTTGGGAATAAATACAGCAAACTTCTTAGAAGTCAAGTAAAATGCTTTAGAATCCAATAGCAAAAAAACCTCATAAAATGTAAAATTTATTTTTTAAAAAAAGGTACCATGCAAAAAGAAAAAAAAAAAAAGCCACAAAAAACAACCCAGTTTTTAACCAGAATTTTTCCATCTTAACAGATCTGTTTAGGAGGTGAATATTTAGGGAAGAGATTCTGAGCCTGTGAACTGCTCTTAACAAGTATTTTTCTAGAAACGATACGAGAATTGTCCACTTCAGTAGTTTCTGGCTTTGCTTTTAACTTCCTACCTAAACTATTTCAGGGGCATATTTATCTTCTGTAGACAATGAAAATGATAGACTAATTAAAAGGTACCTTAGTAGTCATCAAAAAATTTTCTCCCTGAGAATCACACCTTTATTCTGAATGTTCCAGTTTTCTAATTCTCTTGCTGTGGCTATTGAACAACTGGCTTTCAGGTGGATGTGAAAACATTCGGATCCTCCGTAGATGGCTGGTAAATATTTCTTTATAGGTGCCACTTCCTGTTTGTAACTTTTCCAGCAAGATGTACTTTTGTCTGTTCTGGATTGAGGCCTTGTTTCTAGCTTTTGCTTGAAAATTAACTTGAAAAAAAAATATTTCTAGCTTTACTTGAAAAACCTCACTGTGTTCTTGCAGATGTGGCTGCACTTGCTAGAGACAGTAACACTAGTGCAACACTCTGTAAGCACAGGCCAGTGAACTGGAGAGGTCTGGTAATTTGCTCACACTGTGGCAGTGGCCCAGAGGAAAAGAAAAAGAAGTAATTGGTATCGTATTTAGCGATGCTGTCTCAGTGTTTGGCTTTGCTTTTTCTCTGCATTTCATTTTTTGGGAGATTTTTGCATTCCAAAACCATGCTTGTTTTGTGCTGCTGACTGGTGAGCTTCTTGCTGTTTTGTGTACTGGGGGTGTTGCAGTTTCTTTTGGCTTCTGTGGATGTTCACCGGCCGACAGAAATTGTGATGGATTGGAGTCCACAGCTGAGTGAGATCAAAGCTCTGAACTTGCAGCTGTCTGCTTGGCCCCACATTGACACATACATTCAACCCTGTGTGTTTTGGGGGGGTCGTACATATCCTGGTGCTTTTTGGTAGTTTGCTTGGTGTATCCTAGGATACGGATTCCCAGGTTTTGTTTTTTCGTTCTTTGCCTGATATCAGAGGAGGAAGAGAGTCATTCGGTGGGACTTTTAAATCTTGTCCGTTATGGAATAGCATCAAGGTTCAACAGTCGCCATTACATATTGAAAAGCTGCACTGTGAGTTTGTGCCTTATTTGCAAGTCTAGAAATGTGGGTTAGGGTTAAAATAGCAGGGTCTGATCTGGAGTACCTGGGACAAATGCTTGTCTGTTGCCTGTGCTATGGAGGGCAGCGATGTCTAGTAGTAAAGTCCAAAAGTGGCAGCTAAGGGAACGTCATAATCCATTGCACCGAAATCCAGTGGAGCCTCTCTTTAAGACCTTAACAGTAATGACAGTTTTAACTGTGCCAACTAGTCCATCACTTCACTAATTAATCCCATGCAACTTTGAGGAAATTGAGAACCTCCAAACAAATAAAAATACCATGCTGGAGCACAGCGTATACCAAATGTTACTTTGCTGACTTATTTTAGAGCAGTCTTTTCAATACTAAGTTTGTCACGTCAAACGTTTTTGGTTTGTGTTTATTCATGGGAAAGTTTCCATGGCACAGTTAAGTCATCGCAAGTCACAGAATCCCAGTGTTAAGGTTACACAGGCTTTTCCTGAGTTCAGAATCACCTCCAGAGCACTCTGGTGACGTGGCCACCTTCACCACATGCAGCAGAGCCTGGCTTTACCGTGCCCTTGGAGCTCAGCAAAGAGGAAAAGGAAAACCGCAACAACTTGGCTGGCAACGGAGCGGAGGCCAAAGAGGGAGCGTGTGCAGGGAGGGATGAGCCCAGAGGCGCGGGGAGAGACCCAGCTGGCCCCAGGCTTGGAGCGGGAGGACAGGGGGCCTGTGCTGAGCTGCAGGCCTGTGCAAGAGGAACAGCAGCCCAGAGGGGAAGACATCTGGGTCCATGTTCATCTCCCTGCCCCTGGCCTCCTCCCTGGTTCATAGCTCATGGGTACCTCTTCACTTCTTGCACTATGGCTGCAGCTGCGGGAGACGCTGAACTCGGGGCTGGTGTTGCGGGAGGCTGTGTGTGGTGGTTACGGTGTGGAGCTGAGAGTGGAAAAATCCTTCAACTTTTAAACTTCTCTCCTAAGCAAGTTTTGGAGGCTGCATGGAGTTCTGGGGTGTCACAGCTTGGTAAACTTTGTTAGCAGAAGATTTTATCACAAATTACATGAGAACAGAAGATAAGGATGGCTGCAGTAAACCCAGTTGCACTGTTGTTGTGGTTTAACTCCAGCCAGCAACTAAGCACCAGGCAGCCACTCGCTCACACACCACATGCACACACCCCCCCCTGCCAAGGGATGAGGAGGAGATTCGGGGGAAAAAAAGGTAAAACTCAAGGGTTGAGATAAGAACAATTTAATAATTAAAATAAAATTTATAATAAAAGGAGGGAGAAGGGGAGAGGGGTAGAATCTGAAGGGAAGGGAAAAAACACCCAAGTAATGCACAATGCAACTGCTCACTGCCCGCTGAGCGATGCCCAGCCAGCCCCAGCCAACTCCTCCTGGTTTATATATTAAGCAGGACGTTCTGTGGTACAGAATATCCCTTTGGCCAGTTGGGATCAGCTGTCCTGGCTGTGTCCCCTCCCAGTTTCTTGTGCCCCCTCCAGCCCTCTCACTGGCAGGGCCCGAAGAAACTGAAAAGTCCTTGACTTGGTATAAACATTATCCAGCTACTACTAAAACCATCACTGTGTTGTCAACATTATTCTCATACTAAATAAAACCACAGCATTGTAGCAGCTGAAAAGAAAATTAACTCTATCCCAGCCAAAACCAGGACACGCACAGATTGCTTGCAATTGCTCGTAACCCCTCCTGTTTGTTGGGAGTTTTTTGTTGACTCGCATCCGAGAGATGCAGTGCTCACATAAACAACCCTTTACCTGTTTCTGTTGAACTGAGTCCTGCTATTCAGTAGATAATGTCTGTGACTGCACACCTTGCTGTGCACAGAGCCACATAGGAAGCGAGAGCTGCATTTTAGTTTGATCTTTCCGTTGGGTCAAGGGTTTGTAGAGGGTACTGGCTGGCACTAGCAAAACTTTTGCAGCAGTTGTTTTCTGTAGTGCTCTAGGAGAGGGATAATTGCCAGTGAAGTGAGTCCGTAGGGATGCTGAGAATGGTGTCTTCCTTGAGTAGCAAAATCATTTCCACAGAGGGAAAAAGAGGTTGGTGTTTTGAGGGCTTCTACCTTCCTTAAGGTATGCCAAGGGAAAATCCATTTGGACAGTCCCACTAATGTCACACGCATTAACAGAAAATCACTAGAAAAGTCATAAACATGTAGAGAATCTGCAAGTATCTTGCTTTTACGGTAGTGCAAATGGTTCATCTACTGTAAAACTGTTGCTAAGCAAACTGAACGTGTTGGCAATTACCAGCAGTCAGAAGTGATAGCTTGCAGAATATATAATAAGTGGGAAATTTCCATATGTAGGTCTTCTTGGAATGGTGTGTCAATGTTTAGCCAGTGGAGGGTCTATTTGCCACTTTTTAGCCTTACTATTTTGAAAACCACTTCACTTACAAAGGAATATTTAAAGGAATTCCAGATAAATAAATAAATAAATTTAAAGGAATAATTCCTTTAAAATACTGCTCTTAAAGGAACAAAGAACGGGCTCAGCAGGAAAGGGCTGCTTTACTGAGAGAGATCCATACCTAGCTCCAATTAAAACACATTTATAAATACGATTGCCTAGAACGTTTTGCAGAAATGCCTGTTACAACACCTGGATATTTTTGTTTAATTATTATTTTAAAGCTTAATTATGAATGCATTATTTTAACTGTAATTTCATGCAATGAACTTTTGCAAGGGTCTTTTTTGTTTGTTTTTTTTTTTTTGTTTTGGGTTTGGTGTGTTTTTTGTTTTGTTTTGGGTTTTTTGGGTTTTTTTTTTTGTGGGTTTTTTTTAGAAAGTGGTGTTGGAGTTTGCCTGGCAATAATGTCTGCTTTATTAGTGTGAGCAGAATTTGGACAATTTATGTTGCCAGAAACTTGCAGTAATTTACACCAAGTCCTGGAACCTTGTCTTGCTTGAAGGACTTCCCCAGGTTTTGGAAGGAGCCCTTCCCAGCCATCTGCTGGAGGCCTAGAGGTTGGTTGCAACACAGCAACTGTCCCAGCTGTAAATGCAGGATAAGAAAGATGTGACTTAGTTACCCACTGAAAAAGGAGTTGTGCAAGCTCATATAATACACAGATCTATTTTAATCTGTTTGTGATGGGGGGGGAAAAAACCCAGCCACCTAGTGCTGTCTTGTTTAGTGAAGGGCAGAACTACACAGGCTGAAACTGTACGGTAATGTGCTGTACGTCCCAGGGAATGCAAAAAGGAGAGCAGTAAAATACCTGTACGGTAGTCGTGATTGCTGTATATATGTAAAAACGAATCACAGGCAAACAAGCGAAGTAAAATGAAATTAGTAAAAAATGCTAGTTGATAGAGCTCACAATACAGACCTGCTTTACAAAGGCCTTAAAAAAAAAACCAAAACAAAACAGACAAGAATTTGTGCAGGCTTAAAGAATATGACTTGTTGTCCATCGTCCTCGTCACCCCTTCTTCTCCAGTGTTCCTCGATGCTGAGAAAAAATCCTGCTTGAGATTTTGCAGTTTGAAGGATGCATTAAACAAGTCAGTTCTTCAGTCCCATTGGAAGTTAGGTAATTCCCCCTGGTACTTTTAGAAGAACAAAACATAACTCCCACTGTCCTGCCTGAGACTTGTTCAGCTAAAAAAATAGGTTCTGGTGTCTGTAGCTGTGTAAGTGAACTCATTATACCTGTTTATAATGGCTGCCACGTTTATAAAAACAGTGGCAGTGCTAACAGCATCTAAATCATTACACTGAATATCATGACTTGGAAAAGTGTTAGCATGACTCATTTTTGTGAATTAAAAAAGAAAATAAAAGGTAATGCATGTTCTCTTTCCCACACAGTTCTTTTTGAAAAATTGATTACATCCTAGCCAGAGCAGCCTTAACAGAAAAAAAAATAATTTATATTTTTACTTTTGAAAAACCTAGGTGTTTATGAGGTGTGGTTTCTGTGCCATGTTAGTGATCTGCGGGGGGAATTTGTGACTGGATTGCTTAATGAAACAGCTCAGTAGGAGTATGTATCGCTGTAGCTGTGCTTTATGGTTTAAAAAAAGTTGTGGAGAAGTTAACCATACCTTTTCGTGCCCCCTTTTCTACAAGCGGGCAGCTTCCACTGGGTGATGGTATGGGATACGCTGCGGTGTGAAAAGGTAATTTAATAGAAGAGGACAAAATTCGTCGATTTTGCCTTTAGCCACTAGGGGGGCCCATTGTTACGACTAAAAAGTGGGATCTGAAGCTGCGTGTAAGAGCAAAACCAGCAGAAGCAAATGTCAGGTGGAATGTTTGTGGCGGAATCTTTTCTCTCCCTTGGTGTGCACACACACCTTAAACCCTGCGGGCTGCTTCCACCCGTGTAGTTGCGATTCATCAGCTAACGCACAACTTCTGTGCCACGCAAATGAGAGCTGAGCATTTAGTGTGTGCAGAAAGCTCGTGTTTCAGTGCTGGATCACCTTGCAGCTGTATCCTGAAATAAAAACGGACAGAATGAAGATTTAATTGCTTGTGATGTGCGGAATTGACTGTGAAAATATATACTTGTGCAAAGACGCGCTAGTCATTTTGTTGTCTTTTATTCCTTGGTGGGGAGGTTACAACTGCTTTTTCTGTCCTAACCACCAGGGAGTTCACCCATGCCCTAATTATTTCCCACCTCAGGCATGCACCTTCCTTTACTCTGGGCTTTGCAGTTCTGTGCCCTGCTCTTCAGAAGGCCCCTTGCAAAGTCGTCTCTCATGCCCACCTCTCCCCCATGCTGGACCCGCTGTGCTTCGCCCTGGCGGTGCTGCCCATTGCGCAGTCCTGCCTCTGGAGATGCTCCATCAAACAGCATTTGTGGCTGCCCCTGTCCCGAACTTGTCAGCTGTCAATTTTTGCATGCTGCTGCTCTCAGCATCCCTCTTGCCTCCCTCCAGCACCTCGAGGCTTGCCTGGTCTGTGGTCGCCCCCCTCATTTTGCTAGCCCTGTCACAACCCTCACCTTGCTTACAGGGGAAAGTAGAGTGATAAAACCAAGCAGCAATAAAATGACTGGGACGTTTCTCCTTGCCACATTTTTTGATCAATGGTCACTTCATCTGATGGTGTTGCACCTCTTCTCCTCCTCCTCTGTCCCCATGGGGGTCCTTTTTATTGTTCTGTTCTCCTGTGTCAAGGTCAATTTCGTACCCAAGCTCTAAAAAGTTGGGGGCAGCACATTACTTGGGTGTGCCTAAATAAAAAAAACTACAGAAATTATTGTTTATTGCCTAGAGTGAAGTTGTTTTGGTACTGTTCCTATACTGCTTTTTCTCAGAAAGATTGCAGAGCTTTGTTATTTCACACATTTAAATTCTTCTCCTAGGTGTGATAGAGATACAATGCAGTAACTTGTCTTTTTTAACAAAGAGCATTTTTTATTAAAATATGCTTAAATGGGTGAAAATTTATCTTCCATTAGTGTTTACTGCAGTAAAATTTTCTCCCCCTGCATAAAAGCAATTGTGCTGGTTGACCATTTAAAAAAGTATTTCAGCAAAGTGCCTATTTGCTTCTTTTCAATGGCCCTTTTGGACACATTGTGCAGAGCTCTGAAATGAAATATTCACATCACATCCAAGTAACTAATGGATTTGCAGCCTGATTTCCACTGCAAACCACAGGAGGTAGGTATTTCAGTCACAAGGGTCTTGGCCCTTGAACCTAATGGACTTTCAAACCCCTCACTACCATCGGAAAATAAGCACCCCCACACCCCTCAGAGGTGACTTTAACTTCGTAAATCGCATAGCTGCTTTTGCAGTTATTACCCTCTTCATGCGCAGGAATCTTGATATTCTACGTGTGGCCAGCCTCCAGGTATTTTTATTTTACTGTGTATTTATTATTCATGTGAGTTTTTAAAAGGGGTAAAAACAATTAAACTGCAGACAGTTTTGTGAGGTTGTGATAAGGGTGAAGGATAAATCTGCATCTGCTTCTCCCCTGTGGATGTTAAGGTATCACTGTTGTGGTTGAACCCCAGCTGGCAACTAAGTACCAGGCAGCCGCTCGCTCACTCCCCCACTCTGCTGCCCAGTGGGATGGGATGGGGGATTAGGAAAAATGGTAAAACTCAAGGGCTGAGATAAGAAAAATTTAATATTTGAAGTAAAATTAAAATAACAGTAATGGAAAGGAGACAGAAATGGAAAGTGAAAAAACCCCAAGCGATGCACAACTGCTCACTCCCCACTGACCAGTGCCCAGCCAGTCCCCCAGCAGTGATCTGCTGGCAGCAGCGCACCCCCCCCCCCCCCCCCCCCCTTCAATACCAAGCAGGACATTCCATGGCAGGGAATGTCCTTTCAGCTAGCTCGGGGCAGCTGTCCTGGCGCTGCTCCCTTGCAGCTTGTGCACCTACTCCCTGGCAAAGCATGTGAAATTGGAAAAGTCCTTGATTCCAAGTAAGCACGACTTGCCAACAACTGAAACATCAGTGTGTTATCAACACTGTTCTCACACCAAATCCAAAACACCGCATTTTTTACTGGCTACTAAGAACAATATTAGCTCTATCGCAGCTGGAATCAGGATACCTTGCTTCTTCAAAGAATGTCCATTCCAGCTGAAAATGTCCTTGATTTAGAGTAAGCACGACTTATCAACAACTAAAACATCAGTGTGTTATTAATGTTATCCTTCTAAATCCAAAACACAGTATTGCACTGGCTACTACGGAGAAAATAAGCTCTGCCCCGGCTGAAACAAGGATAACTCCCTCTGTAGGATGTCCATTCCAATGAGAAAACTCCTTGATCAGAGCAAGCACTGCTTATCAACAGCTAAAACATCACCGCGTTATCAGCTTTGCTCTCACTAGACCCAAAACCCAGTGCTGCACCAGCTACTAAGAAGAAAATTACCTCTGTCCCAGCCAAAACCAGGACACCCACATGTGATGAACCAGTCGGCTGTTCTGCATAGCCTTTGTGCACCCAGCACACCTGATGTCAAATATGGGATGGTCGGCAGGCATTTGCCTTATGCTTCAGCGAGATGAAACATGACGAGTGGCAGAAACAAGGAAAATGCCTTTTCAGCACGGGCAGTATGTTGCAAACAGAGTGGAAATTAAATGCATGTGGTTTCTCTAGTCCTGCAGTGCTGGATCTATCCAGAGACCCGTCCCACAGAGCGGCGCGGGGGTGCTCAGAGGGGCAGCGCTGGGATGGGGCGCATCGGGTGAGGCTTTGTACTGATGGGTGCTGCGGGATCCACAGCAGGCACCAATGGAAGGGACAGCACCTTCTCCCTGCAGTCACACAGCCTGGCAACCTCAGTGCTCTCACAGTTTTTCATAGTGGATTAAGCCGGATAAAGGGCAAACTCACTCTCCTTCTGCATCTTTTGTTATGGTAGACCTCGGGTTTTGGCACAGGGATTTCAAAGGCAGAAAGGATGGTGACATCTGAAATTACTGCATCTCTGCACCTGCCTGAAATTTGTCTGTTGAAACCTTGCATCATGCTAACTAAAGTTTTGGCTGCATCAATTAAGCTGGTACCTGCAGCATCGCTTCTTCTTCAGGTTCCTGCAAGGCAGTGGAGCAGTGGCAGGCCCAGGGAGTCGTGGGGAGGGTCTGGGGGCTCTCAGTTTCTGTACTGAGGTGGTTTTAGGGGCCCTCCATGGCATCTTTCTGCAGACAGCACCTGACACTGAGCTCACGGTGCTGCCCTGAGCACATCGGGCTATCTTGTGTTAGCATGCATGCTTAAAGGCAAATAAACGTGTTAATTCAGATTCTGTTCTAGAAACAAAGGACAACATATGCAATCCGTAGGAAATTACTAACTCTGGAAACTGTTTTGAAGCTGCTGTGAAGATCTGTGATTAATACAAGTATGAGAGATAAAAGAATAAACAAACTATAACCCCAATAAAGCTATGACCTTGTTTTAATTTGGCACAAGCTAGTAACATTCGATTTCTTGTTGCTTCTGATTGCTAAATGGCCACCTAAAAAAGTGCAGGGGGTAGTGTACAGATTTCATTTCATTTGTGTGATAGAAATCAGATTTCATTTGTGATCATTGAAAGGATGTTATATATTTGCACTGGTAGATCTAAAAGTCAAAATTACCTAAATGTGCTGTTAGCCGGCTCTGATTGCAGTCTGTAAAATGTAAAATGTATGCGTTAACAAACCCAGGAACCTGGTGGCTGCTTCTGAGGCTGTTTTTCTTTTCAACTTTGGAAAGAAATATTTACATGGAAGGTTAATGATGCTAAAATTAATAAACTAAGGAATCTTTGCTCTGGAGGGATGGAAAGAAACTTATGTGTTCTGAAATTGATTAAAATGCATTCTCTTTGGCTAGAACTGAGCTGGTGCCAAAAGAGTGGTCTAAAATTCATGTGGAAGGTTTATTTTGTTATTTATTTGTTTGTTTGTTTGTTTTTGTAGCTTAGAAAATCTCTGTGTAAATAAACAATATACCCTAAAACCAGGCTAGCCAGGTCAACAGCCCTGTTTACTCAGCCCAATGTGTACAATTAAAAAACCTAATACAAACAAGGATCTAATTCTTGCACGTTCTTACTATTTTTATGTAAGCTGTTCCTGATGTCTGACAGTTTCCTACTCGTACTTCGTATTCTGAGACACATGCTAATATGGCTCAAGAATCCGTTGTTTCAACTGCTTTAATGATAACTGCATTTTGAAACAAATACAAAGTTTCATAAACTGTAGAATTACCTAAAAATTGCAGTTTTCCATGAACACCTGCTTATCTTGCTCATTAGAAGCAAGCTTTGTGAGTACTAATTGGCATCCTTACTCAGCCCCGGAACAGGATCCAGGAGTGCATGATGGATTTTATTTCTTTGCTGTATTTGCATTTTAAAATCCTACCTTATGAAAGAAAAACAAATGTAAAGGGTGGGAATTCAGTGAAAGGAATCCAGAAAATCCATCAGGATTTGCTAACTTGCCATTTCATCTAAATATAAAATATACACAGCAGTTGTACAACTGTATGTTTATATGCAGCTCTGCATTTTTGACTGAAAAAGAGAGCTTTCTTAATATAGCCTAAAGTGTGATTTCGCTTGGAAAAGTGAATCTGTAAACTTAGCATCGTGTTTATTGTCTTAATGACTTTTCAAATTCCAGACTTGATTTGTACACTGGCAGAGCAACTTGTTTATCCTAACTACAAGCTCAGACTGAGGTCAGCGAGTCTAGCTACGTTCAAGGGCCCAAAATTAATGTGATAGTACGTCTGTGGGATCGGTTGCATAACTCAACATCTTATCAAGTCACCACATCAAGCCAGGGTTGTGGTAGACAGGACTATAAAAATGCTGCTGCCTCTCTCCAAGTTTCTCCACCCTGCATTGTGTTTTCCTGTCCTCCTCCCTTTCTGTTTTCCACACCAAAGGGAGTTCACTGAAATGCCTGGTTTGCCCCCAAACTACCAACCTTTGAAAGAAAGACTGGGAAAGCAGCAAGACTTTCGGGCGAAGGAGGAACTGAGCTTGTCCTGCTTCTAATGCCAGGCTCCGCTGCCTTACGGGAGTCACTCTCAGGGGCAGCATCCCTCTCCGCACAGCCTCCCGATGCCACCAGCTCTGCTCATCCCACAAGGCACTTTCCAGGTGGATTTGGACCGTTGCATCCCTGGGCACGTGCGGGTTTGGGTTAGCTGGAGAGTTGTGTGTACTTGGTACCAGAGGCGACCCCGAAACCCTCCCTGGGCAGCACCTTCACGCGGCTCTGGGCACCCACCTGTGATCCCTGCGGTTGCCTCTCTGAAGACGAGCACAAGTTGCTGTGTTTGTTAATGCTGTGGCTGCCTGACAGCGCTGACACAGGGAGCTCGTGGTCTGTAGGCGTGATAAACAACGGCAGATTTCGCCCCTGTGAAGGGGCCGGTGCCCTGCAGCCCTGGCACCACGTCACCCAAACAGTTTCCCTGCGAGTGGAGCACCTGCTCAAGCACTGGCTTGCTACTATTGTAGTCTTAGGATATAAATGTAGAAATTTTTAATTTTTTTTATTATTTTTTTTAATAAATGCATTTTGAATTACATGACAGGATGCTGCTTCAGCATTGTGTAATGAGATAATTGAGTTCCAGCTAACAGGAGTTAAGTACCGTTATACTGCAGGATGACTCGGTGGATGTCCTGCCCAACATCAACACAAAACGCTTTTCCCTTCTAAAAGGTTTGCTAGTATATATGGAAGGGTTTTGGTGTGGCTGGTTTGTGGGTTTTTTTTTTTTGTTTGTTTAAAATACTTTTCTTTCGTAGTGCCGAAAGATCTGAAGAGAAATTAAGTTGTTGCTGAAAAACCAAACAGGCTGCCATCCCTTTTTCCTTTCTGGGCTAAAGTCCAATTTTGCACAGCAGTTGCAAAGAAAAAGCAAACGCATCACTAGATTCAGCGAGAAATATTGTAACAGTATGTAATCTCTGTCAAGATAAAATTGCTTTGTGATTTACATTACAATAAATCCTGACCTTTAAGTGCTGCAGACTAAGCTAATCTGTGAAGTACTTTATTCTATCACTGAATCAGCGTGTGAGGCTGAAGCAAAGTGACTGTATTTGTCCCACTGTGGTGCTGCTGAAGAGCATGTAGGAAAGCAGATTATCGTGCACCCTTCCATGTGCATCGCAACAGTGATGCAATTGAAATATCTAGTGTGGATTAATCGAGTTGCTTGCTACTGCTGTAGGAAGTATAAATGAATATTTTTATAGATACAGAGCATACCCCATTTAAATTGACATAAATCTGGACATTTAGAATTAGGCTTAAAAATCAGGGCTGACTTTCTGACATTAATTCCCTAATAGCTCATTCCCACTCTCTCTCTTGCTCCCCTCATTTTCTTTTCTCTTTATTTTAAGGACAACAACTTGTGTGTCAGCATAGATATTTCACCCTTAATTTAAATTTTTTGGCCTTTGTCTCCTGAAGTCTTGTTTAGAGTATTGTTTGGGTGTAGCCTTTCGCAGTCGTGTTGCCTCTGGCGCCTAAGTTAGTCTTCTCTTGTTCTTGTTGTGGAAAAAAGTTCTCAGAATGAATATTTCAGGGATTCTTTAATTATGTATTTACCCAATGGTCCTTACCAGAAAACACATAATATTCACCAGATTGAGTAAGTAGGTAATCAAGTAGTTATTAAAACAGGAATTCTTGACACATTATCCCATAACACAGCAGTTAAGTTTATTGTGTCATGGTCTACTTGGAGCATTTTTAGCCTACGTATTTATATGTGCTCTTATAAAGCACTTAGGTCCACTGAGCCAACCAGATCTGCAGACTAGGAATGTATTATAAACTCTGTAATTTTACATACAGAGCATCTCATGCTGTGAAACTAACTGCTCTTTAAAGCTTTTCATGTTACTGTTACACCACTTCACTTTAATGTCTGCTGAAACACTGGGAGGAACCTAATACTGATGGCAAAAAGTTTATCCGGGTCTTTCTCCGGTCTTCGGGTCACACCACATTTTCTCTTTTAGTTTCCTTATATGTTGTATTCTGAGACCACTTATATCATCTGATATATGTCATTGTACATTCATTATCTTGGAGCTTTCATTAGTCTGTGCATCTTTTGAATGGGACATATGTATATATTTTGCATACCTGTTATGTGTATATAGCCCATATTATACAAGTATACGCATATGTATTTATACACACACATACATATCTTTTTTGTTTGTTGTCTGTACATGTGTGTGTGTGTGTGTATTCACATATAAACAACAAAAAAAAATCCACTAGGATTACTCAAGCCTGCGTCTGGATCAGATAATCTGGGACGAGCCAAGAAGAGAGGACGCTAACAGGGAAGGGATGCTGAAGACAAAGATGGGCCCTGCTGTGCCATATTACAGAGAAAGATAAAAAGTTAAATGGTGGAAGGACAAGGAACAAGCAGTCACAAGAGAAAGAGCTGCTAAAGCTAAATATTCTAAACTGTAATAAATGGGAAGCTGACTGGCAAACGAAGGCTCCTAGTTTTACCTGAATGTATGTGAAATACCTTATAAATTTTTTATTTTACAGCTGAACGTTTTAAAGTTATGGCAGGATCTCCTTGTGTCTCTGGGGAACTAGAAGGAAAGAAGGGAGGCATTAGAGAACGGAATTTTTTTTTATCTGAAGTTTTTCACATTTTGATTTGAAGTGACCTGGAGGTCTCTAAGCACCGAAGTTATAAACCTTTAAACTGTGGACTTTCTGTCTCGATCTGTCTGAAAAACACATCAGTCCATTTGATTTCCCCACTGCTGAATGTGTGGTGTTGTCTGTTAGATTTAGTTATGGATGACTGTGTAAATACGAAAAAATGTCCTTGGGGGCCTCTGACCCATCCATAATGTCCTGGGTAGATCCAGGGCAACAGCATAGACACAATCCCCACATGGATCTTTAGCTGGCACCCAAAACGCAAGGTGGGAAGGAGCTCTGTGCAGACAGGTGGGATCGTTGCATATATAATGCACAGTATGCCCGATATTGTCGACAGTCCCAAGCAGAGTTCATCGAGGATTTTCTGAGTTTTTGTTTTTCTTAAGGCAAATTTGGAAGCTGTTTAAATCAGCACTTTCACAACAAAACCATTTTCTGAAAATGGTTTCTTTCAGTTACATTTTAATTAAGAAATGCTTTTGACAGAAAGTTCTGAAATTGCCAGTCTGAATCAATCTGACATTTTTTAAAATTATATATATAAAAAAAGAGTCCCAGTTCAGAAATCCAAACTTCTTTTGGAAGCTTAAGCTAACTACAGCTTAAAAGCAGCTAATATTAAAATAGAAGCTTTAGAAGGACCTGAAAAGGGGAAACATGGAGAAATTTCTCAGATTCAATCTCTTGGTTTATTTATTTTGTTCCTTTGCTCTTGCCTTTGAAGGTTTCCACTGAGATTTCACAGGTTTGACTGCCAGGCCACTAGGGACACTTTTGCCTCCAGCAACCGTCGCTGGTAACATCCACCTCTGAGAGAGCAGCCACAGTGCCAAGGTGACATTTACACTGATGGAGATGTACGCCAAAGGGTGATACTGAACACTGATAGACACTGTAGGAGTATTGTTCACTTCAAACAGGTCAGAGAAGCTGTTCTGGATGCCTCTCACCAAAAAAATAATTAGACTTTATTGCATCGTTTTGGTGGGGTTGGGTGGAAGAGCTGCTTGTGTTCTAGAGATCAGGGCAGGCGTCTGAGCCAGCAGCTGATGGCAACTACTTTTTGAAGCCCCCCCTTGCCTGCCTGAGACCCTTCGCCTGTGCAAGTGCCTTGGTAGGAAAGCCAGCTCACCTGGAGCCAGGTCAGGAGGGGTGTTAGCAGTTGGTGAGGCCAACCGAGGAGTCAGCTGGCCACAAAACTGGAAGGTTGTAAGAAAACAGGGAGGGAGTGCTGTTTCATTCTTCCAGTTGGTGGGGAGCTCTCTGTGTCAGAAAAGCTTGGGGAAACCCTTGCTTCCTTGGGTGCTAACTTATCTGGAGGGCTTCCATGGGAAAGAGGAAGAAGATACGAGGTTTGCTTATTCCCTCCCCTTCCCAGTTGTTCTGTGTTTATTCATTGCTCTCCTGTGGTCAGTAGCTGTGCATTCCATACCCCAGGTGAAGCCCATCCATATTGCTCCCTGACAGTTTGGCAGCTAGTTTCCAAGAAAGGTTATTTAGTAGCCTTTCTTAACCTTGGTCTTCCTAAGAAAGTGCACATCGTCATCTGAAATGGGCCTGCAAAACAGTTTTCTCAAAACAGTATGTATCAAAGCCACTTTGGGCAAGTGGTTGTGCCTGTCCATTTACGTGATGGCTTTACAACAGTTTGCCCTGAGATGTTCCTCGTGCTTCCATTCAATATGACCTTAAATATTTTATCAGGGCTTAAAATATAGGACTCTACCCATTTACCTGAAGTTAGTGTTTTGTTGGTTTTTTTTTCTCCTTTCTATTCATTTATAGTTTTTGCTCTGTATTGCACAGCAGCTGTATTTTATGTAAGTTTATAGTTGCATTTTCTTTTCTTTTTTTTTTTTTTTTTTTAAAAACACACTTATTTTCCAGCAAACAAAGAGCCCAAATGTCAAACACAAAGTGTTTCCCCACTTTAGTCAAGATTCCTTGGTCACCTCCAAGAGCCGGCTCAGGCCAGCGTGCTGCGGACAGCTGGCCGCCTAAATTACACTGTCAGCTTCCTGCCAGCTCATGTGGGTATCATTCCTGGGCGCAACCCCCCAAAACTGAGTCATTTCTCACAATAATAAAAAAAATGTGGCTTTGTGGGACAGAGGAACCTTAAGGCCTTCTGTGAAGAGAGCAGCTGTGTATTTCTGTTAATCTCAGCAAGCCATTCGCAAAGGTTCGGAAAGCTGTCACTGAAAGCAAGAAGTCAAGACTTTTTGTCTTGTCTTTTTTTTTTTTTTTTTTGACTTCTTCTTCTCCCTGAGATGAAAAGAGGTATTTTCTTTTCCAGGGAACAAAGGCTTGTACATGCAGCTATAAGCCTCCTCCCATTCATCGGTGGTTTGGGAGGGGTGAGCACAGAAACGGCGTGTTTGGTGGCTGTGGCTCTCCCCGTGCACGGTTTGGTGGAGCTCCATCACTCGGTTGGGACTGCAAGTGTGTGTAGACTTGTGATTTTCACCCACTGGACCAGTCTGGGCCGCATCCATTGCAGACAGTGTGTCATCAGCTTGCACAAGTGGATGTTAAGCGCTGTACAAGCAGAGGGGAGCAATTGCCTGTTGGGGAGGAAAAAAAAATAATATCAAAATTAAATCCCTGGCATGTCAGATAAGGACATAATCAGTAATGAAGTGCAAACCACACCCTCCTGTGATTTGCTGCTGTGTTGATGCCCCTGGAGCCCCACTAATGATGCTTATACATAGGCTAAATCCTTCCCTAAAGCACTGAATTTTCTATTTAGCCGTTGTTGCTTTTAGTGGTGTTGAAAGTCCAGGTCATTCCTGAAATTAGTCTCCCCACCTGCTCCCTGTGAAGGCAACCACCCTGGGTGGTGTGTGGTGGTCCTTCCTCCCCCCTCACCTTTCCACCCCCACCTGCAGCAGACCCACAACCAAAAATGTCTCTTTGGGTGGATGATTTTGGGGTTCTGTTTCTGATCTGATTTGTCACGGGTAATAACTTTTTAACGTTTATTTTCTCTGGGGTTTTTTTCTCTTTTAATGTTTTTCCTTTCTCCTCTTTTTTTTTGAGAATATGTGATTTCACCCTATTTCTTTACCGCTTTTACGATCTGATCCTGGCAATAATACCAATGTGGAAGTAACAACTGCAGTTGTGTCCTCCCTCCTGTGACATCCAGGTGCGGTGATGCTCCCAGAGCAGAGAAGCAGTGACAAGGTGATGGACGTTGAGCTCACACTGGCCTTCACCACTCAACGGTGGTGAAGCGAGTAATTGCAGGCACTGGAAGAGCCGTACCCATGCACATTGCCAGCCCCGCTGGGCATGCTTGGCTCCTTCCGCACCTCCTGCTCCTGCAGGGACCAGCTGCCAGCAGGAGATGCTCCCCACCTTATCTCCATGGGGTTGGATCCTCTAGGAACCTCTGAAACGTTCCCCTTGCCCCTCTCCTACATCTTAAAGTGTAAATTCAGTCTTCTCACCTTTTCTTTTCCTCCCCACCCCCCCATTTATTTATTTATTTATTTATTTAAATTTTTGGCAGAGGTCATAAAAAGAGCCCACCACTGGAAAGAAGGAATCCTGTCATCTTTTAAGCCTTCATGAATCCATTTTTATGGGCTTCTTTTTTTGATATTTGTGGATTAGGATGGACATACCAACAGTTTCTACTGTTGCAAAGAAGGGGAAAAACCCAAACCAAACCCCGTGCACAAACCAACCCTGTGCACACTTAGAAAATAAATGATGGAGGTCTATTCATTTTAGAAATAGTGCTAATATTCCTGGATAGATTGCACACAGCTTGAAATAAGCAAACATATGCAATAGCAATTTAGATATAATTGTATCTCCTTTTTTATTTAGATTTATACAATATTAACTGTAGAAAGACCAATAATGTCAGGAACTGTGGAAAAATATTTTTCATTAGGAAAAGATGTACTGGAAATTTATTCTGAGCTCTGCGAACATGCTGGCAGTTCAGTGTAAAACAAAGCAAATACTCAGGTTGTGAAAATTTGTTTTCTCTCTGTAACTTCCTGAATGTTACCCTAACTGGATTTTCAGATTGGTTTCTGTGGTCTACAGCTATGCACAGCAGAAGAAATTGCAGACATCTCTTAAGTTGAAAGAGTATTTTTAGATGTTTTGTGGGCTGTGTATCAATTACTTTATAACATAGAGTTAGTAAGGAATGTATGAAATATATTTAGTGTCTTTCGGGAGTATTTTAGGAGCATTTGATTCTGACACAAGGAATATAATTTACAGAGATGCAAGTTACATCATTATAAGATTATATATTGAGAAAACACCACCACAGGAAAAAAAAAAAGAAATCCAACAAAAAAATCTGTGAAGAAAATCCTTTGAACCCTGCCTTGAGGTATCCACCCTTGAAAAGGGTGGAAGTTTTCACTATAGAGTCTTTGCTTTCCATTCAAAGGAAGCTTTTGGAGGATTATACAACCTGTGATTTCTTATAAATTATTGTTGTATCAGTGGTTATCCTAATGCCAGTTGCATTACTAGCTGACTGTTCCTCCAGCCTTAAAATATCTTTCGACATCTTCCAGTTTCCTTGGCTCGCCTGTCTCCTGCCTTGTATGGAAAAAGGAGGTAGGAGAAGGGCCCTGCTTTTCTCTTTCACGTCTTGTTCTTTTAATTACAGAAAAAAGTAAAATGATTTGTTGAGATGAGTTTTTATGGTTAAGTTTGATTTTTAAAAAAAGAAGAACCAAACCATAATTAATATGTTTTTTTTTAATATGAAGAACTGATGGGTTACACCTAGGCATTGATATTTTCCCAAATGTTATGGCAGTGAATGTTCTGGCAGGGGGGAATTACCACCTTCCCTTCTGTTTTTACCAGTGACTAGGCACACTGGTGCATGGGGGTAGGTACAGATTTCTACTGGGAGCATTAGAAAAAAATCTAAATGCCCTCCCTACTCCCAAAGAATAGCTGTGCAGACAGAGAATACAAAAAACTTCCCCAGATTATACCAACCGTGCCAGAGCTGCCAATGTGGGCAGCACAGATGAGCCTCAGCAAAATACCCGGGAGGTCGTTTCCACAAGGATCTCTCCCGCAGGCTCAGTCCTGATCAGTTCGATGCTATTCAGTGTTAAATTCAGGTACCTGATGGTCAACAGAAGCTGATTTATGGATGAAACAGAGAATCTTTTCTTTCTGAGTTTCTTATATGGAGGTAAACTAGCTATATTTTTTTTCCCCCTCCAAAAAAATACTGAGTGTGCTACCATGACTTGATTTTGAAACCAGTCTGAAAAAACTGCCAAACTGGTGTTTTGCCCCTTTTAAATAAATATGAATCACCGTGAGCGGGGAAAGGCTGTACTTCGGGGAGCAAGGGGGAGACCTTCTCTGCCCAACACCTTCTTGTGTGACTTCCACCAGAAGGACCTGGTGATCTGCCCAGAAGGATCTCCTGGCTTCCTGAGATTCCGTTGTCCCTTATGGGAGGGCGGTGTGGTGACAAGGCTCACTGGTGGTGGAAGGGGTCATTTCCACCTACATAAACCATGCCCCAAATTTGCACCTGTAATTGCAGATTTGGTGCCTGAGTGTACAGGTGCCCGTCTGCAGTGAGAATCGTCTCTTCCAACCTACTTATGCAAACTCTGGGCAGATACACATCTTGCAGTCACCATTCAGACAATGAAGCTCTGGTAAAAAAGAACCTCTCTCGACCGAAAATTTTCCACCCAGATCTCAGGAGATGTCTAGTAGTGACTGCTGCTGGTTGGAAACAACTATTCTTAGATCCTTTTAAAATTTCTACTTTCAAAATGAGCCATAACATTTCAGATGTTAAAAAAAAAAAAAATGAAAAAGAAAAAAAGCACTTAAAAAGGTAGTTACTCTGTCAAACCTCACTGAGTTTCCAGATTGTTATTTCTTCTAACCAATGCAACTGACCCATCCCTTCTGATGACCACTGGAAAAGCTGAAAATATCTACTACAAAGTGACTTTCTTATCCGAAAGGGTTGTATTTCCCCTATTAAGATGACCTCGGAGCTATAAGCAGTGAGGTCTGCCCTCAGGGCAGAGCTCTGTGAAGCTTTTTCAGGCTCTTGTGCTGCTGCAGAGCGATCCCAGCACAGCCCTGTGCTCTGGGATGAACCTTCTGCCACTTCCAGACTGCCAGGGACTGTCTGGGGATCAAGCTTCATAAATCCAGAGTCCAGAATCGAGCTGAGAAAAGTATTGTAAGAATACACTTAATTCTGTGAGGGGCTCAGACACCATAATAAGATCATACTGTAGAGATCATACACAAATCATAGTAAGCTGTCTGGTCTGCTCCCTGTCCTCCTCCTCTACAAAAACATACTGATGTCCCCTGCTGACACATCACAGGACTAGATTTTTTCTGATTAGTATAATGAAGCTTCCAAACATCTCTCACTGACTCCTGTACCATGCCACTCTTCAGTGAAAATTGTGTAATTTGATGAGATTCTTACATAGTCTGCAAATTATGACAAACAGAAGTTGAAGGCTTTGCTGTTTGGGTTTTTTATTTATTTATTTATTTTTGTTTTTATTTAATCACAATAGATTCAAATGACTCATTTTTAAGTGAAACTGACAACATGTTAAACTCTGAAGCTCATTGCTTGCTACTTTCATGTGCAGCAGCATTAATACCTAGTTTGTTTGGCAGTGGCCTAGGAGTAATTGCTAAAAGGTCAACAGCAAGGGAATAAAACCACAGAACAATTACTGGAGGGATTCCTACTTACCATTACCCCGCTTGGCATGCTGCTTCAGCTGGTGCTGTGCAGCAGACATGGCAGAAATACGCACCAGCTTCACCCCATCCAGCCTAAAAGAAGCTTGTGCAATCAAGGAGGAGCACTGGGCACTGAATAAAGAGCAGGTAAAGCCTGGTATTAGGCAAAAGCATTTGCTCACGTCAGTGTCAGTCCAACAAGATGCTTGACCTGACTTCAGGGTCAGTAAAACACACGTTTAAACACTCAGGTAGCATAGCACGATCACGGTTCTTCAATAATCTGAATTTTCATATTTGGTCTTCACCCTCCTTGAGGATGCTCCGGCATGAAGGTGAAGGGAAGAGCGAGGAGGCTTGCCCGCAGAACCTCAGCGGACAAGATATCTTGTCCAGCGGACAACTTCAGCTGCTGGGAAGAGAGCATTAAGAGACTGCTGGCAGCCTGCAGGTCGGACAAAGCTACATACGTCTGTCCTACAACCTCCTCTTTACCACAGGACACTTTGAAATGCATTTATTTACTTACACTTTGAGTTTTGTAGTTATCTACCTCTTACAGAATATCATACAGGTAACCAGTAATAGGGAAACCTGTCTCCAAACCAGTTTGATAAGTTTTGGGTAGCTTCCTCAGACAAGCTGTTGCTGCTGCTTAATATTTCTGCTGCCTTCCCAGCTAACCTGGCAGCATTTCCAGGTGTGGCATCAGCTGTTCATCTTTACAAGCAGAAATCTGGGGCTTGTTGTGAGGCCATCAGCAGAGAAACACATGTCCCTCTTCTTTCTACCATCACGTCTTTCAGGACTTAACTGAGTATCTGGCGAGGTGAGAGGACATACACTTCTTAGCTACAGGAAAAGTGTCTTTACCAACACACCTGGCCTTGCTCCAGGCTAAGAACAAGCATTGTTTAAGGAGAAAAAGAAAAAAAAAAAAAAAAGCAGCAGCAGCAAGTTAGAGGACTTCTCCCTTTCAGAATGATTTGATGAACTGACTTTCTATTAGTGGAAACTTGAACGGTGAACTTAACAAAATTCATGGTTTAGGAGAAGATGATTCAGTCTACTGAGAAGGCTGTTTTACTGCTATTACATTTACATGTTTGGTCTCTTTTCTATGTTTTCCAGCCAGACAGAAGAGTTAACCTCCTTCTACCTCTGGTCTATATCATATAGCAATGTTGATGGAAATGTGCAGACTTTAGTAGGCTTTAAAATCCATCTTCAGAAGAAGGATTTCCAGGCACGCAAAGTTTTAACACAAAGGCAGATTTGTGACTTAGAGCAAGCAGGAGATAGTCAGAGATTTGTCATACCCTGAGCATGACGGTTTATTTAGCTGTTTAGTGTCATGCTTGGATTCATTGATCTCTGGCTAGATACATCACAGATAAAATGACAAGTGGTATACAACAATGCTGAAAAAGATAAATATCATTTATTATCTTCACGAGGATCTATGCAAGAGCTAGTTTCACAAATATTCACTTATCAGGATGCTAGATATGATCACTGTCTTAAAAGAATTAGTTCAGGCATGACAATATTTCATGTTGAGACAAAACGGGTAAAGCTGTCTGGTCAGTGCTGTCTTGGAGGCACATACAAACCCAATTTTCTATATACTCCATATGACACATTAGGTATGCCGAATTAAAATACTATGACAACCTTAAATTTACTGAAATGTTGAGAAAGCAGCACTGCTTCCCCCTTGGTTGTTATTTTAGTCATTAAGAGATAAAGATCAGCAGCTTGAGTAAAACAGTATATCTGTGGCAAGTGAGAGATTTATTTGTCAGCACATAAATATAGCATTCAAATTCTTTCCGAAGTTTGGGTTTTTGAGCAGCAGCAGCAAAGACCTCGGGGTGAGGAGCTCTATCCCGGCGTGGTGAGCAGCTGGATCGCAGGGTCCCACCTCCAGCAACGCTAGCTGCTAGGACATCTTCCCTGGTGACTGCAGGGCTCCAGGTATGGCATGGGCTAAGGTGGCAGCAGCAGCTCCCGTGCCCCTGCCCAGCTGTGCTCCCCAGCTGGTGGTGCTGCAGGGTGAGACCTCTCAGGGCTCAGGACCCTCCGCAGCTGGGGACGGGAGCCCAGCCACCTCTCAGAGCAGGTTTCCCAGCTGGCACAGCTGCTCCGCTAGCGGAGACCCTCTGCAGCACCCGCTGCCATGCCGGCACAGTGCTCCGCACCGCTGCTCTGCAGCTCTCGTGGCTGTAGCAGCTCAAGGCAGGGAACCAAATTTAGCAATTAAATAGGGGAAACGTTTCCCTCTCTCTGTATAGTCCTAGTATTGACAGTCCTGGGACTTGCCTTCCCCGCTGCATAAGGTGGCACAGGGTTTGTAGCATGCCCCTGGCAGGACTGTCCTTGTTACCCAGCGCGCCCAGATGAACAGCAGGTCAGGCAGCTCAGTTCAGGTCTGGACCAAATATTGCACCAGCTGATGAAATCACAGCTGGCTTCTTGGCTCCTGGTCTGGAAATTATAGGATGGGCGTCACTTTCCTAGCTGGAAAGGTCAGTACAAATGAACAGATGTGTGTTGCACGTTGCTTATCACCTACCGCATGCACGCCTGTGGCCTCCTCTGCTTGAGTGACTTTGGAAGTACACACGGGACCAGGAGTGGAAAAAAGTGAAGTTGCTCCTTCCCTGACTGAAAGATGGAAAAAAATGCAGTTCCACCAGTGCTAAAACCCTCTGGACTTATGGAGGATATATGGGGAAAGCAGGAACAGCTCTTCTCCTGGGGTGCAACCGGAAAGGAGCGCAGTAAAAAAGGTTGTGTTGTTCTAACATGACTTGGTTTGGAAGTACTTCATCTGGCAAAAAACTTTTCATAAAGTAAGACAGCAATTACTAACAGCAGAGCTGTCACAAAGCTTAAGAACCTACTACATGAAAATAAAAAGTGCACATGACACAGCTTTACTCAGATAAGGCAGGGAGAAGGTAAAAACACAGAGGAATTTGTAGACAGTCTAATGTTGATGAGCCAATTTTCCATTTTAGAGAACTCACTGCTATCTACTGATTAGAACAAAATGGTGGGACAAAAAAAAAGGGAGTGAGACAGGCAGACAGAAAAAGAAAAAAATAATTTGTCTTACTACTGTGTACATAAGTAAGAGCTCTGATACTGCAGACATGATAGACAAGAAAGAGGTTACCAGAAGTCTAATTCCATAAAAAGTGGAAGTGTGCTTTAGGTGGGAAACAAAAAAAAAGATGTGCTCCACATGTGGGGGGAGACAAAAAAGAAAAACAAGAAATTGCATGCATTTCATCACTTTCCAAGTGTTTGAAGCATCAGGAGGAAGAGGAATCACAGCCAGAATTAATGGACATTACAAGCTTAGGAACATTTATTAATTTCAGTTGCATATGAACTAGAGGTATGGTTAAAAGCACACTGTGGATGTTGTTTTTTTCTTTTTTGCTTTTTTGAAACAATGGAACATTCGAAAAGCAGACATTATTTGTTAAAGAATGAGGTAAATGAGATGGCTTCATGGCCATACATGCGTTGCAAGGGTAGGAGTACATGCAGTTGAAGGAGAGGTAAAAGATGGCCAGGGGAACAGAGAATATTTCATCAGTATAGAAAGGATAGCTGAAAAAATCATCTGGTGAATCATGACCACAATTTCCTTTCTCCTATGTTAGGACTGAAAAGGCAAGACTTCCCACTACCTACTGGGGGGTATTTTTGAAGAAATGGATGCCAAATATTCTCCAGTGCTTTGTGTATCAGCAGAATTACGGCTTGTGTCTTTGGAAAAAAAACCCAAAAACCAGACATTTCTTATACTGGTTTTGTAGAAGGTGCTGTATCAATCATCTAGCTGCTGAGGTGGGTCCCAAGAAAGCCATTTCTGTGGTCAGAAAGTGGGGACTGGAGCTTTGGACTGCTCAAGGCTGGTGCTGCCTCCCTCCCATCCTATCCATGCGCTCATGTGCCAGGCTGGTCTGTTTGAATTATTGCCACCTTCCTCTTCTGCATGGCTGGGAAACGTGGGATAACACAAGCACGTTGATGCGCAGGGTCTCACTATGGGGACACACAGCACGGAGCAGCCAGGGTTTACACAGGCTCTCGCAGATGGTGTCCGTAGCTGGCTCAGGGTGCATCCAGTTTGGTGGTGCCCAAAAGTGTCTGCGTCACTGTGCTGGAAAAAGCATGCTTGCATTTAATTAAAATTAGAGGACTCTCTGTGGAACCAATCCATTGTCTCCGTGGCTGTGACACTATAACTTTGTGAACAATCCACAAGTTTACCACATTTCCAGAGCTCAGGAATGACAGTTTCTGCCTCTGTGACAGAGACCAAATCCCACTTCTTTTGCACCTCTGCCCTAAGTCATGACCCATTGCATCTGGGTCATCACCAACACCCCATCTCCTCCCTACCTTGTGTCCACTCCTCACCCACCCACATGTCCTCCTTCCCTCTCCTCCTCACTCTCACGTCCTGCTGGGTTGCCATCCTCCCACCTCCACACCCTCCACTCTCTGCTAACCTTTTGCTTTCCTTCTTGGATGACCACATGCTCCAGAGTACATTTATTTCTCTCATGCAGAGGGGGAAGAAAAGATGCACAAATTGTTCCCGTTTTCCTTCATCATTTCTTTCTCCAGTCCCAGATAAACCAGGAAGATGATCCAGTATTTTCTATATTGCATGGGTTTTGCCAGGCAGCAGGTAGAAGGGCCACAAGGATGGTCATTCCTGTACCACTGTAAGGAGCAGACCAAAACAGTTGCTGGTTTTAACGCTTCAAATATTTCTGCCCTGCTGGTCAGAAAACAAGAATACTGAAAAGGCAGATTTCTCCCTATTTATGGCTGCAAAGTAGCTTATTGCCTGACATTGACAGTCTTCTCTGCTTTTACCCTTTTTTAAATGTTTGTAATTGACATTTACCAGCTAAATGCAGTTGAATGTGCAACATTATAAGTTTATGTCTTGTTTTCATTGCATTCTTTAAAACATTTTTAATTACAGGAATGTAAATTTATATCTCTTTTAATGGAGAACCTAGAAACAGAAACCATATTTTAAAGATTTTTTTAAACTGAGAAATAGTGAAATAGGTGGGATTGCAGGTATCTTCCATCCCATGCCTCTGAGACCAGCTGTATTTTTTCGTGTCTTCTTTGCTTAAAAAACACCTGCTTGAAATAGAATTGTAAAATATTAAGAAAAGCTCTCAGGGATGTGGCAGTAATGCTGCACTTCTGCTCCGTGGCCAGTGTCTTTCATGGTACATGGGCCTTTTTTGAAGGCTCTGAGTGGTGACTCAGAACATATTTGCTAAATATCTGGCTCTACAAGAGACTTCCCATTTGTCCTTGGGCCAGTCACTAAGGGTATTGTTATTAAACGTGAAAGGATTCGAAATCACTTCAATTATTTAAAAAACTTAATCACTTGTCTCTCTCTGTGATTCATTTCCATGTTTTCTCCTATCTTTTACCTTGTGCGTTTAAGGCTTGTCATGACAGGTGCTGTCTCTTACTATATGTTTGTAGAATATGAAGGATAATGGGAAATTGCCTGGGTGGAACTCATGACATATTGCTAAACTAGAAATAACGAATGAGTTTTAGTAATTATAGTAGATGGCAGAGCTCACCCAATTCTCACGTATTGTCTGAAGAACTCTATTTGTTGTTGAAAGCATATCTCAATTTCTAAGCTGCTTTTCCGATATCTCACTTTCCAACACTATTAATCTCAGAATCTTCTTTTGATACTTCTTTTTGCCTGCGTATTGGGCTCAAGTCTATGTTTTTGCTCTTTATTCTCTCTGTCCTGCATCAAGACTATATTTATTCTCTCGGTTATGCTTTTTCACTGTAATACTGCAAAAAGATTTTGGAAAAGCTCTCTTGTTCTTTCGGGAAGGTTCTCTAGTTCTTTTTTTGTGAGTAAAACATGGACTGAATTTATGGTGGCAGGCTGGTTCCCATTGACCTGTTGGTTAGATCTACAAGAGCAAGCACAAGCCCCATAGTAGAAGACTGTGCAGCCCCAAGGCCATGTTCATGTTATGTGTCACATCAACACCTCCTTGACCCATCTCTGTCAGAAATGCAGGGGACTGACTGGGTGGATGGCAAGCTGGACACAAGTGCAACTTTGCAGCACTGAAGGCCAGCTGTGTCCTGGGTTCCATCAACAGGAGTATAGACAGCAGATCAGGGATGTGATCACGCCACTCCACTTGGCACTTCTTGTTCATGCTTTGGAAAACTGCCTTGGTCACTTTGGTTCAGGAGAGAAAGGCCACCAGACCCAGAGGAAGACCACCAGGATGATGAATGTGTTGGAGAACTTCATATTGGAGGAACTGGGTTTGATAAGACTGGAGAAAAGGTGTCTCAGGAGGTTCTAATCACAGTCTTCCAATACCTTAGAGGTGGTTACGGAGACTGAGTTATCCTCACTTCACAAGGGTGCATGGTACCGAGACAAGAGGCAACAGGCACAAGCTGCCTGAGCCAAAAGTTCTGCCTGGATATCAAAAATATCCTTCACAGTGAGAATACTCAAACATTGGCTGTTTTACCCAGTGGAGTGTGGGAATCTCACCTGATAGATATGTTGGAGAACTGATGTGGTCCTGGGTAACTTAATCCAAGGAGCTGCTTTTGGTGAAAGCTTCCATGTGATGAACTGCAGAGATTTTTCCAACCTGGTTTTCTGTGGTTTTGTGATTCTATATGTCTTTTATCCTCCCCACTGTAAACACATCCATACCCTGACTTCATGCCTAAATAGAGCTATGATTTTTTCCAATATACTGACATGACAGTTATATTTCTGTATAGTGCACTTTCCTTGAAGGAACTATTGAATTAATTCTCTTTTCTAGAAAGAATTAATGTGATAGCACCTATACTTTTCTTGAGGAAGATGTAAAGCTAAGCAGCCAGTACACTGAGCTGGTTATTTGTATTGCCAGGCTGATTATCTCCCTGTTTTGCACAGAGACGTACTCTCCAGGCATCCATGTTGCATCTATGTCACCTGTGTCCCAATCTCTGCCTGGGGGTGAATGCAGCAGCCTTTCAGTGGGACACATTGAACGGCACTTGCTATATCCATCAGAGTTATCATCGCCAGGAGACACGGTCCAACACCAAAGCCACCTCAGTAGCCTTGTTTCTTCCTCCACCCTTTCTCTGCACCCCTCCACTCGAGTAAAAAAGTAGGGGGTGTGTTAGAAAGTGGGGTATGACAGGAAAGCTCTGGCTCTTTGATGTGTCACTGTGCAGTATGGATGCAAGCTCTTCCCCTGAAGGAAGAAGCGTATGTTCCAGCTGGTCTGTGTCCCTTTATTGTTGTGGTGGTCTCTAAGACAGTAGAGCCTGAATCCACATATGAATATGGAGAACATACTTGGATCAGCAGCATACTCTTCATAATTGTAAGAGCAGATGAAATAAATAATAATAAAAAAAAGGTTTTGTACAATGTTAATGCAGTAGATGCTAGGGCGACACGTTGTCATATCAGGCCAAGAAAATACTGCTGAGAGGTTTATGCATAAGAAAAATTTGAAGCGGTGGTGGAGAGTATTACTCTGTTTCATGTCAGATAACACCACTGCAATGAGAAAATATGTAAAGACTGAATGTCATACCTTTAGGTAGCCTCATGCATTTCTGACATGGAATCCATTATAACAACCTGAAAAATGAAGACTTCTTTAAAGCCTTCAGAAATGCCCAGTTTGTCCTAATATATGCATATTCCAGGTATTTAGGTTATAGCACACCAGCATCATCAGCCATGACTAATATATTCTTTACACTGAGAAAAGCTTTACTAAGTACAGGCCTGGATAGCAAAGTGTTCCTGGAGTGAAGACATTTGAAAGACATTTTAATTCGGTGGCACCATGCAGAGGGCATTAATCTTTCTTGTGATTTCCTCTATTGTAACAAAGAAAAAGATTTTTAATGTGCAAACCTCGTTAAATCAATCACCCTTGGGAATTTAGATGCACAGTGTGATAAAGGCAACAACTTTCAATACCTAGAGGCAATTTTTCCCATATGTTTTGGATGTTGGGGTTTAGGAAAAATAAGCATTTTAATGGATTTTTGGCCTTTTAAAAACATAACGTTTTAATTTAAAGATGCTCTTCTTTAAGATAGACAACATAAATGAGGTTCACAGTTATTACAATGGAATATCAACCTGCGTTCTGCAAACTTTTCGGTGTTTTCATTGCACAATCAAGATGGTTTCGGAGAGAATGGTCTAAGTTACCAGTTGCCTAGTGCTGCGGCAATATGTTACAAACCCATGGCAAACACCAAAAGAAAACACTGGATTTTAGACATCTTGAATTTATCAAAAATTAATAAAAAATTAGCAAGTCTTTGAGCTGTTGTGTTTCTCCTGTTCCTGAAATTTAGCAAGACATCTTTATTCAATAACAAATCTATACAATCTAAACTGTTTGCAAACCTGGAATTGGGTTCTGTATTTGGGGAAAGCAGAAGTGTAATACTATTTGAAAAAGTCAATGATTATGTCATTTTGCATCACAAAGAGATGGCTGACTATGACTAATCCTCAGGCATTTGTCAAGCCTAGGCTTCCCATGGGAGAAGATTTTTGCTAAGCACCATAGCCTTTAGAGCAAACTAGGACATTTGATGTATTTCCACATGGATAACAGCATTACTGACATCTAAGTAAACTTACATTATCTATTAATTGACAGCTTAGATCTGCCTGGCTCAAGGGGAACAGACAACTGTGTGAAGGCTGAGGTAAGGTTAGAGGACAAAATGTCAATTGTCAGTGGGTCATATCTCATGAGACAACTAGCAGTCCATCTTTGTAACCTGGATTCAGGCTTATATCACGATCCTTTTCCATTCTTTTCTTTTGAGAAATATATTTTTGGCAAATAGGGAAGACCATGCACACTCAGATGAGATGATCTTTTTAGTTTTTTCTTTAATTGCGTGGCTAATATGGTATAATTTCAGAAGATTTTAAGAGATGCTTAATGTATTTGCATAATCAGGTCCCTTTAGACTATTTTGCAGCTCTGAACAATTATGCATTCCACTATATAAGGCTCAGGAAGCTTTGTGTCTCTCTGCTGTCTGTTTCCTTCCCTGAAACAAAGCACCTCAGTTACAATGCATGAAAAAGCAACAACAACAGAAAAAAAAACAATGGGGGGGTGGGGAAGAAGGGGGGCAGGGGAAGGCTAATAAACTGTTTACACACAGTTTAAAATGCTTTAACTAAAATCAGTAAACTACTGAGTAGAGATTTTTTTGAGAAAATAAGACTATTTTAGGCAATGCCTGTCTATGAAGTTCAAAGATTAAGTTTATACAAACTTTATCTTCATCACCTGCGTTTGTTTGTCAAGGGTTGTCTTAAGGGGTCAGCTCGTTTCAGAGCATGAAATACAGACTTCTTACACTCATTGTGCAGCCTTGAAGATGACAAACAAAAAGAATTGGATGAGAAGGAAAATAAAAAATATGACACTAGAATTCCTTTTAAAAAATCAAACTTGCCCCCCTGACCTCACTCAGTCTTTAGGTCTGACCAGATTGTCTCTTTCACCTGTGATTGAAGGTTAAACCTGTCCATGGATGCTCTCACAGGACCACGAGCTCACCATGGGCAAGAGCAGAGATCCTCAATTTTGAGCTCAAGCAATGTCTCCAGATCATCTCCATCCTGGCTGCCTTCTGAGGCCATGCAAACCTCTGGCAAGGAGGCTTAGGCTAGTTAAACTAACTGTCCTCCACACTGGGTCAACAAACACAGCATTCATCATCCTACATCTCGTGGAAGAAGGTGCTGTTTGGTCAGAAAGACTGGACACCGTTGGGATAGTGCAACTGAATGCAGCTCTTAAAAAACATCTACTGAGAAATCTGCCACCAAAAGCCTGGTGACACCAGGGTGATCCCCTTGGCTCAGATCCAAAAGCAAAGATGCTTTGTGATGATCAAGCTCTCCATGAAAGCATTAAACCTTTCTGCATGCACAGGGGTGAGGCGGGTGAGACTATGGACACGGGCAGCATCTGTGAAACAGCTGATGTGTTTACAGTTAAAACCCAAACCCACCTCCTGGCTAACTGCTTGTGGGCTCACGCCTTTGCGTCTCTACAAAAACAGTACCTAGACCAAGCCTAGGAAGACAGTAAAGTAGTGCCTCTTACTACCTTCAAGTGACAGATTTATTATTACTTGTTAACTGAAAAGCAATAGGCATCACTCATTGTATGAGACTGAAGATACGCTTACTTCCTTAAATTTATTTTATGAAACTTTCTAGTGTGAAATCAATAACAACTTTCAATATTTACACCAGTACCTCAGCTGGTAGCAACAGGACTACAAAAACTTGTAAATGCTCTAAGCATTCCATAGTACAGTGTACTTTGGGCTGATTATGTTTTGTGGCTCACTTACTAAGTGTTGTAATGTTTAGATTGGCTCTGGTGTGAGCTCTGTGCCAGGTTTGTTATCGGAGGTACTGCAAATATAGTCTTTTCTCTAACATGAGTTCTTTCACTGTGTGTGCTCTACAGGCTGGGAAATGAAGTATTGCAAACTGTCTGGGAGCTCATATTTATTAAACAAGACAACAGCAAGTCAAACATGCAGAATTTCTGACAATTCTGTGACACTGCAAACCACAGAGGAGTTTTGTAACAGCAAAAGACAGGTAAAGAACAACAGAAAATAATTAATATAATTAGGAGGTATGATGAAAACAATGACAATGGCTTTGTTAGTGAAACAAGGGCTGAGAACATTACAGTAAGATGGATGAAAACAAGCTCTCACATAGTAAAAGGGCTTTGAGGAAGCCCTGGGTCAATATTTTCGAGCATACCTGATAAATAATTTATTTGTCACTTACAAATGCATTTTTGGGAGATGTGTCGGTGTAAATTAAGTTTTCTGCATGCCTTTTGTAGCCATTAAGGACCTTATTCTAACATTAAAAATAAGTCTGAAAATGTGAGAAAGAAAGGATGCCGCTGTTTGAAACTGGCTGTGTCCCCCTCCCATGACGGATGCAGGTGGTCTGTGACCCCCAAAGAACTAGTGAGATACGGGGAGTGCCACGGGCACACAACCCTGCCACAGCCCCCCCAAACCATTCCTCAGTGGGAAAAGAAAGAGGAAAAAAAGGAGAGAGCCCTGTACATTTTATTTTCCCCCTAATACACGTACCCAGGAATATCTTGAGCTGCCTCTCTACTGCAGTTTCCTGGCTGCTCTGTACGTCACTTGTTTTTCAAAATTGAGAAGTGGGTGCAGGACAAATGCACACCCACACCCCCCTACACCCCCACTCTCCCTTTTCTGTTAGCTCACTCTCAGGTTAGAGATCTTTAATGTGGCTTTGGAAGATAAAATGCTGTCATACAGAAACAGAAGCAGCAAGAAGGGGCAGGCTGCAAATACACTAGTCAGGTTTAGGAATTTGAAGATCCTCTCATTAAATCTTCCATTTTGCCAGAATTTGCAGGCAATTCTAAACCTGAATTTTCAGCACATGGTAGCTTGGGGAAGCTATTACTTTAATAACTGTGCACTGGCATGCATGGGTTTTTACCAAGTCGAACTATAATGTCTTGCAGACATGTAGGCAAAACAGCAGATTTTTTAGGATCTGAGAAAGTACAAGTTGTAAACACAGTGCAGTAAAAATGCCTTCTTCTCTGTTTCCCATTGGCTGTTTGTCAATTTGTTTCCTTCCCACAGTCTCCCAGCACTTGGTGTATGCCTCCTTAAGCCAGCAATCCTAAGATGCACGAGGTCTGGACATTTCACTCAGCTGCTCTCGTGCTGCAGCACAAATGAGGAGAAATACGGAACGCTAACTAGGAAACAGATCTGCCATACACTGTTGTACGCTACAGCATCCAAGCATTTGTTTGAGATTCATCGCTCTAGAGAAAACAATAAATCAACCTTACAACAAGTACTGGAAAGGTAACAATTACAGATGTACTTTTTTCTAAAGAGAAATGCTGGTTTGGGACACACATTTGTTTCCCTTTAAATCATAATCTTTAATCACACTAACCTTGCAGACAGCCTGGATAAGCTACACAACTCACTGCAAATATTCAATATTGACTTTCCTGTTTGTCCTTTTCCCACAGGGAAAATCTGATGTGGAGTTTGCCCTGTCTACTCCCATGTTAACTTTTTCATTATAGAAATAAGAAAGACTATCTAGAAAACACTGAATTACCAGGCTCAATATTTCTCTATAATCTTCCTGAGCTGTGGTCTTGTGTGAGCAAATACTATCCCTCACGTGGAGGTCCCTGGGAAAAGGCGTAAGTGAGCCTGACACAGTCTGAGTGATGGTAGAGATGTGCACGTACCCACTCTCCTTCGTTCTCAGAAGTCTCACGGCTTGCTTACACAAAGGAGTTTGGACAGAAAAGTGTGAAAATCCAGCATTTCAGCTGCACCATGGACTGCTTGCCCTCCGGCTGTGGAGGTCTGGACAGATAATGAGATTATCTCCAGCTAGCTATCTAGCAGTTATTGGCCTAGCCTGGAAAGGCTCAACTCAGCTATGGCATGAGTACCACAAGGTTTCATCCTTTGATGAGGTTTTTGGTAGATAGTAAAAAAACTCCAAAGCTGTCTCCCAGATTATCCATTTGAGGTGGTTTGCTTTTCAGCACATGATACTTACCAAAGCTGGCGTGATTGGCCATGCCTGCTGGATGTGTAAGAACATTTCTGGTAGGACCCTGAAGTTTCCTAAGCTCTGCCAAGATACCAAGTCCAGCAAGGTTTACATTATGGACATCAATTATCTGAGCTGATGCCTTAATGCTTCACTGAGGCTGTCTGCACCTCTCAGGCATATTGTTTCTGGCTTTCTGCTCTTCAAGAAAGGCCCTCAAATATGGAAGTTCTAAAGAACATGATAGAACCATAATGAAGGTTACACCTTCTCCCCTGACATACTCCTGCCCACCCAGCCTCTAACGGGGACTATAAAAGATTTGTATGTGTTGGAGTATAGCAACAGTTCACAAAGGCTGTAAAAAAAAATCCTTTTTTTTCTTTCTTTCTTTTTTTTTTTTTTTTCTGTCTCTTGAGTCTGGGTGGTAAAAACTGTTTTGGGCAAAAATTCTGTCACCAGCCAGCGGTTGCCCAGGCTGGGTTTCCAGGTTTATGTGTGTAGCCCATGATGTAGCGTGAAGGTAATGTGACACGCCTGAAGCAGAGATGGAGACACGGCACAGACACCTTCCCCTCAGCTCTGTAAATTCATTTATCACGTTAGACTTGCACTCAAAAGCAAGTACTGCATTTATGTCTGTGTGCACTTCTGCTTATCAGCATCGTAAAAATTCACAGTCCAGCAAGGCTGGTAATGATTAAAGCAGTCTGAAGCACCTCAGCCTGTTTAATAGGCTCTGACACCCAGGGCTAGTGCTGTACTCCTTACTCCTTACATGCAAACCTCCCATTTTAAGTCGTATTTTCTCAAAGTTAGTGGGAAACAAGCAAGGAATGCAGGTCAATGTGGAACATCAAAAGGCCACTGCTCTCCCCAGGGATGAAGAGAAAATGAAAAAAACCCAAATCACATTTTTTTTTTCCAGAAGCTTTCAAGAAAAACAAAAGCTGCAGCTCTATTTTACAAAACACACTTAAACAACCTAACACTGAATTATTCATGCCTGTTCTGAAACACAAGCTTTATAACCCTGAATTAATTGCCCTTGGTGGTGAGTATATCTAGTCTCATTGTAAATACTTTGCCGATTGAAATACAAACATGTTCTGCACAAAAGAAGATGTTAACACAAACAGTGTCATAAGCTTAATAATATCGTCACCTCCTTCCTCCTAACCACTTAGGACCAAGTTTTACTTTTGAAGTTGATAGACTGACTGGGTTTTCACTGGTGTAGCTCAGAGAAAAGTTCTTCCCACTGACCACATTTTTTGGGGGAGTTCATTGGTTCTCCCAGCTTGTAGACACAATCTAATCTTCCATTTGTCTTATCAAACTCCCTCTGCTGAGATTCTGCTGCAGGTAATAATAATTTTGTAGGATTTTAAGATGCGACATTTCCCTATTCGAGTCCTGTTGCTAGCCTGACAGCCACCTGATATCTATGACAAGGTACCTCTTCTTGGAACATGTTCCTAGCATCACCCCTGGAAATGAAGTGTCCACAGCAGCTTGCCTCTCTAGTGGTGTGATGTTAAAAACAAATGAAACAAAAAAAAAAAAACCCCAAACCAAAACGAAAAACGGATTGGGGCTTTTCTGAAACAAAAGCAAAACCCTGCCTTTTGCAGCAATGGAAAACAACTTCTTTGCAATTAAGTTTTTCTTTTGCCTGTGCTCTTGATCAGGTACAAAATGCTTTCTCCATTGATGCCTAAATCTCAAGTGCATTTGCTGTAAATAGAAGGAAACCTCTGCAATTGTTTCCAGAGATTAGGTGATTGTATTTTAAACCAAACCCTGTTGTCCAGTGTTGCCTGTTAATGAAGAAAAGTTCTTCCTCATAGGAAATACAGAATAGTTTCTTTCAAATAACATCAAAAGACCCGTGCCCTGTTTCCTTTAACTGGGCTTTTGAGAGATGCACAGAAAATAAAATTTCCTCTCACCACAGAAGTCAGTATAAGTGACATTTAGCTAATGGTCTGAATCCTCAGCTGCATTGAGCTCCTGCTCAGCACTTCTGATGTGGGTGGTGGGAGGAGAAGGGCGACTCATTCATTTGCAGGCTCTTCTGATTCCATGGCTGTCATTTAAGCTTTAGGGTCTTCCTAGCATCAACAATCACATTAGGCAATCAACCATGGCACTGTACTGTTTGCTCCGGTCTTACCCTGAGTGGAGGGGAGGGAAGGAAATAATGGAGAGCCGGCGCCAGCTGAAGGCCACCAAAGGCTTTCTTTGCTGGAGAGGGACCTTCAGCTGCTCCATCAACTCTGGTCAGAACTAGAGCCCTGTACTTAAAATATTTGAACACAGGCCTGTGTTAGAGGCTCTGCTCTATTGCTTGACAGCAGGTTTTCAGCAGCAAAGGGGAAATGAGAGTCAGTGGGTGGTTGCTGTGCTCCTCCATTGGTCTGGGCCATGGTGACATGGTTTTGCTTGCTCTTGGCTCTTCCTTCCATACAATCCCCTGGAGCAGCCTTCGTGGCTGAACATTTGCCCTTCTGTGTCTAAAATAACTGTAGGTCGTCTCGACCGTTGCTCCAGATTTTTAGAGTTTCCCACGGCTGAAACCTGGAGATGGAAGGAATGGCGTGGCCCTGAGCCGATGCTGACATCTGCATGCCCTGACGCACCCTTTGCTTGCATCGCACCATGCCGCATTTGCCCTCTCCTTCTCAAACTCCTGTCTTCTGTCTGCAATAACTCAGATCCGAAGTGATGTGGAGGTTCATGTCAGGTCTGGGCAAGGTTAATGAAAGTAAATGATGTTAGTGCGTGATGAAGCTTCAGCTGACTTTACTGGGAGGCTCACACAGAGTTTTTGTGGTTTCACCCCAGATGCCTACCTGGAAAGACTTTGGAAGAGGTGGAAGCTGAGGGCAGATGAGCATCCTAATCCGTTTGTGTAATTTGGAAACGATAGCTTTAAGCCAGTTTATAGTGACTTACAGTTTTAGTTTGGTGATGTGCTGGCTGCTTTTCTTCCCTGTGTGGAGAGGGCAAACCACTTTCCACATGCAGTTAGCTCACCACGGGCAGCCCATGTCACCTGTGGAGCATCGTGATTATCCAAATACTGGGGGGCACAGAGGCATGTGCCACTCCTTGCAGGGATAGGAAAGGCATGCCATCATTTTCTTTTCTGGTCTTTTTTTTTTTTTTTTTTTTGAGCTGTGACATACCATATCCTACGTGGCAGGTGGCGTGACACAGATGAGAAGCCAGAATGAGAAATGGCTTTCCTTTCACTCCGAGGCGTGACATATGCTGGGAGATTCTGCAAACCTTATTAAGGCTCTTATTATTGTGCTACCTAATGAGTGGTGTATATATAAAATATTGCTGTGTTTTACAGAGACACCCAAATGTTCAAGAGCAACTAATGGGTTTGGACATGCAACTGGCAGCTGATTCCCCTGTCTTCAAAAATCAGGTTCCTTCAAAATTTTTCAGAGACTGTAGCTAAATTCTAGTGACTTTGAAAATGCAAGTTATTTTTACTGGTAAGGTATTGTGGCCCCTGCAGTTTAAAACTCAGGCTTTTATTCCTCAAAAAAAGTACTAGCAATTATCTTGCAGCATATTTTTCCGGTAAAGGAAACCCACACTAGACGTGACAGCCAGGTGGACAGAAAAACACGTAAACTCAGGGCCAGGCAATGATACAGTTAGAGATCCAAGAGGAAGCAGAAATATAAGGTGGAGCTTGCAGTGTTCATTGAGGTTGGAAAGATACGGCAGTGTGTCGGAGCTGCACACACAGGGCAGAGTCGAGGCACTAAGAATAAACACCGTGGCCCTGTATTTCAGTTGTTGTACGTTATAATTGCAAGCTTGACCTAGACGTTATTGAAGAGTACTATGGCCAGGTCATTCTCCATATGAAAATGTATACCTTTCCCATCTCTGTTTTGTACAAATAAACAAAGCCACTGCTTAAGACAAGATACTCTCAATTAAGGCTTTCCATATCCTACCCGTGTAAGCTACCCTACATGTAAGGCTACGGGTGTGCACAGGCAATGACAGAGGAAACCGTCGCGCTTGCATATGATCATACTGCATTATCTTATCTCTGCTATCGCTGGCTCCCATAAACATCGCGCAACAAAACCGGTGGCTGAAGTGGCAGAGAAGACAAGCGTAACAAAGCACAAACCACGAAACAGCCGTCTTTCCCTTCCCTCTCGGTGGCAATGCAATTCACCCAGGAGGGGGAGATATCAGCCTGCGTGCTGCAGCAGCGAGCGCCCAGCCTGTGTGTCGGATCCTGCTCGAAATTTGTCTGACAGGGAGATTTCGACACAAACCATGCAATTTGGTGCTGGAGCACGCTGGACCTCATCTGCTTAAAAAGATGTACAGATATAGTCATCACACTTCATAATTTAATAAACTGCTAAAAAACTGCACACGTTTTCATTTTAGCAACTTAGGTCCCGCAACTAAACTCACGATGCTACAAAGACATTTGAATTTTTCACTAATATGTCATGAGCACTGCACCCATTGCAAATTAATGAGTCTCTGAATAGCACTGTGCATTTGTCATTTGAATTTATGCTAATGCGCTGAGGTCTCCTGATGATGTTGATAGTCCACAGCAGCTGCTCAAACTATAGAATATACACGCATGTTCCTCCACTTTTTATTCATCTTTCCTTGTATTTTTCTGGTCTATCATTTGGGATGCAGTCCTGCAGCTGGTTATTGATAGTGCTGCTAATTCTCTTTGACTTTACACTACAGGCTTGACCCCCAACCCTGAGCAGAAGTAATGGACCAGTGTTGAGAGAATTATGTACATCACACAGCAACAACCTCAGACCAGCGGGTCAAAAGGAGTTCATTGAGAACCAATGGTATTTACAAAGAGTGTTGGCATGGTAACTGATAACTCCCCCCCCCCCCCCCCCCCCCCGCAATGAATTATAACAAGTATAATTTATTTCAATAAGTCAGTCTGAGGCTCTGACTGCACCCACATAAATTACATATTGTGGTAGATATTTGTTTTTTTCTGCGTGTACAAAGAAGTAAGGTCCTGCCGTTTGCTCTTCCCACCCAGAAGAGGAGAGTATGCAACAACCAGCTTATGGTAGCGACTGCAAGATGCTGGCCAAAGGCTAGATGACAACCTTTCCGTCCAGAGTTCAGGCAGTGCCGTTGGGTAATGAAGAACAGTGTCAGACCAAATCCATCTGGGGTCCTGTCAAAGAAACAAAGAAAAGAACTACTAGGGAAACTAGTAATAAAAGTTTCAAGATATTTATCTGTGAGCTGTTGTATATTGGAAGTTAGAATATTCCAGAGCAGAATACAGTCTTTACCAACTTTAGCTCTAAACATGACAATTATAGTGCCGCTAATATACCCAGGAAACAATTATTTGAGCTGCCTAATCATTTTCAAATGACTCAGAAAAATCAAGCACAGAGATGAAATAAGTAGCACAGATAGAGAAAATGCAGCTTGTTAAGAATCACTCCATTTTTTGCACTCTTCCAGGTTTCGCAAGGCCAGGGAGGCTTAGTAGTTTAATTTTGAAACATCTGGGAGCAGCGATGCTGTACAATATAATATGGCCTTTTGTTTGCAGCAGGTTCTTTTTGTGGGAACAAAGCTGTGTCGCATGAGGGAACTTGACTGAATTATCTGATATATGTCAAAATTAGACAGATGCATTCTGCCATCTCTTAAATACTATAAGGAAAGGGTTTTAAAAAATTAACCAGTTCATTTCTAATATCAGAGAGAAGCTCTGGAGCTGAATAATGGCATATGAAAAGGGAAAAGAGAGCCGGCTAGCTCTGTGGTCTTAAAGCAGCTCTGACAACCCTCAGGAGAGCTACTTTATATATAAATATATATATGTATGTATACACACACATATATATATGTGTGTCTGTCTGTCTATACATGCTACCACCCTTCCCAGGGTTAAAGGGCCCCTTCAGAGAAATGCATTTCAGTAAGAAGAAGCAAATAGCTACTTTCCTATAGACTGCCGTTTTCCCATCAAGGAGGGTAAAGACATTTTCACTGTTCTCAAAAAACTTTGAAATGTAAACTTGTTCGATTGATAGCTCCTTCTGGTCCTGGCAGCCTTTTTGATAGCTGGTGCTCTTTCTGGAATACTTGTTAAAAATGTCTCTGTAGCAAAGATGTTGTTTTCCCCCCCTCCCTGGTTTTTTTTTTTTTTTTACCCATGTGATTTTTTTTTTTTTAAAGTCAGTGCATGGGAGAGTGGAGATAGGCTCTTGTCTTCGACGCAGCAGACTGACAGGTGAACACCTACTCTCGCTGCCCTTGTACATTGTAATACTTTACGAGATTAGACTGCCTGAAAGCTGTTTTCCCAGTCTAAACCTTCAATCCTCTTTGAACACAACCACTCGTGGTGACTTCTAGTTTGGAAAACTGGCCACGGCATCGCAGTCTGTGCTGGAGGCTGCAAGCGTGTCAAGGTCGGAGGCAGCTACACGCACCAGCATCCTTTAATGCCAGTGCCATTTACAGCTATTAACTCTTCCCTTCACGAAGACTGACCAAAATTTGCGTCTGGGAGTGACCCCAACCTAAAAGATACTGTCTCAGATTCTCACTTCTGCCAGTGCCCGCAGGAGTCTAACTTCTGACCTTTACCAGCAAATACACCCCTATTCTGGTTTGGTGATTGCCTGTCTGCGTAAGGCAGCCCAGCTTTCAAAACGACTGCACTTACATACTTGCTTGTCAAGCTTGCACGCCTCTTAGTTTTGGAAACATTTTGCTTCACACATGTAAATCGTCTCCTGGAGGTTGTCACATATGCTTGTTTCTCAACTCTCATGCTACCTCCTCTGACCCTGCTAATTCCATCATTGCAGTGTAATTGTAAAAGAACTCTTCCCAGTTGAAATAACAAGCAGTATCACGGGAGTTTTCTGGAGTAATATCTTGATGCTAACCACTGTTCACAGATCTGGGGAGGATTAAACTTGCTCCATGTGAAGAATTTTATACATAGATGTAATAAAAAATAATGTAGCTTCCAGAAATAAACAATCTGAGGCAGACAGTCAGCTTTTTCCACTCGACTTTTCCTTTCACTGAGCTCAGTGTAGCTATTAACTAGCTATCATCCTTATTAAAGATTATTCTTCTGTATAATAGCCAGGATTGTTTACCACATTAAAACTCAAGAATCTGCAAGTGCCTCCCGGCATGTTTTGTGGACCAGATCTTGTCCCGCATTCCCTCTGCACCAGCCTCACCAGCTCCCCTTTATGATTTCTTTGAAAGGACTTCTGCAAACTCTGCCACTCAGACAGCAGACAGTGAATAATTCAGCACCCTGGCACATGAACCTATGGCAGAGCAAGTCGTTGGTGTGATGCACACAGGCTACAAGGTGCTTGTACAGGCAGGCAGCTAATCCTGATAATATGCTGTGCTAGCCATGGCTGCTGGTGAATTATATGGCACTCAGCAGTCCCTCAGGGCTTGGAGAAGACCGTGCTTCTTAAAAGTGACAAAAACTTTTTTAGGCTCTTGTAGCCTTTTACATTAAAAACTTGCAGTGATTTTATATCAGTGTGCTCATTGCCGTGTTTGTAAGTGAGAGAATATTTGATTTTACTTTGATTCTATTTTAACTACAACAACGAGAGCTCTCAACATCTTTCTAACATTTCAGATTTCTGTAAAGATAGCTTATTCTTTTCCAAATGATAGTCTTAAAAAAAAAATATGTGTGAGGGCTGGAGGTAGTAGTGCAGATGAGCTTCATGTCTAAAGTTAGAGAACTATGGGGGAAAGGTTAATTTGAGTCAAAACCCAAGCATCTCAGACCTCAGATTCTCAGTGTCATCGGACAACTGGGGAATTAGATAATGTGGGTCAGCGCTGCCCTGTTGATATCAAGGGGCTGATTTATATGGATGGGTGATCTGGCTCTTTGTGCAATTTCCTTACAGTTCCAGATGGAGACGCTGCCTGTGGGTCATTACTGTCCCCAAATACCCAGCTTGCATTTGGTCTCACACCTCAGCATGTACTACAGAAGGCTTGAAAGTGTCCAGAAATCAAAGAATTCAAACGTAATTTAACCACCACCCCCCTCCCCATATTAATTATGTTGCTTCTCGTCCATGTAGGCAAAACCAGTATGTTCAAAGCCTTATTCAAGTGCACAGTTAAGAGATTTCACTTGTTTCCAGCTATCTGGACAAAATAAATACCTGCAATCTGGGTAGCATGCCACAGGCACAGTGTTCAGGGCCAAGCTGGGAACCCTGTTCAGGGATGGATGTAACAGGCTGGAGGAAGCAGGTGGGAGAATTTCACTGCAGTCCTCACTCTCTGCATCTCTCACACCTGCTCACAGCTTTTAGCAAACACTGTCCACTGAAGAACAAACCGAGGAGCTATGTCAAGAACACAGAGATCTTTGAAAGTGTAAATTCATCCTTTTAGTAAAAAGTGTGTGTGCTGGGAGTGGGCAATTTGAGGTGGTTGGGGGGTGCTGCATGTGTTGTATCTTCTCCCACAGACTGGCAAACACCTCCCAAACGTGGGGTGATGAATGCCTTCTGGCCTTCTTGGTGCCATAAAGTATTTGTGCACCCATAGGAAATTAAATACATAGACAGGGAACAGCGTTTAACTACCCGTATCCTCAAAGGAAATGGATCCTGAATTTGGCCCTTAGTCCTGAACACCAGAGGAATCCTCAGATGGCAAATTCTGGAGTTGACACAATCCCGAATGAAACCTGGTGCTCTAAACACGAGACATATCTCTGCTTTAAATTAAACATTTTCTTCAAAGCTATTTATTTGATTTTCTATATGCAGCATGTCCAGATGCCGCCTGTATTTTTGAAAGCAGATTCTTGCTTTTAAATTCCATATGTGGAATGAATGTTTATTAATATATCAAATTGAATAGGATTTTAACTCAGAGGGAAAAGAATCAGGTTTTCAAGAGGCGATTGTTCAAAACACACTTTTCCCGTGCGTTCATCTTCTCGGGACTCAGTCCTGAGCAGAGCTCAATAGCTGCAGTGAAGAGTGGCACCACCAGCAGCCCTTTCCTTCTCCCGGTCCCACAGCACTGACGTTACCCTGTGAATGGTATGCTGATCAACAGCTCTAATGATTCAAGGGCTGTCCCCGGGGGTTTGTCCTTTCCCCTTCACAATCACTCCCTCGCACAGTTCCCATGTACTGTGCGGAGGCTCAGAAACCTGCCGGCTTAGTGGGCTTGAAAACGCGGCACCAAGCAGTCCACCCGCCACAGTAATCAGTCTCTATGACTGTTTTGCTTTATAAGGCAGAGGGATCGCCGTATTTACCTTATAGATCTGTATTTACCTACAGGTAAAACGCCGTGATTCCATTATGTACTACTGTGTGGTATATATATTTTGTACGTGTGTGGGAGTGAATCAAGATTTCTTTTCAAGTGTGAGTGCAGCACATTTCATGCTCTTTTTTACCCCCATAACCAAGCTCCCAGGTTGCAAAGATTCTGCTTTGCTCAGAGGGACTCATGGTCAAACCAAAAAAAAAAAAAATTAAAAAAAATCACACTTCTTAGTAAGTTCTCTTGTCTCTTTCAACTAGCCAACATAAAAACCTTTTCTCCTGGCTTGTACAATCTTTTAAAGTACTAACAAGTGTTCTGTGGTTTCTAAGAGATTCTTTTTTTTTCTTTCATAGCTCCAGGGTTACCACCCTAGTAGGTGTGGAAAATCTTTGTTCACTTCATTATAAGACACTTTTGTGTACCGTCTAACTGGATTCAGCCAGCAAAGGAGAGCAGATATGTCATATGCCAAATGCTTTTTTCCTCGTCCCTAACATCCTAGGATATTGCACACTTTCATGTTCTAATGGAGGTTTCTTTTACCAATGACCAACATTTTCCTCTACTCTCTAACGCTCCTACAAGTTTCTGACCTGTTATAATTTCCCTGCCTGCAGTGCAGTTGCAGCCAGCATTCCCATTGAGTACTGAGGAAATTAATATGTTGCCTAGAAAAATCACCTTCAGATTTAGAAAATCTGTGTGCCAGAGGATGTTAGCTTGTGCACACTAACATCCCCAGTGTTCTCCGTTATATCTGTGTGAGAACTGCAGTGAAAATCAGGGGAAAAGGGCAAATCAATTCGTGTAATGGATTTCACTGCAGGCTTTCTGGCAAACCTTTGCCCACTGTCATCGAGCAGCATCTTAACCCTGCCAGTGGTAAATGGAGATAAGAAGCGCTCCAGGCCAGTGAAAATGAATTTATACATTGAAAACATTGCATATACTATTTGTGTGTGACAATGAAAAAATGCCCAAGCACGTTTCAAACATGCATTTACTCAGTAACGTATTCTTATTACCCAGTTCTGTATCTGGGCTATTTTCAGAAATTGAAAGTGCTGCTTCTCTTTTAAAGCTGGCCACTTCCTTTTTGACCGTCTTCCCACTCTGAACATAAAACAGGTGCATCAGCAATATTTGGCATGTTCATAGCAAAAGTTCTGTCTTTAATACCCGGGATTTCATGTAGTTTGCCTTATCTCAGTCATCAGCACTGATCCAAAGCTATTGAGTATCACAGCACTGACTACCAGCCAAGCTTGACATGAGTCGGCTGGGGTTACAGCTGTGGGAGGACCTGCAGGAGGAGGAGGAGGAGGAGGAGGAGGAGGAGGAGGTAATAGCTGCCTCTGGGAGACAAGAGATGCCAGTTATAATACTTACTTCATATTTCTCATTTGCTAAAACTCAGGGTTTTTCTTGTTGTTCTATGAAAGGTGACTGGACTGACTAAGATTTCCAGGTGCAAACAGACATCTCATCTGACGTCACTGGCAAGGAACATAAAACAGAATGTATTTCATAGTGAAAAGATTAATACAAATGTATCTGGCAGAGTTATAAACAGTTGAATAAAGGTCTTGCACTGCAGAGGCTCGGGGAACCTTAGCTGTCAGCTCTGCTGCCCACACTATTTGCAGCAAATGGGGCATCCGACACAGGCAGCAGATGCTGCCTGTTAAATGAAGGTAGCATCAGATGACAGAGTCCCCTGCAAATTATGTTTTAAAATGCCAAGGTACTCATGGTTTACACTGTATTAGAGAACAAAGGCAAGGAAGAGGTGATGGCAGAAAACATAATCTTTCAAATGTTATTGTAAAAGAAAACTCCAGCCCAGTCTCAGATCAGAGCAAGCTGAAGGAGGAACTGTCATGAGCTGAACTTTTGAAAAAGATACTAGCCCCCAGGCTCCTGGGGGTCTAGGGTAAAGGATCACGGGTTGACGACTTGCAGTATCATGGGCATGTCTGCAAGCAAAGCAGAATAATTTATGATGAAGTATAAAAAGTCCAGAACTGGTGCCTCCTTCCCTTACCCTGTCATAGGCTGGATGTTTACCCCAGAAACAGCCATTCTGTTTTTCTCTGTTTTTCCTCTCTTTCAGTTCCTTTCCTTCCCTGTTTGCCATCAGGAAAGTAAATCATAACTGATGGGGTGGGCAGTAGATACACTGCCCTGTTACCTGTATAATTAAAGCAAATATTTTTCTGAGATGAACGAAGACTTCAAAGTTATTTTTTTCTTTAAAAAAACACAAATCAAACCAATAATGTAAGGGTTATAGACAGTCTGTGTTTCCTGTGCAGAAAGCCTCGGAGTAATTCCACACTCATCTTCTTCCTCCAGAGCTGGAGGTCCTGAATGCAGGAGATGAAGGAGACATAGCACTAAGTTCCTACATTAGGAGGCACGTTTGAGGTTTAGGATATGAAACTGCTAATTGTAATTTTGCTTAAGTCTGTCATCATCATCTGGTGCCTATCTGCAGGGACAGATGCAAAAGGGAGATTCCCATAGACTTACTGGTCACCTTCAGTTTCCCAGTCCTACATTAGTGGCATCTCTGTGGAGATGTCTACACTGTTCCACACTTCATTGGTGTGCCTCTGATGACTCTCCTCATTCATAGATGCCTGCTTATAACACAAGCGACCGTGCTTCAAAATGGTCGTTGCATTGCCAAAGGAAGGCTATGACTTGAGAGGCTTTTTCAGATGCACGTTGGCTTGCACAGTGTGCATCCAGACCATCTCATTCACTGAGTTTTCAATGGAGTTGTTGACCATTGCCTTGGTTCTTCCACACCATCTGTGGAAGAACAGTTTATGTTTTGGTTGGGATACTGCACCTCCAAATCATGTATCAATAAATAATGATCCTTGAGCTAAGCCTTTGCCAGCGTCTCCCACAGCATCTCCTGGGGAACCCGGCTGCCCCGGGCCGGGCCGGGGGTGCCCTGCGCTGGGTGAGGGGCTGGGGGCGGCCGGGCGCAGGGGGCGGCGGTGGCTGGAGCCCCCTCCCGCTGGCGCCGGGCACAGGGGGTGTCCCCAGGGCTCCGTGCTGGGGCCGGCCCTGGGTAATGTCTGTGCCGACGGGCTGGGCGAGGGGACCGAGCGCCCCCCGGTCCGTGTGCGGGTGGCACCGGGCTGGGGGCAGTGCTGCCCTGCGGGGGGCAGGGGGCTCTGCAGGGGGGGCTGGGCAGGCCGGGCCCAGGGGCCGAGGCCCCCGGTAGGAGGCCCGAGGAGGCCGAGTGCCGGGCCCTGCCCCTGGGTCACAGCAGCCCCAGGCAGCGCTGCAGGCCTGGGCCAGGGGGCTGGGAAGGGCCGGGGGAAAAGGGCCTGGGGGGGCTGGGCAGCAGCCGGCTGGGCGTGAGCCCCCGGCGTGCCCAGGTGGCCAAGGCGGCCAGCAGCGCCCCGGCCGGTGTCAGCAGCAGCGTGGCCAGCAGGGCCAGGCAGTGCCCGTCCCCCTGCGCGGGGCACTGGTGCGGCCGCCCCTCGGGCCCTGGGCTCAGGGCTGGGCCCCTCGCTGCAGGAGGGACGCGGAGGGGCTGGAGCGTGTCCAGGGACGGGCAGGGGGCTGGGGCAGGGGCTGGGGCACCAGGCCTGGGGGGGCGGCTGGGGGGCTGGGGGGGGCAGCCTGGGCAGGAGGGGGCTCAGGGGGGGCCTGGTCGCTCCCTACAGCTGCCTGGCAGGGGCTGCGGGCAGCGGGGGTCGGGCGCTGCTCCCGGAGAACAAGTGACAGGGCGAGAGGAAACGGCCCCAAGCTGCACGGGGGGGTTAGCTCGGGTAGCGGGGAAACGTCTTCCCCGCAGGGGTGGTCAGGCCCTGGAGCAGGCTGCCCGGGGAGGAGCTGGAGTCACCGTCCCTGGGGGTGTTTAAAAGATGTGTAGGTGCGGTGCTGAGGGACATGGTTCAGAGATGGGCTTGGCAGTCCTGAGTTAATGGTTGAACTTGATGATCTTAAAGCTCTTTTCCAACCCAAACGATGCTATGGTTCTGTGATTCTGTGATTCATATTTTTCCAGCTAGGTAATGCCTATCACATTTAAAACCATGGATGAGTTCGGTGTGGTGGCTGATCTAAGATGTTGGTCTTCCCAACATATTTGCTTCAGTTGTCTCAATAACATTTCTGCCCCTCTACCTAAGTGCATCAAGAGATTAATAATTATTACTCTTTTAAAGCATAAAGGAAAATTATTTTGTACAAATGAAAGACATAGGATTAAATAAGAATTACTAAGGGTTAATTTCAGCTCCCACATTTATCGATTTTCCCTCTTCATCCTCCCAGCAAGGGATTTTTTTTTTAATTTACTTTTTTTTTTTACTTTGAAACATCTCCTGGAAGATTGCTTTGGCAAGTGAAATGTGGGAACTATCTTGGTGTTGCCAACACTAATGCTGTTTTGTATTTTGAATAGAAACTTTTACAAATTTTAGTTCTTTAAAGGCCTTGAACTCAGAAGTCATGTGATAATAGCAATTACTTTTTATTATAAATTTACTAGCAATTTTTGTTTGCTAATTTTTCAGGACCAAATAGTTGCATGTAAAACCTTAAAAATTTAAAGCTCAAAAGAGTATGCAACAAAAAGGCCATCAAATATCTGCATACCTTGTGGGAATAGATAATAAACCACCTAAATATCATGCCAGGGGGGACACATATTAGCATAATCTGACATCCTTTGGACCCCCAAAATACAGGTGGGAGAGCGCTCCTATATGTATGTGCCCCCCAGGAAAATCATGAGGTATTAACACCTTAGGCATGAAAAAAGTTAAAGATGATATGCAAAAGTTCTTCAGATTCAGTACTGTTTGAATTTATTTATTGGTCAGAGACACAAATAACTTACAAATAAGAACTGAACCAATCTCCAGGACAGTTGTCTTGGAGAGGAAAGTGTCGGTAACTGGGCAACTTTTTCATGGAAATTTTATCAGTACATAGCAAAGACTCCCTGTCTCTTGCATTGATTTACTGCATCATCCAGGGGATGAGTAATAGGCAGACACAGATTTTACTCAATATTGGTCCGCAGTAAGTTAGGATGGTGCAGGTATTATGCATTAGCGTACTGCAGGGCTCTTTCTTTTCATAATGTTAATATTATTTCCTTTTGTAATATTAATTGTAATATTAATTGAATCCAATTACTGCCTGCCTGGCTTTTTGGGTTTAACTGTCTCTTTTTTGTCCACACATGCCTTCACATATGCCCTGCAGAGAGGTTAGTGTCCACATCATGCTGGAAAACAGAATCATTATGTATCTTTATCCAATTCAGAGACCCATTTGTGAGAACATGAACCCTGAGGAGGGATTCACTTAGCTCTTATTTTGCCTTTTTTAAAGCCTAACTGTTTAAATAGGAGACCCTTTCCTAATGTGGCTGCTTTCTCAGCTATCTCATCTTTATATGGCTTTTTCCCCCCTAGCTTTGATTTGTACATGTGGAATGTTTTTGATCAGATAACACCCACTGGATATGTTGCTGTCTTTGTTCAGGACACTGGTTTTGTAAGCTGCAAAGCTGATAAACACTTATATGTGCCTTGTTTCCTTTTCTGCATAAAGATTCTATTGAGACATCAGCACATCTGGGGAAAACATGTTTTTTAATATTATATTTGTTATTCATTTTAAATTCAACACTATCATATTTGATGTCTGCATCTTTAAAAAATGCAAAATGATGCCTTGTTGGCAATAATGAGTACAAGTCTAACAGAGAAGAAGAAAGGGAACCTGCCTTAAGATTCCTTTGTTATAAAATTCTTCTCTGAAAAAAAGGACCTTTGAGGATATTAAAACTTGACTCTTTCTGTTAGCCTTGTGAAAGATAGAGCTCTTGTTAAACTTGAGTTGCTTTGTTGTCTCCACAGTTCTGATGCCTTACACAGCAGTTTTTCCTTTAAAATAAATCCTTGGGACAGAAGATAAAACAAATGCCATGCTTTAGTGACTGGCATATACCAACTAGAGGCATATTCACATGAGAAAACTGCTTGACAAATATTTCATCTATCTGAGATATTTTCCAGCTGAGTTGCCTTGCTATTCTGTTCCCACCACATTCTCTGCGTTGCACAGTGGAAAAGCAAAGATATTTAACTTCTGCACTGGGCTGGGAACTTCAGATGTTAAAAAACAGGTCAATATTTTTTCTTTTTCGAGGTCCTCTTTTTTTTTTTTTTTTTAGTTGGCACTGAATAATGGAAACAAACTTAATATCAGCTCTTTTCTTTGAATACATCTGTATAAAAGGAGCAAATCTGGGAGGGGTTAGCTATATGACTCAAAAGCCCCTGCATACAATAGCTAAAAATAATCATGAACTAAGACTATTAATAAATTTATTATAAAATTATGAAAAGCTCACAATACTAACTTTCTTGTCATTAATACAGGAATCTAACTTGTCTAACTGTACAAAAATACAACTGACAGGAAATAAAGAAACCAACCACTCAGAAAAATCTTGGGTTCCAAATCAAGAGGAAATTGAAATATTTTTATGAAGATCAATTTATTGGAAATCATTGTTGCGATTAGTTGAGCAGGTAATTTTTGAACATAAATTTATAGTGAAAGTTCTTGTCTAGTGTCAGCCGTGAGAGCTGTACGTCAGTGTGGTGTGTGCCATGTGTTCCCTTATCCTTATGGAAAACAAAAAAATAAGGATATTAGCTGTGTAGGAACACTAAAAAAAATATAATTACTTATTTCAATAATAATAATAATAAGAAAAATTCTAGAACACATCGAGTGGTTCACTCTTCAGAGCAAAACCTAAAATAAATCCTAGGAAAATTAATTTCCTTGTACCTCATGGAGTTAGAAAAATTAGTAATGCACCAGTCTCAGAAAAAAGGAGGAAAATGGTGCAAAGTTGTACAGCTTGTTCCTGATCCTTTACCTAGAAAATCACACAGAAAATAAGGCTAAAACTACTAGTAAATCAGATACAATTAAACAGCATAGGTCACCTTTCAGAAGTCGATCACCTAATATGCCTGTAGAGCTATTTGTGTTCAACCACGACGTAACCAAACAACTGCGCAGCATGCATTCAATAAATTTGAATAGAAGTTCACTTGAAAAATCACTATTCGCTTGCAGAGTAGGAAAAAAGGCTAAATTTGTTGTGTTAATTATTTACTGCGAATTTTTCACTTGGCTCTGGCGATGAGTGAGACGGGAACTGAGTCGAAAAGCACCATATAAGGGAAAAGCTTCAGTAGTTGGATGCTGGCTTTCTACCTTTAACAGACTGCCTGCATCTACTTGGAAATACCAGGTAAAAGTCAGGCTTTCGCTAGGCACGTATTACAAAGTAGTTTTGGCATGGTCTAAAGATCAGACCCCGGATCCGTGGCATGCACCGTCTCAGCATCCTTTGGAACACGATCGTGTTGTAAATTGTCATCAATTCCCTGCCACAATAAATGCTGGACTTCAGTTCCCTGTGCTGCCAGCTCCTGAATCTTCCTAAGGACAAAAAGTTCATTCAAGACAGATTGAGCTGATGGGTACTCACAGTACTCAAACTGGATTAGGCTTGGATATTTTCTATTCTAGGCAGCCAAGGCAAATTGAGTATAAAGTTGTACACTACCACGCATAACACCAGTATTTCTGGGCAGGCAGCAGCAGTTATATCTCAGTTTTAGAGGGCTGCTTTTGTCTGGACTACAGTATTCCTACTTATCTGGGAATTTATGAAAGTAAATTAATTACGGGAGACCTGTGAATGCTGTAATTTTATATTTTCTTACACCACTATTTCATGAAAAATAAAAATCAGCAGAAAAATTTACATTTTTACATGTAGTATCTCTGTGAACATCTAATGCAAGATTTTTCTCAAGAACAGGAGTCTTAACTTTTTGCCTCTAAATCAGTGTTAGATTCTTAAGTAAATGCCTGATTTTTAACAGTGCTGATCACCCAGTGCGCCAGTCAGGGTCCCATGAGAAAACAGCTTTATAAACTGAATCTATCGGAAACATTTTCTAGCTGACTTCCTTCGCTTGACCTCAGTCAAAGCTTTACACGAGCTTTCATTTTGAAAAACAAACTATGTATTTTGGTGCCAAAATTAGGATCAGTCACCCCACAAGTTACATTGGTACCTGTGCAGGTCCATTTATACCCTTTGGAAAGAAAAAAAAGACAGAAGGGTGAAAAACCCCAAAACATACTCTTCATTCACCACCCTCTTCATTAAAGCAGCCAGAAAAATTCAAGATAAAAAAACATATTGAAGTAAGGATCATGGTATTTCACTGGACCTCAGTCTAGGCAAAATCCTGAACTTCTGATTGTTAATGTTTTGCTAAAACCTGTCAGAATTTCCTTAATTAAACAAAGGTTTTCTTTGGTAAAACTTTTTGTGTCAGAATTATACAGACTTCCAATTCTGACATGCAAACTACTTCTTGGCGGGTGTTAATGAGGTACCTTAGTTTGTTTTAATGAGGTACGATGCACAGCTTCATTTATACATGAGAAGAGAAACAGGAAGATTTTTGAAGAGGTTTTGCTCTGTAATCCAAGCAAAACGTGCAGACTCTGCTACTCACCATTAATAGGATGACATAAAGAGTTGGCAGCATTTTTCTGCCGAATACCCTAATCTCATGTGGCTACATTTGAAAAGTGGAAAATCATTGTTATCTCATATAGATCTTTACAATGCACCGTATGTATCTAGTGAATGAGCATCAAACTGACCCTGTGGGTGTATGCTGCACATCCTGCCAGTCCATTGATTTTGGGACTATACTGAAAACAAAAGGCTGGCTTTGAGAAAGGGCCATGAACTCACATTTAGGGGTATAATTTTGCAAAAGTCAGAACAGAGGAGAGACAAAACTGTCCTCCAGACAATAGGCTTCAGTATAGGGAATGCTAATTATAATGTTGGAGAGCTATGGGGTCATGCTCTTTCCACTATTCCATAATTATGCTCCAGGAAGCACGGCACACAAGAGGTTAACTTCTTTGGTTGGCTTTTTATTATTCTTGGGAATTTCATGCAGATGCAAGGCATAATTCCATAAGAATTATATTGTTGGTTATCATTAATGGCTGGTTGTTATGAAGTGCAATATTCCTACCTTTTAAAATTCAGCAGGATTCTAGACAGGCCTTTCCTCTGTTAGGATCTTGGCCAATAAACTACTCAATAGGGTGCATACAGTGGCTGGAGCAATATAATAGCATCACCCTTGGAAACTGTGTGGAACAGTATTGGTAACCACAGGAGCAAAGGGGCACTTCTTCACAAGGATGTCTTTCACTGGCGCAGACGGTCAACCAGAGGGCAAAACACAATGTTTCAGGCTAGATATAGATTTCAAATGGGGCAGATATTTGGCAGGCGGGAATCATATACATAAAGCTGACTTTGAAAAAATGTCATGCAAAAAAGAAAGATCCACTGTTACCACAGGAATCTGAATATATTATGTAGAGCTTTATTAGCTGGGTCTCCTTCGAGGAGGAACAACATGTTGGATAGACCCAAACTACAGCCTTCTGGAGCAGAAGGATGTCACTTCTGTGCTGGCTTCTTCTCATTTACCATTTAATTTCTGCAGACTGCATTTCTGGCAGCACGTCCTAGATGGAGAGGACCTTCTTCCTCAATAGCTGCTTAGTATCAGATCTCATCCCAGTTCAACCTACTTGAGATGTTTTAGGTGACTCCATGTATTGGACACCACTGGAATTCACCACACTGTTTTTATGGCTAATTCTATATGTTCCATCTACCTACCAGGTCATGGGAGAAAAATGTTTATTTCTTATCGTTGGGGCCAGTCCTATGAGGGAAGTGAAGGCAGGGGGAGTTTGCCTGGGGAACGCTGTTTCTGGGTAAACCCCGATGTGGACCGTGAGTTTGCTATGAAAGCAAACCAAGCCTTTGGCAGGTAGGAAAACATTTCCCCCAGCACAGACCTATTCTGGAATAGATTTTCCCACGAGATGTTCTCATGTTGTAAGTATCCCTCCTGTAACATGTAAGAACATGTTCATCATTATCATATTAAAACAAAGTCTCACCTGAGGTTAGTGCCTTAGGACAGTTTCTGAAGTCTTCCTGAGTAGGTGCATAAGGAAGGGGCATGCAAAGGCTCACAGCTGGGTGCTTTTTGCTTTCAAGCCCAAATGACCTCTAACTCGTTGCAGCTGGGGTGATAAGACATGAGGGCTGGCTGCAAAGTGAGTCTGGGGCATGGCTTGAATTAGTGTTTCTGGATCTGCAGCAAGATGCCTTAAAGGCTGTCTGCACCAGCTTTGCTATACGGTGCACCGCCTGTGTATTACCACTTATGTACATTTCCAAAGATGTCTGACAGTGTCTCAGCTACCAATTCAATATATAGCTGAATAAAAGCAGAAGCAGTCCTGAATATCAGTGGATAACCTGTGCATACCCTTCATGTGACCCATAGACTCGCTTACAAATGTGTGCCTATGGAATATTTACACCCTTAATACACCCAATGATAGTCAAGGGCAACTTATATGCAGTTAAAAGTAAAATTGCTGCTATCAAATGAGAAGTGCAGTCAGAGAAGATTATCTCTGAAAAGCCTTCTCGGAAAATCTCTACCCTGTTATTAACACCCTAAGAAAAGATCTCAAGAAAAATGGGATAATGTTCCCAATATAAAGGACAACATAAAAAGATGTTGTTTATTAAAGTTTTAGACTAAACCAGGTCCTCTATTATTAAGCAACAGCTCATGTTGCATGCTAGACACTCTTCACACTTTCACGGCACTTCTACGTATTAATTGTCCAATTTTATCAAAGTTGGTAATAATTTACTTATTACCAGCATTGGGGTCTGAATAATATTTTCTTTTCCATTAAGTTTCTTTCCCAGGGTTTTTTGACAGTTATATCCTCTCATCGCTAATGTTACTTCTCATCACAGACTGAACTGAATATTCACATGAAAGATCAAATCACTGTTATTTTGACTTGTTACTATTTTTTCATCTAGATTGTTAACCCATCATTTTAATGGCATTTTACAGTAGTTGCTACATTTATAGCATACCTGCTCGTCCAATTCATTATACAGACTAACATTTTCGAGGAGAATTTTAAAAGAAAACCTCTTTAGGAACTCACACATATTAATGTGAATCTGTCTCCCGTTTCTTTTCCTTTAGTGCCTCCTGATATCCTAAGAATATTTCCTTACTTTCTGATTTAAACTTTTCTGATTTTTTTTTCTGGTTGCAAAAGTGTTTTGAGAAGTCTCACCGTAGCTAGTACAAATTTAAGTATCACAGAGGAAGGCACCGTAATCTTACAGCTGAAGTCTGAAATACACAAGATGGAAAAATTAGGATCTGTTCTTGATGGGCTTTTTCTGTGGAGTTCATTCCCATTAACAGAGCACCTCATAAGGACGAGGGGGATGAGTACTGATAGTCCTTCTAGAAGGCAAAGATTTTTCTTTCTCTCTTTTTTTCCCCTGTATAGACAGAGAAATTAAGGTATACAGCGTTTATGGGCTTTGGCTGAAGACTTGACAAATGTTTCTAAAGCAATACTATTTCTTTTTTTTTTTTTTCTCCTAAAGCATCTCATTCCTAAAGAGCCCTATGTGACCTTGGGACAAACCCATCAGACCTAGTCTGTCTCACACTGCCCCAGCGGGAATCGTATGAAACCTGTGGTTATTACTTGTATCATGTTGGCATCTGGAAGTATTAAGATCATTAGAAACAGCAAGAGGCCAAGGAAGTGTTAGGGATCTAAACAGATCGGAGAGAAAAAGGAAGACATTTTTATGCCACTTTTAAAGATGGGAAGCAGAGTCAGTGAGAAATGAAATTAATTCCCAAGAGTACACAGGGAATTTCTGACAAAGCTGAGAATTTAACTTAGATGTCCTCTTTTTAAGTTCAGTCTGTTGCTCTTTTAAAAGAAAGAAAGAAACCTAAACCTCTTGATTTTTCATACCTGGCTATCTTATATGTAAAGTCAGTCTAGGATATTTTTCAGGTAAGGTTGTAACATTAAATTAACTGATATAATAAAGTGAGCTACGCTCATCTGTAGGCTGAACATGAAGACTTAAACTCTTCTATAAATAAGATGGGATGGGGTCGGGGTGAGAAAATAAAACCCCCAATAATATAAATTTATATAGATTATAATTTTTTTTTTGTGTTGTGACAGACTTTTGCAGATGTTGTTCCCAGCACAACAGGACTCTAGCATTTTGCAAGTAGTACTGAAGATATTTGTGATGATGGTATAGGTTTACAAAAATAAAAGGAAGCCCTGGATACTCATAATTTGCATGCATGTCAGTAAGGTCAGATCAGATAACTGACGTCCCACTTTCAAAGATCAAGTTTTATCCAGTTACTAGAGTTGAGTGGCTACATACTCTTAGCTCCTGCCATAGAAACCGTAGACATCAGCCTGTGACGCTGAATGGAGCTGAACTGAACCCCAAGTCTTCATATTGATATATTGCCATTACTTGTGCAGACTGGGTTATTGTGCTCACGACTGGCCAGATGCTTAATTTTGAAGTTTCAAAAATGCTGAAAAACCCACATGCCAAATTATCATGTGCAGCTGATTGCAACCACAAAATTGTAGATGCAGGTACAAGAGGCTGTGTGTATGACTCTTAATCTATAAATGTTTGATTTGGAACAAAATTTTTATTTAGCTTTAAAAAACCCAACCTTCCAAGTAATTAAACAGACCAGTGAAGATTCTAAAAATATAGCAAATGTTGTAAAAATGCCATAAAAATGATGGGTTAACAGTCCATCAGAAAAAAAATAGCAACAAGCCAAATTAACAGCGATTTGATCTACATGTGAATATTCAGTCCTGCCTCTGAGGAAAAGTAAGAAAAAAACTTGATGGAAAGAAAAAATGTTTTCCAGCAACCTGCTGCTGATAATTAGCAAATTGTTGCCACCTCCGGTAAAATATGATGGTAATCTTGCAGATCCATGACATGAGATATCATTAAATAAACTTGAATTCCTGCTGAAAGTGGAAGATGCTTCTGTCTGAGCCATCCAAAGGGGCACCGCAATCAAGAAGTTGTACACTTGTCAAGGACCCTCATTCAAGAAAATATCATTATTAATATTAACAAGCCATAACTTGGGCATGTATGTTTCATTGGCACATTCCATCAAGCTGTCATTTGTCTTAGCAAAATGCTGTCTGGTCCAAATACTGGTAAGGAAACAATTTAGATGTTTGACAAAAAAAAAAAAAAAAAGGGTTGAGATTTTTGTTCAGCATCTGTACACCTTTTCCCATGGGTATTTCTCAGGACAGCTCACAGACTGGCCTGAAATATAACTAAGTAAGCGCTGAGGAAGGACTTCATGGGTGGATTTACAGAGGAGTTGTTGGCTGTAAAACTCTGCCTGTGGTCTGTGGTTGTGAAGGCAGTTAGGCTGGCAGATGGCTGATGCTTCTGAGCAGCTCAGTTTCTCCCCTACCCTCAGCAACAAGCCGTAAGGTCAGTGCTGGAAGTGGTGATGGAAACACCACTTCTGCAGGCTGTGGTGCTTCCATGTGCCTAAACTGAGAGCAACGTGTTTCCACGGGGTCATTTCTGACTATGGACACAAAGCTGGTGAGCTCTGGGCAGTCCTCGCTGTGGAGCTTGGGCCAGCCCCAAGCAGGCTATGGGAACCCTTTGGTGCATTGCCCAACCCCACACAACCCTGATAAGCCACATTTTCTAGACCACTTATTAAACAAACAAGAGCAATTCCTGTGCTGCTGCAGCATAGGACCCCCTCCTCCTCTCAGGGGGTTTATGATGAACTCTCAGGGCTGTGATGAACTTCAGGGGTTTAGGGTAGCTGGTAGTCCCTGCCATGCCAACCACTGCCCAGAAAGGCTGTGCCACCAGGCAGCTCCCTGAAAATCTGATTATCCAGCTACATGGCCCAAAGATTTTGGCTCTGTTTTTGGCCATGGCTCCCCACATCACATATCAGGACCCTCGTGGATGATAAGGACAACACCTACCTCTCAGTCTTATACTGATGCTAAAACAACACTGAGTTCTTGTTTCGGAATTACTGACTTCCAGAAGCTGTAATATGCTGTCCTGCTGACCCGTCCTGTGCAAGGCTGCACCGACTGCTCAGAGCGATGCTTACCAATTATTGTTATTTATTGTCTTTCTATGGATCTAAAATTCCCTGGTAAAGTCAAGTTTATGGCCTTCTGCTCGCTTTGTGCCATGCTCTGTGCTTCTGGGCACAGCTCCTTCAAGCTGTGGAGCAACCCACCGGAGGGGCCATAGCTGCAGGGATCAATTACAGCAGCATATTTTATTGTTGCTGGACTGAAATCTTTGGGAATGGGAGCCTCAGTGCAGGCACCATTTCCTAACGGCCACCCAGCATGCCCATAAGGTTGTATTTCATGTGCGCTGCCATCTGCTCATCCACAATCCAGCATTTTGCTTCCCTTCTCCATGGAGGGTGGAGAAACCTGCAACAACCTTCCAAAACGCAGCCTCTAATTGTACCATCTCAGATCAGAATTTGTTCTTTGGACAAGAGCTGTGCCCCCACCCGCTGTAGATTTGCAAGCAGCTTTTTTTCTGCAGCAGCACAGGGCTCTGCTGCTGGAGTGACTTGCTGATTTATTTCCCCGTGGGTGCACTAACTGGGGCCCCCTGCTCCCCGCCACTGGCTTCCTTCGCTTTCTGGGTGCCAGTTTTATACAGTCCGGGAACTATCTCTGTGTTTGATTTCCCGGCAGTTGAGGAATATAGCTATTTCAATTGCTTATGTAAAGAAGAAAAAAAAAAAAAGAAAAGAGAAAGATTTTCTTCTGAATCCTTCTCCTCCCAGCCCCTAGTGAGAACTTGGTTTCTTGCATGCTGCGCTTCTGAGCTTCACTCCTACAGTCATAATATACATGTTCATCAGTCCCCAAGCGACAGCTTCAAAAATGTGAGTTCCTGGGTCTGGTGTTGCCTTCGAGGCACATATGACCTTTGCAACATTTCCTTCTTTCTCAGTCACAAGTGGGATGCTTGCGCGAGTCCATCCAGGAGCTGGGGTTTAAGCCGCTACAGCTGGTGCTCAGTATTTCGTGTTGATGCAGAAGGAGTGTTTTGGGGTTCTGGTAGGTCGGCACAAACAAGTTTGTTCCTTGTGCGGACCCTGTAAGCCCTGCAGCTTGTGTTAATAATCAGAGAGCAATGACAGACACTGCCAGTTGTCTGGTTTGGTGTTCACGGAGCACAAAAGTAAAAATAAATAAACAAATAAATTAATTAGACTGAAAGGAAACCCAGTAATTATTTCATATATGGGATTTCTGTGAATTAAGAAACTTTGTAAACCTGGTACTGTGGACATAAAGCAACTGGTATGAGAAGAACCTTATTTTACAGAGCTGCTTATGCATACTCCGTTGCCTTTTCTGCTCATGCTGCCTCAGTCGAGTCACGCAGTTAGCTTATGAAATGCGAACTCTGAAAGCCCAAACCTGTTAAAAATGCTTCCCATTGCCAAACAAAGCAAAAATCTTTCCATTTTGGAATGAGCAACTTTCTGTGATCAACTAAATCTGTTCTTTGATGAAAATAAATGTAGAATTCAGATCAATGAAGCGTATGTGTGAAAGGGAAAGAAAGAGAGAGTGGGCGATGGGAAGTGAGAAGTGGAAGGAGCTGGGTATCCTTCAGTTTCCATATCTGCACATTATAGCTAATAAAAAAAAATATAATAGCTTGTAGTATTTCCAGCAGAAATGGGAAGCTGTGACTGTACAGTCTGCAGCGAGCTTGAATCGTACAAACCAAATGGAATATCCTGTAGGTTTTCTATAGATCCGCTCTGCGCACGCTTTCAAATAACCTTTAACAAAGGCAATGAATCGCTGCTGCCATTGTAAAAATCTCAGTATGCTGTACTAACGTGTTACTAATGAAAAGTATCTTGAAGAACAGAAGTTCAGATTACAGGAACTTCAGTAAATAAATCTGATTGTTCACCTGTATCAGTTTACCAGTCATTGATTTTTAAAGAGAAGCAGGTGTGGGCTAGTAGTGACTAATTCACACTGCAAAACCAAAAAGTTGTATGGGTTGCTGCTTCTGTGATCTCTCTTCCCCACCCTCCGAGCTCTGCCATATTTTGGCAAAGATTCAGCTCCTATATGAGATAGCTAATATAGGTCCTATATTAGGTAGATGATTAAGTAAGGTGAGAAGAACAAAAAAGCAGGGACACTAACTCCCCGCAGAGTTCCATTACTGAACCGTTCCCGGGAACTCCATTAGCTCGGGAAGAAAAGAGCAAAAAAGTACGGATCCAGACAGGCTGCTAAATGCTTGGTACATGGGGCAGCCGGTAAGTACTACCTGCAAAGATGTCCACTCAGCTCATGCAACTCACTATATTCTGCCCATGGGGTACTTTCTCTCTGCTAATTCTCAGGTGTGTTGCAGAAATTAATCCTGGGTGTAGTTCAGGGAGCATTTAGTCTCGTTTGAAGTCACAGCATGTTCACTCCAGCTTCATCCAGCTGAGATGCATGTTGGCACCCTGCTAGGAAATTATTTGAGGTTTGAGTAAGTGCAAAGGTAGGTTGTGCTTATCTTGTTCTTGTCGTGAACTTACCACTGTGGTCCAAGCACATGTATATCACAAGTACACAATGCAGAACTCCTTTAATGGTGTGTACATAAAAAGAAATGGGTTTTTGTCATTTTTCCTTGCCCTAGGGTGGGGAGGAGATTGACATCCCATTAACCTGAGATTACCAAACCATGATCTGCAGTCCCCACACAGTCCCTCATTCATCCACTTTTTGTTCAAGTAGCCACATTCTGGCCATTGGCTCCCAGGACCTCGCCTAGGGGAAGCTGCAGAGGCTATGATGCTCTGAGCAAACGGGCAAGCAAAACATTTCTCAGCTAGATCATACTTAGAGCTTGCAGTTCTGGCTTTCTGGCCTGTTTGCTGTGGGCCTCACTTTAAATTGGATAGTAAATTTCCCAGTGATTCTGCAAGTTGGCTAGTGATAGTTGCTTTGAAACGCACACCTCACGCACACCAGTGAGCGGGAATTCAGCACAAATCTTCCCTGCTTGAACTGGTGGCTGCAACCACACTCTGGAGCTGGTCTTTCGCTTTACAGAACCAGCTACAATGCAGTCAGTATGAGCGTCTGTGTAATATATGTCTCCTTAAATGGTTATGGTTTTCCTCTCTTCTGTCCAACCTTTTCTTTTTCCCGAGAACATATTTCATCTTCCCACATTCATGCTGGCAATGCTAGTAACTCTGAAGGGGACACTGCCTTTTATATTTCAGAAGCTTTCACATTTTGCAGATATTGAAGAGTCCTGAAACTATTAAAGTTATATATAAGGGAAATTCTGGTAACATTATTAATGCCTGTCATTTTAAAGATAAAAGCATTTCCTCAGTCTCCTTGTGATCTGATGGATTTACTGGCATATAAAATTAGTACCTTTCAGTCTTTGAAAGGTACGTCTCAGTGACCTGATTCTCCCCAGATCAACAGACAGCCCAATGCAGGTGTGAGTGCTTTACAAGGGCCTGATTCTGCCTCAGTGGGACTTGGTACCCCTTGCACATATGGAGAGAAAAAAGGGAGAGTCTTGAGGATAATGGCTATATTTTCAGTGCAACATAAGGAAGGTGCAAATTGCCATTCCCTAACCTTGAGTGTTTGCATAACTTGTATTACAAATTATATGGTACATTGCTGATGCTTCTATTTTCATTCTGGATTGTATATTGTAAGCACCGAGTATATCTGAATGCCCCCGTCTAATTATGGATGAGATACCCACTATTACTACAAGTATTATAAGGAGGAAACCATTATTAATACATAATACCTTTGTACTATCACTACTACTGTTATGATTCTTTTGTTTTTCAACCCCTGTTTTCAGTGGCTTTCATAGTAAAATAACCTTTGAGGCTAAATTATGACATTTGTTCTTCTCAATCCCGAGCAAACAAAACAATAAACAGCTGAATAAAATCCACCATGCAGTCATTTCAGAACAATGAAGCTGGGGAAATATTATATTTTTTTACCAAGTAAGTGTATTCTCCCCCTCCCCCCCCACCCCCACCCCCCCCCACCCCCCCCCCACCGCCCCATTAATGACTCTGAAATAGAGTTTGAATGTAAAGCTCTAAACTTGGCATGTACACAGTTTTCAATGAAGATCACATGCTTTTGTAAGTTTGGAAAAAATGATTAAGCAGCACATTACATGCACGGTATATATTATTTTTCCATGCTGCTTCATCCAGCTCAATCCTATGGGACATGGAGACTGCCTGAGAAACGGGCAATGCCGTTGATTCCCAATGAAACCAGTATGAGCGAGGAACTTCTAAGCCCCTGGGGACATGGATGCACAAACTTCATGTCCCTCCCACCTTTACAAGGGCCGCAAGGCTTTAAGCCTCTCTGCCATGTGGAAGCTACGGCTTCTCTTCAGCTGAATTCACAGAAGCCGACTTTGGCTGCCTTCAACAATCCAGAGAATGGCCTTAACTCGGCACTTCCCAAGCTATTTTCTCCAGTGCTTTCTTCCTCCATGAACTCTGTCCCTCTCTCTAATTAGCTTGGGCCAGACCCATGGTGTCCTGGTTATTCTGCTTCCAGCCTGGGAGCCAGCTCACATCCTCCCCTCGCTGCTGTCCTGAGTCGATCTTGCAGCCCCCCTGCTCTCCCACCGTGGTGGGGACATGCCCTACAGCTTGGGAATAGCTGCCATAATTAAACCGTTCAAAATCGAGGAGCCTGCAGGGTTTGATTTATGGGGAAAAGCCATAAACTAAATATAGCTTCGCTAAACGATGAGTAAGTTGGGATTAATAGTTTTGTAGAAATAAATGGCATGCATGTTCACCAGAACAAAGAAAATTATTAAACAGGAGCATGGAGTGAGAAGTGAAAAGGTGAAACTAAACTCAGCAAATCCTCTAAGTGCACCCCATGGTTGTCTCTTTGGGATGACCTGGGGCAAGAAACCCTATCTATTCCATCCCTTGTGCCCTGGCCCCTACCTTCCCTTTCCCATATTTTTCTGCATTTCTTCATGCCTCCACCTCCTCTCCTTCTTGCTTTGTCACCCCTTCTCCTCAACACATTGCCTTGGGCTCAGTCAAAGCAAAGATGTTCCAGCTGGATGGTGCAGGCAGGTGTCACAGGTAGGGATGTACGTTGAGCCCCTCTTGCTCTATGTGATGCTGGAGTGCCTCTCCAGGCTTTCTTGTAAGCTGACAGCTTCTCGATGGTCACTATGGGATGGCAACTCTGCAATGCTCCGTTGATAGATCTAACAGGCTGGAGATTGCTTGAGGCAGGTGGTGTTGTGAGGCGTAATTTTGCTGGCATTAAATGCCAGTTCATTTTTCCTTTTTTTTTCTTTTTTATTTTTTTCAGGACCACTAAATTGCACTGCTTTAAAACAGGAAGTCTATGTTAAAAAGCTGTGTAAAACCATTATGTTGTAGCCAACACTCCAGGCTTTTCTAATTAGGTCATTTGGAAAAAAGATGACCTTATAGTTTCTATGCTGCTTTTCTAGGGTCACATGTTTCTAATTATCATTTGTATTTTACTTTGCTAAAGCTGTTGACAAGCTGTGACTGTGTGCGCGCGTGTGTGTGTGTCTGTGTTTTTATTTGTGTGAGAGAGAAAAAGAGGGCAGAAAAGAGAGACGATACACATGCTTTATAGGGTTGATGCAACCATTCAGCCAACAGAAGAGGACAGAAACAACGTGTGCACTAATTTTAAACCAGTCCAACTGAGAGCAGCTGAATCTATGCGGTGAAGAAACCCAAAGGAGTTTTCAAGTGTTTGTGTCCTTTTCAGCCAGCTTCTCTTGAACTTGTCCAAAGTCCATTCATGAATGTTTACACTCTCTTGGGCTGAACATCAGGTAAAACAGACGACAAGGAAAAAACGAGGAGCATTTTGTCTTCTTTACAGACGCTAGCCAGAAAGCCAATGGAGAGATGACTCTATGACTGGGGCCAATACACAAAGCAAAATTAAAAAAACCCAAAAAAACAAAGGGAAGAAAATTTGCATTTTCCAAGATGCCTTTTGAGTATAGAAAATCTACCGTCAGAAGCAAAGAGATATTACAATTGCTTGATTCGTATGAGGTCTTACACTCAGCCCTTATTAATCAACCTGCACTTCTTGCAGAACAGTAAGAAAGCATGTGAAAGAGCCTTTATTTCTGTATGCATTGACCCTTGCACAGCTAGCAGCACAGGCACATATTGCAGATGCACAGGTATGGGCAATGCGTGGCAAGGGCAGCACGTCAGGTCTGAGGCACTGAGCCTAAATGAACATGAGACTCCGGGTGTGCAGTTCTGGGTGCAGAGGGTAGTGGAAGGGAAGGGGTGCTGTGCTCGGGGAAGCTGTGCAAGCCTCTCTGGAGCAGCAGAGCCATGGCCACAACTTTCTGCTGCAGGCATGAGGGTACCAGTGTGCACGGGCGGGTGGGCTGGCTCCTCTACAAGCAGTGTCTGCAGCAGGGCAACAGAGCAATGTACAGCTCTTCTCCAGGGCTCTGATAGAGTCACAGTGGTTTTGGGGATGAAAAAATAGGGATTGAGACACTCAGGAGGTTTTATTGAAGGTGGCAACGCGTATAATGTATACTTTATGTGACATTCAATATTCCAGTCTTGCACTAGAATTGAACTTCTGGCTTCATCCATTGGTTCTGCTGCTTGAAAATAAAAGTTGTTGCTGCTTTGAACACAGACCCATTTACGAACTCTGAAATCAGACCACCAGCTTGTTTAAAAGAGTGTTTTCACTGTCTCTGCTTCAGTTGAGAGTTTAGTCCTTAATTAGTAGCTAATCTATCATACATCCCTGCTTAAACTGTGGTAGGTAGTAGTAAATTTTGTGGTGCAATGAACTGTTAATAATTTAAAAGACCTTCTGACTCAGCGTAGTTGTTCACTGGGCACTCACGCTTATTTCATTTGTACAGTAACTAGAAAATGAAAACAAGATCCTCACAATCTGACACAGGGTTGTACTCACTGTTCCAGGAATGAATTTCATCTCATAATTTCTTATAGGAAAAATCTGTTTACAGAAAAGACTGAAAAGGGGAAAGAGTTCCCATCGGTGAGTACTGCTTTATGAAGATTATGCTATAGGTTCATGTGAAAGAAAGAGAGAATATTTCATTTCAGGAAAGTTCACAAGGCAATTCATAATGAGAATATAGTTTGGTCAATTTTTATGGAGAAACCATCCCACGGGTTGAAAATTGGTCATGCAGTAAGAACACTGGCAAATGACTGTTACTGTGAATGGCCCTGATTCAGAAAAACACCGAACAGGTGCTGGATGTTAAACTTGAATTTTTGGATGTCAGTTTTGAAACAAGGCACCAATATTGCACAGGCTTCCCAACTGCAATCTGAAATGTTGCTATGACAGTTTTCAAGGTTTCTTTAGTTCTTGGCTATCTGTAGGTGGTTTCCAGGAAGAGGCACAAGCCAGCATTTGCAGAAAGCTGAGTTACCTATAAATTGATGTTAAAATCCTGTTGGCATTTATTTATTTTCTTATACGTGCGAGCATCTCTGTGTACACACACCCCAGGCACAGACACATACACATGTGAATCACTGACTTTCACTTGAATTTGGTGTCTCATGTTGCTAGACCTGCCGTCAGCACCGTGTAGGTCTAGGAAGGCATTTCGCGCACAGCATGAATATCTAGCACAGGCGTGCAAAGGCTGTGGCACTTACCTTGTGATCACCGTTTACAGCACTTGTTATGCTGCTGCACTCAGGCTTGGAGTTGTGTAACCTCTTCCGCAATCCTTGTGTCAGGCTGCTTGAGCAACCAGTGATTTCAAAGTAAGAAAGAACAGACAGACCTATTTCCATGAAAAGATTATACTTAATACATTAGAATGGCAGAATCAAGCTGAAAACCAGCAACAATATCACAAACACACAAAAAAATATGCTTTTAACCTCGGTCTGAAAAACGCTTTCCAAAACTGCTTGAAAAGAAAATTTAGTTACAGGTCTCTAGCCTGAAGTACAGTACAGTAGTGCATTCTTAATGCAAAAACAAGGAAAATACAATCATTAGGCAAATAGCGCATAATTTTTTTTCTTATTTTTGAATTTAACAGCAAAATTTTGGTGGTAATCAAGAGGTGGGGGCACTTCCTAATCAGCTTTGAGGGTTTCTGTTACGAACTAGATAACAAACTGCTGATGGGGTCCACTCACGCTGTATGTCAGACTGCTCAGTTGTCACGTGAAATCAGTTCAGCACAAATCTCTGTGGGGATGTTCTGAAGGCGTCTGAACTTCACCAGGACCACCTGTGTGCTTAAAAGGAATCACACATTCAAACACTCGACTCAGTTTCGTGGCTACTTGCATAAGGTCACACTTGGACCTTGCCTTCCAAGCAAAGAAAAATCAAGCCACCACAGTGAACATTTGCAAGTATGAGAGTCCACTCTTGATGGATGAACCCCTATATAACCTGACCAATATCGACCCTGGAGCCCCTTCCAACCCAAATTATTCTGTGATTTTCCATGTATCTACTGGTTTATATCTTCATTCACAAGCAAGGCGTGTGTTCCTTGCACAGCTGCTCTCCTGGATTCGCACATGTGGCTCCTGCACTGTCCCCCTCCCCACGCTGGGTCACCAGCAGCTTGGTTGCACTCAGCATTGCCAAGACCACTAAACTCCTGCCACTGAAACAGACCTGATCGTATGGGAGCTAATGCGATGTAAAGGCAGGCAGAAAGACACAAGGCACAGGGTTTTTTCCTACGGTACCAAATCTTTCCTAATATCAGTCCAGCACCTAATCCCTGTGTTTTTATTTCCTTTTGCTCCTCTCCCCATTCCTACAGCCATGTTTTTAGTCCTGTCTTCTCAAGATCTATATGAGAAGAGTTACAATTAACCAAACATTTTGATAACCCAAGAGCAGCAGGAGCAATAGTTCTGGTCTGTGCTTTAATTCTTGGGTCAGACCCTTTCTGTCAGTGTTACTTACATAATGCATTGCCTGGAGCAAATATAGTAAGTAATAAGAAGTTCCTGAGTTTATAATTGAGTTTGTTGAATTTCTTCCAAGTCTTCTCTGCTCTGTTTCCTGCAGGGAAGAAGCAAAATATACCAAGAGCATAAGACCAAAAAAAAAAAAAAACCAAAAAAAAAACCACCAGAAAACCTAGAAAGAAATGGTTAAATTGACCTACATACTAGCAATTTTGCTGACCAGATTATTTAAAAGGCTAAAGGGCTGCAGATGTCAAATCCATATATGTATCAGTAAAATGATCATGATAATCACAGCTTATAAAATAGAGCTGAAATGCTTCATTAGGTACTGACAGTTTCTAAACCATGTTGTCACTTTCTGAAAATGTGTCACACTGGCATTTATTATTTTTTTTCTGGATATGGAGAGAAAGAAATAGAGAATTGCACTGTGAAGCAGGGATGAGCTGAAAGCAAATCAAAAAGGTCTCTTAAAGAGATCACCATTCTTTTTCAGCAAAGCAGGACAATGTATTAAATAAAACTGGTCTTAACCTATTGGGCACTTGAATCCCTTGGGTTTCCTGTAGTTATTCTATTGAAAAGGAGGCTTAAGAAGTACAGATTTCAACAGCTTTTCAATTGCCTATAGCTCCATGTAAGGAAAAGTAAAATTTAAAGGTAAAGTGAATTCGCTGCTGCATTCGTATTACAGTAGCTTGCACTTGGAACTGTTCTTTTTAAAAAACTGTTAGTTTGGTGTGTTTGAGTATTTTTTAAAATTTGTGTTCTGGAGAATTTGTTTTACGGTTTCACCAGTATGGTTAATTTTAAGGATAGAGAATGATCTGTATTTCTTTCATGTACAGATCCAGTCCATCATTTTACAGGGGTAATTCTTGTAAAGAGAGGAATATTTCACTCAGAAATATGACATATGTTTGCGGGCAAAATATGCCCTTGTGTAGTCAAAAGAAATGATATGCACCTAAGCCACCCTTTCAAATTGTAATTCAGACGATATGTTGATAATGACTGTGTCTGCTTCTCTATATCTTTAACAATGGTGCCTTTCATGGAGGCTCTTTAAATAAAATAAGAACCCCAGTTTGAGTCTATAGATATGCAGCACACGTGAAAAGCCACCAAACTGATCTGTGAAGTCCCTCCTGCAGGGGATTTCCTAGCAAGAACAGCTTTTCAAGTGAGCCAAAAAGTCTGGTGGAAGTGGCCTAAGTAACCATTTTCCATGTATTACATGTAATCACCAAAATAATTTGCCTTTTTAAATGGAGGAATCATGAGGCTGCACTGGATTGCACCCGTTTCATTTGTTTCATAAGGATACATAAGAATTCCTTTTCCTTTTTTCTTCTTCACGAACTTCGTGGTCGTGGCAGCATTACTCTGTCCTTAGCCCTGAGAAGCAAGAAATGAATTGGCATAAATGTGTTACAGATGTACCATACTGGGGCAATAGTCCTCATCCAGATGAAGATGTTGGCAAGGAGGCTTCAGCCGTGCTTGCACCAGAAAGAGCTACATTGGGCCTAATCCTAGCAGTAGGGGTGATAATAATTACCTGTGAGGTGGTCAGGGGTCATGTAAGAGCCAGGTGAGATCATCTTATATTTTAAGCTTTTAAATAAAAAAGAAGAGAACATTTACTTATTAAGATCATTTCCTAATCATTCTTATAAGATTTTAATGAGTGACAAACTGACTCTGGATACAAATTTATGATTTCCCAAAATAACAATTTGATTGGTTTGAGTGATGTCTTGCATCAAGTAATCACAGATAATTTTGCTTCTGAAGCGATTTGACTTTGCTAGTCTATCACATCTTCCATGTGCACAGCTGTATTTCCACGGCTGTGTCTCTGTTCTTTGTCTGGTGCAACCTCCAGCACCCAGGGAGAGTTTCTTCTCCAACCTTTCTCCCTGTGCTATGCATGGACCAGCTCACAGGCACATGTCTGCTCGTCTAGCTGTTTTCTTCTCTTTATCTGAACCTTCCTCATGTTACTACTGTCAACTTCCAGTGTCATTGAAACCTTGGTTTCTTAGCAGGGTGGGAAAGTAGAAATAATTAAAATGAGAATAGCTACCAGCAGCAGCCTGCGCCGTGGCATTTTTTCCCCTCCACCACATCACATCAAAGCTTGGAGAGGAGGAAATTGCCCATAGCCACTTTCCTGATAGCATGGGCAACAGCGAAGAGGGAAAGGACAGATGTGCTGCTCCTGGCTGAGGGAGGCTGATCTGAAAAAGGGATTTCTTTCCTTTTCTTACACTTCCTCATGCAACCACAGCTTGCCCAAAAAAATAGCCTTTACATACATCTTACATTGTACCTGGAAGTACTGAAGTTACAGTTTTCCACTTTGATCCCAAAGTCAGGCCTGCAAACTGCTATTACACACCTAAATAAATATGGTTTTCCTTGAAAGGAACTGCCTTAGGAGGGAAAGGTCTTTAGCATTTCGGATAAAGTACTCATATCAAATTCTCCGATGCAAACGACTCCCCCCGCCCTGTACAATCACCCTGAGTTTGACTGTATGTATGCATGTGTGGATGAAGGCTGTAGCGAGCGGGAAGGCGAAGATGAAAGAGTGACAGCAGTATTGTTGGCTGGAGGAATGAACCTATTACAAAGGAACAGTTAAGTCATAAACCACTCCGCAACAATGGCAGAGGACTCGCTTAGAAATGTGGATGCTCTTGGCTGACTTCACAGCACAAAACCAAGCAACTGCTCACCAGATGTGTTCAGCTGTATGCGTGCTACCCCAGCTCTGTACACAGCCCGTCGCATACCGCAACTGCATTGCTTGGGGTGGGCTGTGAGAAGCAGAAAGGAAGGCCAGAGCACAGTTGACATTTTTCCTTTTTACTGTTTGTTTTATATCCTCCCACTCCTCATTTTCCTCCTCCTACACCCTGGTGCTGCATACTGATGAGAAAATACTTGGTTGAGACCCAAGAAGTTATTTTTGGTTATTAAGGTTGGTGCTGGCTGCCCAACCTACACTTTCTAACTTGCCGGAGTTGCATGGGCCTGTTGCTTTTGCATTGTCAGCGCTTAAGGGTACATTGAAGAAAGATTCTGAAAAAAAGTATGCGCGTACACACACAGAGAAACACATATGTGCCTGTATCTAGGTACAGATGAATGCACATACAGAGCCTTCCACCCCATATTTTGAATTAAGTAAAAGAAACTGTCTTTTGTCGGGTTTCAGAGATATCACGCCCTTTCTGCCTCCCATGAGCAACATTTGTAAGAAGAAAGAAAAGTAAAAAAGGAAGGTTTTGGATGATGAAATAAGAGAGCGTGCTCTTAGAAGAGTATGCAATTGAAAGGATATGGACAAGTGGCATCACAAGAGGGTATGTGTGTTTCTGTGCACTTGGAAAGTCAGGTCTTCTTAAGCTAATACAGAAAAACTTTAGGGAAAGACCCTGGGATGAAGTGATCCAAACAGTGAGCTTCCTCCTCACTGTTTGTGGGGGACAGGAAACCACAGAAAATTCTAGTGTCTAAAAAGGGCACTCAACACCCCTGCTAGACTGCTCATACAATCAAAAAAAACCCCAACATTTCCCAGACCCAGACCTGCTCAGCATCTTTGTCTTTCCCAGGTGAGGTCTGACCGAGACATTTTCACTAACACTATCACAAAAAGACTCATTCTCCAAGTGAGATTCAAGCTGAAGCCTATCTTGGACTAATGCTTGATACTGCATTTCCCTGGTGGGGGTGAGAAGAGTGAGAAGCTGGTACACTATGGTGACATACCATATGGCCATGGTGCCTTGGTCTTTTTTCTCTCTGGATTTGTGCCACAGATGTTGGGTACTTATGACCAATGGGACAAGAAATGCAGCAGAGAGAGCTATACGACAGCTTGTAGCATTGTGCAGTTATCCTGTTCACCAGTCTTCTAGACCTTGTGATGATTTTCAGGTGATATTCTTGAATGACTTTGGGCCAAAAGCTACCAGATTGTCAGGTCCTTTCACCTTCAGAGGTGATCACTGCTACAACCCTGGGCTTGGACGCAGAGCATGACAGCCTGCTGCAGTCATGCTAGGAAGCTAAAGAAGCTGACTGGTGGTGAGCTCGAGCAAAAATATGTGCTAACCTGTTGCTGTAACTCATGCTGTGATTTGTTTTAGGTAACCTGTTTCAGGAAAAAGCTTGTTCAGTGTTAACCGCTATTGGCAGCTGCTTTCTACAGTCAAGGAACAACTGTGCGTGTCTTCTGAAACTGCAGTCTACATCATGAGCCTGGATGCTGGCAGGAGCATTGCCTTTTAGATATCTTGCTTTAGGAAGTCCTGGGGTGGCCGACATGCTAGTGCTGGTGTTCGCCATGCCCCCCGGACAAGGAACGCGCTGGGGATGCCCAAGTTGGCAGCTGAGCATTAAGGCTGTCCTGGTTTAGGCGTCTTGCTGGTCTTTCTTCACAATTTTCTGTGATACATACCCAAGGATCCTCTGCACCAGGATGTGTCAGTCACTTCACATCACAGTGCATGAAGCAGAAGGAAGCTCCATCCGCCCAGGAGCTGTAATGCCTGACAGCTGTGATAGCAGCTGAGGCTCTGTCCTCCCGGCTGCAGTAAAAGGGACTTAGAAAGAGGTCAGCAAATCTGTACGGAGATGTCGTTGTGATGCTCATCCCTCCGTGTAGCAACTGACGTGGTTTTTTTTCTTTCTCTTCTCAACATTCTAAAGCCAGAATTTGGGCACACCTTGGTGTGCAGCAGGAAAGTCGCAGCTACCCATTTTTGCCCTGATGGTCACTGTACCCCAAGGGTCTCAGAAAGGGGAGCAATTAACCTGTGGGAAACTACCGTGAGCAGACAGAAAGGCTGGCACTGACACATGTGCAGATGCTGGGGCCAGTGCAATGAGTAAGACAAGTGCACAGGCCAGATGCTTGGAGGTCTCCAAAGTCCCAGGCTGTAGGGTGGGTGGCTCTGCCTCCAAAGCAAATCAGTATTTCCCCCTTTCTTTCCCAACCTGCGATAGTCTCTGCCTGCCCGGAGCAATCTTGACAAAACTTACACGCCTGTAAACACCAGCAAACCAAGTACACTAAATCTATGCATGGTTATTTTTGGTAAGCTAAAGGAAAAATAGCAGCCTGCATTGGGAAAGCCTGGGAGTCTGCCAAGGCCATGATGTAAAGCTTTCCAAGTGAATGCTATGGCTGAATCAGTAAAAGCATGTCTGAGTCAGGATATGCTGTAAGATCTTGCCTTCTGAAATTCAATCCCTCCTCTCTCACAGAGAGGTAATATTTCATGCTGTTAACCCTTTCTTCTCTGCAGAGGAGTGAGCATTAAAGCTGCGTAATTCAAAAGCTTCATTTAATTTAGGAGGAAATGCTTTGTTTAGTATTCAGCATTTGGCTGCTAACAACGAAGTCTGAATCTACTAAGAAGCCAGAAATTCCCAATAGAGAAATAATAAAAACCACTGGTATTTTCCTAGAGTCTTTTTATTTTAAATCACATCAGTGTATTCTTGCACAACAGTCATACTCAAATAGCTGCTAGCTCAGAAAAGGCAGCAACTTTGAAAAATATATTTCCATATTTCTTCTCTAAGTTTTCCTTTGTATCCATCCCCTTTCAAGTAGGCTTAGGGTTGATGTTCTTCTTCTGCAAGATATAGATAGGATTGTTTACAGGGCTGTCCCCTAAAAGGAAAAGGATTCAGCAGCAAAATTCTTTTCCATGTTATTGGAATGGGAATGATTTCCTTTGGGCCTCTCCCCAGGACCCTTGCAATAAAGGCAATTCCAGGAACTTTTCTGACTTTTGACAGGAAAGGTTTCAGGGAACAGAAAACAATATCCAAAATACAAAATCTCTTCCCTTAGTGAAAGTGGTTTGCAGACCCACTCCTAGGACCTCTCTAAGACAAGGTTTATTAATGAAGGGATGGCTAGTAATAACAAACTATCTGAGTTGCAGAGTAAGTCTGTTCGGGGAATACCAGACTCTCTTTGTGGACACTGCAATACTGTTTATCTGAGCAATAATACTAACTCTCTGCTTCAAACTCAGAACTATTTGGTTTTGCACTGAAAAAGATTGCAAAGCTCTCCGTTGCCCATATTGCCCCCTTTTCCCTTTCAGTATCAGCTGCTGCTCCCAGCACCCCATCTGCATCTTTTACAGTCTCTGTGTTCCTTCATTTCCTGCAGCTCTCACTGCTGCTCCCAGGTTTTCTTTCTTTGCTGTTATCTTGGGTGTCTTTTCTCTTTCTTCACATCTCCCTAATTTATGCTGTGCTCCTACTTTCACTTCGGTACAATGCAGGATCTGGCAGGAAACAGTGGAAAAAATGAGCACAGGTTTGTGTACATTTGGGACTGAACTGAGAGTTTCATCAGACTGTCATTGGTCTTGTGCCTGGACCTTCAGACACCTCACTGCAAAGCTCAGCATTTTGAGCTGAGGATACAGAGGATACAGAGAGTGCTTACAGGTGATGTTTTGAGGAAGGAGGGTAGAAAAACTGCACAAGAATATCATCTTCCCTGCAAATGATGAGAGATTCTGGGCTAAAGCTAAGATCCCCACAGCTTGTAAATTTTATGTAACTAAACAGCATGTCTGACCGCAAGAAGCATGCCTAACTTACCAGGAAATGACAGTAAAAAGAATCTTTGAAATGGTGATCTAGATGTTGATCCTGGTCCTAGGTGTTACTCACCTAGGGGCTAACTCACAGTGTATCCAAAAAACGTGAAACACAAGTATTACTAGTTTCAGAAAATAAGGAAGCTGATCAAAGGCTTTGCATTCCTGTAACAGCAAACTCACATCTAAGCTGTCCACAGCTGCTTTTCAGAGATGCTGTTGGAGTGCACTTCTCTCCAAACCTTTACATAGCTCTGTGGCTCATGCACTGTAGCCTTTAACACCATTGAGTGTCCCATATGTCCAAATAGAGACACGGACATGGGGAGGTATGAAAAAAGATTTCATATCTTTATTTGTGGAATGGTATTTCTAGCTCAAGCTGACCAAAGATTGCAGGCTCCATTGATGCAAGCAATCTACCACCACCTCAAATTAATACTGTCACCACGAAACTGCTGCAATTATTTGTTCATCTATATATGTGAGATTTGCTAGGCAAATAGAAAGTCCTTTGAAATTCAGGGTCCTTTCAGGTGTTTCAGGCTGGCTAACTGGGAGGCCTCAGTGCTTTGGGCGCTGGTTCTAATTTGGAACAAAACTAGATAATAATATTAATTTAAAATAATACAAAACGCGCAGGTTTTTTTCAGGTGCATGGATATGTGGCACTTCCAAAACTGCTGTGAGAAGTGTCTGTGCTCCTGGCATCCCTGCACACCTGCCTGCTGGGAAGGTGGGCTGGCAGGGATGCAGTGCCTGCTCACCCTCTGTCACCTCCTGCCATTTGCCCTGCACTGTTGTTAGCTGTCTTGGGGTGCTGAGGCCAGGGAAACAGCATGGGCAATGGTTTGTATAAAAGATGCAAAGTGAAATAAAGTTGTATTGTACTGAGTTACTGCCTCCCATGACAGCTGTTTATCCCCCTCAGCGGTCTTTCTGCTGCTTCTCTAGCCGAGGCCATTTAAATCTTCGGGGCTTTTTAACCTTCTTTTACTCCTCTCAGCCACAGGAGAGCTCTCCCGTAGCTGCTTACCCTCCTGACTTTTTTGCATTCGAGGCTACATTTTTGGCCCAAGCTGTTCTTTGTGTGTTGCTCTTCCATGAATCTGCCTTATGGCTTTTCGCTGGGGAACTGGCACTGACACATATTTCCTTCCAGCAGCATCCTGTTCAATTAGTGCTCTATGACAGGTTGTGGTCCCTACTCAGCAGCCGCTGGGGAGTTGAAACATAAGCCTGTTTTTTGCTTGGTAGCCCTACAGAGGCTTCTCCATCAAGATCTGAATCTCTGGTGAACAACTGAATCTCATTCCCTGCTCATTTGCATTTTATGCCTAGCATCTTACTTTGCATTCATCTATATTTATGATACATCACAGTATACAGGCAACTCCTTTCAGAGCAATTTTCTTGATGTCATTAGCCTCTCTGGTAACTTGCTAAACGAACAGCAAAAGGGTTTAGGAGGATTCAAATAACAATTAGATAATTATGCCTACAAGAACAACATGACATCTTGTAGCTAGACAAGGGAATGGAAAAATGGTGCCAGCGATATTAGCAGAAGCTGAAGTGGTTCTCTAAACGAGCTGAAGTCCCATAAGGTCCTGCATGCCCCTTATCTGCCCACAGGGTCCCAGCTCTCAGGATTTGTTATTCCTGGTTCTCAACCTTTCCTGTTTTTCCAACAGTTCAAGGCCCTCCAGGACACTTCTGCTACCACTGTGCCCTGCAACCACCATTCTTTGTCTGCTAAACCCTCTGGCACACGCTCGTTTGCCGTTTTGAGAGATGTCAATGACTCAAATGGATTGGAAGAGGCCACAGGTCCTTACCAAAGCTCAAACTGAGCTACCTCAAACATGTTGCCTTGTGCTTCTTATGGGATTTACATGATACTCATTACTAGCTTGCTTAAGGCAAATTAAATGGGAAGCAATACAATATATCAGAGCTACGCATGCATTTTGAGACTGAGTTGAAATGTCTTTACAAGGAGAGCAGAGCTGGCTGAAATTAAATAGTTGCAATCTGCAGCAGAATTGTACCTGCAAACCTGCTTGTTTGTGAGAAAATCCCAATCAAAGTCACAGAGTCACAGAATCATTTGGGTTGGAAAAGACCTTTAAGATCATTGAGTCCCACAATCAACCCAGCACTGACAAGCCCACCTCTGAACCATGTCCCTCAGCACTGCATCTATGTGTCTTTTAAATCCTTCCAGGAATCCCCTGGCAGCCAATGTTTGACCACCCCTGCAGGGAAGACGTTTCCCCGCTACCCGAGCTAAGCCCCCCGTGCAGCTTGGGGCCGTTTCCTCTCGCCCTGTCGCTTGTTCTCCGGGAGCAGCGCCCGACCCCCGCTGCCCGCAGCCCCTGCCAGGCAGCTGTAGGGAGCGACCAGGCCCCCCCTGAGCCCCCTCCTGCCCAGGCTGCCCCCCCCAGCCCCCCAGCCGCCCCCCCAGGCCTGGTGCCCCAGCCCCTGCCCCAGCCCCCTGCCCGTCCCTGGACACGCTCCAGCCCCTCCGCGTCCCTCCTGCAGCGAGGGGCCCAGCCCTGAGCCCAGGGCCCGAGGGGCGGCCGCACCAGTGCCCCGCGCAGGGGGACGGGCACTGCCTGGCCCTGCTGGCCACGCTGCTGCTGACACCGGCCAGGGCGCTGCTGGCCGCCTTGGCCACCTGGGCACGCCGGGGGCTCACGCCCAGCCGGCTGCTGCCCAGCCCCCCCAGGCCCTTTTCCCCCGGCCCTTCCCAGCCCCCTGGCCCAGGCCTGCAGCGCTGCCTGGGGCTGCTGTGACCCAGGGGCAGGGCCCGGCACTCGGCCTCCTCGGGCCTCGTATGAAGTTTATACTGCAAAAGTGGTATAAAACATTAGAAGACAAGGCGTTACAGGAATGGAGATGACTGCTAGTGCTGTCCACTGTGAAAATGAAAGGAAAGCAGGAGCAGTTTGTCCATTCTTAAAAGCCTGTGTTATAAACATGCAAAATGGCTAGAGAAAAGTTGCCCTCAAATCCGGCTGTGAAACCTGGTGCAGTTCCCTGCCGTACAGAAAGCTAGTGCTTCAGGACATCCTGACCTGATGGGTGTGAAGAGGGACCTGTGCACTGAGATGCAGTAGCATCTTGGAGTGGAGGACCTGGAGATGGATTTCCCCAGAGGGAACATGCCTCAGCAGAGCACGTGTAAGTTTGTGTCCATCCTTGTTATTTGGACACTGGAGCTGCAACTGGCTTTCTTCAGAAGAAAGCAAAGCAGGTTGTGCTTCAAGCAGGAGGTTACTGAAAACTGTAATGGAATTTTAGTAAAATGCAGCTAAAAGATATGTGCTAGAACTCACTTTACCAAGGTTGTGTAGAAATCGATTTTTCATGTCATGGATGTCCAATGCCAAATTCTGCACATTCGTCTTATTTTGCTTAGAAAATCCATGAAAAGATATAAACTTGAGATCGTAACATAGGAAGATAAGACTTGGAAGATATGTTTAAATGGATGAACCTGTTTCTAAGCTTATGTGAATCCCCCAAGGAGACTTCTTAATCACCAGTCCATTCTCTGAATGCGATAGCATTTGCATGAAGTAATGAGGGTGAGGACAGCCAGTGCATAATGCCTAAGGACAACCCATGCGTAATACATGTGCATACAATTGTGCAGTTAACAGCACCAGCATCACCAGAAAAAACCTCCCTAGTTCAGCTTCGTGCACAGGGACATACGAATGAGGAACCAAGCACATAGTAAAGCATTCACCTTTGGGACTGTCCGCTACGGGAGATCAGGGATCTGGTTTTTGTAAAGGCACTTAGTCAGCCAAGGTAGGAATGTTTTCACAGGGAGAATTTCAAAAGCACTTGACAAAGAGCTCTTGAGAACCACCTGAGATGTTTGACTTTATATAAATATACGTAAATATTTCAGGTTATGGTCTATATGGTTAAAGAAGTGGGCTCCTATTACTACAGTTTGCCTGAGGGTGGGCGAGAATAACCAAGGGGAGGTCGTCTGTTAAAGGTGGTTGCCTGTTGCTTGTCAGTTGTGATATAACACCACGCAACAGAAAAAAAGCTGCCCAGTCAAATTCCCCCTAGTCCAAGGGTAATATGGAAGAAAACCTCTGAACTGTTAGTATGTGCCCAGGAAGAAAAAGGACACAAAAATCATACTGATGCCTCCCCTCCCCTGTTGCTTCCAAGGGAAATGTAGGTAGGGACCAGGATTGTCCAGCAGATGGAATGAAACAAACAAACAAACAAAAAAAAACCCACACCCAAACACCCAAAAGCATCTCTGCTTATAATATGGAGGAACATACCCTTACAGAGAGCTAGAAGTATACTAGAAAAATTAGTATAATCTATCCAGGCTTTTCCTTCTGACTGTTTAGCACCTCATACTGCACTGATTAATGAAATAATAGAATAAACCTGTGGGGTTTTTTTGTGGGTTTTTTTTTTTTTTCTTTTAAGAATATATAAAGATATTTAACCAAGTGTTCCTGCAGTTTAATCTGACTGCTGCAGAACTCATCTGGCTATAGAACTGTGTTTAGCAACAGTTGAGGACAAGTTTGTTACACAACAATGAGAATTACAAGGTTATGTCCTTAAGACATGCAGAGAAACAGTTGGTTTTTGAGGTTACAGAGTTGTTATATACTTCTTGTAGTTATTATGACACTTGTACGACTGACCCCATCCTGGAGGATTCTCCAAAACTGAACAAAGTAACATTGATGGAGAAATGTTTTTCTTAATTTTTGGCCAGAAAGAGAATCAAAAGGTGAATAAGGGTGATTATGGCAGTATTGAGAATAAAATGCAGAGCTCCTTTGTCTCTTTCATGTCCTTTAAACTTTAAACTTTAATTTATTTAATGATCTTGTGTTTAAATGTGCAAGATCTTGCCAATGTATGTATAGCTGCTCTCCTCAGTTTGAAATCACACTCAATTACACCATGGTTTCTTGGAAGAATGTTCATATCTTCCACTATAATTTTGTGAAAAACAGAGTGTATTACTGTAGTGCTGCTGAAGTTACAAATCAAGCAATATGTAAGGTGCTCCAAAATTATGAAATTGCTGTAAACATAGTGAGATGAAGAAGAAAAAATGTCTGGAACTAAGTTTATAAAATGAGGGGTATTGAACTTTCCATGTCCATTCAGGACATATTCTTTTTTTTGTTTGTTTGGTTTTTTTTGTTTTTTTTTTTTTTTGGTTAGTTTTGTTTTGTTTGTTTATTTGCTAGAAAGATATTTATGCTTAAAAAGTTTAAGCTTAAATTCTTTAATATTTTCATAACTCCAGAAGCTACAGCCTTTAAGGCTACACCACCACACCAACGCACCGAACAGTGCACTATGAACAATAATGTTGTAAGCTGCCAGTGATGATGTTGTAAAGCTGCTGCTGATACCCAAACCTTAACAAAAAATAATAGCGTAGTTTAGATTTCTTGTAAAAAACTGTCTTCCATCTGAGCAGCATTAGTTAAAGGTTAGACAGCTATAAGTGTGATAAATATGTCTTGTTATAGGCAGTTGCATCAAGGAAATCTCACATAGGACTGAACATCTGCAAGTGGTGTAGCAAATAGCATGCATCTGACAGACGAACTAATTTACCGCAGTTAGTCCGGGAAGATTTTACATCCAGCTAGCTGAAGTTTCTGTATAAAATGTAATTTACTGCTGAAATGCCCTAAGAGGAAACTTCACAATTCAGTTGTGCCTATTGAGCATTTGCCAAATAGCTCAGGTCCTCAAATAATCGGGCCAAATTTCCAGCTGATGTAAATCAGTGCATCTCCACTGGTGTCAGTGGAATGATTTCGATTTACACCAGCAGAGAATATAAGCATCTGTGTTTATTCATGCAAAATAAATGATTTCATGGAATAATTACAAAACAATTAAACCTTCCATTTACTGGCATCATGTTACTGCATGCCATTCTGTGTACCTGCAAATACAGGCAGTAACATCTAGAAAGTACTCAAGCTGAATATTGGGCTGAATTCATAATAGATAACTAAAGCAGCAGTGACACCATTCCCTGTTGAAATGAAATTTAATGAGGATGATGGAGAGAAATAATTCTGCAATCTACCTTTCTCTTCTCTTAATTTAACCAGAAGCTGAATGTTTTGTGCAAAGTTACAGCTACTTAGTCAACTGATTATTTGTCTTTCCACCTTTTTTCCTTCATGGAGAACATGCCATGAGTTAATTCTTACAGATAGCCCACCACAGAATTGCTTTTAGACAAAGCAGACAGATGGACTGCCTCTTCCCTGAAGCCTTGTTAAACTAATAATCTATAACATTCATCTTTAACTTTTAATTGCATTTCATCAGCTAGTGTTTCCTAGTTTACACTTCAATTGTAAAGTACAGTATTACACTATATATGTGTACAGAAGTCCTCCATTGAAAATCTCGGTGGGTTTTGGCTTTTCGTCTGTGTGGCTGTGATTCAGCATGGCAGGGGTTAGCTCTTAGATGCCACTGTACTCCAGGGAATCAGTAGTGATGATTAAGTTGAGAATCCCAGCCCTGATAATTAGCTTAGAGATTCTGTATCTGGATATGTGCTATGAAAAGAAAAAAAAAAAAAAAAAAAAAGGAAGGAGGAAAAGAAGTGATTTTTAGAGCAGTTAGCCCTAAGGGGTTGGCTAACCAGCTGTCTCAGATTTTATACCTGCCAGCAGCTGGTTGGTCAAAATAGTTATTTGCTATATGGGGTGGGCATGTTTACTGTCTCCTCCTTGATTTACTGGTTTAATATGTTGGGTTTTGAAAGACAGAAAAAGAAGAAAGGGGGAAAGGGAGATGATGGGGAGAAAGAAGGGTAGGAAGAAACATAGACAAGAAGAAAGAAGAGAAGAAAGGAAGGAAGGCGGGAAGGAAGGAAGGAAGGAAGGAAGGAAGGAAGGAAGGAAAAAGAGGGGAAGAAAGAAAGGAAGGAAGGGAGGAAAAAGAGGGGAAGGAAGGAAGCAAGGTGGAGAATTGTCAGCTGTTTGAGTCAGCTTATAATATGATCTCCCCAAAATAATGAATGAAACTGCTGAAAGCACCGCAGTTACCTGGTGTAGGTAAGGAAAGAATCAGTCCTTTTTGTGCAATGTTATTCCACTCTGAATCTGAAAATCTGAAGGCTAGTTTCTCGAGGCAGGTAATTTTTCCACCCCTCTTTTCTTCATATAACACCATCTTTGCTGAATGGGGTAAGAAGTCCAACCTGCTGCACTTACAGCAAACTAGATTTACACTGGAGTATTTTACATCTATTTATAGACTGATGGAAAAGACAACAGTAGTATCTTGCCTATTAGCAAAACAAGAACTGTCCTAAAGTTGAACAGGATTTAATGATACGGTATTTTATTTGGGTAGAGATTACAGGTAACATAATGTATAAGACAACAGATAAGGCTAGTGTGGCAGACACAGCTTTAGCTGTGAGAGGCACATTTTTTTTAAAGATTAGTGAAACATTTTATTCACCGACAATTCTTGAGTTTCCATGCCAGCACAGGAAGAACTCAGGGCTATTACCTAATTCTTAAGATTTTTATGTTTAGAAGGTATTATGAAGAGAGGATCTGGGTTAAGAACTCCAATTGCTTTTTTAGAGAGGGGCAACAGAATATTTTTGTCCCTTGTTGTATTCCTCCAACCACAGTGTTTATTATAACATTGAATTTGTTTATGGGTTCATTCCAACTCCCGGAATAAACTTTTTTTATTGAAAGATTTTTTCTAAATTTTATGTTTACAGCTCAGGAGTCAACAGAGATGGGCTAGTCAGCCAGATCAGCCAACAGAGGAAAAAAGTCTGGCTAATCCATCAATCTGAACAACTCCTGACTGCCCATAGGTGGGTATGCAACCATCTAAGTTATGCCTGCCAAGAAAAAGTATTGGGGAAAAACCCAGATATCTAACCTTTGGGCCTGCCTATGGAAAAAAAACCAGCAACCAACCACATTGCAAACCTCCATTGTGAAATAGGGACCTTAAGTGTTCACGCAGCATCTTAAAAGTGTATCTGGACTCTTCAGCAGGTAGTACATTTTTCAGAAAGTTTTTTAAAAGGTACATGTGGCCGAATTCAGTTGTGTGCTTTCCTCCACCTCTTCTAGACCTCATTCCAAAACAATACAAGCACTGATATAAAAACCAGCATGACAGCTGATTACTACATAAAAAAACTGATAGTGGTGGTTGTAGCATTAGTGTAGGTATTTTTGAGCACAGGACATCTGGCATTATTCTTCAAGAACTAGGTCACTCTAACAGACATACATATTGCAGTGTAAATAGTCAGGAACAGTTGTCGTTTTAAAAAAAAAAAATAATAAAAAAAGCACCCCAACAACCCTAAAACCAAAAGAGGAAACTCCATACTGCAAATAGATCATGGGCTGCTCAGAAGTAAAATCTGTAACACTGGCTGGAGGCACTTGGGGGGTTAAATTTCAGATGTGCCACACACCTGAAACAAACCATGCCTTGTCCCAAACACCATGGTAAGGAATGTAAGCATATATGGGCTTTTTCTGTGTTTTTGTAGTTTTAAAAGCGCAAAAGCACGTTCTTTTATGTTAGCTAAGGAAAATCTGTTATTCAGCAAGAAAAATAAGAAACGTGAATAGTTGAGCAGGACATGAAGAGTGGTGAATTATATGAAATGATGGAGGTTCTTCTCATTATAAAAATATGGAAGATCTAATAAAAAGTCTGTTTAAACCACAAGTGAGTGAAATCAGATCTAGTGTGTTGCAAACTTTGAGAGCCAAAGAATAGTATTACCCTGTGATGCCTGGTTTCCTATGTTTTCTCATTCACCCAGCCTGAGTTGTGCAAGCAGAAAAACAATTGGTTCTGATTATGAAGACAGTGTATATGTGGGACTTCTATTCATTTCGGCGAGAATTAGATGCATACAACTGAGACCATAATCTGGTCCCTGACATTTGAAAGGCCACAGGCCTCTAATTTTTCCCTGCTAAAATCTGTGTACTTTTAAATACTGTGAAATTTATATCCATGGATTTTAATGAGGAAAGGCACCATATAAATTCTGAGCAATCTTTTCAAGACATTTAAATTAATTTCTGGAACAAAAGATGTAAACCAAGAGAGTTTTTCTGGATCTAGCTTTCACAATAATATGGATAATTAATCTTTCATTCCAAAATTTCTCTGGGGAGAATGGTAAATGGTTTTCATTTGTTGCTAAACATCAATCTTAAATGACTCTAAAGACTGTGCCTTGATTTGTCATGCAACATGTTGTATATTCTAAATCTGTTGAATGAGAACATTGCAAGCCATATTTTAAAAGGCATCACGCAACTATCTCCCTTTAAAACAAGGGAATTAATGCATTTTTTTCCCAATTCTGAGTCTTCTTGCTAAGGTTAGATTCTTTATATTAATTATATATCGATGTTGCATTAAGAATCTGACTTAAAATATCTTCTAACCATGTAATCACGTAACTGTCTTTGTCCAGATAAAAAGTTCTGGAATCTAATTTTGGTTTCTTTTTGCCCTTTCATCTCATGATCTGATTCGAGTCTATTCTCATGGGGTACATTTGAGGCTGAAGAAAAGAGAACTAGTCTACCTTTGCTCAATTTGACTAATAGCTGTTAAAAGTAAAAATGAATAGCACTCAACATGCAGAAAGGTGGCTAAGAAAATAGAAATAGTACATGTTTGGAACTACAGGGTTTTTTTATTAGTGCATGGGAAGTACAGGTGAAATAGTTGAACACAAGCTTTTTCTCTGGCCTGGGCTGGGTCTGGCTATAAAGTCTGGGTCTTTGGGTTTCAGCAGAAACGTGAAAATGGAGGGAAGAGATCTGGGATGGGTGGTTGTGCTAAGACAACGAGGTAAATCACTTTTATGTATTGAGGAACTTACCCAAACATACACTGAGCAATAGTGCTAGCAATCTTATTTAAATACAGAGAAAGAACAGTTTGACATTTTTCCCCAAAAGTATACAGTAACTCTTCTATCTCTTTTCAGTTTAAGTAAGTCAATTCGAAGTATAGTCCCTTTAATGACATTTGTTACACCTTGGGATACTTCTCAGTATTCTGTTTCAACTTTTTTTTTTTTTTTTCTTTTTAGTTGATGATTATGGAAGTGATAGTCCTCAGACATCATCCTTGGGAGTACTAGCACGGTCTTCCACAGGGTGTTATCAGTGATCCAGAGACACAAGGTACCTTTACTCTTCTCTATTCTCACCTCAAAGTCCAAGGTTGGATTTCTGAGAGGTGTTAGGCTTGGATAAAGACTTCTGTCAATATCAATAAAAAACTAGATCATGGACAATAATGGCAATTAAAGTAGTCCAGAAATGATTAAGTCCTATCAACTTGTTCAGTGTTACACTGGACTACACTCGACCCCCTTAGAGATGCTCAGTGCAGTTGTCCCATCTATGGTAGCATTCCAGTTCAGTGTCGTGATGACCCACTGAGATCAGCCTTTGTTCAGAGCTGCCAGATCCTGGCTGCCAGTGTGGTTGATGAAAGGAAGAGTAAGGATGTTAAGGATGTTCAAATCAGGCATTTTTAATTGAAAAACTGTATACAGTCCAGTTAGATAGTTGAGTTTATTGAGTAGTATTTTGTATGATTCATCTGTGGGTTAGCTGCTAATGTTGGAGTGCTGTACCTGAAAAATCACCAAACACAAATCATATACCCATAAAATCAAAAGGCACCACATAGGCACTAGTGAGGTAGAGAGATCCTGAGTGTTGGGATAATTTGAGAGAGAAGGATGGGAAAGAGGGATTGGAAAAAAAAAAAAAAATGTCCTCCACAGCACCATCCTGCTTTTCTCTGCAGCTTCAGGGCTTTGTGATGTTTTGAGCTTCACTGCAATCACAAAAAGAAAAATGAAAAATAATTGGAACTCATTCAGAAACAGAGATAGAAAATTGAATAAAATAAAAGGAATGTTTGACAGACCTGGAGGTGCTTCCAACAATGTGGACTGTATGAGGAGGGAACACACAAAAAGAAGGTTGAAAACCAGCAGTGGACTACCCAGCCCTTTGGAAAGCTCATGTCATAACCCAGGGCTAGATGACCTAAAACTTCCTGAGAAACAATAATTTTTTGTGCCAGACTCTCCTGCAAGGCGCATTCTTCTAGATTACACATTCTGATACATTGGAAAGGTCATTGTTTAGCTCTGGAAGCTGTTAGAAACCTGAGTAAGGAAATATATTTCTCCACGTCAGCAAAGGCTGACAGATCAATAGCTGATACTGTCTCTGCTGGAAGGAACCATGGAGCAGCATCACAGCATCACGAGTGATTCCCTCAGAGTTGCAGACAATGGAGTGATCACGGAGGCAAAGAACAGACATGGTAAACAGAACAGAGCCCAACAGAATAATTCCTGCACATGACTGAAGCTCATCCATAAGTGGAAATGGTTCTCTGTGTTACTACAATACCTCCCTTATTTTTCTTGATGTGTTTGCACGCTGGCTGGCCCCTTTTTCCACCCCCTCAAGTCTCAGTAACATGGGAGAGATGCTTTCTGACAGAAAAAAAGATAATCTTACACTTGACTTCCAATATCAAGGCATTTTAACTGGCACACTTTATATTGAATAATTCATGGGTATTCAAGCTTTACTTCACTTCACAAAGAAAGTGCTTTCTCTTAGCAGCGACAGTAGATATGAGCAGCTAATTCATTATTTAAAGAGATTAAGTATTAGCAACTGGTATGGGCTCTTCAGAGCTCTTTTTATTCCCTTTGCTCATGTTATCCCCTGCCACTTCCCTGCCTAGTACAGATTTTAGATTGATTTTACCATATTAAAATCTTTTTTCAACAGATCTCTACCCTAAACTCTCACCATTTCCAGCACTGCATTGTCCCACTTCACAAAATGTAAAATAACAGGTAAAAACTACAATGTGCTGGTGAAATAAATGCTTTAAATCCTGTGAGCCCATGGGAATGCACACAAATGCAACATTTTTACTGTTGTTACTTAAAAACCAGCGAATAAAAGTTGGAAAAGGAGAATCTGTATTTATGAAGTCTCCAGATTCTCACACTGTGCGCCAGGGGGAGGGGGATGCTGGGCTGCGATGATGTGGATTGCTCATTGTTAAACTTTGAGGAGCTGCTGTCGCATTAGATCCACTTCTTGTACCTGGGGACTTGGATCCTCTGGGATGCAGACCTTTAAATGCTGAAATCAGGTGGGATGTTTTTAATGTTAAAATCTCTACCGTTAGGTATTACTTGCAGACAGGTACATTTCTTCGGACCTCAGAGAATTAAGCTTGTTCCATCCTAACAAAACTCCTATGAAAAAATTTTCATGTAGATTGAAATTAAAGAGACCTTTTTCCTGTGACCTGATCAGACTTCGGAGCAGCCTTTAGTCCCTCCGTAGATCAGCAGTAGTTCTGCTGCAGATTTCTGCGTTTTGGTGCAGCCATGCATTTTGGTGATAAAAAGTGCAAACTCAGTTAGGGTATAGCTGGGGAAGATTTTCCTCCTGATCCTCCCAGCAAACCTGCCCAGTGTATGGTCCATGGTGCCACTGCCACCACTTCACCCTATGGCTTCTTCAGTCCTACAGGTATGCTGGGCTCTCTGTGCATGGCCAACTGTGCATGGACAGCTCCTCCACGCTGGTGCCCCTGCCTACCGGGAGCAAAGGCATGCACTGTCAGGCAGCATGTGTGCAAATGGCACTGAAGACTGCCATGCCACAAAACTCCTCTGTGGCTATGCAATGGGTGCAGCCTACAGCAAAGAACATTTTTTGGGTCCTTCTGCTGCCAGTGTTTTAAAGGTATACACCAGCCTTAGCAGTGACATAGGATTACTCTTTCAGAGGAAGAGTACACACATATATGTATATGTATACACCTGAAAGTCTCAGACCAGCAAAGCATTTAAGCACATTATCAGGGTAATGCAAACAGCCCCAGTAAAATGCTTAACTGTTCAGAGCTAAAGCTGAAGAGTTTTTGCAGGCTTACCTGCTTTTCTGCAAACATTATATGCAGCAAAGGGTGTCTCCTCTGCCACACAGAGGTGAACTAAGCTGATCTAGATTTTGGCAGTGCATGGGCAGGGTTTCTGCCTCTACTGTTAGGGTCAAAACAATGCTAATATAATTAAAAAATATTAGAAGATAGGAACCATCAAAATGGTAACCATCCCATTTTTTGTAATTTAGTAATTTTGCTGTGAATACCACAAATGAAGACCACACCACAGATAAGGGGAAAAACAAAGTGAAGCAACCTCCTCCTTACATCAGGAGAGGACAGAACAGAGAAGCAGAGGAAGCAGAAGATCAGCTTTAAAAAAATCTGCCTTGAGCGAGACATTTTGCTTCATTGGCAGTTCTTTCCACTAGAGATGAAGCAGGCTATCTCGTGAGGGGGGCTGCCCTGAAGAGCCCATGTCTGTTCTCCCTGGCTTCAACGCACCGGCAGCATGGCAAGGCCACCTCCACCCTTGCACCACCTTGCACCTCCTCCCTCCCCTCTAACAGAAGCAATGTCCTGTTTGTGGCTGGACGCTGCTCCCCAGGCAGTGAAACACATCCCAGGTCCTGCTCCTCTTCAGCAGCAAGCTGGTGCTCACAGAAACTGCTGGGCTCACCGGGGGGCATTTCAGGCACGGATACCTGGGGAGAGACAGTCTGCTTGCTTCTGTGCAAGCGAGGGACAGATGATGAGCTCCTGGCACATGGCCAAGCGTTTGAACCCAGGTTAGGTTTAGATATCCCTCTCCTGCATGATGCTGATCGTGTCGGGGACTTGTTCTGATGCCTTCATTTTTTATTGCTAGAAGAGTCACAGGAAACGGAATTATATCCATCTCAGATAGGCATGCTGTTACAGCATGCAGTTTCTTTATATGTGAGTAGCTGTCTCGTTTGTGCTAAAATAATAAACCTGAAGAGAAGGACGAAGCACTTGAAGTCAGCTGCTGCTTCTCAGACCTTTCTTCTTTCCTGCCTGTTTTGCTGGCTTCACACTTAAGTAATTTTTTTTTTTCATCTTGTGCAAAAATATGAGTTAGAGAATCTGGTTTATTCAAGCTTGCACTGAAATTTTAGCCAAATAACTTGCAAATCACAGGCTTTACAAGGAAAAAGAGCAATACCTGAGGTCACAACTAAAACTTAATTCAGACCACTTGTTTTAAGCTCCATTTAAAAAGCTCATAATTTTTTTATTAAAGGAAAAGATATGTTTTCATTCCACTGTTTGGACTGAACTTAAGGAGATTTGATAGGATTCTCACAACTTAAGCCAAGCTTAATCACTGTTTTCACTCAAGCTGGTGGCTGGCTGAATCAAAGCATTGTTAGTGGAGAAAGTGCAGAGAGCACAGGGCTCCTTTACCACATGCAAAGCCACAGCTCTGGCAAGCAAAAACATTTTCCAGAATAACCTCAGGTACAGGGTTGGAACTTTATCTCGGAAATATTTTTGTTACTATCGATATTACTTGTAGTAGGGACAAATGAGGGGAAAAAGAAAATGGCTGCCTTCCTCAACCCTGGTAACTGCCTGCTCTAAAGGGTGTAAATAGTCCGTGGGCAATACAGAGAAAACATTTAACGCAGAGAAGTAAAACACTAGGGTTTTCAATCTGTATCTGTGTGGAGCTACTGGCTTCTTCTGCCATTAATGGTTCTGTTGAAGCCAGTGGGACTCCTTGCACAGAAAGGTACTACGTCTGATTCTGGCTCTAGGTAATTGCATTGAGAACTTTTTGGATAAATGTGAATGTCTGCCAACCAGGTTTTGTGTCTATTTTTGCAAAATTCTTGAAATTCACAAATAAAGGCTCTTTTGTTGATGCTGCCCCCATGCCATACAGGAAGCCAATCAAAGGCTCATTTGAATGCAGGGTAACCTTTTCCAGTGTTTCCAGTGTTTTTCAGGGGGGTTTGGCTGAGTATCATACTTTTCTGAGGGAAACTGGTGTTGAATTGGCCTCCCAAGTTACTAACATGTCCCCTTGCTAGGGGCCAGCCCCGAATGAGGGCGGATGGTAATTACCTTGCACAGGGCATGCCCTTTTCAACCCTTAAGCATAAACTAAGTGCTGTGAGACTTCTCTTGCAGCTGTAATCTCTAAAATCAACACAAAATATGGTGAGGATCAGGTCAGCAGTAATTTTGATATTTAGGTAAAGAAAAAAACCAGGTTCCAATAAAAAGTATATATACCCTTGCATCCTTTTCTTTTATCAATCCTTTGCATCAGAGCAGATTTTGACCTCATATCAGGTACTAAAAGATATGCAGTACTAAAAATAGATGACATTCTTTTCCCTTCTAAACTGGGGGCCTGTTTTCAGAATACATTAGATTGTATATTTTTATTGAAAATGGATTTTATATTTGGAAAAATAATAACTGCATCATAGACCGGACAAAAGAGCTGGCTCAAAAATTCTAAATAGTTCACAACCAGCTCATGTTGTTTTTATTAGACAATACAGGACGTGTAAAAAGGCAAAAGCTTTGTTCAGTGATTTAAACGTATTTTGGCTTAAGATTATTGGCTTCCCTAGCTTGCCTTGTGGGTGGTCTAAAACTATGTCAAAAGATATTACATTTCCCTCAGAATTTATACATTTTTCTCTTTTATAAAAGACAATTATGTCTACCAGGCAAAGGTAACCTAGCCTGATTTCGTACAGAAATAAAACACAGCGTATTAAAATCTGTGTTCACGGAGATAAAACATACATGCCACGGTCTTAGACTCTCTCTGATCCTGTCTCTGTCACCAGCAATTTATCTTCTTAATTTATCTGTCCAATATCAGAAATTCCTAAATTGCATTAAAGCAAGGTGATTGTCTATATGATGAAATAATGCTGTCCTTTTAAAGTGTCTCTCTGCTCCCTGCTCTGCCCTCTAATTATTTTAAGGAAGAAATAGATTACTTTTTTTTCATGTATGGAATGACCCATTTCCTTCTGTAGGAAGGTTTTTGATTGCAGAGGTGTTGTTTGCCAATAAACCTTCCTTCAGACAGCTGATCTTGTATCTGCGGGGGGCATCAGAAGCTATTCTGAACTCTAAATCTGGTGACTGAAGGGTGTTGCTATCATCTCAAGAAAGCAGCACAGTGGAAGGTGAACAAACTGAGAATTTCCTGCAAGTCTTTGTAGTAGGACACCCACCATCTCAACATCTTCCAGGTAAAATACACTAATCAGGTCCAGCACCCTGAAGAATCATCTTGATGGTACACCCTGCCTGCCAGGCAAATCAGAATGCTGGCCTTGACGCCTCAGAACTCAGTAACTTTTGTAGATTATTTTCCCCATACCAGTAAGAGCATCCCTCATGCTGCAGATCTTCTTACTTCCCTTCCACCAGTACTCAGCAGTGGTCCCACCGGAGGTCAACAGAGCATCCTCCCTCCACCAGCACATGCACCAGCAGGGCTTTGCAGATACTGAGTGGAACTCGTCACCAGAGAGGGGCAATTTCAATATTCTTGCTGATGTCCTGGTTCAGGTTCTCACTGTTGTGGAGGTAGCATGTTTTTATTTTGGTGGTGTGACTAGACTTCAGGGAGTTTTTCTCCTGCGCAGTCATCAGCAGCTTCCTGAAACACACTATTTCATTTAGCATTTGGAACAAAATGTTAGCGAAAAATAAGGTTTGAGACAATAAACAACATACGTGCTTATTTAGTCCCAAGTACAGGCAAGCTATGAGCGTGGTTGTTCCTCGTTTCACAGTTTGAAAATACATTTAGGAAAACAAGGAGAAAATACAACCAGAGAAACCTTTTCCTGCCCTTTATTATACTTTATTTTATGTATGTATGTATATATGTTAAATAAAATATATAAAAGGCAGGATCTCACTGAAGCAAAAGTGATGATTACTTAACCACAAACTGGAGCTTGATTAGGTTAATATTAAAGGTATCCTTAATTGCTAACATACATATATACATACATAAATGATTGCCTGCTAAAATGTCTGAAATGATTAAAGGAAGACTTTTTATTGTAAGGAGGCTCGAGAAAATGTGGCACATTTAAGTTAAATACTGCATTAGCAAATAAATCATAAAAAGATAAAAGTTTAAAAACAATAAATCTGTTGTTCTTTACAAAGAGTACATAGGGATCTTTAAAACAAATAGATGATAAGGGTGGTGTTAACTGAAACCTCCTGTAAATAACCATTCTTATTTTATGTAGGTTGCTGTACGGAGTAGGTTGTGGATTTTTTTCACTGTAGTCAAGCATATATATTTGCCTTTATTTGAGCAATGAGATTAAGGAGAATTACCTACAAGGTAACTGTTCACCTCAAGTGAACATTTTAATTGACAGAAGGAAACTATATTTCTTTCCTTCAGTACATGAGATTATATTAAAACAGATTATTGTTTTTCAGCTTATAAATACTTGTAGATGCTGGGGAGTGGAGAGAGAGTAATTTGAAAAATTCATCTTTCAAAGCATTTTTGTGTGTGTTGAATAAAACAATCTATGCATGCTCCTTGTGGCAGGGCCAAAATGAAACTTCTAAGGCTGGATCTTGAAACTTTACTGAGAAGTAAGATCAAGGGTACTACCGTCTGAAAAATTAGGGGATAAACCCACTGAAACCATCAGCAGTAGAGCTCATGAGAACATTTTTTCTATGAAAATGTTTGTAGAAACATTTTTGTATCTTCAAGCTTTGTCTGAGGGATAGAATTTATTTGAAAAGAGGGCTATGTTTTTGTCTGTTTAGCTGAAAAGGCATTTCTGTCTGAAAACAAATGTCTTGTGGAAAAAAAAAATCGATCCCTTTTAGTTTGAGACTTTTCTTTCACTTTTGGCATTAAAGTGCTTTTGCTTTTCAGTTGTTTCTTCAGGGCAGGGGGAAGATTTGGGGGCTGGAGGATGGGTGGTGCAGATGGGGCCACATGCCCCCCAGCTAGGGCACTGTGCACCACAGCTGGTCCAATCTCCCAAACATGTGCACACATCGGGTCCTTTCCCTGCATGAGGTGTGTGATGTGGAGCTGTGCCACCACATCAGAGTCCCCCCCGTGAGTATGGCACAGGCAGGGACCTGGCTCCTTCACTCATACTGACCTTGGGTCCGCTCCTGCCGCCTGCAATTCAATGGGAACTGAACCAGGAAGTCGGAATGATATGGGGAAGAAGGCATTTGTGTGTTTCATTAAATGGACAGCCATCCATGCTGTGCTTCGTTGTGGGAACACTTGGGTAGGAGTTGCAATGCATTTGCTCCGAGGGTGCTGGAGGCAGTCTGCGCTCACAAGCATTGGCATGGGAGTGGCGGTGTGGATGTGAAGGAGGGAAACAGGCAAAGAGCTGTGGGTGAAGGTGAAATTTTCTTTCCAAAGCCCTTGGCTTTCCTTCTGCTTATCCTTAAAACCATAAATATGTGTTGCTGGCTGATTTCATGCTGTGTCCTTCTTGGGATGGCTGGGCCAGGCCTCTAAGGTGGGCAGCAGGTTGTGTAGCAGTTCCTCTGAATGTCCTTGGTCCACAGATGAAGGCTGCTTTCCCTGGTAGAGCACTGATGGCAGCAGTGAAGATGGTTTTTGAATGTGGACATTCATTCCCTGGAAAGGGTATTGGGAAGAAAATGATTAAAAATGAGTTTATGCATGAACTCTTACAGTAACAAGCCTGAGAGCCTCACAGTTGTCCTGCACAGAATTCATCTACCGGAGGTAAAAGACTCAGTATACTACTGATATTGGTATTTCAGAAAAGCCATGTATTGTTACATATATTATTCAAATGCTACCGTAAGACAGAATTTAAAATTCTGTTTTACAACCGCTGTAGATAGAAACTCATAGATATCTGCTGACATGCATATATATATGTCCATCAGTCTTTATTACACACTCATATACACACACGTCTTCTAAATAATTTTCCACATTTCAAGTAAGGCAATTTCACTTCTGTGGAATTCAAAGTAAATACAGGGATTTTTTTTGTCTTTCTTTAGTTTAATATCTATATTAGAAGGTGATAGATATCCAAAGAAATACAAGTCCCCTTGAGATGTGTCTATGTGGTACATGGAGATATCTAGAAGCGATGTGATTTAAGTGAACATGCATTTCATTCATTTTTCTTCTCTATGTAGATTTCTAAATCAAAACCCAGACAACTCCACTCCATCAGTGCTTATTTTGACCCACCTAGAATTTAGCTTCTTAAAAGCTTCCTTTACTTTTGAGGATTTTAATTACTGCCCTCTCATTTGAATTTCAAATGCCAGTTTATGCATAATCCTCCAGTCACTTTTTGAGCAACTGCTTTTTCACTTCAACCAGAAAACGTTTGTTTCCATGTATGCCAGATGTTTGCTTTTCTAGCATGTCACTTTGCATCTTTCTTCCAGAGCACTTGCTCCACAGCTGTTTCACATATCTCCTTCTCTCCCTGTGTGCTCGTACTATATACTTTGATATCTTGCTTAGTGTTTTTATGGATTTAGATAAACCTAGTTTCTCCTGTGGCCTTACTGTGGCCCAGACCTTGCCTTTGGATGGTGTGTGCCTTCAGGTCCCTTTGCTGTCAACGGGAACTTCACCTTCATCTAGAGGGAAGACTTTTGCTCAGAGATTTGGGAAAAAGTCTTGATCTACAAACACTTTTCCCAGGATCCATGTACGATAATCTATAATACTTGTGGCATTTGTGTTTTCTAGGGAAGTACATCAGAGCGTGCCCATGTGTTTTATTTATGGTCTAACGGAGGTGAATATGACAGTAAAAGCACTTTGCATGCCCACATCCAGAAGCCTTTCTTCAGGTGGAGCACACACAGGAGTAATTGGATGTTTTGCTGCATAAGAATTCACTTGCTTGGGCTGGTTCTGTTGGCTTAAAACAGAAGTCTCAGAGAATACAAAGGGCTGGATATGAACACCACATATCTGTGTTGAATGTAAATCTCTTACAATAATTACAAAACTCAAACATAGTAAGATTGGGGGTTTTTTTTGCTCAAGTGATAACTAAGATTTCAAGCCATGAAATGTTTCCATCAACAAAAAAAATCCAAACCAACCAACCAACCAACCAAAAAAAAAACCCCATCCAAAACCCCCAAAAAACTCTACAAAAAAAAAACCCCAGACCAAAACCAAAAGCCCCCAACGCCCCTCCCCCCAAAAAATTAATAAATAGAAAGAAAATCTGTTTTGGCACATAATAGAAACAAACAGTAGAGAAGTGCCTTGCTCACAAATTGGACTTTACCTTTTCAGGACACTGTGTGCAAAGATGGCCTCTCCCCTAGGCCAAACTCGTCACTGTTTCCTACGGCTTGCTTTCCTCCTGCAGCCAGCTGTTCTCCAGTTCATTGTGTTTGCTGTCGGTCCCCACCAAACTCTTGGGTCTGTGCAGTTTGGCTCCAATGAGGTTTCACCAATGCCACCACACCACCAGTGGACCACCTTGGTCAGGACCGCCCCAGTTCTGGGCAGTGGCCATACAGTGCAACTTTCTCCCTTCTGCCATTTTGCTCAGATGAAGAGAAGTTCACACTGGTATTACCTTTATGCATCTCAGTCACTTTCTGGCTTTACACAGCAATTGTTTTTTTTTTCCACCCTTTGTGAGATACTTTCATGTGATTTAAGATCCCACAGAGTAAATGGAGAAATCAGCAACAACCCCTCACTGCGAGACAAGGTCCTCAGCAGTCTGAGAAACAGTTCACATTATTGTCAAGGAAAGATTAGAAGAAAAACATCTTCACATTCTGACATGAAACAAAAGGCCTTTTAGAGTTAAATGGTTGCATTAGTCACATTTGAAAGTTAAAAATCACTTCTTTGAGGCCCTTGTAGCTGATAGTACAGAAGATAATGAACTTGTGGAAGCCAATGCCGAGAGAATTTCACTATTTGGAAATTTAAGTAATGTAAACCAAACAGTGCAGAGACCCTGACTCCGCACAAGGTACATAATGTAATATTCAAGGATATCTCTAGAGCTGTATTTTACATTTTGGAGATGTGCCAGGGAGATTTTTAAATTATCTAAGTTTTGGCTCCTCATTTCCTTTCTTTACAACGTACAGTGGATGCCTGTGCTTTTTGATCTTTAAACAACAAAAACAATATGAAAAAACCACAGGGGCACAGCTGGGTACCAAATAACTATGTTTACTAAAAATATACAAACATGCAAGGCCTAGCAAGTACATATTGCTGCTCTGGCTGTTTTCTGGTGGCTCTGAAATGAGTACAGTGAGCAGCACTGGGAGGTTTGCAAGCTATTTAAGGGGAAGATACTCTCTGGTATACACTGTACTAGCAAAATAACATCTGGGAATGTTATAGTTCAATGGGATTTTTCTCTCACACATGAACCGTGCCTTTCTTATATTATTTATATATTAGATACACACACACGAATCATACACATACTCTGTTGAAGAGCATCAGAGAAACAGTTCATAGGCATGCCTCCCCAAACCTTGGTTGATGAAATGCATGGTCTTCCCAGAGATCCAGCTTTTCTTATCACCTTTGCTCACGAGGACTACAGCACAATTGTCACTGAGACCACATTAAAAAGATCACAAAGCAAGGCACTTGGAAGTAACGAAATAGCAGAAAGAAGATGCCCACACTTGGTTATTCAATCTTAAATTATAATGTCACACCCTAGTTTTTTCAAAGATTACTATCTCATTTAGTGCTTAGGATAGTTGGTGTTTAATGGTGAGATATCTGATATTTTGTTTCCTTTCTTCAATATGTCACCCTTTGCTTTGTTTAAAGCCTTGCTCTAAAAGCAGTATGAATTACATTTTTAACATTCTCTTGTGTGGGTCTCATCACTGCTTCATGAAAAAGGGGGATAAAAAGCTACAGCTAAGAATCCCACACAAACATGGGGCAAAGAGATGCCTGGTCAGGTATGAAGTTTTCTGTTGTTTTTGTTGCCTTAGTTTTGCCCAGCAGTTAAAACAGCTTCCACAGAATTCCTTTGCAGCTGTGAGCCATGAAATAGGCTTGTGATTTTTTATAAATTTGGGTACACTTTCCCAGAAACAACCAAAGCCATACACATGATTCAGATGCTAACCTTTGGCAAATTTCAGTTGCATTCCTTAGCAACTGACTAATGCCAGCTTTTCTGAGAAAACACTGTGGTGATTTCTTTGATGAAAAATAAAACAAAAAAAAAAAGCTTATTTCTTCATTAGCTGCACCTCAGATGTGGTAAACCCATTCAGTAAACCCATTCAGAAATAATATATATATGTGTATATATATATATATATATGTATAAATATATATACATATATATATATAGTTTGGGAGAGTTTCACTCAGACAATTAAGTTCTTTGTCATTCTTAGACAGTGAAACTGACAGCTGGACAGTGGACAACGTCACTCAACCAAAATGCAGCATCACCACAGAACGGGCAGTTTTATATTCCAACTGCAAAACTCAGAATGTTAGAGGAATTTAAGAGCTAAGAGCATAAAGTGATTTGGTTGTTTGCTTCCCTAGTTTACCCTGTGCTCATTCCTGTTGTTAGTCACATGGCTGAGAAAAGGCAGGGCTTGACTTCAATTGTTGTGGCATATCTGTGTTTTATTATATACTTTATGAATCCACAATCAGAGATGCACTGCATCAAAAGATTAATGGTTATGGTTTTAAGATTGCATACACTGAATTATTTTGTTCTGTAGTGCTGGTACAGCATCTATGTCTGGCCTCCTTAGGCTTTGTATCTCTTGGGAGTATTTTATAACGTAAAAATAAAATAAAAAACAAGCATAAAAAGGAATCGATACTGTATATGTTAAACTTCCTGAGTCCTTATATATATTGTGCTACATCTCTAATTGTAACAAACTAGTGAAGAGTAAGGACTATTGATTGTAAAATACGATTCATCTTGCAGATTCTACTTCCACGACTTCCTGAGTCTAATTCCAAGATTAAGTGAACAATGCTGGATAAATTTTTCTGATCAGATAACTTATCAGATTTAGCTTTTGGGTAGGTTTTTGATGGTAGTGTAGCAAATGTTTTACATTTAAGTTGGAATAGCTAAGTGCTGTACAATAAACAAGTGGTTCAAGTTTTGTGAAGATTAAGCATGGGGCATGGAAACCTTTGCTTCGAGGTAGAAAAATATAAATGAAAAATGTTGCTTCACAGTGAAACCATGGAACCACATCTTATTTCTGTGGGGTGTTGGGTGGTGGGGGTTGGGGGTGGGCAAAGAGGAAGGATGGTGGCCTTTACATGCATATGAGAAGCTTTTATTTTTTCAGGCCAAGGGTTTTGTGCCATATGAACGCACCAGTGTCCTTTGGTGGTTTTCAGATCCATGGATCCTTTCAATTAGTTTTGGGTGGATGTAACCTGCAGTTCTCAAGAGGCATTTTAACCTTAAAGAGCTCCGTTCAAATCAGTGAATAAAATAAAGTTAATGCATAGATGATAAGTCACTGTGGCTTAAATGAAGTTAATGTGTAGTTGCTGAAGTCACTGTGGGTATCTCTTGTGGTATAAATTAAAGACCCAGAAGACCTAAGTCTACTGTCTTAAAAGGATTCATTGGAGTAAGTGATTTGACCTAGGAGAACAGGACTTTTTCAGTTTAGCTGAGTGTTTCATGGTGGCGTTTGTCCAAGCTCGGTAATTCAGACACCAAATTTTAAATGACGAAACTGAGATTGTTTGCCAGTTGACATGTGCATTTTGGTGTTCTCCTACCTCCAAACTGCGGTTTTCTTTCACCTCCATCCTGAAATACATCCCTTTCCTTTTGGTTATTGAACATGCCCAGGATACAACTAACAATGTATTTTGTGATAGTTTCTCTGTGGAAATTCAGGTCTGCTGAGGAATAGAATTACCAAATTTACTGCCTTATAAAATAAATGAAGTAATAACATGTATAAGGAAAAATAAAATAGATAAATTCACATTCTCCAACCTATTTCTTATATTCCCTAATTTCTTACATTTCTTAAGATTTCCTATTGCACGTCATTGCCAGAAGGTGCCTCATCCCAAGAAACCATGCCATGTGTACCTGCTTCTTAACTTAGAGTGTACTGAGTGTTTTTTACAGGACGTTATGGTTGTTTGACCTCGTAGAGAAAACCTATTTTGTTTTCCATCAAAATATGCCTTGCTACACTTTTAATGACCTAGTATTGTGTGACCATTGCCATTGTATTGACCATAATTTTCCAGACAGACATCTCAGGAATGTCAAGATGAGGCTTGAGGGGGGTGTTTGATGTGTGGTGGAAGAGCACATAGGGATGGTCATAAGTAACCTGTGTGAACCTAAAAATTCTGTTTTCTGTACAAGTTAGCAGACTAATTTCTCATTGTGTTTACTAAGACAGCTCACATGCTGAGGTTGACAGGAGCACCTCACTGCAGGACAGATTGCATGGCTTCTGGAGGCACCATAGCACGGTGCTTCTAGGACCCCCACACCAGAAAATATCCTATTCAAGTCTCTTCCTATTGCTAATGGGTGCAGGGAGTGTGTTCTGACCCATCACGTCCCACCTGCTGAGAAGGGATGCTCCTGTGACTTCACTTTCCATTCCTCCTCCTGCTGTGTGACCTTGGGGTTGGGAGACACTGGCTCAGTCCCCTGCACTGTCAGAGCTTGCCTGCAAGACCTGAGAAGTTGTGCTTTAACATCTGATCTCTAAAATAGTGATAACAGTATTTTCCTCCCTAAGAGGAATTCAGTGATGATAAATACATGAAAGACTTCTGAGGTTTTCTGGTACTACAGAAGCAGATATATTTCAAAAATAGATTGAGAGATCAGAGTTTTTTTGTATAAGCTCCAGAACACTGAAGCCTTCAAAGCTAAAAACTCCAGAATCTCAGCTTTCTTTTAGAAAATCAAAATAAAATAGTAACACATTTTGGCTGTAATAAAACATCACTTTTCCCCACTTTAATTCCATTCTCTTTTCTTTTTCTGATGTATATTATAACATGATATGGAAAGAAGATATAGAACCCCAATAATTTCTAATAGGAATGTAATCTTTTTACAGGAAGCCTTGATTTATAAAGCCAACTCCCTGAGGTACAGACAGGTTTATCATTCTGCTATAAATGTCTGAATGCATAATGGAATGCAGACTCTAATTTCTATAATGTGTTTGGATGATGCATTGCTCATTGAGAACTGCAGATGAAGCCAAAGAAAAAAATCTCAAACAAATTCTTCTGAAATTTCGGTCTTCTAATGCATTATTAAGGATCTCAGATAACAGGCAAAAAATGCTGCACAATCTTGTGAAGTCAGAAGAGGGTTCATAAGTTAATATTTGACTGCAATTTAATCTGTAATAATTAAGTTGCTTTTGTTTTCAGGCGGTTACAAGTACCAATAGAAATGCAGAGCCCCAATGGTTTAGGCTGGAGTCAGCTTTTCATGAGAAATAAGAATTATTTATGATTATGATATTGTTATGTTTGACTAACAATGTACATAGACACCAGCCAGGTCTAACAGAAGGATAACAAAGGTTTGGTATGATACTTAATTGAATGCATACTTTAGAAGCTCTGCTTTCCCACTGAAATGATTTGTACAAATAAATCTTGATTATGACTGGATTTACACCCACTATTAGAAACCCATCCAGATAGCTTCTTTCTTCTATTTTCTTTCCTTTTTTTTTTTTTTTTTTTTTTTTTTTTTTAGTGCTGAATTGTTTGAGCTATTTCAAACAAAAGAAAGTAACTGGTTTTAATTAAAGCACAGCTAGAATATAAAATGTGTAAGTTTTATTAATGTGCCTGGGAAAGACTATCGCAATGTATTGATGTTCTTTCATTGTTGCCAGCTCTTTTGACATTATCAGAAATGTGGTAATATTTGATATTTTTTCTTGAAAACCAAAGCGTATCGTGTAGTAACAACCTCAGGTTTCCTTTGAAAAAAATAAAATAAAATAAAAATAAAAAAGGTTATGGTCATTATGCTTGATGAGGAAAATTTGAAAATTTGATCTCATGGGTACCTTAAAAGATGACAAAGCCAGAAGGCAGTGGAGAGAACTCAGCATCATTTTTCTTTCTTTAAAGATCATTATTTTAAGATTATCTCATGGTTTCTGAGGCCTGATTCATGAGTTTGGAATGTCTGGGTTTGGCCATACTGCCTGTGTTGTACAAGTTTAAATGATCTCAGCATCCACGAGTAGGTCACCGCCTTCCAGTCTGTTGCCTTCCTTAAAACAAGTAACTAACAGAACAAAATAAATTTTAGAATAATTTGGCTTGTTCATAGAAAAATCAGATCCTCCAGGCAAATCTCATTGTGGTGGGGAAAACCCTGTCTTTCTACGGGCAAGAGGGTCTTGAATGCTTTTGGCAGCCGTTGAGTAGGGTGCAGAGGACTGCAGCCATGACACGGGAGCTGGAGAAGTGTGGACAGAGCAGCACTGTCCTGAGAGAAACAGTCCTTCTCTTTGACCCTTGCAAAATGCTCCAGATGCAGACCAGACTTTACACAAGGGTCACACTTGTCCCTCCTAACACACAGACTTTAAAAAAAAAAAATAGTTCACATACTACATCATGCAATACAGTGTCTTGCATATCTCATACTCTTCTTGTCTCTGGGAAGCAACTTTTTAACAGGGAAGGACCCAGGAAAGGACTGGTGTGGACAGGAGAACTGATGCCCCAAAATGCCTCTTTCTTTGCTTCCTTCCAACCCCCACCCTTCTGTTTTCCTTTCCGTCCCTGGCAGCCTGCTAAGGATGGCTGGCAACATAGTTGACAGCTATACCCTGAAAGCTAAACTGATTTAAATCTGAAATAAATCTAATGTCCGTTGGTTTAGAAGTCTACACTTGGAAACACTCTGAAGAAATGACCTGCAATTGCTAACTAGCCTTTCTGTTAATTTTAGGGGCAGCCTTCCTTACACCTATTTGTTTTTACTATTACTCTGGTTTATTGTAAAGAATTAGCTGGGCTTTTAGAGACGGAGCATTATTTAATCCTTATCTGCTATCACTTATAATAGCATTGTTTGCCCACCTAACTTCTACCTGACATCAGTGGAAGATTGGTCTGTAGAAAACAAGACAGGTATGTTGCAACCCAGAAAGAGCAGAGCTCCCATTTCCATCAATATGCAAGCAGACCCAGACAAATTCCTGGCTTGTGTTTCTGGAATTCTTTGGTCTTGCTCGAGAGTTGGGCAGGTGGGGAAGAAAAGAAGAAGGAAAAAAAACCGAAGAAAAAAACCCCAAAGACAGTGATCCCAGTCATCTTCTTGCTTGAGCTAGTGATGTGGTTATAGAGCTTTTCAAAGTTAAGTTAAAACGTAGAATTGTGGAATTGCACATCCACGCTTAGACAAAGTGATTCTCTAATATGGTCATCTGGAAGATTTTGTGAAAGCCATTTTTAACTGTTGCCGAGAGGCCGTGCAAACCCAAGGTTGTGAGTGCCTAACACCCTAGGAAATGATCCACAAATTGGAAATAAGAAAAGGACACCTAATGCGTGAGAGAAAGCAAGGTGAACAACTCAGTCCTTCATGGTGCTGAACAAACACTGGTGGTGTCCCCATTTCTGTCTTCTGTCTTATGCTCAGATGGAAGAGGTGGGTCTTAGGCTCTCCTTACAGCCCAGAAAGCATTGACGCCAACCCATAAATCCAAGAGATTACTCTTACCATTGGTAAATATGGCTCCCAGAAATATATCTGTCACAAAGAACTTTGCTTCTAGAAAGTGCTCAAATATTATTTACTTTAAAATATAGCCATTTGTGTTGTATTATATATTCCCTCAAAATTAGACATCAACTTCTAGATCAAGTATTAGGAGCAAAACTATGCATTAATTTAAGTTGCCACCCCCCCCTTTTTTTTTCTTATTTGCATTATTGATGCCTTGTTTTTATACAACTTTTTGCATATTCTGCTTCCGTACATCAGTCTGGCTGAGAGTTTGTATGGGCAATAGTGAATACACTGAGCTAATACAGCAATTCTGCTGTATCAGGGTAGCAAGATTCATGTTTTCAGGAGAAGCAGGAAAGGCTGTCCTCCCTGAGCAAAATTGTGTACATGGAGCTTTCAGCCATTAGCCTATGTTCAGCTTTCAGTTTGTAGTCTTACGGCTGGAAGACAGTTACTGTTGTTACAATAAGTGGTGTTGGACTGTAGCTGAGGGCTGTTCTTGTGGCTTTCAAATGCTGCGTACTAGTTAGCTATTTCAGAGAAAAAAAAAAAAAATCATCATTTTCCATATTAAGGTAATGCTCTTTCAGAGTAAAAACCCTTATTTCTAAATTTATTGTTACATACATTTACTGGGTTTTGAGTATAGATTTATTTTCTTTTAGTTGGAATCAGTAATTTTTGTTTTGAATTACGGACTGCTTAAATAAAGATGTGCTTTACTGAAAGCACAGTTTCAAGCTTAACAACAGTGATGTTATTAAATGATTGTGTTGAAAGAAAAAGACACGTTTTTTTGCACCAAAGAATTATACACAACATTTTTTAAATGTTCGGTGGGGTTTGTGCTAAGTGACTGCAACATGCAACTAAATGTGATTCCTGTGACCCACAAAACACGAGCGGTACGTTCGATGATCCACAGTTCTTTCTGTTTGGATGAAAGCAATTTTGCTGTGCAGCAGCCAAAGCACCCAGCGGACCTTTTGCCACCTGAGCTGGAGTTTTGCACAAGGGTGGGAAAGAGCTGACCAAGGCAGTGAACTTCTCCATCTCACCCACTCCCCATCACCCTACCCTTCCTCCTGCTCACTGTGTTGGTCCCTGCAAGTGGAGCAAGGGAAGGAGAACAGTTTGCAAACCCATCCCTGATGTGCACACTCTCAAACGGTTGCCAGTGATGTAGCACGAAGAGATGACTCTCCTTTGGACTTTTGGTGGTGAGGCAGCATCCTTGGGCACAAAACTGAAAATTACCACTGATTTTTGTGTGGTCTGGGTGGTGACTCATTGTGGTCCAAGTCTTTGTGGATGACCCCAAGAACAGCACTCATGCATACTCTGCAAAGCAAACTCTTAAATGTAAAGAAAAAGGAGCAAAACCAAGACCATGTAGTCTGTTTATATAGCCCTAGAGATTCAGATAAAGAAAAACAAACATAACCTTTTCAGCTGTTCCTCACAAGGGAAAAAGAAAATGAAACATTTGATTATAATTGTTTTAATGAGCTTTGATTCAAAATGAAGTCATAATGGTCTGGTTAAAAAATATTCTGTTAATGAGCTTATATTTCTATCAAAGTGTGCAAGATGCAAAATTCTCTGAGGATAAAATTAAACAGCGAGCAATATTTATTTGCTGATGAATAAAATCCTGCTTATTCCTTAAAAAAAAAAAAAAAAAAGTAATAGTAGTAGTAGTAGCAGCAGCAGCAGCAGTAGTAATGGCAGTAAGACTGGTAGGAGCACAACAATAATAATCTAACCAGATGGTCTATCTTAGGTCTCACTTTCAAGCTAGAGAAATTACATCAAGAATACCTGCTTCTGCAAGTCCAAAACATGATCTTAGACATGTGAAACTCTGACCTGACTGTAGCCACCTCTAAATATTGTAAATGGCTCCCCCCCAAATATCTTTTTTGTTGAAAACTACTGAACTTTAGAAAGATGCATAAGATACCTAGGGTACCAACAACTGCAAAAAAATAAGAAAAAAATAAATAAGGAGACATGCAATGCGCTAATTAAGGTAAGTAGTGTGTCCTCCCAGTGAGCAGCACTAGCTCTGATTATTGTACTGTCAGATAAGAGTGTTTGTGTGCATCTTATGTTTTATGGTATTACATGGCCTGCAGTGTATTTTCCACATCACACACTCCAGCCGGTAACCCAGCTGTCCTCCAGCCTTAGGGCCCCGGAGACAATATAGAATTTACCCACTTAAAGAATATCCGGTCTTGCAAAAGATCTTACATATCATGATGTTTTCCCTTCCATGTGCTTCTGAAGAGGGTAATAGGATAATAAGTGAGAATACAGGAATATATTTCATTCTGACTCAGAATATTTTTTACTCTGATCCAAATCTAATTCCTTTCAAATCTGAGTACAGATTTCTCCTTTAGATTTCCATGTCAAGATATTTCTGAGCATCGCCTTGTGCAGCACATTACCTCTTCAGTGCAACCACTCATTCTCCTGTCAGTTGATTTGCCTAATCAGGCTCTGGTTAAACAATGCGACTTGTCTCATGTAAAAAGAGACAGCTACAATCTGTTGTGTTTGTAGTTTCCGTTTCAAAAGGAAAACAAAAAACTAACACTAGCAGGATGGATTTCAAGACCAACTCTTAATTACATTAAAAAATAAAATTTAATTAGTGAGATGCAGGAAGAAAGCAAAATCATACGCACAGCTCTGTGAACACAGTAATGTTACAGAGGTATTAACTGCAAAAGCACGAGGATGATTGGATTACATAGGGACAAGAACCCTTGGAAACCTTATGTAATGGGGAAAAAAGGCATGAAAATATTAGATTGATTTAGCTTCCTCAAATCCTGAATACACATGATTACGAGGGGGTTGCCATATCACAAACCTGGGTGTGTTGATTTGGTTTTTTTTGTAACTTCTTTCCACAAACATACTTCTCTAATGATATATACACATACGTTTACAAGGTGAGTTACCTACAGAAAGAAAAGAGGCACTGGACCTTAGAGATGAGATATGACTAACTTTGTTCCAAGCTTAGTGGCTCATGAAAAAAAACACCACAACCAGTTTGCAGGAGAATTTTCTGACAACCTGTTGTGCTTGACCCATTCTTAATTATTATCTTTTGCAGTGTCCATTCCCTTGTTCCTTGGCACGGAGGAACTTTGGGGATTTTTTTGTTGGTTTTGTTTTCTTTTTTGTGTGTGCATCTGTATCATCTTCACCTCCCCCCTCCCCCGCCACACCCTCGCCCCTGCACACATTGTCCAGGACTATTTCTGGCCCCAGCTTCAACCATCTTTTAAAATAAAGAACAAACTGCTCCTGGAGTGATAATTCTACTTAGGAACGGATAGGTTCTCACAAGCTTAAATCCTGAAAGGTACAGGAAATGGTCTGCTTTAAACCACACGTTGCCATGGTTACATCCTTTTGTGGCTCAGATGGGGATGGGGGCCAATTATCAAGTTTTGTTTGCTTGATTTTAAGTAGTTTGTTACCTGGATACTCAACAAATAAGAAAACTGAAAAAAGACTTGTTTTCTTCTCCCTTAACTGAAGGAAAGAGAAAACAGGCATACCTGAGTGTTAAAAAATCTAACAACGTTCAGATGCTTAGTTACACAGTGGAAGCACTTCTGAACTGTTTGCTTTAGAGAGGGTTGGGAAGGGGCCTGGGGATAGATTTTGCATTAGCATCGCCACACAGATTGTGGAAAAAGCAATTGATTGCATAATATCACTGTAAATCGCTGGTGTGTGGAGTGACAGGGTTAATTGATGCTGGGGTTTTATCATTATTTAGACAATAAGGGTGTTTTTTTCTGCAAGTACCACTTGGATACCTCATCATTTGAAGAAGGGACCCTTTCTGCTGGGTGGTAGCACACCGATGCCTACCCAGTGCCATTCATAATGCTGCTTTGCAAAGGCCTCCCCAGCATGTTGTGTGTGGTACCCTGTTCCCAGGCTTAACCCGAAGCTTTGGTAACAAGCTGAAGACGGATGAGTGAAGTTGGGTGGAGGGACAAGGGGACAAAATTAAAATACCATCCTGTCAGTGTCCCTAATAGTTTATATGGGCAGTGACAGAACAGTATTTTAATTTTTATCTGGTCTCCTTTCTACTCATTTATTCCATCTCCTGCTTGTTATTGAAGTTTCAGATTAAACTTAAAGATATGAATGTATTGCCATAATAAATTTATAAGGGGATATTTAAAGAGCAAAGATTTGAATGACACAAATGAACCTCAGTGTAGCAGAGCTGAAGAAAGGATTTGCAGAGATGCCACAGCAGTCAGAAATGACTGCTAGAATCTCCTTAATTAAAAAAAAAAAAAAACCAACAAAAAAACCCCCACCACCAAAACCCCTCCACCCCTACTGGAATGCAATAGGCACAGAAGGAGTTTCATATAAATTTAGGCTTAACTTTAAATTATTGATGCTATTTTAAATAAGTTTTAAAAGTTGAAGAAAAACTAGTTTGAAGAAGATTACTGAAATGTAAGCTATCTATTTGAAACATGGAAAAACTAAGATATTAAAAATGGGACATATATTTCCAATATGCACCTGAAATTTGAGTTGTTTTCTTCATCTCTGTTGTACTAGTTATTTCTCCAAATGGTGTGAAAAATGATGCTTAGACTGCATGGCCTTCAGATTTGCTATTGTTTTTCCCTGGGGAATAGGACACATCTGTCTTAACAAAACAGGGAGCTGCCACTTTAAGGCAAAATCTTTTGGTTCTTGCTTTCTCAAATGAAAGATGGTCCTGTTTATGAATAACTAGTTTGCAATTTGTTTAAATTACAAAGGAGAATCACAGAACATGGCTTTTCTCTGCAAATTAAACAAAATTGATAACCACCAAGAAGGCTAGTAGCACAAAGTAGAACTCCGCAAGCACCAGAAGAGTGAGTGAAAAAAGTGATAAGAACCATATGTAAGCAGTAGGATTTTGCAGTTGTTACTTTTGCTCTGTAATCCTGATCAGCAATTCATTAAAAAAAACCAAAAAACAAAAAACAAACATAAAACAAACAAACCAAAAAAACTTAAAAAAAATATTACCAGCCCTAGCCCTGCAATCTTTCTTTTAGGAGGTAGAAGATGTCAGAGGCAGAAAATCTATTAAAATGTTAATGCAAATAATTGTAGTTTGTGACAGTATCTGGAAGCAGGCTGTTGCACAAGAACCCTGTTAGGAGTGTTGGAAAGGTGAGCAGAGAGAAAAGCTGCAAGTGAAAGAGAGGAGAAAGGATTTTAAACTGGGATCTCCTAGGGACCTGGGGTGAGTGAAACACAGTGGCTCCTGAAGGGAAGATGTAGGTACCCGGGGAGTAGCCTCACCAAAACTGAGGGTCCATAAGGGATAGGGTTACTTTAGGGAAATCTGGTAGTTGCAGCTCTGGGAGGTGTAGCTCTCTGACACATCAGTTTTCAAAAAAAGATAGTGTCTTTCCCACTTATTGCTTCCGCTGCTTTTCCAGGCTGAGGGCCATTGCCCACCCACCCACCCCTGAGCTGCCAGGAACACTGCACCGAGCCCCGGCTCTGGCATGCAGAATCATGGGCTTTGTGGAGCGGGGGGTTTCTCCTTGCTGTCGCGGGTCCAGGCAGCACCTCATCCTGGCAAGCCCCATGGATGACAGAAATGCTGCCTCCCCTCTTTCAGTGGAAACACTTGAGGAAGGACTCTGAAACATCTGCTGAGATACTGAGAAAGCAACAGGGAGAGGAACAGCCTCCCAGGAAGAGTGAAGTGAGAGCAGACACACAGGAAGGATGAAAAGGCTCCTGAGCAGCATGTGGTGTCCGGATGGGTCAGGATATGATGGGTGATGACCAGCTCCATCCATCCGAGCTGATCGTGTGGGCTTCTTGGTTTTGCAACAGCTTTGGGAAGGCTGGGAAGCTGTGTTTTCTGGAGTCTGGGGAAAGCATTAGAGAGCAAAATGGGGAGGGAATGGTGAAAGGGGTAGCATTTCAGTGGGAAGCTTAAATCTTCCACAGGGTGACAGAATGCAATACCACATTATACCTATGGATGCTCACATTACCTGGAGATGTAGTAATATATGCACACATACACATGTACACAAGTAACTAGAGAGGGCGACTGGGACCAGGAGCCACCAGGCCATTTGTTTGATAAATTGATTCTTGTTGCTACTTCAGCGTGGACTTTTTCCCAGTAAAATATTTTGTTGGTTGTTTCAGCTTTGCCTGCATGCGATCTACTTTTTGAAGGGAAGACGGGAGAAACGTGTGTTTGAACACTACAGCTGCAGGAACGAAAGACAGAAGGAGAAGTCTTTCTTTCAATTACATGCCCATTTTTCATTCTAAATATTCGATTGCTCTGAGCCAGGGATTCTTATCGCAAGGTAAAGTAAGATTTTTACATATGAATACCGCCCTGCAGCTATGATGATACTAGTGGTTTTCATGCCATATCAGTGCAAATAAACATAGAGGTTATATTAAGATTTGTATAGTTAATATTATGTCTTCCTGCAAGGGATAAATAGCTATACTTCTTTTGCTGTCACTGAAGTCACCTGCAAAATCCATTTTTGGAGCCAGAATTTTGCTTAGCAAGCTCAGGCTCCACAGTAAGACCCGAGTTGTATTGATGACAATGAAATTATAGTTCAAAGACCTAGGATAGAAGAAAACATACAATAAAGAAGTGAACCAGAGGTATGGCTAGACACTCCATATCCAGATGACACCCTCCCGCCAGCCTAGCTTATAAGAAGTGGAAATACACAGCTCAACTTTCCATTTAATAACAAATAAGCAAGCAGACAAAAAAACCCCCAAAAAACCCAAACCACACTGCCGGGTCAGGTATTTGGCTTTGCAAGAAGAGTCGCTTGTGGACCTGAGCTATTTTTGCAAAGGAGGAAGAGCGAGTGTTTGCAGAGCCCCAAGCCTCAGGAAGTTTGTCCATCCTCCCGCCTAACCCTGTTGGGTGGTGAAGAACAGCCACAGCAGGGCGAAGGGGAACCGGGGAGCCACCGAAATCCTACCCCAGGGCTTGCGGCTTGGGGCTGGCCTGGACAGGGACGAGAAGAAACCAAACTGGAAAAAAATGCTTCAGCAGCAGAGGCTACAGCCAGGCACTGGCAACTGCCTCTGGGCTTTTCAAGGTTGCAGAGCAATCGCCGTGCATTCCTGAGGATTGCAGCGCTGGGCTGTGGGCAGGAGCCTCATGGCCAAATATTCTCTGTGGCTTGGCTCCTTCTTGGCTTATAGAATTTAGTCAGATCTTTGGCTTGCTCTGGATTAGCTTTACCTTTAAAGTTGGCTTGGACAACACCAGTGGAGAAAACCAGATGTAACTTGTAGCAGCCTAAAAAGTCTAGGAACTCGGCAAATATGTAATTTACTTGAAAAAACAAACAAAACCTGTTTTCCATAAAAATAATTTTAGAAAAGACTATTTACCTTAAAAAAAAACCCCAAAAAAACAAAAAAAAAAAGGTATTAATTTTCAGGGATGCAATTAGGATGTGATGGGCCAAACTGACCCCTGGGGTAATATCAATTAAACTGGTTGTGTTTGTACCATGGTTTAATTTAGCCCAGAGTGTATGATAGCAGGATGGTACAGTAATCATACTGCTCCGGAGAAAAAGGGTGTAGTGATCCTATACACATATAAAACTTTTTCACTTCCAGCTTTATCTCGTGTATATTACCCTTACACACATTTCAGGCGGTTAGTTGCCCGAGGATGTTAACAAAAATGTAGTTAGATTCTGTGTCTACTAATCTTATTAGGGTTTAAGCTCTAAAAATTAAAACGGAAGCCCAGGCAGCCTGACTTTGCCATTTTGGACGCAAGGGCTGACTGATTGCTCAGGACCACTGCTGGATCTACCTGCTCACTTATTAAAACACACACTGCACACAGTACACACATTTTTAAACAAATTGGGCCACATGGATGCTCTTACCCATTCACCTGGGCCTAAGCAACACACCAGCATTTCTTACAGCTTTCGTCTGAGATATGTTCTTAAAAGCTTGTTCTATTTCAGAAGACAGTTCACCACTGTAGCTGATCTGTAGTGATTTTGTTATCTGCAATCCTCTTTGGCAAGCCCAATCCTTGCTTCTGATGTAACATTTCCCAGACAAGCAAGGTATAGCTGCCTGGGTATGTAATTTCAAAGCCAGCCTTTAAAGGCTCATGAAGTGGGGCAAGGGGGTAGAAAGCTGAGCCAGAAGGAAAGTGGTTAATGCCCTCTGTTCACAGACAGCCCCTCACTTCTGTCATGCAGCACACCCAGCTGACCAAAATTGCTGTTGTTGTTTTATTTCATTTGCCGTCCAAACGCAAAGCTAAACAGAGCAAAGCAATTGCTTGACTGTAAAATTAACTCTGAAAAAGCTTCTGTAATACAAGTACATATCATTATCTGTATTAACATAATTATTGGCCCACAATACCACGAGCCTTGACACTGAATTAGTGTACCTTCCTGCATGACCTAGAAACAGGGCAGAAGTGCTTATAAAAAGCTCTTTTAACAGATGTTTGTGACTTTGTGGTAGACATTCATATACTGGTGCCCAATGAAGGAGACACTTTTATATGTTGCTGGAGAGTGACTGTAAAAGACAAGGCTTTTGAATGTCTGTAAGTAGGACGAGGGAAATAGGTTCATATTTAGGAGCCAAACTTAAGGGCTTTCAGAATTATTGCTCAGGTCCCCTGACATCTACTTCCTCAAAATTTCGAGTCATTCTGCTTTCACTATGTAAAAGCATCCAGTGTGTCACATGGTAGGACTATTCCTGAGCTGTAAGTGCTAATCAACAGTGTATTATTAGTGCGAGCTTGTATTTTTAGGGAGAACTGCCTGTATTCCACTGTAGCTGAGTTCCCTAGGCAGCACGGTGGGGAAAATGGAGTCACCTCCAAACAGATGTGGATCGGGGGTGATATCAACAGGAGAGAAAGGCTGAAAGGTTAAAACCACAGCAACAACAACACAAAAAGGCTGGACTTCTGGTTTTGGGAGACACCTCTGCCAGAAGCAGAAAACCAGAATAAATGTACCCAAGAAGTGGGGCTACTGGCTCTGAGATCTTCTTAAGACCTAGGATATCAATAACATGTGCAGAACTCAGTCTCAGTTTGCTGTCCTGGTATTGCATCAAGCAGCCACACAAATCTTCGAGGTTTGCTGTCACCATCATGTCAATGACCACGGTGGCCAGGACTGTTACCATCTTCTGAGAAAATGGAGGAAAGGGGACAAGTCGCTGCCCTTGCCTCAAAGGCAAATATTACACTTTTAGACTTTTCTAATGCCCCTTACTATTTTGTAATGCGCCTCAAGCCACTACTAGAAAGGTGTTACACTGTACAATTAGTTCAGCTGTTGTAAAATGCACAGGTATCGCACAGATAATGGTGCACAGCCTGTGGCTATCGAAACCGTGCACAAACCAGCTAAGCAGCGAGTCTGCTTTCAGCATAGTTTTTGAGATACCGATTATTTTGGGTACCTTTCTTGAAAGCTGTGTTTCTGACCACTGTTTCAGCAAGTCTCCCTCACTTCTGCTGTGATTGCAAGGCATGCATGATGTGGAGGTCGGGCAGCTGGAGTGGCACACGAACTGCAGCACTGCTCCTGTGTGCAGCCTCTTATCCCTCAGGGTGAATCACCCTGCTAAATGCAGCTCTATTTGCTGTTACTGTGAACTGCAATAATTTTTCTCTGTAGCCTTTCTGCACCATCCATAGAGCTCAGAGGTGAGGAACATGTTTACCTTTCCATGTCAGTCTGTGCCACAGACCAGATCCTCTGCCTGCCCTGGATGCCAGTCAAGGGGGAGTACAGCATTTCATGCTTTAGAAGGAGGTATTTGCTCTGTTTGTACCTGCTCATACGACCACATTTGCTTCTGGAGATGGAATGTGCATTAAGAGTTTAGTACCATTAAAAAATGGATATCAGCCAAACTGCTGCATTAACAGGCATTACCACATTTGCTACATTTTCCTCTCTTCAACAGCAAGGCAAACATGAGTGTTGGATGTCACGAGGATTCAGTCATGGAAGGTGCACACTGCCTAATCCACAGAGTCAGGGCTTGCGGAGGTGATACAAGACCCTTTCAGCACATGAGGAGAGAAAGCTGATTTATACAGACTGCATAGTACAGCAACATTTTCAAAACTCACTGGGAGATATAGCTAGCGAAGCCCATCTTTCAGAAGCATTTATTTATTTCTTCATACAGATGAAGGGTCCTAAGTGATGTAGGCACTTCTGAGAACCCGTCTCTGTCCCTCTGCATTGGTAACTGTTCTGGAGGAAAGGCAGTGCTGTTGCACATCCTGTAGCTTCATCTGAGTTTCTGAAATGTAGCGGCACTTGCTTGCTGTCACAGCATGAACTTCAGCCCAGCTGGGTAGTGCTTCTTCAAGCCTGAATGTCAGAAATATCTTCAAGTATTAAACCCTGTGCCTTTAAGGGGGCTGCATTTGGCGTTAAACAGACTTTCCGGCTAATGAATTTCTCAAGTTACAAGAATAATGGCTTTTATAATCTTAGCAAGAGTAATTAAACAGACATTTGTTATTAATGATGTTGTTAATGGCAGTAGATATGGAATTTTCACTGTAGATATCATACAGTTGTGTAGTGATTTTTCGGAGTATTTTTATTAACTTGATTGGGCAGTGAAGTTAAAAATGTATCATATATTTTTTTCCTGCTTCCGGAGGTATTGATTTTTTCCCTGTTGTGAAGCCTTTGCCTTCATTTTGTTTTTATTGGAGATCCTTGCCTTCATTTTCCTTTGCTGGCCAGTCTGACAGCAAAAGGACCGGATCGTGTCTGCTGCCGCTCCTGAGTTGCCTGGAATGAATTTTGCAGAAAGGGATGTGGGTAGAAGTGGCTGCTTCTGCAGTACTTTTTCAGGGCTTGCTGGGGGTTCCTATCTGTGTTTCACCCCGGGGAAATATGAGTTTGTTACATGTCCAGGTAAATAAAAACAAAACAAAACCCAAACCCAACCCAACCAACCAACATAGCTCTCTAGCTCAGATTAAAGAAATTTATGTTTTTTTAACTCTCTTTTACTCTTGAATTCAAAGTCAGACAAGACAGCAGGCAGGACACCTCCCTTCTTTTTCTTTTCTAGCATATTATGCCCTCTTCCTCATCTTCTTCATGCCATGGAAGGTGGGGAGATCTGAAGATCCCGTGTGTCAGACCATTAACGAAGCCCCTGCTTTTAACCGTTGCTCTGAACTGGGGACAATGCAAGTTTTGCTCTGCTCTGAGTGCATACAAACCCCCTCAGGGCACAGTGTGTTCTCCATCAAACAGTTGCTCAGCCTTGGTCAATACCATTGAGCAGCTCTTAGCTGTGGTGACATCCCTGTGGAGGACATGCCTTCATTCTGCTTCTTTCCTACACATGCATTTTCAGTATTATGGCTTCAGATAACCCTGCACTAGATTTCCTACTCCTTGCTTTACACAGCTTTCTCTTGGTTTATAGCAATCACTAGTAGCTACTGAAATCACATCAGCTCATGTTTCTTCTTACCATCCTTTACCGGTCCTAGAAGCAATGCTGAATAAAACGTGGCTTATTTCCATGTGGGATTCTCAGCCCTTCCTGATGGGAAGACAGATTAATCAGAATAACTTTTCCATGAAATGGAGGACTTTCCTGACCAGGTTTAGAAACAGCTTTTGCAGTGATATGGGACCCTGCTTGACTCCTTGTGCCTTTCACTTCTTAATTTCTCCTGAGAAAAATGCTTGACAAAAAGCTTTAAAAAATCCCCTGAACTCTGGAGACCAGGATTTGTCTGCTTTTGGATTGTGTCTGTCAGTGGATGCTTTCCAAGCTCTCATGTTTCTGTGAATTCCAGTTTACACCTTTTAAAAGTGTTCCTTCTGGCTTGGCTTGCTGTTCTCCAGGGCTTGGTCTCAGCTCTGAGCCCATTTTGATCACATGCTTAACCTGCCTTTGCTGCCTCTTCCAAGTGTTACTTTACACACACACACACACACACAGGAAAAAAAAAAAAAAAAAAAAAGGGGTGGGGGTGGGGTGGGGGGTGGAGGGCAGCAAAAATCCCCAAACAAAACAAAAAACCCTGGCATCAGTTTGCTAATTCCCCTTCCTCTGTCAAGATTACGCCAGTAGCTCTGAGTAATTTGGTCTCTTTTTCTCAAGGGAGTAGGGCCGAAATAATCCAATGTTTATTTTTATACAAATTCTCACAGTGCTACAATGTTTCGGAGACTTCCTGGGATGTTTCTAGTTTTTTCACAGGCTAAAAGGCCATTCTCAGAGGTAGCTCCTTCATGTAAACCTAAAAATGGCACTTTCCCACAATACAGCTTATCAGGAAGTTTAAAGTTCAATAGCCTCTCTCTCGCTCTCTCTCCCTGTTTCACACACATGAAAGCAAGAAATAAAAAATGAAGGGGCTGTTCCTGTTCTGCTGAGAGTTGCCTTTCAATCATTTCATTTCGGTGTGCTGACTGATTGTAATGGTATGATGGGACCTGTGATGATCTAAGAACAGAAGTGAGGCAAAATTTGTAGGGAAAGAGAGCAGCTTTTATTCAATAAATTTTGATTTATCTGTGCAGGAGCTGGCAAGGGGAAATGAGATGCTCTCAGCATTCCTCAGGCCTGGGATTTATGGACATATCCCCATATGGGCATAGGCACAAAACTAATTTCTGTACCAAGGCATTGAAACTGGAATGGCTTGATTCTGCTGTCTCTACAATGTCTGCGATGGTTTAATTAAGAGTGACTGGATGAAACGCTGTGAATCTTCGGTACTTTGAGGATGCGATTTCCAGGACTGTTTGGTTTGGCTTAGATTCTGATTACTTTCTTTGAATCCCATTGTGATTGCCAATAAAACTGTTGAATTCAAGGACAACCAAGTTAGTGCTGGGCACGTTTGAAAATCTTGGACAAAGACCTGGTCCTCCTGCCCATCCTTCCTTTCTCATGTCAAAGGATAAATTTGCTCCCCTGCATAAAGATTAGTCCCATAAGCGCTGGTTTCAGGATCATGGAAAGAGAATCCCGGTGCTTTGTGCAAGGTCTCATTATACTGCAGATGCCTTGGAAAGAGATGGCTCCTTGTTTTCTCAAAGTTTCAGCCCTGGCTGGTTGCTTGATTACTTATTTCCGCCCCAGGGACCCTTGCTGTTAAGATTGTTGTTAAACAAAATTGCTTTGCTGGCATTGTGTTCTGACAAACAATTTACACCTCTGTAAACTGATTAGTGCAGTGGTTTTATCTTGACAGCTAATCCTTGTGAGGAGGATTTTCCTGCCCCCGAAAGAAACAGGTCTGCCTGGTCAGGCCAAGGAGGCTGGAACATGAGTTGCGTAAAATGGAAAAGGTTTGGGGTTCGCAGTCGTTTGAGACATCTCAATGGCCTGCAGACCACCCAAGTCTAGAAACATATTATCTCATTACAAATATTTCTCATAAAACAGAACTGGCAGAATGAAGGCAGAAAGCTGGGGTTTTTTTCTCTGGCACATCGTTTGGGAGAAGGGAGAGAGACCACATGGGCAGTCTGGGGTTGTTGTGCTCTGTGCCTCAGCGAAAGGGGATGTGACAAAGATGAGGAATTTCAAACCTCTAGCAACCACTGTCCAGCACCAAAACCAGCAGGTGCTGTCAGACTGCTGGTGTTGCAAGAGCCAAAACTGGGAATATCCAACCTTGGGAGAGGTGAGGCATCCCACAAGAAGCTGGGTTTTCCAGCTTGTGCAGTCATCCACTTCAGGAAGGGAAAAGTGAGGAAAACCTGCACAGCTCAAAGCAGAAGCCTGTAAACCCTGCCTTTGCCCCAGCTACGTCACTTGTCCCAGGCGGGGGCAGAAAAGGGAAAATTGCAGGGTAACTGGCTACAATGGGAGGAGGGGAAAAGTCACGAAAAGCCTCAGGACAACAGGACAATAAAAACAAGAGGAAGGTAAAACGGTAATGCTAATGTGACATCTAACATAGGAAGCAACCATGCCTAGGTGGCCTTGGGAAAGCAGATGAAAGCTGCCATTTTGGCATCTCTAAATAGCCAAGAAACTGGAGTAATAGATTCAGATACTATGAATAAAACTAAATTCAGAACACAAACTCTATAATCCTCATCAAAATTATATGCTTTTAGTATTCTTAGTACAAGGCACCAAACTGGCCAACCAAAGAAAGAAGCAATAGGCTCTGCTTCATCCAGCTACAGTAGGCTGTGTACCTAACCTCTTCTAATTTCAGAGGGATCTTAATGTTTAGGAATAGGATTTATCCTGCTGAATTTTAGCTCTCTTGAAGTTGTATGTATGTCTAATCTCGGCATGGAGGTCTTTCAACAGGCAGGGAAAGACAAAGGCATCTCCGGGGGTCAATCCTTCCCCGGAGCCACCTTGGCTGAGACAAAACCCACCAGAACTATTGTACTTCTTTTTAATTGGCCAAAATGGCTTTGCAGTGGTAACTACAAGAAGAAGAAATACACTCTGCTGGGTTTCAGCCATTCTGTGGAAAATTTCAAAATAATAAAAAAAAAAGAAACAACCTCAAGAGAAAAACAGGCTTTCAAAATGTCTCCCTCAATAAGCCCACAGCTCTGCTTAACAAAATTTGAAGTGCTATTTTGTTCAATGGTTTCAAAACACTTCTTCCCAAACTTTCCCAAGTCTTGGCAAACTCCAGAGGTGGCACCTGAGCATCTGTGTTTCCGGGTCTGGCCAGCCTGTGGCTGAGATCCTGGGACCTGGGGGAGCTGGGTCTCTTTAGCAGTATATCAGGTGAACAGGCAGCAAGTCACATGGGATAATTTTAGAAACCTGCCTGACCAAGAGATTTTCAAAACTGGCACCGCTGCCAGTTTCCTTGGCTTCAACCAGAACTTCATTAAAATCATTCTGTTCCCATGGATCAGCTACATTTTGACAAATCAGCATTTTCCAGTGGGAAAAAGAAAAACAAAAACATTCAGCTGGAACAGTTGCAGTCATTTCTAGTAACAATCAAATGCGAGATGATAAATTGAAGGACAGCTCTAGCAGTGGACAAGCCTCACAGTGCTGTGCTGAACACCATAGCCTACCACATGAGGTAGAGTTCACTCAGCTCTTGTGTCGATGCTTCTCTGTTGTCTCTGCCAAAATACTTGCATGAAATGGTGAGAAAATTACCCTTTGTGTTTTGATGGCATCTCTTTCCGTGTTTGCTATGTAGATTTCACAAAATGGCATAAACTTGTAGGTTACAGAGGGAGGCCATCTTCTCCATCCCCTTCTCAGTACTTTTGTTTGCCTTGAAATGTCAAACCACCTAATTTTTATTGTTCTTGATGGGATATACAAAATGCCCTCGTACAGCTCCTTTATGTACTCCACGTCCTTATGCTTCACCTGATGAAACAGAACATCTCATCAAGTCGGGAAATAGGAGCTAGGTGCTTTGTGCATTGTCAGTCTCTGGTGAAAAGGAGGTAAAATAAAGCATACACTGCTCTTCAGAAGGTTGAACGAGGAGCCGAGCCATTTCCAGCTGTTCTTTCAGACAAGGCTCTTGATCAGTAATGTTGTTAGAGATAATTATGAATGCATTCAAAGGTAATTATAGTGGAAACCTATTTTATGTGTAAGCAGTAGCCTTTATGGTAGTCTAAGAGACTTCAGATAGGTCACCAAAGAAATAAACATCTGAACTTGATTTCAGGCTGCCTTTATTGCCAAAGGGAAAAAAGCCATCAGACAGAGACCGCTGGCACCTCTATGCGTGCCCACCTCTTGCAAATTTGTATTTCCTGTAGCAGAGAAAGTAGCCTTTCTTTGGGGACAAAGCCAGAGTATTTGGCTGAATGTGTCTGAATTGTCATCCATAAGCTCTCTGCTCTCAGCTCTGCCAGGGCAGGTAGTCTCTACACTTCATCTCTGGTTCCTTCTTACCATATCGGGAAAAAGAACAAGGAAATTCTACTTGGAAAGCCTGGATACAAAATGGTGTATTGAAAACACTCTTATACAAAAGATGCTTGATCTGATATTTGCTTCCTTTTCTCTCCAGGTGAGTGCTCTAAGTGTCTCCATAGAATGGGCTTGCTTGTTTCCCTGCCCCCGCATGTTAAAAGACAATCAGATTAACAGTTATTGGTATGACGGTAGCATATTTGATGCTAGTCCATAAAATTGGAGGGCTATTTTATCAGAGGAAATAGTACCAACAGTTAAGTTGCTCCAATAGAAAAGGATAGACAAAAGTGTGGTAGAAGGGGATATTGTGTTATTGCATATGATGTTATTACAGATAGGGAGCTGCTGCATAAAGAGATAAAATAACTTGACCAAAGCCACAGAGGAAATCTCTGATAGACACAAGGATTAAATGCAGATCCCCTAACCCTCAGCCTGGTTCTCCAGTCACAAAACTACTGTCCTTCTCTCTCTTGTCTCCTAATTGGATCCATGGGCATCTTCTATCATTGACTTTGGCTAAGTATTGTGCCTGTAGGTAAAGCTCTCACACTTCTTTTCTTAGTGCTGATACTAAACTTTAATAACCAGAGCATCCTTCCACTTTTTTTCCTGATGCCTGACAATAATGGCTCAGTAATTACTGAACTAACGTTATCAATTCCAACAGATATCACATTTATTAAACAGAAAATGCTATGTTGCTGTTCATCAGTTAGGAATGTGTATAATTGAAACATGAAAATGAAGTCTGCACGAATATGTGTGATTTATCATGAATTCTGCAAGCCCTACACTAACTCTTCTTTTCCTAATTAAGCTGTCAAATGGAAAACTTATAATTAATGCAACAGCATATTTTGTAGGAGTTCTTTTCTACCCCCATATAAAGCTCAATTCAGCAGAAACATTACAAAGATTACATGTATGGAATGGGCACCCTTGTCTTATTAAGCAAAAATGTTGCTGTCCTGCACGACTATTTTTAGTCCATTCCACCGGGATCTTCCACGAAAAATGAACATGGGATCGAGACTCCCTCATTACTTTTCTCCGTCCCTTTCTACACATAGTGATTCACTTGCTATCAGAAACTCATGCTACAGGCCTACTAGAGTAATTAGTCCAGTACGTGAAGACCGTGGTGACAGGCACAGAAGCAGCACAGAACCTTAACTGCCCTTGTGCAGGACGAGTAGTTTCCTTCTGGATCTGGGCTGATGCTTACAGCCAAACCCACCCCTGGCCTCAGGACAGCTGCGCTCAGGACAGCTCAGGGGTTTGGGCAGTGATTTTAAAACACCTACACCTCCTCAAACCCTAGGTTCAGGTGGTGCTGGGCTTGTCTCCACTCTTCATTCCTGTATGACAATTTTCACTGGCTGCACGTCTTTCCCAAGTGGGATCAGAGACATCAAGGTGATGACCCATCTGCTCTATACGCACAGTAAGGATGACATAGTCCTTTCCCTGATGGGTTTCCACACTGCATTTTTCACTGGTGCTTGTTTGTAGGCAGCTTATGAAGTACCTTGCTGTGCTTATCCCCATGCTACTCATAAAAGGTAGTGCTTTATAAGGAATCTCTTTGGTCTTTTGTGCAAGAACCTGAGTGTTTTACAGAATATTTAATTTTTCCACTGTAAAGAAATAACCTCCAGTGTTTCATTGTCCAGGGAGGGGAAGCAGAGAAGGGTTTGGGAGGACAGTTTAGCCTGCTAAGCCCTGCCAGGCAGCCTTGCATGTGGTGCAGAGAGGCTCCAGCCAGGGATGCTGTAATCAGCCCTGCCTTCGCCTCTGCCCAGTCCAAATGCAGCTTGTGTGCTCTTGGTCGTTCATCCTCTGGTTGTGGTTATTTCGCTTGTAATTTCTTATAATAGCCCCAGATTACACAGAGAAATGCTATTTTCCATGGACAGGGGTGGGGCAGCGGGCATAACGCAGGAAGAGACTTTTCTCCTCTTGTAGCATTAAAGCCACAAGATTTCCAGATGCTTTATTTTATTTTTTTTTTTTTATACTTTACATCTGATTACAACTGTTTTCACTTTAGTGCCAAAAGAGAATACCTAAAACAGTGTAGAAGAGGAAGACACAGGGGTTTGTGGGCACTTGCAGCTGCCAAATAGAGCAGCTGTAATGCTGCGGGTGCTTGGGAAACCAATTAGAAACACATGGAGTGACAAAAAAATGTATGTAACATAAGATTAGCACAGTGAATGCAGCCACACTGTGTGAAACTTAGGCAAGCTAGGGCTGGCTGGCACCAAGGATCAGTGAAAGTAAAATGCAGTTATGAGGCCTCAAAGAGAAATTGAACATTAGTGCTGGGAAATAAGGAAGTATTCTCCCTGTGATCCTAACTGTAGCTTAAGTACATGGATACATCAATGTCAAGAAAATTGTTTTTAAAAGTTAAGTATGTTAAAAGCAAGCCTAGTGTTCACAACTGGGTTCTGTGGGAAAACTATTACCTTAAAGGATGCCCTGACTTTTCGTGTGGCACAGGTCAGAAGCTGTGAGTCCAGGCAGTTCTTTCTTGTAACGTTTGCTCAGCCATGGATCAGACATGCTGAAGGAAGGTGTCAAGACAAATGTGAGACAGGTCCTCTTAAACAACACAAAAAAAACCCCCTAAAAAACTATATATTCATTAGGTGGTAATGTATTTTCAGGCACCAATTTAGAGGTGATATTTTGTGGTTTTTTTTAACACATGTGAAATGATCAGGTCAGGCATTAGTTTATCCAGTTACACAGTGTTGCAGAGGAAAGCTGTGCTTTCCACTGTCATTGTCTATCATCAATAAGAGAAGGAACTTAAGGCAGACATTTTCACTCTTCAGGTATGGGTTGGCGATCCAAGATTTTTGCTCTGAGAAAAGACCTAGGTTTGTTCGGGTTTTGGTTTTTTTTGGTTTTGGGTTTTTTTTGTGTTTGTTTTGTTTTGGGTTTTTTGTTTGTTTTATTATTTTTTTATTTGCTTTTGGGGTTTTTTTTGTGTTTTTGTTTTTCAGAGACACAGAATGGACAACTGTTTCTGATGGTGGTCCAAAACGTGTAAGGCAAGTATTACCAAGATTGAATGGCAAAGTAAACTTTTAATGCATTTGCTTGGTGACAGAACAGAAATGTGGGTTACAGAAAACTGATTACTCAAAGGAATAGCCAAGATGATAGGAGCAGGGACTCCCGGGTGGAAGCACAGATGACACACTTTATTATTGAAGTCCATCCAGCAGTTATCATGTTCCAATAAACAGGATTATTTTTTTTCTATCAAGATATTGTACAAGTATATAGAAGAAATTTCCAGGGCCTTATGTCGTGGACTTTTCAGCAACGTGCTGGTGACAGTTTCGTTTTTCCTCTAAGAGAAAAAAGAAAAGACCAAGCCTCTCGCAAGTGTTTGCTCTTTTGTAAAACTAACGTGGTGAAGTGTAGTATATGTCCTTCAGCAGACCCCCAGTTTCATTATTTCATGGTGAGTGAACGGGAAAGGGTTATACACCCTACATATCCTTAGTGAAACTTTTGAAGCCCCTTATTTATTAAGCCAGCTGTGTTAGCTTTGTCTTTGTCCTCCACCCTGCATGTCCACGATGCATGGTTTAAGTATGTAGGACACTTACTGCTGTTAGCAGAAAATGAGCAGGGAGAACAGGCTGCATTTATCTTCACCAGCTGCGGAATAATAATTATTAAGGAACGAATCTTACAAGATTTTCACAGTCTTGAAAATTGTCCCCACCTCTACTGCCTGCAGAAAGCATGCTGCATTCAAGACTGACAAGTAAAGGGTGAGAGTTTTGCTGAGTAGAATACTTATAGATTTCAGTAATTTGCCTGTTCTGGGGAACAGAAAAGATAGACAGAGGAAAGAGACAGCACTATGGCCCATCTGTGCAAACCAAAAATGCTGCTAGTAGGTCAGAACGAGATGTACAACTGCCCCCGATAATTAAATCTATGGCCTCCATAAAGCTTCTTAAGGAGAGCGCTTTACTGGCTTGGCCTTATATTGCTGGTAACAATTAATTTGCATTTTAGAATGTTTCTATTTATCTACTGTTTGCAATTTTAATATTTGTCTTTACAGAGTGAGGTGCAAAAGTCTGATTTGTTTGCTCAGGATTTACTTCTCTAATTTTGACTACCCAGATGGAATAGCAACACTTTGCATGAGAATTTTTGTGATATTTCAAAATGGACAAAAAATATTTTCCTCGGAACAATTTAAAATGGTGTTTGAATATGTAGCCCACAGAACTGTGAAAAACATGCTGATTTTTTGATAGCCTTGTTTTGGAAAGCTCCACCTTAGCTATATCTACCGTGAGGAAAAAGCAGTTCTTGCACTTCAAGTCTATTCCATACAGAACGTGCTGAAGATGTGCTCTTGATCCAGTGACCAAATTCCATCCAGATCCAAAGCAAGAACTCTTTGTTCGAGCCAGTGGAGGCACTCCTAGATGGCAAAGTACAAAAGCTAATCCTCAGAATTTTACTTACTTTAAAACAACAACAACAACAACAACAACAAAAATCAGAATACCAGATGCGGATGTTTGCTCAGACATTTGTAGAAGTGAGAATGCGTCTGGCTGTTTGGAGCATTATTTCTGCATCGTGATGTCTTTTGTGCCATGGAACCTGCTGTGAAACCTGCTCTCTGTGTAACAGCTCATATGGAAAGATCAAGGGTGCATTGCTTTGCTGGCATGGCTGCAGGATAAACAGTTCTTAACCAGACTATCACACACTGCTAGAATTTCTGAACAAGAAGTTATGAAGTTAAAGACACTGGGTTTTGCCCTCATTTAAAAATAAAATACTGCCTGGAAGAGCTGAGATTGTGGAGGAAAGAGAAAGGCTTTGAAAATCTGTATCTGAGCCTAGAAGCAATTTCTCTTGTTAGTGCGTTCCTCTCTACCCAGTTTAAAAACCTGCATCAGCCAAACACCACCATGTATTTTGGCAAGAATGATCCACAGTCAGGACAAAACTCGCATTTTGTGGAGTCCCTTTCTGGTCAGAATTTCATACTGATACTGCTTTCAGCTATGGCTAAACGGAGGAGCTCCATTGCACGCGCTGGGAGTTGAAGTCCTCTTGCTGGAGGGATTAGAACTTGTCAGGTGCAGATCTTGTTTCACACTGTCTATCATTAATTGACCGGTATATTCAGGAGCGTATTCTGGCTTGAAGGATCAATTTCACAGCTAGGAAGACCAACACAGAGAAGCTGATAATGATATCTGCTTTAAAATGCAGTGATAAGGAAAATAACAGTAAATGTTAAAACTGCTAAGGATTGGCTTGTAGATGTGTCTATTAACTGCAACTGAATTGGGTAGTGACACCTAAATAATTCCTGTTTAACTTCTACAGCATGTTACTGGTCCCATGCCAGCTAGACGCTCCTGGATATAAATAATTCCCATGAGTTCTGAGGTGGGCAGTGTAAAACTCTCAAACCTGAATGAGGTTCTTTTCTTAATCAGTATCCTTGCTCACAAATGCTCAGTGCTTCTCTAAGCCTATGTTTTTAGATGCATTTCCTCCACACTTTGCACAAAGTTCCACCAATATTCCTCCTCTAGTGAAAAAAGACGATGATAAGATAAATGCCTTGGATAGCTCCCAGAATACACCCAGACCTGCCTTTCCCTGCTGCCCACGGTCTTGTGAAGTAGGCACTTGACTATGAGTTATGGGGAAGACTCATCTTCTGATGCTAAGGTTGGGTGATAAATGTCCAAAGCCAGCATGGGACACTTCAGAGGAAGTGCCATAAATTTACCGCTGAATCAGCTCTAAGGAGGAGAGCTGGGGCTAAAGAATCACAGCTGTCATTTGGCTGTGGGAAACAGTTCAGGGATCATTAGTATTGGTCATTCCCACGAACTTGAGGTTCGCAGTGGGGAATGCTGGGAGGTGACACCGCAATCTGTGCAGATCTTGAATCCCAAAGATGAAAGATTGCCTGTTGTTAATAAACAGGTTACATTTTGTGTTCGAAACTGCGTATATTTCCCAGTTCTTAGTTTTGCTCTGCTTCCTTTCCAAACAGCAAAATACAAAAAGGTAACTGGTAAAAGTAGAGGGTATGGAGGATTGTTGTTGTTTTCATTTTAAACCCAGTTTAATACAATGTCAGGGCTTTTTTAATGATGTCTGGTAGTTGGAAAATGCTATAGCACAGTCAGGCTTTTAATATTTTATATCACATATTAAGATAAGTCAGAGCTTTGTGGTCAAATGACTTTTAAGAGAAATCTCTTTCCCCAGTATCCCCCCCTCCCCCTTCTTTCCTGAATGATATTGCAGGAAGAAAGTTGGAGAAATACAGATATCATCTTGCTGGAAAGCAGCAAAATGGTGCATAACTGATCTCTGACTGTCATGACTTCTACCTCTAAGATTGGTAACACTGGTATTTTGACTATGTACTTTATAGCGAGCAGCACAAAAAATAGACTTTACCCTTCTGCAATGGTTGATTTTGACAATATTTTTTCCAGGCTTGACTGTAATTGTGCCTCAAAACAGAAGGGCTGCTCACAACTGGGACAGATCCATCAAGTTACCAGGGTTGAGGTGCTGATGCAGAGTGCTCAGTATTTTAATGGGACAGAGTTAATTACACCGTCCCAGGGAGCTGTGGAGGTCTGACTGGGGCAGAGGGATAAACCCTTTGGGTGCTTCATTTCTGCTGTCACCCAGCAGAAGGACAGTCTGTGGGAAAGGAGCTTTCTAGGTGAAGAAAAGTAAACCATCTCATTCTCCTTGTCAGTACAGGTGATGGACTGCTATTATTACTATTTTATAATAAAAAAGCAGAGAGGAGGAAGGAGGGAAGGACTGTATGAAGGACAAAGCTGGGAATTACTCAGTAGCACCAGAATGGATGATTTGATCTCACCATGTCTGCAATTCAAATGTGTCAAGGTTTTTTGTTTAATGGTTTTCTCTTAACGTGGAATAGGTTTTCTCTTCTGGGTTACGGAAGTATAGAAATCATATCCAGAGTAAGACATGTTTGCTTGTAAAAAACTGAGGCAAATCACAGGGGAAGGCTAACATCTCAGTTCCCAGCTGTCAGTTTCCCAGTCCTGTTATCCTGCCAGTTTGAGCATCGTGATCTGGACCTGCACCATAGTATCGAAGAGAGACTCAGAGGCACTGACAGCTGAGCTATTTAAACGTATATACATTCTTAAAGATATCTGACAGTCTCAATCCTAATGACCTACTCCCACTTTCAAAAGCAGCCCTGGCACTTTGCATTTTAAAGTCTCTTTGCAAGTAAACAGCATGTGGGTTTCTGGGTGTTGCAATCACTTCTCATTCCACATGTAACTTTCTGGCTTTCCTGAATGAAACTAGAATAGGGCCTTTGGCAAAATAAAGCTGACTCAAAAGCACCGAAGAAGCAGTATTGTTGGTGTAACTTCCTTATTTTAATGAAAGCTTCTGCTTAAAAACACATTTCATGGTACCTCTGGAGTTTAATCTGAATGTTATAATTAATCCTTACCCATAGAGACAATAGACTGGATAAAATACTGAGTCCGTGGATTTGAAACTGTGCTTTTTTTTTTTTTTTTTTTTTTCCTCTGTTAAAGATTTTTTATTTAAATTAAATGAAGGGAAACAAAGTAAAAGCTTCCTGCTTTATTCCTCCACAGTGCTGATAAAAAGTAGGATATCTGCCTTTCAGGAAACCCTTGTATTTTGACACTTGTTTCTGTATTGGGACAAGAAGCTGAAATATTGAAACTTTTTACTGGTTCAGATGGTAATACTTTCCAAAAGGATTTTTTTTCTTTTTAATTCACAGCCTATTCATCAGCCCAACATTTGAGCTAATTTCAGTTTAGTCTGAAAATGAAACAGCATCAGCTGATCTCAAAAACATAGGCCTGAACCTTCAATTCATCTGCTGTGTTTGGATGAAAATCCACAAAATTTCCTGAACTAATGGAGCTGAAGACAGAAGTAGCTTCAGGGGACAAGAAACCGGGGTTATGTTCCAGGCTGTGGCACGATGAAGAGCAGACCTAGCCTGCTAGTGGTACAAGCATTTATTAGGGGACTGCAAAGAGAAGGGTGCAGTGCTTTAGTCCCTGCCAGGCTAAGTCACAAATCCCTGCTGCCTTTGCCTGGGTCACCAGGTGTAAGGGAATTATACAACAAATATTGCTTTTCTGTTTTATACAACAGAAGAGGAGAGGAGATCAATGGCAAAACCTGTCCACAATTGCAATAATGGCTTTACATAATGAAAAGCACCCAAGCCCTCAAGAGTTTGTTTTTACCTAAACTATGCTTACTAAAACCTATATACAAATATTTTTATGTGCTAAAATTATTTTAAACTGTATTATTTATTAAACACTTGCCATTTTTTTTATAACAAACAATCCAGGTTCCAACATATCAAACAAATGCAAAACTCCTGTGCATCAGAAAAGAGCCCAGGTATTAAAATAGTGCCACTATTTCTGTTTTAAATGCCGTAATCTCAGCACGTGAATTGTTATGGCATTTATCAAAACAAGCAAGCAAAAACAACAAAAGAAAAAGAGAAAAAAATTTAAAAATTCAAAGTCAACGGGTAAGAATAAGCATGGAGAGTAAAAACCACTGGGGCTGAGATATAAGGAAGCTGTAGATTGCTCTTGTATTTAATCCGGGTTTCCTTCAGACGTCTTCATCCTGCTAGTTCTGGAAAAAATATCCCAATGGACTCATTTTTTCCTGTGCTTCTCTGCTTTTTGTGTGTGATTCTTGCCTTTGCAGAAAGACCTGCAGACTGCATGTCATGCCTTAGAGAGGAGGCTAAAAGATGCCGTGTTATTTTTCCCATGCATGAGAACCATCCACTTTCTGTGAATGGATCCTTTGATAATCTCCTTTGGTACAATGATGGTCTGTAATTCTTGGCTATTTGATCCACCAGCAAAACATCTGTATCAAGGCTCTGTGTATTTTCTAAAATCAAGGTAACTCTTCTTTTACAGAATTTTGAAATAATGATTTACGGTCCAAACACAGAGGGAAAGATAGGGTTTTCCTTCTTGGACTGCTTTATTATTGAGATTGCAGATAATTTTAATTCAGTACAAACTTGTTTCTGTGCTTTGCAGCCCAAAGGTGATTCATATTTCCTCAACGAGACATAGTCACATCCAGTATATAATAGTTATTGCCAAGTCTTTTGCTGAATGTTTGCTCTATTGCAGGTGTAACTCTACTATGCATAGGAGAAAGTGCCTAGCAGTAGTATCTTCAAGGACCTCTTCCAGGCCCTTTTCTAACTTCTGGGTTTATTTTCTTTGCCCACTTCTTTGCCAAGGTCTACACATAATGATTACTGATTTGTCTAATTAGGGAATGGTAATTTGGTCCTTGCTGAATGAAGGTCAATGGGCAAACCTGCATGTGGTTGCAGTGGAGCTGTAAGAGAAGCCAGACCTCCCTTTGCACATGAGCTGAGTTTACCATGCAGTTGCTTAGCTCAACATTTAGGTCTATCCTAACAGATGGAGGGGCTTCTGTTTGCTGGTCCGTGGTGTTGGTGGACAGTGTGTTGCCATGACATACTCAACTGTTACATGGTAAGGACTAGGGACATCTGCCGCTCCTGGACCCTCTCCACCATGTTTTTACTAGTGTATGGACTCAGCAGTCAGCCAGGATGCTTCAGAATTTGGGAAGAGTTTACTCAGTGAAAGGACCTAGGTGGCTCACAGGGGTTCAGTTCCCTCCCTCGCTTCAAAGCCACCAGCGGTCACTGCTGCCTGCGGCGGGGAGCCCTTCGGTGCGTGAGGACAGCTTGTGTAAAGAGATTGTTCACCTGTGGAAATGCTTCTGAAAACATTAAAAAACACCTCTAGTTTTCGGTGTGTTTGGGAGTGGGGGTGACAATTACATGAAAATGGCCAGGTGGGAGAGAGAACTCTGGTGCTTAGCTGGAAAGCTTTACTGCTGCGGACAGAAACTCCCCAGTGCCCTGCCTGGAGCTGCGTGCTCCCACCCTCTGCAGTGTTGTATCATCCCAGGGACCTACTGGATTCACCAGAGTGGCAAAACACAGAAGACTAACATTCTGTGACTTTAGTAGAGCTGAGATTTCTCAGGTAAAGGGCCAGGTCAGCACAAGAGGGGCAAGGCGCTGCTAACAGGACAGAGGTGAGACAGAGGGAGAAGGTCCTTCCTTTTCAGGACTGAGCAGTTAAACAGGCTGAGCTATTTCATCTGTGCATGATGGTGCAACCAAGATGAATTTTGCATTATGCACTGGTGGTTTAACCAGTGAGATTACTGGTTTTCCTAATAACTATTTTTTTGGGTTTGTTTTTTTTTTTTTTTTTCCTGAAGCATAGTGATACTCTGCTTGCTTTACATGAGAAATATAAGCAGAAGAAAAAGTTGTTTTTTCCTTATGAACAAGCTAGCTTTCTTGGAGAGGACTCTGATTAACTTCGTCCATATTTTGGGTCCCTGGGGAGAAAGCAGGCTACCAAGCCCACGTACTATCAAGCACGCAAGATCCTTATTGGACCTAAAGGTACTACCCATGACTGTGTGACCATTAGTATCGCAACACAGCAGAGGAGAGCTGCTGTTCAGCATTCGCTACACTATTTAAGTGCAATTTAAAATGCTGTGTGATATTTTTGTGACCTTATATATTCGGGAGTAACTAGCCTCTGCAGCCTTTGACAGGCTACTCACCCTGCAAGGCAAAAGTTTGAGTTATTAGTCATTGAGTCCTTAATTGTACCTCTTACCCTTTCACCCTTAAAACTTCTGTGTCTGCCTCGCAGCTGGAAAGATGGAGAGATTTTTCTTTCTGAGGCTGTAGCTGCGCTAAACATACAGGTAGTCTTTTCTGTATACTAGTGCAAGCTGATGCTGTGAGCTGTAACATCCAAAGCTGGAGGAAAATGTAGCCTTTGTGGCATTCCTAAGTCAAGGAGCAAGAAGGGGCTTCTTTTTCTTTCTTTCTTTTTTTTTTTTTTCCCTTCATTTTTTTTTTTCACTGTTTAACTGCTCTTGGAAATCAAAACACACTGTTGATATTTTGGGAAAGGCTTCATTAAAAATGAATTCAGTGACCATAAATCAAGTTTTACACAAGAATTCAGCTGTGTATAGGTTTGCTGAACCCGCATGATAAACAGTTACAAGGCACAAGGTTGCTACAGAAGGATGTGTGGTTGGGGTACAGGGGAGTGTGGACAACTGCACAAGAAAATCAATTATAGGCAGTGTACACCCCTTTTATTCTCACTCATAAGGCCAGTACACATGTTCACAGTGAGCATTACACAGGGCTGTATTTATTAAGACACACAATTATTTCATTTGGCTGGTCCCTGTAGCAAAACCACAATGCCACCACAGAAGAGACGGGCCCAATCATGCTCACCTCAGCTGCCCTTTCAGCCGCCACAAGCCCTGCTTCCCCCGAACAAAAAGGCAAAAATGTTGTTGTTTGCATAGCCTAAAAACAGATTGTGCCTTAGGAAAATAGCCAGAGGAGAAAACGACTTCAGAAATACCAAGAAAAGGCTAAAAGATGTTAGGCGGCCCTCAGCTATGCGCTCCCTGCAGAAAAGATTTTTGTTTGAAAGGTACGTGTAAACCCGTAGCATGTTTATAGATCTATTGCTGTTTGAAATTTAATTCTCCTGTGCAAGCTGTTGTATGTGGGGGGTTTATTTTACATAGGCTATGGCTGTTGTAGGTAGCAGTTCGTATTGTAATTATGGTCAATGCCGCAGCATTTCAGTCAATAGACCGTAGTGCTGCTTAGGCATGCTGAGAGGATTAAGAGACAAATGTCATGGATTATCTATTACGAGAGGGCTGTTTTGAAAAACACATGGAACAGTAGGACTTAGCAGCAGAATTTATCCTGACCACTCCTTTCCTTTGCACTTACCCATCCTTCTTTTCTGCCTGTGTTTCTCCCCATTTCTTCTTTCTTGCCTCGCATTTCCTCTCCCCTTACTCCATTTCAGCTATGTCATTACTCCTTTTTCTTCCTCAGCTCTCCCTTTTTTTCCTATTTACCTTCTCTGTATCATTTTCAGAGGTAGTATGCTGGACAATGTTGCTGCAACAGCTCCTGGAGACCTGCTCCGGAGTTTACTCCAGCGCTAGGTAGCTCAGATTTGGAGGTCATCCATCAACTGGATGATCCAGTTTGATGCCATTCAGTTGACGGATGACCACACAGGGGCAACACCAATATGTTCATGGCAGAGAGCATGCTAAATGTAGCCTACCGTGCTTGGAGGTGTGCTGTCCTATTTATTTTGGCTCCATCTAGATCTATGTCTCCAACTTCACAGGGACAGTGAGTGTGGCCATGAAAAGAGTCCCTGGAATGGTGCAGTCACATAGCCAGTGGTAGAGACTTGGTTCTGCAACTTTGTGCATGTATGTAACATTGCTCCAGATTGCAGTTTAGCTAATCTGAATGGCACTTCAGAAGAGCTTGACTGTAAGGCCTTGAAGTGGCAGCTCTTATCAAATACGACTATTGTTGAAACACATTTCTGCATCTTAAAAATATTTAGTCTACATAATGAATCTCTATTTAAAGTTCTGCTAAACTCCCCTTTCTGCCTTTCATTCTAATAATAAATAAATTGTTTGCCTAACATTCGGGGAGATGTTTATTTTTTTTCCATTGCAAAAGAAATTCTCATGGAAAACACATTAGCAGCCTTGGAACAAAAGGCGCAGAACGGGGAATTTCCCAGTGCATTCCACTGCCTGATTGTTCTGCTCCGTGTTGAGAACCAGTTGTGTGCTCATTTATAACTACATGTTTTTGTAGACAGTCATCGGGCTGCCGGCTGGAAAACACAACAAGAGCCTGTGCGAGCAAAGAGCATCTTCAGAAGAGCCGAGCTGTGTGGTTGGATCGCATGCTGGCTTCAGGTCCACATAGGTCCATATCTCAGAAGCATATATATCTCAGAAGCACCAAGAGCCAGGATACCTGCCCCTGTGGCAGGTATTTTGTCATTACATACAGGAAGGCACGGGGGAAGGATATGTTTTCTGAGACCCAGTAATTCCCGTGTTTATTAGTTTATTGGACTGGGATGCTACAGTACATGATTTTTAGGAGTTCACAAGACTGGTAGGAGAAGAGACCCCAGGTTTCGTTTAGAGGCAGATGGAGGGATCTGTCCCAGCGTGAGAGGAGTGGTTCCTTTCTGGCTGCCACGGCCAGCGCTCCCAGACCTGTGCTAGCATACTTCAACTACTTTTGCCAAGTCAGGCAGCTACCCAAAAGTTAGGAGCCTGAGAAGTGGTATCTCTTCTGTCCTCATGGCAATGATTTCACCCTCGTGTCTTTGGCCCGTTGCAGAGAGGGACAGTGTATGGTGATGGTAGGGAAGTCAGAGGCAGCACAGCTGCTGAGTGAGTCAGGTTACTGAGACTGTAAGCTTCTGAGAGGTTATTCTATGGGATCAGTTGTTGTGAGCAGTTTGTGCCAATTAATATTTAGATTTGGTATCTAAAGTCTCAGTGATGTGGATATAGTCACGTATGCTATCGTGTCTGAAAGTTTCTGTAGAAACAGCGCAGTTATTCCTAGAAAGCTGGTTAGGATGCCTCTGCAGCTACCTACGGAGAGCCTTCTGCAGCCCGTGTCCTCTGGCAACATTACCTCTCAGACGGGAAAGGCATGAGTTGCGGTCATTTGAGTCACCTCTTTTTTTTTTTTTTTGCATGGCGGGTGTATGAATTCTTCACTGTATGTTATCTTTTTCCCCTGATCTTGTGTATGTTCACGGCCATGATGCTCCAACGCATGCAGCAGTTTTCCATCCCGCCCCGGCAGTGCATGATGGTTGTGACCTCCTGTGGACTGGGAGCCTCTGCGTGTGAACACGTTCCTGCAGCCTGGTGAGCCAACTTGTGGAGACGTTTCCTGAGGCAAAGGTGGAGTCAACGTTAGGAGCGTGAAGGGGCATGATCAGCCTCTGACATCTCTCCATCAGGTTGATATGCAGTCATTGCACCCAGCTGGGTGGGTGCAGGGGATGCACGGAGCTTTAGCACTGCTGCTGGGACAGGTGTTCACCTTTCAGGAGGCATTTGCAGGAGCAAAGCCACCATAAGCAATTACATCTATATTGCAGAATAAACATATTCTGAAGGCTCGATGAATGAACCAAACAGCTGAATTGTGTAATTTGTAAATGCGGCTACTATACCCCTTCAGTAATTAATTTTTTTCGTATACTCTGTGCCAAGCTCCCAGACAGAAGGAGAGCTTTCTGACTGCTGCAAGGTGTGGCCAGACTCTCATGCGCTCTGCCTCAAATTCCTTGGCCAGTGAGTCCCCTTTAAGGAAATTTGCCCTAGCAGGTCAGCAGTGCCTCCTGCCAGTATGCTGGAAGGGAGATGGATGAGTGTGAAGCATTCATTGCTCAAAGAATTAGAGAAGACTCCATCCACTGCCTGAGCCCTCTGCCCTGTGACTAGCTTTGCTTGGCCAGCGACGGGGTGGAAAGCTAAAACTCGGACCCCGCAGTCAGCCAGGTGGTAAATTATCGCCTTCCCACATTCTGCTAACCGTGTTTTCTTTCTGCGAGGGGATTAGAATAAAGTCACAGGAAACTAGGCTGCATGGAGAAGCCTAATGAAAAGCTGGAAACGGGGTATTTCTCACTTAGGAAAGAAAGTTGGAAGAAGTTGAGGAGGCAGAGGCAGGCTGGAGAGGCGCAGCATGGTGTGCTGGCAGCAGCGCAGCTCCGTGTGTGCACTGGGACAGGGATGCCGGTCTGAAAAAACAAGCTGCCGGCAGGTACGTCTTGAGCAAGGTCCCCAGGCCAAACCTTTGGCCACAGAGCAGTGTTACCAAAAAAGACCTTAAAGCCAAAGAGGGCAACCGCTGCGACTCAGAGATGTTTCGGCTCTGTGTGGCCAGCTCTGTTAGTTTTCCTGACAGGCTCTAAATGCATGGAGCGAAATGCCTGAGAGCATAAAGGAGACACCTTTTAGCGGGGAAGGAGCTTGACAGAGGTTTGATGGGAAAGGTCTGAAGTTCAATACACGCTCTGATGTCTGAGTAGTGCACTCCTCAGGGGTCCAAACCTGCTGGTGTAAAGTAGAACATCTTTATAGCAGCTCTAATTTGTGCTGATGGCTGAGTTGGCCTCTGGCCAACGCAAAGTTGGGGCAAGCAGAAGGAAGGCTTGCAATCACCTCTTCTCCCCACCAGAGCCGTTGCTGTGCCGAGCATAAGCTTGGCTCAGTGTGGGACTGTGTCACTGAATGCTTCATAACAGAATGCATCAGGTCCAAAGCATGCATTCTGGTCTATCAGATAAGCAATATGCCTTTTTAAAATTGTCACCGGCACCTTTATACATGCCAATTCTGGTGATAATTGCTGAATTTCTACATTTAGAGGAAGCAAGCGCTTCATTAATATCACAATGTGCTATTGTTTATTGCACGTGTTCTGTTCCTTCTAAATATAGAATTTAGGTAATTATCACTGTGGCTATTTATTTACTCATTACAGTTCAAATGTAGATACCTAAGATCTTGCAGTAATATTTATTTTTAAAAGTTTGGAATCTCTGAAAAATCTCTCCCTTAGATGGGTTCAGCTCTTAGCTTCCTATAAAAATTTCATATCGCATTTTTGGATGGCCATCTGGTTTGTTGAAGCCTGGAAAATCTGCCTTACACCAACGCAGAAATTTTGCTTAACAAAAAAAAAAAAAAAAAGCCAAACAAAAAAAAAAAAAAACCACCAACCCCCCCCCCCCCCCCCAACCCTTAAAGAAATCAAAGGCTTTTTGCTGCATTCATAGCAATTAAAATAACATTGTATCTATCTTTTGTTAGTCTTTAGTGCCGAAGGATTGCAAGGACTTCACAAAATTAACATATGGAAAATATTCCAGGAGATACGAGTATTTTTCTTGTGTTGTATTAGTGGTGAGAATACACTTGTTTTTTTGTCTAAAACACTGAGGAACCTTGGACTTGGTCTACCACAAACTTCAGTTGCCCTGTGCAAGGCATGCCATCCATACCCATACTTGCAAGAGCTGGCTTGCCAGTTGACTAGAAAAGGAAGAGGCTCTAGAAGTTGAAGTTTTGGACTACCTATAAATTCTGCTTTATTCTTGCAGCACACAGTGTTGGGCTTATCTAACAGCAACTCAGCTCTCATTCCAACACAATACGGCTTGCATCATGTTCTTGCAGCAGAAAAATGGCAGATTAAACCCACGGTGTGTAACGCTCCAGAACTGTGCTGCACTGCAAAGCACAAAACACTGTCTGAGATGTTCCTGTGAGTCCCACTTGGCTGAGACCTGGATGACTGCAATGGTGCTGGCAAGCAAACGTGGAGAATGACAATGCAGGCTCAGGGTGCTCGTGTCTCTCTCTCCTATTGGTAAAGCACAGCTGTTTGTATTACTAGAGGTGTTCGGGGCTCTAGTTTTATGATAGCTTCTCCTTGCATTGGACTACACAAACAGAAAAAAAGTTCTTGTTGCAAAGAGATTGTGCGTGGTCATCTATTTTAAAAATGCCCATGCCTAGCGGGGAGTTGTGAGAATGGCCGTGAGATTGTGTGGTGTCTTTAGACTTGATGCTCCTCACAGGTTAAATAAGAAGCATCATTCCAGGCTCTGAATGGTGCTTGGTATTAACAGCAGAGGTCCTGAACAGCAGCCTACTGACAGTGGCATACTAATTGCTGCTTGTGCTTCTGAAAATTGGTGAAAATTTTTGATGCAGAAGGTACCGTTTAATACATATAACAGAGGAAAATACGGAACACATCTTTTTGGAGAGCTTGGCTAAAGTATAGCTTTTAGTAATTTTCCACTTCTGGTGATAGATCACTGTCTTCACTTTTTGGGCAGGTATAATAATAATTAATTACTGTCAATTATTTATGTAGCTCCAGGGAATTGCAAAGACTTTCTTGCAAAAATTACAGGTCAATGGCCCAAGGAACATTAAAATCCACCAACATTAACACAGGAAGGATTACACAGAGCAAAGGGTGGAGGGGGGTAAACTGTGGAATCCTGGAAAGAAAGTCCACAGTAGCCTTGCTGTCCACTGGATGTGGCTGTTGCAGTCAAATTACAGTCAAGACCGAGCCTGCTCTTCATGCAGAGTGCCTCTGAATATTGCCTACACATGTGTACGTAGGACATCCTCCAATGTATTTAAGGACTAAGGTGCCTGGTGATTTCCCACGCTGCTGAGCAGGTGTAGAGATGGGGAACACACGGTATTCTGAGCTACTCTTTTATAAACTGATGCAGACTAAATCCAACAAGGCTTGGTAATGGCTTTGGGATTTGCCTACAAAGAAAAGGTAATTAGGTCTTGCCTCATGTTCGCTTATCTTTCATCAAAAAAGAAATTTGAAAGCAATGCCCAAATAGGTGTTAATTGTGTTTTAAAAATAATTTTTCTTTGTTTATACTTTTAGGAGGTTTTTGCTGATTAATCTTGTTTGTTTTTGTCTTTTGCTACTGTACTGACTGATCAGGGCACTAGACTGCTGCAAGTTGTGTTGTGCTTTTGTTCTTTTTTCTTCTTGTTTTTAGTGCTGAAATGATTATTGTTCTCCATGTATTTATTCATTGTTTTAGGTACATATAGAGAAATAAGCATTCCTGTGAGGCATTGCCTGTTCATGCTGTGGTAGTGTGTTTTGCCTTTCTTTGATGTATGGCATTTAAATTGTTTGCTCACCTCTCTTTTCCCTCCTGCCAACCTCCCATTACCATGAGCTTGTCCTACATTTGTTGGAACATGCTCAATTAGAAACCCCCCCTGCTCTTTTTCCTCTGTTCTGTGCAATTTCGTGTGCATTTTGAGTGCTTCTTTTGCATGTCCCTTCTTGTGGTGGCGTTATCAGCACCTTTCTGGATCCTCAAATTTGCAGAGACCCTGGTCATTCTAGGTACAAAAAGAGTGTGCACCTATTGGAAATTAATTTTTTTTTCTGCCTAAACCTCCTTTCTCTTCAGGTTTACAAGAAAAGAAAAGGTTGTCAATTTCAGGTTGCTAATTTAGCAAATAGTTTGGGAGTGGTTTTCTTTTTCTTTTTCTTTTTGTTTTCCACACTGGTTGCCTGTTCCATAGAATTATAGATTCATAGAATCATTTAGATTGGAAAAGATCTTTAAAATCAAGTCCAACCATAGTAAGGTAGCCAACTCTCTGGCTAGAGGAGAGGCACTAAAAGACACATTAATTGTTGCAGATGTACATCGTGAACATAGTGAGGCTTTTGACAGTTCCTTACAATTGATCTAAACTAAAGCACCAGGCAGAAAATAAAAATCTATTTGCAAAATGACATTCAAAGTGGTTACCAATGGATTTCTGTCAAAATGAGTTTCTGTAAGAATCACTCTTCATCTGGTATTAACGAAAACTCAAATCCTGGATGACCACATGTTGTGTTGATCAGCTTTGTGCATGGCATGGGATGTTGGAGGAGTCCTGGATGCTGGGGTCCAGAAGCAAAAAGAGTCTTGGCAGATTTGTAATGCCAAGACTCTTGTTGATGCAATTCAAGTAGAATAAATGCAAATACCTATGTTAGGCAAGACATGCCTAATCTATACATGCCTTCTGTCTGGAGAGAGTGAGATGCAGGGTTGTGGGGCCAGTCACAGCTGGAATGAATTATCCGCATTATCCTGTTCTGAAAAAAAAAGAAAAGAAAAAAAAAAAGAGAAGTTGTATCTATACTGAAACAAAGTTTGTCTATAAGGGATGAGGAAACCGTCCTCTTCTGGCTGATGACATCATAATTGAAGGGAAGTCCAATTATTTCGTCTTCTTCCAAGGAAGTCTGGATTATTGGCTTTTTCTATGGCTTTTTGCAAAGAGAGTGATTGGACATCCAGAAAATATGATCTGCTAGGAAAGACTGAATGAATTTGACTTAAGCAGGTTTGAAAGAGATCTTGGTGGCAAAGGGTTTAATAAAGCTCTAGTTTTGCCGTGAGAAAGGTGACAAGTTTTCCCTGTGGCCAACGAGTAGGTGAAAAAACCAAAAAACCAAACCCAACATTTAAACTACAGCAAGAAAAACTGCTTGCTAGGGTTAGGCTGGCAGAAAAGAGAATTACTGGAAAAGATTTCATGGTGTTTCTAGGCAGTGTCCGTCATCAAAGACCTTTAGGTGGGAGATCTGGCGCAAGTACCGTGTGTGGTGGGGGAAAATTTGGCTTGTACTGGTGGAGAGGGATTGAACCACCACAGCTCCTACTGCTATTAACTTTCCAATAGTGAAACGACATAGCTGGCAGTTCACTGACTCCACACTGCGCATCCTGATGTTTTAAATTCAGCCTTATGAATTTAAATATATGCTTATATAAAAACAGCTATATTTTCGTGACTGGCTGATTGAAGGTGCCACCACAGCACCTGTCCCAATGCACTCTGAATTGCACCTCAGAGGACTTTTAGAAGGACCCGATAGACCTAAGTGTGCCATCAGTGGGATTGGCCTGCTGAAGGACTTCTCTGGGGGCCCGTCGGCATTCAGACCTCCTTTGGCAGTGTAAGTGAATTTCACCTAAGTATCTTACAGTGGAATAAATCGTTCTGCTGCTACTGAAGGAGGACGGTTTTGACCTGTGGGTACAAATTCTGGCAGTAAATGGAATTATCCTAGATTAACATCAGTGGAAGTAACTAGGTGGGAAAATATGGAAAAGTTTTCTATATATCTTCTAAAAAATATTCATAATCTAGATGTTCCTTGGGGAAGTTTCACCTTTGTTACTTTTTTTTTAAGTCAAAGATTTTTGTCACTCAGCATCCTTTAAACTGAAAGAAAAGTCTGTTTTAGATCTAAAAATCTGCATTTATATTCTTTCTTTTAAAGGAAAGGTGTTCATAAAAAATTAACTGTAACTAGATACATAAACTTGAAAATTGGAAATGCTGAACAGTTGTATTTATGATTTTGCCAGTCTGCTTCCTTTCCCTTATATGAAATTTATTTTCATCCCCTGTCAGCCCTTGCCCTTTGCTATTGTGATTCCTACCTTGGAAGTCTGCATTTTAAAGAAGAAAATTTAGATCAGTGGGTCTCAATTGCCTATTAAAGATTAAAATATTAAGATGTTTTCAGTGAAGAGTGTTAAAGACAATAAAACACTTTCAGTCTGATCAAGCGTGTCCTGCCTCACCTCTTTCTTCAGTATCAAACCAGGTTCTGTGACCTGTAGAATTAAATTAAATTTCTGCAAATGCCGTTCTTCAAATAATGAAAGCTGTTAGTTTTAGGATAAGGTTATGCAAGGAAATGGACCCTGTGAGATTAGAAATTTTGATTTTTCTGACATTTTTCCCCCCGATTGGTCAATGGAAATAAAAAAATGCTTGGTTGAAATGAAAACAAATGTCAGATCAGAGCTTTCAGAATGGAGTATTAGGTTTTTGATTAGCAGTTTGAAAGTAAATATTTTTTCTTTTTCCAGGCTGAACAAATTTAGCATGTGTTCACTGAGATCAATACTATTCCGTTTACAGAACCAATATTGGAGCAGAATTATGCTTTTAGGATTTACGTGGATGTAATTAATACATTACTACTTTTTTTGGTCTGTTTTTTTTTTCCTCTTCATTGCTGTTGGGACTAAGATTTTTGTCACTGTAATATTTCAGGGCAGAATCTCAGCCTTTGTTTCCCACTTTTTTTTTTTTTTCTTATAGCTAGTAGTAAGAATTAAATGACAGTATTTGAGTGTGTTAGACTTATTTAATATATAACCTGCTGTTAACAGACACAAGTCCTTTGCAGACCCTTTCTCACATAGAGGCGCAGTCTCTGTCTCAGTTTAAATTATCAACTCATACAGGTGGCTGCTGGTTTAGTAGCAAACTGCTTACATGATGCTCGATAATATGTTTTTTTTTTTTATTCTCTGCTGTGTTCAGAAACAAAGTTCCATTAGTATTTAGGATCAGCAAAACGAGGGAGAGACATCAACTCAGGGTGTTTCCTCCCAAGGTACAGCACTATTACAGCTCAGGATATTTACACACAAGTTTATTCTGTACTGGGTGAAATTAGCAACTTTGTTTACAAAAATACCATCCCTCCGATCAAGTGAAAGTACATGCCAAATCACAAGTGTATCTTAGTCTTTTCTGTTGACCTTAATGAGGCTTCCAAACTAATACAGGAAGCATATGGTATTTTTGTTCTTTTAAATAGCCTTTTACCAGCACTCCTCCACACAAAATGTTCCCACACTTACAGGTAATGCAGCCCTAAAAATTAATCCTTAAAAGTAAGTAATATCACGGTGGAGGACGGGGTAGGGAGGAGGGAGCTTCTAGACTGGGATTGGAGATCTTTGCTTTGCTCTTGGCTCTACCACCGAGTCGCTGCATCACTAGAGAAAAGTCACTTACCGTCGTGTCGGGTCCCTCTGTGCTGTGAACCTTCCAGATGGTTTTTTTCTGTAGCACCTAGCACAGTGGTCCCATAACCTCTGCAAGGAGGCATTTGACAAGGTATGCGGCACCTTCCCTGCTAATCTCTAAACCCACTCAAAGGATAGTTCTATTTACCGTGGGCACTGGTACCAAAACTGGGTCACAGGCACTCAGAAGTGCCCTTGCCTCCTGAGTTATTTCTCATGGTCTCCCGATGACCAGATTTAGCACAATTTATGGGTTTAAATGGACCAAATCTATTTCATGGAGGAGTACATTGCAATGAATTTTTCAGAAGAAAGCAGTTAATGTTTAACTGCTGCGATCTGTATATTTGAATTCAAAGTGCAGTGCATACAGTCCTCACTTTGCTGATACAAAAATGCCTCACTACAAAAATCAAGTTCTTCCCTTTGGATAAAATGTAGTAGAAATGAGAATTCTAGCTTATCTCCTTATTTCATTTTGGCCTGTTTGTTTTCCCTTCATTTCATTTGATTGCATCTGACCCTTATTTTCACCTGATAAAACCTGTCGAATGCTTCAGAACTGGCACTCAAAAAGCAAAAGCTAATCCTCAGGGATGCAAGGCTTTCTGTCGCGATGCACAATCTGCTTCGTGCCACTAATGACAATATAAGACTATTAGAAGTGAACTGAATAGATGAAGAATGGTCTTTGCATTAGGGTAAGGAGACTGTCACTCTGCTGGCAGCCCTGCAGAGCGTCACATATCAAAGCTACCACACTGAGCTAATACTGCACTTATCCCACAGCGATTCCAATGTCCTGTATGCACTCACTGTGCGCAGGGTGGACATGCATGCACGAGGGGAGCTGACAACATGTGAGAAGGAACTGTAGGAGACGAAATGAATGTAACTTTCATCTCTGCTTTTTTACAATAAAAAAAACTTGTAGTAACAGCATATAATCAAAATCCTCACGTTCTTTCTTTTTTTTTTTGTTTTGTTTTGTGTTTTTGTTACCACTAAACAGTTAGAAATGGAAATAAAATTTTGGTTTTAGCATGTTTAAGAAGAAATGAGGGGGAAAGTGGTTGAAAAAGTAGGAACAGTGTCCTCAGCAGCTGCTTCAAAACCAGGTAGCATTGTTCTTTGAGTGATGGTGACTATTGAACTTACAGGTGTTTTCAGAGCTACTGTAGCTTGTTTTTTTCCTCCTAGATCACAAAGAAATAATAATTTTGGTTTGTATTTTGTTCCTACATGCAGCAAGGATAGGCTGGTAAAAGAATCCAGATAAAAAGAGAAGAAATGGCTGAATGTGCAACAGTAGTGATACTAACAGCAACTTGGTGAAGTCTTTAGCCTGACTTGTAAAGTATATGCAATTTGAATATTTTGGTTGCAAAACACATGTGGTTGTGTGTGGTGAGGATCTGGGAGGCATGTCGTACTGCTGCTGTGGTGTGTGCCCCATTTCTCAGAGGGTGGAAGGTCCTTATGGGCTCACTTACTGCCAAAATTCAGCCCCTGCGCAAGTGTCAGGCTTCAGTGCATGCGAAGATGTGTGTGCAGTTCCCATATGCTCTTGCAGGTTTTAAAATACGAGGATTAATTTAAAGGAAAAAAAATCCCATTATAAGTTATATCTGAGATCTAAGATTTTTTTTTTTTTTCTCAAGCAATGCGGTATGGCTGGTTTATTTTTAAACTCTCAAATAGCTGGGGAAAAAACCAAGGACAGCCAGAATAAATTCATCTAATCTAGATTTCTAATTTTACCATTTACCTTAAAAGAAATAGTTTAAAGACAACCAATAACCTGGGCTCAAACACATATAATAAATGATTTTTTTTTGTGAGAGGAAATCGTTGAGTAAATTTAAGAGTTTTACAGGCAGGGTTAATTAGGTTAAACCAAACTGAAATGGTGCAACGCTGACCTTTGAGAAAAATCAGCCTGTCTCTGCTCTCCATGATGTGCTGAAAAATCTTTGTGTAATGTTTTTCTTCCTCTTAATAGTTGTAGAAGGAAGCATGATTTTCTTTCTTTTTTGTTTTTTAATTTTTTTAAAAACCAAAGACAGCACAAGTCTTCCAAATAAATAAAATTTGTTACTCCATTTTTCTAACCAAAATTCTTAATATTGGTTTGCAGACAGGACACTATTGAAATCAACCCACAGCAACACCCTATGCACTTCCAGCAGCTTTGGGCACTGCTCACCCATCACTTGTTGATCCCTGTTTGCATGGGATCTGAGCCTTGTTACACCCAATTACTTAACTCCTGATCAAGACCAGGTTGTGACCCTCCCATGACAAGGCTGCATCTGGCTAGGACATTGATGTTACCAGGGCTGTAGAGACTCTGTTACTGGTCTCAGCATATCGTGGTGTATTACTTCAGGGTGTTGAAGCTGGACAGGAGAAGACAGTGTGCTGACAACACTTGTGACCCTGCCAGCGCTGAGACCCATTCAGTTCCTGCCTCTGAAGCCGTTTCTTTTCCTTCACTGCTTTTCTGCATAGCCACTCTGCCAGGTGCCCCATGCTGAAGACATGGAATGCCTGCTTTGACTCCTACCGACCTGCGCCTTGAAAGCCGCTCACTCTTCTTCCTGCAATTCTGTTCGTAGCATTAATGCCATCATTCCTTATTTGCAGACTAAAACCACTTATGGTGAACTTAGACTTGGTTTTGTGTTAATACTGTCTACTAGCATTGAGTTTCTTCTCTCATGCTTGTTTTTTGTAATTAGGCACAGCAGTCATACCAGGTGTCATCCTTTTTATTAGGTTAATCAAGGCATCTCCTGGTCTCCCCTACAAGGCAGGCTCTCATAGTGTCTACCTGCATGCTCTGCCCCTATTTCAGCTGACGCTGACCTGCTTTGGACAAAAAAGGTAAAATTGGTCAGCCTTTCTCCTCTTTTTCATACTTTTATTATTCCTTCCTGTCTTCCCCCTCCTTTTCCTTGCCTTGTTCTGCCTTTATCTTCTTGAAATTTGCCTTCCCCTGAAGCTAAAGCAGCTTCTAGGTTTTACTTTTTGCATGGCAGCCGTGATGAGATGTCTCAGATGAGAGGGGCTGGAGGAACAGCCCCATGCTGTTTCGTGCCTGTCACCGAGATGCCCCGTTGCGACTGCCGCACCTGGCTGTGCGGGTACCACTTCTCACCAGGCAAATAAAGCATGCATGGTACGAGGAAATACCGCTCACTCGCTGCGCTCGGTCCCGTGGAATTGAAATCACAGCTAGGCTGTCCTTAGCCTCTGCTCCTTTTCTGATAGGGAATAAAAGTTGGTTCAAATGGATTATACAACTTTTGATTCAGCCTTTTAACTATTGAATTAAAGCTAAAGAGGCTGCCAAGGGAGGCGGGGAAGCCAGATTGGAGGGGGAGGAGGTGAGAGGTGGGAGAGGGGGAAGCAGAGAGAGGAGTGTGGAAAGTCTTAAAGCCAAGAAACTTGAAGAAATGGGGGGTGGGGGGTGGGGGGGGGTGGAGTTAGTAAAAGAAGTAAGAGTTATTTTCAGATCATTCTCTCTGTAGTTGGCATAATTTTTAATTAGAAACTATTTTTTCTGGTATACACTGGAGAGACTTAGCTAATGTGCCACTGTCATAGCCTTCCCTCCCCCCCCTGTCCAAAGTCCCCCACGACACTGAAGGAGCCTTTTCAAAATCACAGCATCGTTGTAGGGTATGGTCTGTCGGAGCAACATTCCTTCTTCTATGGGCAAAGCACATAGCTCTCGGCAGCATCCAGCCTCTGGCACCGTCTCTGATAGCCTGCCCAAAGCTTAGTGATAGCCTGGCACGACATATGTGCTCTCATGTCATCTCATGGAGATGTATTCATTTCTGCTGGGTGCATTTCTGGAGACAGTAACTAGAGGTCCAGTTCTGCTGTCTAATATTAGATATAGAGAAAGCTTCCTAATGTTTTTGGCAGGCAAAGCCTGGCAAGAGCAATTCTGGCTCTCCCACTTCTCCACTCAAACCTCTTCAATAGTTTCTGTATCTGCTTGATTCATTTGGCTGTTAAACGAGTGAAGCGATGGTACACGGCTTGAAGGTTCCTTTACAAATTTCCATATAACTGTTATTTTGAGTTATCATTTGCTGGAGTCTGACGGAGCATCAGTTAGCTGTACAGCCCAGCAGGTGATCTTGCCTGCTGTATTTAAATTGGGACTAAATAATGCATGTTATCAGTGTCTTATAGCATGTGAGATTGCAAGTGAGTTTATATACATAACGGAATGGTTTACATTTCCACGGAAACATATTGCTGATTGAAAGAAGGTGGATAAGACTCAGCTGGGATGTTGCACACCATTTTAGTGCAGGAAATGAAAACACTTCAATTTAACCGTTCAATTAAACTAAAGAAAGAACTTAGGTGGGTGGAATACAACTACTTACATTTGGCACAGTACATGGGATAATACCCCTGCTACTGTCATTTTAAGTAGTTTTAAAGATTGGGAATGGCCAGGATTTTCATTGATGTATGGCTTTTCAACGGGTAAAACCTAACCTGCAGATTGTTTTTGTAAGTCATTTTTAAAAGGAAGAAGTGTAGACTGGAGCTTTCTGGCTTAAAACATGGGGCCTTTCAGATTGGCATTACTGTTTGCAAAAACACAGTGGTGTTTGATAACAGAGCACTAGAAAAGCAATTTAAACTAGTTTTTTTCTTTGTAGGAATTTAGAAGCTTGGGAGCCAAATATACCTAATGACCATCACACTCTGTGACAGTGGCAGGGGAAAGGAATCAGTCCTCCTCAGTAAAATGATGACTGATGAATGAAAGATCTCTGCCAAGGGCTTGTGGGAAAATGATCTCCAACCTCAAATACTTACTATTAATGCAGTCACAAACTGTAGTAGTGCTATTACTATTGAGTATTGCTCTACTATACACCATAAACTGCAATGAAACAGGCCCTTCCTAGCAGAAAAGCTGTTTTCAAACCACCGCATTTACCTGTGTGCTGCTTTGGTCCCAATTTGTACTGGAAGTCATATCCCTAAAAGAGGGACTGGTTTTGCGAGAGCAGGTCATTAAGGCTGTGAGAGAGCTCTTACTACTTCCAGCCTCAATATACGAGTTTCTCTGGCTTCCCTCAGCACTTTTGTTAAGTGAGATGAAAATTTTCGTTGTTGCCAGCCTAAGGAAACTACGAGCTGTTTCAAGAAAATTCCATATTTATCTGGTTCAGCATATTCATGCATGGTGGTGAACGTGTTGCCCTCCCCTGCTTTGCCTCCAGTGTAGTTGCTTTTCATGTTGTGCAATGTGTATTTCATTACATGTTTTCAGAAGCCAAGATCAGAACAATTGCCAACTTTTAATTCACAAGAATCCTCTACTGAAACCTAACATATTTAGAAAAAGAGGCAAATTTGATCAATAGTACCTTTGCACCTTGTTAGATAAAAAAGGAAGCTGAGGCAAACGTTTTTTCTTTTTTAATTTTCAATTTAATGAACTCACTGAATAGAAATGTCTACTGGGAGCTGCACAAGGCATAGGTTTGTGGCTGGGTGCAAATGACCTGTACAAAATCTTCACGAAGTGGAACTTGCTGCTCTCTTGTGCAGATTTTAGCCCCATATTGCTCCTGGTCAACACTGCAAGGAAAGGTGGAAGGATAAGAGTAGTGGAAGGATTTCTCCATTAGCTTTCCTGATTCATTTGATCAATAACCCTGTCTTCCTGACCTGTTTTAAAGCAGGCTGTTGATTTCTGCTCAGTGCCGGCTGATGTCTGCCGTTCCCATCTCCTGCTCTGAGAGCAGTACAGGGGTGGAGGAGGCACTTCTGTGTGTTTCGATACTGCTGATAATGAGCTGCCCTAACTGCATCTTCTAGATGTCTAGATAGTACTCAAAACTTTGGCTTCTGATAAACAAGGCTCTCATGAAATGGAATTAGGTCACTTCATCTTCTCATCAAGTATTACAACCTGCATATGAAAAAAGGCAACAAAACACAAGTGTGAAACTTAACAATCATCCCTACATGCTGCATGTGGTTAGGAGAGGTGGAACAGCCTGTGCATTTCTTCTCCACCATGTATTTAAGTTCATTATTTGCATTCAACAAGAGGAAAGCCTATGGCAACCTTCTGAACTTGCTCAGTTTGGGCTAAGGTTGAGGTGTGTAGGAGTATTGAAAGTTTTAAGAAATCCATAAACCGAAGTCCTATTGACTTTTGGTCAAATTAGATGCTGAAGGCCTGAATTCACAATGCAGGTTAAGTTTCCTTGCTGCTCAGGAATCAGGGAAAAATTACCTGTTACATGTGTGTTATTGCTATGTAGACTTCTACCAATTTCTTTTGGTTCTTTGAATTCTTTTCAATGCAAGTAGATTGTGTCAGCAAATAATGAAAACATGGTGAAAACACCTTTCTGTTTTATAATCTCAGCTTTGTAAAGATGTGTTTAGATAGGAAAAAAAAAACCCACAAAAGAAAACAACACCAAACAACCCACTGAACCACCTTCCAGAAAACCAACCTGTGAAAATAACTTGCAGTGACAGGCACAGGGATAAGAGAGGGGTACATAACAGTTTTCCAAACTGCGTAAACTTATTATAGGTCAGAATACTGTCACGCATGTGATTAACAGCAGTCTGTCAGACAGAAAGAAATAACTATGGAAAAAAACCAAACACCCAACCACCACCCTATCCTGATTGTTATAGGAAGAACTCTGAGTCAAAAGCACTTTGAGCATATAAATAAGCAATAATGCCCCTTAAATGCCCTTTACAGCGTTCATGATGGACTGGAAAGCAGGGGGGGCAGGGCGAGGAAGAGCTGCAAAATTAATAATAATTAAAAAAATGAACTGTAGTCCGGCTCTTGGAAAGGGAAGGTGGTTTCCCTGAGATACTCGCCCCTCTCCAGCACGGGAGGTGCAGTGGGGCGCGGGTGCCTGTTGCAGCAGCATAGCTGCAGAGACTGATTCCTCCTGGCACAGCTCCTCACACGGACAAATTTCTCCAGTATTGTGTGGGCGTGTGGAACTGCAAGTGAAGGAAAGGAGATGGAGAGGGAGGAATTTTATCCAGAAAGATCTGAGAAATTTTACTTGTGTATGGTCTATAGGGTTGGGCCATCGTTTTTTGAAGAAAGTGAGACTTTTGGGACTGTCAAATGTGTTGGTGCGCTTCCTAACCGTTCCAGCTACACTGTGGATTTACCATTCCTTTTTGCTGCCCAGCAAAATACGTTTATGACCCAGCTAGCTTACAAAAGCATGAAATACATTTCAGATGTGCAGACTGTGAGTACTTTGACACGGTCATTTCCCCCTAAACATTAGGTTTCAACTCTCCACTCAGCGCAGGTGAGGAACATCAGCTTATAGGCTATCTGGTATAATAATGGTCAGAAGTCTGAACACATGAATATTGAGGTTTTCAGGGTCTGGGCTCTTTCTGACTTAGCTTTGTGTTCTCCATGTCAGCACAGGCAGTGCTGACCCTGAGATCTGTCAGTCAAATGACAGCTGTCCGGAACAGACTACGCACAGCCTTTGCTAACTGACAAGCCTTATACTGGGTGTATACTGGATGTATATGATGTAGTCTACTAGATGTAATACTAGATTAACATCATACATGCCTTAATGACTGTGGTTTGCCTGACTTTATAGTTTAAAAGATTTCATATTTTGAAGATAGAAGGGAAATACAATTTTTTTTACCTTTTTTGATGAATACCACAAAGTCTGACAGTGGGAGCTTTACAGCCCAAATCACACAGAGCTGCCCGTCACTTTAAAGTCAGAATTACATATTTTGCTCACTCCAGTTGTAATGGTAGTCTTCAATAGAATTTACTCATCATAATAATTTGGGTAATATAAGACTGCATTATGACCTTTCACTAAGATATGGCCCTCCCCACCCTTCCCAAGCCAAAGGAAAATTTGAGTCAAATCATTGACAGAGATCCAAATATTTAGCCTGCTTTTTATGTTTTACTATTTCTTAGTAATATAAAAGGGTTGTTAATACTATTGCAAATTATTTATATCCACAAACAATAAATGAGTTCTAGTTCATATATTTTATATATCATAAGGTATATATATGAGGTAGATCCTTCTGGGTATTGAAATAATATAGACAGAAGTGTTATCTGTGATGAGATGAGATGAGATGAGATGAGATGAGATGAGATGAGATGAGATGAGAAGATGGGAAGATGAGATGGTTAGGATGCCACTCTAAATGGAAAAAGTAGTGATACTGCTGAGTACTAGTAACGGAGTGGTATAAGATACCTGGGAAGACTGAAATAAACACAATAAGCTGTTAGCTCTTTCCAAGAAACCCAGAAATGCCCCAGGTAAGTGCCTAGGGCAAGTCTGAGTCTTTTATGTTAGTTATGTGCTGAATGACTGCATTCGGCTGGCTAAGAAGCTCTCATCCATTTAGATTTATTGCCAGTTTTGAAGGCTTATCTGTGTGAACTTACGGTTTAACTTTATTCTTTAGCAGCATTCATTCATCACATGAAGGAAAAGCCTAACAACGTGGGTCATTCTGAGTATCAATACATTATAAATTGACTGAAAATTGATGAAAACCAGAGCCGAGAACATTCTGAAGGGAAACATTCAGCTCTGCTTCTCCCCTCTCCAGGCGTTCCAGTCTGGTGCATGTAAGCAAAGTTAGACTTCTTCCTTGCTTATTCCTAATCACTGTTGACCAGAGGTAAGCCAGCTGCAGGTACTAAGGGCTATGCTGACAGATAATTTGGGCAAGAAAAGAATAGGGTGTGGTTTCTCCATTGCCCAAACCTCACACAAATGGCTTAGAAATAAAACTTGGTGCCAGTGAAGCACGTGGGAAAGCACCTTGGTCTTCAGAAAATGGATAGAAACTTTCTTGTGGCTATTACTGCCAGAAAACAGGTCTTTTTTCTTTGTTTCATTTTGCTGCTTTTTTTTTTTTTTTTGGATGTGTGTGTGTGTGGTGTTTTTTAGGGGTTGGTTTTTTTTTTTGTTGTTTTTTGGGTTTTTTTTTAGGGTGAGGAGGTGAGCTGTAGTATCTTTGTAACCTTTAGAGAGTACTCCATATAAAACACCTCCTTTCGGGTGCTCCATACAAAGCCCCTCACTGCAGGTCACAAAAGGAAAGATATACGGGCTTTGTTTCATTGTTCAGATTTCCATCTGCATGTACAGCATGAGTGGGTGTAAATCATCACAAATTCTGGTTTGGTGTACAGTCTTGGAAAATCTACAGCTTTGTAAAAGGAACCTGTGAGTTGTTGACAGCCAGCTCTTTCTGGCACTTGATGGGGAAAAAATCAAACAAAATCAAGACACTTGAGAGGATAGTATAGTATGGCAGAATAATCAGCTCCTCTCCTAGTCACTGCTTATCTTTCCTTTTAATAACTGGAGTGGTTTGTCTTTACTTTGGGGCAAATTCATTGAGTTTGCACCAGGATGATGCAGCTGCTCAACAGCCATTGTTTTCGTACAGCAACACTAGGAACAAGTAAAAATGAATGATAGCTTTAATTCCTTTATTCTGCAACCTGTGGATTCAGGATAGGAAAAATCATTTATTGGCGCAGCGGGCTTCACCTCTGGGCTCATGTTTTGGTTTAGATCACCAATGGATGTTTGTCGGTCCCTATCTACACATAGAAACATGAATGCTTGAGATGGAAAAGTATTATTAGTGCATGTTTATCACCATTGCCAAAGCAAAATTTTCCCCTATAAATCCCTAGCAGACATTTGCTACAACAGCAAGCATCACATAACTTGGCACATTTAAACTTCTGCTCCAGAGTACTCCAGATGTGAAGTATTGTATATGTTGTGTTTGTGAAAGAATACATACTGGTATTCTAGGGTTGCCTTTACAGAAATAACACTTCCTTGAGCAAAACCCTGCAGGACTGTGCCCTTGTGTTTTGAGGTTTGTTGTGTAGATGCGCGATTGGTTACATGGTTTTGTACAAGTGTGGATCTGGTTAGTTTTATTAGTCTCTCCTTTTCATGAATGTCAAATTCAAAACAGAGGTATGGGAGAAGTAACCCTCTGAAAATTCTTAAAGTAAGGCAGCTTTTGTAGTGTGACCTGAAATACTAGCAAATATCCAAGGGACAGATTTTTTTTTTTTTTGTTATCTTAGATTTCATAAATCAAGAACAACAGCAAGATAAAATGACAGGCTAACCACTGTTCTGTTTTTTTCCATCTCTGTGTTCTCTTCTGTATTAGCTTGGTGGACTTTTCCCCCCCTCTTTTTTCCTTTTTTTAATGATTTAATTATCTTTTCTTGTTTCTATGTACCAGTTAAACTGCACTGCCATTTTTCCTACAGGATCATCTTTAGAAATGGGTGTGTATTGTATGCATAACTAGATAGAGAAAATTATGGGATTAGGTGATTAATCACCATTCTTCACCTCCAGCCAAAATTCTGATGATTAAACCCACCTCTTCAGCATGTAACTTCTGAAACCCAAATCCTTTCAGCCTGCTTTTTCAGAAGAGATATTTCACACGAAATTTTGTTTTCTGGGCATGGTTGATACTGAACAAGACTCTTCAGTTCTGAGAAACACTCACTCATGTTTATGCTCCTCTGACATTTATAAAGCAAGTATTCCCACACTTTCTTAACTGTGAAGATACTCTAGACTCTGGACAACTGGCAGGAAAGTGTAAGGGCTGGTGCACAGCACACATAAGTCTGCTGCAAAAAGGAGTAGGGTTGGAGGTACAGCTACTTAATTTTGCATGTAGTAATGCAATATCTTCAGGAGAAGCAATTGGTGTAGCTTCACCACAGACATACCTGTTTGTGAATAGTTAAGGAGGTTGTATGGTGAAATGCATTCAAGCTTCCTGAGGCAAAAAGGAAATGTGAAAGTGCCTTTCCCACTTTTTGCTGTTGTGTTAGGAAAGCCTATTCACAAAATGATCTGCCACCCTGCCATGCCCCTAACCGTGCAAAGCAAGATGTCAAGGGCTCTTTAAAACATGCTTGAAAAGACATCTGCAGGGACAAAACAGTCACCCCGTTGGTGGCCGGGAAGTCTGCAAGTTTGGAATAAACTTGGTGTCTGTTTGGTGCAGCCTGCAGTTTACCGATGAGTTGGATGGTACCAACACGGCAGGCACCACCTACATGAGTTCTGTATTTCTGGTTTGTAGACCTTTCACTGGTTCAAAGCAGGTCTTACTGCACAGCAACTATTGAAATTAAGGCGTTTTAGACAGTACCTTAGGAAAATTGGAAGTCACCTTGCAAGACTCCCAGATTTTATCTTTTTTTCTCTCTCCCCCCCCCCCCCTTCTTGTACACTTTCACTTCTGTTGTAAAGCTAATCACAGTTCCACATGTATTCTTTCTCAGTGGTAATTAAGAAACAAGCAACAAAGCCTAGTGCATCACACATTGCTTTGGGATTCAGTGTTCTTGTGTGTGTGGGAAAGATTCACCACAGATATTTGGTGTTCAGCAATTAGTTGTATTCTTGGTGTTACTGTATCACATACCTGTAACAACAACAAGAACAATATATTATTAATATTATTATTATTAATTATCATCATTATCATTATTATCATTATTATGTCTATGCATTTATAGAATTCTAATAAAAAACCCCCACGACTAAATGAAAAATATTGGACTACTTCCCATTCCAATGGTAAAAGAAAAATAAACCCAATGCTTGAAATTGCAGTATGAAGGGCTATAATATGTATTTATACACTACTGAATGGGGCTGCCTGGGTTCATTGACCCCAGTCTGGCTGGTGCTGAATGTACAGAAATAAAACCATCCCCAAAAGATTGCAATCAAAGGGTAAAACAAGAAACAGATGGCTGGTCCTGCATGGGGAGTGTTAAAAATAAGAGGAAATTGACTGGCACAGTAGGCAGTGGTCTCGGCACACCAGCTGCTTAACCATGGACAATTTTTTTAAAGTATCATGGCAGAGGAGAATTTTTAAGGTTAGTTTTGAAATAGGAAAATGAAGTGATTCTTCATGTTTACAGGCAGCCCCATGTTCTCATGGGCAGCAAGAGGCAAAGCACGAAGGAGGTGTCTGCCACTGCTGGTTGGAGTTGTTGACACTTGAGGAGAGACAACTGGGACAGGGTGAGAGCACGAGCTGAAGATCACAGCAGGTGAAAGAAGGGAGAAGGAACCAAGCAAACTGCAAGAAAGACAATGTGAGCAAGGCAGTGAACTAGGGATAGCCTTGGGGGAGTGATAGATCTCTGTTGGCTTTGGGTCGGCATGGCCGGCTTCAGTGTTCACCTGGCTTTGGTCAGAGAAGTCAAGGTGGAAGTGGGGGGAACTGGGCAAGGCTATTCACTGGCAAGAAGGATAGAAAAGGTCTGCTGGTAATCTGCTGTGCTCTGGTGTGTATATTTAAGTGAAATACATAAAACGTCTGGAAAGTAGGCCCCACAGAAGCAGCACTGTACCTTTGACTGTAGTCACACAAATGCCACCGTTGGTGTTATATAGTACCCCAGGACCATGAGAAGGCAGATATAGAGCAAGGAAAACTATTAGCAAATTTCTAACTTTGACCTTTTGTATGCAGCTTCAAAAAACAATAACCCTGTTCTCCTTAACTAGTCTTTTTCGTGGAGTTCATCTGATTTTTGTTGTTGTTTGGCTTTGCTTCAGAGCTTTTTCTCTGGGAAGGGACTATCTAACCCCTTGTTCTTCCAGTACATGGCACGGGAAGATGTCTGCCTGAGAATCCAGCAGCTACACAAAACTGGGTCAGGTAGCTTGAACTATTTTTAAAATGATAATCTTCTTTTTCCTTCAGTTCTGCTACTTCCAGTAGGTATTACAGCCTGTTTTAGTAGTAAACTGGCTTATTTCAGTCAGTGCTGTATAGACTTAATTCGCTAGGAAAAAAAAAGGGAAAAAAAAAAAAGTGCTTCAGAAGTCTGAATTACCCAGATCTTTCCTAATTGGTGAAAGAGAATGCTGAGTATGGATGGCAGATGTTTCCTTAATTAATATCCTACTGGGTTAATCAGCAGAACCTTGGGAGCTGCTATGAGACTTTTGATGTGTTCAGAGAATCCAAGCCTTGATCTATAGACTTTAAACTCATACTCGTAACTGCTCTAGCTATTTGGCTATGTGATACTTGCAAATAGTGGAGTCTTCAGTCAGAATTTATCTTTTGTATAACCTAATTCTGTGAATATTTCAATGACATTTGTGTTCAAAATTTACAGTAAATCTTGCATGCAAATTGAGCTCCTCTCTAAATTTGAGATTTCTTACAGGTTTTAAAACATTGACTTATTCACAGTTCAGAATGTTTGCCTTTCAATCTCCTAAGAACTCAATACACTATTTTTAATTTTGTGAAGTCTGTGTTTTACCATAAGTAGGTTTGATACTCAGAAAATTTGTCACGGACCTAATGGCACTCATTAGAACTGCGTGTGCTCTCACTGAAAATAGAGCTAAGTCAGGAGGAGAAATTGCAATCCTTAACTTTCACAAGCTGAAAACTTGGAAAAAGGCAGTCATTTATAAGTATTTTGTTTTCACATAAGTCTTTCTGTGTCTTCTGAAAGCTAAAAATTTGAACTTTTCACTAAAATTACAATGAAATGGGATGAAGTAAAATTTTTCCATTTCTCCTTCTGAATGTCTCATTTTGCAAATACCCATCTTATAAACATTCAAATTTTAATCAATTAGCATCTTCTGGAAAATGCTGAAGGCACATCCCCGCAAACTCTAGTTATAATTCTTCCTTATACAGCTGCATATGGAGAGGGGTGAGGGAGGAGAGCGAGGAAAGCTGCAGAAAAAACTGCTTTTGTACCCAAGTTAGTAATGGCTTCCCGCTGCGGCAAAACACCTGTGGGGTTGGGAAGTGCCACGGGACAGCTTTACATCCATCCCCACAGATGACAGGAAGTCATTTAGTGGCTTGGATTAATCTCTCTTCCTTTCCCCCCTGTATATTCTACCATAGCATCCTAGTCAAATCCTGAGCTCGTCCTTTGAAAGCTGCTTTAGATGCTGCAGTACAAGTTGGTATGGTGCTGCATGATGCAACTGCATGGAAAAGCAGGATTGGGCTCTTATCTAGGTCATTGTTTCTTCTTGAATCAAACTCACACCTGTAACTAAACCCTCTGGAGAGAGGGACTGGGCAAAAGGGGATGCGTCACAGCAGGAGAATAAAAAAGGGGCAGCACAGAACCCTCTCTTCGAACAGTTCAGACTGACTGTGCCTTACATGGGGCCTTTAAAAAAGGTTCTAGCTAGTGGGGGTTTTTTTGGGTTTTTTTGTTTTTCCTTTCTTTATTGGGTACCTCTTCTGCTTCTTTCTGCCCCTGTGCGGCCTGCAGCAATGTATTCCACAGAGTCAACCTCCACCATGCACAGGAGAAGCTGAACCCCAACTTCCCTTCTCCATCCTGCTTTTACTCTTCTGAATCACATCCTTTATGTCTTGGAAACTTTAGCAACTGCAAAGTGGAGGCAAAACTTGCCCTCAGTGAGTAGGAAGTAGAAATAAATGTTATACTAACCAAAAGGGTGTTTTTGGAAGGACGTGCCACCTACAATAATAGGGAAGAATATTGGTTCTCACTGGCTCGCCTTATTATTTTAAGCTGTTCTTTGCTCTTTTCCTCACTAGCTCACATCCCACTAGCTGTTTACAGTTATTTCACACATCTTCTGCCAGCCTTATGCCATTCATTCTGTTGGGACCTGCTTGAAACCTCCTCCAAAACTTACTGCTATAGATTTTTTTCTAAAGAAAATTCTTAGCTCCTGCCCATCAAAACTGATTCCCCTACAGGCAAAAAAAAATTACATCATTTAGTATATAAAACATGTCAATGATTATGCAAGATCTTGGTACTACTCTTGTTCCCTCTGTTCCTCCTATCTGTTAACAGCAGCCAGGTTTCTAAACTTTGCCTGTAGGCTCTTAGTTTGGGGCTGTCAACCCGCTTCTTCCTTCATTTAAGGTCACTTTTTCCTACCGTAATACATTTATTCTCCAGTACACTCTCGTGTAGGCAGCGATACCTGGGATGAAGGTAAGCTCTGGGTCACGCTCAATAAACTTAGATCTCAGTTCCTAGACAGAGAGGGTGTCCTCATCCATAGTTTGAGTGCATATGACTGAAGGCATTCTTTAGAGCTTAGATGCACGCATCACAGGGCAGGGTTGATCTTGTTAAGCATATTAAAGTTGCGTCATTTGGGTTGGGATGGGGGTAGATCCTTCCAGTACAGTAACTAATGAAGAATTAAAATGGAATGCTCTACAGAACTCAAGTAAACCAGAAATATTTTCTCTAACTGGCTTGAAAAGATGTAACAATTCAGCTTATGATTTTAATTAATGTCCGTGTAACTAAAAATGTGTTTAATTCACAATAGCATTACAAGAAAACATATTGACATCTAATTATGGATCATAGAATTTTCTGCAGAGAAACTGTAGTGCATCTGTTCAATGAAACACAATCATGGAGAATGCTAAATGGCAAAATATAATGAAAATGTGAACCAATACACAAATGAGGCCATTAAATAAATCAGTGTGAAACAAAGTGGGGATATTCAAGAGAAGAGCTCATGCATAGGGTTTGGTAGATAATACAAAGTAATATTGTCTAGTAAGGTTTTTGAGGTTTTTTTCTTATTATTTTCTTGTGAATAGCAGGATTTCAGCTGCTGGGGTTTCTCAATGGAGACTGCTATTTCCAAGTTAACATGAAAACGCTGGATGTTTAGCTGGCAATTGGCAACATAATTCTTACAACTTCTCACAATAAATGCTTCATTTGTTGCAGCTAGTTAATCCATTCTTGAGCTAGAGTCTTTCCTTCTAAATACCAATTTTACCTTAGCAAGCTGATTTCACGGTCCTTACACTATACCCTTCATAGTGAAAGTTGGACTGGAATCATAAAATCAAAACAAAAATTATCTGCCTACTTGGTCATGCATCATGACAGTCAAGAACTAAACTGCACTAAATGCTGCAGCAATGAACAATCCTGCTTGGACAAACTGTTAAAACACTCAAGCCTGAAATACCTTTTAACCTTCAATTTCAATAATCCTCTTGCCCATGTCTTCTTTTACCATATTCATAGGCAAAAGGGGTTTATAGAAACATATGGAATAAGACTGAAAGAGGAAAGTTTTTGAGTAGGATCACTTTTGGATGATTTCTACTAGCACTATTATTTGGATTAAACAGGCATATGACATTATACAGAGAAAAACATGTTTTAAATTCATCAAAAAGGTTCATTTACTCCTGAAATCTCTGCTTATTCATCAAGGAACAAAAGTATTATGCAAGATAGGAGCTAATCACAACTGAGCTAATGAGCTTGAGGAGCTAGCCTTTTAGTAATGAAAACGGAAAACACATAATTCCATCTTTTAATTTTGAAAAACATATACATTGAAAAGACCTTTAATCCTGCTGATATAGAGATTTTTTTTTTTTTATCTGGTGATGTAGAACCTTACATAAAATTAGGTATTAGAAGGTATTTAGTCAGGTGTATATGCAGCTCCCAAGCTGGTAACCGAATGCCTCGTGCACAGTTTTATAACACAGCACAAATATGCCCAGCTACCACACTAGCTGAAATACAGCTTCTGGGCTGGAAAACATTAGACTTGATTAAACTGTCTGTTATTCCCCTTAATCTATCAACCTAAATAAGACAGCGATTAGATTGCCATCAGCTCCAAACAAGCCATTTGGATGGACACATTATTCCCAGTTGTGCTTTCAGTGAAATAGTACCAGACATGCCAAAATGGTGGACAAATTTATTCTCCTTTTGCAGTCAGAATTACATTGAACAGTTTGGCCTGCAACAGATGCTTCAATGAGTGCCTTTTTCCTCTTCAGAATATGCAGGTGTGACTGATCCGCTAGGTAATCACTGTACACCTACAAGAAAGTCAAAACCACAGCTGAGCCTCTCCAGTGTCTCCATTTTCTTCCATCCTTTCACATCTGCTGCGATATAGCTTTCATTTTGTAGAGTATTGCTATTGCTCGAGTTCAGAAACAGCTCAGTAGCTACATACCTTTTTAGTTAAATGTCCTTGGGGGGAAACAAAAAATATCCAGAAGACTATCTCAGGAATAACTGAGCTGCTCCTGATGATGCTGATTGGGGAATTAAGGTGCAGAAAGTGATTTTCCTCTGAATGAGTTGTTTAGTCTTTGAAGTGATAAAAGGAGGGATGCCAGGGCTTTAGATACAAAGTGGAATACACTGAGTGATAAACCCTCAGCATTCAGGAATATATCTGCTGGTCCACACTGATAAATGGCCCAGTATCAGGGGAAGAGAAATCATGAGCCTGCTGTAAAACATGGCTAACAACTTTCCATTTACTTGCTGAAGTCATGTCAGGTTTCTTCAGGATTTGGTTCTGCAGCCCAGCCAATTCAGGCAAGTGCCTGACATATAAGGATCTCCTGTTTTTCACGGAATAAAGGTGCAAAAGTATTGTGTCTACTGTCAGAGTCGCTAGTAGCCAGAGTTCATGGACCTAGTTCATAGATCAGATCATTGCTGAGTATTTTGAAATATTTACAGCAAAAGACATGAGGTTGGCTTATTTGTTGTGTGGCGTGGGGAAATTTAGGCAGTTTTGAAGGTAAAAGTATTCTGTCTTGAACTATTTGTTTTTCCACAGAATATGCTGTCCAGAAAATAGAATATACCTTGAAGACAAATTATAAATAATGCTCCATGAATAAGCCCCCTTTCCAGACAAGATAAAAGCCTCTGGGAAATACTCCTCTGGACAAAATACCCAAAAGGGCTTTAAGAAATAGTGAAGACTGCCGGTTTATATAAAAATACCAATAAGTGATTGTATCTCTAGCAAATATTTTATTTTTTCAAAAAACCCTTGATCAAATCACTGCTGTTTTCTGTATCTTTAATCTGAGTTTATGATCCCAAGGGATGTACAAGTCATGTAAGTTACTATGTAGTAGTTTTCAAAGCAGATCCCAAAGACCTTTCTTAAATTAGATGTACTCATTTTTCAAAAAATGTTGGCTCATGGTGGTTTACCCATATGCATTCTGCTTCAAATGGGAAAATGGACCTAGTTTTCTAAAAAGTATTTTGCTTAACATGGCAGTCTTCTTTTCTAATGGAAGGGAGCCTGCTTGAAGCAAAAAAATCTATTAGTTGTATTTAAATAGTACATGCACATTTAACTATTGGCATTTTTAGCAAAAAATATCTGCTATTGGAAATCCTAGAAAAAACATTTGAAAAGCAAAAAAAATATAATAAAACCCTAATAGAAACAGCTGAAAAATGTGTTAAACATTGTCACAGAGAATACCTGTTATTAAGTCCTGCCCTCTCATCCTTCTTTTAGCATGGTAGGCAGAGAGAAACTTAATGTCTTTGTGGACCTCTGGCATCAAATCTACCACATCACTGACACTCTGCACAGAGCCTTATCAGGGATCTCTGAGAGCAATCCTTGCAGAGCTCTCAGCTGCAATTGAATCTCCTGGTCACAAATGCATAGTTAACTTTGAGTTCTGTCTCAGATAACAAAGATCACAAACTTACGACTGCATGCAGATGGATTAAAGCATTTTTGGCTGTTGCTACCTCCCTGGGAAAGCAGGAGGAGCTCTGGAAAAACCCCTAGACATCATGGTGATAAGCGTACTTGTAATGAATGAATGGAGGAATTACAAGCATTACTGGAAGGAATTAATATTGCGCAACTTCTATCGAATCCTCTGGAGAGGATAAAGAGGTTGTGGAACTCGTGTTGAAAGCCAGCAGAAGAAAGTGGTGATCGCAGTGTGTAGATGAGCTATGGAACTCCTTGCCAAAGCCGCATGTGAGAGATGAGACAACACGCAAGCGAAAGGAAGCTTCAGAGGTTCGGGCAATAGCTATCTACTGGAGCTTACCAGATAAATAAAGGCCACATGTTGCTCCAGAGGACCCAGCGATGGAAAGGTCTGTAGACTGAGGGTGTGTTAAGGGAAGCTTTATGCGCTCCCCAGTACTCAGCTTTCCCCTGCAGATGCTTCTGATTGCTATTGGAAACGTGCTGCTGAGGGAGATGAACCCTTGGTCTGATCCAGAAATGCTTTTCCTCTATGTTTGTTTTCAGTGCAGCTTCTCTGTCTGCATGCATAACTTAATGAGTTTTTAGCTAACTACCTCTTGTCTCCCACCAGTGCTGTACAGTCAATATAAAAATGGGTACTCAAATTCATCAGTCACACTGTTTTAATTGCCCCAAAACAACATTGGTAATCAACATGGATGATGCAGAAAGAGGTAGGGCAAACAAATGTGGTTTTTTCTTCTTTTTTTCTGTTTATTTTTTCACTCCTAAAACAGAGAGTGTAGGCATAAATGAAATAGTATGGTACTAATCCCTTATTTTGAGATGTTTTGCACAGTGGTGCCTGTAACACTGGATGCTGATGCAGGATTTCACTGCAAGATGCTTTCTAATTCAGGACATCTTCATTATTCTGATCTCTTGTAATGTCAGCTGAAAAGACAGCTTAAGGTACCCCTATCAGTTTAGGATAGAGAGGGAAGTACAGCATGGAAGGGAGAACTGGTGTCCCAAGCACTTTAGTAACTGCAAATTAGTGTTTTCCAAACAATTAAAATATCCGATTACCATGTTAGCTTGAATTCAATATACTGCATGCACCGTGTTTAATCGTAATTCCCATAGACATTTAAGACTTCATTTCATTTAATTTCCAGTCTTGAAACATTTTCTTTTTTACCTTATGTTGTGTTTTGTGTGTGTGTGTGGTTATTATTATTTTATTTTTATTGCCATTTCTGTTAACAGCAACACCTTTTCTCATTGCTTTGTTGATTTTCAGTTGCAAGAGCGCAGGAACATTTATAGCACATTTAATATATTGAAGGAGGTCATTTTCCTGAAAGCTGGTGGGTCATACAAGGGAAGGTTTTAATGGACGAGCATGCGCATGCTGCTGGAGCAGGGAAGGTTTACAGAAACAGTATTCTTGAATTATGCAACCTGTCTAAGAGGCATCTTTGTTTCAGGACCTTCACTCACATCCCTGCATAATCCTCCTTTGCTGCAGTCAAATTGATTTTACAATTTCTGGGCATGAAGGATAAAATAGTAGCAAAGTATAAAAGTGTAAAAAGTAGCAAAGACGATGCAGTGCCAGCCGATGTGGAGAGTTACTAGATTTTACTTGAAAGGGGAAGAGCTGCAACAGAGTCCAGAGATCGCTGAGATTACTTCATGAAACAAGCAAATGAAGGATTACGGTTTTCCAAATACTTCTATTTAATGTCTTCTGCAGATACTGAGAAAACTGAAACATGAAACAAGGTGGTTAATGTTCTATAAGCACTGATGGAGTACTGCCTATGAGCTGACCTGAATACTTTTTGAGGTGGATTTGATAATATGGACTGAACTGAAGATGAATGTTACTAGAAGAAGGTAATGATTTATTGGAGCTCACATGGCACATGAGACAGATTTTGTTCTTTTTACTGGAAAGGAAGAATACAGATCATCACTTATGAGATGACTTGAAATGAAACATATCTGTTGGGGAACTATTCCTTGAAAACAGGCTTTGAGATAAGGTCTTAGCCTTGTAACTTCAGGGGGAGAAGCTGTGAAGTGCAGCATGGTGGGCTCATGGTTTGCTCTGGTAATGCGTGTCAGTGCGACGGTCATTCCTAGAGAATGATGTGCAAGAGAATATGCACATCTTCTGGAAAGACATGGCAGGCTAAAGTAACTGAGAGTAAGGCTAACATTTTGAATGCAATTTCGATCTTTGCTTTCATTGAATATTGTTACCTATTATAGCATTTCTATGGGCAAAGCAGCATCTGTTAATGAGTGCTAAGAAAAGATTTTATATTTATTTGATTTAGGTTTACAAAGACTTACATATAGTAAAATCTAAAATAGGGAGCATGTACAAAAGCATATGATTTTAAGGGGTTAGTGTACATTACCAGGGAACTATACTCGGTAAAGGGAGAGTCCTTAAAAGCAGGTGGGAAACCTTGCTTGAAGAAATGTGCATAAATTGGATTGTATATGCACACTAACCTGCGTTGTGGATATGAACAGATAAATTACTTGTGGTTTAGGTAGGCTGAACACTAGGGACAGTATGTTTTCTTTTGGTATGGAAGTAACTGTTTCTGTGTAATCCTTCTTCAGAAGAAACAGGATCCGTTGCTAGGGTTGCTCACAGGAAGGAGGTGCTGCGGAGGCCAGGTGATGGAGGTGTGGGATTTTGCACACAAAGCACTGAACACTCACAGATCCATCTTTATTCAGCCTTATCTTACTGCATCATTGCTGGTCAAATGTGTCAGGTTCTGACACCTCTTGTGTTTTTATTCCCACGACAATTCCCATGCCGTATCTGATTTAAGACTCTCTTCTACTGAAATGTTTCCAAAAAAGTTAGCTTTATTTTGACTGAAACGCATAAAGCGAAAATTAGCCTTGTGAAAACTTACAACCTTATGAAAAATCCCATAGTTTATAATTATCCTCACAAGTTTATCTTCATCTGCCTACTGATTCCTGAAGTTAGAGGGGGCTTATCATTCTGGCATCCCTTTGAGGTTAATATCCCTTTCATAATTTTACCTTCCATCGCTGTCTGCGACAGGCATTCACCATGTCTTCTCCATCAAGCACAAGCCCTGTATGTCCAGCAGCCACTCTCCAGCCTGGGTGAGGTGTTTCCTCCACCTCACACCTCTTGATGGATGCACTAGGTTCAATCAAAAGATGGTGGGTCTCTGGATATGTTAAAGGAAAATCCCACAAAGAGACCTTTTGGATCAGTCACAGCATTGCTGACTAGAGCAGAGCACACTGTGTCAGCAGGGGTTATACAGGATAAGTTTATTTAGATGCCACCCTGGCAACATCTTGAGGTTTCAAGTGATTTAACAATCTCCCTGTGAAAAGGATGCAACATGGGAAATCAATGTAACTAAAGATTTATTTGACAAGCAAGGGAAATGTTTAGATTTTGAACAAGCAAAAAAAAAAAAAAGTTAATTTCTAAATACTTGCTATTATCAGTGAATTCATAGCTTTACAAGGTATTTTTCATAAAAGATACCTCAAGCGACAAATGAAAAAATGCTGATCAATCATTCAAGCAATTCTTCTTCCCAGTAGACCCTAAAAAATGTTGTCATGAATCAATCAATTCTTTTCCATCTTACTTTTGAAGATGATGTCTGAAATGTAAGAAAATTGGGTTATAGACCTTAGGTTAGATTGGAATGATACTAATTGGAGCTCATTATGGTCTAATATAAATGCTAATCTTATAAATATTAAAGAGTCAAATCTATCTTAATGTATTACACAGTACTTACATTACCTTCAAAAAAGTCAGCTTCATATCAACAGAGTGGAAACTCCAGTTGTCGAAGTTGTAGAGGAACTTTTTGAAATAAGCCATCAATGTCCATAATTAAAACACCTCTTGTCAGGCCCAGGGAGAACTGTTGGAAAAAAAGGTTTGTTCTTAAATTTAAGATGCTTCTATTACCCTGCATGCAAGCCTGCTCTTAGATGATTTTTGGCGTCTGCTTGTTTGATAGCAAAACTTGCAGTGGATTTTTGCACAAATTGCCTTTTGAAAAGCTACCCATGTCACATCTAAGCTATCATCTGGGGGGGAAAAGCTTAATTTTTGGCACACCTTGGGAGTGACTGATTATTTCTAACAAGATTGTTATATGTAAAGAAATACAGAGCTACATTTTAGCCCTTTTGGTCTGCTTCTGTACAGTATAGCTAGGTGACTGGAAAGTCTGGTCTTGCTGCTATGTTCTGTGCTCCATAATGGTAAGAAAATGTAACTTTGTCTCTGCTTTTATCCTTCCTGCCCCTTAAAATATTCCTGTTCTTCCTCTCAAAATGCAGAAATGTGTACCTGTAGATTGGAAAGGTCCATTCACTGTAATCTGAACTCTACTGAAAAAAAAACAGAAAAGAGATTGTGAATTTGTCTCCTTCAAGCATCTTCTTTCTGTAAAACCAAAAAAATTATTTGCCTGATTGGAGAAAAGGGACCATGCAAGTGAGTTAGAGTATAGCAGGCTGATGGAGCCGAGCATGTAGGATTTACTTATGGGAACAGTGAGGGGGAGAGAGAGCGTTTGGAGGAGGGATGAGAGAGCATTGTGCTCTAATTGTAAAATTGAAGTAATTAGTTGGAAGAACAGAGTCTTGGGCTCTCAGCCCCAAACCAGAATATCTATTTAACATCTGTGCACCAGTATTTTGCTAAACAAAGCACGGAAACTGGTGTTGAAACACACATGTAACCCCAAACACACTGGCTTTTCTGAGTACTTCTCAAAACTGTGATATCTCCACTTCTCTTTATTTCCTTTTACTGTTAATGATAGAGTACTCCATAAATACCTTTCCCAGGAAACCTAAATTAATACTTCACATAGAATTATCTATGCACGCTTTTTCACCTGATCCTTGAATTTGTTATTCAAATCTGGTTGGAAACTTCTTTCTCTCTGTGGACAGTGAGTGAGCGGTTTGAGAGTGTTCAATAGCGACTTGGTATTCAAGCATGCTTATTAATATTGGTCAAGAAATAGCTAAGATTAAAAAATAAAAGAAGCTGAGGGAATGTGCAAGCTTCTCTGCCTACAGGAGGAATAAAGGAGGTCATTTAATAATAAAGCGGTCAGTTTACTCCTCCTTTTAACAGTGATTGCAACAATTAACTCAAAGGATGGTAAAAGAAAATCAACATCAGACAGTTACAGATACTTTTTATGTTTCTTTGTTCTGTCTTTTCTCGTCAAAAAACTCATAAAGTAGGGAGCTTTTTTCTGTCTTATAGTTGGCTATGAACTTTTAGCTGTTAATACAACAAAAAAGCTAGGCATTAAGATGACAAACTCAAGCATTCGCAAGAATTGCCAGTGTTATCTGTTTAGACTCCTTGTACCTATGCCCTGTGTAATAGCTATTCACAATGCTATAGAACTAATCTTTGGCTTTGTTGGCATGGTTTCTTGGCTACCGGTAGTGCTGAAGTCCTTGGGTTATACTGCTGAATTAGTGAAATAATAAATGAGTGAAATTTGTTGTTTTGTACTTGAGAAATATGGTTATTTTGCATTGCACTTGACAGGTATTTTCCCACTTGAGAAGCAGGGCTCAGGGATGTTGGGTTCTCAGGCACTTCATGGGCTCCTTTCCTCACCACCTCATGGTCCTCTTTCCCCCCAACCTCCTGCAGTTTGCAACCTAACCTAATGCTTACCCTAGCTCTGCCGTGGGTCCCAGAAGATGATATTCACCTTGGCCCATCACACTGCTACACCAACATCGTTCGCCTCTTCACATTCATGTGCCTTTACAAAAAGAAAGGTAGAGATGGGGCAGAAGGAGTAAGGTCCCTGTCCTGCCAAAAAATCTCCTGCTCACCTGATCAAAAGCTTGGAATAACCCTCACATGCTTCATACTGGTGCTAAAAAAGAGAGAGGGAAGAAGAAAGAGAAAAGCAGTTATGGTCAACTGGCATCTGCTTGGGGCTGCTGTTCACACCAGCTTCCTTGTCCTCCTCTCCCCACAATGGCCTTGTTTCCCTCAGCAAAACACGTGCTCCCCTGTTTGAGAAGCTCCCCCACCCTCTGGTGACCTGAAATCACTGCTCAGTGGTGTGGTCAGTGGCAAAGGTAAATCAGTGGAGTTTACTCATTCCACATTCAGGAAGTAGTTTGTCTTCTGCTGTACAGCAGGTAGGCAGCCACTGGCCACCACACCAACAGATTGTTCTGCTGTAGTTCTGTCTCTGTATTGGAGATTTTATTTGCACTTCATCTTCTGTATCCATATTGTGTTAAAAAAGAGGAGAAAAGAGGAAAGAAGCATAGGGAGGGGAAGGGAAGGGAAGGGAAGGGAAGGGAAGGGAAGGGAAGGGAAGGGAAGGGAAGGGAAGGGAAGGGAAGGGAAGGGAAGGGAAGGGAAGGGAAGGGAAGGGAAGGGAAGGGAAGGGAAGGGAAGGGAAGGGAAGGGAAGGGAAGGGAAGGGAAGGGAAGGGAAGGGAAGGGAAGGGAAGGGAAGGGAAGGGAAGGGAAGGGAAGGGAAGGGAAGGGGATTATTGAGTTTTCATGTGAAGAAAAAGGGCAGCAAAACTTGATTAGAAGAATCACTGGGTGCAAAATATAAAGTTTCTAAGGTGAATATTAGAATAAGCTATAATATTTTAAGGTTTTTTTTGTTGTTTAAAATACATGACATTTCAGTTAAAGCATATATGAAAATATCTCCCTGTTCATACTCTGTGGCACTGCTTACAGAATACTTTTTCTCACAGTAGGTGGAGAGCTGGGAGAGTAAGAAGTGGAAGTGTTTAACTAGGGGAAAAAAATCATTGTCTTGTCAAAGCTTTTTAGCAAAGTGAAAAAAATTGAGGGAAAAGAGCCTGAGAGATAGCTGTTTAACTTTTGCAAGAACATGAAAAAGAGAAAAAAGGCTTTAAGGCTGTATTTTTCTCTTTTCTTTCTTTCTTTCTTTTTTTTTTTTTTATATAAACTTGAATGTATCAACTTTTACGTCACCCAAATTCATGACACACATTAATATGTAGGTTTTGAAATCTGAGTCCTCCATGAATTTAATAGGCATACACTACCAGTCTGTGTTCTGCTTTTTTCCTGACTGCCCAATGGAGTAGAGGATGTACACACTGCTTCACTTACGGAATACAGATAGTTCAACAATCACAAAGATCTTTATTAATTTCAGTATTTATATATATGGATATATTGTATCCTGACATTTTTACAAAGTAAAGGAACGGCTAGGAAAGCCCTAGAGAAATTTGTATCTTAGATATTGACTAAATTAATATCTTCAAGACTTAAAAAATTTGGCTGGTATTTTCCCTCTTAAAACAAGACTTCTACAAGCAAGGATCCACTTGATGTGTCACTATTTGTTGTGAAGTGATTTAATAAATGTTTAAATAACTCTCTGCTGCTGTCAGTGCTTTTTTCGTAAGAAGTTATAGCCTGGAAGACTTTCATGTGTGTGGTCCTGTACCTTAAAAGAAAGAGCCTCAGACAGAAAACATTTTTCTGCTTCAGCTGTACAGTGGTGTGTGATCTTTGTTCCCCTCCACAGAATGTCCATTTTGATTTGGTAGTGGTCAAAAATTGCAGCTGGGTCAAAGTCACCTACCAGGAAACCCATACGGTGCATACATCAGGTCCTCAAAGCCAATGACTGTAGTACAGATCTACTACAACTCTGCAGTTTTTGCTTGATGAAGCCTTGGATAATAAATGCACAGTAACCTGGACTCTGAAATAGAATGTATTTTTATGATTGACTTCTGAAATGCCACAAAACTTAATGCTGATATGTTTTTGCAGGAAACAAATTTCTTCCTCATAGGCTTTCTGTTCAGCTTAGTTTGCAGTAGGTCTAGGAGTCAAATGTGGAGTTATTTCTACCTTGATACCCACCCTGTTACTTTTTAACATAAAAAGTTTTTTGACAGAGCACAGACGCTTACGTTACTCCCTCAGTAAAACTTTAAGCTAATGTGTTTAAGCTTGGTGCTGTGGCTGTACAGAATACAATAGAGGCTGTGAAATAATAAAAAAAATAATAATTAAAAAATCCTGATTAACTTTTAAAGGGAGTGAGGGAGATCAAAACCAAAGATGCTCATGGTTTTGGGGTCACCCAGGCTGAGATGCATACAAACTGTTTTTTCCGTGGTGTTTAACTTATGTTCAGAGCACAGCGCCTCTTGCACTCCAACGGGAGCTCCTACCCAGACACTCTGTCTTCTGCCTCAGAATAATTTTTCTTCCCCGTGACAGATCTTAGCTGAGCTAACTCTTCTGGCATGGCCTTACTTAACTTCTCTTCCTCCGCATTTTTACTCTTTAAGCAGTCATGGCCACATGTCAGGGCTGATGGCGCAGAGTATGCCTGGCTGGCCTCCCTCCCGGTTCCCTACCGCTCCAAATCTCTTGTTTGTTCCCCCACCACCCCCCTCTCCACCGCAAGCTGGCCTGTTCACAGCCCATGAGCATGCCGATCAATCCATTTTTTGAACAATACGATCTCAGAATTGGCCTCCCTGGGGTTGCAAACACTGAAAAAGCAGTTGGTGGTTTTGCTATTCTCCATATTAGCCTGGATCTCAGCTAGCTGTTAGACGTCTGCTCCCTGCCTCTGTCTCCATCCCTTCATCCCTTTTATTCACCTCCTTCCTCAAGTGGGAGACAGATCATGGCTCTTTTTCTTCCCATTTGCTTGGGCTGCCATGGTGGGAAGAGAGATTCTCATCTGCGAGTTATCAACCTGGGTACTTGAAGAGGGGGGGTTGTGGAGCAGTGGTCTCGAGGGGTCTCCTTTCCCCTGCTAGGAGCCAGAGAGCTGAAACTCTTTGCTTGGAAGTGGAATGTGAAATGACAGAGGGGACTGCTCATTGTGTACGCACAGGTATAGGTCTAAGAATATATATTTGCAAAATTGTAGGCTGTGCCTAGGGCGGGCTTAAACCCAGGCATAGGTGTCAGGTGAGCCAGGAATTTGCAATTGAAGGCAGAATTTTGCCAGACAGTTTATTAAGTGCTACTCTTACATTCGACCTCACTGTGTTAGGAGTAACAGGGAATGCAGGGGAGTAAATTTTAAGGAGTAATGATATCCACACCAAATTTTAACAAACCCTGCAGTGGTCATTTTTTGTAGCCAGGGCAAAATGAATCATTCTCCCCTTCTCTAAACTTTACTCGGCTTTATTCTACCTCTATTCTGTATTTTATTACAAAGACTGAGCAACTTCATTTGAGCTAGTAAAATTTCATATTGAATCATGAAAAGAAAAGAAATCGTCATTGCTTGCCAGGATAGATTGTTGCTGGGAAACAAGTCACTTACAAATATTTGGTAGTTAGCACATATGAGATGGATGCTGATTTTATCAGACCGTTTCACAATTCTGTTTCTCCTGGTAAAGAATATGTAATATGTGTCTGTTCACTTCTTTTCTCTCTTGTGCTGGGGATAAGAATTGATATTTCTCCTTTTCCTCAGAGAAAATAATAGAAGGGGGTGGGGAGAACAGTATTAGATTAGAGCTGCAGGTAGAAGCAAGCTAGGGTAGACTGCGATGGATTAAAAACAAGGGAGAGTGAGTGAAAAACAGGAAAGCACCAGAATGGGAGCAGAAAGAAACAGGAAAGATCTACAGCAATCTGAGGATAGTAAGAGCTAGAAAGCACAGACCCAACGTCTCCCAGACCCCAAACAGTTTGTTGTGGGTTTTTTTTTTTGTTTTGTTTTGTTTTTTTAAATTTGAAATCGGATGCTATGGCAATCAGCCACTTTATGATGCTGATAAGTTTTTTGGTTTGATTGACCCTAACTCAGTCTTCAAAGGCACTGTGACTGAAAGCATGAGAGCTGACTAATAATTGTAGCCTCCTTAATGTTGTCCTGAACTTGAGTAAGACCTATGAAATTATCAGATCATTAGTGGTTTACCATGTTCTTTTTTTGTGAACCTCAATATGTGCTTGCGCTTCTCAGCTTTGCAATATCTGTTCTATTAGCACTTTTGTGTGTAATGTTGCTATAAGTACTCTACATATGGCATTCCTTTGAGTTCACACACACACAAAAAGCTTTTCTTGGTTTTCCTTTGAGTTCATACACACAAAAAAGGCTTTCCTTGAGAGCAAGGTAACCAGGTTTGTATAATATGTCACCAGAAGAAAGCTAAAAAAGAAAGCTGAAGAAAACATTTGGGTGGAAAGATGATGAAATCAGTACCAGACGGGTGGCTGTTATGGTATCATTTTCCTTTTTTCTCTTGAGGTCTGCAGATTCATTCATGTCATTTGCTCTTGTGTCAACAGGCACACATTTCTTAGTTACAAATAGCTCTAATGGGAAATTTTGATTTTGAATGCATATTGATAGAGAGGCTTGAATTGCATTTAATTTGGGGACCAAGCAAAATGATTAAGAGAGAAAAAGAACATTCCTGATCTGTGAGATTTTTCAGATGAACTAAACCAGATTTGCAAATCATACGGTCCTCAGTAATGTGTCTATTCAAGCAAAAATACAACAGCAAAAATTGCTCTTTGTTCTAAAGATTAAAAAATGTATTCTGCTTTTCATAGGTCATGACTGTCATGCTCCATTTCCTGATGTAAACACCCTTCCCCTGCCCCAGACTGGCCAGTGTGCTATCCTGGCAATTAAACCCTGAAATCACTGTACCACTCATTCTCAGTGATACATGAATGTTTGTATTCTCTCTTGACATTTTTTTAGTTTGATTATTTTCACATATTTTGAAATTGAAATTCAAAGTAAAAAATGTAAACAGTACACAAAGCACTGACAAGCACGAAGATCTCAAAGCTATTGACAAATTCTTACAACATTCACTGCTGAGATGACACACGGATGTCAGAGATCAGATATACCTTTCACTTGCACCCACTGAAACTCTGCTGTCATTGTCACATATACCAATTACCTTCAAAGCACAGAAAAGTGGAATAGATTTGTTGAATAATAACAGGAATATTTTTCATTTTTTTTTCACTTTTCAAACAGGATTTCACTTTTTAGGCCCCTGGATAATCAAGATAGGTCAATTTATTATTTAAAAAACAAGTCAGAGACAAGTATATTTTTAGATTGTATAAGTTTAAGTGGCTCTTAAGTATTGGAACAACACAAAGATTTTTATTATTTCAACTCATCTATGTGACAGCTGTGTTGGGATTAGTTACATGAACCAAGAATGAAAAAAAATGTTAACAATAATGATGGGGAAATTACTGACCTACTTGTGGCAGAAGGAAGACTTTATGGTAAAGCTTGGTTTTAATTTGATTTTGAGACCTTGTGTACACTATCCCATAAACCCAAAGGTCTTGCTTGAGCAAGGGTTTTGGAAATATAACCCATGTTATATAATCTTAGGAGATTGGAATATACTAGTTTTTGTGGGGTTTTTTTGTTTGTTTGTTTATTATGAGCTCTTTGTGTGAGAAGTAGAATTGAGTTAGACAAGGAATTACTTCTTTGAAAATATGAAAGCACAAAAAGACCATTCAGAAAGTGAAAAGTACTGAAGAACAAGACCAATGTTTTTCTGTGTCTTTTATACAACGAGATCGTTCCTGGTATTGAAAGAGAGAATACGAACATGAACTGGATTATAAAATAACAGATGAATTTTAACTTTTGGTACAATGCTGACAAGATGCAGTGTATCTAACAGAATTGTCTCCTAATGCTTTCAAAGCAAATGCTGCTGAAACCTCCCTCTGCAGACCCAACACCTTTCCTTGGTCCTGTTACGTCTGAGGCTACTGGAGAGACCTAGCACTGGAAAATGCCATCTGTGAGCTACAGCATACCTGCAGGCTTGTCTATTGACATGGGATTCCAAGTCCAGTCCCCCCCCCCCCCGCTTCCAGCTGTCATGTAGATTAGGACCCCACAGTGTGGCATAGCCAGCTTCTGGTCCTGAGCTGTTTAATGGGTGTTCCACAAAACCCATCCTTTGGGGACAGGGTGAAGAAGAAGAAAAGGCTGTAACCGACCCTTCTTTTTAGTCTTACCGTCCCCTGCTCCCCTCCCTTGGTGAGTCTTCTCTTGTACGCTTTCACTCTCTGCTTGGCATGCGTAGAAAAACCCGTGTAGAGTGAAGGTTGCCTTTGCTTTGCTGAGGCTTTCACCTGATCAAGCCCAGTGCCGTGTTTACCTCTGTTTAATAAGAGTTTGACCTGGTGCCTGTGCAGTGAATGCTGCACGTGGCGGGTGGCTGAATTGATGAAGGCTGGCTCGTACAAACTGTGAAAATGAGTAGTCAATGTGGAACAAGCCCAGGGAAGTCAGTAAGTGTGAATGTCTGTGCTTTACGGTGCTCTCATATTTCTCATTTGTCAATTGCCATTCTTGTTAACTGAGCTATTTAACTTACGTATGTAAATGCTATAACTTTATTGTGGTGGCAGCTAAAGGCATTATTAGATGAAGCTTGCAACAATAGTAAATGGCTCGCCATGTTTTTTTTCCAAAGTGAAGCTTTCCGATGTAATTGTAAATTTCAGATGTTAGTATTTTACAGTTAAATTATACTTTGTGAAAACAAACACCCTTATCCTTACTTTCCACTGACTTTCTTTACAGGTGCCTGGAATTACATCTCTGCTTCAAAAAAATAACTGTGTGTGGAGCTAAACATCCAGCCAACTTGCGCATTCAATAATTTCTTTTTGCCCTTCTGTGGTTTCATGTTGTTTTGGCTTGTTTTATTTTAAATTACTTTTTTAAGTAAAGTAAAAATGGGTTATTTTAATATATCCTTAGGATTACACTTGGTCAGTAAGTTATTTGCTCATTACAAAGTGTTTTGTTACTTCTAGACTGTTCTATGCCTTATCACGTTAGACCCAAGACCCTTAGCGTTCTCCCAGGGTAAAAAAGGAGTCAGAGGGGCTGCCCAAGACACCTCAATCAATTTTACCACTGACATAATTGTAACCTAACTGGGGAATGAAGGTTTGCAAAGGTGTCAGGACTCCCAGAAGGGAGATCAGCAGGGATGGCATGTGGAGCTTGATGGAGGAAGTTTATAAAAGCCATTGAGGCTTATTATATGATTCCTAACACTTTCTGCCCTGCCTCATGTCTTCCTAGAACAGCCAGGTGATTAGGGCACTAACCCCTGGTGTTGAAGCCCAAAATTCAATGAATACTTAATACAATTTGTACAAAATAGAGCTGCTCTAATAGTGGAGATTGAAAATGTTCCATCAAGAGTAATGGATAGCCTTGAGGGCTTACTGGGGAAAGGCTGAAGCTGAAATCTTTGCTCTAACTCCAGGAGCGCAGAGCCTGAACCTGGGTCTCCTGCCTCCAGGAAGATGCTCTTGTCACCATGCCTCTTGGTTATTCTGATAGGCATAGTATAGTCTTCCTGAACAAAAAGTCTGTGTTTGCTGCAGCAGGTGTGTTCTCCCCTACACATTCTGGTGCCAATGAATTGACATTTTCCAATGATACTTTATAAATGGAAAAACTTGGGCACATTGAATTGGAAAAAATACTCGGTATGGAAAAAATGGCATAACAAGGTAACTGCAGGGCAGACACCATATTCTTCTAACATCTGTGTTTCCTGCTTTCTCTGCACTGGTATAATGATGCGACTGTCTACCCACTAAGAGTAAGGTAAATTGGCATTGCTTGTCTCAAGACACATTTCTATTGAGATATACTCTTTCTTTATAAATTCACTTGTACTTGCTCTAAGTTGGATATCTGTGACTTTGCTGATTTACTTTCCCCTCACTAAAGTGATCCATTTCACTTCTCAGTTTTGCTTCCTGCATTGCTTCTGATGTTATGCCCCTCACTAGTTGAGTGTCTTCTTGCTTTCCTTCTCCATCAGGAATGTTCCAGTCTTCCAAACCCAAGTCCCTTCTCCACTTTATGAGGAATCTCTCTTTTTCTTTGTACTTAGTGAGAATTCTTAAGTTTATTTTTTTCACTCCTTATTATAAAGGAGCCCAAAATGGAAAAAACCCCTGTGTACTGGCAAAGGCTTGGCCATTCAAAGCTTTACTTAACAGTGTTCTAGTGTGTACATGACATTTGTTCTGCCTTCATGATGTGAAATTCCTACCATCCTGAAATCTGCAGATCATTGGGCTCCTTGCCTTATGGGAAGCTCTTTGCTGAGAGATTTAAAAGCACCCCAATAGCCTGAAAGTAATTATTTTCTGCGAGCATTAGCTTTATTTAAGTTATGTACTTGTGATACTTCCCTCTGGCCACTAGTGAAGGGCAGAGACAGTCATTTTCACAAATGTACTAGAAAACAATGTGGGAGCATCTTTGAATATTTTAATAGCCCAAATTATTTTGTTATTAATGCTGAAAGTTTTGTCACTTTTGCCATGAAATTGCATGTGGCTCATGTTTTTGCCGTGACAGACAGAAGATCCTTGCCTGGAGCCAGCTGTTTGCTTACTGTGCACCATGGAAAAATCATTTAAGATGGGCCTTGGCTATCACATTTTCATGTGATGTGCACTTTCATATACAAGTGCATATTACACAAAGAACAGAAGAGCTCACAGCAGCCCCAAAACGGCATCTGTTCTTTATAGTGAGATAAAGAAGCTGCAGAAGGTTTCTTGAGACTTGCTGATGCTTGTTGTCACTTAGCAGGAAGTGTTTAGGAGTTTGTGAAGAACAAAATTACAATTTGTCAAATGTTGCAAACCTCAGAGTGATCAAATACTATTTGATTTCACTGTCGCTATAAATAGGATTTCACTTTTTTGGGATTACAAAATGACCAACTTTCTGTTCAGTAAAATATCAGGATTTTAGTCTTTCTTCCTCCTTGATATTTTTCCATAATCTAAAGGGTGAAGTTACCATTGCTTTAGTAACCCATAGTATTCTTCTGCCAGCACACATTAACATATGAAATCAAGATGTTATTTAGCCTTCTGCAGCATGACATGACAAGCCCTGCGCTATGATGAGGCGATTTCACATATGGTGGTAGTGTCTTCTATCATGGTTAGTAGTGCCTCACCTTCTAGTCCTCCCTGAAGTACTGGAAAGGTAAAAGATCAAAATGGGAAGCTTGAATTAAAGGATATTTTGGCCAACTCTCTCAAATCCTCTTCCATTTAGACCTAACATAATCATCCATGAAGATCTATATGCGTTATCTTCACCTGTGGCCCCATGGAATAAGAACAGTGTTTCTGTTATGGCTACAGCTGCTAGTGGGAAACATCATGTAAATACACCGTGAAAGCTGGCAGTGCTTTTGACTGTGTGGAAAACATCATGTCTTCAAATACGTTTAGGAAGGAAGCTGCAAATAAAGGATGAATGGGTCATTATATATTTATGGTAAATGGCAAATACTGTTTTAAGCAAATGTTGTTAAGCAGCAGTTTTATGGTGCTTCTTCACATGTCAAAAACTAGTGTTTATTTTCTATACAAGCATAAAACAAAATTCACTGAGCTATATGGAATAAGTAGGAGGTGAATCCCTTTGAGAGCAGAATTTAGCAAAAACATGAGTTTTCCAGGGCTAAATGCATTGGTACAGGCTACAAATAGATTTAAGAGTTGTGAGTTAGGTTTATAAGCTTGACATAAAGACAATGTTGTACTGGACACCTGAACAAGAGGGTATGTCTCAGGGATATCCTTACGTCCTCCCCTGACATTAGATGAGCTTGCAGAAAAGGCAAGAAATAGGCAGCAGATGTGACACAAGGCACTGCTTATGCACGATGGCAAAGATCTTCCAAGGAGTCCTCTCTTTTCTTGCATATTACTGGATAAAGGGTGACCACAGCTGAAATTTCAAGTGACCTGGAGTGTGCCTTTCACCAGGCAGTGCTAATGGGAAGGCAGCAATTTTCTAAGTGCTTCTTCTAAAGCCACCTTTGGCTACACTGAGTCATTCACCATTGCCCCTAACAGCCAGATGTACTCATTTTTCTTTACTATCAAAGTTAATGGGTTGGATGGAAGCAAAAGCTGTCGCTGCATTACTGACCAGCTGAGTCTGCCATAAATTGAGTTTTTGCCAGAAATGGAATAAAAATAAAGGTAGTAAAAAAGTTTTTCTTTTCCTGAAGCATGGAAGACAGGCTTTCAGGTCAAAATAAATGTTTAGAAAACCTGCTTTTCCCTCTTCAGCTTCTCCGGAGTTTGCAGATACTTCTGTGTTGCAAAGTAACTTTGGATCTCACATGTAAATTAAATCCACCAGCATCTCTTAGTGCAGTTTAGAAGTGGAAAGTGAGTAAAAGTGACTCTATGTCACTTTTGTTGCTTACTGACTTCAGAACAGGCTGAAATAACCTTCCAGAGTAGCTTAGAAAAAGCTGTGTAGAGCTTTTTTATGAAGAACTATCTGCATTCTGCAGAAATCTGAGCAACCACCACAGAACTGGAGAGATAACACACACAAAAGGGTGCAAGACCTTCCCTTTTCCTCTGCATGAGCTAGACAGGCCCAGGGAAGTGCCCATAGATGCTGTAGGTAGTAAGGACAGACAACAGGGTAACAAGAAATAAGTGAAGTAAAAGACATAAAGAACTGATTAAAAGAAAAAGTATTTAAGTTTTGTATTATTTATTTAGAAGGTTTGTTAAATATCTAAGTATTTCAGTTTTTTCCTGCTATCAGACAATTTCCAAAGGAACATGTTAAGCCAGAACTGTAAGTAGTGGGAACAGTGGGTAAGTATACTTCTGTCTTGCACAGCCAGAGAGGTTTAGGACAAACTTGGGGTTTAGCACCTTGCTGATGTCAAGACAGACTGTCAAGAGCCTCCACGCAGTATGCCTCTACTGTAGTGAAGGACGCTTTTGTCACTCTTAAAAGAACTGCTTATTCAACTTCCTATTTCAAGTCTGTTGGTTATATTTAAATCCAGAAATATTAAATTAAACATTCATTCTGACTACAAAAGATTTCTTAAAATACTTGTTTTACTTATATTGCACTGGATTATATATTTGTATAGGGTTTCTGTAAGGCATTGGGTTTTAAGCTTATTCTGTGACATGCTTTTTTGTATCAGCACCTACCCTCTCCCATGAAACTGCTGAAGTTTTTGACCTAAGTCAAAGCTGAAGTATGGTTGAAAGTTTCAAGTGTCTATGGAAAAAAAACCCACCTTACCTCCAGGCAAGGATATATGTCATTGAGTTTGAAAGTGTGGTAAAGTAGAAAGAAAATGAAGGCATGTGAGTGCCCAGACCTGAGTCATGTCAACATAAACCATTTCTGACTAAACCCTGACTGGACAACACTCCCTCAAGCCAATATAAACCATTTTAAAGTTGCTGTAAACTTGCCCTTTGGCAATGAGCTAAATCAAGATGAGACATATCATGAAAGTAAAGGGATTGGGGCAAGAAGTGAGCCAAGTCTGTATGATAGCAGGGATATTTGCAATTTAGAATTCATTTTCCTTTGAGTGCATGCTTCTTGAACTGTTCCTGAAATTCGAAGACTGCCAAACTTTGCTTTACAGTTGAGACTGTGCCATGGGAGCTAGATCAAAAGTTATATGGGACTCCAGGAAATTCACAAATCTGAGTATAATGTGTGCACTTGTTTTTCTTCACAGCACCAGAAACTGACTTGCTGGGAGAAGAGCAAGGTAACGCGATTGTAATAATATAAAGAGCATGACTCAGAAAATGTACACAAGTCACTGCAGTTTTATTTCTTTCTGATCTGTCTGCTTAAGTGGCTGAAGTACAAGCAGTTCCTGTTGAGATCTAAATTAGAAATAGGATACAGGCAACATACAGCTTATTAGCTTTCTCTAGCATGTTAGTCTTACTCGCATGTGTTTACATGTACTGCATGTAAGTTAATATATTTTATATCTATATCAGGGCGTGTTTGTAAAAATTGAATGTACTTAAGTATGTTATATAAACTGTACACAGGTGTACCTGGAACCCCTCCCTTCAACAACAAAAATTAGGTGTTCAGGTTGTTCAGCCAGTCAAATATTACTGAAGTATTTTTTTTAGAAGAGAACTGCATAGTTTTCATTGTCCTGGTTAAGAACTGCTGTACAGGTTTTGCAGTCTTTCCAGGAAGAAGACTGCCTGTATCCTAAAAAGTAAATTTTTAGAGTTGAAAGTAACTGAAATGAGAAGACTTTTACAGAGAAATGATAAAGTCTGAGAGTGGGAGTAATTCTTGTTCACACTGTGTTGTTTATACAATTCAAGTTTTGTCAGTTAATAATTATACCTTTAATAAATCATCTAATTTAAAAACTGTGGAGGTGCTATTACAATGAGTTTTATCTGTTTACTTGTCATAAATGATGCTATTTTGTCTTACATATTTAGTTATAAGATACAACTAATTAATATTAGAACAATATATCTGAATGATTCAGAAACTTGTTAGATGGCACAATAATCAATATTAAACTCTTTTTTTTTTAAAAAGGGACTAATGCCTCTTTACCTAAAATAAGTTAGAGATATACTTACATTTTACATTATTGTCTGATACATCTAAAATACTTTGCATCATAGTACTCTGTTGTTAATTATTTATTTGGATCCTTTTCCTTTCCTCAGTCCCTGATAATGCATGAGGTGCTGTTATGTTCACTTCACAAAGTTTAACTTGCTCATCTTCACCGACTGTGCTATATCAAACCCCTATACATTTGGGTGGTCCCTTCAAAGAGTGAGCTATGTGGGTGGTGGATGAGTTCTGAGGTATCTGCAGTGCAGACCCAAAAAATTAAGAATTGACAGCCAGGAGAGAGGGTGAATATTCTTTAATGAAGTGTCCCCATCTTGGAATCATCTTAAGAGGCGGTGGTAATAATTTTAACGATACTGTGAGATGGAATATCATCAGATAAGGCATCCTGTGGATGACCAACTTTTTTGGTGAGATGGTAAGGTGTTAGGAAGATTAGGGGTAGAAACTAATATGCATTGCCAGGGATGGAGATAGATGAGATGTTGCATGAGGGTTAGCTTCAGAAAATGCTGGCCACTCAGACAAGGTGGAAGACAAGAATCAAAATTAAAGAGGACCTGATCAATCTTTCCACTAAATAAACAGATTATTGGCATTTTAACATTGACTAAAAAAGCAGTATGATTGAGGGGTGAAAAAAAAAATATTTAAAAAGATTATTTTCTAAACTTTTGTACCGAGACTGTCCTTCTTCCAGGTGTGCAGCTCCCACTAACCTCAGTTCTGCTGTGAAGCCAGGGCAGGGCAGTACCTAACCTCTTACTGCAGAGTGGTGGTGCTGTTAGGTACTGTTTCAGTCAAGGGTCTGTCAGCATTTCTTACGGAATTTATACCTGGTCTATAAAACACACTCCGCTGCAGGTTGATATACAGTCTACCTCCTAAGGAGTCATTACTATCTATCACTTCAATGATCTGCTGATAATGGGGGTGTATCACTTATGAGTGTAATGGGTCTGAAAGAAACGGGTCTATTGAAATTGCACCGAGTCTGCAGAAAACGGCAGGGAATCAGTGGGAGTGACTGTACGCTCCCCGAGATCCTTTGGGGCCATTATAATGCGGGAAGAATATTAACAGTCTTCAAATGGGTAAGCCTGGTATTATCTCCTTCATTAATCAAAGAAAAATCAAACATGCCAAATCTGAACACCACGTCGTCTAGACAATGGTAGGTACAATTCAGGCTTTTTTTTCTGACATTTGCTAAAGGTTGGTTGATTTCAGCATGGCCATTCCAGAGCCCTGTGAACTCAACTGGTGTTTTTCCAGTTGGATTTGACTTTTGGTCTCTGCCTCAGACTCTTTTCTCTCATGTATCAGCTATGTTCGTAGGCTGCTTCTTATGCATATATAAGTGCCGTGCATAGCACGGGTGAGTTAAGGACAGAACAACAAACCTTAACTCTGAGTATCCTGGCTTCTCTTAAAGCACTAGTGTTGTTTTAACATCCTTTCCTATTTCATGAGCATGCAGCCATAGACATAAATATAAATACATCTGTCTTCGATAAATTGAAATCATAACAGGTGTGTGAATCCTTGCCAAGAGTTATGAGCTGGTCAGTATATACTGCTTTCACTTGGAAGTGGTGCATGAGAGAACACTTGACTGTTTCACTGCTTTATAAATAGATGGATTTGGCATTTCGGCAATCATCTGCAGAGGGTAAGAAAGTAATAAATGGATAAAAGCAAGTATAGATCATGTTTCAGAGTCTTGTAGATGAAATGAATTGATTCCACAACATGTTCATTCCTGTCGTTAGCTTTTCTGGTCGTTTGTGTCATTTTAGGTTTGATAGGAGCAGCAGAGAGAGGAAAGATGTTCTGGTGCTGCGGATGCTAGTCCTAGACCTCAGAGACCCCAGATCAGTTTCCTTTTCTGCCATAGACTTCCTGCATGACCTTGGGCAAGTTTCTTAGTCTGGTTGACATCCAAAAAAGCACTTAGGAACCTAAAGTGTAACTCAAGCTTAATTTAGGTGTCTTTGTTCAGGGGAGCGCTCCATGAAAATTCAGCCTGCTTAGGTGCCTGAGAGAACATGGATGCCATGGCTTTGGCTGGGAAAGAAAAGACAGACAAAGGTCATTTAAATGTGTTCAAAGGCACCACTGTCCTCAGATGGGCTGTGTATAACAGTCTCATTTGAAGTCTCTTTAGAAATGGCAAATTGGTTATATCCCTGAAGGTCCTGGCCTGCTAGGTGTTCTCTGAGTGCCTAGGATGTGTAAAGAGCATTGAGTTCAGCACAAAATGTGGTAGTTCTGGAAATGTTCATATGTATTTTTTTCAGGCTTGGAAGGAGGAAGACCTGTTGTCCACCTCTTGTACATCCTCTCAATAGACATACTCCTCTGAGAAGTAGGAGGAAATGGCTTGTAGGCTCTTTTCAGTATGTAGTATTTAAAATTGCTTCTTACTGTGGTCTACTCTGGGATAACCAAAGATAACTGCTGTCCCTATTGTGGAAGGTGGGTTTCTGTGCAGGAAGGATAATCGAAATTTACAAGAGGAGAAATCACACATGTAGGACAAGACACGTAACAGTAAAGCCTGTGGTTAGAAGACAGAGCTCTTGGTTCTGCTTTCTGCTTCCACAGAAAACGTTTACCTATTTTACCCAACGATTGCAGCACGATGTGGGGAAACTGCCCCTGAATCAAGGTGCTGACATGTTTCGGGTTCACAGCAAAACATCAGAGACTGGGTGTTATGCTGTGGGACAGGAAGATCTTAGAGCCCTTTTCTGAGGTTGTAGAGAAACAGAAAAGAATCAGAGAAGACAAGCCTTTGCCAGGCATAGCCTGTTGGGCTGTGGTTGGTATGGACTGTCTAATCACAACTCTTGCTAAGTTTGATCTACTCCTGGATGTACTTCCTTACCTCCCCTCTGAGGTGAACTTTGGGAAAAGGCCATTCCTGACTTCATGCTTGGGCTATGTCTATTGCTCATTTGTGTATCAGAGCCCTCAACTCTTCGCTCCCTGGACCACAAACTGTACTTACTATGTTCTAACCAAACCCTGTTTTACCTGCTCTCTGCTCTCCTGGGTCATCTTGCACTGTGTCCTGTTCCTCTATTCCTTCACTGTTAGGGTTTGAAACCTAGACCTCCTGCTTTCCAGGTAGGTGTGCTCTAAATATTTATCTGCTGCCATCCTGCTATGTCCTCTTCTACCTTTAGAAAAAAAAATAAATCCTTTTTCTGTATTTGAATGTTTGCTTTAGGTGTCTTAGTCCAGTCCCAGATCTGCAGCTCTGAAGCTGCGGAGATGCTGAACTCACAGATATCTTTAGGTAGGACAGGCAGGGTTTGAGAAAAAATTTTTTACTTTGTTTGTGTTGACTGCTGTGAATAAAAGCTGGATCTGATTTTTATTATGTCAAGAATCTGATTCTGGGAACTGTATGCTGGGGCTGGGTGCTGAGTTATGTTTATATTACTCTGTCTCTGAGGTTTTGGCTTGTAAAATCATGGTGAGATGACTTGCACTAACAGTAACTGTGACTGTATTTGAGGTAGAACAGTACCATTTAAGCACTACATGCTGCTTAGATATCAGAGTAACAGGGGTCATGCAAGAAGGAAGGATCGTCCACTGAAATTGAGAGAGTTGCATTTAGCTTACACTGTAAAATAAAAGCCCTTTCCTTCTCTTTCCAAGCATTTCTTGGTCTAATACAAGATCAATAGAAATCAATCGCAGTTCTAGTGTACAGCAAAGTGCCTGTTTACTACATGAGCCTTGCAAGTGATCTCAGAAGGATGTGCTGGTCTGAACAGATATTTTAAGAGCTCTTCTTTCTGGCCACCGCATTTTTTTAATGCCCTTTTATCCCTTATGATACCATTTTTCTGTCATGTGGCGTATCCTTTTAGATACATCTTTTACGTTGGAGTCATTGCAGCTTATATGCAGACACCAGCATTAGCACTCAACTGATGGTAATGTACCTGCAGCAGCACGGGGCTGACGGTGAGCTTCACCATCTGGGTGCTTATAAAGCTTTCTGACTGCACTCTGCAGGTGGCCTGGAACTCCAGTTTGCTGTAGCTGCACTTATAATAAGCTTATGAGGCATGTTTGGCTATCTCTGCATGAGGCTTAGCCACTGCGGTTGCTTCAGACTATTACATACCATTTGATGTGGGTCCCGTGTTAAGTGGGCTTTTGGGTGGTCCCTTCCAGACCAAAAGTAAACAAAAGAGGTATTTTTTTTTTTTCTTTCCCCCACATTGTGTAATAAAGAGAGCTCTTCGGCTAAAATTCATGCAGCCAAAACACATCACACATTTTAATAACATACTTGCTCATAATAGCATAAGTTATACACCCAGATGGACTTTGAAATTAGACTGGACAAAAGACAAGGAAATATTTTTGGAGAACAAGCCTGTACTGGCAGAAATGGCTCATCTAATAGACATTTTCCATTTCTGATATCCATGAATCACAATTCCAACACACATATCTTAAAGACCAGTATTACAGAACCACTTGGCAAACATATGACCAAGCTGAAATACATTTCATTATGAATATTGGTGGATAAGGGTGATTCCAAGATTAAATCACTTGAGAGAACAGAAATTAATTTCCTTATATACTATATTCTAGCCAAAACACTATGGTCTTGGGTCAAGATATTGAATGTTATTAGTCTTACGGGAACTTTGGAATGAAGAATGGGAAGTGTGGAACATTCTTTCTATTCCCCTTTACTTTCTAAGAAATTCTTTTGTACAAGAAAACAGGTATGCAGAGGTTACAACTATTCTTGGTAGGTCATTTAGTTTGGTTTGGGGATAAAATAGCCTCAAATCACCATACATTTTTTACAAATCATGTTTCTCATCATTTTGGATCCCTAATTTATCTATAATACTACAGAAAGCACGAGAACTGTGATTCAGTGAAATCGTGAGTGGATTGTTCTGTCCATTAATTCTCACTCTTACACATAAAAAAGGGTTGGGCACAATGTCTAGAACTTACCTCACCTTTATGTAAATGACTTCAGGGCAGATAAGAACCTCAGTGCCAGCTGTTTATGTGCTTTTATACCCAACAGAGGCAGAAGTGTATTTGCAGGGAGCTTGGATCATCTGAGCAATTTTAAGCAAGCCCCTTACAACTAATGAGTTGCTGTCCAAAAATTCCCGTTTCTTTCAGTGGATGCTGTAAAAGCCATTCAGGCAACCGGTCAGAGACAATATGCAAAATCAGGTGAGATGGTACACCTTCTACCCCAAAGACTTCATGCTTTTGCAGGATGCTGGAGCTGATGCATTTTTGAAGTTGGGAGGCTTTATAAGATAAGCATCCTCCAAAGCAAGTGGGAAGCCTAACTGATGAGGGTACATGACATAATGATACCGCAAACATAAGGTTGTGCCTTAAAGACATAGTTTCTTCTGTAGCTTCTTCAATGATGATCTCAGCTTATATTAGAGTTGAGATTAACCCTAGCCTTGGAAAAGAGATCTGGAACAGATCTTCAACTGGTGCAAACCACGGTAAGGCTCCATTTGAAAGCACTGGAGTGATGCTACTTACCTTGGCTGAGGGTCTGTTCCATCTGTTGTTGTTTAACTGTAGACAGAATGACATCTCTTTGTTTGACAGCTACCAGAGAGATAATCATAGCAGGCATATCTCTCTCTGGAGATGGATCTGTGCCCGGGTTATCAGTATTCAGATATATCATCAGATTAACTTTGAGCTTGGATGCTTGGAGTTGTATTCCATAGATTTTTTGGTTTGGTGGTTTTTGTTATTGTTTTTTTGTTGGTTTTCTTTTTTTTTTCCCAGTACTGTACAAGTTGGGATCTTTTTTTTTTTTCTGAAACTTTTAAAATAGATTAATTTGTTTTGAGGCTAATTTCATCCTTGAACTTTCTGATTCCTGCTTTCAATAATTCACATTTAAAACAAAGTGAATCATTAGCCTGATCTCAGCTGTGTTGAGATATGTTACTTTTTTTAGCAGTGATTGCAATTATTTCTGTTGTGTGGTCACAATGGTTGGGTCCTGTGCTCCAAATTATTGATCCAATTGGACCACAATTCCTCTCTGAGTTTTCAAAATGGTTTTTCAGTTTTATATTCAGATATTCTACTGCCAGCAAAGCCTTTTCAAAGCTTCTGGCATTTATTTTAAGTGATTCTGAAACAGGGCAGAATTGCAAACTGCTTCTCTTCTATTGCTTTCTCTCTGTACCTGAAATATTTAAGGCTGTTATCTGTGAAAGTAACACTCTTGCATGGGCAAAACTGCTAGATGTAACCAGAAGGCATTTTTCATTTCACTTCTTGAGATGCTCTATGCCGATTTTTGAGAACTTAAACAGAAGCTGTGGCAGAGGCACCTTCCAGTCCTTCTGAGATCCAAACAACAACAAAGGTGTTTCAAGAGTCATACCTTTCCTCATCTCTTGCTCAAAACTTACCAGTCTTTCCTCTCCCTTCCTTCTGCAGCAATCCACCTTGTGCACCATGGGCCTCGCAGATGCCCTGCTGAGTCCTGGTCTGTGGAGGACAAGGCAGTCATCAAGACTTTTTCACCTAAAGGAGCTACTGGAAAATAACACTGGGAGTAGTGATTTGGATAACTGGCCCGGACGGTCAGTGTCTGTTGAAGTCGTGTAGGCTTATACACTTTAGTAACCATCATTTTCACGACACTGATGTCCTTCCTTTCATTGTGAATACATCATGATCAAACAGTGTAGCTCTGATGACAAGAACTATCAGCTAGGAAAGCAGAGAAAGATATGAGATTTTCTCCTGTCCATACCATATGTATGTATTTTTGGTTGTCATGGCACTTGAAAGCCAACTTTACAAACTCTCCAGTGATAAAATATTAAGATACAGTATTGCAATGGTAGGAACAATGTCCCCTACGCTGGTGTTTAATCCAGTTTGCTTTTATGTAGGATTACAATGAAAAAGTAAGGGCCTAGAGCAGGAAAATTAAGGACATGTTCAGAATGATGTGTATCTACAAATCTATCTATAAAAATCAGAATACTTTTGCTTGATTACTAGATTGGAGTTATTAAAATGAGTGATTTCAAACACTGACATATGAAACCTCATGTATCTGTGGTTCAGGTGGTGCAGGAACTGGTTGATGCTGGTTCCCACAGCTGCAGCTCTTGAATTTCTGTTCAGAACTTTCCCATTTGGAAACTGCTCTGTCTCAGCATTAGGGTAAATCTGCAGTTTCAGTTCGGCTTGACAAGAAGGTAAGAAACGAGGTGGTCTCGCTCCTCCTGTGACTTCTATAGCAGTTTCAAGGAGAAGGCATGCACTCACTGTTTTTCTTTTGGGAATATGTGCAGCTTTGGGGTTCTGAGGATATATGCCTACTTCATCTGAGAATACTTAAAAATGCAATAATTTTTTTCTTCTTTGTGTTGTCATTTTGGTACAATTGCTGGCAGCTAAAGTAACCATATTTCATATTTTAGATTGTCAATGCTTGGTTTTTTGATTGATCGTAAAAACTGGAAATTTTTAGGGGAATGGATCTAATCACTCCATGAAACTCCCTTTTCAACTTCAGAGAAAAAAAATCTTGATGAATTTCTAATTAAAACATAAAAAAATCAATTTCAAAGAACCTTGTAAGAAAGAAAACACAAGCATTTTGACTGTGAAAGCACAAACACAAAATAGGAAAGTCATTTGGGGCTTGCAAACCAAGGGGATGGATAGCATTCTCGTGGAAAAGAAACAACCACTGGCATTTCTTTCATTCTCTGCTCCTGTCAGACACGGAGGTGAAACACTGTTGTGGGGAACCCCCTCCCCCCAAAAAACGGTATGTGAAAAGACAGAGTAATTCTACAATTCCAGGCAAAGGTAACCAAAACATAGTTAATCTCATATGTCCACAGATCCCTGGCACTGTACTGCAGACGTCTGGTCTCTCTGGCTATGCCTATGTTGCAGAACAAGTGTTATTTGAAGAGTGGGCACCATAATGTCCAAGGGAACCTGCTAAAAACAACCCAAATTCAGTTCCATTGCAGCTCTTCTCCAGCCTCTGTCCCGGTGTTTTCAGAACAATTGGGAGGATAATGAAAATATTTAGAGCTTGGACTGTTGTGGTCAAGCAGTTGAGATTTAGCCAGAGCTATCTCAGCCCCTAGGCTGAGATGCCTCAACCCCCTTTGTCCCAACCAAACAGGTAATCAGTTTGGTTTTTTTTTTCCCTGATTCTAGTCTCAACTTACTCTTTCACTTTAGTGTCTAAATATATTATTGAACTTTCTTTAACCTGATGAAAAAATCATGCTCTTTTTCTAAGCAGGAAGAAAACCAACCAAAAGGCTTATCTATTTATTTATAACTTTTCCATTTACAAGGTTCTTTTTGGCAATATGGCCAACTGCTATCCTGATATGATTGTAGGAAATATTTATAATTCTGTTAAATGAGACTGATTAATCTTGACTTGCTTTTCACCAAATTTTCTATAGTTAGATGATGGACTTTGGAAGCTAATCATCTCACAGGAGAGCTGCTATGGGCTAATTCATGATACATTTTACATCACTTGGCTGTTGATTTAAATTTTAAGATTAAGTTTTCTCTGCTGTTTCACGTCTTGCAAAAAACATTGGAATTCATGTGGCACATACGGAAGAAAACTCAAGAACATCAGCATGAAGAGGTGCTTGTCTTAAACTCATTTGCTTCCCTGTGTTTTGATAGAGCGAAGACGTGACCTGTAGCTATACCGCCACACTTCACACTGCAGTGATGATGGGAAACCTCCAAGAGTGTGTTTGAATGTGATTTGAGGATGGCTTCAAGACTGCCCGTAAATCTTCTCTTCGTTTCCCTGTGTGTGCAGAGCTTGAGCTTGCAAGTGCAACATGCTGTGGCTGAAGCACACTTTTCCAAACCGTGCTTGGCACCTGGGCAGGACTGGGAGCTGCGCACTGCTAGACATGTTTGTCCAGTTGTTCATGCCCTATTTTCAATTGAAACACTTGTTTCAGGTGGGAACAAGACATTTTTATTTTTTCTCCAAGCATGGTTCTGTTTTTCAGCTCGGTGGATTGTCTCTGATGGGTTGCTTTTGCAGGTACAGCATTTTGACGTTGATATTGTATCATCAATGGCAGATCGAGTCAATTCAGTAGATAAAAAAAATATCTATAAGAAGCAGAGGGAATGCTGTGTGATTTTCTTTTTTTTTGTCATTCAGTTAAGAAAAATACAGTGATTTCCTGGCGATGTATAATAAATGATCAAAATGGAATAGTTAGATGTCCCTTGCAGTCTTTTGATGTATCATGTAGATCTTTGTCTGCTATCAGAACACTGCTATACTGTTATCTTGCTGGTATGAGCTGAAATTTCTTTCTCTCTCAAAGTCTGTCTTAAATACAGCTAGAAGGTTTTTATTTGTACAGTACCTGAATTAGCTCAGCATTCTGTTTTACTTGGATCAAGGATACTAATGATTTTAAACACCATGATTCATGTCTGGACTTTATTAAATTATATTCTCAGGCTTCAAGCTTCCTCTTTATTTTTTCAGTTTATTTTCTTTTGTTTTCCCATAGGAAAGTTACACAGTATAGTTTCACTAATGCCATATATCTGCTCTCAAATCTAGTTATGGATACAGCAGCCCTATTTTCTTATTAAAAGTATAAAGCACATATGGAAGAACACTTTTTCAAGTAATCACAACTGATTTTGTTGAGAAATTGTCATTTCCCTGATGACACCATCATCACCATCACAGTTATTGGAAAAAACAGGTATAAAACTGCCTACATTCAGCATACTTCATTTTATCTGCATTTTCAGTACACTTTTGGCTACCCCAAAATGCAAAAGTAGTTCTCCTTGCCTGCATCAAAAAAATACAGCAGCTTTTCTTAATTTTCTGTGCAGGTCTAAGCCTGGCATATGTTTTTGATATCCCTCTGCAAAGGAGCACTAATTATCATTTATCACCATCCATGATGATTCTGTGTCACGAGTAATAGTTGATTTAAAATCTGCTGACAGTGTCGATACATCTGGCTCAGGGCACCAAATAATTACCAGGTGATAGTTATTACTGGCCGCTGAATAGGTTGTATCAAAGCAAACTAAGAATAAAACACTCTGCTCTTTTGCAAATCTTTCGCAGTGCAGTATTCTCATAGCAAGTCATAATATCATCCTAACTCCTCACAGCTATCTTCCCACCTTACTTAATACAAATGACATGACAATCAATGTCACAGATTCTTTCTTCATGGATTATTATTCTAGTTAATTCCACATGTTGCATCCTCAGCAATATCTGAAAACTATGTCTTGCTGTTCTCAACAGATGAAAGCTTGAGTGTGTGGAAAATATTGACTCTTAATCAGATAGGCAAACCTTTTCTTTTTTTAATTTTTAAAAAGGAAATGAAAGAATTGGAAGAATCAACACACAACCTAATTACTATGAGACAAGGACTGCTGGGAAGGCAAATATAGATGCTCATCACTCTTACTTATGCATTTGTTAAAACTGGTTTTACAGTAGTCCCACTTTTGTTAAGAGGTGAAATTGTGGTGGCCATGGACTTTTTCCCCTGTGCATAACTCATAGTACTCATGGTCAAGAAGAATTTTGCAAATTGATACCAGAAAAACAAAGGCTGTGCAAAACCAATGGAGACAACAGCAGTTTTGGAAGCTGATCGCTGCACTGCATGTGTCCGAAGCCGGTGTGTAAATTCTCTCCACAGTATTTTTGCCAGCTGCTGTCAGAGGAGCAGGAAGGTGGTTTCCAGCCACCATTCCCACCTCTCTGCATTTCTCTGATAGTTGCATCTTCACTGCATCAGACTTGAGATACTTTCTGCTTTACTGCTTTCTGGCTGAATATAAGAATAACTAAGGTTTTATTTTTGGCTTTTCAGAGTAGCATATAGGATATGGAACTTAATGTACTGGACAGTGTGATGGTACCTACTAGGTGTAAACCAGGGATGGAACCAGACAGTTGTTATCCTCAGGACAAGTAGTATAAGACCCTCTTTTTTCCAGAGCAACAAATCAATGACATTGCTGAGGTGTACTTCCAGTGATGTAGCGGCACTAGGGGCTTTAAATATACTGATGTGTCCCCACATTAATTCCTGCAGAGGGACTTGGAAACCTCCAGTGGGTGAAGCAATTGCTTTAAAGGACAGGACACCATAAATAAACCTGTTCTGTTTTGGTAGAAATCAGCTGGAATATGACCTAGAGTTGGTTTTGGTGACAAAACTTCATCATAAGCTGCATTTATTACATAGAAGAGATAATGGCATGTTCAGAAGTGGGAAGCTTGACTTTTTTTTGTTCTTTTGGTATTTTTGGACATCCTGTAAACAGCAAAAGATCCCTCTGTCAGAAAGGTCTTCTGTTGTTTAACACCTTTAAATGTATGAAGTGAGAATTGTGATTTCTTTTGTACAGTGGATCTTTCATCCTCTTCTTTAGGGTGACAGTGGCAAAAATATAGATGTGTGCAAATTTTCTGCCATTGGTGCCTTTATCCTTCAGGTCTGCTGCACCAATTGTGCTTGACACACCCAAGGACAATAATTTATCTCTAAAATCTGCCTTTATAGATTGTGGATGTCATTGTCCCACTCTCAATTCTTGGATTCTAGGTTTGGGAAAGTTATTTAAGTTTATGACAGGGTTTTGGGGTTGCTTTGTTGTTCTTGCTGGATTCTGTTTCTTCATACTCAGCTCTGACTTGGTGCATTCCTGAGTGTGCAAGGGTGTGGAGGAAGTATGGTGCTCATTAAAAAGAAGGAAAAAAGTTTGATCAGATTTTCCTCCTGTGGAAATCTATAGGTGTCTGGGAACAAGAGCTCTGTAAAGGATTTGGGACTTGGCCATGAACATGTCTAATTTCCCCTTTTTGCTCTAGTTGCTGGCTGGTTCATTTAACAGCAGACACCTTTCTGTCTGGGCTGTAGATTTTAGACAATGTTCATTGCATAAACTAAGATTTCAGAGGAACTTCCTCTGCATTGATCTTTCATTTGTGAAGCTCTGCTGTTAAATTAACTGCTGACAATGTCACACAGAATTGGGGTGAAGATTAATATATTCTAAAAGGATTAAATTTTCTCATTTTTCAGACTAGAATACTCATGCAGTACTAAGCATCCCCTTGGCAGAGCCACCCCTGAGTTAATGGCATAGCACAAGATGACAGCTTAGTACTTCTAAAACCCTTTCTATTGCTTTTTTTCTTTCTTCTTTTTTTCTCTTTTTCTTTTTTTTTTTGTTTGTTTTTGGGGTTTTTTTTTTTGGAGCTTTATATAGTAGATGGCATAGTAATATATCACAAGCTTGGGACCAAAAAGCTTTGCTCTTATTCAGGGAACTCTAAACCTTTCTTAACAATTTCTGCTTGAAATGTTGGTTGGTATCTGCACGAGTTTTCTTTCACGTTTCTGCCTTGCTGCTTCTTGTAACTTCCCTTATGTCACACCCTGTCAGTGTGATGACAGGTCTCAGTGCTCGAAGCATCAACCAACACCTGATACACACAGATCTGGGAAAATCCCTCAAACAGCAGCTGCAATTCTTGACCTAAACTGCGACGCTCAGAACCAAACCGCAGGGAACAGTGTACTGGAGGCACTCTTCCTTCAAGTCATTCACACATCAAACCGTTGTTTACAAGAGAAGGGAAAAGGGAATTTCTTGAGTATATTTTTTTTTTCTTTGCCTTATGATGATCTGTCCTCAAAGCATTTCATCCTGGTAGATTTCAGCTTTCATAATGCACTGGCATTTACATTTGTCAAAATTAAAATTAATGTTCTAGTGACAACACTGGGCACAGATATTTGTAGCAGAATAGCAACCAGGAAGATACAGAATCCAGTGGAATATAATATTTAAAACTGTGCAGTGGCTTGTGCATATAAATACATCGAAATATGTTTCTAAAATCACAACATTTGGTTATTGCTCCCAGAATTATTTATCCATGGGACTTTCAAATCATAGCAAATATGGATGGCATTTCTTAAAAGCAACAAGTGCACAAAGCAAATATCCTTTTACTGAACCTGGTCCAAAATGTGACAATTGTCATGATACAGCTTTTTCATTTTTTTTCCTAATCATGCAATTTTCAGTTTCACTTTTCACAGAATCTGGCTTTTCATAGTAGCTGTGGGGAAAAAAAACCCCAAACAACCAACCAAAACAACAAAAAACCCCCAGCTTATTTGAACAATGAGTCCCTGTGGGACTGATGTATATATGGGACAGGCTTCCCTCCCCACCCCACCCCCCTCCGCCTTTAGTATAGCTTACAACTGATCATTTATTTGACAGTCTGCATGGAGTCACACACATAGGATCCTTATAATGGCTGTAAGCAACTAGTCAGAGGCATTGACATGACTGTAATTTAGGAGGAAGGGAGGGGAGAGAAATGAAAGCGTAGGATAACGGGCAAAGTAACAGTGCATTTGTTTATCATTTTTGCTGAATGTCATTTTTCCTATACTGCTCCTTATTACTTCCTGTTTCACTTCCAGTAAGCCCACGATCCCTTACCTCCATTTTCCCTTTTTAAATTACTGTCCTTCCCTTAAGGACTGAAATGTTTGCTGAATGCAGATACTTCCTCCAGCCATGGGGAAAAAAAAAAAAAAGCACTCCAGTTTTCTAAGGACTAGATTTATGTTAGGGCTTATATTCAAGGGGAAGGACTTGAAAAGAAATAAAATATTGCTGCATGCTATTCGAAAATGCCTGAATTTCAGTGTGCTTGAAAGAATGTCAAAGTTTTGACGGCGAGCATGTAAAAGGTAAAAAATGCCAAAAAAGGGATTTCTGGTCTCATTTTGAGCATTACCATTATGGTACATGCTTTAGCTATGCAGTTGCCTACTGTCACTTAAACTAATGTAATACCAGAAAGAAGTAGTGGGTCACCATCACCCATGGGACAAGGACATTGAGCAGATCTACATGTAACTAGTGGTCTTTAAAGGGTGCATAAAAACAGAGGGCACTTCAAGCCTGGGCATGTTCCAGATTCAGGGAGGGACTGTTCTTTCCTTCTTATGGGCCACATTTTCCTTTTTCCCTAAACCTGTCCAGTTTCACTGCTATTTCGTGGCCAAGCTGAATTCAAACCTTTGCTTGCATCTGTATGAATGGAAGCTGTTTTACTGAAGGCAGATTCTGGGATGTGGGGATAAAGGGTTCATACGGAGGGCATACTCTTTGCCAGATTTCGCATGGTTACTCCAAAGTTTCAGTAAATCATTATCGTGTCTCCTTTGCTGTTCTACATTATACGTTTTCCATCGTAATTCCTTTCATTTGTGTGACGGAGTTGTTCCTGTTGTTGTTCCAACTTAATGGCTACCATTTTTTTTCCTACCTTTTATTAGTCTTTGGTTTCTTTCCTATGTGATCCCACAGACCTCCTATTTTTATAGACATTGTGTTAACCTAGGAGTTTAAATGAACAATAAATGGACTGTGGAATTCCCCTGCAAACCCACCGTGCTGTTGTGATTTTTTTGTGCAGGGCATAAATGCCTCTTCACTTCATCTCCTTCTGTCCTCCCTCCCCCACCCCCGACACCTTTATGTAAAGGATGCAGAAATAAAATTAAAACTCTCTCAATAAAATATTTACCTGTCAAATAGCACAATTTTAAGCCAGTGTAGCCTGCCAATGCTCTTGACTCCACTCCAGGAGCTGCAAATAAGAGAGGATATCTTCAGTAATGATCTTTTATTATGAGGCTCCTGTCATTCTTCTGAATACATTTTGCAAAAGAAAAGCAAAGAAAGAGCTAACAACAAAACAGACTCCCATCATGTTTCTTCATTCCTTTCTTGCTACTTATGCAAGCAAGGATGTCACTGTAAGCTAAAAGCTCCAGGAGGTCTCAAAAAAGCCATTATTCCTACAATATTTACAAGCCTCCCTCGAGTATAAAATCCAGACCATTGCACAGGTGGGAGCAAAGGTCTAAGGGCTACCAAATCTTTACATTTCAGCAATGCATCACATTGAAAAGAAGCACCTGTGTTTCATAATTTTGTGCTGACGCGCACATTCCATCGTCCAGGGGTCGGGTAGCTTTTGCACCCCACTTTAGCTTGTTTTTGAGCAGAGAGAATCCTGACCTTCACAGCACATTTGCATCTCTGTGGTGGAAGGGTAGACCATTCAGATGAAGGTTTAAATTCTGGAAACAAGCACCTGACAGTTTGCAGTTCATCATGCTTCCTTGCTGGTAATTAGTTGATTTGTTCCTGAACCTTAATAGCCTCAATGAACCACAAGGCTAAAATTAAGCATGGAATAGCCTAAAAACTCCAGCAAGACAATGACAAGAGAAGACTGGAAAGAATGTGAATTAACAGAAAAGAATAAGAGGTCAAGTCTCCCAAATGCAAACTGCTGCATTATTTATATTTGGATAATTTCATGAGTCCCCAATTTTCCCTGAACCCTTTATTGACCATAATTCCAGTTCTATTTAATATCTATACGAACAACCTGGGCGAGGGGACCGAGCGCCCCCCGGTCGGTGTGCGGGTGGCACCGGGCTGGGGGCAGTGCTGCCCTGCGGGGGGCAGGGGGCTCTGCAGGGGGGGCTGGGCAGGCCGGGCCCAGGGGCCGAGGCCCCCGGTAGGAGGCCCGAGGAGGCCGAGTGCCGGGCCCTGCCCCTGGGTCACAGCAGCCCCAGGCAGCGCTGCAGGCCTGGGCCAGGGGGCTGGGAAGGGCCGGGGGAAAAGGGCCTGGGGGGGCTGGGCAGCAGCCGGCTGGGCGTGAGCCCCCGGCGTGCCCAGGTGGCCAAGGCGGCCAGCAGCGCCCTGGCCGGTGTCAGCAGCAGCGTGGCCAGCAGGGCCAGGCAGTGCCCGTCCCCCTGCGCGGGGCACTGGTGCGGCCGCCCCTCGGGCCCTGGGCTCAGGGCTGGGCCCCTCGCTGCAGGAGGGACGCGGAGGGGCTGGAGCGTGTCCAGGGACGGGCAGGGGGCTGGGGCAGGGGCTGGGGCACCAGGCCTGGGGGGGCGGCTGGGGGGCTGGGGGGGGCAGCCTGGGCAGGAGGGGGCTCAGGGGGGGCCTGGTTGCTCCCTACAGCTGCCTGGCAGGGGCTGCGGGCAGCGGGGGTCGGGCGCTGCTCCCAGAGAACAAGCGACAGGGCAAGGTGAAATGGCATAAAGATGCTCCAGAAAAGCTGCTCAAGAAAAATTTCTTCAGCAAAAGGGTGGTCAGGCACTGGAACAGGCTGTCTGGGGAAGTGCTGGAGTCACTGTCCCTGGAGGTATTTAAAAGACACGTAGATGTGTTGCTTAGGGACATAGCCTAGAATGTAATTGGCAGTGCTGGGTTAGTGGTTGGACTCGATGACCTTACAGGCTTTCTCCAACCTACAGAATTGTATGATTCTATAAAATATGAAATAAGAACAAGAGTACAAGCTCTGGTTGAACAGTTACATATTTGTGTTGTTCCTAGTCTTGTAGGACCTAGGTTCGTGACTCAGACTCTTGCATCCTCATGCAACATTAATAAATTTTAAGTATAAAGTTACTCTTAAGCCCTTGTTTTCCAGTGCTTAGTCACGGTTTCCATCTCAGTTGCATGTTATAGTCAGCAGGTGATTAACAGCATCCACACTTATTGCAGGGCAACAGGTCAGAAAACCAAAATCCAATCCAATTCAGACTGAGACACCTTAAGAATCTAGGTTTCAGGCAAAAACTCCATGGGGGCCTACAACCATGTTTTTTTGGCTTACTTAGTGTTTTCCTTGTGCAACAAGTAGTCAACTCAGCAAAGTTGTATCTCCTTCTTTTGAGATCAGTAGTCCAAGCATCCATATACCGGGGCCTCTCATGAGCTCCTGACTAATCCTTTACTAGAGCTGTCCTGCACTGATTAGTGTGTGGTACTAACCTTTTACACAGAAGTTTGGTCATTAAAAAGCTTCCCAGAAGTGAGGGTGGGAGTAGCTCAGATCTCTGTCATAAAGAGAGGTTAAACTATCTGTGAGAGTGTGTTGTATTTTTAACTCCATGTCTCTGTTCCCCCAGCTGAGATCTCCGGCTAAGCTGGTTTTAGAGGAAAGGGTTCAAGAGCTTACCTCTGACCGGCTTACAGAAAATCTGCATCTCCTTGTCTTTTGGCTCTCTGACCTAAGTGAAGCAGAAAAACTGTGTCCTGTTGACATCAGTGAAATTCATTCCTGCCCCATGTGGCTTCAAAGGACCCAGGACAGGGTTTCATCCCAAACCAACGGAGGGCTGAATGCCACGTAAGGAACTGCGGCGGGCTGGCCCGGCCGCCCCGCGGTGCCCGGCGCTGCCGGCCGCCGGCGCCCCCCGCGCGGTGCCGGGCAGAGCCCCTGTAACCCCCGGCTGGTGGGGCGAGGCCCGGGCAGGGAGAGCGCTCGGCAGTTCCCTCCCGGCACAGCGGGCTCCGCCGGGGGAAGCCGGGGGCCTTTGGGGCCGGCCACAGCAGGGCAGGGCGGGGAGAGATCCCCCCGGCCCTGACACACACCGTGTGCTGCCCTGCCCCGCGGGGCCCTCCCCGGGCGGGGGGCACGGCCTGCCCGGCCCTGGGCTGCCCGCGGGCTGCCCTGCCCGGCCCTGCCCGGCCCTGCCCGGCCCTGCCGGGGGGGCTCTGCTCCGGGCCGGTCCCCCCCGGCCTCCCCCTGCCCGGCCCTGCCCTGCCCTGCCGGGGGGGCTCTGCTCCGGGCCGGTCCCCCCCGGCCTCCCCCTGCCCGGCCCTGCCCTGCCCTGCCGGGGGGGCTCTGCTCCGGGCCCGGAGCCCCCGGCCTCCCCCTGCCCTACCCGGGGGACTGCAGGGCCGCTGCTCTCACACAGTCCCACTCCCCTCTCTGGCTGCAGTTGTGCAGTTTTTCTCCCTTCTTAAATACGTTATCCCAGAGGCACTGCCACCATGGCCGATGGGCTGGGCCGTGGCCAGCGGTGTGCCCATCTGGGAGCTGGCAGCCATGGGATCCACTGGGCATGGGGGAAGCTTCTGGCAGCTTCTCACTAAAGCCACCTCTGTAGCCCCCTTGCTACAAAAAATGTGCTATGCAAACCCGATACAGGAAGACAAGGAGAAAACAGATGTTGTAATAGAAGCCTGGCAGGGTGAGAAAGAGAAAGTGAATCCCCCGTCCCAGCTAAGGCTCCTTCTCAGCAGTGAGGTTGGACCAAGCTAATTGATTGGTCTGAGTTTACAGTGTGGTGTATGTGGTGGCGGAAAGCTGATTTCCCCCGCCTTTATCATGAAGACCTATTGATTCTTGCACTCCTGAAGTCCTTGTGTCATATCTGTGCTTTAATGAGGTCAACAAGTAAAGTCCATCCTTATCCAGAATACACATCCACAAGGCTAGTGAAAACATCCCTCTGCAGCTCGAGTACAGCTGCTCCCAGGGTGGCTCAGAAAGCCCTGAAGTTCCCAGGAGGTTTGACCTCTGCAAAGCTGTGTGCTTGCAGGTCTCATCATGCAGGAGGGAGGACCATCTTTCCAGTGCTCTGTGTAGGAATACTCACCTTACCCTCCCATTGAAAGGTGACTGCTGGCTTTTGAAGTGCTCATACATGCTACATTAAAGAAGCTGCTGATGGGGAACTGAATTCTCCACCTTCCTTTTCCCAGTATTGCATTCTGCCGCCTGCCTGGACCCAAGCTTCCTTTTTCATCCTTTCCTGGCAAGTCCAAGGATTATGTTCTTGGTTGCATGAGGTCTCAAGAGCTATTGCAGAAAGAGTGGAAGATGTTCTTTTACGTGCTTTCCTTCTGTCCCCATAGGAAGTTGTCTAAGCGAGTAGTTTCACACCTTGAGCACCACCTTCCCTGAGACCTAACCTTCCCCTTCAGACAGCACTGCTCATGAAACACCTTCTTCTCGGCCTTTTGGGGTCTGTGGTTTAGACCCTCACGGCTTGATGTAGTGACTCCCTATCCAAGCCTCCCAATTCTGTATGCTATACAAACAGAATTGGGGCAATGCTGTTCACTCATGGAGCTGGCTGACAGATTTTGAGTGTCAGAGATTAAAGTGTCACAAAGCACAGAAACCTGCCATGTTGCCTGTCCTGAACGCCCTTGTTCAGTACATGAATGTCTCATATTAGCCGTGATAAACAGTTTGCTTTCCAAATGAGAATTGAAGCATTCTCTTGGGTGGTTAGATGCCTAAACATCACATTAAAGACCTGAATTTCAGAGATCCTGGTATTCCCACTAAATCCAAGGGATGTGATGCTCATCATTTTTATAAAGACTGGAGCATAAGGGCTAAATGGGAACCCTACTGTGAAAATCAGTCCCAGAAGTGGAAGGGAGGGTTGATATTAATTAGATTTAAAAAAAAAAGGAAAAAGAAAACAACCATTTTCTGTACTATGCCCTTTTGTTTGCCTTGGTCTTTGTGCAGTATGGTTGACAGGAATAAAAAAACACTCTGATTTCTTGTTAGTGTTACATGCTAAACGCTTTGCTTTATCCTTGGAGTTTGTAGCAATTTACTGTTTTTCTTCTTAGAAACATGTATGTGAAATATCCCATAAGGTTAGACCTCATTACTCTGCAACAGGAGGTATATTGTGCTGTGTTTTCTATGCACAAAAAAGTAGACACCCAGTGTTTTACATAGTGTGATTCCATTATAAGCCCATAAACCACTGTAAACCCAATACCTGCCTTCTCAAAATGCATGCATGACAACCTAAAACACTTTTATTGTTTCTATGGTCACTTTCTGGAGGTGGAATATGTCAAGGAGACATCTTCAGAGAAGGAGATTTGAGTATCACTTAACATCTTCAGAAGCATCTTGAATAATTGTTCCTGTTCCAGAGAATGTGTTGAAACATATTTTCTTGAAATGGTCTGGAGTTAGCCACGGGCAAGGGAATAAGGTCTATACATGAGGATAAGACAAGGAAGACTAATTGCACTCCTGGGAAATCCTGGGTTGGATGATTATATTGTCAGAATCATTGATCTTAGTTTTGCTATCCCTCTCTTGAGAGGGGAAAGGAGAATCCTGTATGTAATAAACTAGAGAAGGAATGATACTAAATATCATTTTCTTTATATAAATAACTATGATGGGAATTGGGTGCAAAAGAACATTTGCTTCTGAGCAAAAAGGAAAATGTGTTATAAAGGGAAAAGGTATATGTTTTGTTCAGTGCCTGCAGGATTTAATCATAACCCAAAGGTGCCAATTGTATTTATTTCATGGGACTAACATCTGTGTTCTGCAATGTAATTGGGATTCCAGGTTGAGTGTGAAAGAGCTCTGTTTATTTTTCCACTATCGTACATTATTCCCCTGTTTGTGCTAATTGCCCCTCCGTGCATGCGGTCCATATTGTCTAAGTCTTGCACTAAATAACTTCATTTGTGCTATGTTAGTTTCAAACACACCTGCAAAAACCTGTAACAGCTTTTAAAGCTGAAGATGTTTCCCTAGCTCCCTGTAGCACAACAGTCATGACTACCTGAGGTATCATCCTGAATGATAGGGTAATTACAGCTGAATATACAGAGGGAAGGAATGCAGTGGTAGATAAAATATAACCATTTAAGTATGTGGAGCAATCTGGGCCAAATAGCAGTGGTTAATGCCATCGACCTCCTGGAATTGCATGGTTATTTCTACCAGCTACTTTCTTATTATTTAGACACACACAGTGCTGTGAGTTTAATCTAGTTTAACAAATAAAATAGTTATTTTGCTTGGAACAAAACCTTCCCACCCTGGATTTTGTAATTCTTAAAATACCTTACGCTGGACATGAACTGAAAAGCAAATGTAGGTTGGTTAAAGTGGTATCTTTCGGTCTGGGAGCAGATTGCCTAAAAGCTATGTGCAAAGTTAGTTGTAACTGGGAATGTAGAATGCCCAGGACTCAATTTTTTTTGTTTGGTTGTTTATTGTTTGGGTTTCGTGGTGTTTTTTTGGTTTGTTTTTTTTTTTTTTTTGAGATAGTTTTTGTGTGATGCATTTAGTGATGAATGCCAACAACTCACTAGGAAAGTGAGCAGAACTGGGTCTATGTCTGATGGAGACTAAAATTCTTTGTCACAGGATTGCTATTCACTCTTTTACTCTAAAACCTGAAAATGCAAGTTTCTCTGACCTGATGCTGCTGCTTTGCATCATTCTGACAGCTCGAAGCAGGCTTAACCAGCCAATTGAGGATTCCATTTTTAAGGCTATAATGACTCCTATGATAACCTGTTCTGGCTGTTCTATCAGGGTCAGGGTATGATATGTCGTTGACTTTCTGCTAATTCCCTGCCTGCAAGAACAGCCTTTGGGGGTCAAAGGCATGGTAAAATCAGAGGAGCTGAGGCTGCTGTAATGCCCACCAAGTGTCACCTAATGTAAGGAGAGAGATATTTTAATAGTCCCTTCCATTTCTTCCCTTCGCATTTGGCAGTTTATAGGTTTTGTTCTTTTATTCCTCTATTCTTGAGAGTAAAAAAATACATTTTGGAATGTAAGTGAAAGGAAAAGACTTCAGGGTCTGATACTTGATGATAGCACACTGTCAGGCTGCTGTATGGTCATTTACACCTGTGCAAGTGCCTGAAGTCTTGTATGCAAGTAAGAAAAGAAAATTCTGATGAGAAAGAGCATTTTATAAGCACTTATGATTAAGGCTATAAATGATTCCATAATGTGCAAAGCCATGCAGACTGAGGCCTGATATCTCCTTCACATGAATAAGTGATTCTTGCTTTTTATTCTGCTCAGCACACACATTTGAGATATTTTCAGTAAGGAGCAAACACATTCTGCTGAAGAAAACCATCTATTTGCATCCTTGTAATCTTTGCACAGCTGTATATCATGATTTCTGATCTATAGAGTTCTTCTGAAATGGATGAATCTGGGACACCTGAAAGTCAGCTGAAGATGTGTAGGCAACAGCTCTACACAGGCTGCTTCAGTTCATTTCCTGTAATACAGGACTCTGATCTGGTTTGTTGATTTGTCATTGTCAAGAAGTGTGCAAAAAGGCTAATAAATACAGCCAGGCTGCTTTTCTAATCTCCAGCATCATCGGTGTTGCCCCTTCCTTCCATCTCGTGTTATTAATCAGTCTGCAGGTATGTTTTCATGAAAACAGGTTATTCCATGGCACTGAGAATAGATAGGTTGTCAGTTTTCTGATTTTATGCATGTACGCATATTCCACTAAGTAACAGTTTCCCCTTAGCCACTCAACTATTTACATTATTGTAAGTGAAGGTACAGCAACCAATTTCCTTAGCTTCTCTCCATTTTTTTTTTTTTTAATTGCACTGCACAGGAAAGCAAAATCAACAAGAGCTCAGAGTTTTGGGGGTCTTTTTTTTGCTGATGGAACAGGTCACCATTGAGGTCAGATCATATTCATGAGCTTTAAAATACCTATTTGCTAACTGCCTGTGACAAGGAAGCTCAGTAAAAACGAAGGGAGTTGGTTTAAGCTGGAAAACTACATAGTTATCTGATAGTTATCTGATAAAAATGTGAAACTAAGCGTCTCTTTCAGGCAGGTAGCAAATGAGTCATCTCATGAGATCACTTCTCTGAAGTTTGTAGTAGACACCAGTTTATGTTAAATGAAGTTAAAATGGTATGCAAATAGCCTTTTGAATGATATTTTTCTTGCAAAATGTCAAAGTTAAATAGATGGCAAACAGAATAAAAATGTCACAATACTATTAAAACTCAAAAGAGGTTCAGTATGAATTAAGTACTGGACAAAATTTTGTCTCTGTTTTACAGGCTTGTCCATCTTCAGCAAGTACTCTTTCCTAAATAATGGACAGAAAGAGGACTGTTGGGTAGTGCTTTGGGTTGCTTCCTTTTCCACCGCACAGAAAATTCACATCTCTCTAAAGGGCACAGCCATTTGTGCTGGTTCCCACTTATATTTTTAAAAGGAAGATGAAGAGGGTCATTCTGAAAGCCTTTGTTTTCTATGTGTCACTAAAAATATGGGTATCTTTTTGCCTTCCAGCCTGTTAATTCTGTGACAGATTAGCAGTGTTATTTTTAAAGGTAGCCCACCCAGCTCTGCCCCCTTGCGAGAACACCCCGTGTGTGGGTTGGTCAGATGATAACCATGTGGAACTTTGTGTGGGCCCTTAGTCAAATGGGCGCGAGTATCGTTACTCAAATGAGTATTCATAGCCACTACTTGCTTTATTTTTTTCTAGAGCAGCAACAAAATGGCAGAGACGACAGCTGCCACATCATATACATACACACACTCCTACACAAACTATGCTTTGTACATCAGAAGCAGCATAAATACCATGGCATGTGGCAGTTACCATGGCAACGTGTTTTTTTAATGAATAGCAGATGGAATAGGCATGTAAAACTTACATAAGTTGTTAGTAATTTGTAAGTTTCTGCAGACCAGCTACTGCAGTAAACTTTTTGTTTTCACTGTTTCTATTTTTTCCACGTACAGTGTTCAGTCACTCCTTTTCTTCCTACTGAGTTTACCCTGATCTGGAATATAGGCTATGGTGGTGCATAAAAAATAGCAATGGCTAATTTTTTTGTGGGTGAGGTTCCATAATACAGACGACACAGGAAATAATCCAGTTTAGCACTTTTAAAAAATTATTTTTACAGAATTATTTTGACATAGCCTTTAATGGTAGAATTATAAGACATTGCAAAAACACAGCAACTTTCCTTTCTAGATGCAAACTCCTCCAGCATGGATAGTGGGCATTAAAAATGGGATGGGCAAGTGAAACAATCTGCATGGCAATTCATGTTTTGCCTCACATTCTGACTGTGGTTTGTTAGGAGACAGAATTCCATAATTTACTGATCAGCATGGAAAGATAATAGGAAATGCTGCTCACTGTAAAATTTCAGCCAGTGGAATGCTGACAAAAGGATTCCTCCTTAAAATGTGAGGCGTGAGCTCCTTAGGAGATGGGATTAGCCAGCCTAATCTTTATAGGGAAGGTCAGACAATGGTAAAGGCAGAACTGGGGTTAAAACGGAGCTCCTTTGACTGTGTGAGTAGCTCGTTCACCTTCTGCATTTCAGTCACACCATACAGGACCAGATCAGTTATGAGTTAGGTTCATAAATCCTGTTTAAGTGATTGATAGAAGTTAGGTGCCTGCATGTTCATAAATGTTTTTATGATCTAGACCGTGCACCTTATGAAAGAGGCAACTTCATTAATTCAAGAGAGACTGACATTAGAAAAGGAATAAAGGGGGCAGGTTCTGTCCCAAAAAGAAGTGACTTCCCAATATATACATTGTTCAAGGGTAATAACAAACATTTAAATTACTGGTTTCTGAGCAGCCTCTATGGAGGCAGTAAACAGACTCGTATGGCTAAGGTTTTCAGGCAGCTTTAAAAGAGTTTATATTTGATGGGTTTTGGGTGTGAAAGTCCCTTAGGCTCCTCTAATTCTCACTCCTCTAGTTCTCCCTTTTCTATTCTTTCTGCCTTTGTTTGGAAACTTGGTCCTGATCTCCCTACTGAGGAATATTCCCCAGTGTCAGTGTGGGGTTCTGGAATGGTGAAGGCTACTTCTCTTTTTCATATTGTTCTTTGGTTCCTGACAGCGTCTGGTACTGGACCTTCATTTTCTGGTCAATGTCACCTTCTTTCCTTGTTATAAATCTACTCTTGATTTTCCTTCTGCAACTGCTTCTCTGACAGCTCCAGCATCAGAAGACCTTGCTTATACTAAATGCTGGCTGGCATTGCTGCTTCTCCTGGACTGACCAACTTCTTGCTGTTTTCAGAATAATGATGGTCACAGAAAGACTCATTGCATAGTATAGTCATCAAACAATAGTTTTAAGAAGAAACCCACAGTGTCTCTGCTATCTTCTGGCTGAGACACGCTGGAGCAGTATTTCTACCAAGCCACATGGTGCTCAGAAATTCTCTTCATCACTTTTTCATATTTTTATACTCTTTGCAGAGGATTAGGACCAGAAGGATCAAGGTTATCACAAAAGAAAAAGTAAATAAATCAGGCTCTTCCCCTTTTACTGTTATTGAGAACTCCAAAGTCTTTCTTTTATTCTCCAGGGGTATATTTTCAAAGCAGTAAAATTAAGCACACCATTCCCATGCATTAACCATAACTTAAGATACACAGGTAGATCTATGCTAATTGTTCCTTCTAATGTTCCAGGGGAGTTATAGCTGGTAAAATGAACACTTGATTTAGGCCTCAGAATTCAAAGTCTTAGAAGTTATTTTCACCCACGAAACGGCAGATAAGAGCAATTACTGCCGTCTTCTTATCTTTTTTACCAAATTAACCCTTCATTCTGTGGGAAGCTAAGTGAGAATTAAATGTTCCATCTTCATGATGGTTGCATGTATTTTTAAATTTACATTTTATTAACAGAGTAATTGTGGACTTAAATTTTGTTTAAATGGTATGCTTCATATAACTGCTAAGTAGCTGTTATACAATTGTAGAGAAAGCTTTGCAAGACATTGAGACACTAATGGCTTTTCAACCTCAACAAGACACCTCATATAAAAAGACATGAGAGCCTTGTAATTAAAACAATCTTCTCAGTGAACTGTTGATATAGAAAACAATCTGCTCTCCTTTACATTTTCCATATTAATTGACTGAAAAATTATGAATAGTACGTTTTGCGAAGGTGCACTTTGGTAATTTTTATGTTATTGAGAGCACTTTAACTCACAACAGTACCATGAAATTGTATTGAATATTGCAATTTATCAGTATTAGTGTGAACTAGAAGTATATCATTAGACGTCTTTATCACTAATCAAAGATTCCTTCCAGAACACCTTCAGTAACCTAAAAGCTCTCACCAGAAAAGTGTGCGATGGGAATCTGACATCCCAAAGGTCTTGTAGGCAGCAGCTGAATGCAGGAGGAGCAGCTCTGGGAGCCAATACGGTCTGGTTTCCTATGGATCACTGTCTAGCAGATAGTTATCCCAGTGCCTAACACACTGTAAGCTCTTTCCTAAGCTGGAGCATTCAGGGCAGCTGTATATTTTCCAGCATCCCTGAAGAAGTGAACTCAAACTGCATCCCCTGGAGTGAGGGCAGTGAGGAGAGAGAAGGGACTCTTCTCCCCCAGCCCTGTATTCCCATGTAACTTGTTTAACTTAGTACCATACATACCATCTAGAGTTTGACTGCGTCTGCCTTGCTCCCTCAAAAGACCACATCAGCCACTAAGTCTTTCCTTTCCATAGCAGCACCAGGAATCAGTGTGTATTATTAGCCTACTGCTGTGCTTTCCTGGAGTGGTGGGTTTGGGAGCAGACCATGCAACTCTCCTCTAAAAATCCCAAACAGGTGACATTAGGCACCCCAAAAGCACAGAACAGCAACGAGAGTAGGTACCAGACCACTGGCAGGTCCACTCTTGATAATGCAATACCTGTAATGAAGGAATATTACAGGAGGAAGGTGGAGCTGGATAAAGTATTGGATCAAAATAAATGGAAGTCACCTTACTTGCGATAATTGAATTCAGATGGTGCATATTGCACAGGTAAACTTTTGTTAGTGTTAAACCCAAAGATTTCCAAATTAGTTAAAGAAATTGTAGCACACTCAATCAAACTTGTACGTGCTTCCATGCATGAGAACATGTAGTGCTGTCTTCCTATCGACCAGTTAATGAGAGCCTCAATCTAAAATTATCTAAAGGCTAAAAAGAACTGTCTTAAAATGTTAAATTAATTCATTCATATTAAGGTCTTTGGGCCTTGCTGAATGTGAGTCATAGTCCAGTTGTCACCATTTAAAAAGTTCAGCCACGATTTTGCAGCACTAGCCTTCTGAGACTGATGCCAGCAGGGTGTTGTCTGTAAGCCCACTGTGTGCTCTGTTGCCCTTCTCCTCCTCAAGATCTGTGGAAAACCTCTCTCTGTGAATAACTTTTGATTAGAACTGTTTTTCCTCTTGTACTCTTCCTCCATGTACTTGCCGACATGCCACTAATCAGCATGCTGTTTACTCCCTGATTATACCAGTTACAAGCTGGGCACACTTCATGTGTTGTGCAGCAAAGTCTATCAGTGGTACATGCTAACTAGTAATTGATAGTGTCACCAAAATGATACTGGTTTTTCTTCATGTGCATGCTTATCAAAGGTTCTTTGTATCCTAGAATACTCTCCCAGAAATGAAATAAAACCTGCCTGCTGCATGAGGCATTCTGCCATCTCAGTAGGATCTCTGACTCTCAAAATGCTTGCAGTGTCTAATAATTAGATTTGGATAATTCTTTCTCTTCCAGGCATCACGTTTTATTTTAGCAAGTATTTCCCTCCACAGTAGTACTGTTGAAATTCTGAATTAAGAGAGATACAAAAAGAGCATGTGTGTGTGCAGGGGGTGTGTGGAGGAAAATCCTTAAAAATGCTCCTTGGGGTGTGGAGCGTGCCTGGGAAGAAAGAAGTGTTACAAACTTCTCAGTCCTTGATGTAGGGTTGCAAAAGGAAATTAGCTCATTTGTAATTTCAGGCAGTCCCCCCATCCCAACACACACACACCATTAATAATGAGTTGAGAGAAAAGAGATCCAGAGTGAACGCCTGCTCAAATAGAGCGTGTACTTAATAGTCCTGTTCATACAAGGCTCCCCAAACCTGCACGCGATGCCTCCTGGGACTCTGCCGGTGCACGGCAGCCAGAGCTCTGTGGTGCAAGGATGCCATCACCCCCACACATTCTACAAAATCCTTCCTGAAAAGAATAAATTAGGCTAGAAAGCCACTACGTGATTAGGGAAGACAATGCGATCTTGCTTAGAAAGTGGCAAAATACTATTCCCACCTGCAAATGCTCCTCTGCCGTGTGGGTTCCAGCGCATCCTGGTGAAACCATTCCTATTTTCATGTGCTCAGGTGCTACAGCTGTGGATGCAAAGTGTCCTCCAACCAAACTTTCAAAGGTGTTCAGGTCTAACGCACAACAGTGTTTGATCCAATATGCTTCCAGAGGTCAGGCATGTGCAGGTGGAAATGGGCAATAAAAATCTGGCAAGAAAATGCTGCTGTCAGCTGTGGTGGGGGGGTTGTGTTTGGGGGTTTGTTTTGAAGTGGTGAGATATTCTGTGTGTATCTTATTGGGAATATCTCAGTTGTTTTGTTGTTACGACAAATGTGTTTTATTGTATTTATCAACTGTGGGGTCGGGTTTTAATTATTTTTTAACCATCTTTTTTTAACTGAAAGAGCTAGGTTTTTAAGTAGCAAGTGTTTGGTATTAAATTAGAGGATACAAGCATGCTGGACCCTCTAAGGCAGATAGCCCTCCATATTGCTCAAATTTTGCCAAGTGTGGTGTACATAAGGAAGAGATTTATAGATTAAAATTTGCCTATTTATTCCTGTCACAGAAGTTGCCATCTTGGCTGTGCTTTATTTTTTCATGCTGTACAAACTAGAAAGTCTGTAAGCTAAAACTAGTTTACAGCAGCAGACAACGTAGACAAGACTGAATATCCACTGAGAGTCCTAAAAGTCAGATTTACAATGACCAGGATAAAATTGCAGGGACCATCAATCTTTACACTTTAAGACAGAGAGTGGTCACCAGCTGGGGTCAGAAAGTAATTCATAACCATTACTATCTGGGCTTAGCATTATATAATTTGATGCACTCAGGGTGCTTTATTCTTCTACCCAGAACAGAGAATAGTTTTTCTATATGGATTCCTGTAATGACATTGCATCTTCTCTTTGTATTTGGACAGAAGCAGGGAAAGAATGTGGAAGACCTTTTACAGAAAGGAAAGAAAGCAAACAATTATTGACAGGAGCAAATATAGTCAACCTGATCTCCTCAGGTTTTTTCATCCTATTTCATTTAATACACACAGCTTTTGTCTCACCGTAGAGTTTTGTGTGTGAATGCTCTTAACAGTCCAGGGTACAGAAAAACAGGCTTAATCAAATCTACTAGTAAATCTACATGGAACAACCATCCAAAATAAACACATAAATAGGCACATTAACCTAAGCTCTGGACAAATCACAAATGTGTTAAAATAAATAAGAATTATAATGAAACCAAAAATATACACCACCGCATTAGAAGGGAATTCTATTCTTATGATCTTAAAATATCCTTTAATTTGAACCATAATGCCCTTAATCCACAAAGAAATCTAACTCCAGCAGATGTGTTAAATTCATGTAATGAAAATAAGCCCCTTTGTGGATTCACCCTTCGCTGGGACCCTGTTTCTCCACCCCATCCCAACAATTGATGCAAGTTTCAGCCATAACCAACTCAAAGCAAAAAGTGAAAGCCAGCCAGTGCTTGAAGCCAATCATCCGAACAATAGACAGCATGCCACCATATGGGACAGCTCTTGAACATCCTGTTCTTACAGGCTCAGCATGAAAGCCACAAGAAAACCAGTGACTGGAGACTATGACTGTTCCTGCAAAGAAAAAGTAAATGTCAATAAACAAGGGGGTCTTCTGTGGTATGTCAAATAGTGATCCACCTGGAAGCATTAAAAAGGCTGACAATGGGTTTCTTTCCCCATGACATATTAACCTTTGCTGTGCAAAAGTCTTTCCCTCTCGATTTCAAGAAAAAAGACTCAGTTGTGTCTTCTTTCACCAGGCCACTTTTTAAAATAGTTGGTATACTGTGACCTTTCTAATTACTAATGAGATCTTGTGATTTGCAAAGGTGTGAGGGTAGGGGAGAGGAGAGCAGATGATAGGCAACTTCCCTTTTGGCTGCGGTGTTTTCCTCCCGTGCAAAAGCCCCGTGGTAGCAGACACACAGGGATGGGCTTTGCCACAAGCATGGTACCACAGAAACATGCCTCTGCAAAAAGTCTGGTCTGCCTAGCTCTGAACACAACTGCCTGCCTGGCTCTGTTCTCAGGAGGGTCAAATAGCCTTTTTCAAAGAAAAAGCTGCACTTGCAATGCCAGCAGGACTTTGTGTTTGTGCTCAGTATGGCATGGGGAAGAGATGCAGGGCCCTCCTCCAAACAAAGCAGCTTAAAGCATTCAGATAATGGGAACTAAAAATGTTAACAAAAAAAAAAAAAAACCCAAAAAACCCCCCAACCACTTTCATAAAATCAATACATTTACTTCAGGCATTTGAAATTACACAGAAAAAAAGCAAATAATATAAAGTACAGTGCTGTGCTGTAGCCTGTGCAGAGTCGTGTCCTCTCAGTAGTGTTGTAAAGTGACATGGAGCATCTCATGAAGATTGAACTTCTTGAACTTCTTCTTGTACTTAAAAAGTCCTGGCTTCACTTAAATCAAGATAACACCATCCAAGCTGCTGAAGTGACACCTTTTTTCTTAACCAGCTCCGGGGTCCAAGCCCTTCTGACCATAGATGGACAGAAAGTCTGTGGGACTGTGTCCTTAAAGACTTGTTTCCTGCCATTGCAAGGTGAGAGCACAGACACAGGCAAACCAACCCAAATCCAAGTTTTTTTCATTAAACACCATGCTTGTCTGCACACAGTTGATATCCCAGGACTGCATGGACTCCACCACCCGAGCAAGCAGTAGGTCCAGGGCACTTTGAGAAGAAGTGGACTGCATTTGGGTGGGAGGGGGTTGCGGTGTATTTTTGTAATGCTGCCTGTGTTGAGACGTTTAGACATTTCACACAGCTGTCATCCTCAGTGTGCAATATCATTATCCCACGCTCCTTTACGTCCTGTGGTTGATGGGTGTCACTGCTGACTTCTTATTCCAAGCAACAGCCTTGTGGGTTCACCAGTGAAGTCTATTGCTTCCCCTGGAGGTTGCCATGTCAACATTGATTGCTGATACCTCGGTGGTCTCCAGAAGGTCAACAGCAGTAGCCTGAAAGTGTACTTTTAACCACTTTCTGCTTTTGCCTCAGTGGTTAAATAGCATTACTCAGTTACTTCATAGTGGCAGCCGGGAAATGTCAGGATTAACTGCATAGCCATTTCTCTGTTCCTGAGGAATTTCTATGCATTAATAATATTTTTGGGACCCCGGGAAGGATGCAAAGTAAAAAATTGTAGTGTGTGTGTGTGTGTGTGTGTGATTAGTCTGGCTTTGAAGTTAGTTATTTTCCTTCTTGCATTTCTCAAGTTGCAAATCTTCATTTCTGGATCTAAAACAGTGTTTCTTTTATACTTCTGAAACTATGTTGCATCTTTTGCAAAATATGTTACCTTACTTCTCACTTAAGCAAACAAAATCCTTAAGGAGGCTCACCAAATTCCTTCTCATTGGCCAGTAAAGTTACATTTACAAAAACATACACACATGCATATATATGTGTGTGTGTGTGTATGTATACATTTGTATATGTATATATTACATAGGTATAGAAACTATGTATGTATATATGTGTAGAATCATAGAATGGTTTGGGTTGGAAGAGACCTTCAAGATCGCCTAGCTCCACCCCCCTGCCCCGGGCAGGGCCCCCTCCCCCCAGCCCAGGCTGCTCCCAGCCCCGTCCAGCCTGGCCTTGAGCCCTGCCAGGGACGGGGCACCCACAGCTGCTCTGGGCAGCCTGGGCCAGCGCCTCGCCGCCCTCACGGGGGAGAATTTCTTCTTAACATTTCATCTAAACCTACCCTTTTTCAACTTAAAACCATTCACTCTGCCCCTCTCCAGCTTCCCTGCCCGCCCCTTTAAGTGCTGGCAGGTGCTGTAAGGTCTCGCTGGAGCCTTCTCTTCTCCAGGCTGAACCACCCCAGCTCTCTCAGCCTGTCTGCACAGGAGAGGTGCTCCAGCCCTCTGGTCATCTTTGTGGCCCCTGGACTCACTCCAACAGGCCCATGCCCTTCCTGTGTTAGGGGCCCCAGAGCTTAATGCAGCACTACAGGTGGGGTCTCACAAGGGGGAGAATCACCTGCCTTGACCTGCTGGCCACACTTCTGGTGATGCAGCCCAATATTTTGTTGGCTTTCTGGGCTGCAAGGGCACATTGCTGGGTCACGTTGAGCTTTTCATCCACCAGCACCCCCAAGTCCTCTTCAGGGCTGCCCTCAATCCATTCTCCGCCCTACCTGTATTGATACTGGGGGTTGCCCAACCCATGTGCAGGACCTTGCACCCGGCCTTGTTGAACTTCATGAGGTTCACATGGGCAGCACTGCTTCCCTCCAGTGTGTTGACCACACCACACAGTGTGATGTTGTCAGCAAACTTGCTGAGGGTGCACTTAACCCACTGCCCATGTTGCTGACAAAGATGTTGAATAACACAGGTCCCAGTACGGACCCCTGAGGAATGCCACCCATCACTGGTCTCCACTTGGACGTGGAGTATATGTTGGCACAAAACCCAACACATACAGAAGTATGCATGTATGTCTGTAGATGTGTTTGTGTGTATGTATCCGTGTTTAAATAAACACATTGTACACACACTAAGTTATACACATCAAGTTCCAGCTCTCCGCTGTAATACGGTGCAGTGATGTATCATTTAAACAGAGACTCTTGTAGCATTATTCCTATGGTGGATAAAATATACTCCCCAACTTCTGGAGTGTTTCAGTTAGAACAAGACATAGCATATGCTGTGCTTCATGACTATTTCTGTTGGTTTGTGTAGAAGAGGTAAGCACTGCCGTGTCTCTTTGGCTTGTGGGGCAATGCCAAATAAGGAGCAGTAATTATTATTCAGGTGCTGTAATGACTGCAGTTGACGACGATCCCTTCTACTGAGGTTGAAAGTCTCATTGGGACTATCTGCATGCATAAAATATTTATTTCTGTGCCAAAGTGTGTGAAATCAGTGAGTGTTAGTTCCATTCTGTGAGGCTGGTATAAGATCTTTGAAAAGTGGCAACGTGCCATGAAAAATGTGGCAGGCAGTAAAAAGAGATTTAGCAAAGGCCGTTTGCTAAGGGAGCAGGGCAGAGAAAACACTGACAAAAGCTGGCGTAGAGGATACCCAGGGAGGCTGTTGGACCCAACGAGGTAGTCATTGCACCCAGCTCCAGTTTTGGGAACCGAGCCGTGCCTGAAGCCATGGGTCGGTAGATTCCTTTGTTTTCCTTCTTGGTCTCCATCACTGTCGATCAGCATCTGTGGGCAAGACAGTGATGAGTGCTAGCTACAGCTCTGAAAAGAAGACTCGGGCAAGGCAGTAAGTGAAGCAAATAAGCCATCTTGCAAAACAGCCATGTGTTTCAGTGTCTGCTTCTGCTTCTGAGGAGATGTCAGAGGACTGTTTGTGCAGGGAATTGTGTATCAGGCATGAGCAGTTAGCTCTGAAGATAAAATGCCATGTGCATGAGGTCACTTACTGAAAGGGAGTGTTGCAATAACTGTCTGCAATCCTCTACAGAAAGAGGTTTTTGAAGGGAGCCCACAGTTCATGGGCAGCTGGGGATCAAATCTCTGCCTCCTCTGCAAAACAGCAGACATAAGGTCAGAAATTCCGGAAATGTAGAGGCATTTATACCGCTTTAAACCTCTCTGGGCTCTGTTAGACAGAAATTGCTAGAAACCAGGCTATTTCATTATGTAGACAATGCTTTTGGCTTGAGAAAAATTGTTTATTCTCTATGAAACATAAACATCTTTTTCACCCAAAACAAACAAACAAACAAACAAAAAACTCCTTGTGCAAGCTGCTTACACCTTTCCTAAGACTGAAGTAGAAGAATTAGCTTGAGAACTGGCTTGGACCTTGTCTGTTTTAGGTCACACAAATACAGGAGGGGTAGTGGCTTCTTCTCCTCACCCCCTCCCAACTACCTGAGGCCATGGGGAACCTATATGGCTGTTTGCTCCTCAGCTTGGACCCAGCTCTGACCCTGCAAAATGGTGCAAACCTGCCTCGGCTGGAGGCACAGGTAGGTCATGCCTCTCCTTAGCTCCTAGAATATGTGAGGTATCTTAAGGGTACCCTGAACTGTCCTTAGCACTTTGTGGCACCAGTAGATCTTCATCATGGTGAGGCTGGACTATGGATCGGTACCTCCCTCCAAGTCTGGTTCACCAGCACAGCTGTACTGGAAGGCTAATCTCTGCGAGGCTCCTTGCTTTCCTTTTTACAAAAATCAGACCAAACTGCTTGGAAGACAACCACATGCTCTGGTCAGCTAACTGATTTCTTCTAAAGCAGATTCCCTCATAAAGTCTGCATCGTTGACAGAGCCATGTTCGTACCAACACCTCACAGGGGTGCAGGCATCCCTTTAGATACCACAAACCACTACAAATCCTGTTGGTCTTATCTCTCATCCCTTTCCCCCCACCATCTACTCCTGTTGCCTGTAGCTTGCACTTGGTAATTTGTGCCTCTGCCTTTAGCTTGTTTTGTTACAGAGGAGAATTATGATGCTTTAATTATTTGGAAGAGAAAAAGGTTTTCCACACATCCATTTAAAATATCAGCCACATAAATGTCTATGGTATTACAGAAATGGAAGATTTTTGTATAGGACTAAATAAAAAATTTGGATAAACATCGCAGCGAGCCAGGGAAGAATGTCATTTAGATGACTGAGCGAAGACACTGGAAAGAAGCTTGAAATAGAGAGGAAAAACTCCCCAAAGACTGAAACCCCACATATTTTTCTTATTTGAAGCAACAATTCCAGGATACTGGGACACCCCGTTAGCTATAATGTTCGTGCTAGGATTTGTACAGCAACTGCCTGGTTTCAGTTTTCGTGCCTACAATAAAATCTTGACATTGATAAACCATGCAGAAGTGAGGGCCACAATGTTTCCGAACCCTGAGCCCAAACAAGAAAGCCAGGGAAAAGCCAGACTCTGATTTCAAAATGAAAGCCTTTTGTTGATTATCTTTCTAGCAAGCAGTTCTCTCTTCAAATAATTTTGTCTGAGTGCAAACATCTAATTTTTTTCCTCCTTAGTTTAATTAGTGTTGGTGGAGAGAAGTGTGCATGGCTGAAGCTATGGAGTGGAAAGAATGCAGATAAGTGTCTTCGATCAGTCTCCACAACTCTGCTTTAAAGCAAAGGGAAGTCAATGCTTTCTCTTGTGCTATCAGTTCAGCAGAAAGTTACATGAGCACAACAGCACCAACTTTTCCGAACAAGGAGCAGAGCTGTGCCGATTTGTCCCACAAAGCTACATGGCAATCAACAAAATAATGTTTTTGCACTTGAGAATGTGTGACTTGATTGATAATATCTAATTTTACATGACTTTTAAACAAAACCAACAGAAAGATGGGGAGACTTTTTAGAAGCAGTGGGAGAATGAAAAGCTGAATGAAGAAAATTGTGCTGCACATCATCTTGTCTTATTACTGTTAACGCCAGCAGTCATAATCAAGAGTTTATTGTACAGGGCAATCTGGATGATTAGAAACTGGATTCAAGTTCATAAAAAACATCTTGACATAAAACTCTTTTTTTTTTTTTTTTTTTTTTTTTTCACCAATACCAGGAGGCAAATTCTCTCCCTCCCTCTGCAACCTCTTTTAATTCAGTGGAATTATACCAGGGTTAATTTTAGCCAAGTATTGTCAGAATTCTTTTAAAATCATATTTAAAATAAATGTATATTTGCAGAAATATATTATGTCACAGTGAAAGGTATTGATACTGTAAATTTAGGTTGTTGCCTGGTCTACCATTTGTATATTTGAAACTTGGAAGAAATACAATGCAAACAGGCCAAAGAAATGTGCAACCGTCATGGCCAGTCAGATTATTCTCTTCCAACTTCTTTTGCAGTTACAGAAGAGACTCACTTTCCTGTAGCCAATTTTCTGACTTTTTCAGGATGACCATGTCAGATCCAAATGAAAAAATAAGAAGATATTGCTATAAATTTGGTCATGAAACAAACCATCTGTATATCTAAAGACAGCATCGAGACACATCAGAAGGGTCACGCAGAAACTTTTTAACATTGAAACTTTTTATCATTGTTTCACTCAAGAAAGTTCTCACATTGTCTGTCTTTCTACAGATTTTTTTTTCTCCTCCCCCTGAGTCTTTTTTCCCTGCTTATTCGCATCAAACATGTTTCATGTCTGCTTTGTTTTACTCTTTTTCTGTCAGGATGATGCTCCCTGCTTGGTTGAACCCCTCACTCCTGGGGTTTATTTTTTTCTCCACCTGAAAAGTAAAATGCTTCTTTACTGCACCTTAAATTGTTTCCTGCTCTTGGCTAAGGTGATAGGGCATTTCTCAGGCTGCCTTGTGCTTCAGCCTACGTAGGTTGTAACTGCTACTAGTCAACACGATTTCCTGTGCCCCCCCCCCCCCTTTCCCCCCCCCCCCCCAGTGACTCTGGTGGCTTAGTATTATTTAAGGTTGGCTCGCGATGATTTTACCACTAGATAGCTTTGTAGGAACATTGCTGCTGCTCTCCTTCAGCTTAGCCAAACAGTTGAGAATGAGGGGAAGGATTCAGTGGTCTGTGACCTCACCAAAAGAGAAGCCCTGAGGCAAGATGGTTGCACACAAACTTGTGTCTCTGCTTCATGAGTCAATAATGTTGTGTGGTATGATATAGACATACCATGTGGTTATCCAAGTCTTTGTACTATATATACTGCTGTATTAAAAGCATTTCATTCTTTGAAAATGCAGTCATGTCTGGGGTAGTACATGGATGCTCTGCAATAATGAATAGCAACCCGGTGTGACAAGACAGGAAAAAAGAACAATACGTTGAGAAATACATTTAGAGTGCAACTTGATAATACTGAAAATTATGTCCACATACTCTCCTAGACCTCCAGATTAGGCATTATGTGGGATTTACAGAAGCTTAAACTACCTTTCAAATTAAACGGCTGGGCCTCTGACGTGATGAAAATCGCTTTGTGGCTCTATCACAGAGCTGCGTCATATTTATTTCTGTGCTGAAATCTTAATTTTATGAACAGTAGCTGCAGACACCACAGATGGAGATTTGAATGTGGTGTGATACAGCACATCAGGAACTAGTTAAGGTAACTGTTTTGCAGTCTGCAATTTACTCTTGTGAAAAGATCCCATGGCACTTTATCTGAGGGTAGGGGTGTTAGCCCCTGTGTGCTGGATTCATTCCAAGTTCTGCTGTGTGCATCTGGATCATCTCTGTGGTCTTGAGTAGATATACTACTCTTCACTTCACATCCTCAGAGCTTTTGTATTGTTCCTGGCAATAAGTTGATATGAAGACCCCAACCAGAGATTATTGCATTTGATTTGAAATGCAATAGATTTGCATTTGATTTGAAATGCAGAGATTTGAAAAAATAACCGTATTTCTACCAGTAAGCTGCAGAGGTTGTGTTTCCCAGTGGGAATAGGCATGCTTAATACAACAGATGCAATACTGTGCTTCATTTTGCACTTTTTAGCTATCCACTTATTAGAAAAATAAATAAATCATCCTAAATCTTCAACCAGCTTCAAAATAATTTCAATTTAAAAAATCCAGGCAAGTATAATTCCTTTTTTTTCTACTAGAAGATGCAATGCCATTTTGCTTTATCTAGCTGACAAACTCTTTAAACAGTGCAATAAAGATGTGTGCTAGAACATGTGCAAGTCAGTGTTTTCACTGAAGAGTTCATCTGGCCCACAGAACTACCTTAAGGCAGGAAGTTAAATTATATGAGGAGCAGCCCTCATCTTGCTGCTTTTGTTCAAAAAGAGAGCTGACCATGGATGAGGGACATTGCATTAGATGACATGTACGGCATAAATGAAATCATAAACGTTCCTGTTGAGAAACTGTTCACTGAATGCCACAGGACATCAGCGGCAGGTGTTGTAACACATAGACACCCAAACTTTTAAAATTCTTCATCTGTTGTCATAGTGCAGACCCTCTGTGCAGTTAAGTTATTATGTTATTAAGTTATTTGTTATTATGATGGAAAACCAGAACTGGAGATAAAATAGCCGCTGAAAAGTCATAATACTTGTGTCCAAGGTTTTGCTGGCTACCACTGTGTTTATGTAATGCTAAACCCGCTAGGAAATTCTCAGAAACACCAAAGGCTTCTCTTAGGCTCAATACATACATAATAATTACTCCTTTTAGAATTACAGTTGCTGTGAGATGGTCAAAGGAGAAATGACAGAGTCAGAAATTAGTGTGCAAAGCTTAATAAGCAAACAAAATTTCCCTATAGTTTATTTATTTCTCTCTCTCTTAAACTAGTCATCTCACACCAGAGAGGAGGACACAGCAACACAAGCATGGTGGAAGAGGGCAAAAAGAAGAGAGGCCTTAAAACTAGTTTTATCACCTCTAGCAATCTAGCCAGGAGAAGAGAGGCATATGTTGGTACAGACATCGCTGCTAAGCAGTGCCCCAGCACAGATGCACACACCAGGAACCTGTGATTCACTGTTTTATGGCAAAGAAAACCGAAACTCTGAGCCTCACTCCCATTTGCAAGACAAAAACCACTTCCATACATCAGGCTTTAATGACTCTTTAGGTCTTCTGTCTCTGCCAGGTGCAAATGACTTTTCATGTAGGCCAGCAGCACACTTCCCTCTCTGGCTTGTGGTTTTCTAGGGGGTTTGAAATGTGTTTTCCCCTTCTTGAGGGCCCAGTGACTTATTCCTCTTTTTGGCAGCATCACGCTGGTTCAGAGATGAGTTCTGGGGGTTTTCAGTTTGCGCACAGCCTGTTTCTAAGACTGCCACTGCTGCGGCGTGTCAGGAGGTGCTCTGAGTTTTCTGATTTCTGAGACAAAGCCTGAAGATGAATGAGGCTATAAGGAAGCTTTGCTAACTGCTTTTGGAGCTCTATCGCTCCTGAGTTTAGCAGGGTAATGTATTCTTCCTTCCAGTGTCAACCATCACATTTCAGCCTTACTCCGCGGAAGCCAAGGGGGAGATACAACAGGCTGAACCAATGGAAGCTGTGGCACGAGTGCATTAGGTGGGCTGGTGTTTGATGAAGAATTTTTGAAGCAGTTGCCCATTTAATAATCATACCTTTGTTGGAGAATATTAAACCCTCTATTGTTATGTCAAGCGCTTACTGTTGGTTCAACACAATGGAGAGACCAAAGCCTTACACCAGAGGGAGGCTCCTATTTGTGTTTAGGATTCACAGCTCTGGAGTTAGAAGTGAATTTCTTCCAAAAAATGAGCAGGAGTTAGTCTCTTCAAAGCACAGTCATGGCAGCTCAATCGCAGTGTTTACCTAGCTGTAGGAAGGCCAGTTTCATCTGGCCTGCAGGGAGCTGAAGTCCTACAGAGGTGTATGTTCTGTCATAATGGAGTGTTTGGTGGTGGTACACAAATAATTTTAGGTGTGAAAACTGGATGACCAAACTAATATCTTAGTGTGTTCAGACTAAGTGCCTGGCAGAGCTGCTGTTGCAGTTATATGGCTTCCCAGACTGGAACCAGCTTGTGCCTGGGCCAGGTGGGATCCATCTCAATCTGTTCAGATAGGCACGTGCAAAGTTCCTGTTAAAACCTAAGTCCATGTGCCTAATTGCAGCATTAGGTCTCATAATGCTTTTAAAATCTGATCCTTTATAGTCCTCACTTTACTTTTTCCGGTGTTTATCTTGAATGATCAGGTGTTAGACACATTGCTGTCAGCTGTGTGTAACTTTCTGGATTTGATTCTGATGCTCTAACAGCCCTTGCCAGGCAAATGCTGCATAAAATCGCTGTGCAATTTTTTGTTATTAAATTCTAAGTGAATTCACGTTTAATGTGTTTGCACTTCCTTTTTGTCTGCTTTTCACATACAACCTAGCAAATAAGTTTGGTTGCAGAAATGTTTGCAGAACCAGCAAAATTTTAAGTGAGAATGAAAAATATTTGTGGAAAGCAGATTTTGTATTCATCAGAAACCTCTCTGTAAGAAAGATCCTATCTATTCAGGGAGCTGAAGTATGCTAGGTAGCCTTTAATTAAACTTGCTGTATTTTGAAGATTCAACTATTTGCAAGCAACCTAATGAATAGCATTGATAGCAAAGACTTTGGGGAACATTGGCTATATCACCTTGCTGCCTTCACATCACATTACAGTTTATTTTCTGTGCTGGCTTAGTTCCATCTTAAGGGTGAGAATGTTTTGGCTCCTCGTGTTCCTGATGAGAGGCTGCAGCAGTGACTGAGAACAGCTAATGGTCACTCTGGGGAGAGACAGACAAAAAACACGGGAAGCAGGTAGCCGTTTTCAAAAGCCAAATTTCTGCTGCCACCTCTGCTGTAACTCTTTACATATGGCACCATTAGTATACAGCACTTACATTCGGGTCTTTTATTTTGAGATCTCATTCAGCACGTCCGTCTTGACAAGAACTGGAAGAATTTTTCCTCCAAGACAAAATCCATTTGTTTCCCGTGAACACCCAGTCCTGTTTCCAATGAATTTGTTTCCAGCGGCTGTTTCTACAGTTTAAGTCATTGGGTCCCACCTTTTGTTGCTGGGTCCCAGGCTGCTGCTGAGAGCAGCACAGCTGTTGCTAGCAAACTGTGCAGTGTAATAAAGTTCAGAGGACCCAAAAGATCAAAGGGTCTGAAAAATGACCAAATGTTACTTCTACCTTCACCCAAGAGCTGGTGTCTGTCAGAGTGCGGCCGGCTGAGTTTACACCAGACTATCTGAAGGACAAGACTCTACTTAATAACAGTTGTAGAAATAAATTCCAATTCATCACACCTAGTACGTTCATATAGTGAAACAGTCATCTGGATCTGAATTTAGTCTGAAGTATGTGTATTCTTCCATTGTTTTTTAACTTCAGATTGTATTTCCACTAGCTTGTCAAGCATGATACAGTTTAAAATGTTTAATGTCCAATGATACAGTACACAACAGCACTTTTCTAATTTCCTGTATTGATCATTCAGATATCATTTTCACTGAGTCCAAAAAAGGAGAGAGAGAACATTTTACCTATTCCTGAGCAAAATTATCCCTCTCTCAAGGAGAATTCTCTCTCTCCCTGCTCTTTCCTCTGTCTCTGCTTATGAGCTTGGCTTTATCATTGACACAGGTAGATAAATTTGTTGCGGAATTCTGCACATATTACAAAAGTGACAAGTTCAGTATGTGGGAAAAAAAGCAGAACCTTCTCCAGGCTCCAGGCTTGAGACTGTCTCCTTTCCAGGGCTGTCAAATTGTCCCAAGATACTGCAGTTTATCAAACAATTTCCTTTTTATTCCTCATTAGTATCAGATGCAGGAAACCTGCCAGTGCTTTTTGTCTTATTGGTTTAAATTAAAAAGTACAATTTCTCATGATTGAGTGGAAGATCCATTGCATGGTTCATATTAAAATGATGTTTTGGCAAAGAACCCAAACGTACCTTTGGATACTTGGTGTGTGCTTTCAGTCAAACATTAAGATTTTGGCACAACTGCTTTCACATTATTTTTTTATGCCATGATATGATAACACTACAATAATACTTAAATGCTGACACAACAGAAAACATTGCCAGTTTGGACTCCCAGGCATTGGCAAGCTTTTTGTTATATTTGCAACCTAGCACTCTCTGTGAGCTTCACAAAAATGTTCATCGCTTTCAATGGAGGTGGAGGGAAATGAAAAAAAGAAACAAATTGCTTTACAAAGTGTTGAGTTGGAGAGGCTAAATATCACAACAAGCGGAAGATCTGTGGCACGTCAGAACCTTTTTCTTTCTTCCTGTTCTTGAAAGTGCGAGGTTTTTCACTGGATTTATCTCTATAGGTGCGATCCATTTCCATTCCACCATTATGTCATCTATAATTTAAATTTACGAGACAAAACTTTAGGCTTGCCAGGGGAGCAGCTGGAGCGCTCTATTCCCTTTGCCATAGAAAATGTAGATGTGCTGAACGTATTGTGTCTGACAAACCCCGCTGAAAGTACTCCTATCTTTTCTGACAAATATCCATCAGCATGTAATATTTATTCTTCTGTTTTAGTTTCCCTGCAAATAATTGACGGTCCTCAGCAAGGAGTGGGTTTCCTGCTGAGGCAGCACCACCTGTATGGCTTTCCCCAGCTCACATCAAATGGAGGCTTTCACAGGGCTAAAATGAATGGAGGCGCAGTCAAATGTAGGGAAAAAGAGTTTTCTCCTTAAAACTACTTTGTTATAGTTAGCATTGCTCCACAATTACATTTTTATATGACATTCATTGCAGCTACAAAATAGCTTTTCAGACTTTTTCACTTCTTTCATTTTATTGGTCAAACTGTCTTCTTTGCAGTATAGTTGTACACTTTAGGTGTCCTTATGCTTCCAAGTTTAAATTTACTGATGTAGCCAATATTTCTGATGCTGTCCTCTGTTACTCACCTTAAATTAATGTTTTCAGGGGTGGCTAGGTATCATGTGGTTTTGGTTGGACAGCAGGAGATATGCTATTGAACCCAATCTTCAGAAAATGTTGCCCACCCCCCTTTGAAAACTGGATACCCCCCTGAAACATCCCAGCTTGGTCACCCTGAAAAAAAGGTGTTCCCATCATTTTTGGCCAGTGAGGTGACTGAATTGACTCATGAAGGCAGAAATAGTCACGTAGCAATCCCAGGAAGTGGCCGCGTATGATATCAGAAGGGCTGGTGAAGTTAGCGCATCACCGAAGAGCACAGAAATATTCCCGCTCTTCCTAAGGAAAGATCAAAAAATGGCCAGCTGCTTTCTGCTCCTGACACAGTTACTGCAAGCCACGATGTACGCCACTGAAAGAGCACAGCTTGGTTTTTCAGGTGCCAGAATTGTATTTGCAGTGCTGGTAGCTTAAGAAATTTCTGTTGCATAGAAGCTAATGTCCTAAGTGATTGTTTCTTTAAATATAAGTGGCATTTTAATAAACTCTATAATAAAAGTACTCAATGTGCTGCAATGTGGTGATTACTGATTCTTTTGGGGACAAACCCTGCTATTATTGTGCAGCAAATATTGCCAATAAGTGCCTTTTATGTGTCTACCCCTGTACTTAACCCACACAGGTAAACGTGTCCCTTGTAGCCATGGTGACAGTCCCTGCTTCCTAGGTCATCATCTTCCTTTTAGCTCTGAAGGTCCCGCTAGGTGAGGTGTGTAAAAACGATGTCACGAGAATTAATTTTATGATTGTTATTTGTTTTACGCTAGAGATCTGAGTGAAGAAACTTAACCTAGATTGCAACCCTCCTGCGCTAGCCCTGTGCAGCACCAAAGGCAGTTCCCAGTCCCTACTAAAGATAGAAGGACAACATCCCAGAAATCATGGAAAACGTATTCCCAGGGAAAACAGGTGTGATGAGAAGGGGGGCACAATAATAAGGCTGTGAATAATATGATCATCTTTATGTGCATTTTAAATCCATTTCTGTCTTTTTTCAGGGTTGGACATTGTGCTGGTTTTGTGTGTGTGTGTTTTGGGTTTTGTTTTGGGTTTTTGTTCGGGTTTTTTGTTTGTTTGGTTGGTTGGTTGGGTTTTTTTTAATTTCTAGTAGGATTTTGTCCACTTCTAGCCATTTTCAGGAGCTAGTATGGTAATAAATATGAAGTAATATATTTTTATAGCATTGTTATTATGAGATTAACTGATTTTGCTATTAAAATTAACTCTAGAGAGACCCTTGGCTGGTCTTGGCTAAAATCTATAAAGGGATGAAGTTGAAGAAGGTTTGCTCCAGTTACCACATACAGTGGGATCAAAAGTGAATAGTTGGATCTGTAAAATAGCATTCCAACTGAAAGCATAATAGTCCCCAGCCATCACATCCAGGGCTTTTCTTGAACAGTGACGACTAATTAACCCAAAAGAATGATGTTTCCTTTGCCTAATGTCTAGTGGGCCAAGGTATCTTTGGGTCACTCTGTGACTCAAAACACATTAAAGTACATGGGCTGGATCCTTGTATGGTTCAAAATAAAGCAACCATTGGGACTCAGCCATGGTAGAACAACTGAGGACACAGAGTGTGGTCCTGACCAAGGGCTTGAGCGCTAAGGTGTATTTAAAAGCATACTGCTTATCAAGTTCAGTGGCCTTTCAGAAACATTTTCTACCACGACTGCAAAAAACCGCCCAAAACAGTTAAAGTTTCTGATTAAATGTAGCTTAGAGAAATGCAGAGTTTTTCTGAGTTTGGCAGAGAGATGCCAATGTTCAGGAGGAGACGGCCTGGAAAAGGAGATGTCCCAAGGTGTAGCAATGAATTAAGACTTAGTCATAATTTTTCTGTTTCCATTACAGGATGAATTGACTTCACTCTTCACGCTCAGGAAGGGAAGCCGTCCTTTTCTGCACCAGCCCCAAATGTTCACATTCAGAGCAGCTATTTCTTTTGTTACTGAGAGTGAAAAGGCAAAGCTTTTTCTGAACATATTCACAGTCGGTTCTGAGGCAGAAATGAGCTCTGTGATTTTTAGTGCTTTGGATATTAGGATAATTATCAGAAGCTAATGAGTTTTTAAAGGTTTCTAATGTGAACCTATGATTTTAGTACCTCTCTCCTGTCAGAATCTAACTAGGTTACAGACAACATGACATGATCTATGGCCCATTTCTACTAATGACTAAAGCATGAACGTACAGCCTCCTATGAATAACACTCCTCTATGCCTATGACAAGGAGGAAGCTTTGGAAATGTGAAATGCAAGGCTCATGCACTGTCACAAAATAGTTTCAGAAGTTTGTGGGAAGCTACAATAACAACAAACAGGTAACCTCTACCTGTGTGATGAAATAAAAGCTTGTCAGCATTCAACAATGTTTAAAAGCGTAGTTAGAGTGAGCAAAATTTGAGATGGGGAACTGGATGATTTAAGCTGTCTTTCTTTTGAGACCTAGTTCATGCTGATACTAAGTGAAATCCTTTACCATTTGGTGCCTTAATACACATGAAATGGGCCAGTGGGGTAAGTCCACTCCTTAGTGGACAAGTACAGGCATCACAACGTGTTCTCCTTAAAATGAGACACCCTGGTCTGCGATCTCAGCAGGAAAGCTAAGATAAAATGTGAGTTACTCTCCAGTCCTTAAGTGTTTTTTTTTTCCTGAACTGGGGCTGAAGCATCCTGAGAGTGTCTGGGAGAGGAAAGATGCACTGCTGGTGTCTCTTCATAAAGGTGATTATGTGACTTTGGACTGGAATGCTGTTAATTTTGTGCCTGTTTTGAGTATGTTTTCCCATTAAAAAAAAATAAAAAAAGGAAAAAAAAACCATGGGGTAATGGAACAGTGAGAGCAGATTCTCAACCATTATCTCTTGAACATCTATTGAATTTTTGCTACCTTTCATAACACTTGAGGAGTGTTGTTAAGCATCAAAAGATGCTTAATGCTGTACCTTGCTCATATTCACCTTAATTACTGCACTGACAGTGTTTTTGTTATCTGACAAAATTAGAACCAAACCTCACCCTCTGTCACACTCACTAAACCACCAGAATAATAAAGTGTAGAATACCTTCCCATGTCAGGTACCAGCATGTGATTGTGCATGCTCTGTTTATCTCTGTAGCAGTGTATATAACATATGAAGTGAGAAGAAGAGAACAAATCAAAAACAGAAGGAAAAAAATGGAGAAGTATCTTCTGCTCCATGACAGTTTCAGTTCTGAGGCTGGGAGGTCAAACAAAGTGGTCAGCAAGAGTGATTGCTCACCAGATCTGCCACAAATAAGCTCGTTCTGCATCACTTATTAAAAACCCAAACAACAATAACAACAACAACAAAAGCTTTCCCTATAGAAATGCTCCAAATTCGTCCAAGTTGAATGTAACCTATATACATGCGTGTAATCTATCTATATTGGACTGAAGTTCTTTGGTGCTTTGAGACTCCATTATGTTGCATGTGGTTTCCATTCTTTTGTTTTTATAGCTTTTTGGAATTTATTTTAGATCTTTTGAGACCTCTAACCATTCCCTGGCTAGAAAGATGGGGTTTCAGACTGTTCAATTTGTTTCAGAGCTTCTCATTTCTTGTAGCAACTTTTTGTGTTTTTAATTCGACGTTAGACTTAATGTTCTTTGATTCCAAGCATTGCATCATTAACTACCCTCGTTTTTCCTTTTGCCAGCATATACTAGTCATCTAGAAATAGTGTAATTTCTTAATAAAATACAGTTTCAGTTTTATTGGTTTTGTTCTTTTTTGTATTTATTGGGGAAAATTTTCCCAAATTTTAATTATTTGTTGGCATTATTTTTAATGAATTATGGTATGATATGCTTTTCTGGCTCCATTTTTTTTAAACATGCATAGAGGGAGGGGAAGTATGGACCAACTCTTACAAACATGGGAGTGCTTGGCAGCTTTTGTCAGTGCTTCCACTAGGAAATTTAATAGGCCATGGAAAATAAACTGCCAGAATGAGACAGACTCTGCCAGGCAGGATCCAGTTGTGGAAGTAAACTTATATAAAGTCTCACTGAAGTCACCCCGGCCAAATCAGAAATGGTGTGTAAGGAGATCAAACACAGGCTTCCTTACCATCAGTTGTATTCTTTTAGGTTATTTGCTGATCTCCTGGGGAATCTAAGTTTACATAACTCACACACCAAAGAGATGAAAGGAGTTATTCCTGGAAAGTAATGTAGAGCTTTCTTTAACTTATTATTTCATACTATCTCCAAGTTGTGTAGTTTTGGGATTTTTTTTTAATCAAGTTTTCCTTCTGCTGGGTCTCTGGCTTGTGATTTCAGACCTACCTTGTTAGGTATGCTAAAAAACTGGGGGAAAGGAAACTACGTTTCAGTAAGCTGGGCGATCAAAATACGGTGGTGGCTAAACAGCATCATTCATCTAAAACCCTTCTACCCCTATACTTCTCCTGCTGTTGCAGCTGGAGGAATGAACTGCTTTTTTTGAATATCAGCAGAAAATAACAGTAGCCTTGTTCCCTGCACAACTGCAGTGGCAAGTCTAGTGCATCACTCAGGGCCAAGTCTATGCCATTTCTTCTCCTTTAGGATTATGTGTTCTATGGGTGGATGCAGCAGCAGCCGCACCAACATCCTGCACGTGTCTCCTGAACCGAAGATTTCCAGCTAAGGCTCAGGGAGTTTTTCTGCTGTAAGCTCCCGAAAAGGCATAAGTATTTTCATTAGGAACTCATCCAAAGACTGGAGGGCTTGAACTGATGTAACTGGCATCTTCTTTGATATCCACCATTTTAGGTTTAAAGGCACAAACCCAGCTGGCATTTAGCAACTTATCACTGAGCAGCTGAGCTGCAGTAACGATTCATGTTCTGTAAACCATGGCAATTCAAAATGAATCAGTTTTGCTTACTCACCAAAATGAGCCATGCTTCAAATTCATTTGAGTTTCCCTAAAGCCATCTATGAATTCAGTACTAACTACAGGAATGTGAACTGCTTGGTGACAATAGATGTTTGCTGGGTCAGATCTACAGTTGCTGCTTATGCTAGAAAACTTCACATGTAGCACTTAAATAAGGTGCCATCTTGATGTGCATCCTCTTCCAGTGGAAATAATCTCTTTAAGCAGGGACTATGCACATTTATTTACATGTCATACTTGTGTTGTTTTACAAAGCAGTGGAATAAATAATCAGATACTTAATTAGGAGCGTGCACTGCTGAACAGGAAGCCTGTAGTTATTTTATGGAAAGCCTGTATAATGGTGCACTACATGACATGGATGACTGGGAATCAATGTTTCCATGTGGTGATCGCAGTGCCAAGTACACTAGTTAAACAAAAATTGCATGCTGAGACTGACCATTATATGGCAGTTTTGAAATGAAGCATGAGCTTTCTGCTCATGAGATGAGGCATCGGTTTTCTATTAGCTGAACACACATCAGTGGCCATAAACAAACAAAGATGAGTCACTACAAATTAAGTGGAAAATCTGAAACTGAAAGCTCTGTGCATCGAACTGATTTTCTAAGGGTGAGGTGTTGGCCAGCCCCAATAGGAGTTCTCTGAGAAGGGCAGGATGCATTCATCTCTCCAAATTTACACCTTTGCACAGCTCCACAGAGCTCCCCCACAGCTGTGGTCCAGCACACGCAGCAGAGGCCAGGAAGGGTGTTATTTCACACTGCTGCAACTTCTGCTCCCATCAGTTTTCAAGGAAGAACTTAATATTCGTGCTTCCCTTTTTAATTTTGTATCTGCGAGCAAAGGACATAGCATGCAATGTGATGTTGCTGACTAGCCAGCATTTCCCATAATTAATAGGTGCCACAGGCAACATGGTGAGGCTGCTTCTACAACACTGCCTAAAGATTTTCTCTCTGTTGCTGTTATTTCGATGAGTTTCCAGCTCAGAAGCTCCTGTGTTTCAGCCATTTGTTATCTCTGCTCATTGCAGTGCCTCCAGGGAGAGGATGAACAATCCCTCTGATTGGAAGTGCTCCCCTGGAACCATGTGGTTCCTCCACAGAAGAACGTTAGCGTCATTCAATACTTCGGAGCCAGCACCCTTCCTGAAACAGCATGACTTGCTGCCATGTAAACACCATACACACAAACTTGCTATTGCCTGCCATGTAAGAGCGCTCTGCACTTCCAAACCCCTTCTGCCTTATTCACCCTTTCAGGAAACCATCTCCGAAGCCAGTGCTCACCGTAATTATTTTCTTCAATTTCTCCATCGCACTCTCTTGAAAACTGCTGCCTATTTGTTCTTCTTCCTAACAGAGCAGAACAGCTGGCCCAGGCTCTGATACAACACCAATGACTGAGATTTTCCAGGCCCATGTTTCAGCCATGTACCTATTTTTTGCCTAGTACCCCCTGTTTACGTTCTGATTCCAAGATTATCTGCAGGCAGTTCACCGATACCTTGGTGGGGTTTTTTTTGGTTTGGGTTGGTTTGTTTGTTTGTTTGTTTGTTTTTTTGTGGTGATGGTGGTGAGGCTTTGGGGTATTTTTTACAGTGTTGCTTGCAAAGCAGCTCCTAGGACAGCAAGCCCTAGCATGGTGCACTCATCATGCATATATTTAGCACCCTAATCTCTGCAACCAGTGCTTGTTATACTTTTCTTGACGTTTTCTGGTATGCTTTTTGACATCTGCTTCAAACTCCTGCAGCCTTTTCAGTCCTGATATTCACTTGTTTCATCTGATGTTGTTTTCATAGTCTCTAGATATGCAGATTCATTGCTTTCCTTCAAGTCTTGTCTGCTCAGTCATACTGGGGCAGCCGGTCCTGCAGGTTTTTCTGTTATTACTCAGCCCAAAAATCTTTACAGAGTCTTTTGGGAACAATGTACTTCATTGGTATTTTAACATTGCATTACTTTTCCTTAAAAAAATAACCACAAAAACGACCCAACAAGAAACTGCAAATTATACACTAGCCTTATCCTCTGAGGAGCTGTAAGACCACGAGATGTAAAGCTCTGTTTTCTGACAGAAATATGACAATTTCATGGCATACTGTCAGAGCAGGAGGGATGGTAAAAGACTCCTTTGCAATGTAAGCGGTTGGGTCAAGGTGGGTTTTTGTGTCTGTCCTGTGGCACTACTTGCGAAAAATGTCCCTTTCAAACTGTGGAAAAGTCTGGCAAGTGTCATGACTTTCTGGCATCACATGCATCAGATATCCTTGCTCGCCTCCTTCCTCTCCCTGTTGAAGACATTTGAGCATTTTACAGTTCTTCCCACCAACATGCAGGTTTGTGCACCGAAGCGCAGAACAGCAAGACGCAGCTGTATGTCTAAGTACAGTTTATGTGTGCAAATATCAGGATGCAAACAAAAGAAACCTTTGAGATTTTGTGCGATTCTCAAATTACACTGAAGGAGTAAACCATTAAGCATCACATTCAGATAAACAATTCACAACAAATGTTTTGACAAATCTGTTGCCTTTTCTGCTTGAGATTTATCTGTGAAGAGATTTTACATTTTTTCTCATTTGTTATTGAAAATTGTTCAGCCATGATATCTACAGAAGAAAAGCATCACCCCATGAATCCTTAAAGTACAATTTGCTAAAATTGCTAATGCTGACAGTTTTCTTATTGACTGCCCATACTGTAATTGACCACATGGCACTGCTCCTGACTGTGTACCTTTTTGCAGAACAGGAGGATGGGCTGGCTATGGTTTTTTTGTCAACATATGTATGATAAAGGCATAAATATATGTGAGTTTCTGTGATACTGCCTGCATGCACATTTATGCAAATACATGTTTGTGAGCTAGCTTCCATTGTTCATGCAAATCCTTACAAACCCATAAGCATGCAAACAAGATAGGGCCCAGAATGATATCCAATTGAATTCCCATTTTTTAATTAAAAAAAAAAAAAAGGCCAAATACTTACAGCTATACACATCAAATGCCCTAAACCAGATTCTGTTCTAAGTTAGATAGTCTCCAGTCACATTACTATTAGTTTAGAGTAATATAATTCAGGTTAATGTTGGCTAATCGTATTTATAGAGCAAATGAAGAACAATCAATAGTGTTGTATTTTCAGTTATTTTGCTAAAATAAATGGCCATAAAGCATTTGGAGCTAAGGTCAAGTTATTCGTACGCTCTTATCCTTAAAGAAATGAAGAAAGTATGCTGCTGTTAACTATTGTAAGTTATGTAATATATTAACTGTATGTTACAATGTTAAATGTATTTTGTATTACCATATTAATATACAAATGAAGTTAACATAGCTCTGCAACTTATAATCAACAGGGTATCCACACTGGATATTATTTTTTTTTTTCTTCTCCTTTGTTCTAGCATTGGTATTTGATATTGGTCAGGAAAGGTTTGCTAAAACAACCAGGGGAATTTTAAATTCAATTATATAAGACCATATGTTTTAGATATCCTAATACCTAATTGTGCATTGCATATTGTCAGTTAATATGTAACTGTAAAACATAGTGTTTCAATTATACTTTCAACACCTGTGGTTAGGAAGAGGTGGACCTTGTGTAGCCCGTAAAATTCACAGGCTTTTTCTCTCCTTTGAAAAATCTACTACTGTCACCTCTTTTCTTGGTTCATCAGTTTACTTCCAGTAAATGTACAGGAAGCTCATGTTCAGAGCCCATTTTTGCTGTCTTCCAGAGGACTTCCCACCACCCACCGAGGGCAAATTCCTGGACCAGACTGTGCTACTAACAAGATGACTTCAGGCAAGTGCTAAAGAGACTGACCCACTGGTCTTTGTTTTATTAGGAGTCATCTGAAAGCCCATGAATTTTTCACAGCCTCTTCTAAAGGGAACACATCTCCAATAAAGCCTGTGTTACAGTCACACTTTGAAACTCGGTGTTTAAATGGGATCAGAATTAGGCAGAATGAGTTCATCTGTCTTTCTTGATTACGCTTCATTTTTTTCCACAGACACCAAGAGAGAAGATCTCCATTTTAATGTAGGTTCAGCAACAATCATATAGAACATCACAGAGCTGAAAACTAATGATTTTTGAGGCATAAGGCACAAAAGCATAAGCGATTGGGAGTAAGGGCTCTGTGAAATATGTAAGTGATCTTGCAAGGTTTTCCTTTTCTCTGTATGCTTGTGCACATCAGCAGCATTTTTAAATGAAAAAGCAGTACTTCCATCTTGTTGTTTCCGTATCAAAAATTACAAGTGATCTGACAACTTGGTTCTACACTCTACACGGGTAACTTTTGTCAATACCGGGCATGCTGCCTTTTCTGTCCTCTTCAGAGGTGTTTAAAAATCCTCATGGTTTGTTTGTCTGTTGTTTTTTTTTCCTGGTGAATGAGCTGTTTTCAATAAGAAGGAAGAACTGACAGTTATTTTCTTATTTCATAATGATCAATATGTTTACAGTATGAGAAAATATCTGTAAACAGTGACAGTTCAGACCTTACTGTAGAGGTGGGGGAGGCCAAATGGACAACTGATTTTCTACAGAAATTGATGTCTCCTTAGATCTGTAAACATTGACCTAAAGTACTTGACTTCCTGAGGTGAAATAAGTTACTTCCAGCAGTTGCTAAGATATCATTAATAATCATACGTGCAATAAATAACAACATCCGAATTAGCTCCTAAGAGATATATGGCTGCAAATTGCAGCAACAAATCACTGTGTGTGTAAGAGAATGATCATTACTCCAGTGTGTACAAAAGCTGTTTTAACAACTGTATTCTTTATGGTGAAGCTCACCCTAATTAGCCTTTCAGATTCCCGAGGGAAATGTCTGCAGAGCATTTGACATTGTGATGTTTGATCTAGCGGGGGGGTGGGGGTGGGGTGGGGGGGTGGGGAAGGGAGATTTGTTTCTAAACCTAGAAAGCACGGGGCCACGAGCTTCACTTTCAATTAGGTCACTTCTGTTAATGGAGGTGGGAAGTAAATAGTCCTTTCAGAAAAATAGTTTGGGAGTAAATGAATAATTAATCAGTTTGGTATATGTAAATGTTTCACGAGATAGCTATTTAGTGGCAGGACCATCTTATTATTAACTGCATGCACATGAGTACACATGTGCATGCAGAAAAATCGCTGCTGTTCTTCCTTTTCCTCTGCAGGCTCTGTACCAGTGAGGCTTTTCCCATCGACCTACCCTGCTAACAAGTGCTGGAATCTTTTAGCAAGTTGCTAAAATAATGCAGTAGGTCAGGTTTTGCTAACCCAGATACCAGGGAGGCAGGCTGAGGCTGGTGCTCACACGGAGCCATCCATCCTCTGCAAAGATGCTAGACTGGAATCAGTCAGGCAGGGAAGTGTCTGACGGTTGGACACACCAATTGTTAAACTGTAGGCGATTCATTTCCTAAAGGAGGTCTGAAAACCAATGTTGAGTTTCTGAGCTTACCTGGGAAGGCTGAGGTTCTTTAAAAGAAGGAAATCCATTACTTTGCATATTGGACAACCTGTCAAATGGGCACATAAAAACTGGTACCCCTCCCATAGACAGCAGATCTGGATCAGGCTACTTCCAAGGCTGGCACTTTTTGCAAAGCAACACACTCACCAAACAGAGGGAAGATGACGATGGTGGCAGGGAAGATGCCCATGTGTTACATGACAGCTGTTAGTGCATTGCTCAGCAAGCAGGATGCCCGGGCTCACACCGATATTTCCAGCAATCCTAGGAGAGCGGCCAAACAGCAGGCTCAGGAAGATGGGGTTAGAACATAAAAAAGGAACAGGATTTAAGCTACTTCCTTTTTTTTGAGAGGGACAAAGACCTTTCCGGCTGCCTCACTGAAATTGCAACCTGCCCTTTTATTCTCATATGTTTTATAGAGAACCTAGAAACCTTTATGGAGCTATAGATTCTGCCATGATTGCAAGTTACCTGGTGTCCTTTTGTGGATTTAAGTCTGTATTTGATACCTATGTAGTATCTAGGGAATGGTTTGAGACAGCAGTGTTATTTGCTCAGACGTCCCAGCCATAAAACCATGTACCTGGTGTTTGCAATTATCTTTGACGAAATAGATTTAAAAATCAAAGAGAAATCACTTGGTAAGACATGCACACATAAATCAGCACTTTTTAAAAAAGGAAGTATTAGGTAGGTTTACTACTGTACTGCTAGCCTACTGCTCGTTACAGAATCATACTTCCTAGAGTAAAAATATTACGTTTTCACTGCATGCCCTGGCAGCTCCAACTCTAATGAGAGCAGTTTATAAAAGTCCTTTCTAATAGGTTGACAACATAAAATGATGCTGAGAGCTTACAAACTAAGGAAATGCAGTACAGTCTGCTTATGTTGCTTGTTTGAAATGACTGTTCTGGAAAGAGAGGAATCATGTCATGGAAAACATTTGCTGCAGTTTAGGTTCGGCTACTATCCTAAACTATTCTCATGATCAAATTGAGCCAATTCCCACTTCCCAACACTCCCCCTGTACCCCATCATGTTTTACATTTATTTATTTTTATAAACAGCTGATGCAAACTTTGAAAAGTTTGTGATGGGGATTGTATTTTCATACTTCAATGGCATAAAGTTTCTTTTAAAAGTATGTGTTAAATGACACAGCGTATCAAATATGGCTCTTGTTTTTTATGTTATTGAAGGTGGAAACACCTTTGATATTTAGGGAGGGCTTATATGTTAGAGGAAAACTGCTGTATAACTGAAATGTAATCATTGACATCCTTTGCATAACAATTATGGTCTGGTTTACTAAGTTTTCTTTTTTGCCCTCTGTTGCATTATGAAGTGACACAGCAAGGTAGATTAAGTGGATCACTGGCTGCTCCGGAGATGTAGTTTTGATCCTATCTTTAGTACAGTTTTCTGAAATATGCAATAAATTTGCCCAGTGGAAATGTGATAACTTGTAAATTCATAAGTCTATTGTAGTGCAAGGCATAAATCCCACTGTTCAGAAGAGAGTTGTAGGTAGGCTTGAGAGAGTATATGAGCTAGGGATTCATTCCTGAGAGGGTCAGGTTGTAAGGCGCTGCATCAACAAGCACTTCAGCATGTGCATAAGTCCCTTTGAAGCCAGCCAGACTCAACACATACTTAAGTGCTTTGCTGAATAAAGGTGGGAACTAGTGTGTTTAGCTTTTAGCACATGCTCAAACATTTTTTTCTAAACCAGGGCCCGAGTCGTTTAAAAAAAAAAATTATACGCACATGCACTGGCACCACATGCTAGACGGTTTATGAAGAGTAAGTTTTTCCACAACAGAATCAGCAGGAACTATTATTAAACACAGTCATGTCAATAACACGTAGCATGGATCTGTGAGCCAAGTGGAAAATAGCTCTTGCGCTCACCGATCTGCTCTGACGGGAAAATGGGACTCCCCAACACCAAAGCAAAGTAGACGTTACAGACTGAAACTGATAAGTGGAAAGGGATACCAATAAAAGTCCAGATGCCTTCTGGAGCACGTGTGAGTATACATGAAGCTAGAAAGCATGTTGATTATTAAAAAAAAATAAAAAAAGTTTTTTTGTTTTTTCCCCTTGATTTGGCCCTTTTTAGTAATTGTCATTTTTCAAGGTGTACAAAGAAAATCTGAGGGTTTTTTTTCTAGTGTACAGGCCTCTGGATAATGTCCTTGCTTGTCCTTTTCCTTGTTCTTTTATGTGTCAGCAATTATTGACCTCAACCTTCATTTTTGATGAGCTATATAAAACATTAATAAATGATGAGGGAAAAAAAATGTTGTGGCGCATGATAAAATCACCTGTATTACAAATAAAATGTTCACTTCTGAGATCACCAGCTATTTTTACATTCAGTGCTCAGAGTGTTTAAACACAGTAGTGCTTCAAATGAAATGAAGAAGAAAATCCATTAACAAATGGGGTTTTGTTAGAAGTGGGTAAGAATGATGGTTCTGTACTCAGGACTGGTAAAATGTGAGTGAGGAAAATGTAAAGCTTTCCTCAGTGAAAACTATAAACATGGACGCTATGCTCTGGTTTTAAAAAGAGGATCTGAGACAATAGGGAAAGTCAAAGGGAGAACTGGATTTCATATTTGAGTTAAAGTCGCCCATGGGAGGGAAAGAAAGGCTTTTACAAAATATGCCCTTTCCAAGAAGAAAATCTTGTTCATACTTATTCCCTGTGTCATGTGTCTGTGTTTCTAGCAGAGGTAACAGCATCTCTGCGAGGAAGATGGCTTCTCCAGCATGGTGAAATCACAGACCCACCGCAGCTGAGTTTATCCACGCCTTTCACTGTCTTTCTGTAAAATGTGCGTCAAAGAGAAAACCATTAAACTGTCAATAACGCTGTGTCTTGCAAAAAATCTGCAGTTTTAATGCTATGGTGAAGCTTCCTACAGGATCTGGATAGAGGCACGTAGTATTTGTTTAAGGCTTAGTTTGCTCTTAAGGGGTGTGAAAGCTTGGTTTATCCATCACGTCTCATATCAAGCTGACCCTTTATCACAGCTCCGTGCAGAAGTTCGTTAAAAATTAAAGGAAAAGATGTGCATAACTATTTATTTTGCGACATTAGCAGTGGCCAAGCCAGGCTGCTCTGTCTACCAGATCCCAGGGGAGCCAGCTGTAGGTGTCTGTGCCAGGGCTCAGAGGCACAAATGGCTGGGAGGGAAGCATGGAGCCGTGGACATACTGGTGCACATTGCACCACCATGGATTCATGAGGCTCAGCCCGTCTTCCTTACTGCAATCCTCCTCTTGCTTCGTTGCTAGCTTCTCGCACTTCTGTTCTTGCAAGGTAAGGCTGCCAATGTACACCTTCCTCCTTAACCCGTGTCCTCCAACTCAGAAAGAGACAGGCAGCAGTCATGAAACAAAACCAGCTTTTTTTTCCTCAACATGAAAGAGCCAGACATATACTCTGGTCAGGGCTACCTGAGTGAAAGGAGTCTTGGCTCTCTGTCCCTTCTCACTAGGAGGGAAAGATAATGCTTACATCCACAGATGCTTCTCCCTGCTCTTTGCCCATCCCTTGTGGATAGAGGCAGAGGGGGCATGGGCAGGAGCGGTCTTGTGGGATGCTCCTAGCTCTTCTTCACAGCAAAGATGGAAGCAGGTGCAGCAGGCAGGTCCATAATGTACAATATTCTGCTGTTGCCAGGCAGCACCCAGCAAGGAAATTCCCCAAAGTGGGACAATCTGGGTTGTTTACTCAGTGAGCAGTTTGTGGGAGCTTACACCGTGAGTTAATACTGAATTAGGTGGATAATTGAGCTATACTGGTATAGGATATACTATGAAAGAGAAGTTATTAGCCATGTATGTCTTCAACATTCCTCTCACTCTGCTCCACCCCCCTCCCCCCCAACCCCAGAGGGGAAGGAAGACTTTCTTTGGAAGGATGAGGGATACAGTAGATCCTGGTTGTCCGCAGGTAGGATTAATTGAAAACTCCCAGGTCCAGCCATGTGATGCAGCTGAGTCCCTGATCTGTGCTAGGCTGAGAACCAGGTCATCCCCCCCGCTGGCTCAAGCTGCTCTGCCAAAAATGCCTGGTGTCCACCTCGGAACAGAGATAGGGTGCATTTTAGCCTGTGCAGGATGACTAAAGGACTGGGATCTGGCAAAAGGCCACGCACAGAGCAGGAGTTAAACACAGACGTACAGCCTGAAAATCCATATGCTTCCACTAAGGATGTTCACTGGCTGAAGTCTCTGTATTATTACTGGTTAAATTTGAGTGGATTAGTCTTCCTGAGATCACAAACTGTATTGAAGTGTTTCACGTGGGCAAATGAGCAACACTATGGTTAACAAAGTAAAAAAAAAAATAATAAATTTACACAGTGTCGCTAAGTTTAAGCACCTAAATCCATGTATAGATTCCTAAAATAAGTCTGGTTCTCAGAAGGTCATAATTTTTTGAGAATGAAGCTTGTAATTTAGGTAACTAGATGTAAACTGCAGTGCCTGAGTTTAGCTAGTTGGGAAGTAACATTTCTGACTTTAAACAAATGCTTTCTGCCTTTGGAGACTACATCGTTGCTGGAAATGCAAGAAATTCGCATGTACAGTGTTTTACAGACATGTTCTGTTCTTAATTTTTTCCACAAAGAAACAATGATTAAAAAAAAAAAAAGTCTGTGAGCTTTTTTAAAGTAGAAGATAATTAATGTAAATCAGTCCTTAGAAACAATACAGGCTTATTTTCACATTTGTTTAGGATTAAGCTGCTTCCACAAAGTACTTCCACATGTATGCTAATTAGTTTTATAACAAAACCAACCATCCCACAATGAAGAGTGAAGACAAAAGTCTTATGAACCGTGCCTTATTCAATCAACGTTTATCTTCATGTTCCAGGCCAGCGGGGTCCCCTTCGGGGTTAGCTTCTGCTGAGCACGGTAGACTCCCATTGCTCAGCACCTGACCGAGCTGGAAGACCTCTGGGTGCTTCGGGTGGATAGCAAGCATCCTTTTGGACAAACTCCTGCACAGGTTGTTCGTGTGCAGGAGATTGTACACATTCCTCCAGAGTACTGCCGAGACACTATTTTGTTTCACTGTCCCAGCCATGCAAGAGCCAGAGTTGCAATATGTTTATTTTTTGCCCCATTTTGGGGTTAGTAATATGAATTGCTCTGGCTGTTGCTTTTACTTTCTTTCAGTATCAAAAGCAAATACTTTTATTTTAATACCAGTCTGAACCAACTGTCAATAGTACATTGGTTATTGCTAGGGGAAATTGTATATTCTCACTTTTTTTTTACTTCTTTTTTCAGTCTCTACCCTGTTCCTGCTGCTGGGACCTGCCCTGTGTGGGATAACAGCCCTCTGTCTCAGCTGTGACGGAGTAGCTCTTGATGTATGTACTTATAAACACATGCAACCCCAATGCAATAACCTTCCATTTTATCTGGATTACTTTGCCTATACCATAAATGAAACCGGATGGGATGTCACTAATATATTTATTGTATATTTGAGTCTAAGGATGCAGCCAAGCAAGGATTCGATGGCAAGCAGAGCCACGATAGCCTGGTGTAGCCCATGCTGCTGGCTGCAGCAGAGAAGACACTATAGCCTTGCTTTCTGCCCCTGCCTCCACGCTTAGCTCTGCCAGCGCAACTATTTGTGTTTGCACTGTAAACTGGGTCACTAAAATGACGAAGGTTAAAGATAGCCTCCTTTCTGGAGGGGTAATGAAAGGGAACTTTCTATCCAGCCTTGCCCATGAAGTCAGCACATAATCTAACTGAGCCCTTGGAAAGCTGGGAAGGTCTTACAGCCCAGCCTGGTCTCACAGCTGTTACCATAAGTGCACTTTTTCTTGTGTACCTTGGCGCGCTCCGAATTTCTGGTTCCTTCAGAACCAGAGTCCTGAGCACCCATCTGATATGCTGCCACACTACCAGTGATGCAAGCAAAGATGTTCTTTAATGGAAACCAGAACACGGGGTCAGGTGGTGAATGCATAGGTGTCGCCCACAGAGGGGCTGCACACCTACCAGCCAGAACAAAATCTAGTCTGGGTGCTATAATTTAATTTCTCTTTCCTCAGAGATTTCTTTTATTCTTTTGTAGCAACATCATTATTTGAAGGATCAAGGCCAGACCTTGCCACAGTTTTCTCAGAGCCAGGATAGGCAACAAGATTATGGAAAAGAAACAGCGATGGCTCCTTTTTTCATACGGTTTTTCAGGGCACACTCATGGTTGCAAATCCAAGCCCTGTCTGGGTCCTGCCACTGCATGCCACCACCTGAATATGCCTGATTTGTGTGTCCAACATGCTTAGAACATAATCGTATTTTGGTATTTTGATGGAGGTCAGTAATTATTAAAGATCACACCCTGCCATTGCAGTATACACAAATCGTATTTTGGAGGCAGATAAGGGTACACGAATTCTTTTCAGAGTGAAGAGTGATTCTGCCTTGTCAGACATCTGTCGATACTGCTATTTCTGAACTTCAGTGGATGCTGCATCACACAGCCACTTTGGTTTTTGTTGTCAAAGCAATTTCTTCTGCAGTTCTTCAGCTGCCTCTCTGCTTTTGGTGCCTGATACTCTTTGCTGTCGGTGACTGGGTGGACATGTGTTATTTTCAGCAGTGCAGCATCTCTGCCATAAGCTCTTTGAGATGCACATAGATATGCTCCTAGCATCTCGCATAGACCTGGCCCTCGGGGTAGTTACAGCTGACCAAAGACAAATTTGGTACCAATTACCAAAGACTGAAAAGGTAAATGGAAGGTGTTCTGTTTCACTTTTGCTAGTTCAATGTTGAAGGGTGTCCCAGGTGAAAGGTATCAGTAGCAGCATACTTAGCTCCTTGAGATTTGTTCTGGGTTGAATCCAGCATGTGTCCACTTCACACAGCTTGTCAGATCCAAAACTGAGGCAATTTATATCAAGGATGCATGGCTGAGAAAACTGCAAGATCATGAAAATGGTGCATTAACATCCGCGCTTTTTTGGGTGATAAGAGACTATAAACATGAGGGCTAGGATCAAATAGAAATACAAATTGCGGTACTTCCATCTTCAGAAAATCATGCAGGGGATGTGAGAAAGAAGGCAGAGGACAAACCTTTCAAGGTTACAATAGACAATGGCAAGGTGTCAGTGCTGGGTGCAGGGGCACGCTTAAACAATGGGATGTACTTACAACCTCCCTGTATAACAAATAATAATCATGTAATTAAAATTCTGTTCTTAACTGCACGTGCTTCTTTATGAAGCCTCTGAAACAAGAGCAGCTTTTGTCAGTGTACCTTAAGCAATTTCCAGAGCAGCATAAATCAGGGCAGGTGGAGCCCAAATCTAAAGAAGGGGTAGGGAGAGAGGTAGACAGCTGCAAACGCTTTGTCTGAAGCTGTGTGGATGTGGTCCTCCAGGCTGTGGGATTTGAGAAGGGGGCCCAAACCATCTGCAGCTGCCACTAAACTTGAGCTTGTAATTTGAAGCAAAGGAAGGACCTTTGCACGGGAGCAGGAGTGTTCTGCAGGGAGCTGTGTGCATCCCAGTACAGGATTCTCGTAGCCTATATTACAACGGTACAACTTTTGTGTATAAGGACCTCTTAAGCTGGAATGAACATTTCCTCTTGGCTTCCTCCTGGGAAAGTATCCATCTTCTACTGGAAGATCAACTGAGCTCTTCCACTGGATCAACATGACAAAAATAATAAAGGATTTACTTCATTCTGCACAGGCCGAATTTCACCTGAACAGGGCAAATTTTTGGCCTGCCAAAAACCCTGGCTCTTTCCCCTCCTTTTTTTGTTGACAGGAACAGATTCAGGTCTCAGAAGATGAGAGCAATGCCACCTGAGAAATTCATAGATTTACTCAAGGTGTAGATCTTCCTAACATGTCCTGCCGGGAATTTTTATTTATTTTTTTCTTTTAAGAATTAAATATTAGCATCAGTGCATAGGCTGATGTGATTTAATAGCACAACAGGAATCCCATTGCAGCTTAAAATAGTTTTTAATCTTCTGCATGGTATTGGAAACAGCTGGATTAGAGCAGACACAACCTTGAAGGAGATCAGCCAAGCGAAGTCATTAGGGTGCATTTTCAGAGCAATACATAGTGATTTAGCCACACGACTCCCATTAGTATAAATCACTAAATCACTATGCACCACTTTTAAATATATCACCTAGAGTCACTTTCTTTAGGAACCTCATGGAGTAGTTTCATAGAACAAGCCTGAAAATCCTTTATCGCACTAATATTTATTTGCCTTAGCCCACTCCTAAAATGGTATTCTTTGCACTACTGCACTTGATTAATTAATTGAAAAGTCTTGTATGGGTGTTTTGCACTCTGCCATTTACATTTGAAGTTGTCACGTGGGCTTCAAGTAAGACTTTAACCGAGAGATACATAGTTTTATGTTCACCTTTATTCAGGAACGTACATTTCACAGCTTTCAGCTCTATGTCTACATGCACTACTAACGAGCCGGTGGATACTTGAACATCTTTCTGAAAGGCAGCAGATAAGGAAATTTGACTATCTAAAATGAAACAACCATTGTAATTTTCCCTCCATGCTTAATAGTTAAAAAACCTAAACCTAAATCTTCTATTTCAAAGTAAACTGCTATCCACTTTTAACTAATAATACATTTAACTGCTTGACACATCAGCTGGAATGATTAAATTATGTAGCAGTAGAGATATCTCAGGAAGCAATGACAGGTGGTACAAACCTACCAACAGCAGTTTGAAATTGGGGGGGGGGGGGGGGGGGGGGGAGCATTTTCAAATGTCAAGACACTAGCATCAGCCTCACTGTTTTCTTGTGAAATATAGTTTCTAGTTTACACATGTGTTTGCCACTCAGTCGTCATGTCTTGTGTGCTGCTCACACCTTTTCAGCTCTGTTCTGACTGAGAGATGTGTGCAGATGTGCACCTGCATATACATAGGGGAATACACGTAAGGGCCAAGTCATGCTCTTCCTCCTTTTTGTGTTGTTAGAAGGATGCTGGAGAGAAAGTGTGTTTGCAGGACACTGCCCCTAGCTTAGGCAGAAGAATGCTGAAAGAGGAAGGCCCCACCTGGAATGAACACAAACCCCTGCTGATAAGCACGATACGGTGTTTTTTTCTTTCGGATCAGCCTATGGAGAGAGAAGGACAGATGGAGAGACCATCATATTTGCACTCCTCTCTTTGACAAGACTGTAGTTCAGGATTTCTTAGCTAATCCACCCTGCTGGGCATTTGAGAGTTTTTTTCCTGCAGCTTTAACGTGGCACTGGGGTCTAGCCTGTGTCAGCAATGGGTTACGATTGCGCTCAGAGTTTGAACCCCAGTAGAAGTAGTCTCCATGCTCCTTCTTCCTCTTGTAATGCCGCTGTTGAGGGAGACCTGAAAGCCAGTTTTTCTCTCAGTATTTCATTAATCCGGAAGCTATGCATACATATGATTTGATTGAAGCTCACCACTTGTTGGACGAGGTCTCTGTGTCATTTTCAGTTACGGCAAGGCTGAGAAAACCACTCCTACTAAGCTGTTAAGATATTTGTAAAGGAACAGCTCTAGAATCATCCAGAGCCAGCTTAGGATACATCAAGGTGCAAAGTCAGTGAGAATTAGCCCTGGGTACTGATGATGGATGCTATCTGCTGCACCACTGCATTTTACACCATTGGCTTTTCAATAGGAAATCCTCAGACAAACAAAGTGGGGTCAGCCACACAAAAGTTTTATCATATAGCTGTTGAAGAACCACTTGTGCTTGCAGATGCTGTTGGATGTCCTTGCTGTTGAGGAGTCACATAAAGCAGGCAACAGTCACCAAGGGAAAGCTACTGAAAGCATCAGTGCTGGTGAGGGCTGAGGGAGGATCAGAAGGTAACAAGCTGTAAGCACACCTCCCTACTAGGTAATTGAATTTCTAGTGAAAGGTGTACGTGTTGAAGTGCTTAATGTATATTTCTGCTTCCCTCAGAGTCTGACTAACCTTTCTTGGCAGGCTGTTTGCTGGTTTTGGAGCCACCAAAAGGCGTGCCCACCAGGCAGATGGGTGTCTAGCTGCTTCATGCTGAACAGCTTGAAATGCCTAGTGCCAAAGTGTTGGACTAATTTCTCCAGGAGATGAGGGTGATCCAAGCTGGGTTTTCCATGCCTAGTATTAAACACTATAGTTTCCTTTCCAATGTGGAACCTATTTTTGCACAGCTTGATTTATCCAGCCTTGTGAAACATAGGGTTCTGAGAAGACCTCTGGTCCTTGTGGAATTAAAAAGTAATTATTCCAGTCCTCTAATGGGACAGGAAGAGACAGGTCTGGTGATTCATTTCCTATACTCTTCGCTGGTTTTCCTCCTCAGAGGCAAGGACAGAAGCACTCCTCCTTCCTTCTGTGCAAGGCTCCATCTCAGTCTAACAAGCATTCAGCAGCAACGACCTCCTGAAAAAGTGGTCCCCAAGAGAATTCCCTCTTTGCAGGAAGCCCATGTGCTCTTATTAAAGCATTCGATACGACACATCCTCTGGATCTGTCTTCCCAATGAATCAAAATCAGCATCCATGAAGCCTAAAACTGTTAATTCTGTAACCAGACATAATTGCAAACAAACACTGTAACAATTTTTGATTGCTTTTAGAAAATCATAGAAAAATAAGAATTATGTCAGAAAGATCAATGGGATAATTTATTCATGCTTTTCCAAGCCTTGGACCTCCTTAACTTAATGTATAGGTGTATTTTCCAATAAATAACAGACTGCTTTGATTTCTAGCATTATTTTTAGAATTTGCCAAACAAAAATATTATTTTGTTCAACACATATAGAAGATGAATTGAATAGGCCTTTAAGGAATTTTAAATTATTGGTAAGATCCCTGTCTACATGATGAGAGAAAAATACTACTTCTCTGCAGTGCAAGTTACATATTTAGTAGTTTCTCTACACCAAAAATATAGTCCATTAATCATGTCAGAATACCTTATTTAGTTTAGGTCTTTATGTCTAGCAAACCATTTAGTTTAAACTAAAGATCTGTAAGCATCCTTTTTATGTTTGAGGGAATTCTGTGTTTCAACGTCATAATTTTTTTTTTTTTTAAAGCTTCACCTGGAATTAAAGCAAAACCTAAAACCTTTTTTTTTTTTTTTTTCCAAATCGAAATTCCACAGTATTCCCTTTAAAAATAAGAAACAGTAGAAACCATTTGGTGTTTTTGAAAAGGAAATATGTTTCTTAGTCTCGCTAGTCTCTGTGGTTTCCCACAGGCTGACCTGGCAAGGCACTGAAGAGCCTGGGAGCTGGGAGGCACTGGAAACTTGACGAATGTCTTCAGAATTCAGGAGCCAGAACTTCATAGCTCTCTTTTGGGCAGGCTGTTAGGAAATGCATAAAAGTCATCAGACTCCAAGATCGAGGGTTTGGTGGTTGAAAGGAGTCCAGAATCTATTAACTTTTAGAATTACCCGATTCAATTAAGCACATCACCAAGAAGTGAGGCCAAGGCATTGGTAGGGAATCTGGAAAGAGGGTGTGATTAGTCTCCACAGATATGAGTGGAGTAAAGTCAGGAGGCAGAGTAGATATACTGAAGCCAAAAGAAATATTTGGTACGTGTGTGAATAGGTATATCATTAATTAATTTTGGTGGCAGATGGTGTCTAACTAGCAGAGCCATGAAGATCTGAAAGAGACTTCCAATTTCATGCAGAGGGGTCAAAAAAAACTCCTTTTAAGTTGCAGCACTCTGGTTATAAGCATTTAATAGGACTCTAATATGGGCAACAGGGGATGGACTTTATGAACCACAATGAACTCAAGGAACCTTGCCACCTTGTGTTCAACAAACTACTTCAGTTTCTCCAAATCAGCATTTTCCTACAAAGCTGCTGTCAGATTTCCAAGTTACTCTACTTACATGCCAGCAGCGCGGATGAGACTACAGGGTGCTGATGTCAATTGGTGGTAAACGGTACCTTCTTCACTGTAGGAGGAGAACCCCACTGCAGACAGGCAACTTGATGAAACCTTTCAGATACAATAGTGGTCTTCATCAATGCTTCGACATGCAGTCAGGTTGAAGGTGATAGGGCTCGATGTCTGAATGCCATTGCAAGTAAGTGTGCAGAAAAGGCAGATCTGTCAAAACTCTCCCTCAGAATGGGCATACTGTAGCTGTTCCAAACGTTTAGTTGGCATGACCTCTCTGTGCACAAACTGTGGGTGCTCTGTGTCACACATTCCTGGGGACCAGATAAAGAGCACTGCCATCCCTTTCCACCCTGTGTTTTAGTTTGTTTTAACTGGAAATAAGTATGTAGGAAGTGGAAAGGAGGGGTAGAGTCATCCTAATTTAACTGTAGTTACAGCGTGGCTGGACACTCAGATCAAGGTTTTGGAAAATATTCCACAGAACCTCACAGCTCACATTCCCCAATGGGAATTTTGCATTCATTTTAGCAGGACATAGATTTCAGCCTGGTATTTGTAAAGCTGTGACGTACTAAATCAGTTCCCTCCTGGGGAAATTTAAGGGATAATTGTGCTACCTTGGACCTTTCTATGACAACATTACACCATCAATTGTATCAGCAATATCCCTTGAAAGAGGTCTTTGCTAGTGATTCCTTACTGGCAAGAATACCTTTCTTTCAATCTCTTTGACTTTTCTTTGTCTTTGATAGTGTCAGGCAATGGAATTTATCTTACTTATTTGTCCATGATGTCACCTAGAATTTCTTGCTATTAATTTAGGATTTCTAAGATGTCAAAGTCTATCCATTTGTGAACATAACAAAAAAAACAACAAAAAACCAGAACACAAACAACAAACCAAAACCCAACAACTGTAGGAAAAGAAGCTGAATAAAGTAGTTTGAAAAGATAATTTTGGTTTATTTTTTATATAAAACCCACTCTGCTGATTCTGTTTAAGCTTTAAGAGGAGGGAAGCTTCCAAAGCTGAGGTGCTTTAGTTTGCCAGTCAAGACCAGAGGGGATGTTTTACTTGAAATTAGAAACCTAACAATACTGGAAGTGCTGTAAGAGCCTTAACAATAACCTGCCTAAATTGTTATTACATTCTCTAAAGTGTATTTCAGCTTTCAGAGCCTCTGCATAAGAGACACCAGTGGAAAAAACTTTTCCATCTTTTTATTTCCCCGTCCTCAATGCTTCATGCTTCTCTGGAGTGCTCTGAAAATACTGTTCTTAAATAGAAGGGCACACCAGAATGATCCATTAATCTTTCTGTTGCTCATTTTTTTTTTGTTGTGCCTTTTCCTCTCATCACAGTATCCCCAGATTTGACAAACAGCAGGGCTACCTGATGTTCTGTGGATATGCCCGTATTTGGAGCAACTCATGCAAACTCCTGGCAATATGTTCAAATAATCATTGGTGATAAGCAGTAATAGTTGACGGAATGGCTCCTCTGCAACAAAAACCACCTGTGATCACATTAATGCTGATTATTGCATATTATTTATAAACTAATGACAAGTGTATTTTGCATAAGAAAATCATGAATGTAGTCAGTGTCTGACATTGCTTATAAAAAAAGGAATATTTGCTTTTGTTGTGTAGATAGTGCTCTACTTCACTTGCACAAGCCTTGACTTGGAACCTTAAGCCTTTGCCCAAAAAGCAGGAGTGGGACAATTCCCACTGAAGTCAGTGACACTGATCTTATGGAGTGAAACGCATGCTTAAATGTTTGTTGGACACACAACTTCCATGAGGTTTGTCCTGGGACTGTGTAAAAGTGTTGCCTACCTGATAGATGCTTTTTGGGGTCACATTTTTGCCCCCAGTACTAAGTTCTTCAGGCTCTTTAATGTGACCATACCAATGCATTCTATCACGGAACAGTCACTTTCCCAATACAGAAAAAAATCTAAGTATCAATAAAAGGCAGAGAATACCATAAATGCTAGTATGATGTTGTTTTATCCCTGCACCTGTTGTGATGGCAGATGAAAAGCTATGTATTCCAGCAATGAGCACATTTAGAACGCTGACTGTCCATCTCTGGGGCAAAGAAGCAGAGCAAGTACAGGCTGTGCCCCAGAGATGATGGGCTGTGGCAGCGCTTGACCAGCTTGGCTGTCCCCCTAAAGACTGGTGAATGGGAGGGGAAGGACTACATCTTTCAGTGACCAAAGCCACCAAATATTTGCAATCAGCTGCCTGTGCAAGATGAAAAAGAAATGAGTCAGCCAATTTATCACCAGGTGGCTTCGGATGTTTCTTTGTTTCTCCTTTGTGTGCGCTTTTACATTCTTGGGAAAGGTTCTGGTTTGGGATTATTCAACAAACCTGATATTAAGAGATTAAAAAAACAAAACAAAACAAAACCAAAACACAAAAAATGACATTTTGTTTCTCTGAAGACAGCATGGAAGTATTATGCTCTGTCCCAGATTACTATGTTATTTTTGGCAGGACCACACATTATTTGCTAAGAATTAGACATACCAGGTGTTTCAGTAGCTTAAGAAATTAACTAACAAATGAGCAAAGGAGATGCATTGAAGAGTTAAGAAACTGGTTTTTGATGTGAATCATGTTCACAGAAGTCTGCTCATATTTGGTCTAGGCCAAATCCTTAGCTGTAGTGCATGTAGTTGAGATGAATGGGAAGTGTAACAGTAGATGTGATGAATCCATTTAGCTAAAAATCCAGCCTTTTGACCAATTTAGTGCAGTCTTGAGTCTTTAAATTATACTTTGAAGACCTCAAGAGAGCTGTCTGTCAACCTGTGGTCACTGAGTCTTCTTGAGCAACACCAAATGATGCCTATGGGTCACAGTACACCTGGTCTTAATTTTTTCAAGTAATTATTTTCTTGTTGATCTTCTGGGTGAAGAACATTGTTTTCATTGTGTTGAAACATTTTTAAAAGTGTCGATTTCAATGACATTTAGGATGAAAGAACACTAAAAGACAGAATTGTGATAATCAATTGTTCTGGCTTGGCAGTCCCACAACTGAACATTTTGATATTTCATTTCAAACTTATTTTGTTAAAGATTCATTTTAATAAAATATGCAATGTGGGCTGAAACAATGAAAGACATAATGAAATGTTCACCAGAAATATTAAAAGAAAATAATCTTTATGGACCCCAAGCTCTTTTTAAAAACAAGTAGTTATGAAAAGTCTCTTAGAAATCTTGGTGGCTGATCAAATTAATGTGACTAAGGGCTAGTTTCTGAGAAAACAACACCACACAGGAAAATTATGTAGATGGTGTTTTGCTCCCATCCATAGCACAGGTCAAAGGACTTGATCGATGCTGGTGGTAAACATGGATGATACAGGAAGCTGCACAGGTCAGTAAACCTCTGTGTTGCCACTAAATGGCTATAACCCTGTAGGTGGCATAAAATGTTGAGCTGGTTTCTTCTGCCATGGGTTGAGGAGGAGCCTCTGTGTGGCCACCACTCTTTCTTCCGTGTCATCGGTAATCCCAGGAGGGTCCTCCCACTGTCCTCTCTTCTCTGCCTGTTTGACATCCCCAACGGATGTCCTGCATTGGCTTCTCATGTGGGAGCGGCCAAATCCAGGGCTTTGCTACTGAGGAGCAACATTTTAGCTCAGGGATCATCTACCTTAAAGCTTCTATCTTGGTCAAGCAGCTGTTCTTCCATGTTTAGTACACACCCAGGGCTCGTGCCTTTGGATTTAAAGCAGGATGCTTTGGCTGTGCTGCTTCTGCACAGCTTGTGTCTTTTGCAAAAAAAAAAAAAAAAAATGCTTTGTGCTCAACTTACCATATATTTAGACTCAAAAGATTTTGAAATCATAGAGGTATTCATAAAATAGTAATTTCAGTGTCCAACCAACTTTTCAGCTCTTTTAATTGCAAGTGTTAAGTTAGCCCTCCATTGTTGGATGGTTCTCACTTCCAGTTCAAGACGATAACCCCATGGTTGATTTTCTGCTATTAGAAGAAACAGATAGAAAAGAAACATTGAATAGTGATTTATCTCATCAGTTTCCTAGTGCTTAATGCTTTCCCTGATGCTTAATTTTTTTTTTGGTGGTCTTTGGCATATTGATTAGGCAAATGACCACATATTCATGCAGATAGCCTGCTACATATATGTTTAAAAATACAAAAAGCCCTTCTATAAGAGAAGAGTGCACATTATGTATATGTATTTAGTGCACAGAGAAGTTTAACTTGACTTCTGGATACTGTCATGCCCTGAATGAAACAGAGATGTGAGACACACATCTCACTCAGTATCCCTCTGGTATATGTTTGACAATGAAGTATACATTTATCTGTGCTCCTAGGCCTTTGCTGAGTCTCCTGGTTTTTTCAATCTCCAAGGTCTTCTCACCTTCACACCCAGTGAGTCTCAGTCTCCGATTTCTTGTTGCTTTCTCCTTATCAACATGAGAGGCAGAGGAGCATCTGGTTGGGAAAAAAGAGAGCTCCGTGGTCTCTCTGTATTTCTTTGGAGCTGCATCAGAACACCATTGCGGTGTATGTATGATAAATACCCTTGGATGATTTACCAGTCATTTAAAGACTTATTTTGCAGGATAACAGTTGTAAAGAGCTTCTGGCAATATGGAGTTGAAGTAAGATTGGTGAAAATACCAAACCTCATACCTGGAAAGTCTGAGGAAATTTTCTATGTTGCCATTTTCGCTTTGTTAACTACAGACGATGATTGCTTATTATTTATTGCTGCCAGGTATTATACTGTGAAGTAGTGCTGCTTTTTTTTTTCTTTTTTTGCCTTTTTCTTTTTTTTTTCCTTACCCTGTAAACTGAAGGCAAAGCTTTTGGTTGTTTGCAAACATTTTGATACAGAATTCTGAATTCTAGGGATAACAGCCTTCAGATCCAAAACTGCTTAGACATGATGAAAGGCACCTTTGATATGAGATTTTTGAGATAATGCCATCTGCAATTTTTTCCATAAGATGAACTTGTATTTCCTGTTTCACAACACTATGGTTTGGAAACTGTGAGCTAGACAGACAGAGTTGTTTTGCTATTAGGTGGCTTAGTTTCCTGTGGCTTAATGGTATTATTTTTATTCTTTTCTGTAGGGGGGCACTTTCTTCTTTTCTCTTACAGTTCCCAGAAATGTGTGTATAGGTACTGAACTGAGAAAAATAATCAAGCACTTTAGGACATATTTGGGTTTTGCTTGAATTGACATTGGTAACTCCTTCTTTTTCTTGTCTCTTGTTATTGAAATAACATTTGAAAAAATCCATAAGGAAGTATGCTATACTTAAGAGCAAATACTCCTGATTTCAAAGTGGTAGAAAAATGGCATGCAGAGAAAAATTCTTCTCACTTGAGCTCTAAACTTAACTGCCATCAGGACAGATTGTAGCCAAAAATAAATATGGATTTGTCTTTTCTAAAAGCTTAAATATTTTACTGTACTAACTTTAAAAGAAAGGTGCTTAAACATCTTTATCATGTTAACCACTCTGTGTTTTTATCAGATTGTTTGTAAAATAGGAAATTGTGGGGATTTTAACTATGCTTTTGATGCATTTTGAAAATTTTGGGCTGTCCTTATATGCCATTCTTGTATACAGATTTTATAGCGGCTGAGGGAGTCTATGCAGCCAGCGGAAGTCATACATACAGGTCAGGACTATCAAATGAAGTGTGTTGGTAAACTGGAAAAAAATCAAAACAGTAATAATGGTAAAAATGCATAAACCGCATAAGCCCTACTATATTATAGAAGAATAAATTCAGTGTCTGGGTAATCACTGACGTCAGTTTTTTTGGTTTGCTCGTGTCACTTGGGAGATCAAATTAGTACATGGGAGGTTTTACTGTGATGACAAAGCAGATCATAATCTGTAGATCGTCACATGTCACTGCACCTTCTGAGCGCATCCCTGAATGTTTCTGACTGACATTGGTTTTGCAATTAGTGACACATGAGGACACACAAGTGTAATGTCTGCAGAAGAGAAGCTACCTTTTTTTGGAAATCTGGTGAATGCAGAAGAGGTTTGGGGGGGGTGGCATTTGGGGATTTTTCTCTAATCATCAAACCACACCAATGTAAACAGCCACGTTCCTATTCTCACTGGTGCCCCACCACCAGAACCTTTGCCCAGCCCTGGATCTCTCGAGGAGATTGCCGCTTTCGTTGGACAGCTCAGAAACCTCTCTGCCCTTGTTCTTTTTTATATGCTTGGTTTTGCACCATCTGCAGCAGTATGATTAATATTCCAGGCAGCATTTCATAAAATCTGTTTTTGCTGCTTCTTTGTGCCTCATGACTGACATCTCTTCACTTCAAGGGTGATTTTTCAATTGGCAAGATGAGGATGTGCCACACCAAGTATCACCTTCAGGAACAAGCAATATAAGTACTATAATGAGATGGGTCTTTGCAGAGCCTGTAATTGGTGACAAGGCATGGCAGCTTCGTATCAGACACAGATGTATGACACAGGGCTTATTAATGAGGCTGCAACATCAGAGTCAGGAGCCTTCCAGTCACTACTAGACAGAAGAATGTAATATATTCTGCATGTTGTTACTATGCCCAGAGCCTCCAATTTGCATCACAAAACCTTTAGGTAGGCCAATTCAAACTCATCCAGTATGGGATCCTGCTTCCTCTTAGATGGATTATCAGTGCCGTGGCCTGCAATCCATCATTCTTGATCCCAGCTCTTGTAGACTGCAGCAACAATCATCTCAACTTGCAGATCTGCTCACTTTAATTGGGTTAGTTTAGTAACCTTGCTCGTATTAAAGTCAGCTTGGAAAGAGATGTAATATTTTCAGTTATGAAGACCCAGAAACTGGACGTAGTAAGATTCAATTGTAGATCAAGAAATAGGATTTTCATCGTGTTAAGAAATCTTCATAGAAATATATGTGAAACAAATAACGAAACAAAATTATTAACAAAGAATTCTGCAAGGACACCCACAAAGCAATAAGAAATCTGATTGAAAATTGGTTACTTAAGTTGTTCTCTTTGGAAGAAGGACTTTGATGATTCATTTATTACTGGGTTTGTGTATTCCGAGTTTGTCTTTTGTGTGCTTTTAGTATTAGTTTGAAAAACACTCCTTTTTGAAACAACAAAAAGCATTCAAATGAGTGAAATTTTGGTTAGACAAATAAGATTTTTTTCCTACTTTTAAATAGTAATAGATTGCTGTTAAAATAATGTGGGGTTTTCCTACACACACACACACGTGACATTTTAAGGAGAAGGGTTTCATGTAAAAAGGGGGGGGGGCACCTTCAGTACACTGACACTATTGTTTTTCATATCTGGGAACAATCCCACCACATTACCTGGCATGAACAAAGTTCTGTGGAAACTGTATCAGTATCATGAGGTTTGCTAAGAAAAAATGGCAAAGAAGATCTGATTCCAAAACACCTTTTGGTGTCAGTCATGAAAAATCTTTGTTCAAGATTTGTCCTTGCCTCAGCACAAAGGCTCACAGAACAGGCTTCATAAGAAGTGTACCTCCAGAGTGATGCCAATTATATTTAAGATGTTAAAATGTAAGTTTTAATTGAAAACACCAGGGTTTTTGATTTGTTTTCAAGAAGTTATGTTCCTGAAGTGACACCACTTACGCCACGAGCAGAAGAGGAGCCTGCCAGGCAGCAAGCCACTGCGCTGAGTCCCAGTAGTGACTAAACAACACTGCAGGCTCAGCCTACAAATTTCTCTTCCTTTGCTGACACTGGCCTTTCAGCCAGTAATTTAGAAGAATTACAGCTGATGCCAATGTTATGTGTTTGTGGACAGTTTCATGGACAAATTATTGAATAACTTTATCTAAAACATAAATTCACTGCAAGAAGATCTGCCTTTTCTTCCAGTTTAGCTTTCACTTATCACTTTCCTTTGAGGCTAACACATTCAGATTTAAAACTTTTTTGTGTGTTAATGATTAAAATAATGACCCAGGAACTCACAGTCCTTTAAGAGGCCAGATGTGGAAATGCATGTGATAAATCCACATAATAAAAGTCTCTTAGTTCTTCTACTGGAAGCCAACTTTTCACTTTTTCTGTTAACATTTTAGGATTTCACTTTATTCTTCTGTTTGTGGCTGTTTTCTTGTCATCTAACTTCTTTTATGCTTGTAGCTAATGCATGTTCCTTATGCCCAGTAACCTGTTTTTAATACGCAACCAATGGCAGAAATGTGAAGTGTAGTGATCTAACTGCTCGGAATTTCTCATAATTTTTTAGAACAAGATCTGATTCTTTCAAATTTAAGCTTTCATTTACTAATTTCTCAATATTTTAATGAATTCTAATAGAATATCACCATTATCATTTACAGGGAAGAGGTAATCTCTTCTCACATATCAAAAGTCATAGAAACCTATCCTTTGACTCTGAAGGACATTGACTAAAAAAGTGTAGTTTTTCAGGGCTGAACCCACATTGAATGGCTTTGAAGGAACTGTCAAAGGATTCATAGCTTATTTGTGAATACTTATTGAAGCAAAGGTTCTATGTGTTAGATTTAAATGTGGTTATCACTTTTACCTATTTGAGCAGAGGTAAGGCAATACTCAGGTGCAAACAAGAAGAGAGGGCACACAGCTGCATCATGTAGCAGATGCTGTAGCCGATGCCTTCAAAATTTTAGGCATTCATTACAGCTTGGTTCTTGCTTTTTTTATTATTCCTGGAGGCCTTTGAAGGCTTGAGTTCTTCTCCATCACATCGTATGGCTGTTGTGTGAACAAAATGCAGATGCATGCCAACCTCACAGAAATCAGCAGAGGGCTGTCGAGCCACCTGGTGTGAAGACCCACATGTCGTGTCACAGGACAGGGAAGAGCCACTGAGCCCCAAAGAGAAAAGCAGAAGGGAGCACTCCTTTGGGAAAAGTTATCCGGCTGTTCCTCAGACTGACCTGATAAACACCACAGTAAAAAGGCAATGCAGTTATGAGCTGAAATAATTGTGGGTTTGCTGGTGGGCTCTAAATTGGCCCATTCTGATATTTTACCATTATGGCCAAAAGGTCCTGTAATGAGAGTTTTAAGTTCTTGGCAGCCTAAAGTGGAACTTGATTACCATCAGCAATCTTAACTTTGTTAAATAAGGACCACATTTACAAACGTGCTTGTAACTGGGCAGTTTCCATAATGAAGCCGCTGGCCACCTTTTCAAAGCGTATTAGCCCGCACTATATGCCCAACTGGCTTAGCTGCTTTCTGAAAATCTGGCAGTCATTGCCGCCCTTTACTGCTTCTGAAAATCAGTGCTGTGATCAAATGTCCATCCATCTTTTTCCTTTCTTTTCAGTTCTAATTTGGAGTGGATTTTTCTATTGTCTTGTTTTTGTTCTCTTTCTGGAATATCATTAACTGTTAACCGAACTCTGGCTTTGTTTTAGAAGGGGATAAAACAGTCAGTGCTTTTTAGCTTTTCTGAGTTTGCTATGACACAATTGTTCACCTATAAAAGCATAAATTTTTTGTTTGCTAAACAACTGCTTAATAACCACTGGTAATTCTCAAATGGTGGGATAGGTTGTGATCTTGTAGTCTGTTTTGTAAGTATGGTCCTTTGGATTTCATCTGAGTCTCACCAAAGGTCAACAAGGCTCTTGTAAGGGTTTACCTGTATAACCTCAGGTGTGCAAAATGAACCCACACATGCACAAGGGACTGGATTGGAATTATTGAAAAAAACAGTAATGTAAGGGGTTCCCTATTACAGTATAACTTTTATAGATCACAAGAACACCTACAATGTTATGCTTTGAATAGTTTATGATTCTTTTTCTCATTTTTGTGCTACTCAGTAGTTAGGATGGGACAACCAGACATTTTACTAGTCATAGGTGCCACTTATTTTACTCATCTAAGGGGCTGGGCATGCAACATGTGAAACAGCTGCAGTACTGCAGCAGAAAACATTTGTGTTACTGCAAGCATGAATTTATTACTGACAATTTTGAAACAGAGAGGTTTTTTTAATATGTTATTCATTACAAATTGACACTTGGGGGAGGCTTCAAACAAAATGTACAACCAGTTTTTTGCCCTGGGCTTGATGTGTGTTTCTTGTTTGTCTCTGTTCACTGTACAGTTCCACTTCTGAACTTATGAACTCATCTAAAGGCCATTCATAGAGTATTTAACTCACTACATTTCTGTCAGCAGAAGGTGTTTGTTTGACCCATTTGGATCATAACCTTCCTTTATCAGTCACATCATCCATCAACCAACCATTTATGCATGTTGGAAAACAGACTATCCTGTGAGTAAAGAACCCCCTTCCCAAGCAATGCAGAAGTGAACAGAAAACTAACTGATTTAGGACAATTTGTGATTTATTTTTATTTATTATTTATTATTATTATTATTTATTATTATTATTATTACTTGTTATTATTATTATTACTACTATTGCTATTATTTATTTATTTATTTATTTACTTATTTATTTATTTATTTATTTATTTATTTATTTATTTATTTATTTATTTTCACTTGCTTCCCCTGCAAGAATAGAAAATACACCATGGTAATCTGGGGACAGGAGAAGAACCAGAAGAAACAGACTACAATTTTGCAAAATTCATGTCTTGAACACACATTTAAATGCCTAGACAGCTGACCTCCAGGAGATTTTCCAGCTTGCTTTATTTATGCTTTAGATGATTAGGAACAAAGTCAATAAAAAGATGTCAGTTTTATATCATTTTACCTCTGCTAATGTCAAATTATACCTGCTCAATTCCACCTAGTGCCTGCAACAGGCTAAAATGCAGAATAGATAGCTTTGGCAATTAGGAGAGAGTCCCACTTTCACTTTCCTCTATCCAGGACAGTTTTTAATTGCCTCCTGCCTTGCTAGCAGCAGTGACAGGCCAGGTAGGACATGTTCCTCTCAGAGTGGACTCCCCTGGCTTTCTTCAGCACCACTGGAGATAATGTTTGGCAGGTGAAAATGACCCTGATAATTCCCTTGTGCTGTGGAAGGGCTTTAACTACCGAGCAGCTGAAGAAAGGGCTTACGTTTTTTGAAAGAAACAGAAGACTCCTGGTAGCTGTTCAAATCAGATCCTTGTATAAGGTACTGAAACACCAGAAAGATGAGGTTGTTTACATAGAAGGCTGTCCCTTCCCAGTACCACTTCTTTGTGTGTGATGTATCTCCTTTGGTGACATCTAAGCCTCCTTGTCTACTTATGTCAGGAAATTAACCATATAATCTTCAGGCTGCAAAATCCTCCTTTGAGGCCAGAAGTTGAGAATTGCAATACTTAGCACTGAGACATTTGCATGGGGAGGGGGAGGGAATGAGTAATATCTGTTTGGTTGCTTTTGAAAAAAGCCACAACCAAAAACAAGTCTTAAATCATATAGCCACTGCTCAAAAGCAGATGAACCAGATCCTGTGAAATTTTCAGCTCTTGGCAGTTATATTAGGTTCTGAGATTTGATATAGAGGGTCTTCTGTCAACAAATTTATTGCATCCATCATGGAGTGTATCCAGGGGATTAAAACTTTGAAAAAAAAAAGTTTTCCTTCCCCCTAGCCTTCTTCTATGCAAAGACACATTCCTGTGCCTTTTTAGGAATACAAATAAGATCAAGATAAGCAGTGAGAGGCAAAGTCTCAATACAACTTTGTCCATTTACATGAGATAAAATTCTAATCTCAGTGTTTATCCTGGCAGATACTGGAATTTATGTGGAAGTTTTCCCACCTTTAACTAACAGTTACGGAAAAATGGCTCAAATAGTTATACAGCTGTAAAACTTGTAAGTAAATTAGAAAATAATGTAGAATGTACTCAGATTTTAAACTCTTATTGGATTGAGCAGAGGCTAATTAATGCTTGTTTCCTGGATACGCTTTCCTTCCCTTAAATTCTTTTTTTCTGTTCCCAGTGCCTTAATCAAAATCTGTTGACACTCAAAACAAAGACTCCTGTGCAGATCTAGCAGTTCAGATGAACTATCTGTCCACATGGTGAAGCTGGGATATTGGTTTTATCTGCCCTTGTTAAGCCCCATGATTTGCTTCTCAGGGTAGGAAAGGAAGCGGGGAGTAGGCAAGACAGCAGAAGCTGCTCAGCACTGCTTTCAGAAAGGTTCTGCTGCCAAAGGAAGGACGGAATACAGAGGCAGCAGAGGGCAAGCACATACAGGAAAAAAAAAACCAAACAAAACCCAAAACCAAACAAAAAATCAAAACAACAACAAAAAAAAATGCCAAAAAACCTATTCGTCCTGCCTGCAGAAAAAATATAGGTATGAAAAACTAATAAACCTCAGAATTCTTCACAAGAATCACCAACTGATGGTTAGACTACAGTAATCTCCCTCACCAAACCAAAGCTTCTGATGATAAATTGCCTGTCCCAATGTCACTTATTGCTCCTCCACTTTTTTAATGCTTTGTTTCTTCCTTTCTTTTGGAAACTTCATATCCCATAAAAGCCCCTTTTGAAAGCAGCTGGGTGTACTCTGTGTAATGATATTATTTTATTTCCTGTTCTTATCTCTTTCAGAGCAATCCTGGCCTTCTTAAATTCTGGGTAACATGGGAAGTCTGCAATGCCTTTGGCGAAATAAGTAGCAGTGAGACCCCTGAGCCCTAAACACATTCAAGGTGAAGGTGGAGAACAACTCCTTTCTGATACCTCAAAACACTTCACATTTCCAAGGGAAAAACACAAAATCCTCAGAAAGGAAAGATTTAACAGTCCCTTAGGTCCACAATATTCCTGAATATGGGAGAAAAAGGGTCTCTTGGACTCCCTTAGCTGTGCTGGCTTAACAGTGAATCTCAGGGTTTGCTGGATGAGAACATTGTGCTTATACCGTCTCCTGTACTAGGATCTATTACCAAGGTAAGTTTCAGCATCATCACACCATGTCCATTATAACCAGGATGGGCTGCTCTGGAGGGCAGCACCAACACTCTGCATGTGAAAAGAACTTGCCCAACTCCTCTTTGGAGATCCAAACCCTTGGGAGATGGGCAAGCTCTCCCTCATGCTTGGGAGCAGCCAGCCAGCAGTAGGACCCCAATTAAATAGCATTTTCAGAGAAGCTGAATTACAGGTCAGTAATCATCCTTATGCAGTCAGTTTCCTTGAAAGAGTAAACATCAAATGACCTGTTCTGTGATGAAAATCCCTTCAACGGCAAGGTTTTACTGTTCACCTCCGTCAGTTTAACAGGTGAGGAAAGTGTTTTTTCTGGCTCTCTCTAGTCAGGTTTATTTGTCTAAGCACTGACTTTTTGTAATCAGAAACCTGTTTAAAAGTCTATTTATTTCATTCCCATCTGCTAGCAAGTTTCTGAAGGAAGCTCATGTGATGGGAAGAGATGACTATAGGAGAAAAAGAAAAGTTTGGTGGATGCAAACTAAAGAATAAAGAAAAGTGCAGATGACCATTTCTTTCATATGTACAACAAAGAAGAAAAACAGATTTTGCTACATGTTGAAAAAAAGGTTGAGGTTCTTTCTTGTTTCTAAACAAATGGGGGGCAAAAATTGCTGGTTTAAGCTCACGTGTTCTCAGGACTAGCTGAAGCTGAACCCTGGCAGTGTGAGTTTACCCTTTTCAGTCCTGACAGTGTTATTGTTGGAAGCCATCCTGTCACAGAATCATAGAATCATTTAGGTTGGAAAAGACTTTTGAGATGACCAAGTCCAGTGCTGTTAACCCAGCACTGCCAAGCCCATCACTGAACCATGTCCCTAAGTGCCATCCACATCTGTGCATTTTTCAAACACCTCCAGGGATGGTGATTGCAGCACCTCCCCGGGCAGCCTGTTCCAGGGCTTCAACACCCTTTCTGTTAAGAGGTTTTTCCTAATACCCAGTCTAAACTTCCCCTGCTCAATGTTTTCTCTTGTAGTGTTTCTTGTTATCTGGGAGAAGAGACCAGCCCCCCCAGGGCTCGAGGGGCGGCCCTGCTGGCCACGCTGCTGCTGACACCAGCCAGGGCGCTGCTGGCCGCCTTGGCCACCTGGGCAGCACAGCTGGCTTTGCACAGCTTAGTGCTGGTTCATGGATCTATGAAAACCCAGGCATTTCCGTAGATTTTACCACCACTACGAAGCTGTTTATAAACACAGTGTGCTGGAGGACAGATTTGCATTACAAACTGTACCTCCCTACACGTGCCGATCTACAGAGACTCCCATCTCTGCCCCAGCCTCCTGTGTTCCCGCCTGGCATTTGTCGGGAATCTCCCAGCACCGACAGAAAAGGGCTTTTGTAACTGTTGGCAGGAGAATTCTTCCTGTGAGAATATTCTATATTTCACCCTAAAGGCTTTGAAGAATTTGCTTACCATGGCACAATTATAGTAACAGAAACTTTAGAGGTTTGTGCTTACCTGAGGGGTTGTGGGGGTTTTGCGTTTCTTTGAAATGTGCTACAATGTTCACATTCTGGTTGTGCTAGAGAAGTGTAGAGATTTCATTTAACCTTCATGAAAAGCTTGCACCATCTTGATGGTTGGTTGTACCTCTTGTGCCTCTAGCTTGCCATGTCATTTTTCTGCAAATTCTTAAGCTGCCCCTCTCATGCACAGTTCAACAGTCTCACTCCATGCAATTTTTGGTGGAGAACAAAATCTAACTCAACCAGTTCCTGGCACCAAAGGAGGTTCACAGTTAATGTTGGAAAACGTCTCTGCTGTGATCTTTTTTCCTCTATTAGCTTCTATTTTAATCCCACATGTAGTTATCAAGCCATAAGAGTTTCATAAATATTTTACTGTTCACATTCTTAAAAAAAATAAAAAATCTCTAGCAAGACCAAATGTCAAATCTACGTTTTGAATGTGGTACAACGCTATTTGAACTAGTGCAAAGATGGAGACAAAATTTAGGGTGACATAAAACAGCAGGGACACAGGCTGGAATAAAAACCAGAAGCACAGGCTGGAATAAAACCATCACTATATGTATGAGGAACCACAAGAGAGAAGATGTGGGAGCTTGCGAGTCACACGTTCAGGAAGAGGAAGCAGAGGGAGAGCAAGCAGAGCAGTCATACCAAGACCTTACCCAGAGGTGTTTGCCAGCATGGATGAGTGAGCAGAGAGTGGAGCGTGCACTGTACACTGTTCTTCTGGTGCTTGGAAGGTATCAGCCAGCCTAAGCTGCTGTCTCTGTAGGATCAGTCTCCTACGGCAACAAGAATAGTGTCAAGATTATTAACATTATTAGTTAACTACAGCTTATCTAAAATCATTCACATTTTTTCACACTTTTTGTATTCAAATATTCCAAGTGCGTTAATTCCCAAGCATATTTAACTGCAAAGGCAAGAAACATTTTTAGGCTGACTAAACACATAGCAGCAGCCCCGGTCAAGAATCTGAAATTAGATTCAGTTTTAAGGATCGGCAATTCAGCAAGGATCTAGCATTTTTCCAACAGTGGAGAAATCTTTCTCCTTCTTTCCTGGTGATTTGCAGGCCACTGTGGTTTCCCAAATCAACGTTTATGGCCCTGGGCTTAGAAACTACACTCTCCAAGAAATCTGGTTAACTATGGACGCACTGCTGCCTATACATCATCTATGACAACTTTAGAATTGTCGCTACATGAATATTCTGAATATGAAGACACATATTTTATTATGCTTTGCAAAACAGATAATTACTACCATACTTAGGAATGAAAGGCGAAGGAACAGCTATTAATGGCGTAATGATTTACAGCCCAGCTTTGCTTCCAGACTAGAAGACTCCAAAATTGCATGACTATCCATTAAAACTTGCAAGTTCATTAAAGACATGGTAAGCTTTCTGAAAGTCTTATTGAAAGCCAGAGACTCCAAAGGTCCAAATTTCAATGGGAATTAGGTATATGAAGTTTTTAGGCACTTCGGGAAATCCCACAAGGGCCCATATATAAAACAGAGAAATACTTTATTTTTCATTTTCAATGCATTTAAACAAACAAAAGTCCATGTCTCATAGCTGCTTAACGTGACTGTGGCCTTTCCTGTTTAAACTGAAAATTCTTCCAGCCCCAATATTTCTGTGTTGGCACATCTCTAGAACAGCCCTGGATTCGGTACCTACCTGGGACCTGCCATGTTTCTGAGAAGCTTAAGAGCCTGCCTAGGCAGACACTGACTGTTTTGCAGTAAGGAGCCTTTGGATAAAGAGCAATGAAGAGCATGCGAGAGATGGGAAAGGGCTAGAATACAGACCTGTCCTTTCTAGTAATGTCTTTTTGTCTTCCTCTACGCAGACAATCCTTAACAAGAGGTCTTCAGGGTCTTCCATATGTAGTGCAGAGACTGGGAGTCTGAGCTGCATAAAAAGAGGGGAAAGAAGAAAGAGGATGATGTCACTGTAACTTCGTCATTTGCGGCCAAAGTTCTTACAGCCAGAATCTGGTCTGAGAAGGAGACAGCATCGTCCACTGACTGCTGTGTCTTGTAAAAACAAATTATGTCAGCTCTTACAAGCACAAATGTGGATGCTCTTGGCCTTTGTTTCTGGCTCGGTCTTGTGGCATCCCCTTAGTATGCAGAGATTTCATTGCCACTTTCAAAGAGGGTAAGGCACATTGCCACTACCAGATACATTATCTGTGTTAAGTACAGACACTTCTGGCTTGTTTGAACAAATCCATTTCTAAATATCTTCCGCCATGACTATAAAGGAGAGTGAAATAAGACTGAGCAGCTGACGTTTAGGCTCTACAGCAGTCCCTGTCCTCTTCTTGTGGCAGCAGGGCTGTATACCTGGATTTGGAGCTGTCACTTGTTGTATACCTGGATTAGTAGCCACAATACTTTGCTCTGCCACAGTTACACAACAGTTTACTTAGGACTAGCCTAGGATGTTTTCCACTGCACCCTGTTGCAGACAGTGAACACAGGGTCCACAATGTCTTAAGTGCTGTTGGATATGTAACCATTTGTCTTAAAGATTTTGATTAGATATTGCTTTAGGAGGCTATGGAATGTAGTTGTTAAAAAAACCCCAACAACGCACTTCCTAAAGAATAGGTACGTGTGTGTGTTTATTATTTTTGTGGAAAGAGATGGGAAGGTGAGTCAGCCCCAAACCAGATTGTACTTTCAGTATCTCAAAGCTACTTCACTGGAGTCACATAAACTTGATTTCAGAAGAGCTTCTCTAACCCCCATGAACCTGGTATTATTGACACAGTTTGTGTCACCTAGTGACATCTCTATCACTGCAGAACTAATCCGTGGTCTACCATATTTTCAAATCCAGTGGCTTGGGAACTTTCCTTGGGGCTTCTGTGGGGCTCTTTCATCTTTGATGTTCTGTCATTTTTCTCCCCTTATTTTACATATGTGCTAGAACAGAACGGGTTAGCCCAACACATTTATGTCATTAACAGAGGGTTTGTTTTTTTATGATGAGTGATATCATGTAATTTAATTGCTGGGTTTCATAAGTAGGGTTAGTGATCTCTCCCTACTCCAGATCAGTAGAGATACCACAAGGATTCCTATCATATGGTGCACTTAATTATGATAAATAAGCAGGGATAAATTAAGCCTATAAAAGGCCCAGATGGATATTATATTTGCATTGTGAATGCATGCTATGATGAAAATATGGCAGTTGGAGGGCCCCTTTGAAGCAGAGCTCTGGATCCACACTTAATCTGTATTGTAAAAAAGATGTGAACAGTAAATTCAGCAGTTCATGACAAGCATATTGGAAGATTTTGGCTTCAGCAAAGAACCTCATTTTAATTTGTGTAGAAAAGGATGGGGGTGGAAAGCCCAGGCATAAAAGGTCTGATAGGTTTAGCTGTCATGTAATTTTTTGGTCAGTTGCAATTGAGACTTGAGGCTGAATAAAACCAGACGCACTGGTGTTGTTCCAAAGTTCCAGGAAACCTACCTGATTTACAAGTGTATTTGTATTTGGACCAATTATGGAGTGCAGCCCGTACAATTGCTATGCAAGGTCAGGAAAGATGTGGTTCATGTTAACAATATGACTCCACTGGGAAACCGGCGGTTTTACTCACTTCTGCTCATGAATAAATTACATTTTTAAAAAATTCATAGGAGACAACAAAATCATAGGAAAAATAGCTCTTGCATTTAGAAAGATAGCTTACTATTGGGAGCTGAACATTGCTGAACTTCTCTAAATCAAGTATAAAAATATCTTTTTACATCATTTTTATTTATAAAGAAAAGCAAAAATAGGCAGACAGTAAGAAGTCAAATTTAGCATTTACACAGCAACTCTGAGATAACAGAAGTTAATTTCTTGTGCATTCAAGCCAACAGTGCCCCAGTATTATGGAAAAACAATTGGAACAGAATGGGAGAAGTACCAGTGTCATATATGGTTTTAAAGAACTAAATTATTTGAATTGCACTTCTTTCTTGATGTTTTAATTAGCCTTGTAGTACTGCAATGCTGTGATACAGTCATGTATTAATGTATCATCATCATTCTTAGGTATTACTGCCCTTACCATAAGGATTAATATGTCACCAAGCCACAAATTTTTGTGTAAAATACAAATATGTTTTGGGGGTTTTGTTTAGCTATATTCTAAAACATTTCCTGAAGCACCAATTCTCCTTGCATTACCTCAGCCTCCATTTCCCAGGACAGTTCATCTTGGCTTCACCTTTTCTATCCGTTCCATGGATTGTGGAGAAGAAGCTTCACTAAATTTTTAACATATATGTATTCCACAAATGAATGCATTTTATGTGAAATCCAGTTCAATAATTTCAGGGATTGATAGCTTGGTGAATTCTGAGACACAGAAGGATTACAGACAGGTTATACAAATGCAAAGCAACTTTTAAAATGTCATTGCAAGGTTTATTTGGCTTGTACAGCTCCAAGGGTCCTCATAGCACAGCATGTTCTCAGATTAAAAAAAAAAAAAGGAGGGAGGGGGAAAAGGAAAAAATGAAAAAAACTCTTTAGGTTGTTGTCTACTAAAATAAAAAGGAATTCAGTAAAAGCTGAGATGATGGGTAGGCTTGTGTTCTTGGAATTAACAGGGGTTCAACTGTAAAACGTGCATCAAACTAGATAAAGAACTCAAAAGTGTTCTACATCCCCCTACATGGGGCCCTCACTTCAAAGACCCATATTCAAGTTCTTTCCCCTGTTCATAGCTATGTTTTTAATGTCAGATCGGACAGATAGAGAATAGTCTAAGAATTTTTTTCCTATAAATACCCAGTAACTTAGTATTACAAGTTATTTACTGGAGATTTTTTTTTTTATATATGACAGGTTTTTTATTCATAGTGTGGAGGGAAGACTATACTGTATCTCCCTTATATACCATTTCTCTAAGGAAGAGGGAGTTGGAGTTGAAGCCAAATGGTACTGATGAATAATGAGGAAAAGTGCAACCCAGAACTAGGCTTCAGACTCTCTGGCAGACAAGGTTACACTCTTGTCCTTGCTCAGCTCTTCCCTACAGCGATCTAAGATGATTTTCAACTTTGGATGATGGGCTTCTTGTCTTATTTTTTAACTCTTTCTTATGCATTTTATAGGGCATCTGAGATCCCAGCTGGCTCCTGTGAAATCAATGAGGTAGCAAGTTTGCAAGGCATTTCCAGCATTTAAGTTCCCCTCATTTGAAAACCCAATCCAGCATATTTTATGATGACCAGTTCCATTACTTGTAGAAACTGTTCCTAATTTTATTTCTATCTATAGAAAATCTCTCTACTACATCTATCTATGCAGAGGGTTTGTTTTGTAGTGCTTTGTCCACTTCGTGCCTCTCTGAGATACAAATTTTCTGTCTTAAATAAACAGTCTTCTGAACTTAAAGAAAGGAAGTAGGTCACCTGCCACTCTCAAATTTTCTCTAGGTGACACTTAACCACTCATTTTATTTAACATCTCCTGCTATTTTATCCAGGTTTAAAAGAGATCTAAAGGGTTTGTGTGGTATATTAAAGCAGTATAGCAGAGGTACCTGCCACCTTTATACATACACATAACCTTTCCTAACTGTTGGTTTACTAGTTTTTAATTACCAATATGATAATTTCATAAGAATTTTCTTACTTACCTAGTAAAGACTTACTGCTTTCATGGCTTTGAACCCACCCAACAGTAAGAATTCATACAGCAAAAGGCAGCGTGGGTTCATCAGCAACTTTCCTACTTATCTGGATAGTACAAAAATGATGATGATTTCTGTCATGGTAGTTTAAACTGGAGTTTAGAGGCAAAAACTGAGTGTGGCATTTGCTATATTTGTACCTGTGAACACAACATGGATGGCTGTTGGTGCCGGGTGAGAAATCAGGCTGTTGATTTTTGGCAGGCACATGCAAGGGCAAACACAAGAAAAGCATGCAGAGATGTTAGATGTTTTTTAAAAGGCCATGAAAGGACATTTTGATGTTCACACAGTTAAGCACTGTAAATTGGTTCAGTTTCATGAATAAACTATATTTGGCTTGTACCTGAATTTTTCATGAATTGTTAGTGTATTTTATCAAGCTGTTGAGAGAGTATTGTTTCCATCAGCTCTGCATCTGTTCTGCAAAACAAGGTAAATAATTGATTTTTTTTCTCCTTACTCACAAAAAGGATTGCACAATGCTAAACAGGAACAAACAAACAAGAAACTTTTAAGAACTTACACAACCAAAGAAAGAAACTCCAACTCGTGCCTGCAGCTCGTGTCACTACACCAGGAATATCTCCTTACAGATAGAGAAAGTACAAGGAAAAAAGTGTTTGCAATGGTCTTGCTTATATCAACTGCAATGAAACAGCTATACTAGCAAAAGCACTTTTTTGCTCATAAAATCTTGCCTATGGTAGAGATGTTGCCAGAAAAGAAATGTTGTTGGGGGGTGGGGGGGCGGACACACTAAACACAAAAATCACACTCTTAACTGACATTCCTGTATGAGCAAAAGTTTGCAGCGACTCCTGGCTCTTATTTCTAGTTGCTCCTTAGGAAGCCCAAGGTCTTATGCTGGAAGATAACCCAGAGAACTGTTAATGACTCCAATTAAGAGGTGTGAATATCATTTACACCTATCTGTTCCCTTTTAGCAAGAAAGGCTACAGCCAGAAACACAGCGCATAATCCTACGGAGAGTGTTTTGAACAGAAAAGGTTGAATTCATTTGAATCATACAACTCCTTAGTCTGAAAAGGAAGAAAGAAAAAAGATATGTAAAGTGTTTTAGAGGGACAAAAATAATAGTTCTCCTGCTGTGTGTTCTGACTTTGAAACAAATGGAAAAAAATAAGACAATGATTAAATAAAGCTCCAGAATATTGAAAATATTCTTTAGAAAAATATGCAAATACAAACAATATGTGATTTAGAAATGTGAGCCAAAAATATGCTTAAAAAATAGACTTGCAGATTTTTCATTGATTGATAGCAGGCACTGGTTACAAATTTTCAAATTATGAAATTCTGCTTTAAGTTTTCACCTGCAAATGAATATATTTCTTGTTTTAAGCCACTCATTGCCTTCCAGCGTAGAAAGCAAGTACAAACGAATCCACTGTTCCAAAATACTAACATTTCTTCTAGGACTTCTTCAGAGTGCTTCTAAGTAAATGTAGGGCTATATCCAGATTCCAGTTACCCATAATGTCAGTTGCCTAAACTGGATATTTCCTTTTTTGTTGGAAATGTATGTTTCCCAGTGATGTTACCCCTCCTGTAGCTCATGGAATCTAGTCTCCACCATGCTGACCAGTATCTGGCCACGCGTTCTCTCCTTCTGGTTCTCTCTTTATTCTCCATGAAGCTCCATGAAGAGGCAGCAGTTCCCTTTCTGTTCTGTGTTGGTACAGCAGCCACCTCAAGGATGATGATCCGTGAGTGAATTCCTAGGCAACAAGGCAACCAGGGTAAGTTATCGCACAGCTTCTGTCTTAACAGATGTCTTCAAATTATCCCTCAATGCATCCCTTTTGGGTAGGCTGGTGCACCTTTATTAGCAGACAGCTTCCATACGTCAATGAACTCAGTGCTGTCATCACTCTAAGCAGTCTTATAAAGCAGGTTTCATGCTGAATATACTGTCAAAGACAGGGAAACATAGTGAGCTGACTAGGGCATCAGGAACAGCTGGGAAAAGCAGGACGTGGCTGTGGTCATTTACCAACAATGGTCACACACACTGACAAGCTTGCACTTCTTTCTGGCTTCCCTGCTCTGACGTTTTAGAAAAAGTGATTGTCTCTGCAGTGGCCAGTACATCATTTGTGTTTCAGGAGTACGCCAGCCTCCAAGGTGATTCCTCTTAAAGGCAAGGACACCTGGCTAGAACAGAGGCAGTATAAACACTTTGCTGAAATTCTTTCGGTGCAAACCTATACGAACATTTTGTTCAGAAAGAGAAAAAACAACCAAACAAAGCAAACAACAACAACAACAACAAAAAACCAAACCAAACCAAAACAAAAAAACCAACTCAAAACAAAACCCTCTGCTTTGCTTTAACTACATATTTTTAAATTCAGGCCAACTTGATACATAAGAACCAAAATTATTAGGAAGAAGGATATTTCCCTGACATGTATATTTGAGCAATAAAGACAACTAAACGAAGTAGCTGAGCATGAGCAAAGACAAGCTCTTTGCCAGTGTGAGTGTGTGGGAGAAAAAAGTGAATGGCAGCTAGTTATGGTGCTGCATGCACTTTTGTTTAGGGTGCAAGTCTATTACGAGTAAGCATTGCACAACAGCCTAGCATACTTGCCTTACAGCCTATGGTAGCTCTTTGTCTTGGAGAGTCTGTGCTGCTGATGCAAAAGCTTTATTTTCTGAAAGAGAAGCTCTTATTGTTTAAGCCTGATTCTCAAGTACTTTGCTTCTGTGTTTGGGGCAGAGACAGATACAAAAAGTCTTGATACCATTTGTATTACCCCTAATTTGAATTTCCGACCGTCTGCTTTAAATAAAAGCAGCCTGAAGGCTGCCTAAATAATGTTTTACTTTCCACAACATTTGAGCTCCAGAAGCGGACTAGTTCTAGCCTGATCTGGTCTGCCCACCGGCAAGTCTGAGAAGAGGGTAGATAAAGTGCTCATTCCCTAGCTCTGCAGGAATTTTGCATAACAATATTGTGAGTGAGGGATGAGTATGTTTCTGCCCACAAACCTTGACATCTTGTAAGCGAACCTTAAAAGCATTTTAATGAAAATGAGATTCAGCAACCTTGTTCATTAGAAAATACCATCATACCTCTTGTTTTTGTTATGTATGAGTAAGATTTCCTATTTCCACTCAGGCTACCAAAGGCAATGACTCATCGTGGTATTATTTCTGTTTAGAAAGTCAGTATATAGTGCTTATCACTGGCACATCACTTTAAAATGAGGGGATTGGTAGTATTAGCTTCATTTTACAAAAAAGATTTGCAGCATGGACATATCAAATAACTTATCCAAGGTCATACAGTATTTCAGCAGGAGTACATAGAGATCGATGTTTCAGCTGCTTACAGGGCATTTAATGTTTTAGGCTTGAGTGTGTCCTGTACCACATATTTGCAAAAGAGGCATAGGACAAAACGCTTCTACAGCAAGGGGGAGAATGCTTCTAGGAAAACTCACCAGTGTTTAGCAGACATGCTGTCACTGCCTTCTGTGGATGCAGTGAATTACCTCCTCATTTTCTGGTAGTTGCTCAGTGGTGGAGCCGGGGAATACATGGAGCTCCTAGCAAAGGAGTAGGTGAATCCCAGCTGTGATGCCTTATGTTTTCTTGGGAATCCTGGGAAAACAGTACATGTGTTTCTCTGAAGGCAAGGACTGCCAGCCTGCCCCTTATATAGCCACCAGAGAGTCTGGGGAGAAACCCCTGTGATGTTTTATGACTGACTTGGATGACTGACTTGAAGGCTACACTGCTTAGAAGGCTGTTGTTTCAAAGCACCTTCTTTAAGTTTTGTGTTTCGCCCTGCCATTTGTGTGAAGAGTTGGGTACATGTGAAGAAAGGACTAAAAAGCCCACCTGATGAATAGAAAACCACATAAGAAAAAAAGGACAGATGAATTCTTCTCTCTTGTATGAATACCCTGGCTGGAAAGGTACACAGTCATATTTCTTCCCATTCCTCTGATACTGTCACGTGCACTTTCAGTTGCACAATTTCCCCCACTTAAATAGGAGAGGGTTTAAATGTTGGGGTTTTTTCCATGTAGACTGTTCTAAAGGTTTCCTGATAAGGTTATATCATCGCCTGACAATGAGGAAGGTGGGGTGGAATTTTCTCAGCCTGAGAAAAGCCTACATTTCAGATGTTTTATTTAGGTCGTGACTGTTCTAAACATGATTCTCTTGCAAAAAGCGTGTCGAAACATCTTTCCATGTGTTCCATTTACGTATGAAAATCAGCCTGGGTGATGTTTTTCGGTCTGAATTCATTGCTTTTACTGTGCAGTATGCATACTTAGAATCCAAAATCTGGCAATCTGGGGGATTTAACCCAGGTTTAAACATCTTTCTCTGTGGGTCCTGGTCAAAAGCGGACTTTCTGGGAGTTTGGTCCCCAAACTGGAGCACTTTGTATAAACATGGGGTGATGAAGCTTCTGCAACATGGGAGCTTTTAGAGCAAAAAAGGAGATAATCTTCTGCAATATGTGGATGTTCATTTGAATAGATGTGATTTAGGATAATTGTCTAGGTTATCGCATTTGTGGCTGAGTCCCTCTCTGATTTTCTTGTGTTGGAAACAATGTATTTTGGCACAGCAGATGACACTAGCAATTAGAAAGCGGTTTCCTTTTAGAAAGATGTCCACCATAGTGCAAACCAGTAGAAAATAATAAAGTTTGAAAATGTACAAATAAAAAAAAATGGAGACTATTCTCCCTTGGGTGTCATTTACACTGTGCTTCTCACTTAATAAAATAAGCTCTTGGCATGATTTTTTCGAGTCTAAGCAGTTGGTGTTAAGGTGTTGATGGTCATTAGCAGGATCTAGAGTCAGCCAATGAGATATATTTTTGCAGCAAATTAAGCCACAAGACTTTCTAGTCAGTGCTTAGCAGAGTCTGCTTCTGACAGGATTTTGGACAACCTTGTCTCCTAACGAGTAGCAAAACAGCAGGAAGAGAGGGTGTGGAAAGCCTTGGTCTGTCTGAAAGGAAAGTACCTCCTAAACCCGTAGAAATAGTCTGAAATGATGAAGATGGCATGGCAGGCAAGTACGTGTCAGCACAGTGACCCTCTGAGGCTGATGAGACGAGCCATTATTAACGGGATCTGAGTCAGATTGATGCAAGTAGTTTCTACATCAGAGGGTTGCCAGAAGGAGTGTTGTTTTTCTTTTCTGATAGAGGGAAACAGATGCCTAGGGTGTCTGGTCAGTGCTTTGGGATCCTGCTGATCCCACAGCTGAAAGAGGGAGGGACCTCTGGAAATCGCCTAGTCCAATGCCCCTGCTCCAGTGGGGCCAGGCAGACGTGGTTGCCCTGGACCATGTCCCACGTCCCACTGAATTTTTATTATCTCCAAAGCGAAGGGACTCCACAGCCTCAGCTTGTCCCAGTTTTTCACCACTGTCATAGTAAAAAAGTCTTTTCTTATGCTTAAATGTAATTTATTGTGTTTCAATGTGTGCCCATTGCCTCTTGTCCTGTCACTGGACACCACTGAGAAAAGCCTGTACAACTTTTTGGTGACCCTGCACTGGACTGCCTCCAGTCCATGTCTCTTTTGTACTGGTGAGCCCAGCACCAGACCCAGCACCCTAGATGTACTCACCAGTGCTGAGCAGAGGGGAAGGACCACCTCCCTTGACCTGCTGGCAATGCTCTGCCTGATGCAGTAGAAGATGTTTTTGGCCTACTGTTCTCCAAGTAAAGGAGATATTGTTAACGATAAGAAAATACCTAACAGCATCTCCATGTTGCGTCATTCAGAGCTTCAGTAAGGATTCATACAGAGACAAAGAAAAGCACATTTCCTAAGTAGTCCAAAAGGGAAGAGATGCCTTCTGTCTGTGTGAGAATGGATGTTCTAAATTGAACTAACATTTGACATCATATTTATCTGCCAAGGCCACTTTTTTCCAAAACAATCAAAAAGCTTTTCCATGTTTCTTTTAAATTGAAACAAGTGTCAATTCATCCTGTATTGTAGTTCTTGTCTCTTAGCACTACTCGCAGATAATTACCACTTGAGTCCACCTACACTGCTTTGGAGTTGGGCTCTAACACACCCTGTATCCATGCTGGGGAGAGGGGACTAATTGTTCCTATAACGCCCTTAAGTGAAGCAAAAGGTCAGCAAAGCATTACCCCAGAGAAATGGAGAAGAGGCAAGGTAGGAGCTGTGAAGAGGAGGTATTAGTTGCAGCATTTCTGGTGGCTGTTTTTGGGATGGAGCAGTTTGTGCCTTGTCCTTTGCTCACAGCTGTGCTTGAAGGCGCAGTCTGGCTTTTGTGATCGTTATCCCTAGCTCCACAGATAGTGGGAGAAATGGTTATAGACTCTATCCAGCTGGTAAAACAGTTTGTCAGAAACAGAGAAGATGGAAAAACTGAACAGTGGACCAGTGTCATAGGATTATTTTTTTTTTTCAGTTTACTGACAGTGATAGCATCATTTTGATCATTTAGGATAATCTGGCACACAGGCACCACAGTAATCTTAAATTTTGTGAGGTTATTGCATCCTGCAGTATACATGAGATTGCTGTTAGAAATGCATCATTTTGTAATTCACAAACATGTCATAGTGTGTAACCTGTAAGAAATATTAGTAATGTTTTGGAAATACGAGATCTTCTGGAGTATGATTTGCGCCTGCTGCAATATCATTTACTTACCATATGAAAAGAAGCTTGGAACCATGGTGTTGATTGGGAAAAATCAGGTTCATTTCTTACCAGTGCAAACCAGTGAACCTGATAGATTACTGTTAGCACCCAAGCCACCTGTGGTGTGTAAGAAGATTGCTCTGCCAGAGGAAAAATACCCATTTACTAATACTTTTGTGAAGCTATGGATTGCATGATGTAGTTCTTCAGGAACGCTGGGCAAAGTCATTCAGAGGGTGGATGATCTTTGAGGACATCTCTGGAGGACATGAGAGCAAATCCCAGTTATTAGGTGGAAGTGGCTGTGAAGTTTCTGGATAGGGACCCCAAATGCATTCAGGACATTCCTGATAGTCCACCTGCTCACTGATGCCCAGAAAAAAAGTGTTTCTGTGAAACACAGCACTTAAACTAATAGCAAAAATCTTAGTGTTTATTTTGTATTTATTTGGGAAGACTTCTTACTCCTGTCACATTCATTGTTGAGCAATGGTTTCTGAAACTTATTTTGGAAACTTTTATTTACAACCTGTTGCTCGTCTTGCAATTCTCCACAGGTACGTTCCAGGTTTCCTTCCATCAGACTTTACTTGAACATAAATTGTTTTGTATCTTGTAGCTCCTGCCATACTTATCTACATTATGCATCTCATTTGCAGAGCAAAACATTTTTACAGACTGGTTTCTGAATGCTTTATCTCTATTTGTAGGCCTGCCTTTGTGCATGTGCATGAGGGAGGAAAACTGGGTGACACAGCCAGGAACAGTGAATTGTGAGATTATAAATCCAGATAAATTCAGATACATGCCAAACATATAAAAAAAGGGGGGATTTTGAGCCAATTGGGTCAGGCCTATACCTACAGTTTTAGCAACACTTCCAAAGTTGGATCAGATACCAGCAAATGTTGAATAAAGGGGTAAAGATAATAGATCAGTATGGTCTTTTGGAAAAGTGTTAAGGACCATTTCAGGCATAATTTAAGAGTTAAACTTGTCAGTTTCTAAAACCTGTAAAAATGCTTAGCTGCCTTGTGCTTTCTGTTGACCAAGATATTATCCATTTGGCAGAAGACTCCATCAAGCTTTTTGGAGTAATGACCTGGAAGATTTTGTGATCCAAGAAGATGTGAGACAGAAAGAAATCTTTGCCAAATTACAGATTGGGCATCCAGTTATGAGAACGTTTTTACATCTTCTGAAAAGTCCTAAAGTGCTTGGATCTACATGCTGCTTCCTGCAGACAAACTCATAAAGCTTGGCAAAAAATCTGCAAAAAATCTGATATTCCAGACTGAGTGTTTTGGAGACAAAGTCATGTTTGGTAACTAGCAGTTTGGGAGTTTGACTGAGGAAATTATATTCCCTTTCTCCATTTTGTTAATCTCTCCTTTCCCTCCAGGTTGAAATGAAAGAAATTCATCTGGACATAGGCAATGTAGATTGTTTCAGATTGGATTTGAGATTTCCACCAAACACTCCCTTGATAGCTTTCCTTTTTCTTGGAATATTTTCAGGTAGTGCTTTATAATCTCAGATTATAAATCAATGAGGGAACTATCCCATCAAGTCAACCCCCTCCTTACTCCTTGAGTTGTCAAATCCATGTCAAGCCATTTTGCTGCATGTTTTTTTGTGAGAACAGTGGAAGGCAGTTTTGTTGTGCATGTTACTTCTATGACTTCCAGAAGAATGCCTGACACTCTTCCTCTTTTTCCTGCAAATCGTTAAAAGACGAGCTCTGAGTGTATAATTTTTAAAGAAACTCTTCTCCAGTGTAATTATTTTATTTAACCTGTCCTTGAAACCCTAAAAAATGAACTCACAATCCAGAAAGTATGCTTTTGGAGAGTACTATCGCTGCTGAGACTATATGGTAATAGTGGCAGTCTAAAAGGCAAGAAAAAATTTTAACGCTTGACTTGTTTTCTTTCAAACAAGAAAAACCAAAAGATCAAGATCTAAGAGTAAATAGATGTTTTACTGAAACAGCATCATACTTTGCCATCAGTGAGCTGTGGTAAAGTGAATGCATGCTACCCACTGACATTATTCCTGGCTGCAATAGCAGAAATACTATGTACATTTTCACTGGTTCAATATTATCAATGTTACGACTTGGTCAATCTGAAATTCAGCTCTCCATAAGTAAGTTTTCATGATTTCAGAGATCCAAACAGCACTATTCTTTATTTAAATGACACTGATGCAAAAATTATGCATTTTACATGGGTGAATCAAGCACAGAATTGTATTATGCTCTTTTCCTGCACATATGCATGCGCGGACACACAGTAGAAAGCCTTGTAGTATTAAATTATTTCTGTAAAACACTCAAGTATTTTAAAGACCAACGGTCCCATTTCCAAGGTTCACAAGTAGTTCTGCTACTGACCTTTTTAAGCAAATAAGCACTTGATCATCATTGGAAGTGTCTTTCTTACCTATTTAAAATAATAATATTTCCACTTAGTCTCATGAAATGGTCATTTTAGTGCTTTTACACAGTACTTTGGCAGAAAGATAACTGATTCTAGAATGGCAACCTATTCCAGCATGCTCCGACACAAAGCTGTTGCTTTTCATACAGTGATGTACACCCTTTGCCTGTTTTTTATACATTAGGAGGAGAAAATCCAAGCCATTTCTGAGATCAGAATAAGAACATGGAAACAAGAACAAATTCTTTTGGTGTCAATAAACAGATCAGTCCCTTCAGCTTCCTGATTTACTTAGAATTTTTCATCCCATGTAATGCTGATTTTCCTTTACGAAAAAAATCCCAGATTGGATTTTTGCATGCTGCTCCAAAATGAAATCTGGAAGTACTTCTTATTCTAACAGGTATAAAGCTCTCCAGCATGGTGCTGACTCAAGTGTGCTGTGTGATCTTCAAAGAGCCTGCTCTGCACATCATGGACGGAGAGTTCAGCAGCAGTCTCTGGGAATGTAATCTGGGGGAGGTCCAATTTCCACCCCATGTTAAGGTCAAGGGATTGCAGAACCTCTTTCACTAAAACTTGCAGGTCTCCAAAGCGCTGCTCTGGAGCTCAGCACTGACGATCCACTCCTGGCTAGCAAATCCTGGAGCTGTGTCCAAGCTAGAATTGCCAGCTCATTAGTTGTAAAATATTGGACAGACTTTCAGCTGTAAAAGGAGACCCTGAAGAATATCCTTGAGGAATATGGGAGCAGCTTTTGGAGGTTTTGTTTTGCCATTGCCAAAGTACTTTGGTCCTGTCCTCTGATCATAACAACAGTTTGAAAGCCAAAAGTCTGCTCAGCTCTGATGAATGAGGATCACATACAGCAGACAAGACTACTTCTGGGGGAGAACTGCCATCTTCAAAAAAATATGGTAAAAATACCATTCCAGTTCTGCTATGAACCTCTGCGGTTAAAGGCTGGTCTGGTAACTAGTCCTGTTGCTCTCACATGGGTATTCTGGCAATCGCCAATGGTCCTCTTTTTTCTGTTTTGCTTTGCCTGGCAGGATCTGAGGCAATATGTAATGAAATATTGCTGGTAATTTTGATCAGAAAATAAAGTATGGCCGTTATTCTTGAGTAGAACAGTGAGGAAATGAGGTTCTTAACTTTGGTTGTGAGGGAACACTCAGCCTGATAGCCAAAATAATGTCAGTTGGGGTAACCATTGATGGGTTTTCCAGAAAAACAATATTGAAGTAAGTGTTGTGCTTACTTGCAGTAAAAAGTGTGTATTTCCATACCTTATTCTAAGCCACGACTGCGGTTTAACTCCAGTGCCAATGTTTACCTGAAATGAATTTGGAGAGCATCTATGAAGAGAACTGACTTAAGGAACAACTCAATGTTATGAAAAAAAATTTTCCAGTTATCCAATATCCAAAGAGGTCCTAAAGCAGGAAAACGTTACTGAGTAGTGACTGGTTTATCCATCTCTTGCATCGCTTTTTTAGGTAACAGTTTAGTGGATCCCTGCAGCAATATAGGAACCAGCAGATTAGCTCATTTCTTGCTGAGGTGTAGTGGTTTTTCTGCAGTCATACCTTTCGCTTTTGTTAAAGGAACTCTGAATGTTTATGTATCCACTTTAACTGGAAGTAATAGACTTTGTGAAACTTTGAAGTGTGATATTCTGTACCACAAGGCTGATTTACAGTGAAATAAATTGGCTGGCTTATTGAAGCTGAAATTCCTAAAGCTTTCTGTCTTTCTGTAGAGAAAAAATGCATTTGGGGCTGCATGTTTTATCGAGATTTCAACCAAAGAGCTCTCTTTTGCTCCTTTGCTGCTGTAACCAAGCATACTGCTGTTAGAAGCAAAGAATATAGATGCAAAGCACTTCACAGGTACTGTAGCCTGCCTTCAAGCTTTTTTGTCCTACGCAAGAATCTTAAGAAAGTCTTTTAATTTACATGGAAGCTTTAAACTCTTCCTAATCTTCTAGGCCTTTTACAGCCAGCTACCTGAAATGGAGCAAAATGATGGGCTATTTTGTGCCACCTTACAGTCATTTTGCATACATTAAAATTCAGAATTATTGAACGTCACATCCAGAAGGTACTCTTAGTTTTATAAAATTCAAACCTGTATGTACACATGTGATCATGCACTCATTTTTTGTAACGGCAACCTTTAATTATCAACTCACGTTTAAGATTTGGTCACCTCCTGCTTAATTATGGGATCAGTCACAGCAACTGGAAGTGATTAAGTCTGTATAGGCAGTTACTCTGTTTGGGAAGGAACGGGAGCAGTATTAATTGCTGAGGTGAAAAAGGAAATAAGTATGTTTACTAACAGGTCCTGCCATCAAGTGCAGAAATATTATCACAAGGTGAATAATTATTATTTATGAGCTAGTACTATTTATTCTTATTATTCATTAAAGTCAGGAAGGCTAAATATTGTCCTCAGGCATATATTTACTGTCACTATGGTTTTGATGCTTTTTTTTTTTTTTTTTTTTAGGGGTGGAGATGCCCGAGCTAGAACAATTTCAGTGTGAAACAGGTCATGATGTGTTGATGATACCAACATGATCTGTGGTTGTTAACCACCTAATACTTTTCAAGTCAATACCAAGCTTGTGACTTGCCTATTTCATATCTCCAAGCAGCCTGCACACAGCAGCAAAACCGTTCTGTTGGTGTGATCCTTTCTTTTCCCCTCATAAACAATTCTAGGAAGAAGAGAGGAGCTGAACATAAATCAACAGATTAACTTAGAATTAAAGCAATGGTTTTGTCTAGTGTCACAGTCTTTGATGTCTGGGTGTGCTGACGCCCTGAGAGATGGGCTGCCTTTCCTACAACACGTTGTGTCATTGCAGCATGTGCATGGAATGAATCGTCCACCTTTAAAGACTGTTTAAAACCCTTCAGTCTGAACTGTTACTTCTTATCTCAAAGGGGCAGCAACATATAATTCTTGCACTTGCAAGAAAAGCTTGATTTCCCTTGGTCCATATAATTTTTTTTAACAAATTCAGGGGGTAAAAAACAACCTTCCCAAAGACTTTTAAAGTTTTTTGGTTTGTTTCCAAGTAAATTATGAAGGAGGTGAACTGGATGGAAATTTCTCTAAATAAGTCAACTTCAGTTTTGTATCCCAGTCTGGGTATCAGAGAAGACTATAAAAAGAGTCCCACACTGATAAATGCTGAGATCATTGGGCTTCTGTTAGAAGAAAGAATGGCTATAGAGGGTGCCAACAACGTGGACAATCACAGCTGAAATCAGATCATCAGCTGTGGTGAAGTGGCTCAGTTTCTTTACCTATGCCAATTTACTTATGGAGAAATTTCAGTCTAGATTCCCTAGTAAAGACCTATTACAAAAGTGATCTTAGTACAGAGAGATGAGTTTCCTTTAGAGCCCACCAACCAGGTAAAGGCAAGGCACTGTTAAGGGATAGCACACGTAGATCAGAAGTGAATGTATGAAAATTATCTCCCAGGAATAGTTTTTTTTTCAGTTATAGACAAAGAGTCTTTCTTATTCAGTACATGCTCCAACTCTGAAGCCTAACTTGTCTTAATGACTGACTCTTTTACAGTCATGTGTTCTTTGTCGGTTAGATATAGGGTTGGGTTTTTTTTTTGTCCCAAAGATCTCTCTCTTTCATGGACAGCAGCTTTTGTCCCTGGGTTTCAGCATGTCTACATGGAGGTGGTGGAATAGATTTTCAGCACAATCAAAATAACATTTAGCACCTATCCTTCATGTAGTTCAGCACTCAAACTCTGCAAGTAGAATGAATTTTGTTGCATCTTACACAATTTAATGAAACATTCCCATAATGCTGTAATGAAATATTTTATCTTGATGGTATACTTGAGTAAGTTTTGACAGAGGGTTTTGAAAATCTCCATGTCTTCCAGTGTTTTGGGTTTTTTTGTCACATCAGCATTTAGTTATAGAAAAAAATGTCACCAGAAAAATTTGTTGGCTTTATTAGTCAAAACTGTGAAAGCTGTCTCAGGCTGTGACAATACACTTGTGTCATTCAGAGGAAATTAACCTGAGTCTGTTTTTTCTCAGAAAAACAGTCATAGAATACTCCATTAATTTAATTCTCTTCCCCACTTTTTAATATCAAGTGCTTAGTCCTTGTGAAAGAACGAGATACTTAGAGTAAAAAACAGAAGGGAGTGAATGCCTAAGAGCACTAGAAAAGGCAAGAGCTCTTTGAGCAGTCTTCAAAGAGAACTCATTAGCCTTTTCGGAGCTGTCATTCATAGGTGAGTAATTTAATTTAAACCACATAGGGAATGTATAGAATGATACATTTTTAATGTGAATGCATTTGTGAAATACATTAGACCAGATTTTTCCAATGCGGTGTTTATAAATTTGCTGTTGATCTGTACAAATGCAGTCAGACCCAATGTGTTAAAAACAAGAAATAGGCTGTAACTTTTTAAAGCTGCAAAACCCGTGTTCTTCCTTTCATTTTGTGTATTTTGCTCGCCCAGTAGTGGCTTCCCACTTTTGCTGCAGTGTACCCAATGCCTTTTTTTTGCACTGGTCTTTGCAGTCAGTGCCAGCTCCCTGGCCTCTGCACTCACTGGCACAATTTGAGAAGGAAAAGAGCAGGCAGCAGCAGGGCAATAAAAATTTAAGGGCTGCAGACCAGTGGCACACATTCACATCTGTGGGGCCAGCTGGGATTCTCCATGGTGACTGGAGGAGGTCCTCAGTGACTGGAAACAAGAGTAATGTTACTTCTGTCTGTACAAAGAGAGGAACAGAAAAGGACCTCACCTCAGCCCTGCGAAAGGAAGCATGTCCTCTTAAAATCAATTTCCAAGACTGTGACATACACGAAAAGTAATCAGGGATACTCAGCATGCATTTACCAAAGGCAAATTGTGCTAATTCGATCTGATTGCCTTCTGCAATTAAGTAGCATATGAACAAGGGGGAGAGCACTGGCTGCTGTCTGCGTTGACATCGCCTCCCATAGCATTCGTTTGTAAAAAGAGAATCGATGAGAAGACTTAGGTAGGTTAAAAATTTGCTAGATTGTCAGCCATGAATGTAGTAATAAATGGGCTGATGTTCCCCTGGCAGCCAGTGACAAAGAATGAACTCAAGAGGCCTACTCATAAGCGATTAATTGCAATTGATAGGATGACAGAGTGCACCCTCAGCAGGTTTGCAGACCATACAGAATTAGGGGGAGTGGTGGACCCTCAGCTCCCAGGAGGATGTCTGGGTGGGACACGGAGCTTTTGCTGGGGAAGAGGAGGCAAAGGGATGGTCTAATAGCAGCAAAAATCTGTCCATGTGAAGTTCTGTTCCAAAGACAGCAGAGCCAAACTTAACTAGGTATTGTCAGCCTGTTTTGTAGGAAGGACCACAAATTGTGGCTTAAGATATTCATATGGGACATTAGGAAGAAGTTCTTCACCAGGAGGTAGTGCAGGCTAGAAAGTGTGACCCAGAGATGCTAAGCAATCTCTGTCCTTGGAGATTTTCACAATCAGCTAGAGAAATCCACAGCTGATCTGATGCTACTGCTTATGGTAGTAGCACTTTGAGCAGGAGATTGGAGTACAGACCTTAAAAAACACCTTCCAATTGAAACAGTGCCACATCCGGTCCACGATGCAGAAAGGACAGCTCTAAAACTGTGTTTATTCCAGGCAAACAATGTATATCTAGCTCCTGGTATATATAAGCGTTGTTATTTTTCAGTAAAACAAATGCACAAAAACTTACTATCTGCAAAATGTTATCTGTAATGACATTTGTAGTGTATTGTTCTCTTCCTTCTACCATATAGTCACAATGCTCTTCTTGGTTGTGTTGCCTTGTTTGTTACCTCAGGGTAAAGCTGGAAGCATTTTTTTCTTTAACAAATTAGATATTAATTAAGGTAAGCAGGGGACTGGAGCAGATAATTGCTATTACAAAGTGTGATAGCAATGATACATTCCTTAAAGGAAAAAAAAATGCTCTGCAGGTTTTTTTGCAAGACACTGAGAGAAGAAAGTGGTGATACAAGAAATCTACTAAGACTGTAGTATTTGCTTGTCTTTATTTACACTATGGTTACAATGATTTTATGCAAGAATCACTTTGAAATTGAAAACAACTCAGTTTATGTTATTTTCTCCTATGACAAATAAAGGGAATGTAATATGCTTGAGTATATAATGGTCAGTGCCACTAATAACAGTCATGCCACTTCCACAAAACTTTCAGGAAGTAAATATATTCTTATGAATTTAAGACTAACGAGTTTACAATTAGTCTTAAACTCATTGCTGACAGCGTACTGTTTACAACTACACATGGAACTGAATTTCAAATATCAGTTTTCAGGAATGCAGGATATTTTTCTTAAATTCACTTTTTATCTGAATTCTTGCATGAAATTTGCATCATTTTTTGCTGTTGTGTGATTCAGGGTTCATGATCAACTGTGTTACCATCATAATGTCATGGCTGAGTCATGAGAAAACACCACTCTAAGCCACACTGAGTCATTTTTTGTGCCAACACATCATGATTCATTGCATTTAGACAACTTAAGAGCAGGAATTTTGCCTTTAATAATCTGTATTTTGTTTACAGAACCTCTGCAGCTTTTACCCAGCTCTTACCCTTCTCTTGCACAGCGTATTTTTTATTTTCATTTTGTTATTACTTCTGTTCTCTTTTAGTGAACACGCAACAGATAGATGTGTGGAACTTTAATACTTGAACAAGGGTCATATTTTAAAGAGTTGGTGCATGGAGACAACTGTCCCTGTGTGAGCCAGCAGTTACTTAGCACAGCATGGACAGATGCGTAGTTAACCGACTTGCATCAGTAAATGTTCATTCAGAAACTCTAGCTGAGAAGTGCTAGGCTGAAGAGGTGACAGTGCATCTCTGTTCCATGGATGTAGCTGTGGCTAGGAACTATGACATACCAGTGAAACAAATGCCACTTTTTGAGCCTGAAGATTTCTTACTTTGTGGCATTCAGAGCAAGTTAACAGTAGTCATCCTTTCCAACATTTAACACACCTTTGCTAGCGGAGTTGTCTGTGCTCAGACATTTTCCTCACTTCACTCATATCAAACGGGGATCGCTGTCTATCTTCTTGAGAGGCAGGCATCAATGAGTGGGATATGTGTGACACACAAGAGGCTTGTTAGAACATCTATCTTTTAATGCTAATAAGGAAAGAGCACACAGCAGAATTTAGGTCTTGTTTAGTCTAGTGAATAACGTAGGAAATGCATCCACAGACTTCATTGAAATGATGCACGCTTTGTCTGGGCGGAACTTTGTAATAGCACCTGGGATCCTCAGATGCTCTAAATATGCCATACTTGCTAGAAATAGAGAATTATCTTAGGAAAGATATCTCTATTCAAGGAAACAAGAAGAAATGTAACATTTCTGCCTACAAAACAGTCTGTTTAACAAACTGCAATAAGGCTAGCCTAATTAACCCTTCTTCTCAAGTAGAGGATGCAAATCAATTCATGTGTTTTTAGCTCCTAGTAGTCTGCAATGGCTTACTAAAGAAGAAGGTTTTTGTAGTATGGTTAATGACCCTTAGAGCTCCCCTCTTTCTCTAATAGGCTAATTTGTAGCAGTCCCCTTGCAAATGTGCATGATTTATAAGTCAACCTTGTATTCATGCTATAAGCAATTTTTCTAGACTTGTTTTTTTTTAATATTTCTTATTGACAGACTTGCACTATTTTAATGCAAAGAATTTCCTAACACAAGCTAGGATACCGCATTACTATCATCCCAATACAGTGCAGATCTCTCTGGCATTTACCAAAAGCCTCATCAAAGCCAGTCTGGACATGATTACTATCACCTTCCTAGGAAGAAGAAACAATTATGCTGTATTTGGCATTTCTGTGCTATTTTCATTACTTGCAAGAGTCCCACACAAAACTTAAAATTGTTTAAGATTATTTTGCTGTTTAGTTAAATTAAAACGTTCACAGTATTTTTTAAATGCTTACTCTGCTGCAAGATATGATAAATACTGCTTTTGAGTCTATGTACAACAGAATCAAATTTACCCATGTATTTTCTGTATAGAAGGATTTTTTTGTCAAATTATTTTCAACAGCAAAGAAATAATCAAAAACGTGTACAGATATATTATACACACTAACAAATACATATATTTATATATTTAGCATCTGTCACGTGGCACAACTTTTACTGAGATTATAGGGACTTTTTCAGTAGAAGTGTTTTTATAATGGAAAAAATGGCATGGTTTATTTACCACTTACCTTTCTTCCCATTCCTCTCCTCAGTATCCCAGATTAGTGAAATCTCACCTCTAATATATTTGTGTTCAGTCCACAGGATGCCTGCTAATGATTGTCTTCATTAATTTTGTTTCCTTTGGTTCATTAATTTTACATTGTGACTAAAAAGATGACACTATAGCAACCACTGTGCTTCCAGACAGTGGATACGAGACAGTCATTTACAGCTCTTTTCATTAACACAGCAGACCAAAATCAGTGGACACTTAATAAGTGGTACAAATTGTCCATTAGTAAAATCAGCTCTGGCTTGAGCAGGGAAGCAGGAGGGTGGGACAGTGGTCAAAGAGGCAGGCAGATTTGTTGACTTGTGTTTGGTGTCCAGCTGAAGAGCGGCATCAGAAAGGGAGGTGTACCAAGCCATCTGCACTGCCTTTCATGTGACCCTGGCTCTGGTGAGGGGGTGTTAGCCTCCAGGAGAAGGGTTACAAAGACAGCTGGAATGAAGAACTACCTCATCTTTTTCAGCTTAGTCCATTGTGGCATGTGAAACAGTGCCCTGAAAGGCAGGCATCATAAGGAAGCATCCCTTTATCTCCTTGTGTTGGTTGGTTTGTTGGCAGCCTTTCTCTCTCTTCAACATGTAAATCACAGCCATGTATTCCTGTCTCAGCTTTACCCCCATGTATACCATCTTTAAATTTAACTCAACACCTCCAAGTTATATTAGTGCCAGGATTATGTGTTAGAAGCACACATAACGCTAATGAACGCTTCGTTTGCAAATTTATTTTAATATTTTACCATGGATATTGACAGGCAAGCAGCAGCTCTATAAACTTCTAACATGAAAACAAAGACATATTAGAAAGCTCTCCAGGAGGAAGGACTTTCTATCTTCTTAATGAAGCCAGGATTCCTGTGAGTAGCTGTTCACTTTGACAACAATTGCATTAAGATCAAAGGGGATATGAAAACCATGACAATATGACTGTATTTCATGCACCATGAGGCAGGGTTAGTGTAGATTAGACATATCATTAGTCAAGGGGATCTTTTTCCACCGAGAACTCTTGGCTGCTCAGTGTCTTTTCCTTCCCCTTTCCTTTCCAAGTCGGTATCTGTTTAAGCAGAAAACAGATTCCTTCCCCCTAAGACTATGACAGAAATAGGCTACGGATTTGAGGCGATGTCCAATCAGTGGCAATATGCATAGTAATATGTGGCACAGCTTGTGTAATGAAGTTCCCAGCATGCAGCCTGGAAAGGTATCCTCAAGTGTGCAGGGTGATTTATTTCCTCTGTCAAGAGGCAGGACAGGCAGGACTTGTCCTTCCCCACAGTCCCTTCAAGAATACTCTGTCACCCCGGGAAGCCGTAATAGCTTCTGGTAGCTCAGCCTTTGTTATACGGCTTGGAACCCTGTTTTAGCAAGGTTACTTCCCTGGTCCTTTTCATCACCTGCACTTGCTTTTAAGGAGTTGAATTGTAAGGAAGAATACCAGCTTTTCACCTCCTATTTACGTTTGACTTTACACTAGCGTGTCAAATGATGGATGCGAAAGTGTGCCTGAAATGAAGAACCTGCCTGCAATTGGTGCAATACGTTTAATTCCTGCTTTTTAACGTAACTACAGCATGGGGGAAGAATGTCTGCACTAAGCTGTGGAAAGTGTTCAGCCTGAACATTTTCAAAATGGCTTTGTTGCTCAGAGGGTTTATACACTAGCAGAAGTCTATTGACAGAGCTACCACATTTGTTTGTGATATTTTCACCCCCTGTAAATTTAATTTGCTGGTTCAGTATGTTGAAAAAAGCTGCACTCTGATGATTTTAGACTTAACCTGTCTCAGGGAGACAGTACTCCGCTTCATCTGGTCTGTAAAAGTTCACCAGATGCTGATACGTTGCAGAAGCTTCTCTGACTGATACGCGTAGTTCTAAATGTTTTTATCAGAACTCAGAAATGATTAATGAGATATCACAGGAGAAGACCGAGCGATTTCTAATCCTTTCTCTGTGCATAGATTTAATACCTTCTCTCTGTTTGAAACTAATTTCGCAGAGACTTCACCAGTGTGTACACAGTGCAGCGTGACTATGGTGCCCTGGTTACAATGGCTAACAAAGACCCCTCCTGCCTAGGCACAGGCATGTAAATAGACTTCTACAGATGTTTGCCAAAAAGATCTTGCTTTTTGGAATCCCTCTGGAATTCTTTTAGAAAATCCCTCTTTAGACACAGTTGTATAACATCCTAGCTTAAGTCGTAGGGATTCATAAATTTGTCGCTATAGTCTCTAAACAACTAGCACAGTAATTAAGATTTGTGGAGTGCTGCTATCTCCAGAGGTATTTCTGCCTGTCACCAACGTTTGGAGTTTCTTTGAGATATCTGGGGAAGAGTGCAGTATTTATGATTTATGCAGTTTACAGCTGGCTTTTCAAAAAGCTGGTTAGAGTAGCTGCTGAGCTGCGAGGGTGGCTGTCCCTAGCTTGCTCTGCTGCAGGACAGAAGGGCTTTCTTCAAGCACCGTAGTGCTCCGCCTTTCATTTTCATAGCCTTGGCAGGTTCCTGGGGCTCAGTTTCGGAGGACTTTATCCTTCCAGATGGATCTCAGATCCAGGGGACCGACTTTTTGAGTTTTGAGTGAAAGTGCTTTATATGGACTCACTCTCTTGGGGTGTGTGTGTGTGTGTGTGTGTGTGTGTGTGTGTGTGCGTGTGCGTGTGCGTGTGCGTGTGCGTGTGCGTGTGCGTGTGCGTGTGTGCATGTGTGTGCGTGCGTGTGTGTGTGTGTGTGTGCGTGCGCGCTTTTCTGGTGACACTTTGGGATCCCCCCAACCCCCCGCCCCCAAAACCTAAGCATCTTTCCACATTTCTACCTCCCAGACTATACAAAGCACCAGGACAGTGCTGGCCAGCTCTCTATGAATGTAATATGACATAGGCCTTTCTTTCTCCAAAATTGTCACTGGAGAGATGAAATGTGGACACACCATGAATGAAAGGATGGACCACAGAATGTCGGTTGTTAGGGTGCTGGCTGGTACTTGCCTTTTTTTATGGTATTTTTATCACTGTTTGTAATGTGTATCATTTAATGTCACCCTTCTTGCACATAATCTGGTCTTTCCTGGAAATCCATAATGATGCCTACATCCTTTAGAAAGGAAGGAGCATGGTTAACTAGAAGGAAGGCATGGAAATATCTGAATTAGTAGGTAACATATGAAGTTCTGAGGTACTGGTTTATCCAGCTTTTATCAAAAGGGACTTGTTCCTTTTCAAAGGGACATCATAATATAGTTTTGAAAAATCTTTGTTCCTAAGCATCTAATAGAGACTTCCCTGAATTAGTGATACTAGACAGAGATACTGCTTTCCTAACAGGAGTTGTGACATGTTTACGTCCTTTGCAGCAGATAAAAGGAGTGTGGTTCTTTTTGTTGCAACATGGGTGAAGCAATACAGGATACATGAAAAATTATTAGGAAGGATTCTCATGGAACTCAGTTTGCAAAGATCCATCATACTGAAAAAGAGCTATTTAACACCTAGTTAGTTAGGGATAACTGGATTCACTTCAGTGATGCTGTCACCACAAGGCCCCAGGGATGCCATTTTAGATGAGGATGAAATTTGGCCCTAGAGATGGGTGCCATTTGTATCCAGTTCTAAACAGGCAGTTCTCACTGAAACCAATGGACCCTGAAGAAGACAGAGCAGCCTAAATGTTCTCCCTTATATATGACATGCAGAGGTATCATGACTCCTATAATGCATAAATCCTTCACGAGTTCCATAGAAAATAATGAAGGAATATATCTTAAAGTTGTAACCTAATTTTCAAATTCCAGCCAGCCCAGTTTCCAGACCTAATGAGATGCTGAAAGTCTGAAAATCTGTTGATGGTTAGGGAGTGAGATGAAATTACTCAATCTGACTATTCTAACCCTAAATGTATCTAATTTGATTTTTGCTTTTAAATTCATACAAGGTTTCAGTAGGTTAAACTACCTTTTAAAACGCAGTTAAAAGGCATAACCATAATAAAAGTAGTCCTCTGAAAAGATTTTCACTGGGATAGATGTTCTGAACTCAGCTACAAGTGCTGTAATAGATCATAAATCAAACTGAAAAAATTTTAGGTAAAAATTGGCTGTTGACTGCAATAGAAATTTTCCCTGGATAACAGCAAAAGATTGCACAATTCACTCCCCTTTTCTAACCAGGCAAAAGTGCTTTGACTATATATATAGTTGCCTACTTTTAAGGAATGTTTACCTTTCCTCAGTTCTATGCAAAATTAAACACATCCGTTAAATTATTTTTGAGCATATCAGAAAAGTTTAAAAACATGAACAATTTTTTGGTTTGTTTTCATATTGGTTTAAGAGCCAAGTAGGGTTAACGCCCAATATGTCAACTATAAATTGAATTCCTTTCCCTCTTTTGTTCACTCTGACACAAGTTAGAATTGGCAAGATAAATTTGTGTGATAAAGCAAGCCCTTTGTCCGCTAGGATTTTAGCACTTAGGTACTTCTAATACAGATTCAAAAGATGCTAATAAAGTCAGAAATTTCCCACTAGGGGAGTAATGGAATGCTTTTAAAACTTACTTTCAGTTAATGACTAAGGCATTTTTGCTAACAGCAGTTTGGCTTCTTATGCCAGGTAGGGAAAAATGCATTAAACGGTGGCTTAAAGTGTCCTTTGCCTACCTGGCAAAGCCAGCTGCTGCCATCAAGTTAAACGGTGTTTACCTGATGGCCCTGGTTTTTGGGGAGGAGATCAGGCACGGAAGAATGCTGCTTGGAAGAGGGTCCTTTAAGCATGAATATGAATCAATAGGAAACGTAGGAGCCAGGCTGGTGTCGTACACTGTACAATACATTCACTGCATTTGGGCTGCTAATTAAAAAGTGATACAGACAGTACTGTATGAATGCACCATAACCTGTTGAAGGTCTGTCAGACTCTATCTTCTCTTTCACATATTTGAATATTGTTTAATAAGAGGTCTTAACTGAAAGCAGAATATGTCTCTATAAAAGCAGAGAACAGATACATCAGCTTAAAATTCTCACTGCATTTTGTGTGTATATGTATGTTCATGGCTTTCAGCTCCCTTGAGCATTTCTAAGACAGCTACCCTAATTCATAAGCACAATATGTAAATTCCAAGTGTGGTTTTTTTGCCTTGCTTCAGGGAACTGAGCTAGGCTGGAAAGTTGGAAGCACAACACCTAAATGTAAATGTGAACCTAATAATGAATTGCATATCTCCAAAGTAAGAACAATCTCTTTTGTTGCCAACAAACACTATTTTTATGAGGTACACGTTAAGAAAAAGAGAGGAAAATATATAGTTACTTTTAACAATGTGCACTCTGTGTGTCCTTCCATCACTTGTGGTATGCTTTTTATTCATTTTTTCCTTCAACTTACCTCGCAGTTCTTGTTTCTACGTCTCAGAAAGCCAGCTTCTTCCCCTCTTCTTACTTAATTGCACCCCCACTCCACACAGAGGTAGGATTAATGGAACATTTCTTACATTAACTGGATTACATTACATTAGCTGACACTGTTAAGTATGAAACCTGTTTTAATAATACTGGTGATTAGCAAACCTCTGAAAGTTTGGAGATTAACTTGGAAGCTTATCTAAATTTCCAAATCCCAAGACTGCAAAAAAACTAGTTTTTCTTCTGAGGTGGGGAGGTTCTGAAAACTTGTGAGAGTGGAAAAAAGAGATTCTCAGTGGTAGTGGCTCCACATGGAGGACAGGTTACAAGTTCACGACAAAGAGGAACAGATTGTTTTGGTTTGTTTTGCTTTTTTTGAAGTTTTTCTTGTCCCCAGAAGATATTTTCCTCTAAAGAATAGCCCAGCCACTCCAGGCAGACAAGAAATGCTTTGATTCTGGAAACTGTTGACAGGAGATGTGCTGTACACACTCCCAAGGCAACAGCAGAGGTGTAAGAAAGCTGTAAAAATTACACGGTATCTGTCCAACGATCAGAAACTGCAACTCTCAAATAGATGTCCCTGGCTTTGCAGAGATTGCTTTGAGAACAAAGAGTTTCATTAAATGGTAGATATTATCAGAGGAATTACAGCCAGACAGCATGGCAGGCGAGAATGTGTTTTTATGCTACATTAAGAAGTTCTTCCTCGGAAAAAGGAGATGTTTGAGGGTATTCGTGGTGCTCCTTCTGCCTGAAGCAAAACTACCCCCTGGTCTTTCCATTGCCACCTGCAAAGCACAGTGAGAGGACATCTAGAGCAAAGCTGGACATAGCAGGAGCTGTTTTGTCCATGAACTCTGCCAAAGGCAGCCCTTCTGGAAAGCATTGGTGCTTTACAAAAACCCTTGGGTTAAGAACACAGAATACTGTTGATTTGCTTCCAAGTTCCCTCATCAACTGAAAGCAAAAGCATTCTGAAGTCAATCTATAGAGTTTGTTTCAGCAGTTGCCCGCTTGAAACTGTAGAGTTTTGAGTGTCATAGCCTCTTGGTACTGCCTGCAATGTCCTAAATATATACCCCCTCACTTTTATATGGGTTGAGTTGAAGACTTTTCTAGAAGCCTTGCCTAAATTAAGAGATGTGAGCTTGATGTTCGTTAGTTGAGTGCTATCTTTCACTTTCTCTTTTGATCTTTATGGGATATAAAGTGTGGTGCAAAGAGTGCAGAGCTGTGAATCACAATCCTGTTTTCCTCAACCTTTCCTTAGCCACTGAGTTTCTGCGTAGCCATGATCAGCTCGTTTCTCTCAGCCTACTGTACTTTGCAGAAACATTCTGAATATTAGTTAGCCAATAACTACAAAGCATTTTGAATATGGAGTAGGCTGCATAAGTGCTGTGGGTTTAAACTATTCTCTACATTGACAAGGCGAGTGACAAGAAATACATCTTTGACAATAAAACAAGATGGAAGAATGGAGGGAAAAAAGCAAGATAGCTGACAATGTAAAGCTGTGCTTCGGTATGCAAATACCTATAAAAGTCTATGTAAAATTGTCATAGCCCATAAAATTAGACTAGATATCTTCAAAAATGTTCTCCAAGATGGAATAGATAATTAGAATCCTGGCCAATCCCAAGCTGAACAGACAAGAACTGACTACATTTCTGCATTGAGAAGTGCATAAGCAACTTAAAATGATGGAGAGATAAAAGCTAGGTGCAGTTTTAATTATGCTAGAGGGCTGGGTTGAAGACTGGTTGCTCCCAAAGCAAGACACTGGTGAACAGAAATTAAGATCCCGTACACTTACAGCCCACAGAGCAGAAGTGATTACCCCATGAAAAGGAAGTGAAGGAACAATTAAGGCAAAGGTGTTTGTCTTTGCTTTCTGACCTAGAAGGTCCTTCTGAAGGAAAAATAAAAAAAAGTCATTACACAGTATGAAGCAGAGTTAATGACATAATACCATTACAATATTTGGAAGAAGCAGCTCCAGAGACAATGATACCATCAATATGAACTTCATTGTTCTACACAACAATAGAAGTTTGAACTCAGGAAGCTGAAGAGAGGAAAGATTTGAAAGACATGGTTATCGCATCCCATGCGTGCTTGCACGTGGGAGATAATGTCTCCTTTAACAATGAAAGCAACAAGCTTCTAGGTACTGGAGAAATACTGAGACAACTCAGATTTTAATCAGGCAATGAAAAGTCCTGGAACCAAGAGGAAAGGAAACTAGAGACTGAGCTTTCAGTATGCAGTGGCTGTTTCCTTGCTTCATTGCCACAGAAAAAGTTAGCAAAAATTTTAGTGTAGTATTGCTGTGAATTACATGACCTTGAAGGCTAGCTTCTTGTGTGTTGAGACAATTCTTACCAATGTCAATACCTGTGCTGATGAGAATGTTTTTTTTAACTTCCATTTTTCTTCCTATCTGCTCCATGGTTAAACAACCCCACTGTCTAGGACTCTATGTCTAACACTATTTACAACTGCTGTCTTCATTTACCTACATAATGTTGCAGAAGAACGGGTTCTCTAAGACATAAGTTGGGTCTTCTGCTGTATGCTTTGGTCTTCTCAGAACTGTAGTTAGGATAACGACAAAATGCTATTCTAGCACGGTCTGTCAATAATCAAAGACTTATAATTTTGAGAGTGAATAGAAATACAGTAAAATGTTTCCACTTGACAGTGCAAATGTAGATTATTTCCATCTCACGCTGCGATAATTATTACCACCGGCTGCAAAAGTTATCTGCAATAATAAAACTACACAGGAAACAGCACAGCCTGAGCTTCTTTACTTGTTCGGGATGAGATAGGAGAGACGTTGTTAGTGTATTCCTGGCACTAAACTGTTTTTTTTCCCAAAATGTTGTCCATAGCTACTAACAAGTACCATACACAAGGGTAGGAACTATTAAGTCAGAACTTTTCCATACGCAGGCAAAGAGCAGTGTATTTGAAACAATTGGCGTCAGCCCGTTTGCATCTGGCAGATTCTCAGGTGTATGTGAGATAACCAATTTTTATAAATATGGCGAACACTGAAGAGCAATATTTTGGGGGTTTATTCCATACATCTAAATATAAAGACACATAACTAACCAGCAGTACTTAAATATTGCATGGTGGAAATGTAGTTGTTATTTCTCCCTAACATAGTACTTGGTAATTACATTTAGAAGCTCCAAAACTTCTATAACCTGCATTCTGCTTTATGAAACAGAATTATTTTACCTATAATTACAGTGGCCCTAGTGAAGTTTCAGGCAGGTCTACAGACTGTTTTCAAACCAGAAAGACCTACCAGAGTAACTGTCTTTTTAACAGAAAATCAGAGATTTCCACCCAATACCACCTGCATAAAGCTCATAAGTGTTCTGTCATTGTATTGCCAGGATCTCTATATAATCTCTACATAATTTAGTATTTCTTTTTTAATTAACATGTCAACAGACACCATAGAATTCAGGAATATTTACTTGGTATTCATACTCTAAATCCTCTGTCAAAACTTTATTAGAATAGTGTATAGAGCAGTCGCTAGTACATTATTATGTAAAAATTCATAATCTAATCTAAATGTCAAACCCCAACATTAATTTCTTGGGGGTTTTGTTGTTTGGTTTGGGTTGGGTTTTTTTCCTTTTCATATTTTATGAAATAGGCATTAAAAAGCTCTGTTCAGACCTACTGGGAGAAGTGCTCTGTAGTGGAATATTTTGTTTTGCTAGGGTTTTGTTGTTCTCCCTGTTTTCTTCTTTAATTAGTGCCCTTTAATAGCTTTGTGTATAAAGTGAAAAAAACAAGCCTCAAGACCATTTCTGTGGCCATAACAGAATTCCCATTCTTCTCTTTACCATTTTTCCCAGAACATTCAGCCATAGCAGAATCATTAATATTGGAAGTACAGTTGTCAATGTCATCCTTTGTCTAGGTTGCTCCACCACAGGACATTTGGTCCCAAGCTATTGCATGCAATTCCCAGAAGGACTCACAGCTTGAAAATCACTTGATAAAATACATAAAGCCATTTTAAGGAGGAGAGGCCGGGCATTGCCTAATATAATCCATATGACTGGTGATGAATCTCCCCATAGCTGACCACCCTCCCTGACATGGTGACAAAACTGTTGACGAGCAAACAGCACGGTAGGCAGTTGTATTCACAGATGCTAGGATCCAAGAGCCAATCTTCAAAGAAGGATCCAAGAATACTTTTGACCTGTGGGTCATACCTAGTAGCTTGGGATGCATTTGACTTGCAAGCAAAGAAAACTGAATCTTGCTGTTATGTTTGGTATGTTTTCTTCTCACTTTGTTATTAGTAAAGTAAAAAGATGGGTGGATAATATGCCAGGATTGAACCACGACATATAAGGTATGCAATGTGCTCAGGAAAGTCCTCATCAGTGTTTATGTATGTGTTCGTCTTCTTATTTATTTCACTGTGCAGCTGCTGACATTTCCCTTTTAATATTATTCAGCTACTTTAAAAGTTTCCTTTCTTCAAAAATGGATAAAAGGATGCATTTTTCATTTTTTTTCCACTTTTCTGTCATTTTCCTTTTCTCTGTGACTTCTCAAAACCAACTGTCAGAGTTCAGATGACTAATATCTAATTCTCTTGGCCCTCTGAGATTCATTTAATTCAAATTCACTAATTTGTAGAAATTAACTTTTTCCATATCTGTCCATATCTTTCTTCTTCCCTTCCTTTTTTTCTTACAGTAGTAGTTCTCTGCCATAAATGCTAATGTAGCTCTTCTGTGAATCTTTCATCAGCTCCACAGTCTATATAATAGCTTATGGTAATTTTTGCAGGACTAGAGAATTTGTTACTGGCCTTATTTCATCTTGATTCTCCGTATCTTGCTTTCTCAAGTGAACAGTGTGACCACGGTACTGTTTGTTTTGTGTCTTGAACTACTGTTCTCTGCTCCAGACAACCTTTGGCTATTTTGCAATAAAATATTCAAAGCTTATCACACTGATTTTATACATTTTGTGCTTTTGGGTTAGTTATCAGTTGCATTCCTAAATGTTTACTCTGAAGTGTGATTCCAACACAAGCTGAAAGAATAACAAATGTGGGAAATAATAAAAATCCTCAGCGTTAATAAAATAAACATAAAAATCCTCTGACTTAAATACCACTGTTTTGCTGTTGGGGGAGATGCATACAGAATGACTTGACCTGGTTTTCAGTAGAAACTGTGTACAGTAGCAGCCCTGTCTGGCTAAAGAGAGATCACCTGTGAAAGGACAGATAGGAGCCTGATTGTCACAAGCAGCCCCTGTGTGTATGCTCTTTATTTTAGAAGGTGTTAGAGCCCCACAAACAGGGCCTGACTGCAGAAAGTACACGGTGGTCCTCACACAGCCTGGTCACTGCCCCTCGAAGGACAAGATGCAGCTGCTTAATTCAAGTCCCTGCAGCTGTGCACTGGAGAGTGAATCCTGCAGACATCCAGACAGGGCAGATCCTTTGCTCTTTATCTTGTGCCGCTGCTAATCTCAGGGAGCAGATAGTCCTGAGTGCCAAGGGGTGGCTGTAAGAAACAGCCATTTCTGATATCCCAAATGTCCTATAACACCATTCCACAGATTGCTTTTATCTCTCATTCAGCACACCACTTTGTTTGTTACAATCTCAGCAATTTGTGTATTACCCAGTCCCTTTGGAGGAGCATGTGAAATATTTATGAATGTCAAGAAAATTTTATAAGATATATTTTGCAAGTACCACAATATGATCTGTACAGTGGAAACTTACCTTTTTCATTAGAATTGTGCAAAATGTTGCACTTTAAATGAAACCAGTGATAGGGAAATTTCCATTTCTGCTGTCAGAACCTACACAGAAAAATGTTATTTATGCCTCAGAGACTGTAATTTTATCAGTGCCACAAAATCTTAGTCAAATAATACTTTTTTAGCTGGGTTTTTTTTGTTGTTTTTTTTTTATTTCTAAGTGGGGTTGCTTGTTCAGAAGGTGCAAATCACTGACTGGAAATAAAATTGGAAGCAGAAAAAAACAAATTCCCCTCCATATAAACATTTTGTGACACCAGCAGGATGCAGGCAAGCCTCTTTAAGCTCCTCTGCCAAATTACACTGTTACTTAAGGGCCATGTTGTGGGGTCAGGTGAATACTGTAGATTTATTTACATTTGCAGATTAAAAACGTCTGGGATCAGTCCCTAGCACTGAAGCCAATAAGCAAGGAAAAATCCATATCCGTGTTGTTAAACATTCTGAGCCTACAAAACAGGTAGGCTGCATAAAAATAGCCTCCTGGAATTTTTTCTTTAACTCCACAACTGCACCCCGTTATTATTTGGGACAGCAAGCCCATGCCACTGCTTTTGCAGTACAGAATCTTGAGATTCAGTGGCCAGGAGCATTTCCTGGCATTGTCTTGTTTGCAGAGATGAGGATGCTCTGCAAATCTAGTGGGTAGAGGCCAAATCTTACAGCAACTGTAGGAGCTGGGACGGTGCTTGCTGTGAAGGATGAGGTTGTATGTTGTTTTCTCCCTTTCTAGTGCAGGCAGTTTCAAGTCTATGCATGAAAAATACAATAAAAACCTTTTTATGAACTATGATTACAAAATGAAGTAAAGTGTTGCCTTAACGACATTTATCACTTTGAAATGTAGGGTATACTTCGGATAATGCTTGTTATATTCTGTTTTTCTTTTTTAATTTTGAGATTTTTACTTCTGCAAAGTAAAAGGCTTGTATTTTGAGGGTTAAAATTTTGAAGGGATTGTAGATTTAGAGAGAAAAAAGAAAAAAAAAAAAAGAAACAAAAAACCCCCACAGTTCTATCACGCTACCGTGTAACAGATCAGGATTTATGCCCCACTACATATTTTTTCATGATAGATATTCATGTAAGCTGGGACAAAACACAACCAGAATATCTGGAAGTCTATTCTAAATACAGTATCAAGTAAGGATGACTCCCACACGATTAAAAAGTACTAGACGGAAAATATGACAGCAGGTACCCTACAGTGGTTCAGGAGATCCAGACTTCTTCTGCTGGACTGAAACAGTAACTTTTGTTTAACCTATAGCCCAGAACAGAAAATGTTTTTCTGCAGCTCCACGAAACTGAAAAACACTTTTGCACAACCTTGTTTGCCAATCTAAACTCGCCACATGCAGCTAGGACAGGAAATACAACTAAAATAACATTTTTTAAAGAACTTCTATTCCATTACTTCTTTGTTGGAAACAAAAATTTCCCCTACAGATTTCTGTTCTGTGTAATGTCTCATTCTGGCAATAGTGCTTGTAAGTTCATATGCACCCGTGTTTTTCTGTACTTTATTATGACTGTCCTCCTGCTTCACTGTTTGTTTGTCTTACATAATCAAGCTGGAAAAAATAAGTCCAAATACGTATTTAACATCATCAGAGAACAGGTTGGTTTGACCTGACCTCTGAAATGGATGTAGAAAGCTGTTCCTATCAATACCAAAGGAAGCCTTAATGGATTTAAAAGTTGGCAGCCAATGTGTGGGCTGGATGTGGCCCCTCTGCAGATAGCTGTTAGTGTCCAGCTAACACAAGTAATGACATCAAAAATTAACAAATCCATCTTTGATCCCTAATTAAATTGCTTCAGTCTGTGAGCCACTGGTGGATGGATGGAGATGCATAACCACTGCTGCTCCACCTATTCACATTTGCAATCCATGGTGCAGCGTGTGCATAATGTCCTCGGGCAGAAGACCTCCCATGCCCCGTGCAGATACCCCAGCAGCTACCTCGTCTGTGCAGATCCTGTCTGCAAGGGCCCAGATATTGTTTGATTCAGGTTAAAAGGTACCGGATAACTTCATTGTAGAAAACATCTGCTGTCTGGCATGAACTTAATTTGTTTTCTTGCTAGTATTATATATTCACATTGCATCCAGGTAATCAAATGAGCTGAAGCTGTGTCCCCACTCCAGCAAGATTAAGGAGGAGAGGGCTAATTGGCCTCTGAAGCAGCAAGCAGGACACTGAAGCTGAAACATACTCAGCCTTGCACCGAGTTTAACCACCCTACATCCTACCAACAGCCGTTGCCTGGTCAGTCCACCTGTACGCAAGCTGCCTGGATGGCAACCACCTCACCGAAGCCTGGCCATCTCTTGCCCAGCACAGGTGTCGTAAGGAATACGGTAGAACAGATATTAATGTGTGGTGACAGAGAAAATGAGTTATCTGAAACAAAGCTTCACTGTATTTGTTGCCCATGAACAACTTATTTCAATAATGTTCAACATTGTCCTCTAGAGAAATATCTTTTGCTGTAATATTATCCCTATTCCATCTTTTTGAGACATTTTTTAAATGTTTATATACAGTAAATATATATTTTTTCAAGCTGAGACAGACCTTGAAACATAATGTATCTTTTTATAGCATTATTCACCCACTCAGAAGAAAACAATTCATGAACATGGAGTTTAAAATACATCATAAAATTCACACTTCTTGCTGTACCAGTTTAACTCAATGTATCCCCTGCATTAGTAGCTGTAACACATGGAAGGAGATCTAAAAGAATTCAAGATTGCACAGTCAAAAACTGTGTGCACTTCACCCTGAGGTATTGGAGATCAGACAAAATCTGTAACAGGTCTGGGAAGTAGATTTAATTAGTTAATTGGTGATAGGCAGACTTAGAGCTGTTGTCAAAAAAAGGGATATAGTGACCGTAGGTCCTCATGTCAGTACCACAGCAAAGTTGTCTACTTCTTGCTAAGAGATGGAGCAGCACACCAGTTCCCTCACTGAAGAGCTGGGTATCTTTGTGCATCATCATTACCAAGACACATCCTTTCTGAAGCCACAAAAGTCTAAGCTGAAGGTCTCTCCTTGCTCATCTTCAGCTCCATGTGCTACAGATATCCATTGTGGTGGACATGTTTGCACTTGTCCGGTACTTGACCTGAGCAATACCTCCACCAAAATGTTCCTGGGCTGAAAGTGGAAAGTAAAGCCCTGATCCCGAGGTGTTTCCAAAAGAGCTGTCATGAGCAGAGACACACCAGTACAGGTTTGTAAAGGTAATTAGGCTCTTAACTCCTGCTTTCTAGAAGGCCTATATGTTTCAGTGGCTGGTTACTTGCAACTGCCTTTATCTACCAGACAATCTGAACAAGGTTTTAATCTGTCCAAACCCTGAAATCTGTGACAGAGTATCTCAACGTCTGCCCTACATAAAAATGCTGAGAACAAATTCCTTCCTCATATAATGAAGAAAATGCACTCAATCAAAAGAGGAAACAACTTCCAATGCTTGTCAAGCTGTCTCTGTACAGGTCCCAGCTCTGAAAATATTGGCTTGTAGGAAGGAGCCTTAGTCCCTTAACGAGCTGTTTATCCCTGGTGGAGCCAGTGAGGTAGGAAACATTTTCTGAAGGATCAGTTCTCCATAAGCACATAGCGGCGAAGGGGCAGCAATAAGCTATGGCTGCACCGATGAGTTCACACTTCCTAGTTTTTTTATTAAGGTGTAACACATAAACCTCGTCCTGCACTCATTTGCAGAACCTCTCTGGAACTGGCATTTTTTTAAGATGATGAATTACTTGGAAAACATGCCTTTTTTTGCCCTTTTTTTCCCTGCCCCCCCCCCCCCCCCTTTTTTTTTTTTCTGATCCGGCAGTCTTCTGCATTCATCTGCAGCTAAAAGCAGGACACTGAGCTCCAGTGTGAGAGATCCTGCAGCTGTAAGCGTTGTTTCTGACTCGGTGTCTGATAGTGGAAACAAAAGCAATTGGCACAGATCCTTCTCTCTGAGGCTAAACATGAGTAGCTGTTCACTTTTGTTGTCCTTGTCTACAAGCAAATTAGGACTGTTCACTCGATATGCTTCACACGATTACCAATTACAGTAGAGATGTGCTCAGATGTATTTGTATTCTTATTCATTTTTCCTCCTCCTTTTTTAGAGTATTATAAATGCCACTTCATTTTCAAGAAGAAAACAAGAACCCTGTCAAACCTCCAGGTAATCTCTAATGCTCACATCATATGCAGTCACATTAATCATAAATATCACGTTGCTAACAGCTACAGATCAGTTATCTGATACATGTGCAACTAAACGAAAAAAAAAACAACCACAAACATTGAACAAGAAGTGCGCATACCTTATCGTATACCTCAGTGGTGAGGTCATTTATTGGACTTTCTTCTCAGGCCAGATTTTAGCATGAATAAAATAAAATTCTTTCCTCTTGTCTGTTGGGATCAAAATATATGTATTTTTACTAAGAAAGAGTTCCGTGAACATATAACTAACCTCTAAGTAGGTATGATTCATGACTATTGTTTAAGAAGAGGCTATCCTTTCCAGGCACAGATATAAACACACTTTAAGAAAAAATCCAGAGAACAGAATGTTTGTCTGCGAAAGAATTATTGTGGCTGCTTTTTTAAAGACAGGTTGTATTTCATAGGTGCAGGCCTGATCAGGGAGCAAAAGGAACAGGCTCAGTAGGAGCACAAGAGGCTTCTGAAGAGCTGGTGAAGGAGAAATGGCAGCACCTAGGTAATCCCTCATACCACCTGCCTGTGGAGATGGAGAGGAACGGGATATTGGGATGGGGTATTTCCTTGCAAAGAGCTTAAAAGCCATGGTCTGCAATAGAGAGCATCAGTAATGTATTTACAAAGAGGCAAGATAAACACCATGTAGGAAAAAAAGTCTTGGTAAAACCTGCAAGTGTTATAGCTTTAAATGGATCATCATTTGTGAAAGATTGGAGACAAAGGAAACAGGAGTTGTGTGTCCAAGAAGTATGTATGCTGGAGTGGTCAAGAAGAAGAGGAAGACATGGGTTTTTTTACTTGGATCTTTTTCAATTAAAAGAAAAAAATAAAAGTGTTTTCAAGATTAACAGATAAGAGGCAACATTTCTGGGGGGTGGGGGTGGGGAAAGGAGGGCTGAGTTGCTGACAAGTACAAACATGAGTGCTGGGAATACAGTGCTGGGCTCTGTGGGCTTTGGTTTCATCTTTGACCCATTTGCACTTAACCTGCATCTATGGATCTGATTATTAAAGCGCTATCTAGCTTAAGTTCATTAGGTCAGGCATCTAAATACTCAAATATATATATATATATATATATATATATATATATATATATACACACACACAGAGAGAATATTGGCACTGAGTGCTTTGAATTGCAGACATTTCTATCCCTTTCTGACAAGGAATCAGACTTAAAACATTTTATCCAGGTAGGTAATTATATGCAGGGGTTTTAACATATTTATTTCAATGCTGTACTCAGTTTAGAGGCATTGTGGTGGCTTATGGTTACTTATAAAATTCATATCAAGAAAGGAGCTGAAATAATGTGAACACAGTCATACATAGCCCTTGTGCACTGAAGTCAAACACAGGTCAAGTTTTGCTCACACTTAGATTTGACCTTGGATACAATTTATAAATATGAAATATCCTTTTCTAAATTACTACTATACAACACGTTTTTCGGTTTCATTTTTTCTTTTGTGCTTCTGCGCAGCTGAGGTTTTCTTGCTTTAGATGTATTCTATGGCTTCAGTTAGTTGAAATTGAAATTGCTGCCTAAAACTTATCTATTTAACAATCCATCTTCAATTATATTTTCTACTTTATGCGATAAAGTGCAACCATGTTTGGGGTAATACCAGGTGTGTGTTTTGCCTGTCTATATCCCTAGGCATAAAGGTATATGTAACAAGTAACAAAGGTATTCTGTACCTGAGTGGGATGCATTTAAGCTTGAAAGAAAGCTTGAGAAGTGTGCCGTCTGTGTGCTGTTCTCCAAGTAGCTGCACAAAACTGGACGTGTTAGCGATGGGGAGTCCCCCAAGGCAAATGAAATGCCCAGTTCTATTGCTGCCAAAAGCATCAGGCTGAGATGAGACACGCAAACCAGAAAGTAGGCATATTTGCTATCTACAGAACTGGATGTTGACTTTTCAGGTAATTTTGGTGCATAATGTATTGAAATAAATCCCTGTCCCTACAGTGAGGGTAGGCACAGGGGAAGGAATTACATGCTCAGGCTCAACTGTCATGAGAGGGTCTCAAAATAGATTCATGTTACATCCCAGCTCTGCTTGAAGAGGTTCTCACTTTGATAAAGGTGCTGCAGCTTACTTGTATGCCTACCTAACTCTAAGGTATTTGGTATCTTCTATTTACTGAAAAAAGGTATTTTTTTTGTTGTTTTACTTTAAAACAGTTGGTGTTCCTCAAAAACCTGTATTCTTTCTGCTTTTTTGCTAAGAAAACTGAAGGAGTCATTATTATCCTCAATATTGTGGAGTATTAACATGCTTAATTCCCAGAAAATTTGAGGAAATGGTTAACGTACTTGATACTAATTTTGCTAACTATCTTCAAATATCACTGTCTCTAAAATATACTGCATTTAAAATGTTAAATTAACTTCATACATGTTCTTTTAACTGATCAGTTGTGCCATTTAAAAAACTCCAATTACAGCAGCTGATCAGGGCAGATGGGAACTTCTGGAGCCCACCCTGCAAAATCCAACTTTTAATTCAGATATATTCCAGGATGTGCTTTGCAATGTGAAAATCACAGGCGATGTAGGCGATGTGGTGAACTGGAATACCTGCTTTTTATGTGCTCCAGCTAGTCCTCCCTTTTTAAAAAAAGGTATCTCCTTTTTTTATTCTCCTGTCAGTCTTTTTCAATAGCTGGACCTCTTCACTTTGCTTGAGCAAACCTTTGAAGTTCGAAGTCTGTGACATTCTAGGTGTCAGGTGTATGATGGGTGGGAGAAGAAGGGGTTTTAACTTCAAAGGCCCGTCCAAAAAAAGACCGACTGGGGCAGAACAACAGCCACCCAGAAGAAAACAGTTCATTCTCCCTGAGGGAGGCAGGAAACTTTCCCAAGGGAGCACTCTCTTTCAGCTCTTCTTAATCCATGGGCAGAAAGTTTCTGTCCAAAGGAGTATCAGTGAAAACAAAGGTTTGGACAACAGTTAATGGTGATACTATTTAAACTGAAATTTTGTACAGCCTTACGAAATGTTTCAGATTCCGTAGGTCTTATGCATATGCAACTCACCAGAAAATAAAAGGAAAAATAAGATGAAAAACCATAAGACCAGATCTTGTTATTCGAGAAATGAATTGTATCTTTCACTGGAAATCAGGGCACACTGTATTGGTCTTATTTGAAGAACATGAGCTTTAAAGTATTACATGAAATGTGATGCTTACAGAGCAATGGATAACTGAAGAGTGGGTATGAGCCCACAAACAGAACTAGATAGGCACCACTTCCGCTGATATGCTTGTTCTTGATTTTTGTCTCTCTTTGTCAGCAAATTGATTCAGCTGTGGTAGACTGCAAAACTATTTGAGATTGCCAGACTCACGTTATTTGATCCACATGCCAAGCAGTGAGAAGCTAGTGAACATGCTCTTCCTGTAAACTTTCATTTGTCTTTCCTCAAAATGTTGTAACCAACAAGCCTATAATGAGCTGCTAAAGCCAAAACCATGCTGATATCAGCTTGTATTGCCCTAACAGGAGAGGTGGTGGTGTTGCATCAAAGTAGAGAAGAGCCCAACAAGATCATGAACACTGAATCTCTCTTATCTTTAAGAATGAACATATTTTCTCAACTCTGTTTGTGGATGATTTAACACTTTTTTATATTCAGGTGAATGTTATATCAGGTACACTACCTGCAGAAGTTGACAACTGAACTTCATATGTAAGAACAGTCTGGTCTGTATCTTCCATTTGCATCCTTTAGCACAGCCGCTATGAATTGCACCAGCGCGGATTTAGGCTGCTGGGAAATGCTGAAAGCTGTGCTTAAGTTTTCTCCAGCTCATCAAGTTTTCACCTTATTCTTCCTCCTTTTTAATCTACTTAGATGGCTGGACATTAGTGGTTGGATAGTATGACATTTCATGTATAGTTCCTTCACGTGCTCAGTCTCCGCTCGCTCATGTCTTTGCCATGCTTTGACTCATGTTTGTTTAGCTCAGGAGGACTGTCAGAGCCACAGCCCATGACTCAGCTAGAGATAGGGCACACATGGTGACCACAGCATCTGTAAATCATGCAAATATATCAAAGCTGCTGAAGATATTTCATTGCCTTGAGTAGAGACTTGTTGACTTTGAAAGAGTCAGTCCTAAGAATGGGATACCAGTACAGGGTGTGAAACCAAAACCAAGATAGTTAAATACATCCTGATTTCTAACTGCAACTGATGATAATAAAGAGAGTGTTTGGTGGTTTTCAGATCAAGCTTTGGGTCTAAGTTTGTATTGGGTCCTAAACATTTCTGCCATCTTATCAATATTACCATATTTTCTCCCTTTTCTTTTTTCCTTCTTTGGATACACTCGTGCCACTATCAGAAACAGCTCCAAGAACGACTGTAAATGTAGTTTGCTTCACTTCCACCTACCTTCTCACGGTCTACTGAGTCCATTCCTCCACAATATTAACCCAGCAGGTATGTTTGGTTGTGCAGGGTCCCGAGTGCTTTTGAGGCTTCTCCAAGCCATGCTCAAGGCAGCCTTTACAGATTACAACCTGTAAAGATGCAATCTGCAAGGCTAACACTTCTCTTCAAAGTGGCCTAAGGACTGCTGGTAGCACAGATTATTCTGTGTGTCTACTCAGTGCATCTTCAGCTTGGAAATATCAACTTCCAGAACTGTTGCTTATGTGTCTTCACACCCAACACACAGCTCAGCTGCCAGTAGTGACTGACCAGTACTTCAGGATCCTGATAGTGTTTTAGTGAAATGCCCTCCATGGACTACTGTTTTGAGACTAACAGACCAAGGATCTCCCCTCCTGTTGACTGAAGTGTTTTCAGTGCTGAAGTCCTAGCACTTTGTTGCTTTTTAAATTGGAGTAGTTATTGCAACTTTTGTATACTACCATGAATCTGGTGAGCCATCTTTCTGTATGAATGGCAGACAAAAAACCCACAGAATCCGTACCAGACGTTTTCAACACTGACACCCACCAGCACGGTTGCTTTCTTCTAGCATATCAATGCACGTGCTCTCAGGATTACAAGAGAACAAAGTTCTGAAAAGCAGATCCACGGTCTTTTCATTGTATTAGTAAGATATATATATAGATATTTATTAATTTATTATTATTATTATTATTATTATTATTATTATTATTATTATTATTATTATTATTATTATTATTATTAATTGGTAGGAATGTGTAGTGAGCCACCATTGTTTTGAAGGCATTTATTTCTGCAACAAATCAACAGTTGTGAATTTTCTGTGGGTAGAAGTAACTGGTTCTAAATATAAAACCACAACAAGTATTCTCGTCATACTGAGCTTACTATAGCTGTGTTCTTCCGGTTGTTACCAGCCTTGATTTCTTGCTGCTTTCAACAATTAAAAGTAAACAAAAATGTGCACACTCAGTTAAAGCAAATACTTCCATGAAAATGAGAAAAAGGATTAAAGTGAAATACCTGGAGTCTGAGTAAGACTGTGGACTAGACTTGTTTTATTTTTGTTCTGCCACAAACGAATTTTGAGAAAACAACTGTCTTTCAGCAGTTTTCATTGTGCTGTGACTGCGATTTTGTGTGTGCATCTGAAGTCCTCACCTCCGCTTGATGTAATGCAGTAAAGAAGCTACTGAAAATACATGTGCAAAATCAAGAACCTAATATTACTTTTAAATTAAATAACCTGAAATAATTACTTTTTAGTTGATCAATAGTAGTCACAGTAACAGAAAAAGGAGAAATGCAAGCAGAGGTGCTGATTCTCTGTCAGAGGTATTTGAATTTGCCTAAGTAGGTGTGCAGTGCATATTTGCTTTGAGATTACTTGGGAAATATTAACAAAAACCAGAAAAACTACCCTGTGCTTGATAGAAAATTATGTATTTGTTAAAGAGATTTTTGTATTTGAGATCAGAAGAATCTAAACCCAGAATATCACTGCAGTGGATGGCACTCAGACTTACCAGTTAGTAAGTTTGAGTTTACTGAAACAGCTGGCAAATCAGGAGGAAAATGCTGATTTTGAAAAACTATTATTTTTCCAGAGAATCAGACCTATTTAGCAGCACTGTTAGAGTTGAAGACAAAAACTGCATTAAAATATCATTGAGGGTGGGGCAGAAATTGAGCAAATCAGCAGTTCTGAGTTAAATCTGGACACAGCCAGAGGTGTACCTTCTTCCAATGTATCACATGTGGTGCTGCTGGAGGACAGGATCCTTATGAATCTTTACAAACACCACGTAATGTGTTCATTTGAATTACTCTGGTACAGTTCATTCAGAAAAAAAAAAAAAAACCCACATCTCCAAACATTCAAATATATGTAGCTTAGAAAAATATTTATATTTGTTTGACCGATTTAGTTACCAGTAATATGAGATATTTTTAAAATGTTTGTTGCACATCCCTTTTCTAATGACATAATGGAGAGCAGGAAAAGTTTAGAATTAACATATTTGTCTACTTCAGGCAGTTTCCACCAAATCTGGCAATTTTACAGTTCTGAAGAACTTTGAGGCGGGATTGGAGAAACGGGTTAGTTTCATGTCATTATCATTATCCTATTTTGTTTTTTCTTGTACTGGCTATCAATAGTAGGCAACTCAGAAATATCAAGGGATCCTTTTGCTCTTGTTTGTTTTGTTTTGTTTTGTTTTTTCTCTTCCTAACCAAAATTACTGATCAGCTCAAAGACCCACAGCTTCAACCTAGGAATGCAACACTTTGGAACTGGTAATACTATTAAAACACTGTCTATTGTAATTCTTTGAAAAATCTTTAACTACATCTTGATAAACAAACAAACACTAGGGATCATGATTTGTTTTCTGATTTGAATAGAAAAAAAAAAGAAGAACATTTCAGTACTTAGTAGTTTGCTAGTTCATCAGCATGATCTCAAGACTGAGTGCAGTACCTGAACTTTTGGTCTTCTGTGATAAAGGAGATACTACTACTTTTACTGTTATTGCCATCTTATAAAGTTGTCATACTCTAGCCGGAAATCTAAAGATTTCAGATTAGTCACTGATTGTAAAGTATTTCCCAGTATATTGGGTACAGAGACCTGCAGCTGTATCTACAAAAGGATTTCACCAGTTGAAGTCAACCCAGAATGAGTTCCTAAAGTTACAGAGCCATACCTTTCACGCCCCTACCAAAACCTATAGATGCTTTAAATCCACAGGTATCTCAGAATTAAGCTGGAATTATTCTTATACTTACTGCATGCAGAAGGTTTCATTTAGTAGGCAGAGCTGAGAGGCTAAGCTAATAGTTACTAAGCCTGACTGTAGACTCATGGAAGTGTAGGGCTGGAAGACACCTCAAGAGATAACTCAGGATATATGACTCGGGGTAAGCAAGGCTTTTCTGCTGTTTCTTCTGAAACAGCCTTTTTTGTATGTCAGAACATGCTCAGCATACAGGCACCAGTCTGGCGTCCACAGAGTCACATATTAGTCTGTCTGACTTTCTTCCGGGGAGCCACGTTTAACAACAGCTTCCGCCGGAGTAGATTCAAATGCATATTTTGGGGGACTTTCTTAGCCAACACAATATAGCTTATTCTGGTAACAGCAGACTCAAATCTATTCTGCCAAAGCTCCTGTCCTTTGCAGAAAAGCATTACAGATTCACTGAGACTGAAAGAGGATGAGCATGTTGCACTCTCTACTTCAGAGCTGGTCAACTCTGCAAAGTGAAAATTACCTGCTAACTTTTGGAATGATTCATCAAAGATGAGTGTCTGGGACCATCTCTAAAAAAACATAAAGAAATATTTTCTTCTTCAGTTTTTTGGTGGCAAAAGTTAATTTTCCTACAGCAGCAGTGAACACAAAGGATGTTGGGGGAACAAGCCAAAGCAGAAAGGTGAAAGCATCACTTGAGGTCATTCCTTGTGTCTGTGTATGGATGTGTGCAAACAGAAGCATGTATGACTGATAAATACCACAACAGCTTGTTTAATAGGAGTACAGCCTTCCCACTTTCAAGAGAGAACATTCAGGGTCTCCATTTTCCTCCTTCTTCTATGCATAGTCTACTTCACAGTGTAATTCAGACACAAGTCTTGTGCTATTCTCAGCATGTGGCCCATGAAGATTTTTGCTTCTGGCAGATGAGAGGAAAAGGGACAAGGACTTATTGCAGCTGTCTCCTTCCCAAAATATTGTACGTGTGCTTGTCACAAGTGGCTGAATGAGGTTACTGCCTTTTGGGTTGTTACCATGACTTCTTGAAATGTTTTAAAATTCATTTTGCATGTATTGCTTTCTAATGAACCCATGTCACGCATTGGAAAGGAAGAAATAAGTAGAACATGAATGGTAATTAATAGCAAATTGTTAGTCAAATTAGTAGGTTTTGGAAAAGACTGTACCCATTTTTCCATAATCGCGTAGCTAGCCCCCCATAACTCTGATTGTGCATTGGATGGTACACCATAATAGCGTTCAAGGGGCCTTCTTCAACAGGCATTGAAATCTTGTTGCTGTTTAAAACTGAATCCCCATAGAGCTCATTTGAAATTGTTTTACTTTGATAATGGCTTTATTAATGTGGTCTCAGTGGACTTGAAATGAGATTGTTTGACCATTGTAATGTGGTTTTCATAGGCTTGCAGTAAAATAATTTACTCTTGTAATGTGGTTTCCATTAGCTTGCACTAAAATCATTTCCCTCTGGTAATGGGGTTCTCATAGCTATTCACTTCAACTTTTTCCCTCAAAATGGTGCAACGGGCAGCCTTGTGGTAAAGGCCTTCGAGTACAGGGGCGCAGTGTGGCTGCTGGTCGATCTGCTGTGTCAGACTGGCTCTCTGGTGTGAACATCATGCTCAGCGCCACATTTTGCTTAGGTTCAGTTGCATTTTTCTTAACTGCCTCGCTATTTCCCTGGTCTTTTTCATTTCAGCTTAATCAGGACAGTTCTGATTTCATAAATCCCCATCTAAATATTTTTCATGTTTAAACTGCTCCTGATTCTCAAGGAGGAGGTACAAGGGACTTAGTCACAGCTAATTTTCCAGCAGAGGTGATTTCCAGGTCAATTGTTTGACACTCTAAGGCAATACAGGGGAGTTCTGGGCTGTTTTCAAATGGAACAAAATTATCATTGCTCTACAGGGTCATCTTCCACTCGGAGACGGCAGTGGAGAATAGCTGTGTTCTTTGTTATTCATAATGCACCCTACATACCAAGATCCATAGGAGGGGAATAGAAATGGGATATACCACTCCTATACCAGTCATGCATTCTCTCGCTGTGGGAAAATTCACACTGGAAATTTCAGACAGATATGTAGTGATTTTACACCTTTCAGATCTATACAGAGAATCTCAGTGCTTATATTTCCCTTTCCTCACTCCCAGATACTTTTAGTACCTGTCTCACAGCCACTAAAATAAATATCTTTCTGCAGTATTTTGGGAGGATTTATCTTGTGAAAGTTCATTTCCTGCTCTGAGGACTGACTCTATTTCTATCGAAATTAGAAGCCAAGTGAAATTATTCCCATCAATGCCAGAAAACATGCAGGAGATTATGTTACTCTTCTACCCATTCTGTGGATGCAGGAGGGTTGAGGACTGTCAATCTGGCACATTTCATGAGTAACAAATTCACACACAATTTAAGAAAAAAAAAAAAAAAAAAGTAGTGTAGTGTTTCGCAGTGATCTAAGCTTTTCAAAATAAGGCCAGCACAGTTTAACTTTTAGTTAAAGGTGGATTCAGCAGCATGTCTAGAATTCCAGTGATGCCGGGAACTTTTGCTCCATTCCTGAACATTGTGGTTTGCAGTCCAGTGGGATCCAAAACCAGCTGGAAGAAAGTTGCATGTGGAACCGGATCATCATATTTGCACATCTTGTGTTCATAAGTGAGGAATAAAAGTCTTGCAATGAGTGTTACAGAACATGTTGCTGTAAGATAATGTGCTATGTTTAAAGAAAGATCTTCAAATCAACAGACTTGTTGCAGAGGTTTCCTACAGGACAGCAAGCACTCCTATTAGAGATTTGATCCTAATAAGCGCTGGGTTCTTGTGTAACTAGAAAAAGCTGATTCATTTACTTCTTTTTATATGCATAAATCCTGTACTGAAGAAAGGAGAAAAGGCTGAGTTTAGAAGCTGATGGTCTGAGGAGAGAAATCTTCTTTGCTGTTAAGAAGATTTCTGTAAATCTCCATAAGCAAATGGAATATGGTGTCTAGATGTCTGAACTAGTGATGGGACTTTTTATGATTGTAATGTAAATGATACTGGGCTTGTTTTTGATTGCAGTTAGAGTATTTCCTTGTTGCTGGAAAGATGAAAAGGAGTAGGCAGGGTCTTCTTGGAATTAAACACACAGAGAACTTCAGTTTTGACAAATGTGAAGTTCAATACTGGTTACGGTATTAAGTTAATGAGTTGTTTAAATGGATGTTTCACTAATGACTCAATATCGCACTCACATCCAGTAGAGCAGAATTTTGGGTGGGTAGATGAAAATAAGTTTCCTGCCCCTTTATGTTCATATGATGGGAAAACATTTCAGTAATGTTGCAGATCTGTCTAGAAGAAATTTAAGTGAACTCCTTAAAGGTTCATTTCCATTCCCAATAAATGAACAAGATAGCGGGGGGAGCTTTATGCCTATAGGGGACTGATTTGTGTTGTTAAGTATGATAAAGGAACCTTTTTCAAGTTTCTGATAATGCAGAATATCCTGGCTTGCTGAGGATATATAACAGCACAGCAGAGGAAGCTTGATGAACTGCTGAGGATAACTAAGGGCAGGGAGCTTAAATAGTAGAGATGATTGTCCAGCTTTTAGGGCCAGAGCACATTAAGTAAGTTAATGTGGCTATCTAAGGACACTGAGCATGCCCAGTAAGCAGTGATAGATTTTTAAGGACTCAGAGCATGCTTTTGTGCACAGCTCCTTATGCCACATAATCCCTAAAGATGCCATTTTATGCCATCTGGCTTTTGTTGTTATTCCCAGTCAGCACTTCTAGATTGTTTTATGTTTTGTTGGTTTTTTTTTTTTTTCCACTGTGAAACATATTTCCCTTTCATTTCAGAGATTTTTTTTTATTTTGCTCAAAGCTTATCCTGCATACCAATAAATCAAACCATATTTCAAGCATTTTTTTAATTTTAGCTGTGTCCACAGATCCAATTAACAATCATCATTAGTCACCTCTTCCCTTTTTTCTTTTCACTTTGTTAAATAGTGACTTCTACAGATGTCCAAGGACCACTGACTGCAGAAAGAGCTGTGCATGCAACGTGCAGCTGCTATGACAATGGAGTCCATAATTCCCCTCTTGCCATTTTGCTCCAAACTGTTTGGTTTTATTTGCTCACCCACCTCCACGAGTGTCTGTGTGTGTTCCTTCTTTACTGTTGGAGCCCAGCAATGATGGTGATCTGGTCTGGAATGAAGGAGGTGCTTGGCCTCAGCCCTGTTGGGGCTCATAGTCAGTGGATGTACGATGACAGAAAATAGCAGATTTCTATTTTGGTGCCTAAACCAAAGTACAGTGATGTTCCTGAAGCCATATAATTGCCAATGACTAGAACAAGATGTGGTGATCGCTTACCCCCATCATTCCCGTTTTGATGCAATGAGATTTGCTCTATACCAGCAAAACCTGCGGTCCAACCTAAGGCCTCTAGATACAGGAAGAAGACACAAATTAAAATCTTTCATGGGTACTTGGCTACTCCTCAGTGCCCCGTATGTAGTATCCTGTTTGTTATTTTGGGGCTTGTCTGTCTAGACAAGAAGCAAGAAGCACAGAGTCTTCAGGAGACTGTGCCTTTGAGTGCTGCACATCATGCAATGCAATTGCTTATAAAAAGCATGACTGACTTGTAAAGCATTATTAAGCATTACTATTTTACCTCATTTTCATGCTCGGTAATCTTTCCCCAACATGAACAAAAAAAGCCCTATACAATGTGAGAACAGAGGTGGATGTAAACAGTGCCCGTGCCCACAAAAGGGATGAGTGGCAGCAAGAGTTGTTTTTTCCCTGCACTGACATTTACCGGGGTGGGAATGGGGGGTGGTGGGGTGGTGAACAGGGCATTCAATAAGAATATGACAAGGACCTTCTCTGAACTGGGTTTTCTTTGTTATTATTATTATTTAATTGGAATCCGCTAACTGAGGCAAGGGATTGCTGCTGCCGGGTAAACTCACAAAATATATTTTATTTAAGCGTCTATATGTAACAAGGGAGAAAGCCTCACCTGCACTTTTGCCCCCAGCTCCTGCCGGAGAGTAACACCGCATCCCTTTGTCCAGAGGCGAGAGGAGCCTGGAAGAGGACATTCTCTGCCATCACCTGCAGAGCCTCAGGGGCAGGAACAACAGCCAGACCCCTGGCACAGCCTCCCCTGGCCAGCAGTTACTGAGGAGAGTAGCAGAGAGCTTCTGCTGGAGAAGGAAAGCTTTGGCTGGTGATTATCAGAAAAGCCCTTGTTAATTCAAGCTCAACCTTGGATTTACAGGTGGATGAGATCACTATGAACTATTACCAAAAGGTTGTACTTTCCTTTCATTTTCATGTATTCCTGCGGCATGCCATTATTTAGCCATCTAAATATTAAAGCTGATGCCTGTAGGAAACAGAACACTTTCCCCCTTTAATAGGCAGCCCCATGAAGGATAATAGATATAGTAATACCCTATGTTGTTTTATCGTGTTTCTTGTTATTGTTATTGTATTACACTATTTCTTGTTATGTGATTATATTATATAAGTTATTGTTGCTGGGGGTTTTGGCAGTCTTACGGAGTCAGAAATCAGGGAGGGCTGAAGGATTTCCAGGGTGCTGGAAAGCGTTGGCCTGAGCTGTTTCTCAGCTGCCGCTGTCCCGACCCACAGATGTCCATGGGATGCTCTGAAGATAAACTCTTCACAGCCACAATTTCAGATGCGTTCATTAGTCGGTGCACAGAGCCATGCCAGGCAAGACCAAGTAACCCAGATTTTGTGTATTACTCACATGTAAAGAATGCAAAAGTGGATGATCTGCTGATCAGAAATTATTTCACAGAGAACAATTTTAATTATCTAATAAACTTCAGAAAGATGCGAGTTTCTTGACAACATTTTTGCAAACAGAAACAGAAATTAGGCCTAGATTTTCAACTCTAGTGGGACTCTAAAACTAAGGTCCTATATCCATATTTAGGTATCTGCCTTAAAAAACTTCACTTTTCAATGTGCTGTGCATCCAATATCCAACTTTGATTTACATTCCAGAAAATCAAGGTCAAAGCTAAGCCTGACTTTCTTTCATCTTCTGCAGATTATTTATTACAAAAGATACACCACTGCCTCTTGAGGTGTTAGTCCTCCATAGGACAAAGTTTCATCATTTCAGATCTGTTTTTCAGTCCTCTGAATGTACATTTTTTTATATGGGTATCTAGTTCATGGGCAATTTTGTGTCGCTTACTTTTGAAGTTGACTGCTCTATGGGATAACGAGACTAGGAATCACGCCATGGAAAGATTTTGCCTTGTTGCCATAAGAGCTGAAGAAAGGAATTTGGATTTCTGAGTACCTTTGACCTTTGGTACGTAGGTGAGACCTTATTTACAGCTGCTGCATGTGTCCTGTCTGGGCTGGCTAGCAGAGGACGAAGTTCAGGTGCATTCGTTTCCAATTTCTGCCTGGGAGGAGGGGGAAGGAAGGAGAAGGTGTATGTAACGCTTCAAGGCTTAAGTTAATGTAAAATAAATCAAATCTGAGATGGTGTTTTAAAAGACAAATCTGGCAGTTACAGGGAGGAGAAGGTGCTGGGCCTGGAAACATATTTGTCTTTTTTAAATGCTCACTTTCAAGCATGTCTGGTTTCTAGCCCAGTTTGTATCAGAAGGGATCAATTTTTTTTCCCCGTTTCCCTGTTCTACTTTTGTGCTGGTATTGTCTGAATCCCAGAGTGAACAGCAATACATCATCCTGCTTCAACATCTGCTAGAGCCCCCTCTCTTTCTAATCTGCCCAGATCCCCAAAGCCTTTCCCACCTGCTATAGCACCAAATGCTCATTATAGCACACAGCTACGCCCTTCACTGTCCTTTCTCCCTGACTCTCAAGGTTAACATGGAACAATGACTATTATTAAACAGGGTCTTTAACAATGTAAAGGCAGCCCAAGCTGGGGAAGGGAGTTGGGGGGTGGGGGGAGAAAGGGAGCTGGGAGGATTTGGGTAACATGCCAGCTTTGCTGGCAACAAAGATCTGCGAGAAAGCTGTGGCCAATTTTCCAGTCGAAACATGACTCATTGAACAGAGATGCACCCGAAATAAATAGCTTCCCTGTTCTGCGCCCAGCAGAAGCAGGAGCCACACCCTCCTGTGGTTGAGTGTCAGGGTACTGCGGGTACCGCTCCAAGCAGCTTGGTGGAGCAGCGTGGATAAAAATGGCAATTCTGAAGGAGCTGGATGCTCTAGGGGTTTTGTTTATTGCTTGGCAAACTGAAAATTGGCAGCAATTGGAAGACCTTTCTTTTTCCTCTTTCCCCCCCAAGCCTCCTACACACCCCACACACCCCCCAACTTCAAAAGATCAACCTGCCTCTTCTTGCTTGCATCACCAGATCCCTTGCCAGGGGAGATCGGGGCACGGGCACCTGTGGGCGGTGGGAGGAGAAGGAAGCGGACGGCAGGGGAGAAGGACAGGCTCACATATGTTGCTGTGGACTGTGTCTGATTGTGGGGTGCAAGGCGACTGCCGTGTTGGAGAATGGAGGCTCGTCCTGAACACTGCATTCCCTTGCTTTGCTCATATTCTGTCTTAGGATAACTGGAGTGACCTAACATGTTAGGAGTTTTGGGTGGTTTGGGTTCCTTTATTGACGTGACATTAAATAAATGAAGAAAAACTTTCTTTAATGGTGTCTTTCAGCCCTTGCAGCCCAGTGCATGGATTGTACTGTGTCATATCAGAAGGGCTTCAGACATATGTTAAGTCTGATGAGACTGCATATTTCTACGCACATCTCTAAGGCATGACCCTGGCCCCACTGCTATCCTGTCCCACATCATGCATTTCCATCCCCTAACAGATGACTGCAGTGGCCTCCCCTTACTGCCTAAACCATGTAGCACTATGGCATGTTGAGCAGAGCAAACTTTTAGAACCGACGTGGCCCACACCGAGGACCTGGGTTGTGTCTGGGCATGTGCAATGGCAGACAGAGGGACTTGGAAAGGATGGAGAGAAGAGGATGGCTTGTGTTAGTGGTAGCTGTTGCTGTCATATGTTAGGCATCCCTGTCAGATGGCAACTTTCCTGGTCTCTGGATGGATGGAAACATGCTGTGTTTCTTCTTTATGACTGTGCTTTTGAGACCATGTCTCTTTTAACAAGCCAGCTAAGGTACATACCTGTTGGATTTAAGCACTTCATTTATTCATTACTTGCTCATTCCACTGAACAGGAACAGTTTCTTAGAAAATGACTTAAAAATCCATTTTTAGCTGGACCTTATGTAAATAAAGCTGCGGCGAATGCAAATACACAAAAAATCATGCAGGAAGGGGGCAAAACATATTAAATAAAATGCAGATCTTTCAAAGAAATGTCAACAACTCATGCTTTCTGTTTACCACACTCAAATTCATCAAAGGTGGGATTATAGTTATCTGAAAACTGCATCTGAGTGGTGTTCTTCAGATGAATCCTAAAGCAGGCTAGCTATGCACCAAGCTGAAAATATTTCATCCAGCTATAGCAGTTCAACCCCAGAGCCCCATACCCAGACATCTAAGGGTCAGCTTTTAAATAAAAACTGAAAAAGAAACAAGAACAAATGAGGATTTGGCCCTAGACCATAAAAATGAAATGTCACTTGAACTTGATTGCATTTCTGCTGATGCTAGCTGAAGTTAGGCTAGCAGTTTCAAGGGAGCAAGATCATGACTTCTGTATACGCTAAATCATGACCGTGACACAACTCCTCTTAAATGTTCGACCATGATGGGAGTCCCACTTGTCAGATATCTTTGGGGACTTTCTTATTCAGTTTTTGGGTGAACAAAATTATTTTCTGTAACATATTCTTCATCTTATTTTGGAACATGGGCAGGATGAAGGACAAAAACGTGCATGTTTTCTCTCTCTCTTTATGGATATATATACACACACATACATGAATGTTAGAGCTTATGCATGCCAATCAAAAAAGGAGGGAAAAAACCCAAAGTACTATTAAAAAAAACCCACACAGATTGGTCTGATGACAGTTGTGGGTGGCTATGCTTCAAAGATCCCATAAACCTCCTTCAGCTGCATGAGGTTTTACTGCAGTTCAGTGTGGGTGATGGGATGTTTCCATATGCACTTCCTTTCAGTTATTGTCCTCTGGTGAGACTTCCTTTACTCTGCTGAGAAGACCACCATTTTCACTTTCCACCCACAGACAGTCTTCCTGGCCTAAGTAAGACCAGTGGATTGTGCTCTGCAGCCACTCACCCTGCTCACCACCGTCTGCTAAACGGTGGACTGCTGTGACAGGCATGGTAGCTCACACGAAAGGATGCTGAACATTGCTCCACTATCTCAACACCACCACAGAAAAAGTTACCAGTACCTAAAAAAAAAAAGCTGTAAAACCTATTTTCTATGACAAGCATCGTGAGATGCTCAAACTGTAGGTGCACATGCTTATGGCTCATGTCAAGTGTTACTTGTAATCATTTTACATGCATTAAAATACAAACAGAGAATGTGTAGAAGGAGCAAGCCTTGGAAAACAACCAGCTGGTATTTAAGTGTTTCTGTTGTTTGAGGGAAAGAAAGAAAGAAAGAAAGAAAGAAAGAAAGAAAGAAAGAAAGAAAGAAAGAAAGAAAGAAAGAAAGAAAGAAAGAAAGAAAGAAAGAAAGAAAGAAAGAAAGAAAGAAAGAAAGAAAGAAAGAAAGAAAGAAAGAAAGAAAGAAAGAAAGAAAGAAAGAAAGAAAGAAGCAAGGAAGGAAGAAAGAAAGAAAGAAAGAAAGAAAGAAAAAGAAAAAGCAAGAAAGAACGCTATCCACTACTCGTGCTGCCGTGAGAGAAACAAGAAAAGAGGAAGTACAAAGCCAAAGCAGAGCCTTGTTCAAAGCCTGCCTGCCTTGCTGGCCCTGCCTCCTCGGAGGCTGGCTCAGAGCTGCAGGTCTGGAGCCCTCTGAATACTGCAGGAATTTGGATATATTTCTTAAATTTGCAATTTCATCTCTTTTCTAAAACAAACAAGCAAAAAAAATGAGTGTACTTTAAATAACATTAACATCATGACACAAACTAAAATAGCTCAAGAAATGCAAAATTATGGTAATTACGGATAACCTTGACACTCTCTGCCCTTTAATCACACCATCTGGCCTCCTCCCTCCACCAAAGCCAGGAGTTAAGATTAGAGTCACCCTTCACTTTGAAACACTTGGATTTAAACTTCCTTCCATTTGCACCATGTTTTCACATCTCTGAAAAACATCCTGGGGCAAATATCCCAGCATTCATCTCAAAAGCCAAGGTTCCTCGGTGTGCAGACCCCACTCTTGCTGACTTAGACACCCCAGTACAATGGCATATGTGTATCAGTAACTGTGCCCACTCCCTTTTATTTCTGCTGGCACAGAATCAGCCCTGAGGTTTGAACTAGATCTTGTGAACAATTGGATCAGCTCTCAAAGATCCCTCTGTGTCTCTGAGGGATCTCACTTTACGCTTAATTACACATGCATACACACACGTTCATGCAAGCTTCATGAAAAGCATGATCATCAGTGAGGTGTTGGAAGAATTTAGGCACCTTATGCACACTGAATTCAGTCCCCTTGGATATATATAGACACATTATGGTACTGACTTAATGGCATGATCACTTTTCTTTTCTTTTTTTTTTTTTTTTCATATGACTTCCACTTCACTTAGTAGATCAGAGGAAGGATGCTTATTTAATGATGAGCCTCGTGACGTTTTGTTTTTTCTTTGCTCTGCGTGTGTCCTTATGCCTCCCTCACTTCCCACAATTCAGAGCTGTGCCTTCTGCAGTACATACTTTCTAGCTGTGCCACCAGTGAAACAGAGCTCCTACACGTAGCAGTTGCTTGAAGTTTGCTGTGGTGGTGCAGACTTCTCTGCCTCTACCCCAAACTCACTCCTCCGACTCCGAGCTATCGCAGTCCGGTGCCTTCCCACTCTCCTTTCCCAAATGCTTTTATTTCATCACCCAGTCAGTCACAATTTCCACCGCGGAAGCCCGACCACTCTTCTTCTCACCACCATCTGGTCATGCACTAAAGCAAAAGCTTCTAAAATTCCACTTGCACTAGCTCCGTAAACCTTGTTAGACTCTTATTACTTACTGGAAATGTGAGCAGAAATCCTCATTATCTATCCCTGAAGAGCTTTATAATGTGCTAATCCCATCAAGCCTGCTTTTAGGCACAGACCTAGAACCCTGAAGGAAACAAGACCTTGCAACCATGGCCATTGCTCTTGGGGGACAACCTGACAGCGTTTTTTCCCAGCTCAACGGATGGGCTGTGCTCTGCAGGCGTTCAGGTAGCGCATCTGCTGTACTGACATCTGTCCCAGTAACAGCAGCACTGCCTACAAAGGTGAGTGTTACATTGCCCAAGCAAGGCTCAGAAACCTGCCCTTATACTCGCGCAGTGCAGCACAATTTGTGCCTAAGAAAAATCATATAATATTTATCTTGTTTAGTTCTGTGGGATTTTTGTCAGACTCACAAGCAGGCCTTTTGGCACTCTGTGTTATTGGAAATTTCCCAAACACATGTAACAAAAAACTCAGTCAGTTTAATACAATTATCAGCTTTTTCTCAGTCTGTGTTAGTCTGTGTTTGTCTAATGTCCGGGTAGATATTTTCTATTTATTAAAATCAATAAATCTGCTACTTTGAAGATAAAGGCACATTTCTTGTGAAGCCTACTGTACGTTGCACTCTAATGCTGCAGCCTGTCCACTGTGCTCCACAGCAGAGCAGCAAATGAAACTGATAGTTAACATGCCTTCGTTAAACCGTTTCCAAAGTCATCTTCTAAAGAAACATCCAGAGGAGCTATGTGTCCTTCTATTTTCTGCCAGGATAAATCATGCATCTAGGAACTTTATTGTATTCTTTTCCTGGGTGTAAATAGACTCCTCATAAGTAGCATGTGCAGTACGTACTCACATATTCCTGGCTTTATAGCAGATGAATTTAGACTCCTTAGGTAGAATGTGTACTCTTGTAATTTTATGTTAGTCACTTAAAATTGTTGGTTCTCTGTTTATCTTTAGATCTGACAACATCTCCACCTTCATTACTTGTTTCACCTGTAAATATTTGAGTTACCATTGTCTTCTGCGAGATTTTATTCTTCCCATTATGACGCATTACTATTTTACTCTAAGCACATTGCCACTGTCCCAACAAAAGCCAGGTTTCTAGAAACATAACTCTTCACACTTCTGAGTGTCTGCAGCCCTAACAGGTTTTTCTTCTTCTCGTGTCCACACTGCAAGTCAGAGCCAAGCCATACCAAGATTTGCTTGTGGGTACAAAAGGCACGGGATTAGTAATGTCACGCAAGTGACAAAAACGGCTGCTTTGCTTTCAAGTGCACTGAGATAAGCAGATTATAACATGTTCTGTGTGTTCTAGCCCAGTTCCCATTTTTAACTACAGAAATGCTTGGCTATGTTGAAAACACGAGGAGATCAAATTTTTTACTTTTGAGAGAATTATCCTGCCTCCTATTCAGCAGGCTCTCTGTTAACACACTGTACTTCTTTCTTCTCTCTGACTTTATTTTTGCCCTCTCTCCTCCTCTGGCTTTCAGCTTGTCCTTTCCCTTCCTTTTGATTTTGTGCTCAAACCTTTTACTTTTTCTTCCCTGCGAACACAGACCTGGCCTTTCCCCCCTTCTTAGCTCAAGGCTTAGTCTTTTGCTTCCCTTTGGCACGAGGCATAACCTTCTGTTTCTCCCTCTCTTTATGTTGTTTGACTTTCCCTCTCTGACTTCCCACATCTTCTAATTCAGTTTTTCCCCCAGGGTGGTGGGGGGGTGGGGGTGGTGGTTCAAATGGCTGCCTTCCTCGAAGAGATGGGCCATCATCTCCTGCATCACCTCGTCTGCCAGATGCTCCCTGCAGCTCTGGCGACAGACCTTGCCAGCCCAGCTTTCTCGCTGACCTGTGTTGCAACTCCATGTGCAACAGCAGAGCCTTGACTGCAGCTATGACAGATCCTTGGAAAGCAAGGAGGGAGCGTGGTTCTCTGCCTGGATACTGATCCTCACGCATCCAGGTTATCCTGTATATACTGGTCAAGCTTTGGCAACCAGCATCCTGTTTCTCAGTGTCCTCTTAAAGATCCTTCTGATCAGTTCAGTCATCTCTATTTCATAGCCTGTAGTACATACCCAAGGGCGTATACTCGATGCCTCTTTCTCCTACTAACAAACACGGTGGCTGCACACAGAAAAAAATAACTGTTTGTTGTATACCAGCAAAGTCAGAGCCTTTTAGAGGGCTTGTTGAAAATATTAAAGCCATTTTCCTTGAATAATAGCATCTGGTCCTTTGCAATTTGTTTTTTTCCCAAATATTTTCCTCTGTGCCTCCATGACTTTAAAGCAGCTTTCTCCCTTCCCCACTGCTGCTGAGGAGGTGGCTCTCTCTCTGGCAGCTGGGTGGCACCTCTGTCTCCTTGACACATCTCTGCAGCTCTGACCAGAAGCCCTGTCAGCCTGATGTTCCCATCCAGCATGGGCTGCCTCTCCCTGGGACGTCTCCCCTGCCCTCACTGCCCATCCCTGCTCACCCTTTGTGCAAGGAGCACCCCGACAGTTCTGTCCAGGGGCTTGGGTCTCTCTTTAATCTCCTTCCCTTCAATTTTTGGCAGGGTAGCATAGCCAGCTATGGGCCCACTCCTGTGCTTTGCATGAGGGGAAGTAACTTGCTGCTCGGCTGTGCAGAAAGTTTCACTTGTTCTTTTCTCATTTCTTCCCCTTTCCTTCCATCTCTCCTGGAGCAGATCCACACGTCTATCTAGCTGTGCCTTGTTAAAAGGACATCAGTCTGAGGCTGAGTGGGACACTTATTAAGGGTAATGCAGTCACCGTATACCATATGCGATAAAGGAAGCAGAAACCACACAGCAAAGTCCAGATTTTGTCCAGGGTTCTGATCCCAGTCGCTGACTATAGAAATGATCGGTACTGCAGTTTATTAGAGAATGATGGCTGGACATGGAGCCATGGCTGTGTTGAAGGGAAGTTGCAGCTGAAAAAAAAAAAAAAAAGAAAAAAAGAAAAAAAAGTGTCTGGCTGGAATTACAATGTACAAAGGAATGGAAAAACACTTACTAGTCTGTGAGAACTAATGCTATGCAAATTAATTCAATTCAGCATTAACTTCATGCAGATCCATCTGCATAACATGTTGCAGGCTTTTTAGAGGTGCTGTAGCTGTTCCAGATTGCTGAACGAGACCCCTCGACTTTAGAAATGTTGGCCGAAGTCAGTATTTCAAAAGGCTGGTGTCGCTGGCCATGCTGGCATCCTCGTGCTGCTCCTCTTCCTCCAGCTGCAGAGTCACAGTGTCCTGCAAAGGCCCTTGTTAGCCGATGTCTTCAGTGCGCTTTTTCTGCATCTCTCCTGTGGATATTTAACTCAATTTCTTGAGTTTGGTGTGTCTATAAAATTTTCCTTTACAGATACAAACTTCTTCCATGTGATTTCACATGGTCTGTGCCAAAATAGATTGTCAATGCAAACCTCAGCCTATTTCTCCCCTGAGTATATAATTTTTCACATGCAAATAGAGCTGCTTGTGTTAATTTTAAAATATACTTTATAATTATTTTTACTTTATACCCCCCTCCCCCCCTAAAATAGAAAGCAATCAAAGAGAAAGCAGCCAGTCAGGAAAATGTTTAATTGAGTGTAATAGCAATTCTTACCAGCATCAGAATAGAGTCTGCACAAAAAACTTTGAGGCACCAGCACTTCTACCGGATAGATTGACAATTGTCTCAATCTTCATTCACCTTATGTGCATGGCTGTCAGTATCTGAGAAGTACCAGTTTAGTGCAGTGGGAAGTGAGCAAGGAATCAATGCCAGAATTTTCAAGTTTAGGGAAAATATGAGAAATAATATCACTTCGCATAAATGTCATTCACTCTGCTGTGCTGCCTAAATTCAGCATCTAAATAAGAAAGGAGAAAAAAAATAAAAAAAAAAGCTCCAACCTTTCATAAGATGCAGTTGAGCTATCTTGCACAAAGGAGCCAGGCAGGGAAGGTCAGTGTTAGGGTTACTGCCTCCACCATGAGGCTGCCCTAAGTTATGTTCACCAAAACAGTCCTGCTGACCTGGGCAGGCTGGGTGAATGAACAAAGGCAGCCAGAACAGTTCTTTACCACCATCTGCCTCCACATACAAAGAAGCTCTAAAGCCAATTCGGTTGAGTTACAGCATCTTTGCACTGGTGGAATGAAAAACGTGGACCACCAGCCCATGTTCCACCCAGGTGGCTCCAGGCAAGAGGTGACTCAACTTCAGCTGTCCCCCATGGCCAGAGACACCCTACAGAAAGGCCGACAACCCTCCCAGTTGTGCCTGGGAAAACTCATACCTCATAGACTGCAATCAGACCCAAAGGCAATGCCACTCCAGCAGAAACTGCGTTGCTTTCATCCTTTGGGGTCATGCCAAGGCAAACCAAGGTCCCCAGCCTGAACTCTTTCTTGTACGCAATTGTAAATTAAGAGGAATATCCCTGCTATAAAACCTTCTGAAAAAACTAAAAGAGTCAGGTCACAGCTCAGTCTAACATAGTTCAGATATCTGATAAGGATTTTACATGAGGAGGACACTGCATCTAATGCATCTAAACTGAAAAGGGCTGGCAGTAAACCTACAGGTCTCACCAAGGGAAAAAAAAGTTAGCTGTGCGTTTTATAGTGGAGAATGTTTACAAGAGCTTCTTATGGGGAGCAAGGTGGTCTGCCATGGCGAGGCAGTGTGGACCCACACAGTGATCCACCTGACCAGAAACCCTGCAAGCATTGTCCCCCCAAGGCCCCTAAAATAGCTTGGAAAATTACTTTGCTCTTCAAAACAAAGGCAAAGCAAAATACTTAATGAATTTTGAGTGTTCCATGAAAGCTAGGTAAAACTATCATGCAAAATATACCATGATTGCAGGTTTGTAAGGACTCCTTAACCCTTTTTTTTTTTTTTAAATGATGACAAATCATTACTGTTGTAGTAGAATTATGATAATAGCAGCTACAGCTAACAGTACCAAAATCTAAGGTGCTTTTAGGAACCTTCTCTTGTGAATTATGGCTCTTTAACCATCAGGTGGCTGTGAGAAAGAAATTAAAAGATAAATACTTCGAAAATTAGATTCAAGGTTTCCTCATGTTAGCTGCATCCAAAACATAACAGCTGCGGAAAACTACTTGAATTTAACCTCAGTCATCCTACACATCATTGCTCGGATTTTGTGTGTTTTGTGTGTTTTGTCTGTGGATTTTCTTCAATTGTTACATTTGATGCAGGCCCTGATATTGTGGCTTGTTGCACTTGATAACATGAAAGCAATGGGAAAAAAGACAGTCCTGCCGAGTTTGAATGAGGCTTGTGAAATGTGAGCCCTTATCAAATGGAAAATCAACCATAATTTACATTTGGGGTGGGGGCTCTAAAGCTCAGAGCACCTTCATTTATAAGTTACAGCAAAGTCTGACAGCGAAATCAGGTCTTTACATAATTTGACATTGCTCACTCCTTGTTGGGTGCATGACAAGCCGTGTGCTGGAAGGACAAGTGTGTAACTGTCGAAGAAATAGAAACTTTTTCTCCTCTGCCTAAGAGAAACACTTTCCAAAACGCCTGTCCTTATCTCCTCTGGCCAGCCACATCTTGCACAGACCATCTTCTTGACTCCTGGTAACCCACCTTAAACCCATGGAATGAGCAGAATGAGAATGAAATAGCTCATACTCCATGTACCATAAAATCAACAGGGAGCGAGACAGAGAGAAAAACCCTCCATTCATTGCATCTGGCATCCTTTTTATCAGGTACCCTATATAAGCAAATATGGTGTTGAGCTGTCAAGTCTGAGGTCATGGCTGCTCCAGAATCGGAGCAGTTTAGTGTATTTTAGTATGCATTCATTACAAGGTACAGCGTACAGTTAAGAAACGCACTTGTGGCGCCAGCGTGTGATTATGGCAAGACGGGCTGACCACTGGGAAATTGCTGAGCTAACAGGGAGAGGAGCCGGGCTGAGCAGTGCCGGAGCCAAGTTTGCAGACAGCCGCCGCACCAGCACACCTTGTCATGACAGATCTGCAGCGCTCTGTGCTCAGGATACTCCTTGGAGAGACGGTGTGTTTTCCTAAGGAAAAGGGAGTGCGCGTTTTCAAGGGGCTGTTTATGAATCCTCTCTGCTATCCTATTTTTGAATTCTCTGGTGTGCCTGTGTGGGTTGTCTGTGTGTGTAAATTATCCTTCTAATTTTCTATCTCTCTGCATCTCTTTGGGTTATTTCTTTTTTTCTCCCTCGCTCTGTCCTCCCCACCCCCTCCCCACCACCACACCCCCCTCTCCCCCCACCACACCCCCCTCCCCCCCCCCCCAAAAAAAAAAGTTTGAAAGCCTAACCACAATGTAAAACAAATAAAAATAATACAGAAAATCAGCTTCATATTTAGTGGGCAACTGGCTGCCAAAACCCCTTTCAGAGTAACCATTATGTGAGGCAGGTATAAGTCAGACACCTTAAAAATAGTGACATTTTGGTCACAGCACACAGTCTATTAGTCTGTGGGGGTTTTTTTGTGGGTCAAAAATGTCTTTCAGCCCCTTGTGAATGTTTTCCTCTGCACATAAATGTTTGCTCCACCCCCCCACCCCCCACCCCCCCTTTTCCAGTTTCAAGCAGCCTGTTTATTCAGGGTACAAAAAAGAGAGTACAAGAGTTGTTAAGCAGAAAAAGAATTTAGACAGAATGTCAAATGATAACCATGACAACTTAGGAAGCAATAATGAAGAAGCCCAAAGCCTGAGAAGCTAAAGTTTATCTCTTAAACCTGAAAAAAACCACCCTGCAACTCAAATGGATCGTGCTCTGCTGGGTGCACCTGGCCTGAGTGAGACGTGGAACATCTATGGAGGTGCGGGGGCCTACCCTTACAACATAGTTTTGCAATAGCAAAAAGTGCTATAGGTTGACTATAGGAAGCATTGGTAGAGATAGGGAAGAGACAGCGATGTCCCTGAAATCTTGGGGAAAAAATCTTCGCCTAATTTGCTGCTCATGTAGCAGCTAAAGGGAATCTTTTCTACACAGTGCAGAAGTACAAAAGAAGGCGATAAGGCCTGGAACCTTTATTTAAATATTGTGTCTTCAAACGGTAAGTGTCTTTGTGGTTGGGGGTGGGTGGGTGGGAGTGTTCTGGGTGATTAAAAAATGTCTGCTAAAAAAGTTGTAGTTAGAGATGCATTTAAGCTGACCACAAGTTCCTTCTCCCTCATCCTCTTAGGGTGGCGCTTTCCTCAGCCCACTTACACCTTTAAAACACCTTTCTAAAGTCTTTGTTGTTAAGCCAGCAGTCCCTGGGTCTGTCACCCTAAGGTGACACTCCCGAGCATCACTTCATTTTGAATCAACATGTTCCCTTAGCATGGCTAAAACAGCTGGCAATACAGGAGTGTTTAAGAAAGAATAAAAATATTATGGGTGAAACTGATATAAAAGCCTGATTCTTCTTACCTATAAGAAATATACCAGAACAGCCTGGCTGGCAAAGAATAATGCAATAACAGGGACCTCCTACTTGTTAATTCACCCCAGGACATGGGAATTCTAACAAGACTGTTATCTTATTTTGGGCTTATTCCTGCATATGTAAATGAGAATACACTATACCTAATATATGTTGTTGGGAGGACATCCATGTTGGTGTGGTATTTGGTAATTGTGAGGCACTGGAAGGGCAGCATCCCAACTGTGCCATTTCCCTCTGGCTGCTGAGGAAGAAGTCAGGATCAAAACCACACCACTTTATGTCCCCGTCTGCAATCTGTCAAGGGAAGCCAGCCTCACAGAGCATCGTTTATAAAGCTTTGAGATCTCTGCATGAAAGACGCTCAACAAGAGGCTGTTAACAAAAGCGAGCTTCAGGAAACTTATTGAACTAGGGCTGTGCAAAATTCACACTGAATTTGATGCATGCAAATTTATTCCTGATTTTCAGCGCACAAAGGGTTGAACAAACCTCAAATGCAATTGAAGCAACCCCATGTCATCGACTGTCACCCACGTCTTCAGGATTTTTAGTCTCCTCTTCAGAAGGTTCCTCTGCCGAGAGCACGTCCTCTGTCCCCCACTCCCAAGCTCCCTGCTTTCACCCTCTTCTCCCCTCATGCTTTCCATCTATTCAAGACTTGCTTCTGGCACCCAGTTAAACACTTTCCAAATAGAAGATTTTCAGAATCTCAAAAGATCATTGAGGCACAGCTCTTGAAAAGGATTTAGTTGTTTTCCTTTTATTGGAATTTAGCTACTTTAAAGGGTACTTTAATAGGTGCCTGGGCACCTTAGGGATCCAGGCCTTGGTGCAGAACTCCTACAGGCTTCAACGGCAACTAGACACCTAATTTCTAATTGTGTGTTCCACATATACATGGAGATAATTCTGACAGACTACAGAGAGTCCTCCAATTCATACCAGTTCCCTGCTTATCTTGAAATGCAAAAGTTGGATTTTTTTACATTGCTTCCGTGTTGACTACTCTGGTATTTATTTTAAATAACAAGGATTTTATTTTTAATAATGGAAATCTTAGTTATTTAAATTAGAAGTCACAATCTCTTTATTTTTCACAACAGATGCTCTGCGAATTGTATGAACTTGTGAATTTCAAAGCTTCTCTGAAGAATTCAGAAGCACAGCTAAAACTTGTAAAGTTTAACGGGATAAAAGTGAAAATATCCCTGAGTCCTGACATCTATTTGCTCTAAACCTTGGTTATGTAAAAAATGCCAGGCATCTTTTTTTCCATGTGTTTTAAAAGCTATAGTGTTTCATTAGTAGTGCAAACATAAGCCACTGATGTTATATAAAGAACGTAACCTTAAGATGGTATTTTAAAAGCCCTGTCCAAAACATAAAATGCAAAATTCAAAGTACCTGCAGGGGACATTGTCACCAATTAATGTGGAGTGCTTTAGGAACAACAGTTTATCCTATAAGAACATCAAAGTTTGACCCAGTAGCTGCTGGGGACAGCGGAGAGAGATCTGGTAATATTTTTTGTGCATAGCCACTTCCCCTCCTGACATGTTCTGTGCAATGAAAACCATCCCTTGACTGAACACAGCTCAGTGGTTTTGAAGCATTTTCTTAATCAATCAGCTGCCATGTAGTTCTGTGTGCACTTTGCATCATTTGTGTCGTATGTTTTCTCAAAGCAAAGTGTGCTGCTCCTGTGGCTGCTTCTGCTCCTAACACTGTACCGTACCTCTCTGGGGAAGAGATCTGAGGTCTTTGCATTCGCCTGCAGCCCCAGCAGGGATTGCAAATGCCAGTTCTCTTTGCAGGATGTCAGAGTGAGCAGGAAAGCGGGTGGAGGAACAGCTATGGTGAGGCAGAGGTGCAGGGTGCGAGTCAACGTTGGATTGCTGTTTCCCTGAAACCTCACAGAAGCAAGAAATGGGGCTGCTGCAACCCTTGTTTTCAAGCCCTGTGTTGTTGCCTTTAATACCCCAGTTGCTATGCGGACCCCTGCTGAACCCTTGTATTTATACCTTTATTTATAGAATTATTTTTGCAGTGGTCTTTGCTCCTCACCCTTTGCTGGCTGTGGCAAAGACATTCTGAATTCCCGCGTCTGTGGACTTACTTTCTACTCGCTGCAGTAAGTAGCAGGGCAAGTAACCACATAGCTATTGCCACTGCCATGCACACAGCTGCCACAGTGACAAATACCAGGAGGACCACGTCTCCTGTTACACCGAGCCTTAGAAGGGATGCACTGGAACAAATGCTGGGTTTGACTGTCAGATTCTCAGATGTGTCACATATTTCTTCAGAGCTTGAGGCTGTTGCAACAGCTGTTTGTAAACACTGCAAATCCAGCATTAAACTGGGGAAGGAGAATATTTTTTTTCAACTTCTGGCTTCCTGAAGCATCCTTAAAAATGTTGCAAATACACTGGCATTTCTGCTGTTGATCTAAATAGCAACTAGTGTTGGTTTTCAGCTGCGCGGGCCAGTGGGCAGGCTCCGTCCCCGCATCCTCCTGTGTCGGGTGACTCATCAGCAAGTCTGAGAATGTGCATCGGGCTGTGGCTCCAGCAGGAAAACACAGCGAACAGCTAGAGGAGCATTTGGGAGCTGGAGGGGATTTGATCACATTCAGTCTGATGCTAAAAACGAAATTTAAAAAGTATATTGCTAAAACTGGTGAGTTGCATTCCAGTGGGGTATGCTAGGCGGTGAAAGACAGGCTGTCTCTGATTCACAGAGGTTCATTTGGTAAAGCGTAAGTGTGTAAACAGGGCTCAAGTGATGTAATTTAAAAATTACGTTGGCAATAGTGTTGTAGGGGCACACTTTAACTCACAGCCTCTCCTCTACTCTCCACGCAGTAAAAACTGTATAAAATTGGATCCCCAAAGTGTCATGGGCTTGCTTGGAAAATGCTTTTTTCCCACCACGCAAATGAGGGAGTGCCAGCAGGGATCAGAAATGTCCCTTTTGCTCTTTCCAGATGTGTTTTGACCCACGTAAAATCATGTTGATTTTTAACTGGTACCATAGAGGTAAAATGGCTTGAAAGATGGTCCCTCTGCTTTTATGCTGGAAAGGAAACTTACCAACCCCTTTAATGTTTTAATCTTTAGAAGGATTTTCCTTGGTGGTATCTCAATGATAAGGTTGCAATTACTGTCCAGCCTGATGGGAAAAGCTGGAAACTACAAGCAGGACAGCTGCTCTGATAACCTTATTTTGCCCCAATGAAGTAAGAAGGTCTCAGCTTCACGTTGCAAATTGAAAAATTTCCTTCAGTATGATCTTCCTGGGCTGGCTCCTGCTTTACCAGCATGTAATATAGGAAAACTAGTTCAACCTCTCCAGTTTCAAGGCAATGCCATATTTTCAGTGTGGCAAATCTGAAACCAGGCATTATGCTATTACATAGGCATCTAAATAAACAATTCGGTTTTTTTGAAAAAAAGTAAAGAGAGGTAGAAGGTCAACATCTCAGAAAATTATGATAATAACGGAGATTGTAGTTTCTGTCAAACAAATTGCATAAAAGCTTTTAAAATGCTCTCAAGTGGTTTGCATAAGTACATATAGTATTAGACCAAAGACAGAAGTGGGGACAGGATCCATGCAACAGGTATAGATGCAAAATTACACAAGTTAATTTTGAGTTTGAACTGCAGCACCATAATACACAACACATGCTTTCCAACATTCTTTTCTCATGTCCTAGAGCTTCATGGATCATCTCCAGGTATTGCATCAGACATCAGAGGTTGCTTCACCTTTATGCTGGTCTGTCTGGGATGGTGGTAGTGGCCAGCGGACAGGACACTGTATTTAACACTCCTGTTCTATGAAATATATTCTCCCTGCAGAAATGCTATTGGTCCCACCATGCTGCTTCAAGGCACAGATTTAGGCCAGAATAAAAACATATTCTCCTATTTCTCAGGCATCAGTTACTAGGCTGGAGGCTATGTGATGCAGTCCCAGAATTCATATCAGGGGCATGGTTAACTGGCCAGGATGCTGCCTGATTGCCCGTGCTTGCTCCTAACTGAGGTAGTAAGGTGGTGATAACTTGAGATCTACAAACGATAAAACAAATTCAGGCCACCCTTTCATGCTGCATGAGCTCCCAGAACTCATGGAGACACCCACACCAGCTTCTCTGTCTTAAATTCTCCAAATACTTGAGGCAGCCTCTCCATCTGCCAAGAGGGGGTCCAAATAAACAAAGGGCATGTTGAGCATTTAGAAAATGCAGACACTGCTCCTCAGCTTTAGCCAAATGCAGACATCTTGACGAAACTGGAGGAATGAATCAAAGACCACGTGCATATGGTTTGGTGGGTGCTAAAAACTTAAAACTGATTCTGAGGAATTACTTCTAAAACTGGTGTCTTAATTTATATAATAAATAAAATTCTACTTACATACATACACACACATATATGTAAATATAGGGCACGTTATTTCTATTTTATGCATTGAGATTTCTCATTCATGAAGATTTCCCAGCAGGCTGGATATATAAATTGGTTGAACAATATTTATGTAAATTGTGTACAAAAAAGATCACATCTAAGCAAATGATTTTTGATCAACAGAGGCCTTTCAAAAGGGCACAGTTGCTCTTCTAAGTTTAATGAATCGTAGACTTCTACAATTTGGTTAGGTCATACTGCAAAACTTCATCTGATGGTCAAATTAGCTGTAAATTTAGAAACCCGATCCCAAGCATACCCCAAAATTACATTCATGCTTTGTATAATTAATTGTATTGTAACGCTAACTCCTTTCTCTTCTTCTCACTGTCAACTTCTGTCCTTGATCTTTGAGTTGTGAGTCTGAACTTTTCTGATTTTCTTCATTTTTAACTCCTTTTCAGCTACAAAAAATTGCTCCACTAAAGAGAATTTTTTCATTTCCACTGTGCTATGAAAGGATTGAAAGGAGTTAACGTGATTCTAAACATATTTCATAAACCCATGATAATTTGATCATTTTTTTTTCTTGCTTTAAAGTTGACAGTAGTTTAGCTTTGATAGTGCCAGGTGGTAATCCAATGTGACTTAGATTTCCTATAGCAATAACATTTGGCAGATTCATTCCTTGATGAGAGGAAACCATTTCTATTTTTAGCCACATTTTTTCATAGAACCGTAAATATAGAAAGCCTTTCAGCTAGATTTTTTAAAAAAATATTACACAGTATAATGAACCCCATTTTCTATGTTTACTAAAGTTTGTTGTGAAAAGGAATAGAAAGAAAGGAATGAAAAAATATCAAGAACAGGTATGCTCTGCATATAACATTTATTTGAGGCTTGAAGAGAACATGGCATTCAGCTGAGTGCGTGACTCTGAAATAATTCAGAATGTACTCAGTCCTCACTTTAACCTGTGTTGGGAAACACGAATGTATCTTACTGTCTAAAATTTCCTTCTTGCACTCACAAATGCCACATTGATCCTTACTGGAATTTCACTGATAGTCAAGTTCTCTTAGACCCGAATACAGCTCTCTACCCCTGTCCAGACACCACGGTGTAGGAAGGTAAAAGCCTTCCAACAGGTAGATAAATAGACCCATCAGTAAGCAGATCCATTCACGAAGAATAGGTAATCAGGTATGCAGAATTATAAGTCCCCCCAAAACCCAACCTAATTACATTACAAGACAAAAGACCACAAAAAGTCAGAGGAGCACCGACACAGCGTGCAGACACCAGATGTGATCATGCAGGAAATTGTAGACCCTTCCTACTACTACTTCCCATACCGATGCCAGAAAAAGAAGCCTCTGGGATCTGGTGCTGTTTATGGACCTGCCCTGGCTCCTCAGCAGTCCGTGGACGTGGCTGCCATCACATAGAGGGCGGCGGTACTGCTGGCACCTCCAGCTGATGCATGGTCCCACCACATGTTGGAAGCAGGTTAGCTACTCCCAGACTACAACAGAAGTAAATGTAGATCATGTTCAGCAGCACTATTGATGCTTGGATGAAACAAGGCAGAAAAATTAGTTCTTGTGCACAATACAGGGGGAGGGGAGAACAGTGAGCTAAAGTAAGAGTGAGCTAAATGCTAACTCTTGCAAAAGAGATCACCAGATTATTTCATTTTGTTGGATTTTGCCCATGTGTCCTGCAAAGGGACAAATCCTATTTCCTTTTGCTTGCTGGAGGGAAGTTGAGGGTTGCAGTGAAGACCAAATCAAAGGTGAGCTAACAGAGTCCTCATCATGAATAAGACTAATTCCATACTCAGTTTCATTAGGGGGAGCGTAGCCAGCAGGTTGGCTGCAGAATGCTATGTCTGGTCATGTGTCACATGTTCAAGAGGGCTGTGAAGAGGCTGTAGAGCTCCAGTGGAGAGACACCAAAAGAGTCAGAAGCCTGGAGGAGGTCACACTTGGGGAGAAGATGAGGGACTGAGCTTGTTTGGTCTGGGGAAGAGGAAGCAAAGGGACAGTCCAATAACAGCCAACAATTGTGTGAAGAGGTGTTACAAGGGCAGAGAGCCAAACTCTTCCAGGTAGTGCCAGGCTATCTGACAGAGGGTAACAGCCACAGATTGTGGGTCTGAGGCTTCATATTGGACATTAGGAAGTCTTCATCAGAAAGTAAGTACAGGTTAGAAGTGACCCAGAGAGGCTGAGGAATCTTTGCCCTTGGAGATTTTCAAGACTCAGCTAGACAAATCCATCACTGACCTGATCTAGTGCTGGCAATAGTCCCACTTCAAGTGGGGGATGGATGACCTTCAAAAGTCCCATGCAACCAACACTTCTATGATTCTCTGTGTCTAGGAAAGTTAAAACAAACAAACAAACAAACAAAAAACCCGAACAGTGGTGTAGCTCAGATTAATTTAATTTACTATCTCAGAGCTTTAAAGAGACCCTTTGACTTGTTCCTAACAGCTAAGTAAGATCCAAGCAAATCAATATGATCTGAAGCTGTCATGTGTGGGTCTCCACTCATCAGAAGAAAAAGGGTTCTGGAGTTAGTAAATCTTTCCACTGAAAGTGTTCTGCTATGAAATGTTTTACTGGTTTTCAGATGCCTGGTAAAAATATTGGGAAGCAGGTGTTGCTTTCTTCAATGGGATCTAGCACACAGATGTGTGTCTATGTGTCTATCATCAGACTGATAGATAACATGACACATTTTGCTTCAGGTAATACCACTCAGTAAGGACCATCCAAGTACTGTCAGCGAAAAGTAAAATAGGACTTGTTCTCGCCCAGCATGTCTTTCCTGAACAGGAAAATTATCTGGGTCTAATTTTTGAAGTAACTTATTTTCACATCTAAGTCCTTCTGCCCTAGCCATTTCATACCTATTCAGAAGCAGACTCCATAAACAGCCTTTGAATGTAGGGAGGAGCTGGGAAGACTTTAAATCCCTGAATTTACTAAAGAAGCAAATAAACTCACAGACTAGCATCAAAAACATCGTTACAAAGTGCTGCCCTCCTGATTGTCTCTCTGAGAGCATAGCTATTGACTGTTTCAGTCACACAGCAACATGTCCCTGTCCTGCCTCCATCAAGCGCAGAGACTAGTTGCTGGAACAGCCCCAGAAGTGCATGTGGAGGGTAAAATATGCATTTTTCTGTCTGTTACAGTAAAACTTAGATTAGAGTCCAGGAATGGCACTATACAGTAGCAGTTCAGGAAGCATCAGCCCACGAAGAGCACTGCTGGGAGGGATAGGTCATCTTCCACCTTAGAGAAGAAAAACACATGTCAGCTCCAGAGCTATTTTTGTAACAATTTGCTCTATAAATAGCATCATGAAGAATTGGCTGAAAAGATTCCTGCTTATGGTACCTCTGGAAAGTCTCTGTCAGTGCCGGGGTGGGGAAGGGCAGAGGGACAGCAATAGCTAGGTCAAGGTGCTCAGGCAGCTTACTCTGTCATGTTGGTGTGATGTGGCATGACAGGGATGAAAAGTATGAAGTATGATGGGCAACAAAAGATCAAATATAAGCTCAGCTATTCCCATTCGCCTGACAACACAGTGAGTATTCCTGCCCATACGTACTTCTTTGTAACCTTTTCACAGCTGAGATCATGACTGGAATGAATGCCCATATAGGCTAAAAAGACATGACTTCTTGTTTACATAAAAAAAGGAAGAAAAAGAAAAGAAAAAAAAAAGAAGCTTGGTAAACAGCTCTTTTTTCTTCTTGTTTTCAAAGTCTTCATCTGTCATCACTGAGAGTGACTTGTCAGTTTCACTGTCCTAAACTGAATTTCTAGCATTGATGAGAAATGCTCCAAGGCTAGCCATTTATTCTGAGTTTAAGGGTTGGCTAGAATTTTTCACATGTTTTTTTGCCAGTGTATAAATGAGGGGAAGAAGACAGCAAACAAATAAGAAAGCTTGAAAACCCTTAAAAGAGTCAGAATAATCTTAAACTAAAAAAATGACTGTATTTGCTCAAGAAACAAGGCATTGTGTGAAATCATGAATCTCAGCTCTTTTGTTAACAGCTGAAGTGATTTGGGGTTTGAATGTGGTGTTTTGTTAGTGCTGTTTTAAAACCACATCAAGATTATCCACGTGCATGCACTTATACATGCAGGCAAGGATAATCTACAAAATGGTTTTCTGTATTATTTTTTTTTTTTAATTTCCCAGTGTGGTAGCTCCTGTTTTCCTGTAAAAACCCAAGTTATTTAAGATATATATGCACCTGATCATCAGCTTTTGTTCAAAACAGTAGCAAATGAAAAGAGTTTCCTGTCTTTTAAAATTTGAACCTTTCTTTCTGCAGGTAACAGGCCTTTTCAAGAGTAACAACACTGACATCACTGAAACCAGTGAATTACTAGCTCCTGCATCCCAAGGTTTCTCACTGCACTAGAATTTTCTTAATGTTTTATTTTCTAGTTGTGCCCAAAACTTTTAGGGAAACTCCCATTTCCCAGTTGAAATGCATTTTCCTGTGTCGTTTTGCAACAGAAATGCCACTCCTGCCCCTGCCCATATAACCCTGTCTGTACCTTTTTAAAAGAGCTTTCTTTGTATTGAAAACTCCAAGACAAGATTGGCAGGAAGGTTGTTTCGGAGTGATCAGAGTAACCACAGCTCCAACCCCAGCAGGGAAAGGCAGCGATGATGCTCTGGGGCTTGGACTGAGCTTGGAAGAGCTGAGTTCATTTCTTATCTCCATCATAGCCAGCTTGCATAACCCTGGGCAAGTGACAAGGCTGCAAAATAAAGTCAGTCTGGCTGCCCGGTGGAAGCTGCTGCAGTGGATCAGGCATTTTTGATAGAACGTGTACCTAGGCATGGGATCTACCCAAATAAGCGTGTCAAGTAGGGTAACTTTGGCCAGATGGATGTGTTCTTTCAGAACTGTAAGGAAGTAGTGGTTTTCTGTTAAGATTTTTGTTGTGATTTTTCTCCTGAAAATACATGGTAGAGCCAGCCCTTTCTTGTAAAACATATCCAAAGAAGGAGCAATTTTATTTCTTTTTATCTATTTTTCTCCCCAGTTCATGTAGGTGAATATTCTTGCCACTAACATACTTGATAGAATTAAAATGTTGCTCTACTTTTTAATTGGACAGGGCCCAGAGCAGACCATAGAAGATAACGAGGCAAAATCCAGACAGATCTCTTGTTGAGGCATATGATAGCTTTATAGTTGCCGACCATGATTAGGATTTGGGCAGTTCTGAAGATGCCCAGATTTTTGCTGACAGAAAAGGTTAAGTTCCCTGTCAGCTGGCTGAGGATGAGTGGGAGGTTTGAGAATCTAGGTTGTGATGTTAAGTAAGAATGGAATGGTTAGATCTTTTTTACCAACTTTTGTGCATTCCCTTCTTTTAGCTGATCAGTGCTTCAGGGACCTTCCCTGTCTGCACAGACAGAACACAAACACTTCCCCATGCTGTAGTGAATCGTAAGGAAAAAAGTGTTTGGGCTATAGTAATGAGATAACTGCAGTTTCAGAAGGTCCTACAACTAGGAGCTTTGTAAAGACAACACAGAGTTACACCATATTAGATCACTGTAGATTTAGGAACTGTAGTGGATGCACAATGACTGCTGTCACACAAATGCATCCTTAAAGCTGTAGCTGACACTTCAATACAACCAGCCCATCTTCTATTTTTCCTCCCTACTTCCCTGTGTGCTGCCCAGTGCATTGACCTTCCCAAAAATTTCTTCCTAAATCTAGCCCTCTGTATGCATATTCCTCATTTCACCCATCTCTGTGCATGGTACTGCTGGACTCAACCAGTTGCCCATCAGTAGTAAACACTCAGAATATGCTGGACAAGTATGTGTCACTAAAGTAACGGCTACATAATTAAGAAAAAAATATGCATATATATATAGTACAAAATAACAGATTGTCTACATTTTTTTTTCCTTTGGGTTTCTTTGCTGTGGATACAGCACTGAAAGATGATATCAAACAGCAGCTGCAATAAATTCTGGGTCTCATTTTTGCAAGGCAGGCCAGATCATTCTTCTTGGTAAATTGAAGACCACTTACAACTCAGGAGGGAAAGGTGACAGTGTGACCCAATGCCACACGAGCCCTGCTGATCCTTGCTCACAAACCTTTCCTTGCAACTCCCTTGATTACCCAGAATGAACTCAACTTGAGGCTGAGGGAGGTGGGAGGCAACCAGCACTCATGCCAGCTGCCTTTTTTTTACTGTGACTTACTTGCTTGTCACAGGAACAAAGATCATCTGGAAGGGGGCTAAGGAATTACATAGCAGCAGAGGCAAGAAAAACCTCCTCTAAAAATAGAAGATAAGTAAAATATAACAATAATTTAACATAACCCAAATACATCAGACTACAAAATGAGTAAACGAAAGCCCTTTCAAATTTTACCACTTGCTGCTAACAGTGGGTGTCATTTCCCACCATACCTCTATCTTCACAAATGAGTTTAGCACCAAGAAATGATGCAGCTATGTAGGAGTGACAAATACCAAGCAGTCAATATGCCTGAATAGCCTGGGCTCAGATGGGTCTTCTTCTCTGGTGGCACCCTTACGCTGAAGCAGAGATTATGCAGCTATTAGATGGGCTTGCACTGCATCTATGTGCAGAGTGTGAGGAAACACAGAGTGCTAAACAGGAGCTGACCTACCTGATCACCATTTTTGTCATGCTTTGGGTCCTCAGTACATGATTCTGCCAGGGAACGAAATCCAGCAGCAGTGTTGTTCAATGCAACTACAAGCTGGACATCCAGATACTTCCAGGCTCCCTTTCAACGTCGGGAAACCTGAAGTGGCCCCCCGCCTACATAATGATACTGCATAACGAAGCATTTGTAACATCATTCAGTTAAACACATTGGGGAGGAAGGAAAATGGCAATTTGTTGAAATAAATCTGTTTGCAGACAAGCAACGTGTTTCCTGTTTAAAATCCTATGGGGAAACCATTAAAAATGCCTCAAAAATCACCCAGAGATTAATTTTTTAGTATTTTTTAAACAAGTTTTGTTTTCTTAGAGATAAGAGCAACTTTTTAACAGATTAAAATTATTCTAGAATGAGAATGTGTAAAATAAGCCCAAGATGAGCTACTGCATTGTGCACGATCCACTTTTCCCCTTCTTCCAGTTTCTTTATTTGCCAGAGCTTTCTACTCTTTGATATGATTTGAGGCGCAAAGAGTTTTCCAAATTGCTGCTATTCGTGTAAAACTGGAAAACTTCTACCATTCAGCCTAGAAAGCCACTACATGTGTGCTTTGAAAGCAGGTGGCATGGGAAAATGAGACAACCTGCTTTTGCCAGGGTGACTGCAAAAAGTTGTTGAAACACAGTGCAGCTTAGGAGAAGGGTTGTGTTATTAAGCTGACATGAAATTTCACCACAGGAAGGTGGGTGTCTGGCCCCTTGCGTTGAAGCTGGCAGATATTTGAAGAAGTCCTTGAAGAAATGCACTGTGTTTTTGGAAAGGTGTTCCACATCCTTCCTGAACTCAACAACACAGTGAAGTGCCATTAAACGTGTAGAAGAAAGCAAATGTCCAGTGTACTAGCAACAAAACCTCCTTAACTGCAATGCCATAAATGCTCTGCTTCAGTGGGAACAACGCACAGCGGCTTCTTCTGATTACAATTATGCCATGAATACATCCGTGGAAAAAGTCAATCCAAGTCGAAGATGCTTCTCAGCCTGCTGAAACAAACACATTTTCCCTGGGTGCACTGGTCGTGAGGGTGCTGGGTACCCAAATCTGTGCTGAGGTCTTCTATTCATGGTGGATTTATAGATACTTTTTACATTATTGTAAACATAATTTGGAGAAAATGGCCGTGAAAGTTTTATGTATGCTTCTTCACCATGCTGGTTGTAACATGATCTGAATAAATATTCAGAATACAGAAACCCGATTACATGATAGTTTAATTTTAAAAGTCAAGAATTTTTTATTTAAGTGATTTATTGAGCTATTGCTTGTCCAGTAAATATAGGAATTTCAAAAGCATTAATGGGAATCTTGACAAATACACAGAAAAGGGAAAATATGCAAAATAAATAAGAGTGTGAAAATGGCATAAACAGGGCAATTATTCTTCCCCTGGCACACTAGTTTCGTTGCATTATTTGGACAACATTAAAACTTATTTTATTCAGGCAAAATCAATATGAAGGCAAGGTTGTCTGGGTACAGGTGACAGGAATGGGCCTGAGGTCTGCACTGTGATGCGTGTGGTTACAAGAAAGGCTAAATTAGCTGACTTTTCCCAATATGAGATTTCAGAATGTTTTCTATGTTTGACTAGTGAAAGCAACTTTCAGACATGAGCTTTTAAGGAGCAAAACAGCAAATGATAAAGTAAGATGGTGATCCCAGCTCTCACTGCTGAATTCAGACAGCTGTCATTAGTCTGGAAAACAGAGTTAGTGGACAGTATGTCCACGCGGCTCAGCCGTGGAGCAGCAGCAGAAGCCCCATCTAAAATCCAGTAAGAAGAGAGGTCGTTGGAGTGTTTCAGGGTACAGCTGTCAGGAAACTTCAAATCATGGTACAGTCACTTTATAGAAATCACGATATGAAGCACATCTGGAAGGAAAATCTTTTCCCCAGCTGTGCCTGTCTGTGGAGTCATCTCACAAAATGTGAGAGTCTTGTCTCAACTTGAGTCTGGCACTAAGCGATGGTGTTAACGATGGTGACACAACAGTGACAATTATTATCAATCACGGCTTCAAAAACTGTTGCACAAACAAAGCAGTTCAGATCACCCCTATCCAAAGACCTGAGACACAAAATCTCATGAATTTAGGCATTTGATTTACCCTGAAGCCATAGGGTTAACCACGGGATTGGACACCTACATACATTAATTAGCTGAACTGTGTCGTCTAAGCAGACAAGGCAGATATATTGGCTTGGTGCAACCCATATGAACAATGTGTCAGTTAATTTGTTAATGCAGGAACAGTAGGATTACTTAAGTTGGAAAGAGGGGTAGGAATTGGAAAGAAAAATACTTGGAATCAAAATACTGAAAGGGCAAAGCAAGCAGAGGCAGAGAAAAGGAAGGTAGTTGTAGGGCAAGTCTGAAATGAAGAAACCTTGGGATAAAAGTAATGGAGTGACAAAAGACATTTTCCAATGTACTATTTGAACTAGATAATTATGCAAATTAAAAATGAGTGAAACTATTTTGCTTCAAAGTTGACTCTATGTAATACTATATAGCACCATGCAGTGGTACCGGGAAGTACTGAGGGGGTATTACAGCAGATGCAATTGTTCATGTAATTCAAAGAATGAAAAATAGAAAGAACAGAATTTGCAAATACCTGCATATTTTCAAAATTAAGTAGAACAGTTTTTTGCTTTGAACTTACATAAAATGTAGCTACATTGCATTTTAAGTGAGTTTAAATTTAAAAATAGATGAAGTCTCCTCTTGGTCAGATGATGTGATTTGTTCAACCCAAACAAAATATTTTCCTCTTTTTTTTTTAATTTGATGCAGAAAGTGGAACTAAAAAAAATGTGTTGAAATGAAAACATTCCCAGAAAAAAAAAAAAAAAGAAAAAATAAAAAAATAAAGAATTTTCTTTTCCTTTTCCTAAACCTCAAAAGCCAAATATTTGCACAGTCCTCCTCTGAATGTCCAGACTCCCTTCTTGGCTGCTTCTGCAGCTGCTGCTACTGAATGAAGTCACATTACATTGTGCTGATGAGTGTTTCATTCACAAACAGGAAGCAGACCTAGCCTTGTAAGGGCAAAGCAAACAACTTCAGTTCACTGAGTAAAATGAACCAATGGACCACAGATTCAATTTTTATTTTTTTTTCTCCCCCCCCCCCCCCCCCCCCTTTTTTTTTTTGTTTCCTTTAAGCAGCAGGAAAGGGGCTGCTGCTGAGATATTTTGGAACAACTTGCTATTAGGAAGGAAGTATGAGTGGGTGTAAATGAGAAGTAACTCACACTCATATGACACACACGTTGAGAGTATGTTGAAGTCTTGGTCTAAAACAAAGGGTGGGACTGTCAGTTTAGTGCTGGAGAACAGAGGGAGCTGTCTGCTTGCTTCTTTTGCCTGTAGTCAAAAGTTCCAGTCATTTGCCAACTGGACTGACAGAGCATGATCCCACTGGAGAAACCACGGTCTGTTTTTTAAACAACCAGTAGTTAACTTGAGTGATCACTCTTCTGGTGAGCCATGTGCCTCTTTTTGAATTCTTGTTAATTTTATGAAAAATAGAATTAAGAACCTCAGAGACGCTTTCACATATGGAAGGTTTTGACTGGAGAGGCTGTTGGGATAATCCAGCCATCTCTTATGGATCAAACCTTAGATCCCTAACAGTAGATCAAGACACTGTCAAGAAACTAGGGAGATCATCAGGAAATCAGAAGGAATCTCAGCTTAACACCATAGACATTTCATGATCATGTTTTAGCCAAACTTCAAAGTCAAGACATTTTAATTCATAATGAGAATTTTATGATAACTTAGTATATTTGTGGGGGAATCTCTAGAGTGTCTTCAAAATCCAAACCTCAGTAAAAAAACAGATACATGATCAAAAGAGAAAATAGTGTTTCAGATTGTAGTTGTTAAGAATGAAAGATTATCTTGGTAGCTATGTCAGTGAATGAAATCTATGGATATGGAAATTCACACAATTTCACTAATGAACAGAAAAATGAGAATCGGTTCCAAATTAAGATGCACTTCAATGAAATGAATCAAGTGAATAAGAAGTAACTAGTGAAGTCACCAGATTAGGTACATTAGAAATAGCCAGAATGGTCATTGCTTTGCTTGAATAAGGCTGGGTTATCATATTCTTGCTTACACTGTGGCGAATCCGAGACCTAAGACAGTCAGTTATAAAGTAGATAAGTTATGTTTCAATTAATAGTTAAAATTTTGAGTTATTCAACTGTTTTCTTTGTTTGTAAATGGAGAACATGATCCAAAATTACTGAAGCACCCTCTTGGATTTAATCAACCAGTGAATTTATACGATTAAAAAGAACTCCTCCCTTCAATACCTTACACATACCCACATAACATTCTTTCAGAGGAATTTTTGAGTTTAGAGTCCCTGAAGTCAAATACTGCAGAAATCCAGGAACAAGTCTGTCCGAAGCTTGCAAGTGTGTTGTAAAGATGAAAACTTTTACAAATGTTTCATAAAATGTGTTATATAAAAGCAATTATAAAGTGACAGAAATTCAGAATTATTTCTTCTATTCGTCAGAGGAAGCACTTTTACCAGACTGATGCATTTAAAGTTTCAGAGATAGTGCAAGTTGACTTGTTAAAGTGAAAAATGCTGAAAGTGGTCTGTCCATTGTTGCTTATAGAAAGACTTCTAAACATATTGAAGAGAGGTTGGCTGCTGTTGCTGAACACAAATTCTGTGAACTAATGAACTATACCTACAGGGAAAGATAGTCTTCTAATATATTTAAGATAATCTAGATTTTTTTTACAAATAAAAGGATAAAATCAACACCCTCCTTTTTGCCCCTGTCATGAGTCACCTTGCAGTGGTAATGTGAAAGGGGTGGATTTCTTTTTTTTCTTTTAAGCCTATAGACAGAACTAATTTCCTACATGCTCCCATTCTGTCTTGGAGAACTTGGAGGCTTGTTTATAACCTTTCAATGCAGCTGTTTAAGTGGTTGAAACTCAAGGTAAAACCTGTTTTTTATCAACCACTGGCCATTTTGCTGTTATGGAACTTGTACTATAATCACAGGAAAATCAGAGTAACTCTAGCATATGAAGTAATGTCCAGAGCAAGTTGTAACTAGTGCCCACGCTACCTGAGAGCCATCTTCCAGAGTCTCTAAGTGTTTGTTGCAGGGAGCTTTGGTTGTTTCAAACAGCTACAATATGACTGGAGGTTCAACTTGGTGTCTTTATTAACAGTTCATGTCTGTGGCCATGAAGTCAAAAGTCCAGACTGCCCAGAAACACTTTGTATTGCTGTCAAACCTCACACACACACACACACACACACACACACACACACACAATTACAGTACAGTCTGATCAGTCCGGTGCAGTAGATCTTTCTACTAATTTCTAAAACAAAACAACACAAAACAACAAAAAACAAAACAAAACAAAACAAAAAATAAAAAACAAAACACAAAAAACAAAAAACCAAACCAAAACAAACAAAAAAAAAAGACAAACCAAAAAGGTGTTTTAGTTACAGACAGAATGCTGCAGAGCCCATGGCAGCAGGCACCCTTGTTATCCATCAGAGCAACACCAGGAGTCTCCAGATACAGCTTGGATCAGCCTTTCAAGAATCTATTCTTTTTAATGTTGAAGACATCCAGACTCACTCAGGTGTGCTTAAACATGACCAGCTCAAACAGCTTAAACAGTCATTCACAGATGCGTGAGTTTCCATCCTACTTGTCTACGGAACTCAGGAGCTCACTCGAGAGGCCAAGTGCCACCAGGTCCCCGTACATCTTCCGGCTCAGACTACTCAGGTGTGGTAGTAGCCAGCCATTCCTGCCCCTCATCAACGAACACCAGGTTCAGAGGCTGGCATGTTGGCCATAACTTTTTTCTCCATCAACAGGAGCTCTGCAAACTTCCATGCCTTTAAAGTGAATGGTTTAGTTCTAGAACTGGGACATATGTTATCACTTTAATTTACCTGTGATCTTTCAGGATCTTTAAGAGCTTTTCTGGAGTCAGCTCCAGTTACAGGTAACCACCATGTCTTTCTTCTTTGAAAGAAACATACACACATTTCCAATGTCAAAGGTATTGTTATAGATAGGAAAATTTCAGTCTGTAACTCTCCCAACAAGTCTCTTCCAGAGGCTTCAGCAAGAACACAGTACCTAAAAAAAGCCTGCATGGAGCTGCCATTGTCATCTTGGCAAATATCAAGCTGTAAAGTCCATGGAACTACCTTTTATATCTCCATCCACATAATTAAGTCTTTCTGAGTAGGTACAGTACTTCCCACCTTTCAGGAGTAAGTAGCTGGCTGCCCATATCAAGCCTGTACTACAAGCAAATTGTCTCCTTCTACGGGCTAAAACATAGTAGGTCTTTCTAAAGACAGCAAGAAACCACAGAAAATGTAGGGCTGTTGCCACTTTATTCCAAAATGTGGTCAGAAGAGAAACTCCAGGGGGAAGACTCCCTTCACTTGGGAGACCAGATCTAGCTCATGAAGGAGCTCCACTGCTGTGTCCTCAAGGACAGCCTTGATCATCATCACACACTATTCATGGTACGTTTTGCATTTTTTGGAAAGACACTTTGCACTTCTGGTCATGATGTGCCACTGAGGCACAGTGGCCTGCTGTAGTTTGTAGTCTACTAATTAGAGGTACTCACACTGGAGGTCTCAGTCCTGAGTTGCACGCTTTGCTCCCTTAGCTATTTATTGCAGAAGGTATTTGGCTTCTTTTTTCTTCACTTTCAGAAGAAAGCAGAAGCATTCGCCAAATGTCTCATCTCTGCACTAACCATCTGTGGAGGACAGACAACAGCAATGGCATACCCTTACGCAGGAGTAGAGGCAGGTTAATGGTACGCTGTGGTTTGTAATAGGAGTAAATAACAGATGAATAAATACAATCCTGGAGTTCATGCTTTAGAAACCACAAGGACGCACATCTCTTTTTTACAACAAACTCCATATTGTGCATCTACAGAGCAATGTTTTTACAAAAACTGTTTTCCTTGCCTTTTTTGGCCATATGCTCTACATCATCATTATTAAATCATGAAAAATAATAACTCTGTACTAGTTTCAGATTATGAGTGGTTATTTTGGCTATAATACACAATAAACCGATAATGGTACAATAAAAATATTTTGTTTGGTTCCTAGGTTAGCTTTTACCTATGGGCCTCGAACAGTTTTATTGATCATTTACTACTCAGAGATGTAGAATGACTACTAAATTTTCCTTTTTATATAGGAAATGTATGGAATTGCAAAGGGAAAATTTATTGGTGATTCCCTAAGCACTAAGTGCCTGCAGTCCTAGGTGCCCCAACTAAGCTACTATCTGCTTTTCAGAGAGTTATAACCTTCTGTATTTCTTAATATATTTAATTAAGTTTGTATTTCAGTTGAGCTTTATTGAATTATCAGCTTTCTGTCCCCTCTGAAAAAAAAACCCAAAAAACAATCAAAAACCAAACAACAAAACAAAACAAACAAACAAAAAAAAATAAACCCAAACATACAGCTGTGAAGAAGTGACGGTATTGCATCCAAAAAATAAAGGTGTCACATCATATGCGATATATGAAGATTTTGGTTGAGATAAGCTGGATTTCTGTCTTGCAACTCAGTGAAATACCATGCAAACAAAACACAGCAAATATACTGTACTTTCAGGTGCCATTTAAATAGTTAGCTATTCCAAAAGTGGACAGAAGTAAAGTCCCACTGTCTGACCTTTTTCCCCACTGCTTGCAGCTTCTACCCAAGAAGTCTAGGACCTGGATTCACACAACAGCCATACCCCAAACATCCTTGACCACTACTTAGTATGCTTGAAGAAGGTCCTGCTCAGATATACTTTGCACAGTACATAGGAACTATACTAGGAAATAGGACAATGATGGTGTATGTGTATCTCCCATGAACAGCCCGAAGCCCATCAGTCAGACTTCTTGATCTGAGGAGGTCGCCAGGCATTGTACACCTGCTCAGAATCTCACAGCTTCAGCAGTAGCTCAGCAATGGCAATATCCTCCATTCTCTAGCAGAAATTTCTGGAATATCACCTGCCTCATTACTGACCACCTTTTCAAAGTGCTTTCAGGTCTGCCGATGGAAAACAGTGCATAGGAGTTGCTGTATATTTCTATACAGAGAAGAACAATAAACAGAAGGTCCAGGGACAAAGTCCCAACCCATGACCTTCATCCCAGAGCGAGTGTTTTAAACTATATATGATGTCCTTCTGTCTCATTAAATACCTGTTGTTTCATTGCATGGATTGCATCCAGCTACCAGGATGGATGTCTCAGATTTACCTACGTGTAGTATCTAAGGATTCCATACATGTTTGAGCTTTCCTTTTCTCATTCAGATGGAAAAACATTTTTTAAATACTCTCTTCAGGCATTGTGTTGGACATGACAGAAACAAATAAAATCAACTATCCATCTTTGTAAAAGCTTAGGCACTATGTGAGCTGTGTAAATATGTATGTATGTATGTGTGTATATATATAAAAATACTTTGAAAATCCTGTCTTGATTCTGAACACTTTGTACATGTAAATGTTCAAACAAGATTCCTGAATATTGCAATTAGGCTCTTGTTTGTGCAATTGTATGTTTTACCTGTGAAAAGGGAAAGGATTGTGGAGAGGGGCCCCTATAAGTTGTGTTTACCATGCATAAGGCTAAAGTGCATTATCATAAAGTGCAAAAGAGTAGAAGGGAAGTTTTACCTCCAGCCCATTAGGTATCAACAACAAGCCTATAAAGTAAAACCCACCAAGTATCTGCTTTCTCTCTCCACCCCATTATAGCTGATGGTGGAGTGATGGAGAGAGCATACACTAACTGTGTTATGCCCTGACAGTCAAAGCAGTGGCTGTCTTTCCTGCTGAAGAGTTTCTGTGAATAGCTAAAGTGAAATAATGACTAAGTGAAGAAATCCAAGGAAATCAGGATCCTGCCTGGTGTGATACCTGACAGCCAGAAGGAAACGTTGTCCCATTGTTGTCATACTACATTGCACTGCCTGAAATGGAGACAGTGGGAGCTCTGGGTGCTTTCAAACACAGGAATAATAAAATTAAACATTTTAAACAATATAATCTTGTTTAGATATCTAAACGTATGCAATCTGGGCTTCCTGCACTTAACCTATCTTTTCCATTTTGGGTTAGCACACCGCACATGAGTACCAGATCTCAAGTTTGTTATACCCATGAAAGACCTCAAGCTGAACACCTCCTGATATTTTAAATAGGACTTCAGCAGAGCTATTAAGGACCTTTGGTTTAGGGCGGGTTTTATTCTTTTTCCCTCTGTGATAATTTTCACAGTGATGATTTTAGCCCCTTGGACTGATAATCATAACTCACTCCAAATTATCAGCAACAAATATGATGTTATTCTTCTGGGAGTGCTGTGTCTGAAGCTTGAAGATTTAGAAACTTTTTGCCATAGAAAAAAAGGCCTTGTTGTTTCCTTCCTCTAAGGACAGAGAGGAAAGCCATGATCTTTGCCTGCAGGTTGTTTGGTTGAACTATGACAGCAGAGCATCGACAGCATCTTTAGTATTGACTGTTGGGCTAAAGGTATGTTGTGTGTGCATTTGGCTGAACTAGCTGGTCTGGATGGCGTCGTGGTTTGCCTGTGGGAGAAAAGGCAGCAGGTTATTCTGACAGAAGGTTATTCTGTTAAGCTAAGTGTACCTAATAAGTAAATAAGAGGGTTTTATTGCCATGGTTTGAAATCCTTCGGTTTCTCCGGGTAAACTGGGGATCGCGTGCAGAGTTAGGACAAGTAACTCATTTCTATTCTTCAGAATAGATGGTATTTTGGCTTCTTGAAGTTATCCTTGCCTGCTTCTTATTCTGTGTTGCAGAATATGCCTGGGCAGCTAACCAGCACTTACTGAACCTGGAGGCTGCAGGAAGTCAGGTCTGAATGTCGGGACTTGACTCCAGACCATGACCTGTCACCAAATACCACAGGGAACCTATTGGTTTCATAACAGCTCTTTTTGAATCCATCTTTTCAAGATCAAGAGCATTGATTGCATCACAGGGTTTCCAATAAATACCTTGTTACATAGCAAAAATCCTAATAAGTTACATTGTAGAATTCTGAAGATCAGATTGAACAGGATGCTGCTTAACCAAGGATCGGGTACCACAGAGAATAGGTTTTTCTCAGCAGATGTCAGCCTGCCCTCCAAGTAAGTAATTAATTAGTTCTCCTGAATAGGATTGTGGTTGTTTCTTTATATGAGCTATAAAAGTATAAACCTGATTATGCCTGTGCAGAAGAGATCCTATGACATATGACGAAGGTTATCTACCCTGCTCAAATTCCAGCTTGATTAATATCATAATACGCCCATTTAATCTGCCTCATGATTTCAGTTGTATAACCTGTTATTATTTTTTGTCCTTATTTATATCGCTAAACAGTACATTTCATTTTCCTTAGAGGTAGCTAAAGTCAGTGGCGGGTGCAGTGAACACCTAGGGTAGTTCTGCTTAAACTAGAGCACTCCTGTTATCTGCTTGCACTTGGAGCAACGGAGGAGACAAGGAAAAGGAGATCCAGATTCTCCAATCATGGCTGCGGGCAGCAGGATCCAGCAGAGAGAACATGTCCACAGTATAATATAAAGCAACGAGTGGCACAAAGGAGGTAAAGGGAGGAGAAAGCATTTGACACAGGTTGGACTAACCTGACTACGAATTACCAGAACAGCCTCCTCTCTCAAACACAATTTCCTTATCCCTGAAGACAGAAAAATGAACAAGGACTTAATTTGCCTTAGTGAAACAGTCTTTTATGTTCTACTTACATGCCTCTGTATTCTGTAATGTGCGTTGATATTTCCCATTAAGAAACAGGTGATAAACCTTGCAATAACGCTCCCTTTTCTGATAATATTGTGCAACACAATACACTGCACATTTAATTGGAACCAGAGACTTTTGGACATTTCTACCCACTACCGATTCACATGGTGAAAGTAAATCAAGCCCTATATAAACAAAACAGATGGAAGTGACGCTAATAGTACAATGTCAGCAGTATCCACAGATTGACAGAGCTAGTTATGTTGCCAGATGCACAGAATGTTGCACTACTTGTTCCTTATAAACTAGACTTGATGGAGTATGTCAATGTCAAACTCCTTGCTGATTTACACACGAACATACAAAGACATGCATACTCACAGATACTCACGTTCCTGTGATCTATATCAACCATACCATCTGCTTTCTGCTTTGCATGTGGTAGCTAACTAACTATCCTACTGTGCACGGGTATCACTGAGTACATGCTGTGGAGGCAAACAACAGTTTTTTCCTTCCTCTACCCTATTTAGTGTTATAAAATAGGCTCGTTAACATTTGCCATCTAGGCACGTATATTCCACATGTATTTTTGAATCTCGTTTCTCATTTGTACTTATTCCTTTGGCCAGTGTGTCTTTCCACATACCCAGAAATTTAAAAGCTTCACTCTCTTTGTGGAAACTGCACACCTCTAAGCATACAGCGTAGCCTTCATTTACACCTTGGGAGAAGCACAAAACAGTGAGCTCCAGACAGGCAGCAGCACATAAAATGAAGATTCCATTAGTTTTTATAACAGATACACTCAGCTGAGAGTCTATTGAAATGTCTTCATCAGGCAGCAGCACTAGCTGGGAGTGCAGAATGTCAGGAGGAGGATGTGCTGCTTGGAGGGACAGAAAGCTGACCTAGCTACAGCCAGCGCCTAAAGTCTCTTTCTGACCCATTTCATTGTCTGGCACCTGTCATTATAACAATCTTTCCAAAAGATCTACGGAAATTACACTTACCCTCTGGTAACTAGGTAACATAATCTCCCAGAGGCTAGCTAATTGCAGCCCATGATAACCTCCCATACAGCAACTGTTAAATTTTTCATTTCTTTCAAATTATTATGGATCAGTGGAGAGGGTATTGATTTGATTCATTAACTGATTCCCAGACTGTTCCAAGGTTAATGATTACATGTATCTCAATTACATCCTTAACAGGTTATACTGTATGATTTGTTTCAACTGCAGTGTACATTGCGTATCTTCCACAGCTGAAAGCCTTCTTAGCACTTGATGATTTAATAAGGCTTTTTTTTTTTTTTTCCATTTCACTGAACATGCCTACAAGGCACAAGTACATCTGGGACAACAGCAAAAGGAAAGCTTTTCCCAAATTCTATAAAGAGCATGTGCAAGACACACTCTGAAAAACAGACTCAAAAGGCCGCAGAGATAACCCAAAATTCTTTGACTTTTAAGACAATTGAAGCCAATTCAGAAGATATTGGAAGCGACGGCTGATTCTCTCTGGTTTTATTACTTCATCACCACTTGAAGTCTGTACGAACTGTCAATTAACTTTTAAGCTGCTTTGGGTTACTTGGCTGAAAATGACTTTACAAATCTTGGGTGAATGTTTGCCATTCTCAGTTCTGTGTCAAAATGGATCCTATATTCTACCGGTGGCAATGATTTCACTCTTCTCAGCAGTGCTGCAGAATCTTTTTGGCTTACAAGAGCTCCCTGAATTTTTGCACTCAGATGACCGCTTATGCAGCCACAGAAAGTAAGTTTCTTCTTCACACGTTGCCCCTTGTCCAACATCATTCTTGATACTGCTTGCCATTGGATTGCTGTCTTGTGTGGAGCTGAGAGTCATGGTGCTGGGCTCTGTACAGTTGCAAATGACACTCCCCTAGGAAATCATCGAGGGAAAAAAACAGGTGTGGGAAAAGTTGCACAATGGAGCAGTGAGAGATTTGTTAGAGCAATTTAGGTCTCCTGCACCTACAGTTAAGTGGCTACAGAACAGTAATCCTATGCTTTGTCTGGCCATTATTTTACTTTTGCATCCTGTTTCTTTAACTGTGTGATACCGTTGGCTTAGCTGGACAAACACTGGATGATGAGAGAACTTTTCCTGTGTGATGTAGGAATTTAATGGAACAATACGTGGCTTTTCTGTGACTCTCCTTTACACAAGGCTCTTGAAGTGCAAATACTCAAACTCACTACACGTCCTTGGATCAGGTAGATATTGTTACACCTCTTTGCAGACCGGTAAATGGAGTGCTGGAGGGCCTGAGTTTAATAACCAATGGCACAGAGCAAGTCAATGTCAGGAATGAAAACACAGTGTAGAAATTCTTGACTCTTGGTCACTGCTCTGACTCCTGATCCACATCGCTTCCAGCAGTCTGCATTCTGCACATATAAAGACCCTTTTATCCTTTCATCTCTCTCCCTCTCAATCCTTTACTTTGGAACCCCGAGATACTGTAGTTTAGTTTGGAAACTAGGAAGCCAAATGAGTATAGTCATGAGGAAAGACTTCAGTTATACAATCCATTAAATAAAACAATAGAGCTTGCAGCTGAGCTATTAAAAAGCGTAGAGCAATTTTTATTTCAATGGCTACATTTTATTTCCTCTTCTGAGTGACTGCTAACAAAGGGCTGCTGAAAGGACTGGATAAAAAGTAGACGTCAGATGCAAGATCCATGAGTTAAACAACATTATTAGATACAATTTCATAAAATCTAGTTGCTTTTCTGCTACTAGAAATCATGTCCTTTTGTCAACTTGTGGTCACATCAGCACTTCTGTTGATATAATTTGCTCCAGCTGCAGAGCGTAGCTGGCCTGCAAATCAAGAACTAGAATAGGGACAGTCAGGAATAACTCAATGGCTTGGATAATGTGCAAATCACTACGCATCTTGCTATTAGTATAGTTTATTTTCTCTCAGAATATTTGGAACATGAAAAATTTATCTTTAGTAAAACAGCCGATCTGACACTTTACTGAGAGCAGAACTGGCTGGCTAGCTTATTGTAACACCCCTCCTCCCCTTACAGCTCACACACACATACACCCCCCACTCTATAATCATTTAATGGGATTATCATATCAAAACCCTTCATTATCTTTCATTGAATTCAGACCAAACACCTAATTTCATATATTGTTTGAGGTCTCCCTGTAATATTGCTCACAATCATCTACGTTCACTTTTAAAATGTTTAAAAGAGGTTGGGTGGGTATTTTTACTTCCACTTTGCTTCCCACTTTCACCCTTTCTTACCTTTTAGTCAAAATGGCCAGAATAAGAAGTAGTCCATCCTCACAATAATGAGATCCTTCAAACTCCAGCCTTCTGGACAGATGGGAACCTGGTTGGAAATGAAACATAGCACATCTGGTGAAGCATAGAATGAATGAACATTGTGAAAAACGGAAAAAGACTTACTAAAGCAACCATTCTCCTTTGTCTCTACATGAATAGGAAGCATACAGAAGCAAGATGGTGTTAACACAGCCCTTATTTCAATCTACTTTTAAAATATACTTTTCATTTTATACAAAGCAGACAGTTGGTACCAAGAATCTGTGGAACTCCAAACTTTTAAAGTTCACATTGATACCGGAGCTTTCTGCTTCTGATAAACAATTAAGGGAAGGAAAACAATAGGAAATACAGCTGGAAGCACCCCTGTTAACAACAGTGATTAATCATCTGTGAAAGTGCTGCAGAAAGTTTGTTGTTTTCCAGTGTGAGCAAATGGCATACCGTCTTTGTGCAGAAGGGGAGCGCCGCAGCACAGGTGCTGGGAACACTGCAGACCTGTTGCTTGAGCTCCTTTCACCAGCCCTGACTAAACAGGCATTTTCCTCTTTAATTTACTCGCCTCAATTAAAATCCCATCTAGATCCATTTTGGCACTACTGGCTTGATTTTGCTCATCCGTCCATGTTGTCAGATTAGGATTATAATTTAGCCAATAAAATGCTAACTCTGTGAAAAATACAAATTCTCCCACATTTATCAAGGTTTTACTCCTTGGCAATGAAGACAAGGCTTAGGCTTCTCCTGGCATTACAGAAGTGCTCCATCAAACTAAGTCAGTGGTTGGCTTTACACTAATTGTATACCCAGTGTTTCATTGTATGCACACTACTTCAGCATGTAAAATTCACTATTGCCACGTAAACGGTGCTCTACAGGCCAGAGGGAAGACAATATTGGGTAACTCGGATGAATAGCACTCCAGATTACGTGTAGGAAACTTCTTTCTTCAAGGTGTAAAGTAATGGTTAAAAAGGAGCAGCAGAGTTTTCACACCAACCTCCTCTGAACTGCACATTGTTAGGTTGGTGGATTGTGGAAGGCTTTTCTTTCCTTCAGCCATCGCCAGAGACAGGGCATGACTGATTCATAGTCCAGCCTTTAAGGCAAATCCTGTACTTTCTGTTTTGAAAAACATTTGTCTCATAGGAGAGTGTGAAATCTCTTGTTCCAGTCAACAAAATCTAATGGGAAATGGAACCTACATCTTTATTCAACGTCATCATTTTTGGGGGATCAGTATCAGGACCTAAAATAAAAAATGTTAAACTCATCTTTTGTTATTCATGTAAAATGAGAACATCATCAATTCCCAGTCATCTTTTCTCCTTTGCACTTAGTTCTGCATGCCTGCTTTATCTCATCAGCACAACACCAACCTCAGTCATTAGTATCTTACAGAATACATTTTAAAAAGTCTGGAGCAGCTTTGGCCACAAAACTGCTCTGAATGTCACAAACAGCAAGGAACTTTCACAAGTATGCTGTGCTAAAATGAAGTCAGAAAATTGTCACAAATATTGAAAAATTAAGATTCAATATAGTTTTGAAATGTGAACTACTTAATCAGCTACCTTCTACAAATTTTATTCATTATTTCTGTCAACCAGGTATGCTTTTATTTTGCTAATAACAGCAATCAAATAAAAAAAAATCTCCAGCAGTTTGAATTCAGTGATCTTGGCCTAAACAATAACACAGATTAGTTAAGCTAAAGAGAAAAGGGTTCTGGAAGTGATTAGGCAGATCTAAAATGCCACATCTTTCATCCTTTTGCTAAAGAAAATCTAAGACTTCCACCACCCGTCATCACTTTCAAATAAGAAACCGGCAATTTAGAACTTGCTGATGAAATTCCATCGATCGTTGACGTGCCACTGATACTTTGTCGCTGTATCCAACCATTAGGTCTGCAGGCATTCCAGTCCCAGAAACGCCTTCTTGAAGCCAGAGTTCTGGACTGTTTTAGACACAGGCTGTGTTGTTCGCTGATGGACGATGGTTTCTTTGTGGCCATGGAATAAAGGCATACTGCCGTTCCTGAGCTGTCAGCCTCTCTGTGTGACTGGTTTTGCTGGTGTGCTCCTGCACCTCCCACTGTGGTGGGAGGGTGCTGTGGCTCTGCCTTAACCTTCACTCGCTCCAGTCAGACCATCTTCTTCCAGTCAGTTTGCTTCCAGAGGAAGTCATTCTCTGACTTCTTGGATTGTCTCCTGTTTTCAGAACACAGAAGGATTATTTTTTTTTCAGTTGAAAAAGGCTGGTAAGTGAGTCAGGCTACAGGTATGTGAATACCAATCCAATCGCCTTCTACAATGAGATGCCTGGCTTGGAGAACAGGGGGAGAGCAGAGGGTGTTGTTGATCTTCAGTTAGGCTTTTGACACGCTCTTACAGCTTCCTCACTGAAAAAGTGATGAAGTACAGTTGAAATAAGTGGACAGTGAGGTGGATTGGGAACTGGCTAAGCTGCTGGGCTCAAAGGGTCGGCAAGAGCAGCACAAAGTCCAGCTGCAGAAGAGCTGTCAGTGATGAGCCCCAGACACTGATGCTGGATCCAGGACTCTTGCACTTTAACATCTTCATTGATAGAACAGGGTGCACCCTCAGCAAGTTGGCAGACTATACAGAACTAAGAGGAGTGGCTGATACAACAGATGGGTGTCTTGTCATTCAGAAGAACCTGGACAGGCTGAAGTATCTCAAGAAGTTCCACAAGAGGAAGTTCAAAGCCCTCCACCTGGGGGGAAACAACTTCATGCACACTGGGTGCAAGTAGGCTGGAAAGCCACCATGTGGAGACAGCCTTGGACATCCTAGGGGGCACCAAGATGACCGTGAGCCAGCAATGTGCCTTTGCAGCAGCAGAAGCCAACAGCTTCCTGGGCTGCATTAGACAGAGTGTTACCAGCAGGTCAAGGAAGGTGATTCAACTATACTCAAAACTTGTGAGACACATCTGGAGTGTTGGATCCGCTTCTGGGCTCCCCTGTAGAGAAAGATACAGGCTTCTTGAATAGAGTCCAGTACAGGGCCACAAAGATGACAAAGGGACTGGAGCATCTGATATATACGGAGAGGCTGACAGAGATGGAACTGTTCAGCTTGGAGAAGACGATGCTCATGGAGATCTTCTAAAGTATATAAATACCTGATAGAACAGTAAAGAACATTGAGCCATAGCCTTAGAGGTAACCTGTAACAAGATAAGAGGTAGTGGGAACAATTAAAAATACAAGAAATTCTGTTTCAAATTAAGATTTAAAAAAAATTACTGTGGGGGCTTGTCAAACACTGACTGAGGCTGCTCAGAGAGGTTGTGTGACCTTGGTGACATTCAAAAGCCACCTGGACACAGTCCTGGACATGGGGGGTTGGACTGGACCATTTCCAGAGGTCCCTTCCAACCTTAACTACTCTGTGAACAACCTCAAATGACGCAAGTTGAAAGTGACTTTCAGTAAGGTGGCCAGGAAATAAGCCTTACCATTTGCTGATGGCATCTGCTCAGCAGCCATTAAGTCAGCAAAACATTTTCAAAAATGGTTGTGTGGATCAAACAGCAGAAATTCTGACAGCTTTCGTTAAACAAACACAACAACACTAAGCCTAATCATCTTTAAAGTTTATTGTAAGGCCCACCTCTTAATCAAGACTTTCCCAGAAAGACGTGGCTAAAGAGCACATGACTGTTGGTCAGGTGAGAGTAGCAGAAAATGGTAGGTGAAAGATCAAGGAAGAAACATAGAAGATGCATAAATGAGAAATGCCTCATATTCATAGAAATTGTAGAAATGCAATTAGAAGGGGACTTCTATTAGAGCAAGTATTTTGTTTTACACCCAAGATACCATGTTTACTAGCTCTATAACCATCTTGAAAAGCAGATCAATATACCTAATTACACTGATAAAAAAAAAAAAAAAAAAGTTGTGGTGAAGTTCTTGGAGACAACCCCACTTCTTCAGCTGCAGGGACTGTGAGACACAAGGGAATGATAATGGTTCTGCCCAGTTGTTGTACCCTTTGGTGGATGCTTCCCAAGAAATCTTCTTTCCCCTGCCCCAACATAGCACTTGAAGAAACTCAGAATAAGAATTTAGGAGAAAGAAGCTTGCATCTATGGATCTATTGCAAAAATAAAACTCTATTCACTGCTTTCTGGAGGGGTCAAGTAAGATAAAAACCTGATGCAATGCCTAGGGATCTATCCAGGGCTGCAATGCCTTTCACTGTTATTTGGCTGCTCAGTTTATGGAGATATGGGTGGAGAGATCAAAATGTCTGATTACAACCAATTTCATCATAGAATGGTTTGGGTTGGAAGGCACCTTAAAGACCCTTTAGTTCCCACCCCCCTGCCCTGGACAGGGACACCTTTCACTAGACCAGGTTGCCCTCAGCCCCGTCCAGCCTGGCCCTGGGCGCTGCCAGGGCTGGGGCACCCACAGCTGCTCTGGGCAGCCTGGGCCAGCGCCTCGCCGCCCTCACAGGGGAGAATTTCTTCCTAATATCTCATCTAACTCTCCCTCTTTCTGATTACAGCCATCCCCCCTTGTCCTGTCACTGCTTGCCCTGGTAAAAAGTCCCTCTCCAGCTTCCCTTTAGGTGCTTCACCTTTAGGTGCTGGCAGGTGCTGTAAGGTCTCCCTGGAGCCTTCTCTTCTCCAGGCTGAACCACCCCAGCTCTCTCAGCCTGTCTGCACAGGAGAGGTGCTCCAGCCCTCTGGTCATCTTTGTGTCCCTCCTCTGGACTCACTCCAACAGGTCCATGTCCTTCTTATGCTGGGGGCTTCAGAGGTCAATGCAGTATTCAATTTTCCAGTTTCCATTCACATTTCAAATCCTCAGAACTAGGTAACATTTTGCCACTCCAGAGGTCTTTGAAGTCTTCGCACACCTGTGTTTTTGTAAGTAAAGTCCCATCAGAGCAAGTGAGCGCTACTTCCCTGCTTATCTGCAGATGTGGTGGGAATGAAAGGGGCAAGGAGCTCACTGCCTACATTTTTCCCCAATTACTTTTCCCAAACAAGTCTTGTTTTCACTTATGCTTAAATTTCATCTCCTAGCCTGAACTCCATGCTATTCACAGTCGGAAGAGGAGATGGTGCCCTTAACATCTTGGGCAGTTTCCCAGTGGTTAGAAAACCATGTTGGTGGTGAGGGAGGGTTTTCTGGGGGTGGAAGAGAAATGTGGTTTAGACAGTGCAGGAAACTGAAATGAGGTCTTCCACATCCTGCGTCCACTGGCCAGCAAAGGCATCATGACCTTCTGCTTTTTCTGCCCTTATTAAAAACAAAAAAAAGAAAGAAAAAAAAAAAAAACAAAAAAACACAACCACAAACCCTCCCCCAACAACCCAAACCACTGACTTTTCACCCTGGGCTTTTAATTTGGATGGGCTTTTAATTTGGAGATTAGAAACTCCACAAAGTATCTAGATCCATGAGGGAAGGTGCTACAGCACCAAGCACTGTGCTACCTGACTCCCCTTTGCAGATCTGGCCCTTGGCTTTATATGGTTTTGTAATAACAGCCCTCATCTTTTTTTTTCCCCCTTTTTTTTTTTTTCCATATTCATGCAATCAGGTCAAGGGGTAGGTCATCAAACTGCCTTTCCCAGAGTTGGACAGTGTGTAATTTGTGAAATGCCTCCTGAATGGGGATCAATTACTTTTATTCTGCTTTTATGGCCCTGTACTTGTTCACGTATGGATTGAGCCCATGCTTTATCATCCTTAAACAAAGAATTGGATGTAGCAGTCAGCAAAATGTACACGGCTTGTCCTAAGTGATAGTGCAAACACACATGCTTCTCAGGCCACCAAATTGCTAAGTCTATGTCAACTCTTAAATGATTATCTATTATCTTCAATTTGGTCTATGTCTAGACAGAGAGTGGTAACAAAAGTATGGGTTTTTTCCACAGTTTCCTCTCTGTTTCTGAACAGAAAACATTTTTGCTATACAGCTGGAAAAGGTTGCGGGGCGGACGGGTCGGGGAGGGAAGACACCATTTTTCAAAACGTCATTTTTCCTTCAGAATGTCATGTTTTTGGATAGCCGCTCCAGAGCCAGTGAAGGCACAGTGATCTGTAAGGTCATTTAAAAGCAGAGGATTTGGCAGCACACCCTATAAAGGCTGGTTTTACACAGTGAATGAATGACCTGCTGCTGGGGTTCAATTTCATGGAGTGTCAAACCTCTGGTATAAAGGTGCTTTTCCATCACTTCAGATTCAAAAGAATCTTAATATGAAAGAAGAGAATGAGAGGACTGCCAGGTTGTGTGGCAGCTGTGCAAGTGAGGGAAATACTTTTGCTGGCAATAGCATTTTCTTGTTAAAAAAAACCCAACACAACACAACAAAACAAAACAAAAAAATAAGGGGGGGGGGGGGGAAGAAAGAAAATTAAAAAAAAGAAAGAACACAAGAAGAAAAGGCACCGCAAAGAGGATCTATTCTGTGTATTCTTTAATGCGGATGGATTTCCTTTCTGTAGGCTCACGGAGATGCCTGTGCATCACAGGGACATGTTGGGGGAGAGAGGAGCCCTGGTGACATTTTTCAGGTGCAGAGAGAGTGAACTAGAACTGCTGCAAAGCTGTCTGGGCTAAGCACAATATCAGATGTGAAACAAGAAGGGTCTAGTACAAATGGATCTTGGAATGCTTTCTGTTGTTCTCTCCATGTTTTGGCTGGCTTAAATGGTTTATAAGATTGTTCTCATTTTGTTTTGCCTACAGATCCGTTCGAGCAGAGCAGGGAAGCTCAGAGAGCGCAAGAAGGGACGAATTAAAATGCTACAACTAACAACAAAATTAAAAGGCTAATTTCAAGGAGTGCACTTGAGAGTTATACAGCTGACAGACATGCAAGGAGTTAAGACCTAACTTACTTCTGTTTCATTTTCTGCGTGTTTTTCATGGAGTTTGATCCAATTACCAGAGTATGTACACGGATCTTAAGACTACACAGCTATATTCCTGCTGTGCCACTGGTTCATTGTCTGACTAGAGAGCAGTCTAATCAACTTCTTCTGTCTAGGTTGCCTGCTTGGGAAAAAGGATGATGTAATTATTTCACTGAGACTTAAATTCTAGAAGATGGTCTGATATGCTCTGATTTAACACTGTATATTAGTTTAGAGAATATTATTAGCTTCTTCCTATTCTGCAGAATAAACACAAGTCCCAGTCTTCCCTGAATAATTCTTAGTCATTCTCCTTTTGTTGCCCAAAACTAATACATGAATAAAAAATCCCAAATTCACAAAAGAATATTGTGCGTCACATCCTTACACAGAATTGGCTACAGATGTTTGCATAGGTGTGATAAATCTAATTTGTTCTGATGCTATTTTACTAGATTTCTTCTTTTTTTTCTTTTCTTTTCTTGAAAGGCACACATGTTTTCCTTAAGACGTGCGTATCTTAGCTGCTGTTGCCTCTCATTTGATTGTACATGGTATGAATGCTCTCAGCACCTGAGGCTGAAGCCACAAGACATTTTTTCCCGTTTCAGGGAAGCCTGCTCTCCCTGATCCCCGCACCAGCAGGACTATATTTGGAAGTTTCACCTTCTACATGGAAGGGGCTTCAAATCAAGAAACACTTTAGCAAATAAGCCTTTGTATCAGTTCTCCTGACAGAGCCAATGTAAGAGCCTGACTGTAGTATTGGAGTAACGTGCGGGGGGGGGTGTGTGTGGGGTGTGTGTGTGTCAAAAAAACACACTATACCTAACCGTAAAAAAGAGAGATTCCTGAGTATGTAAACAACAGTACAGGAGAAAATAGCCTTCATCAAACAGAAATATCAGAGCATACGGTAATAAGACAATGTTGGGTAAAAAGACCAGTTTGAAAGATTTTGAAAAGGTGACCATTAACATTCTGAGAATAGTGAGTTTTGCTGTATTTCTCCTCTGGCAAACTTGCCTGTCACATTGGTGCTGCCAATTAGGTTGTCTGATCTCTGACAGACAACGAAGTTGTAGCCAGAGCAACCAGTAATAGCCAACATTTTGAAAAAATTCTGTCTGTTTCTCCTTTTTCATAACAGGATAGGATGAATTGTGGTGGGTCAGATTACAGGATAGAAGAGGGTTAATGCATAATGTCAGGGATAAGTTTATTACCAGCATGGAAGTAATGGTGAATATATTTGACCTGGAGCGGGGCAATGTTAATGTTCTGTAGGAACTAAACCCCAAACAGATCGTATAGTGCTGTCCTCAATGGAAACCTATTGCTGAAAGATATCCAAAGGGTCCATGTGTTTTTACACATTGGAAACACTTGTAAAGTTCGTCATGCCAAGTATAATTGAACCAAACCCAACAGAAATTGTAACAGCAAAACCAGCAGCAGGAGAGGTAATTTGTAATTTCTTTAAAACATTTGTAATTTATAATTTATTAAACAACCTCTAAATATATACTACCAAGATATTCCGTTTCTGCTTCATGTGCTAGGGTTTCTGCAGCCCCTTGTTTGTTGCCATCATCCTACATTCTGGGCAAGAAGAGCCTCAATGCACTTACCATGAAGCATGAGCAGACAATCCCAACATAAGGACCCGGTCATAAACATGAATTCCATAACACTCATAGGTCTGCAAATTGCTTCCATGACTATTGATTTTATTCCCATCATTTCCAGCTCCCCTATTGCCCAGCTGCAGGCAGAACAAGGAAGCTATTGAACCTCCCTTCAAAAGTGCATCTTCAGTGACAGCTTTTTCCAGAAAGAAGGAAACCATGATGCCTGAGGGTTGTCTGTGCGTGCTGAGAAGTGCTGCCGACCTGGCACCGCTTTTCTTTGCACTGTGCACTCCAGACAGCTGCACATGAGGTCTGCTCAGGTCTGCTCGGGCTTCAAATAAGCCAAGAGCTGGGCGACCACCACCACATGGTGCTTACAGGCAGCAAAGCTTAGGCTGTGTCTAAGCAAGCCTTCCTAGCTCAGAGCCATATCAGCACATTTGTACCTCTCTTTACAACTCAGTGCATGATCTAGTAAGATTATAGCATGTAACTCCAGTACAAGTAGACATTGTTCATCACATGGGCTTATGCAAACAGTCGCTACGGCCTCACATCTTTTTTTTATGAACCATGTTAGTATTTTCATGGAGTTTATAAAAAATCTTCTTTTTTTCAGATCCAATCTGTGTATTTATTTTTGCATTTAATTTTAGTCTGCCAGTATTCTCTTTCAAAGGGCTAAGGAGCTGAATCACTATTTTCTTGAGAGATCCTTGCACAAAATAGAGTAAAATAGCTTTCCAGTTTTGATACTTTTTTTTTTCTGAAAGTGATAACAAGTATAATTATCCAAGATGCCCCTTACATTTACCTGATTGGCATCAACATCTTCAAAGGATATTCACAAAGGATAACTTTAGCCTGGAGGAGGCCCGTTTCTCACCAGGCAGTGAAGAGAGGGAATGTCTCCTCCAGGGGTGATTGTGTTGGGTGCTCATTGTCGCAGAAAAGAACATTGACCATAAAGGGAAACCTAGACAGTCTGAGCTGAAATCAGCTTTTGTGCACATATTGAGGTGGCATCAAGCTTAAAGGCAGTTTAGGGCCAGCAAACAAGGGACCAGTAGATACGATCAGCCTGGAGGGGAGTTACAACCATGTGAAGAACACACTTAAGGTGTGGAGCTGGTATAGCCAGATCCATCCCTCCTACTTCTGCAGTGCACTGCGAATGAGATGCAGTAAACATATCTGTAGGAAAGTAGCCACATCTGAAATATGGCATGCTTACACGATTCAAACAGAGCAACAGTTAGGTGGTTGCTCAGCTCCCATAAACCAGGGAAATGCTGAGGTTGCTCTGCTCTGGAGGCCAGGCTCACCCCCTGGGCTGTAACCAGATTTGTGAAGGGAGTGAAGAACTTCCCATATTTCTGCTTGATGTTTTGTAGCTGGCTCAGGCACACCTAGGGATCTGACCTCTCTGTTTACCAAGATTTCTTTCTACTGAGGCAGCATTTCTGTCTCTCACTTAAAAACAAACCCACCCCACCCCACCCCCCAAAAAAAAAAGAAATTAAAAAAAAAATGTTTTGGGATTAGGTGAATCTCACTCACTTTGATGACCATGATAACTCTTCTCCATTCAGAAGAAATGTAAGAGGCAATTAAAAGCCCTTCAGAAACAAGACAGGTGAAAAAGTAAAAGCCATTGCAGCATGCAATCTGTGATGACCTGCACTAGACTTTCACACCTGCAACTAGATGTGTATGTATATTTGTGTATTAACCTGTGAGTATTGCTATATACAGAGTTCACATGGTATTATGCAGAAAAAAATTAAAGCTAAATATCCATTTTCCTGGCTGTTCAACTGGGTCTGAAAGGTGAAGTTTATCAATTCAGTTTAAAATATATTTCAGGAACTACTATTTTTTATGCACTGATGAATATCAAATCCTTTTCTTTAAATATAGACCTAACTTCCATCTCTAGGATATAGCTTGATTGGAAAATTATTTTAAATAGATTGCACCGATCCATTCCAGAAACATTATGCTCATATGAATGGAAAATTGTAAGCACGGTAAGACACAAAACAGACAAAACAGTAAGGCTGTTTGCTGTATATAAACTATATAAAACAAACTCTTGGATTTGACATTTTAAGATTATTCTTTTCCCACCTTCTTGCCACAACTTCTGTTTTGTCCAAGCCTGTCCCATACTTTGTCCTGCTTCAGGAGATGTTGCTGGAACTGCATTTTTTCACACTCACTCCTCTATATAGTTACAGCAACCAATTCCCATGTTTTTTCAATCCTGCCAACTTTCGTTTGCACATCTGAACTGGCCAGCCTAGTTCCCCACTTGCACACAGGTGTATGGAAACACCAGCACTGCTTTCCAGTCTCATGTTGTATGTATTGAACCATGTTATACGTTCATGAACCATGAACAGTACATCTCCCACCGTTAAACCACAGCAGCAGTGTCTGCGTCCCGCTTAAACCACGACAATCTGTCTTGTCGTCCCTGTGAGATTCTGCAAACCCAGCCATTTCACCTCTAGCCGGCAGCAAAGGGGGGTTAAACGGAGTGAGGCCGGAATGGGGGAGTACATGCGTTTATGTTGACCCTGGAGTACTTAAAAAAATTAATAAATAAATAGAAAACACAACTGAATTCAATCATGAGTTAGGAATGGTGTAAGTTACACGTCGTGTATCTGTCGGTCAGGAAACAGGTGTATGTGGGTGTAAGTGCCAGAGCTGTTCGACTTGCAGCAACTTGGCATTTAGTGGGAGTGCAATATGAGTGTAACATAGGCTTCCAGATATGGAAGGAAGGACAGGGGGATGCAGCAAAGCACTCAGATAATGGAAGGGTTAAGCAAGTTTGCAGCATCCCCTGAAAGCCAAATTTCTCCAGGATACATGCATATTTCCCTGGTTTCCTTTTCTTTCTATGTCCACAGGGTCAGATCCTTCTCTGATTTTGAGGGGGCTGTGTGAGGCCCCAGCTGTTACGCTTAGCTTTTCCCCCACTGAACTGAGAGATCGAACATCCACAAGATATTTCGCGAGCAGACGCAAGTTTGCTCTTCCTGTGCTCTGAGCCAGCCAGACGCAAACTGGCCTGGGACCAGGACCCATGTAGCTGCAGTTAGCAGGCACGCAGCCCAAGCTAATAAGCCTTGCTGAGATGGCAGGATGTGTTTGCTCAGGCTCAGCGCTGCGCTACTGCAGCTACACAGCCTCCACAGAGCACCGGGTGCAGGCAGCGCCTGCCCGGAATGCCCGAACAGCAGGGGGGATGAAGGATCCTCTGCTGCTCAGGACCAGGATCGGCACCACCTGCACCAGCGACAAGCCCCATCCTTTGCTTCCGTGTATGCACTTGCAAGCACGTAATCGGTGCTTTAAGATAATTTTTAAATTGTGTCAATAATCGGTGATGTCACCGTGGGAAAAAGATTAATTGTCTGAAAGGTGTAGAACTCACCAGAATAAATTGGCTCCTTCATCTAAAATTCCAGTGGGTCCCTGACACATTGCTTTTGAAGACAAACATCTTTGCAAAGATTTTTTATTTTTTATTTTTAATGTAGCCAAAAGAGTGCAGAGAGCTAGGTCCAGGTTTCAGGAACCCCTCATAGCAGGAGGCCAGGAAAAAAAAAAATATCTAGAAGTGCTCCATACCCGTTTCATGTACATGGGGTACTTTTGTGCTTCCTGAATCTTCTCAACAGCCTTTTGAATGTTCTATGCACTCTGGCATAAATAATCACCTGTAATCAGTGATGCTGTGGGTGTAGGAAGAGCAGAAAAAAAAAAATCCACCTGAAAATCCCCATACTGCCTCTGAGAAGGAGGAGGGAAATTGAGGGAGATCTCCAAAGCTTTGAAAATGCATGTAATAAGCACTTACATTTTTCAGTAGATTTGCCCGTCACTAGTCAAAGGTCTTATTCATGTATCACGTGTATTTTCCCTGAGTAAAATTGTCTTTTCTTCTGGAAGATGCATCTCGTTTTAAATTGCTGCCAACTCTAATCAAAACCACCTACGCAACAATGCCAAGCTTTTTTATTTTCCACCTCAGCCTTAGTTTTTCTTTTAGGATTGCTGAAAATTGCGCACAAGCATTTCAATAGATAGGGATAAAAGAATTTAAACTCACAAGGCCCGTATCCCGTGCACTTGTCTTTCTGTGCTCCAGCAGCATTTCTGATAGAGACCTGAGCATTTATCCAATGGCTAAGGTGTTCTCCTGCTGTCACACAGGCATTTCACAGCTACATAAGAAACCCTCTTTCCACTGCTAGACTCATCTTGGGTTTAATCAGTTTTTCTGCATGGAGGAATGTGATCAGCAGCAAATTATTTCTGAAATTCCCACAAGAAGCTTTCAGGATCAAGGTAAAGTATATCACACTGATGTCGTGCACCGTGTAATGAAGCTTTTCAAGTATTTTAGAGAGGAACAGGTGGGATAAAAGTTTAGAGGAGGTTGGTTGTCATGTCTGGCCTAAGTGGTGGGACAGGGTACACATCTGGCTTTCCAGCTGTAATGTGCAACAGGGAATACTGCTACTGGTAAGGGGTGACCACCCAGTTCATATAAGGCACCAATTTTGCACACCACCTGAGCATTCAGAACTTTTTGCTTGTGCTCTTCCTTTGGGATTTTTTCCTGCAGTCTCCATGTGCCCAAGGTCCCACCACTCTCAACCCCTCCTCCAGGCTAATGGTTGAAGATATTTTTTGAAGACTTGCATCTTCTTTACCCTTTTCAAATCAAACTCAAAGAGGCATTTTCTGTCCTATACTGAACAGACTTGGGTTCTTCATGCAGCAGGAGGAAATGGGAGCATTCACATCCAGCCTGTGTGTGCCTCAGCAGTCACCCAGCACGGGCTTGAGGTGAGTGAAATTCGGCAGGGGCTGAGGATTTCCAAGGCTGCAGTCACACCTGATGGCTGAAGTTTCCTGTTGGATTTGGCCATGGAGGATTACTTCACAGAAACAACTGTCTCTGAAAACCCGTGACCAACTTTGTTGTGACCGATGCTAAGGATAGTCCCATTTACTACAGTGTAAGTAGACCTGCACAACACATCATACAGCAAAACTGACTAATGATCTCCTGGTTTGAAAACGATGAATCTCACTTTTATTCTCATATACATTGGTTTTACATCAGTGTAACGCCATTGACAAGGGGAGTTGCTCCTGATTTATACCAAAAAGACAGAGCATCAGGGCTCCCTTATGGCAGCTGTTTTGAAAAAGCTCCAGAATAAGTTATCTAAACTAATTTCCTCTCCACCAGTTTCTTTCTTCTAGCTTGAAAAGAATGACTGCAGAAACTGTATTTTTTGTTGGATTGTTCTTTCCGTGATGTCTGCAATTAAGAACCATCTCACTAAGCAAACTGTAATTCTGCAAATTGTAGTAAGCACTGGTAATTGATATGCCTTGGTAAAGCTTGCTAGTTTTAAGATGGCCTGTAAGGATGTTAAACAGTGAATTTATGACTTTAAACCATGTTTCTTCAGGTCTGAGAGGACTTAAAGTATGGAACACGGCTTTTTCTTGTAGTGCAGAGAATGGGCACCAGTAATTAAATTATTTATGGGGGTGTAGGAGTATGTGTGCCCACTCGACCCCTGTAGAAATCTGCCACATCCGTAACATGCTCTTGCAGGAGCTCTGTGTTCGGCTGTCTCTTCCCGAAGCTTACTGGGAAGCAAAGGAGCTGGAAGTAGCGCCATTATTTGTAGAGAAAAGCTGAGTTAGGCCATTTGTAGATTTTTTTGACATTTATTACTCATACTTCTCCTTTTTTGAACTTAAGGCCAATAAAGCTGCACTCTTATGAAAGTACATTAATTTTATGGAGAGAAGTTGGGAAATACGCTTCCCAGCAGCATTATTTAAACACTCTAAAACATTTCCAAAATCTCTGGGAAGTACATCCTTCAATGCGAGGTATACGAACTGGGTCACCTACCCACTGGGCATCACATATGAGTTCACTGGGGATCCTTCAACCGAGCATCAAACTATTGCCAGTTTTCTCATGGCAATAGTCTCTGTCCATGCTGATACAGACCAGAACAGTTATGATGTTGCTGCACATCCCTTCAGCGAGCAGACTTCTGTACACTTATGTTTGTGTAGCATGTAAACCTGGCATCCTAAGTGATTCTTCCATTAAAACATCTGTGGAGCCATGCATGGAGGCCAGTGAGTCAGAGTGAGGAAGTGCCAGCGGTCAAGTTATTGCATGACCTTCAACCCATTCCCAGGTTGAATGGACACAACCACTTCATATGCATGCACTTAACAATGCTGGGGGTTTTTCACTCCTACATTTTATTTTTTTTTAAGCAATACTGCATGGCATAACAATGGCCACAACTAAAAAAGATGGCTACAGCAATTCACTTCTGGGTGTCCACGGCCCTTAACCTTAGGTTAACTCACCCTTTTGCAGCTAGCTAAAGAGTCTTGGTTAGGTTCATTAGAGCAGCCCTAGAAGAGACAGGCCATTAAGTCTGTGATTTCTGAATACATTTCTAAATAAATACTTTCCCGCAATGAATATTCATTGAATACGCAGAAAAAAGGGGAAGTGTTTTAATCTTTCTTGAGTAATGAAATCAGAATATCATTCGCGATGAGGAAATGACTATCTAAAACTGACTGTGCTGTCTGGGACCCTGCTCGGTGATGACAGATGTTTTAAGGAGCCTTAAGAACATCCCAGCACAATGGAGGGGAAAACAGAACTCTTGGATCTCTTGACTCCACCTCTGCTCTGATTTCTGCTTTGGTATTTCAGTGTAATTACTTGTTCTGTGACAGGGAATAAACACAGGGCATTTCTTCCATTTTACGATTTGCTTTACCGGAGCAATCATGGAGTCATATTCCTTCTGTTGTGATTGTTGGCTTTTTTTTTTTTTAATTTTATTTTATTTTGGTGCAAGAATATTTGAGGACTTCTGGGGTGTTGTTGAGGCTTCTCTTCCAATCTTAGCTTAACTCCTGCTTCTTCCATCATAGTTATTTGGAAAATACACCTCCTTAGTGCGGTACAGGTTCAGGACGCTTTTTTAACAGAGCCTCCTGAGAGTATGCGCTCAGTTAGTGAAGCTCCCATAGTTACGAGAGCTACAGTGCTTGAAAGGTCTTCATGTCTTTGACAGTTGTGTAAGAAAAGACTCGGTACATTTTGCTTTGACAAAACCAAAACTTCTTCTGCTGGACTTTTGTCCAGTGTGAGCTTTTTGCTTAAATGTGATTGAATCCGAGCTTCTGCGTGGTACCTGACAAAATACTACAGGAGTGAGCAGTTTAATGCTATTGCCCATATATATGCAGAATATGTAAAGTAGAAGATATAATGAATGTCAGGGAAAAAAAGGAGCAAATTTAGAAGAACATTGTGAAGCATTGTTTCTAACACACTCTGCAATGTGTCGCTATAAAAAGTTTTCATCCTGCTCATCATTTTAAATATACTTGAGTTACACTTGAAATGAAGATATAATGTCAAAGGTATGAAGGATTTAGGAGGGAATGCACCGCTCCAATATATATTTGTAATTCCCATATTTATTTTACTTATTGATTAGAAATGCTTATTGAGTTGTGCAAGTTCCAAGAGTGCTTCATTACACAACAAGTGCTGGCTAGAAAATGTCAGTACTGATCTGCCTCGAATCTTTTCATGTCATTCTAATCCTCCTCCAAATGCTTTCATAAGCTTCATCTCGCTCTGTGTTATTTAACTTAAGATCTTTTTTTATAAAGCAGTTTATCATGCTCAGCGATTGTTTGAGTGAGGGATCTTGGCCAGGATAAAGCATAGCATAAATTCTGCAAGCACCTGAAATGCTGTATTTGCATGCTATTAGTAAAATGTTCGATGCAGTCATGCCATTACCCTGCTTGCCAAACGGATTTATGAGGAACTGAGGGGAGACCCTGACTTCTGAGCCCTGAAGAAAGCAAAATTACATCTGTCCTCCAGTAGCACCAGGCATCGTTTTGGAGGGAAGAACACTAAAGTGAATGAGTTTTCTCAACACCAGGTGGGAGATTCCTCCCTTAGAAAGCTCTCCTTTGGCAGCCATTCAAAGAGCAAGGTTGACTGGCATGGCTTCCCCTTCAAAAATTACGGTAGTTCTGGCCATGTAACACCTTGTTATTTTTGTTTGCTCTATTCTCACAGCATTGGAGCCATTTTTGTTGATGCTGTGAATGTCACAATGCTTCTTTGAGTACATCAGAATGGGGGGCTGTGTCTCATTTAGAATGAAAATGTACAGAGAATAGGTTTTAAAGTTTAAGTCAAGATTTGGCTGTTGGTTTTTTTGCTTGTTTGTTGGGGGCTTTTTTTCCCCTTTGTCAGAGCATTAAATAGGCAATATCAGGTTAAAACATAGTAAGGAATCAGTAACTGCTCGGTTGATTGCGTTTTGTGACCAGTACCACATGCAGGAAAAAATTTCATAAGAAATGAACAAAATTTGGAATTTTGTTGGTAGATCTTATAGCTATGTGAAAGGGAAAAAAAAAATCTGAGTACCTACGACCTTCACCATGGAGGAGGTGAATCTCTAGGCTTACCTGAAGAAAAGAGCACAACTGGCAATGCCTGTGTCCAGGTATACAGAAATAGTCTGATACAACAACCGTATGAGGTTGTGGGCAGTCACTCTGAGCCTAGCCTTTTGTCTGTCGCTGGATGCGTACAGGTATCCAAAGAGGAACCTCCGCATTTCAGGGTGATGGGAGCAGAACCATCATGCCATTCTTATCCTTAAATCATACATTCTTTTTGATCTTGGGAAGTTATCATGGAGTCTCCATTTACAAAGCAGGATTAACAGAGTTAGTCTGATAAAACATTTTATAAGAAAATGCTGGTTCATCAAACCCATGCTACATGATTAAAAATACTGCAACAAACTTTACCTTAACCCCTGTATCATTTTCATGCTTATACACTTGGAAAATTACTCCATCATTGGCTTTACAGGTCCTCACTCCTGAGATGTGTTTGGTGGATTTTTCCTAAATCAAGAATTCAGTGCTGTCAGAAGATCCCACGGACAATCCAAAAAGCATTTGATCACCGGATTGTCACTGGCCCTCTTGGTCAAACAGGCTGGTAGCCCCAGATCCTGTGAGGTGAGTACCCACTTCTAGCACTAGTGAAAAAGATAAGAATATTGGGTTTTACTGAGCAGCTGCAGGATCTGGGGAGCTATTTTATTTCAGTTACTTTGTTTTGTTACTCGAATTAATAAAAATGGTTTTAGTGTGATTTGGACCAAATAATATTTCAAAAAGAAACAGCTTTTCTTGCAAATTGGAAACACAGATTTTTAGGCAGGTTTGCCTAACACCAGGTGGTCTCTACATACTACTGCGACAGTAACATGTTCAAGTTGCCCCAAGTTCACACTGCCTCAGTATTTGTAGTATTCCCCAGCAGAATATTAAAGAAATATTTGCACTTATTAGAATGTGTGAAGGCAGAAGTAATATTGTTTAATTACCCAGAGCAACTGATAAGTTTAGTAGGACAATTGCATCACGGCTTTCTCAAAATTGTTAATATTCTCCACAGAAATACATGGTTGCTCATCCAAAACCTAAGATTTAAATTTTTTTTCAGTAGAACACATCATTGTCATGTTATACTTTATAATGCTTTATGCTGCGGTTGTGCAGTGTATGCTGACAGATATCCACGTTAACAAGTCTAACTAGACTGTAAGTATGCAGATAAAGGCAACTTGGGATTGTTTGTCATGATGAAATGATTCAGATTGTTTAGACGGATGAACGAAACTGTCTTGGCAAGGGGCATGCTTGCTTCTACTTACTTGAATAAACTTCTGTATGCTATCTACAATGTTTGATTACAGTCTGACTGTGATTAAATTTGTCACACAAAATATTTGATCCACGGTTTATTGCACACTTGAGATGATGTAGTCAATGACAGACTGCAATGATGGGGGCCTGGTTCTTCATTATGAAGGCTCTGCGCGTGAAAGGGCACGCATCTGAGCATGGCGAGCAAAGCATTGAAATGCCTAAGTCTAGCTTTGCTCAAGGTAGGCTCTCACTGGCAACTAAAGAGTGAGCCACAAAGAAAACTAAATCACTTAAACTGCTCAGGTGCCTCCAAATCTAGGCAGCATTGGAATAGTCTTTTTTTTACTGAAACCAGCCTATAAGCCCCCTGTGTAGACTGCCGTATATAAAACAAGGAGAATATCATTCCTCCACGTCACTGACCCATGAAAACAAACACCTTAAACGGTGAGAAATTACAGCTCCTGTGGTAAAGTATGTGTAGGCTTGAGGATCCCAATATTCAGTCATCACTGAATAGATGATCCTACCTCAGATAGCTAGGCTGCTGGTGGTGTTTCTCCAGCAACCGCACTGCAAATGGGGAAAAATGACCCACTGCCTAACTGTTTAGTTAACGTCAGCTAGTTTATGTTATACTGTTTCAAATTTAGAACAGAACTCTGCATACATTTACCCATTATTAACCCTCCTAATGTGGGTGGCTCCAATGAGCTAAGCATACAAGCGCTTGCACTGTCCACCCATAGAGAGTTCACAGATGTCTTACGTGTAAATAAATAAATAAATAAACAGCACCAGTCTCACATTTCAATAGATTTAATATGTTTATTCTTATTATACAAGTCTGAGCCTCGGGAATATAATTTTGGGGTTCCTATCTCTTCACGTGTTGTGCCTCAAGTCTCAGCATTTTAACAAAAGCTGTCATTGTTGAATTTTGTATTTATCACAAAAAGTAAGGGTGATGAGAAAATAGCGGCAAGAAGTTCAACAACCCCATAATAAACCTCATAAGAAGATGATCTGCAGAAGTAACATCTCCTAAACACAGTTTCTGAGACTCATCCTTGATCTCCCCAATGAAGCAAAGGAGCAAGGTTTTACCTTACGTTCAACAAGGTAAAGATCCGAGAAAGATTCCTCTGACCCTCTCTTCACCTCCTTGCTTCAGGGCCTCACTTTCCCGAGAGAATAACGTCAAGCTGAAATGCAACACTCAGGTAGTTTATTTGTTTGCTTGTCTGTTTCTGTGGAGCACGACAAACACTAAGCAGGGCATGCCTTATAAACACTGAAAATACAGCACCTAAACAGGTGCATTTGTAAAAACAAGACTGATGGCAGAACTGAAAAGCTACCAGCAAAATTTCCTCAGAGGAGCACAGAGAGGCACCTTCCTTAGCTGTATATCTACTAGACGAGTGGAGATTTTGGCTGTCCTTCTCAAAAGACCTCCCTTTTCAACCCTCCACCAACTCCACCCAGCGGTAGTGCTCTTGGTGAGGAAAATTGAGTGACCGTTGTCTGTTTGATGGGACCAGAGAGAGAGCAGTCCATGGAGCAGCCTCAGTGATGGATTCCATCTCTCTGTTGGTCCAACAGAGCTCAAGTGTCCTGACTTTCAAGGCACATTGCCAGCTGAAACCTTCCTACGAAAGGAGAGTAAATATGACAGGTTAAGCTCTTGTTCCGGGAGGAGCTGGCAGTGTCTCACATAATAAAGGTTGCCTAATACTTTCCATTATAAATTGTCTAACACTTTCCATTATAAGCACCTATTCCAAGAAGCTTTCAATTTACTGCTTGGCCCATAATTATTCAACTGTTGATTATATTCACATACACGTTTTCTTTCCTCTCCTACCCTCTTTAGATGGCAAAATGTCATTGATTTTGATGGGTCAAAGATCCTGTTGTTCTATTTTGCAGTTAGAGTTATTAATAATTTTGAGCATTTTAAGGACTTTTTTGCTGAAGGTGGTACATCTCAAGAATTGGAAGCAGGCAGAGGTGGTACCTCTTGAAAGGTCCACCAGCCACTTTTATCACAAAAGTCACAAAGGTTACTAAGCCAGTCAGGCTGTGATCCGTGAGCATGATCTTCATGGTACAAGCTGCATATTAATTAAAACCACAACCTGTGGACACTTACACTGCATGAAAACCAGACAATCTCTTGTCTGGAAAAGAAACCAAGTGGCACAGCTGTATTCTTTGTTTTCCTTTGTTTTCAGTATGTATACTATTTTTCTGCTTGTTTGTATTTCCACTCTGTATAGGCAGATCCCACTCTTCTACCCACGACACCGGACTGAAAGATCTTCAACTCATGAGAAATAGACCCATGTACCACAAGGTTTGGGCTCCAGAAACAAGTGCTACTGGAAAATCTTTCCATTGTTTAGAAAGGAGGGCTACAGCAAGATGGTGTGAATAAATGTTCAAAGCCACTTCATCTTCATTTCCAGAGTCTGTGCTCTTTCTTTCACTGGAGGAACTCCCACCAGCCCCAGAAAGAAACAGCTGCACATTCTGCAAGGTATAGTCCGTGTGCCCCTAGGTCTCACAAGAAATGACAGTGTCCCTCTTTCACAATTCTTCTGCTAGCATTAGTCCAATACTTCCCATGATCAGAGGAGGCAATCACAGCAGCCCATTAGTGGCCTCCTGACATGCATGAACGTTCATAAGAGAATACTTTCATTCATGGTTCATTTTAGGGCGAAAGTTGAGCAGATGCCATAGTTACTTCTATTTCTATAGCTTTATGAAATAATGCAAAACTTTGCAAAAAAAAATCATTCATTGAGTAATTTATTTTTTTTAATTAATGCCTGAGCTATCATATTTATAGCATTCCATAAATAAAAAGGCCATGAAATAAAAATAAACACAACACTTGAAAGTAAATCAGGCCAGTGGTTTGGTGGCAACTTTAGAAGTGGGTAGTGGGCATATTGTATGCATTGATGTTTATTTATGTTTGACACCCTCAGTCCGGAGGCAGGCTATAAAATGTATCATTTTTTCAGAGGTCGGTTTCATCAAATATTCAGACATGAGGTTTACTGAGGTAACTGTCCCAAAGTCAGTCATGGGAAACATTGGGATTAGAATCTACATAATTTTAAACGTTTCCGTTAGGAATTCATTCCAACATTCAGAAATACCATAAACTGGACATTGGTGATTGCCATGAAACATAAAAGATTTTTGCATGTACAATCACACAAACACATTTATGTTTTGTACTGGGTAGTTGCAGCCGAATAGAAAACTCATGTTTGCATCCCACACTTTCTTCTGATTATCTGTGACCTCTGACTAAGGCAGAGGCAGAACAGACTCTTTTCTTTTCTTTTTTTTTTTTTTTTTTTTTCTGCAGGTTACTTTTGCCTTGCTCAAGGGTTAGATATTTTTTTTTAATTTCCTACTATTTTGAGATTATTTTCTGTATTTGTCAGCTAGCTCTTAAAAGTGCAAAATTTCACCCAAGGTATTTCACAAAAACGTTCGACAAAAAGAAAAGACATTTAGTTCCTCTTGCTCCTGTACTCCACAGCAACATGTCCAGATTCATAAAAATCTGAATTAACCAAACTCGCTAAAGGCTGACCTGCTTAGAGGAGAGATGTATCAGTGCAAACTATGCTAGAGAAAATTGCATGTGGGTTAAAATAAAACTCTCATAAAAAGCACCGAGTTTAACACACCCAGATTACTGCAGACTGCAGGCCACATAGTTTTCCCAAGAACCAAGTTCAGAGAAGGGTTTGGGTCTACAGGAGATAAGGGGCTAGGGCACTGTTGAAGAAGACCTGGTCTTTGTAGCATTAATGGAAAACAGAACAAAATGAGGTCATCTCATATCTCCATTGGAGAAAGGATTGTAAATTAATACAGCTGAAAGACGGGTGAGTTGTGCCTCTGTTTCTAAAGAAAACATTGCAGGCAATACCAGGGGGCCAGGGCAGCACTTTCTGCAATTGCCTTCCCCCGGACTTTGCAGGGTGGTGGTTCAAACCCTAATTATTTGCTGTGAGAGATGGGCAGCCTGGATGCTTTCAGGACACACTTCCCCAGAAGAGATGCTCATGTCTCTGCCTCCTCAAAAGGCCTCTTTTGCACACAGACAGGGCCATCTTTGATCTCAGCTGGGGGTCCACTGTTAACTGCTGCTGGGAAGCGGTTTCAAATCAGCAGGTCAACCAGATCTTTTGAAGATAGAGCCATTTATTCAGCAGCTAGAACAGCAACCACAGGCAGCCAGAGAAGCATAAATTTTATGTCTGGCGTTGGCCATTAAAACAGGGCTTTACTGTTTGTGGTCTCAAGCTGACTCAGTAGCACCATTGGAGTGGTGCGGTGATAAATGTGTATTCATCAGCGTTGTATAATTTGGTTATTGAAGGACACGTTCTGCGTGGCTGTTCGGGGGCAGGCGTGTGACTGCAGGTCCATCCTGGCGCCATTGTGTCACTCGGCACAAGAGGGGTGGGAAGGCACAGGGGCCATGGTGACAGCTGTGATGGATCTGCCTGAGCTGGAGAAACTGATATTTCCACCACTGTTTATGGTTCTTACAGACAATCAGCTCCAGGGTTAACGTGCGCTTGTCTCTGCTGCCAAAATTGAGGAAAGAAGGTAAATGTATCCATACCCTGGACTGAAACTCTACTAATTAAGCTACCAATGCTTCAGTGAAGGCTTTCAATAGCACTGAATACTCTTATAATGTAGGTGATGGCATATCTGTGCCAGAAACAGGGTCAGATGCTCGCTTGTTCTGTTTCCAAATTAAGTTGGATACAGCTGCATCATGAGCATTTATCCCCTACTGCCCAGAATCAGGATATAACCATGATTTATAGAAAGAAGTGGCATTTTAAATAGTTACTGTGAAACTTGTTTTGATTTTTGGCATAAATGGCTTAAATGTATAGCTCTTGAAGGCAGTCTTAACATATTTGCAAAGTTCTAAGATGAGGTGGCTTCTAAGTGTGCAATATTTAGTAACAAAACAAGGCAGCTAGACTTCTGGGATTTTTTTTTCTTCTTGTTTATTTTTTTTTCCATGAGTACAAGCCAGATGTGAGAGCCTGAGGAAGGCTGTCCTATCTTTTCAACCCTTGCCACAGGCCAAAGCCATTCAGTCTTTAAGCAGATTACATCCTGTGGAAAGATACTTTTGCATGCTCGACTTAGTGCTAATCCACAAGAAGATTATAAAAACTGGTAAATGAGCAGTGAAAAAAAAAAAAAAAAAGAAACACCTTCCCATTAGGATTGTATGTTTTTACTACAATCAGGAAAGTAAAGCAGAGCTAGGAGGAAATTAGGATTCTCTGCAGGTACTGTTAGTTTTGGAAGGTAGCAAACGCATGGCTGTGTCATTAGAGACTATATTTTTGCACTCCTCAAATCCTTTAACAAAATTATATTTGGCAAATGGAAGCGCAGTGTCCCCTAAACACACAAATACCCTTTCAGTGGTGTTTCTGAGGTGATGTCTCAGAGTGCTTTCTTGCTGTCTGGTGGTCCTGTTCCACCAGCGGGGTTTGTGAAGTTCAATAGAAAGCACATTCTCATGGTCTGTAACATGCATGTAAGAAAACCTGCTGTTGTTGTGGTAAACGCAATGTCCACAGATTTATTAGGAATGCTCTTATTCCTGGAAGTGCCAGCTATTCCTGTAACTCACCGCCGCCAAGGTTTTTAACCATATTCTCCTTTCATGCATGCATTACAGAACGGAAAGCCGTGTCTGCACTCCGGCCGCTGGGATCACTTCTTCGTTTGTTATTGGATCGTATCATTTTACAGTTTGTCTTGTGTGAAGGGCAATGCAGAAAGCTGCTGAGAATTTAGCTTCCCACGCCTGTTGTTAATGGCTAAGCTTTGTAACTGTAAAGGGCTTGCTTTAAAGTTTGCATTGAAGTCATATTTTAATACGTAATAAAATCTACAATAAATCATTGAAGCAAGGAGGAAACGGGGGAAAATGATGACAAGGAAAGGAAATTTTCTTTTCTCCATCTCCCTGTGGACAAATGGTATTTTTAGAAAGGGCAAGAGCAGGAGTGGGTACAGCATGCACCCGTTGCTGAAGCATGGTGCTCCAGCCCAGTCCCATATACTCACGTTCTTCGTGGAGGTGCTGTGCGCCAGCTGTGCAGACAGAGGAATAAGTCAAATGTTCTGTTTGTCACATATTAAATCTGTATTTGACACCCTAAGCTGACCACCCTATACAACAGTCATCCAAAAACTGCTTCTGTCTGACTTGAGAAAACTTTGAGAATTAGTTTCTTTATCCAGTATCATCACAATTAGCATGAAACCATATCACAACACACAATTACTGCATGGGATGTTAGAGTTTTATAGCAGTACATCTCAAATTCCCTTCTTTTTCCTTCCTTATTTATGTTTTCTCTTCCAGCATTTTGTTTAGTGAAGAGTGAAACTTTCAAACCACCAAGGGGAAAACACGGTGTGTTCATGCCTCCACATTTAAGAACTGACCTAAGGTTAGAAGTGTGAAACCAGTGATGTCAACAGCAAAATACTCCAAGTGCCACTTTCTTTTCTCGGTTGTGTGTTTTTGCCTAAAATCAATGGTACGATTACTGATTTCAAGATACCACCAAGCTTTTTCTTACAAAGGTATCTGGTATATTGAGATGTTGTTTATCTGCTGTTGCATGTTGACATTTCCTAGATTCTAGAGAAACAGTATCAGGAGTGAAATAAATTTGTCCAGGACAATACTTTGACATGCTTTTCATTTATCTGGTTGACAAAAAGTGTTTACTGCAAAAAGTCCCTTTACATTCATTAAAATCTTCATGTGTTTTATACTGCTGCTGTACTCATACTTTCCACATTTTTTCATGTGCACTTTGTTCTGGTTTGTGTTAGGATATCATAAATTGTCCCTTGAATTAGTCCAGCTTCAGAGCTGTTATTTAACCACTGTTACTAATGCAAGAAATATTACCCCATTCATAAATCATATTTCACATTGAGACAAATTAATTTCTTTCTCCTGAATCTGTGAAGAATTTTGAAAGTTTAACATCTACTCCTTAAAATGCTCTCTTGTAAATCTGTCTTTTCAATAAGACATGGAGATGAGAGGATGCTTAGAAAAGTAGCAATCCTGTGATTTTTACCTCTTTTCCTTGATCTAAGCTTTATTTGTAAAGAACAGCCAAAAAATGGAAATATTTGACGTAACTGTTACTCACAATTCTCACAAATCTTCAGGGATGCATTTCATGTTCAAATTTCATGACCGAGATCTTCTAATGCACAAGAAACCCACTGCACGTTAACATACCACATATTTAGGAAGCTGAGTATTCACTGCCAGATCTTCAACCACAGACATAGATCTTTTCACACAGAATACCGCTAAGACTGTAAAAAACTGTAATCTCCTGTCCCAAGCATGTAGGGATGAGAAAATCTGGCCATTCAAGTTTGCAGATTTATGACAAATATTTTTTTATTCAAAAGCCTAATTAGTCATTATCAATAGTTATTAATATTATTTGTATTAAATCATCACAGGGAAGGTCACATAAAAAAATAATCCCATTCTTTAGGACTCATACAATATGAAATTAATCTTGTCTGTATTAACACTGAAAAACAAAAAACATGCAAAGGGTAGGGAAAGAATGAGGTGGATACCAAATTGCCCAGGCAGCTCAGTAGATTGTTAAAGAGGCTGGGAACAGAATTCAGGTCTACAGGTTTCCAGTGTAATTGCTTTTTCCTAGGATCAGGCTGGCCTCAACATTCCCTTCAAGTTTACTGGAGATCTTCTAAATTGAGTATCTTGAAATACTTGTGGTCCCTGTGGGAGAGAGGAATGTTGGCCACTACACAGAAGACCGAGATTGCTGCCCCAAACACATCAGAATTAAAAATGCTAGTTAAATCATTAAGTCCCCCTACAACAAATATACTGAGAGGGTTCAGAAGATTCAGAGAATTTGTTTAAAAGGCATGAATTTCACAAAGAGTGCATTCAGACAGAAAAGCAGGCTTAAGCCTTAGAGTCTTATGGGTCTTCCTCAGCTTCTAAGTGCTTTGGACCTTTCCGTTTGAAACCTGTCATATACATGTAATACTACATCTTCAGGAAAACTGTTTGGACTTTTTTGTTCAAGTGTATTTTTATTTTCATTATAAAAGCAATTCTTTAGTTATAGCTCAGCCATGAAATTTTCTCAAGGCTATAACCTGGCAAATAAAACCTTAGTTTGGGAGCCACAATGAAAAATAAAACTTAAAAAAACTTCAGTGTTTTCCAGTGAACTGAGTAACAATTAAATACCAATGAAAATACTACAAAAGGGCAATACATGTTTAGCTGTGTATATTTATAATCAGTCTAGACATGTATAACCTCTTGAATTTACCCGTGCCGCATAGTTCGGAGTTTTGCAGGTACTCTCAGCTCAGCTATCAATGTCAAAAGAAAACAGACAAACTTGCTGAAGAGTTACTCTGATATTTTTCAGAAGATGCGGCTCAATCTGAGCCTGAAAGTTTACATGCTTGAATGCAAAGCAAGCAGATGTCAATAGTTCCTATTTTGTTTTCAGACAGGCTATCATGAAGTTTTATAGTAAAACAAGCACTTAATGCTGGTGGGCAAGAAAACTTTCTACAAAACACCCTAAACAGTGCTTAAAATATTAGAAATATAATTTAAACAAAGTCAGGAAATCTGTTAGGTTGTTGTGTAGTTTCCTGCTTTGTTGGTGACCGACATATATCAGTTTAAGGTCTCAGTGTGATACCTGCACGTCTGCATTTCAGCGCTCCCACTCACCCTCCTGCAGAAACAGCGTCTAATTTGCCATAGCGCAATCACAGCGTACACACGTTCCCCCGGGTCTCCTAGCACTCACAGGGAGTCTTTGGTCCTTCCCCAAACACCCAAAAATTGTGTTGGCAAGTGAACACACCCAGACCCTTGCATCTAGCGGCGTTCCCACCCGTATGTGAATAGCTGGCTCATCCTCAGCTGCACCCAGCAGGAATCTGTCACCCGCAGCCGAAGCAGCACAGGTATTCGGGTCCCTGTGTGAAATACCCATTCCCAGGCTTTCTGCAGAGTTCGGTGGCACAGCAAGCCCAGTTCTCTCTGCCATCAGCAAACAGGCCATTGCCCACCCAGTGCTGCCGGCGGATCAAAAACACCGTCACAATCAGATGGCTGGCCTCTATATTCTGCAGAAGGGAAAAAAGCACTTCGGTTCGACACTTTCAACTGTTTTTTAAGTGTCTGTAGAAGAATCCTTTACTCAGAGTGAAAGATTAGTAAATTTAACTTCACTACACCAAAAACTTAGTAAAAATTAGGCATCAGTAATCCTCCTCTCTGAGCTCCTCAGTCAGTACGTCAGACAGATAGAAAAGACTGAAAAGTGTGAGGGGAGATGCCTAAGTGTAGCCAAGAGTGGGAGGACAGAGGGGTGTCCTCAAAGTAGCTCCATCCTGGGACTTAGCCTTTATCAGGCCTACCGAGTTAGATGTTGCCTCTGCTACAGTCCAGAAACTTTTCCTAAAGGGTTATAATGCTGCTTTTTCTTTTAAAAACAAAAAAAACAAACAAAAAAACCCCCACAAAAACAACAACCAACAAACTAAACAAGCAAAAGCCACAAAAAGAAGAGTGGTTCACTGATTGCTTGAGAAGTACAAATGGAAGAGGAGATGGTAGCTGCTCCTTTACACCATAGCTCAGTGATTAGAGCTCTTGCTCAACATACGAGAGACCCAGATTCAATTAATTTCTTGGCCTCCAATGTTTCCAACCCGTATCTCTCATGAGGGTAACTGAACTGTCAGATTACAGGCAATTTGCAGTAGGAGGGAACAATGTACTTATCAGGCTGCACTGGAGCTGTTCCACTGGCCATTGAACGGTGATTCAGCCAGGGAGAAACAAGAAAAAGGGTCAGGATCATCCAGCACAGCAGCTGGGGTTTCTGTCCCAGAGCACAGGTCAGTCTTGCCCTGTTCTGGGATTATTTACATGACTTTTCTAATGGGTGTTTGGTTTCCTGCCTGATGAGCAGTGATGATGTGGCTTTCAGCTCATGCAGTTTCTGTGGGTTAATAATCATCATGCAATTCATCCAAGACTTGTTTTCTTGTGCCTACAGTACCTGAGGTTTCAGGGAGGTCTTGATCTGGCCCCATCTGTCTCAGTTTCATGTGCATGCAGGCAGCTACAGCAAGGCTCTCCCCGCAAAAGCTGCTCCTTACCTAGCTGTAAGAAATGCAAGCAAATGTAGCAGCATTGGAAAAGGTGTAGTACTTGTGATAAATTATTTAGGTCCTGTATTTAGTCTATTGCTTTCATTAATTTCAGTTCAAGGACTTTAGTGCATATGTAGTGACATGCAAAGAATTAACACACATTTGTAGGTGTTGTATGTATGTTGCTAAACTACATACAAGAATATGGAGTGAGCATGAGATTAGACCATATGAAATTATATCGCAATTTTAATACTGGGTTCCTAAGACTGTTTCTACAGTTTCATTTTGGGAAAGTTTATTCACGCTTGTAGAAATTAATGACTATTATTCTGTAGCTTTTTTGTTGTTATTGTTGTTCACTTTACCATCACTTTTTCCATCTGTAAAGCACATCCTAATAATTTTTCCTCTTTTTTTTTTTTTTTTTGCATAATTCACTGAGTTTTGTCTCCCAATGCAGGGCTGTTCAAATTGTAGGAGGAACAATCTGTGGGGCATTGTGAGCTGCTCTAGAAAGCCATTGAGAAAAAAAGAAAGAGAAAAAATAACCTTAAAAAGTTTTTCATACATCACTTAACAGTTAAAAAAAAGAAACATTATAAATATTAAGTGACATTCCAAGTGTAATCTAACTTTAATTCTTAAATGAGCAACACGATACAGAAAGATCTATGGATTTTTTTAAAAGAGTAGTCATTAAATTAGAACTTTAAAAGATAAATAATATTTTAGTAATATTTAAAAGACTAAGTGTGATATATTTAAATGTCCTAAGTTTTTCAGCCTGTCACCAACTCATTTCTAAAGTGAGTCAGGTAACAACTGTACTGGGTAGAAAGTAAATGCGTGGAAAAATGGCACAGGCTGTAAACTCAATATGGAGAGTGGGAGGGGAAAAAAATTAATTTTCCCAGTTACTGTTTCATTAATCATAATATTATTGTTGGCTAATTCTGCCTCCCCTTCCCTCTTATATCTAAAGATCTTCCACTGCTGTATGATGGCTATACTATATATATTTTTATAGTCTCAAAAAATTACTTCCTTTTCTTTTTAAAATCATGAATTATGGAAGCGTTGCACTTAATTCCCCTATTTTTAAAGGTCATTTACTTATTAGGATTCTATTAAAAACAGTAGGAGACAAACACGGTAACTACGCTTAATTCTCTTGGTTTATTTTCTTCAGCAAATAATATTTTTAATTATTAAAGTAATCTAGTGCTTTTTGTTTTGAGGGAAGGCCTGGATACACAGCATTACTTGAATTCCTTTGTGCAGCACCAAAAGCAACAGATAAACCTCCTGTTCTGCTATGGCAATTGTACGCATGGTCCTGAGGAGCTATCTCCCGAACACTGCCATTGTGCAGCAGCAAAGGAACACGGTGCCGATTAATCTGCTCTGAACCCCTTTCTTTACATTAAATGCCACATAATGCATTTAGACTGAGTCCTTGATGCAAAGCATGAACTGTGAACTCATTTTAAGCAACACGGTCATCTCAGTGACGTTTGGCTCGTTGCTGTTTATTTGACCTGCCTTTTCCCCAGTTGCACATTTCCTCTTTAAAATTCTGGCTCCAAGATCTTCCAGTTACTTGGCCCCTAAATGGTAAGCAAGGAGACCCCTCGCACTGAAATCAGGTAATACTTCTTTGCCAGCCTGTCTGATAATAAGTACCTGTGATTTTTGGTATGCTTCTTAAGGAAGGAATGACTGTGTGGGAGGATTTGCTCATTAATTTGTTCCTAAAGTTAGTGCAGGACAAACAGCAAGTCAAAGACCTACAAGTCAACCGGGTCATCCTGTAGTTAGTCTAGTAAACTGTTTATAAGTGATACTCTCAGATTTGCCACTGCAGTAGAAGGAAGAGCAACACTCCACCATGAAAACAGAATCCATCAAAAAACCTTTTGGAAAGGTGGAGGGGGAATTTTTAGCAGCACTGGCTTTGAAAACACTTTCAAAGGACTTTAAAAAACTTTCTCTGAAAGCTGTATATTGACAACTCTGTTGCGCAAAACACTGTGAAATACTTGTTTTAGTTCCTTGTGAAGTGTTTGGGAGTATGGACTGCTACCTTGCTGCTTTTATTTCAAGAACTTCTGTTTCTTAGCTTGGTTCTTTATCATAAATGTGGCCTGTTTCTAAAGTCATCTAGATTTTATATGGTTCTGATTTATTTTGCTTTTATGGAGTCACTTCAGATTTTCCCTGTGTAAAGGGAAACAAAACTCAACTGAGAGCAAGAAAAGGTTATTAAAGCTGAAACAACAACAACGGGTCTGAGTCCTCCTTTTTCCTGTGTATTCCAGAAGAGTGACTAGAACAAGACTCTGTCTGCTGAAGAACTCTTGCCCCACCACTCTTACACTGCACCCATCTGAACATATTCTCAGAAGGTCTCTTATGCAAACTAAACCATGTCCCTGGCCATGACTGAAATCGCTTCAGTACAGCCCTCATTCCTATTGCTGTTAGCAGTGACACAAACCTCTCATCTATCCTCAACCAGAAACCAGTTAGCTCCAACTGTCTTGAAAAATTAATCTCTGCAGATGTCTCCAGTGGGCATTCCCAATAAAGTGAAGTTAGTCTTGGCTACTGGAACAGTGTTGTGGGATTGGAAAATGCTTAGTGGAATTAACCATAAATTAACATTGTGCATCTTGAGGTTTGGGTTCAAGTACAATTAGTTTGAGGGTCTTGGCTTACTCCTCGCTAAAAATTTTGTCTGCTGCAATGAGCAGAAGCACAGAGTTCCATCGGAGTTTGTGGTTTCAGTGGAGGTGCAGATATAGCGTGGCTGGGTACTGCGAGAAGGGTGGAAGAGGAGGGGGCAGATAGTCACTTTCCCCACTGTCCTTATGGCAAATCACACGTGGAGCTGAGTAAATAACTTGCATGGTATACTTCCAACATTTAGTATGTCCATAGGAATTCACACATTTTCTCCAACGTATTTATTGTTTGATACTGTTTTCCCCCCCACACATATTTTACTTTATAGAGCTGGCATTAATAAGATGTGTGTCACGAAGTGAAGAAGATCCGTTTCTATCTAAACTGTACATGGCTTTGACCTCTTCTTGAGTTTTCTTTTCCATAGTTGAAGATTCTTACATTCCGTACATCGCTGGCCACAAAATGCCATTTGGAAATCTCAGAAAAAAAATCACGTCCTGATCTGCATGTGACTTGATGGTTGGTACACCTACAGCTATGGTTACAGAAAGAGTCCCAGGCTCCCCAGTGTAGGATCCAGGAAATTGAGTCACATCAGCGTCACCAACCACCTCTGGCAGAACACGAGGATAACCCTACTGCACATCTTCTGAAGGAGCTGGGTCACGTCCCGCTATCTCAAGCAAGCACACAATGAGACGTTCTCCGTAGGCAACTCAGCTACCAAGTTATCACATCCTCCAAGAATCTATCCCTTAATTTTTGCTGACCAAGGGTAATTGCATTTACCTTTACAATCTCACGTGCACAGGTACCTTTGCGGTGAGGCATGGAGGCAGTCCTCTCAGAAGTACCAAGACCGGCTGATAGATTTTTTCAAATGTGGATTTCATAAGGCCTGAACAGGTGCTTTGTTTCTGATAGCAGAACCTTATTCCTGTATGGCCATTCTGATATTTTTAATATAAAATAAAGTATAATAATTAGCAATCCGTCATTACAGCAACACATGAAAAAAGTGGTGATTTCTGCTAACAGCTTCTGTGGTTGGGCTGGTGATCTAGACACCGTGATTTAGCACACCGAAGTTCTCTGTGTGATTTTATTGTTCACCTTAACTGTGTGTAATTGTTGTGCCTATCTTTCTTAATCTCTGGAAATGGAAAACCAATAATGAGCTTTTGACATCTCTGAAGGAGTTACCGTGTCTGTCTAAACAGAATTTTCTGTATAATCTATCCATCTATGAATCTCTTAATATTTAGACATATATTAGCACAGTTTGTTTCCAGCACCGGATATTCATGTTAAAAAATGAAATCCTTTAGCACAACCATAAGTAGACACATACATTTTAATAAGAACAATATTTGGTTGGAAGCGTTGGGAGTAAGAACAAATTCCCATTTACTAGATGTGTGTTAAAGCAGCTGAGGCTTTCATCCAAAACATGCCTCTTAAACCTATGAATTAAACTTTATGAGTTTGAACATATTATTCCTCTCACATTATTACGCTTTTTGCTTTGTCAAACACCAGGGAAAACAAATCTACCAAAGCCAAGTGGAGAAAGCAGACTGGCTTTCTGCCCCCTCTAACTGTAATATTTTCTGCGCTCATATCCTGTTTCTTTGACCTTTATTAAACAATTTGTGAGCACGACCCGGTCCCACTGTCGTCAGCGTTAAAACGTCTACTTAGTGCAGCACAGCCAGGATTTTCACCCTCATGTTTTGCTCTGCATTAGGATGGAAAATGCTCTCTGCTGGCATGAAGTCCCGAAGTCCTCCAGGCAGCCGGCTGCCATTTGCTGCTCGTGTGTAAAGCGTGGCACACGGGACTGCAGCGGGGTTTTTCTTCTCGTCTTGGTGGATTACACAACCTTAGTGAAGTCAGTTGGGGCTGTTTTTTGAGTGTCAAGGTTTGAGCTATGGGCTAGACGACATTGCCCAATAACCACAATTATAGTTTCCAAAATCTGTTGTTCCTCATTTGTAAATCGCAGTGATTCCTGTTCGGTGATACCATGCGTGCCTGCACAAGTCGGCGGAGAACCAGCCACCTCCCGGCAGCATGTCCAGGACAGCCTGTATTTTTGTGGCCTTTGGAGAACAGTTGATCCCAATGCACCAGGAGAATGAATCACTACCCATTTGACACGTGTTTTTATAGTGGGTTTGGGGCTGGGTGCTCGTGTGCATTTCGCCCCTGGTGCCCTTGCCTGACGCGGGCACTTTGCCTTCACAAGTGGAAGGTGACAGAGTGGAAGGGCAGAGTCCAGGCATGCGGTGCTCGCAAGTAGAGGCTAGATGTGTGCCTCACGGGACTCATTAGGCGAGGCTGGTGATTTTTCTTATGACATGCACAGATGTGTGAGCGCACAGCACTACCAGAGGAGGCGGGTGTCAATGTGACCCACAGGAAGGCTGGATGGGAACAGACATAAATAGAGCTGTCCTGGGGAGGAATCCTAAGGCTCCCACCCACCCCATCCACCCAGACCACATTTGTCTCCCTGCACAATCCTGTGCTCCCTCCCCTCCAGCAGCAGCTGCAGTCCCCACGCTCTTCTGAGGCTGATAAAGTGAGCAGGCTGCATGAAGACATCCACGTTGCTCTACGTCCGGCTGCTAGGAGACACCCTCCCACCGGAGGTGGAGAGCACCCCATCCCTAACGTCTCAGCATCTTGCTGCAAGCCAGAGAGGCTCCGACAGTGTGGGAATTGTGCATTTCCAAAAATAAAACAAAAAGATCTAAGAAACTGTGTATTAAAGCAGCATTCCATGCTCAGATACTTGTGTGTCCGGCTCCAAAGCATCGTATGAGAGAAGGGTGTGGAGTTGCTTTGACCACCTGTCCCTGGTGAAGATCAAGACATATGATGATGGCTTATGCCAGCTGTTGTTTTCCCTCTCTGCTGCTGGTTGAATATCCTCGTGTCAGGACTTTGCTAACCTCAGACTGCCGCTGTTGTGCTACTGCCCTCGTTATTTCTCACCCTTCACAAGCTCACCGAAAAAATGGTGCTCTTATTAGGCGCTGAATTCCTCCAAGTATTACATCTCTGACATAAATATTTCTCCTTCACTCCCCTGTTCCTATTACTTTGAGTCTTTGCAGACTTAAAAGGCTGGCAATAGAAAGGCAGAGAGGTGGAGGTGGGGGAGTAAAGGAGAATAAAAAGAGGATCACATAGTCTTTCTGTTTCTTATCCCTCACTTTATACTTTCTGAAACATGTCACATCTGAAAAGCATTTTGCTTAACTCCTCTGACTGCCAGAGCACTGTATTGCTGCCTCACTTGCCTCACTATGTGGTTGCCGGTTTGTTGTTTGGGGTTTTTTTTTTTTTGTATATCACAACAACATTCTTGCAAATATTGAGGGAAATGAAAGCTGGAAATGAACTTGTAGTCAGAATTTGTTTAAAACATAGCAGCTGCTGTCACTGCTGGTGTGCTCAACCCCAAGCTTTTGAAAAGCTCTTTGATACAGCACTGAGGTAATCCAACCACTTTGATGCAGCATTATGATGATCAGGCTCTTAGATACCGTTATTAAAATGATCTAAGCTTTTTTTACACTTCACAGAGCAGTGGCCAAACCCCCAAGTTCAGCACCAGGTTACTCCAGGTGCTTAGACACTATAGTGAAGCACTTCAAGGTGTCAATGCAGTTCAGATTCTCCCGTGATGCACTGAAATAACCCTTTTTCCCCCCCTTGAAGTGCTTTGACAAGGTATTGATCTGGTACGATTTATTTAACCCCACTACAGTATGGTGATACAAAGCTCCTGCTACCAAACTCTCTGACACCCGGTTGCAAAGGTCTAGAAATTTTTTGTAATCGCCTGTGGACAGTCAAATACTTGAAAGCATTTGTTATTTTGCATGCTTGACAAATATATTCTTATAATACACAACAGATGCCAATACTCTGCAGTACTATTTTTAAAGGACTGATTAAAAATTGCTTTCATTTAAAAACATGTTGAACATGAAAACTGTCCATCTAAAATAAGACTCAGCAGTCATCATCCTACTGATTGTGCCTAAGTTTACAAATCACATCAGCCAGATAGCTGAAGCAGGAGAAAAGCCTGAGGCTTGCTACATACTTCTGCTGTAACACAGGAGCCAAAGTGGGCTGCAGATCCCTGGGGTTTTTTCTAGAGCAGATTGAAAACCTCTTCCATCTCTATTGGTTTATGTTTTTTTTCTTCATTCCAAAATGTGATTAGAGCCTAAGCAATGACCTCCCAGTGTGCCATGCTGGGATGTGGGGCTATCTCTCTGATTTACACGACAGACGCAACCAGTTTACAAGGAAAGTACTTGGATCAGCTCCTTGGCTAGCACAAATAGGTGATGCGATGCTTCCCTGTCTAGCAGAACTGCCTAACCAAATACCCAACTTCTAAAAAGTACAGCAAAATACCACCTAATCGATTTACAAATTTACTGAAAGCTTTCTGCGTAGTCCCAGCATATAAAAATTAAGGTGGCTGAATTTCAGCCACACTTGATAAGCACAAGTGTGTGCCTCACTCATGTGCACGGTCCTGGCAATAACATAGATCCACTGGTTAATGTCTGTTCACAGCACTGAACTGGTTCCTGCAATTCAAGTCAAAAGCTAAATCACCATTGGCTTAATTGGACTCAGTATCTTTGAGGCATTGTGATGTACATTTTATATATAAAATACCCTTTGGAGGCGGACGCTGGAATTCAGAGAGCTCCTTCCAGTTTTTTAAAACACACATCAAATTGTGGTTCTTCATAGTTCATCGCAGAAATAAATCTTGTTCTTGATTCTGTCCATCTCTAGAAATACAGCTGTTTACCCTCCTTTTTTCATTTTTGCATGATTCTTTCATGTTTACAAACTCATTTAAAGTGTTTTGAAGTTATGAGCTGTGGGGTTGCATTTGTTCTAGCACCATTACACTACAAAGCAGAGAGGTTGTTCTTACTCCACAATGACTTTTATTATAGAAAAAAGGGGCAAGACCAGCAAACATCCTCCAACTCATTTCCTGACAAACCTAAATGATAATCAGAATTATCTAGTTTTCTGCAGGAAAGGAAGGAAGAAACCCCTTAACACCCTCCTTGTGGAAGCAATATCTTGGTTTTCTCCTTTCCAGAAAGCACACGCCTGCCTGTGACCCAGCTCTTTCCACATTCCCTGTCTTATCAGTGTTAACACTTTTGGTCTATCCCAATATCAAAAGCATTTTTCTGCTTGCAGTTTCAGCATTACTTTCTGCTAAACTACCTTGGTCTGTACTGTTCAGCTGCTGCATGGGCTATGGTTGTTTCTCTCAGTAGTTCTCATTACTTTCTCCTAGACTTAGCAAAAATATTAATAAACAAAATATATGGGGTTGACTTTAAATCCGTGACTGCCCAGGACCAGCTGTGGTGTTAACCGGAGTTAGAGAAACACTGGCAAATCCAGCAACACTCATTAATAGAAAGAACCTGAATTACAGAACTTACTTCTGGAAGAAAAAATAATATTTTACCCAATCAGTTTTAAAATTACATTTCTTTAGTTTAGATTTTCCCTTATGCTCTCTTTACACCAAGAAAGAGTACTCAGAAATGAGAATGGCAATTCACAAGACTGGAGTGACAAAGGAAAAAATATTGGGATGTGCTGAGCTATTAACTGGGCTATGTAATTTCTGAAGAACCCTACGTGGGTTCTGCGGCAATTAAACATTCAACTGCTTATTTGCATGTGCAGACTCGGGTTTTGTGGAAGAATGCATGTTTTTGCAAGAGCACCCATTCTGGAGATCATCTAGGTAAGAGAATAGAGTTCATGGCTTTTCTATTTGATTTTGAACTTGTTCTAACTTCTGTGATAATAGACATGATCATCTAGCTAGAAGCACCTAGGAATTTATTTAAATGAGCCAAAATGCTCTACTCCTTTTGCTATTGCCAAAGAAATTGCAAAGCAGTGGAATTGTAGGTGGCTTTACTATCTTTATACATTTCTAGAGTACAGAAACACACACCGATATATACCCTGGCAAGTCACACATTTCTTCCATCCATCTATAATCCCTTTATTCTATCAATCAACCATTTCTGCTTTTTTTTCCCCTGTCCTTTCATTTATGAAAGTGATTATATTGAAGCTGGAAAAACAGGGAACTTTGAAAGTTTGTAAAAAACTAGAATAAACTGCATTTGAAAATCTGGGAAAGTCAGGAGAACGTGCAACATATTTTCCCTTGATAAAATTGTGAAAAGCACAAAAGTACTCTTGAGACATATGTGTTTCCTTCTGCTGAGTGACAGCCTTAAGGACAGTACATGTGAGAGAGAAGTTTTAGAGGTAAAAATATTTTTTCTTTTAACTGAGTAGCAGAGAATCAGGGTGTTTGAAGCGCATGTAAATTGGCAGTAGAGTCTTTGTCTTTCTATATTATTTTTCTCCCTTCTGTCTCCTGTGCACGGGTGGATTTTGCCCTTTATCTGACTGTTCAGAGCCCTGAACCACCCTCAAAGCAGAATTACAGGTGTAAGGCACTGGATTTTGGGGGATTGCAATAAAGAGTAAAACCTCTGTGAAAGAATCTTCTAGAGATCTAAGGATATTTTCTATCTGTTCATTGCTCACTCTACAGATGCCCTCAAAACTCATGTTTAGCATGAATCCCTTCCACCAGCAGCGTTGCACAGAATTACATGCTTTCTGATCTGGATTTTCATCTCAGTGATGCATTTTTCAAAGCTAATTAATAATTCTGCTGAAGAAGACACAAATACACAAAGTTTTGTGGGCAAGTGGTTTAAATGGAAAGGAAGAATAAGGCTTATTAGGAGAATTCAGTGGAGGTGGTGAAGGTTATTTCCCCTCTCGCACCACAGACTTCAGTGAGTGCCCACATGGCAGAAGGAGGGGAGCACTGGTGCGACAGTGACACTAATAGGCAATGAGATGGAGATAAAGGTCTACCAAAGGTGATTTTGACTGAGAAGAAGCAGTTATGAAACCTGAAAGACAGCAAGAGACATTGAAAGCTACTGGCGGTTTGAAGGAGGGCACATCTTTAAGCTGGTAGGGTTGCCAGAAACCTTCATGAGAGCTGTTGCAGAGGATACAAGTTAGATTTTGCAGGAAGCCTGGAAGGAAGTTGAGTTGAAAATTAATGTTCACAATTATTTAAATATTTGTGTACTTGGCACAATCAGATGAAGGGAGGAAAGTTAAACATGGACTTAGTGGCTCAACTCCTGAAAAAGATCTGAGCAAAAGCATTTTCATTGGAAAGAAGAATAAGAAGAAAGAATGGATAGGGTGCTGACGACTGAGATGCTTGTTTCATGAGTGCAAAGAGGAGATTTACAAAAGTGCAATAGGACTAAACTTAAGAATAGTGAGGGCAGGATGTAGAACATGGTGGATTCAAGAAATGTTTTTGAATAAGCAGGTGGGATTTGTGGCACACACATAAAAGCCTTCAACCAAAGCTGAATATATTGGATTAAGGGTTCTATTGTTACGCAGTTCTTGTTGGTAATAAATCTTTGATATTTGTTTATTGAAAGAATTGTGTTGAACTGAAATTGGCATTCTGGACCCACTGTGATATAGTAGCAGAGCAGATGACATGAACAGAATTTCATTTTTGAGTGCAAATAACCACTTGCTAATAAGCATTTCCAAATTTGAGTGCAGCACTGTGGCATTCAAAAACTGTAATTGGAATAATTTGTGCAGAAATTACCTTAAAATGATTTCAAAGGTCCTTTGAAAATTAACCTCACAATCCTGCCCCTTCATCAGTGTGTCTGGAACTGCAAAGCAGTCTCCATTACTACTTGTTTAACACAACTCTGTTTAAAGAGAAGTGTGGATGCTTTGTGCTATCCAGAGATAACAAATTAAATTCTTACATAGATTTAAATAAAATTACAGAATGGTAAATTTTGTTAGCAATTCTAGAAATTACATTTACAATTTCCAACACCTTTTTGGGAATCTTAGTTGGCTGTTTTCTACCCTCTAGCCTCAAAGCAAGAAGACTAAAGCAAATGGTTCAGAAACAAAAAGGTTTTGAGGTAGTAACCAAAACCAGGCTACAAAAGGTCTCAGAGCAGCTTTATCTGCTGGTGGGTACTTGCTCAGTTCAGTAGTCACGTGATTCACACATTGGTTCATGTTTTTTTTTTCCAGAAATAGAATCAATAGAGAACAGACAAACCCACAGTTGCCAGTTTGTACAGTCTTGTGGTTTTTCTTGAGGGCTCCAGGCTTGCACAGGTCTACCAGATAATGAAGACAAACTATTTCAGTTCCTGCGTGCCCATATGCTGCTTTACTGGGTTCTAGCTATCCAATAAAAGCACAGAAAAATAAGTGGTGGTTGAAACTGTCTAGCTAAAGTTTACATCTAGGGAAAAAAAATGTTATTTAAAAGCCACCTTTACATTTTCGGCAATAGTCTTTTTGCTATATATTTCATTAATCACTTGTAATTTATGTTAAAAGCCTTTTAACAGAAAGTCAATATGTTTAAGCCTTGATGAAAGTATATCATAGCAGTAGTAAATATTATGTACCAAGCCCTTTGCATTCTGCTCAAGAATCTGTATGTTTCAAGACTATGGGCTCTGCTAAAAGAATGCTTGAGCCTTTCAGCAGTTTTGCTCAAACTTATCATGGAATCATTTTGGTTGGAAAAGACCTTTAACATTATCAAGTCCAGCTGTTAACCCAGCACTGCCAGGTCCACCGCTACACCATGTCTCTTAAGCACCACATCAATGTGGTTTTTGAACACCCCCGGGGATGGTGACTCCAGCACCTCCCTGGGCAGCCTGTGCCAGTGCTTCAACACCCTTTCAGTGAAGACATTTTTCCTAATATCCAATCTAAACCTCCCTGGCATAACTCGAGGCCATTTCCTCTAGTCCTGTCATTTGTTATCTGGGAGAAGAGACCGACCCCCACCTGTCTACAGGGGACAGTGGGGTGGTATGTGACAACCAGTTTTGATTTCCTAAATATGTGTAGCACTTCCACTAAATGAAATATCATATCTATGTAAGCAGCAAGCAGAAAAGACTACATATGGATATTTAGACATGGGACAAATTTTTTTCTTGAGATAGTGGAAGTAAAATGGACATCAGAGCTTAAAAATAAACAGATTCCCAAAAGCAACGAGACCTGATAAGACTGCAGATACAAAGACAGTAACAAATTTCTGCTTCTAAACACTGACTCCTGCAACTGTGTTTAAGAACCTGGATGTGCATTGTTTTAAAGCTCTTTGAAAGATGCAGGAAAAAATCTCATCAGTGTTATTCAAAGGCAGGAAAATCTTTCCTCATATTTTCTTAGATAAAAATTTTAACTAACTTTTCTCTGATTTTAATGCACTTTCAGTACCCAGCAGTGTGAGGTAAGAAAAAACATAGAGCACGTGGGAAAGAACTGGAAATCATGTTGCTTCTGGAGACTTGCTTCATAATGAGCCCAAAGCCTTGGGTGATGTGTTCAGAGACTCTGCTTGGGGCTCTGCATCAGACTGAAAAGTACTTTTGCCTTTATGTATTTCCAGCATTCCAGCTGCATGATCACATTCCTTTGTGAGCAGGTACTGAAGGAGCAGCATGCAAAACAGTTTGCATTTATAGCCACACTACGCTGTCTTCTAGCACGTGTTGTAAATGGCCTCATACCACCAACTTCTGATTCTCTGCAAATCTTACACTTATTTTAACAAGCGGACTGGTCCAACAGTATAAAAACCAGGAAAAAGGATGCTATTATGATTAAGTATGAATTGTAAAGAGCCTGCATGAAATATTTCCTGTGATCTGGCATTACAGAAACAGCCATCCGGTGAGCTATATGTTCCTTCCTTTTCAGAGCCCAATTCTGCAAGCTGCTGAGCATTAAAGTACCCATTCATTTCAATAAAAGCTGAAAGCCTCCTCATTAGCTCCAAGCATTAGGCTTAAGGACTGAGTTCAGAGTTGATACAGGATCCCCGCTAAAATGTTATTCAAGGGTGAGGAAGTTCCAGATCCCCGAGTACACTTAAGTAGGTATCTCCTGTTTAATTGATTTGAATGAGATGTAAGCTTTGGGACTCAATGCATTAATTTCTGCAACCTTAAGTTATATTGTGTTGTAGGATGCTCTGAGAGCTGATGGTTGAAAATGAAGACTCATAAATTAGAACTGTCCAGACCTCCTTTTTCTGACATACTGGTGTGCCTCTTCTCCATGTCCTTGAAGCCTGGGCTGGTGCAGCTGAAGGCATACAGGGCAGCTAAATATTTCTCTGCTCACACTACTCCAAATCAGATGGAAAAAAGAAAAAAAACCCAAAACACACACACACACAAAAAAAAAACAAAAACCAAAACAAAACAAAAAACAACCAGAGATCTTTCTAAAGGACCGAAGTTCTCTATTCACTCACACTCCAGAGGTCTGGATGGGCTTTGGCAAGCAGCAAGGCTTTTGAGTGGTTACCCAGAGTGACAGTCAGACCCTCTCCCTGCTGCTGCATGGATCCATTTCAGGGAAAATTCATCTCTGCCTCTAAGTGGGAAATGTCTAAAAGTGACATGATGTTCTAACCAAGCGTTGCAGCCTGCAGAGGAGAGCGGGGAGGGTGAGATAGCATGCAGGCAGCCTGTGCCCTCGCCGGGAGCTGGTGGCAGCTGATGCTACCCCGTGTACGCTCGGTACCTGCAGCGTGGATGAGTCCTCGACAATCTTCCTCCTGCAAGCTTTCTGTGGCCCCTGCCCTCCCCCACCACTGCAGTCGAGGCTGGATTGCCCCCTGGGCCCTCAGTCCCCACGGGGGACCTTGCCCCCTCCTTGCCCCAGGGAACCACCAATCCCCACAGCGTGCCACAGCGTTTTATGTAAACGCTTATAAAGTTTGGGGGGGGGGGGAGTTTAAGTATTTTGGTGTGGTGGGGGGAGGGTACATTTCTTTTCTTTTTGGTTGGGGTTTTGTTGTTTTCTTTTTCCAGTTCTTTTTCCAGTCCTGGGCAAAACCATGCTTCTTCCCCTAATTGTTAACTGAGGAATGGTCTTCAGGAGAGACAGCCATGATTTCAGTCCGACTGGTAGGAAGCAAATTTTAACTTCATATTACGTAAAATACCTTCACAAAGGTGTGTAGGTGACGACATCAAGGAATCTGGACAAGGCTGAATTAACAGTTTCGCTTTTCTGATGAACAGAAACAGTTGCAATTGCCTGTTCTATGGGAGTGCCAAACTCCAGATTTTCATTGCAATTCATAATTTTAAAGTCAACATTTCCAAAATGTTCCACACAGCAGAAATTCACTTTAATAAATACAGCTGTAAAATACTGTTCTAATACCAATTGGGGGTGCAGGGGTGGGGGGTGGGGGTGGTGTATATTCCTAAAGCATACTGGCCTATCACATTAGTTCAAATGCAGTGACATATTTTACTGCACAGTTATTAAGATAACAGCGTTGATCAGCAGACTCTATTTGCACCTTTCTTTTATTCCTTTTTGTATACAATTGATTTGTGATCACTGAAAGCAAGATCAGAGTCTGCTAATATGTACTGTAGCTCACAGGTTCACTGGGAAGTATTTATTTCTTAATCATGTACCTCTTAGATTAATTGTTTGGGATGATCAAAGGCTCAGCAGGTGGTGGGGATGATTTAGAAACTACAAAATTGGTGTTATCTTTCTGATTGACATCCTATTAGTGCAGCATATATTTCCTGTTTGTCAGGAATGTAAAGTCTGAACATTCGGTAATAATATCTAGTAATATTTTGGAAAGGGAAACCATTGGCTGGCTGCATTTTAACAAGATGAAAAATCTTTTGATTTCCTTCTGTCAGGTTTGAAACAGAAGCTGAGCACATGTACCCCAACCTTTCCCGAAAAAAAACTAGCAACAAGGCACCTGCTGCTGCTTTTTTCTGCTCGCCTTGAACCGCAGTACCTCTCTTAGCATTGCCCCTTAAAAATGACCAAGGCTACAAGGTTTTAGAAAGATGCAAAATAATCATAAAAATAAAATAAAATGAGAGAACAGCTGTTTTAAGACAGATTTGAGGCACGAATAAATAAAGCCTATCCTTAGAGCTTCTTCCTCCCACCTACCTCAAGCTGCACTCCTCTCCTCCATTTTGGGTCAGGTTTTTCAAGATCACACCCCTTCTCCCGACAAAAGTAATTCCAGCCTTGGGAGAAAACTCGGGATGCAGCCGCACAAGCTCTCTCTGAAGCACTAGAAATTCTGGCATTTCTCTTCTTTTGTTTCCCAAAAACTCAGCCAGCTCAGGACTTGCTTTACTTTCTTTTTTTCCGAGTAATTTTCTCCGGGTTTTTTTTAGAATAAAACGTTAGCTTGTCACTGTTTTATCCCATGCTTAGTCCGAGAATTTTTTTTTTTCTTCTTGCGATAGAGAAGCATGAGATAAATTTGTGGGATGAAAATGGGAATGAAAAGAGAAACAAAGAGAAGTAGCTGAATACTTTAAGTGAAGGCACAGGGAAAGCAAAACTAGAAACTCAATTAACACAGTGTTTCTCAGCCTCTTGTTTTCGATCAGCTGCCTCTCTGGGGACAGGCCTTACTGTAACAACAGCTTTGACCTCTTTCTCTTAGTAAACAATTTGCCTTAAACTTAGAAATATACATTCTTACTGTCAAAAGCAGAACGAGCCACCCCAGGGCATGTACAGGTCCATAGCGAGGGACATCTGGAAAGCAAGAAAGCCCGAATTTCCAAGGGAGATGCTACACCTTCTCTTATGGCATGGGAGGATGAGCAAAAGGACCCCACTCCAAGCCATGGGGGAAATGGTCACAGGGCAGCACCTGGCTCTGCACCTTCTGCAGCCTGGTCCTGCAAAGAGCCTTCCTCACCTCTTCTTCATCCTGACACATGACAGCGATGCGACTTGTCTGCCACCAGCTCCATTCCCTGGGTAAAAAGGGTAGCTATCCAAACGTGCTCCTCTAAGGGAGGCCGCACCGTGTTGACTGGATTTAGTTCAGGAGAAATCTGAGGGGCACCTGAGATATACAGGAAGGCTCCACTCTTCGCAGAGCTTGGTCCCCCATGGTTTAGCTGTTTCTAAGCACAGTGGTTGAAGAGTGACATTAATATTGAAAAATTGCAGTGGTGCCTTTTCAACAAAAAGCTGCAGTTATGTTGTAGTACCTGCCCTCTAAATGACACCTTTTGCTTTATATTTCAAAACCATATAGAAATAATATTGTTGTCTCCCTTACAGGTGCTAACCAGCATCCCAAATTAACTTAAGAGTAGATGTTATTTTACTTTTATCTGGGTTTAACAAAAAGGTGCTAGGAAATAACACCATCCAAATCTTCTGCGATGATTATTTTAGGTGCACTTTAATTAGAACTTTGTTTTTTAAGACTTGCAAGATTCCTCCCTACTCTTTCCCAATAAAATGTGTGTGGTGATACCTATGTTTACAACATCAGCTGCAAAAAGCTTGTAGTTGCTTGACCCTACTTCAGCCTCCACTTAAAAAAAACAGGCAAAAAAACCCCTCCAAAAAGAACTGCTGTATCCTAATGTGAGGCTTAGAAACTATCTATTTGTGGGTTTCAGTGTTATTTTGTTCGGCAGACTATTAATTAATTTGTTGGTTACAGAAGGTTGGGTAAGAAATGCACAAAAGCCAGGCCAGTTATCACGTGCGCTCATCTCCACACGTGGTATATGTGCACATGCAAGTTTGCAGGATGCTGTGCCCCAGAAATAGCTTCTGACAGCTTTCCCAGGTGTACAGGTCTGTGTAAGGTGCACTGTTTCCATCAGCTCAGGTGTTTACATTTACCCTTAGGCCATTCCTTACCATTTCTGTTGGCCCATAGAAAACCTCTTACTGAGGGCTTGGGGGTGTAGGTGGATAAGAAGCTCAGCATGGCCTGACAATGTGCACTTGCAGCCCAGAAAGCCAACCAAATCCTGGGCTGTATCACAGAAGCGTGGCCAGCAGGTCAAGGGAGGTGACTCTCCCCCTCATGAGACCCCACCTGTAGTGCTGCATTCTCTAGGGTCCCCAACACAGGAAGGACTTGGACCTGTTGGAGCGAGTCCAGAGGAGGCCATGAAGATGACCAGAGGGCTGGAGCACCTCTCCTGTGCAGACAGGCTGAGAGAGCTGCGGTGGTTCAGCCTGGAGAAGAGAAGGCTCCAGGGAGACCTTACAGCACCTGCCAGCACCTAAAGGTGAAGCACCTAAAGGGAAGCTGGAGAGGGACTTTTTACCAGGGCAAGCAGTGACAGGACAAGGGGGGATGGCTGTAATCAGAAAGAGGGAGAGTTAGATGAGATATTAGGAAGAAATTCTCCCCTGTGAGGGCAGCGAGGCGCTGGCCCAGGCTGCCCAGAGCAGCTGTGGGTGCCCCATCCCTGGCAGGGCTCAAGGCCAGGCTGGACGGGGCTGAGGGCAACCTGGTCTAGTGAAAGGTGTCCCTGTCCAGGGCAGGGGGGTGGGAACTAAAGGGTCTTTAAGGTGCCTTCCAACCCAAACCATTCTATGGTTCTATGAAAAACAGAGAGGAGGAAGAACGTACCTAACACCTGATACCACATCTTTCTGCTTATTTAACAGGGCAATAAAAACCCCCCAACCCTGTCTAGTCATCCGGACATCCTGAAAGGCAGTCATATTTGCTGGTTTATTGTAATGTTTATGAGATGAATATTTAGTAGAAAGGTAAGCTTCAAACTAAGAATATATTCCTGTTTCTGGGAGCTTTCCAAAGACTTATGGATCTAGTAGAAACAACCCAACTCATCAGAAAGCTTTTGAAGCATATCAAGAAACTTAATCATGCTATAGCTTCAGTGCCTTCCTTTGCACAAATATTACATTTAAGCTCCAGCATGAATTATTAAACCTCCTTATAATGGTTGTGATTAATCTTCTACAAGCTAATCACTTTCAAGCCATACCTCCTCACTGTGCATATCATTTTAAGAACGGCTCCTCTTTGCATCCTATCCCATCACTAAAATCTATGTGCTCAATAACCTCACAACTTCAGGAGCTTTGTGTAAATGTTAGGCTGTTTTCCTAACAAAACCAGCTTTTTTTTTTTTTTTTTTTCTCTGCAGTTCGGCAATTTCAGCTCATGGTTCTCAGCGCAAAAAGGAGTACTGAAACCAGCCACGTAAAGGACACACTAGCTGGTGGCAGCGGCTGTGAGCACCGTAACTGTGTCAGGCTCTTCAAACCAAGGCTGCTAAATCATTTGATGAACTTTTACCCTCAAAGTCTACAGCTGTATGAACTTCTCTTTTGTTCCCTATTGCATTTAATCCCCATCTTGCTTTACCCAGCACTAGGCAGAGAGAGTGAGTTATCTTACTGCTCCCTCATGGTATTATTTGGCTGCACAGATGTCTCGTGACTTTGCTCTAACGTCTTACAAAGTTCCCTCTCATTATGATCCCAGTCTAATTTCACAGAGGAGACAGCTCACTTATCAAAAGTCTGGAAAACGAAAGATTTCTGCACCCTGTGGGGACACTCAGAGCCTTGCATCGGTGGCCATGAGAGCCTATAGCTGCTGTGCAGTCCTTTTAGCCCCCCAAAATGATGAGAGTTAAAGATGCTACACCTGATAGGATCTTTCCACAGCAGAGACAGCCATCACCCAGGAGGGTACCAGTCAGTGTTTTGCTCTGTGAAAATATTTCCAATTACTTTAAGGAGACTTAGGTTCAGTCTTTGACTCCCAGCTTCCATACAATTATCTCTTTGATGGGTTTAGGACTTAAATGTAGCTGACATATGGATTTTGTTCTTTTTGTTTTAAGAGGGTGATTTCTACTAAAATATTTTTGTTGGGTTTTTTATATATATAATGTTTTTATTGTACAGCAACCCACCGTGTCTCAATGGGGAAGCATTTTATATGATCAGGCTTATTAGCAATACTTATTATTATTTCAAAAGGTTGGATTGGCTCATTTGTAAGCTAAAGACACAAAGGTATTATGTGCTCTGTTTTCCCTAAACTTCAGATTAGAAGAACGGAAGACAAATAGTGAACTGGATCCTGAAAAGTCAGCCTTAGTATTATTATGCATAAATAGCAGTATTTATGCAAAAAAAAAGTGTAATTATGTATAAATAAATAAAATCTACCCTGAAATGAATGCCATCAATAGCATTATGATAGGGAGAACGTTTGAAACCTGGCTCTGTTGTGCTGGGCAAATGGAGGATCCTTGTTCGTGAAAGGGTCTTAGGAGTTCAGAGAGACAAAAGGCAGTGGGTCAAGGAGGAGAAAGCAACGCTCACCCTCTGTGTTTCTCAGTGAGGAAAATGCGACAGAAAGGGATGAAATTACCTGGGCTAGGCAACATCAGAAGCATAAGACACCAACTGAAGGTCTTGCAGGTCACTTTGACATAAGACTTGGCACAGCCCTGCTTCATTAATTTGGTTTGCATTTCATACTCATTCATGGCAAGGGATGCTGAGTGCTGGGGAAGAGGAAAGAACTTCTGGTCTGATGGGCTGGGAGTCCTCTCAAATCTATTCTCTGCACACAAAAGAGGAAAGAAACTTTCTTCCATCTCAGTTGTGATAATTCCCACAAAGGGACAAAGAACATCTAGGAGCTCAAGGGGACTCTTGATATTATGCAATTTTAAGCCTTTTACCAACTACCTTTTAGATAGTTTGAACAACCCTCTGTGTCCTTGATTTTCCTTGTCCTTTTAGGAGAAGTAGCCAGTCATGGAAAGACAGAACCTACTCTAAGCAGGATGCTAAGGCTCTTTGCCTACAACTCCTGAAGGACTAATTTTGTTATCAATCATAATGACAAGAGCACTTAACTTGGCTACTCTTAAGAGAGGTCCCTGACTCTTTCAGCCTTCCCTTTTGTGCTGCAGATGGGCAAGATCAGAAATACAGATAAGAAATTGTCAAATAAGGTGGATAATTGGGGGAAATTGGGTGTGATTGTCAAACACAATCTTTGTACCTTTCAAAATCTTTGCATGTGTATTGTAGCAGACTTGTAAATCTTCTTAGCTAAATTTTTAACATCATTTGTATACCATTTTTGTATTTTTTAATACGGCATGAAAAGCTACTTTTTTTTTCCTTTGTTTTGCTTTGCTGAAAGCTAAGCCAAGACCTAAACATGGAAAACCAATCCTGAGTGAACTAAATAGAAGAAAATGCCAGATATTCAGATTTTTTTTCAGTTCATTTTCATTAAGAACCAAATCCTCAAGTGTCTCTGCAGGCAGAAATTATTAGTGTTCTATTCTTAGGATGAATGGAGTCTAACTGACAAAGAATTATGCTTTCACAAAGTTTGACAGCAGCTTTTTTTGTTGACCTATACATGATGTACCTTCTTAAAAGAAAAAAATTAGTTTCTAAGTTCTGCTTAAAACAAATCATTATGCAAAATTATATTATACTAGTCCAATTCATAAAAAATGTATGTTGTGGGGGATTTATAGAGACACTTGTACTGGCAGGGTGACAGTCAAGCTTAGCTGGAAAATAACTGCCATACTTGTCCCACCACACTACGACATGGCTGCTGTTTTATGCTAGAAGAGATAAACAGATATCAGTAAAAATATTGCACTGTGATCTAAAATACCAACATGGCAAATGCATCTCCCAGTACATTTTCATTTTGCTAATTTGTCAGCATGATATAATGAAAGATATGTGGCTGAAATGCATGTTTTTCATTTGACTTAAATTTGCCTTCTTTCAGTTCTGGAGTGTAAATTCCGGAGTGTAAACTCTATTCAGATACCCTATTCAAATCCAAGAAAGCAATAATGTCCCAGAGCAACCTCAGTTGGTTTCTTTTCCAAAGGCAAGATGAACACTTCATGTGAATAGCATTTTTGTAATTTTATTGATGTCGTGAGATCATTCTCTGCCATTGCCTGATGATGCTTTGGAGTCCTTCTGAGACACAGAAATGAAGGCAAGGGGGGAAAATGGTGAACATTTTAAACTTGAAAGATGAAACTGGTTTTATGGGAAGGTTTATATCGGCTCTTAATTTAGTTTTTGTTGATCCACACTAATGACATTAAGAATATTCATACATCAAAGCTAATGTAAGCCACTTGCTGCAGTGTGTCTATATTCAGTTAAATCAGAAGAAAGTACAGAATAAACCTCCCTCAGCTGAACCTACAAAAAAGCTAAGCAAACAGTGAAAACAGAGCAAAATAAGTAAGTAGCTGCTCTCCAGATTGCCTTACCACCAGGTTGTAAGAAAAAGGGACTAGGCAGAAGGTTTACCAGCAAATAGTAAGAAAGGGATAAAATCGACCAGCTGAAATAAATGAGAGTAGCAGCAGGCACTGATGGCAGTCACTGAGACATTCCAGTGGATCTCCTCTGGGATGAATTTCTACAACTGTGGAGTCTCAAGCAAGAAAGATCTGCCCTGGGGCTAAGTCTGAATGAACCCAAGGACTGTGAGCACATTGGCCCCAACGTGCATGTTGGCCCCTGCTGCCAGCAGTTCAGAAGTGTTATACAATGAAAATTCTTACAGCCCTTGGCTAGAAAGATCTTCCACCTTAATACTTGGCCTTGACATTCAAAAACTTTTGTGCCTTTATTTTCTGCTTCGAAGGGATTCCTCTTGCTGCACTTGAAGACCTTGCTCCCACTGAAATCAATGGCAAAACTCTTACTGGCTTTAATGGGAGCAGGATCAATATGGCAACACTTCTGTCTCTGACACGCAGTTCAGATCCTGTTCCTCTTCTGCAGAATAGTATCTGCAGTTATTAGTAACCATATTTAAGGAAAGTACTTGCAGAGGAAAATATCTCATTTATGAGTGTGGCAGAATTGCTTCCAAATCAATCACTTAAATTCAAAATATCTTGGGGGGGGGGTTCCCCTTCTTTAAGGATTCGATAGCCTGAATCCATATTCTGAGCGGTGGGAGAACACAAGCCCTCTTTTCTGTCCATTTGCCCTTCTGGCCTTGCATTTCTCCTTTTTTTAAAAAACATTTCAGATTCCTATCCACTCAGTTAAGCCTAGCTGTATGGATCACAGCATCATGATTATTCCTCATTCTTCTTTTAAAGGCTAGGAATTTTTACAAAGGCTTTGCTGGATTTTCCTGCTATGTTATCCTGGAGAGTATCTCTGAAGTCACTTAGTCCCAGAGCAAGATATTTAGGAGTGTAACTCTGCTGTTACTCTAAATCCCATTGAAATCAAATGCAAGTGTTTGCATGATTTTTCAGATCAGGTCCTTATCTCAAATGAAAAAGCTAGCCTGTTTCCCAACATGCTTCACATCAGCTCTTTAAGAAAAATGCATGTGTCTGATGGGAAATGAGTGCCAGGGATGGCCTGGGATGCTGTCAGCGTAGTACCAGGCAAAGCAGGATCACAATCCTTCAGAGTGGAACCAGACCGAAAGAAGAAAGCAAAGTATAGTCAGGTTTCTTTTCTACTGACCAAATAAACCTTCTTTCAGCTAGAAAAAATAAATCTGTCTAGTCCTGGGGGACATTCAAGAGTGGAGAAAAAGTCATTCCCAGTGTTTCTACCTCTTTACCCCAGGTATCACACCTGTGAAGAGATGGGATGGCCAGGGAGGAGCCAAGGGAAAGTGAAGCTAACCCTCTGGTCCCCAACATGCTCCCAGCTCTGGGCAAGCTGAAGGAAGGTGTGCCTGCTGTACCAGAGCACAGCCACCCTCCTCTTCCTCCTCTGCATTTAGGTGACCCTCAGCCTCAGAACATGTTTGCTTTTTAGCATATCATCCAGCCCTGATGTTGTTTCTTTTGAGTCTCAGTTTGCCAGCTCTCTGCTCTGCAGTATTCTCAGGGAATTAAGCCTGAATCTATTACAGTCGGGATGATTATTTTTTTATTATTATTTAGTAATATTTAGGTTTTAAAAAATAGCATAAATATATAGAAAAAAAATAGTACACTTATTTAGTAAAATTTAGTAATTTTTGAGTGAGGGTCACAGAAGGGCAAGACTTAGAGCACCAGTCATAAGGAATCAGGCCATAAGAGGAAATCCAGATGCCCTTGGTGAACGAAGGACCACTCTGCTCGCTCTGGGAACACCGTGAGCTTCCCGGCCACTTTCAAAAGCCACCCCTTTGCACGCAGTGATTTTACTAAAACCTGTGTTTCTCCACTTCCTTTTCTGGATAACCCGGCTGCAGCTGCTGCATTGTTCCTACACAGCGGTGGCTGCTTGTTGAGGAAGGTGCAATTAAACATGAGCCAGGCTGGCAGAATCAGGCCCTCAGTGAAGGGAGTGAAAGCAGAAGCTGCAGGCTCCATGCCTCTAATCTGTTGGGACAGGGAGGCAAAGAGACAGAGGCAGGGTTTGGCCCTTCTATATTTAGCTCCAGGGATGCCGTGCTATCCACGTGCCATTGCTGAGCAGAGGGATTGCATCCGCCCAGCCCGTTTCGTGGGGCTTCTTACATCGTCCACGTTCATAAGAGCATTTGGAGTCGATAAGTAGGAAAACTGGAAATAAGCGCTCACCCCCAGGGACTCTCTGATGTTGGTTGCAGCGTTGCTCATCCGAGGGGCATATCTCCTGTTCACAAACGTGATGACAGATCCTGGCTTGTTTTCTGCCCAGCTCACTTTGGGAGGCTAAAAAGCATGTGTCAGGGAGATGCTAAGTAAAGCTGGTTGAGTTGCACCAGCTGGGACCAGCCTTTGCTTCAGGAGCATCTCAGGAGTCTCTGTACACCCACAAAGCCCAGGGTTTGCAGATGCGAGCAGATCTTGACATGGGATTTGCAAAAAGAAAGAAGGTTTCTGCCTTCTCCCCCAGTCCTGGCAACTGCAAGGCTAGAAACCAGCCAAGCGGAGCTTCCGGAGGAGCAAAGGGGCTGCTCCTGCCACTTCAGTCCTAAGCGGCAATACCCACGTGAACGAATTAAAAAGTAATAAGTTCAACGAGTTTGACACAATCTATGGATTCAGAAGTAATTAACAAGGATAATTAACTTTAAAACGGAAACCAGATGATTTGTAAGGAAAAAGTGGAGAAGAGATTCAGTGTTATTTATTCAACTGATTCCCTTAAATAGATTAGCTTGAACTTCTGTTACCAAGATACTGTCCCAGCATCAAGCACATCTGCTTTTTACCTGTCTGCCTGGCTTTAGATCATCTACACAATTTTAGGAAAGCACCAGGACATTTTCCAAAAATCAGTCACTCATTGACCAAATATTAACCTGACCTGTAGCTGAAGTAACTGATGTACAGGCTCATTAAAGAAAACATTTAACAAACACTGTGATTTTAGATCCAGCCACTACTTTACATTTATACTATTACCATGGCTGGCAAGATGTTAGTATCTAAAATCCAGGTTCAGGCAGAGGATTTGACTTCTTTTTGTAGTGCATTTATTTGTATTATGGCTGTATGGAAGGATTCCTGCTACAGACCAGCATTCATCTGGGTTTGCTTTTATATCCCACCTCTAAATATCTGGAAAGGTAAAATTCTCCTTTGTGTCTATTTTACCATACAAGAAACCTTCTGAAGTTCCTTGTAGTGTTCCTACCAGTTTCCTAACTGGATGCTAAGAATACCTAGAAGTACAACAACAACAATATCAACAACAAAAAGATCCAGAATCACTTTTCTCTCACAACCTCCTGTTTCTACATCCAACATTTTCTGATTGAGATACAGCCCTCTAATCATGTCTGAGATGATGAAATTTTGTGCAACCCATCTGCCAGCATCACCAGAACCCTTATTTCCTTGATTTCTATTCACCTCAAAACGTATTTCACATTCAGCATGTCTCTGCCCCTCCTCCACTCCATTTTGCTGCTGTCTGTGGCCGCTGTGGGACTTTTGAAAGCTAACACTGAAATGTTACACAAAAACACTATTGTCTCCAGTTTTCATCTCTATTCTATTTCATTTTTTTTAAAGTATTATTATTTGGGTGAAAAGTGGCTTTTTTGGAAAATTCTGCCTCAGTGGCTGGTGTGTTTGTTTTGGGTTTTTTTTTTCCCCAGTTCCTTTTATTTAATCCTCTGTGTGGAAGCTACGTAGGCTGATTATGGCCTCAGAAATATTCATAAGAATTTTTCCTGAAATTAATGGGAATTGTGGAGGAGGCAAAATTTGATGATTTCCTTTTCTTAGGCTACGCTCCTTAGGGCAGTTCACATTTTTTATAGCGTGCAGCCAATGAGGGTGACAATATCAGATGGAAAATGAAGCAATTGCTAGATATTTTCCATCTCAGTTAATAAGCCCTCTGCTCTGTGTCAGACTGAAGCTTATACCAATGGCAGGCTAGGATTTTATTTTATGCTGGAAATATATTTCTAGTGTTCTTTAAAAAAAAGAATTTTATGAGCAATTCAGTCTTCATACTTTTAATCCTTAAGTTCTTTCAAAGGCTACCAGAGGTTCAGGGCCAAATGTTGAGAAGTTGCATAATGCAAAAACAAGTCCAGCCTGGAAAAAGTAGAGCAGAGAAAAACCATTTGACTTTGGACCTTCTGTCACTACTAGGGCTAGTGACACTGGGTGATATTTAAGGTCCTGAAAGATAGCCAGTGCAATAATTCAAGGTCTGGATAAGCATGTTACTTGGTAGGTGAAACTGTGGGTATTTCATGGTGCTTTACAAGGCTGTTTTACATACAAAATAATGTTATATATGCAAAACCTAAAACCCATGACAAAGTTTCTGACTCACTGAGTTTTACACTGTTTCCTGTTAAGAAATGTTTCCTTTGTGCATGTCAACAGTGCTTTCAGTTATTATGTCCAATTTGCTTTTACAGGCTTCAAAAATAGCTTCCGCTTTTTTTTTTTCCCCCTTCTCTTTCTCTATAGTTTTTCTGAATTCATTGATAACGTGCTTATTTACTTTTTGAAACAATATGTAATAATATAAATCACATTTTTAATTTGCCAAAGGTATTGGACGCATGGTTTATTGTTGATTTATCCAGTATGACACCCGTCATATGGTATATTAATAAAAATCATATTTTAAAGACTGGTATAAGTGCCCTTTATTTTTTCTTGTTACGGACATTAGATGGAAAAGCACTGCAAGGCTCAGATAAAAATTTCAGCAAGCCTCTGGTTCTCTAATGGCTGGCTTCTCTGCTTCTTTTCTTTACTGCTGACTTTTTTGGTTTGGTTCAGCATGGGATTTTTTTTCTTTCTTTCTGTTGTTTTTGTGCAATTACTACTCATGGAAAATGCTGGATGAAGAGCTCTGGTGTATCTCTCTGCTACTGCTCCCAGTGCCTCTGCAGGAAAATGCAGGAATCTGACTTCATCTATGCTCAAGCCAGATGCAAGCCCGTTTTCCCATAGCTTTTTTCCCCAACAAAACTGTGAGCAGGTCCCTGTCCAGTTCTTGACAAGACTATAGCTGCCTATGGGTAGTTTCTGGCAGACAATGGACAAACTATTTTTCTGATGTAGACTGGCAGAGATACACTCAAGACAGTTGGATTATTTACATTTTCATTTTGGCTGAGAGAGACAGTTTCAAGAGAAAGAGTGTATTTCATTACAGCCCATTGGCTAGAACGAATCACTTGTGGCATTACAAATATTGCTGGCCACCTACAAATGTATAATGCATTTCTGCAGAAAATAGGGACATTTTCAGTGGAGTATCCCTCTGATTCATTAAGGGAAGCAAGGTCCTTTGACCTTCCCAGATCCCTGGGTCTGAATCTCTAACATATAGATTTTATGTGTCTGTGATGTTTTGGTATTTTGGGTTTTTTTCACTTTACATCAGTGTCAAATGCAAGAATGACAGTACTTGAATATACTTAGTTACAGCGGGAACTGTTAGAGCTTGTCACTCATACAAGTTCCCAGATACGAAACGCTTCCTTTCTGTGTGTGTTTTCAAAGGCTTTGATGTCTGAGATTTGCCTATCCAGAATTTTGTGCGAGGGACACTAAAGCCAGCTACTAAAAACAGGTATGAGATTCAGGCAGGCTAACATTCAGTTTAAGGTAATTTATAGTCCATATCAGAAGGAAAAAAAAACTTAGGAAGTATAAATGTTTTACCTATTGTACAAAGTACTTACTGTAACACAGTTGGGATCTACGAGTACTTGAAAAGTTAATATTATAACAGAAGTAACAGAATGCAAGCTGAACAAATACAGGTTGTCTGTTCACTGCCTCACTGCCAAGCACACAAATTTTCCAGTACCCAAACAGCTTTGGGATTCTAGCTAAAAGTATACTATGTATTTCATCTGCCCGTTTGCCAAAGTTCACATTACTCAGTAGTCTGGATTAGCCAGCGGCATTGTAATAGCTGATGATGGTATGGATGAACGAATTTGTTAAATTCTCCATTGCCTTTCTGAGTAAGTTTGCCTATGAGGCTTTAACGTGGATTCATCAAATACATATTACAAAAGCAGTGTGGGACTTGAATGCTCAATTGTAGCTGATCTGATACACATGAATTTTATACATGAGGAAACCTTTGAGCTCTTTCATTTTTCATACATTAACTTTAAAGTAAGCAGTAGGAAAATGTCAAAGAAAATAAAGAATGCAAAATGAGGTACTTAAGGTTTAAGAAGTTAGCTTCTTTCAAAGTGATGCATGGGTGGTACTGTATCAATTCCTGTTTGTGAATAAGATTTGTGCATGCCTCCTATGTACCATTTTGAAAAGGTACTCTCAGTCTTAGAACATTTGTATTTGTCTTTCATTAAGAAAATACAACACAGTGAGTCACCTGTTTAAAAGAGGGCTACAGATCTACTACTGTCAAAGCCCAGGATTGTTGAAAAGCGGGACTGCATGAGTGAAATATTACAATTGCAAACTGCAAAGAAAGTCTTTTGCTTCCTCTTTCAATTCAAAATAGAGATATCTGTACTTAAACTCTTATCTCATTATTGATATTATTATTATCAGTCTTACTAGTATCAATTATTTATTTGTACAGCTCTTCAGCTTGCTAGGCACTTTACATGTGGGTGAAATGCACATTATCTGCCCTAGATAACACGCTGTTTTTCTACTCTGTTATTATTTTTTATATTATTCCACAAGGCAGTGTCTGTAGTTACTGTGTGCCATTAGGTAAAATTTCGAACATCATAAACATTGAATTAAGATTTCAGACAAGGAAGAAGAAAAAGGTGAGGTATGGTTGAGTCAGAAACTGTTTGTCTCTTTGCAGACAAACACCTTAATAATTAGCATTTAGAGGAAAGGACAAAGAGCTCAGAACTAGACCTAATGTTTAATCACTTCTTAGACACAAAATATATTGTTTCAACTGAATTTTTAAAAGTGTTGTTGTTTAAGGGTGAGGTGGATAGTTGCTCAACTCAACTGCATAAAAAAGCAAGTTTAGCCATGGGCACTGGTCCCAACGCCAAGAAAAATGAATCAGCACAGGGAGGTGAGAAGAGAGTGAAGCACTGATTCTGCTACCCCAGGCATTGCTAAGGAACCTGATTTATCTCAGGATGACATGTAGTTTGTGGGCTGCTGCAATTCTCTTCCCATCGGTTCAAAATGCCGAAATACCATCCAAATTACATCTCACTAGTTGCAAACTAGCTCCTGCTGTGTCCTTCAGCAACAGGACCAGGTCAAGTCCCTTCCCTGAGACCCACAGCACAGACACAGTTCAGCCCAAGGGACAGGGAGAAACCCCACTCAGCAAATTATTTTAACCTCTGTGAGAAAGTACCAGAACATGGGTACATGCCCACCCACAGGACTTGCTGTTGATCTATAGGATCTAACCTATCGATTCTGATGATTTTTTCTTCTATTAGGGATTTGGGCATTGTGTTCTGTTTTGCTTTGGTTTTCTGTGCCTCATCAACACAGTTTGTGACACTTAAGTCATAATCAGTTATTCTTGTGCAACGTATTTGAAAGATACCATAGTTGCAGCACAATGCTATTATTACTTTTCCTTTCTTACTGCCTCCAGAATGGGACTGCCTCACACACACAAAAAAAAAAAAAAAAAAAAAAAAAAAGCCAAATCCTTATCTTCTGAATCTCAAATGCGGTTTTCTGGCTGACAGTTTAAATTACCACCATTTTACTTCTTATCTATATATACCTCTTAGCTATATACACTCGATATTGGAATCTATATGCAAAGAATGTTACTATTGTAAAAATGTTGCTATTAACTATTATGTTAAGTTGGAATTTAAATTGCACTAGAAAAAATATATAGCAAGCCTAAACCAGTATCGTCTTATTAGATAAAAAAGAAAATCAACTGGTTTATGGCAGGTGATGTCTGGGAAGACAAAAGCTCTACCAAAGTGATACCACAGTAACTTATTTTCTGATCTAAGACTTCTGTGAGAGTTTTCAGAGCTACAGCGCAGCTACAGCACTTAGAAGGGGTGATAAGAGCATTACGTATTATTATCTTTTGTGTAATGATCTCACCTCACTCCACAGCTCCTGTGAAGACCTGCTCCTTGGCTGGGTAGTGAGGACATGCTTGTGTAATCCTTGCACCTGCTGAGTAGCACCTAATTCTATTTTACCTGAGGGCTTCAAAAAAAAAGCAGCACACATCCCATCCTAAAAGATGAGGAGATGCACAGCTCTATAACCCCTGCTAGAGACAATTCCTGGCTCCCTGACTTGCAGTGGCTGTGTGGGGCTAGTGGGAGACAGAAGAGCATCCATTACACAGGTACACAGAGCACAGTTCACTGTTTAGGATCCTCTGAACAAGCATCAGGACTCTACAGGCCAATACAGACAAGCATTTTCAGCCTTTTCCCCACTGAAGGGTGGCACAAAAAGCAGTCGGAAGCAGCAGCAGGTGTCTGGCAACGGGAATCCCTTGGAATGTCTCATTACTGTATGTCAGAACAGATGCAAATCCCGTATATTTATTAGGTATGGAGCTTTTCTATACCCTAGAATATTCCTTTGTGACGGCTGGAAATAAAATATTTGCCTGCTGTACGAGAAGGTTTTCATCGGTAGACTTGAGGAGTCAATGGAAAGACCCTCTGGGGCCTAACTTAGCTCCAGCACACGGATGTCCACCATCTCATCTGTACGTAAGTCAGCCCTTTCAGCAGTAAAAAGTAGTACTCATGCATAGAAACAATATTTTAAAATAAGTAAATATAGTCCAGAATAAAGCCCAAATTATGATATAAAATTGAGCTGAGGCAATAAAATATTAGTTTGTCCCTACGTACTCACCAAAAGAACATTGCTGTACTCTATTTAAAAGCGTGAGATATGGAATAAATATTGTCAAATATTTATGTCAAATGTTTAAAGAAGGAAAATCTCTTCTAATACTTTTTAATGTATATGTTTTCTTTTCACTAGTCCTTTAAAAATAGTAACCACAGATTTTGTAGTCTGTCTGGACGCAGAAGATTTATTAGTGCTTATAAATGCGAAGAGGTTTGTATTACTGTATTCACTATAGCATTGAGTTCTTTAAGTTAGCTGTTCTGCAGGTCAGATTTCAGGAAAGGCAAATATCTCTGCCCACCGTTTCTCTGTTTTTGATGGCCATTGCAGTTTTTGTTGGGTGGAGGAATAGCAACTTCACAAGACCTTCTCCACGGCTCAGTAGGTAGCTTCCCAGGCACGGTCTCACAGCTCAGAGCAGCTTTTTTGGTCTGCCTGTGAAGTCTGCTTCAAGATGTTGGTCTTGCAGGGTAGGTAATGGAAGGCATGCTTTAGAAACAAATTTCTTACAGGATATACAGTAGTGCCCCATACAGTGACCTAACATAGACTAGCCAAATTATCTTCATCATATGCTTTACTTCTAAGTTACATCCTTTCAATCAATAAGTATATACAGATATTCTATTACCCAGCCTTCAGTTATGTGTATTGCCAAAAATTGTCATAGTAGAAGCTTGTTCTGTTCGTAGTCATCTGTACCATTAGGAGAGAAATCATAAATACTTTTACTGACTTTTATAGGGCCTGGATTCAAATTGGTGGTGTAGTTGCAGCTAAATTGCTCTCATAGGACAGAAATAATCTGCTGGAGGACTTTGCATTTGCTGTTTTCATACAGATGTCAGAGCCATAATAAGGCAGGTCCCTTTGACCAGATGTCAGAAATACCTTTTTACCAGGCGGCTGTGTCATCTATTCTCCAAAAGTGTAATTTGTCTTAAAGAAAAGTTTTTTCTAAAAGTTTTATTGGCATAATAAAGGCAGTTTATCACATAATTCTGTAATTCATCATATGCACAGCACTGTTTGATGAATATATATTTTCTTGCCAAATACTTGTACACTTGCCAAATTTTTACAGTTAATTAGATATTTGGCTTTATTCATTGGCTTCAATAAAGTTACCCCAAAGATGAAATTGGCCCAATGTTTATGAAATGCTAAATAAGAGCTAAGTAAAATGTTTCCTAATTAGGGGGGTCGAGGGTGGGGTGGTGTCTTGTGGGCTAAGTTCTACTATTAATTAGACAGAAAATATCAAACTCACTTTTGTATTACAAACCTGACTCAGATTAGAACCAGGACTTGAGAAGCATTCCTTCATTTTCTGTGAGCTGTGCCTGTTTTATTTTCATTTTTCAAACCAGAACACATCAGTTTTTAATTATATTTATTTTTCTCCTAATTCCTTATTTTTTTAATCTAATTTAAAACTCCATTTAAGATAGTAAAATGTTTGGGAAACTTTAGCAGCAAAGGGTTGAAATGGAATGACTTGAACTGGCTGGTTTGAAAAAAAAGCTGAATTAGAAAAGCAGATTCTGTTTCTGGCATGGAGTGGGCATAATGTTATTTGAGCAGAGCTTTGGAATAAGGAAATAAAATGGTAAAAGGCAGGAGAAGAAAAATTAAAAGTCTTTGTATAACAACCATTGTTTACTTTAAATGCAAAGGATATTCTTTTGAACTGAATATTGTGTTAAGTGTTAAGCCAAAACCAAAATTATATGAATGGAAAGAAAGTAAAGACTTTGACTCCCCGATGAATTTTTTAAATTCCTGTGGAAAGTTTGATGGCCTGTCTTTCTCCTTACAAATAAACTACAGCGGTTTTAAGACATGTGTTGAGTCTTGGTTTATTTAATTCAGAATAGCCGGAAAAAAAGGGACCCAGTAGGTACTACACAATATATTGACAGTTAAAGTAAACTGCAGCCAACTTAATACAGCTAGTTGCTTATGCTAGAGAGATAGACATGTTTACATATTTTTACAAAGGGAGCTTGTGTATGTATATGGCATTTTTTCAGCAACTCATGTGGGGGTATGCCGTGTGTTGCTTGAGGCTCACACGTCGCAATGGCTGATGATGAGGAAAGATGCTCCCAGCCAATCAAGTTATCTGCTTTCTGTGATTGTTGTTTGTTGGGCTTTTTTGTTGCCCTTTGGTGCCTTTTCTCTTTAAATCATAAGACCATTGACGTAAAAGGCAAACACTCTCTTCATTTCAACATGGTCAAATTGCCCTCATGGTGTCACCAGCTTTGGGGTCAGTGCAGAGTGAGCTGTGTGCTTTGTAACACAGAGAATGACTCAGAAATACATGTTCTCTATTTTTTCCGTTCTTTTAGCAACTAAATGGTATTTACCTGCCTCATATTCTACTACCTGTTATTTTTATTCTTCATTTCCGTGATGGTTGTCCTTGCTTTTTAGCTTTCCTATGTCTTTCCCAGCTGGTTGAAAGTATTTTTTGATTGTCTTTAGCAGACTGGAGCTTGGGGATTTTGGGGGTTGTGTCAGAAAACAGCCCCTAAAAGGAAGGGCTGTACATAACTCCTGTGGATGGACAGGTGGGAGGGGGGACCATGGGGTCAATAAGGAGAGCTTTGACTCCATCCCCTGCAGCTCTGTGCAGCCACGCAGTCATGCAGCTGAACTAGTTCCTCAATACGGCTCCCCACACAGCTGCACGAACATCTGCACCTGCCACGGGGAAGGCAGTGGTGCGGGTCAGCGTGGGATGGTGGCCAGGGCCACCAGCAGAAACACACATCCTTGTTTGGGAGGCAGGGTGGTTGATGCAGCTTGCAACTCGTGGTGAAGGAGGTAAGGCAACGCAGTGTGAAAGGAGGTATGAGCATGATTTAACGTAACTATCGTGGACACAATCTGTCAGCAAATGCCAGTTCTGGGGAATTTTACACCTAACTTTGCTGAGGATGTGCATTTAACTCTAACTGAACTCTTGGGTCTTACCAGCTTCCTCCTAACAAGTCTTGGCACCTCTGGTGTTGCTCCTTAAGCACAGTTTTACCACTGACCAAAATATACTCTCAATTGGAGAATATACTCAAATATATATTAAAATATAATAAAAATATACTCAAAATTTTTTGGAGAACAGGATAGAATAATGGAAATTCAGTGTGGAAACAGAGGGTCTTTACTGTCAAGTGGTAACAAGTTGGGACATGAGGATTTGCCTTTTACCAGCAGAAGAAAGGCAGTGATAGAGAACACTTTTTTCCGTGTTATCCACAGCATGTCTGTAAAATTTACCTTCATCGAACTACTTATTTGGAGGAACAGCTCTGCTGTGGTTTTCCAGTGTGTACTGACTCTCCTCCTTTCACTTTTCCATTGCATTTGTTGCTTACGTCATTATGGCACCATGTTAGCTGTTTGTCCCACCAAGCTCTTTGAAGCTTTGGTGCTTCAAAGGTCTATTTTACAGTTTTTCCAAAGACAATGCACTTTTTCAACGAGGCAGTGGCCTTATGGAGTCTCAGATTTTTCAAAGTGTGTATCCTCACTCGTACCAAGACAGGGATCCTGTCGTCCATCATATCTTGCTGAACACCACCGAAGGCTGCTTCCTGGAGAGGGTTTTTTTCCCAACAGTGTGCCAGAGAAAAATATTATTAAGATTCATGGGATGGGGTCTGGCTTTCTACAGAGGGAGAATATAACCTATACCACTTGGATGGCCCATAGGAGCAACCACAGCTCTAGGGCCACTGCAGTGGCTTCAGGGTGCCTCTGGAGGAAGATTATTCTTCCTCCGTTTTCCCTGCAGAGCAGATAGAGGAACAAACATCCTGTGCTGGTGGATTTGCCCCTAAAAGCATCTAGCTCCTCTGTGATTGACAGTGATAGCACACGTACTTTGAAAGCTCTAATGTTGATGATTAAGCCTTAATAAAAGCAAATAAGGTGGTGTCTGTGTGTACCACAGTCAGCCAAGCAGATATCTACCTGGCATCTTGTAAATTAATCTGGGTGTTTATGCTGTAGATCATGATGAATGTGTTGCTATAGCAACCTACATTTCTTCCATTTTTTTGCTGCTAATTATCCTAACACCACCACCAGCTACTAAATCTTTGAATTCCTAATGAACGCGTGTGGAAGGCACTTTCTTGATATATCTTTCTTACTGTATCAGCAGGATGAGATAATTAAAGATTAATGGATATTGATTATTTAGGGTTTATTGGAGCCTGTCATTCTAATACACATGTGCTTGTGTACCCAGAGGATCTGCTTGATTGTGCTTGGCTCGTTCTGCCAATCTGCTCCAATTGTTGATGAAATCATGCTAGGAAAGTGCTCTTTCTGTCAGATGCTCAATGCACTGCTCCCACAGACTTCAAGCCTTTGCCAGCTTGGGATTCAGGTCCCTGAATTCAGCTGTCCTCACTGGCAGCACTGTCATAACACCTATGACCACAACCTGTTTTTCTGTTGGGTTTTTCTCCTCTTTTGTTTTGTTTTGTTGGTTTGGGGTTTTGTGGGTTGGGTTTTTGTTGGTTGGTTGTTTTGTTTGTTTGTTTGTTTTTTTGGGGGGGAGGGATTATTGATTTTGGAGGAGTTTGTTCATTTTTAGTTTTTTCCTTAACTACAATATAAAATCAAAATGTTGTTACCATTCTGGAAGGCTGAGTGTTCTTAGTCATTGCTGAGATACTAGATGTTGAGGCTGTGAATGTTGGAGAAGACACTGGGCAATAAACTTCTCCCAGAGGCTATAGTTTCAGGCCATTAGCAGACTCTAACATGTCCTGATGTTACCACCAGAGCTCTAAGGGTTTTTTATAAGGTATGATGACTAGATACTCTTTGTTTCCAGACAGTTACAATTTTGTTTCAGTGTTGTAACATCAGGACCAAAGCTCCTCAGGATGAGTCTTTAGTATGTGATTCTTCATCTGACCCGGGTAAAATCCTCTTTTTTCTGGAAATCCAGAATTGTTCCATGGGTTGCCATTTGTGCCCAATATTGCCCAGATATTTTAGAGCTGCTGAAATCATTTAGGGGGGAGAGGAAACATTAATTGAAACTGGAAAATGTACATAGAAACACATCAACTTTGATAATTTCCCAAGAACACAGTAAAGGAAGAAACTATTTGGGCGGGGGGGGGGGGGGTTTGTCCTTTGAACCTGACTTTTTACTTATTTTTCTACTTAAAAAAGCTGAGATACAAATTCAAAAAGTGCTTCTTAAAGGCTTTTTTATATAAGGATCTAACTGATCGAAGGAGTAAGAAGAGCCAGAAAAAGCAATGGCAACCAGGAAGCCACACATGCATCACTCTCTGGGTTTAGGGCGTTTTCCTGTGTTTATACCCTAATTAAAGCTATACTCTGTGCTGGTTTTATTCCCCAGTTAACATCTCTGTTTGGCCTCTATGCATACACAAGATGGCCTGGATTTTGACTCTCACTGAATATTGCATTGGTGTAAGATGAGAGTAATTCCACTAAAAGCACTGAGATTTAGATCAGAGTAGTAATTCTATATATTAAAGAAGCTTTACAATTTCTATAAAGTAGTGGTAAAGGAAAACTATTGCTGAAAAAAACTTAAGAGAATTGTTTCCTAGCCAACACTTTGAATACCGGTTTCTTCAAAGAGCAAAGTTTGAATGTTGCATTATATGCTCCTGCAAATGGAATTTTAATACACGAATGCTACAAGTCCCTTAATTAGAGTTTGTAGCAATGCAAGTTGGAGTACACTTGTGTTTAGGAGGTATTATGTCCATCCAATGTAATTACTTTCTCTTATATTCTTATATTCCAGTAAGCTATAAACCAATTAGGCAGCTTTTCAAATTTATCAAGGTATCAGTAGAGACATACCTTTTGTTCCATTTTTACTGTGTGGATCATGAAGGCTGGCAGCACAACCATGATTCATGTCACAAACATGGCTTAAAAATCCTTGTTGCACAATGAGCTGCTGAAATTTGGTGTTCCTTCTGAATTTTCTGCATACGGAGAACAAGTACATTGTGAAGAAGAGGTCAGAACAAAGGAAAAATCCCAGTTCCTCAAAGTGAACGAAACAAGTTAGAGTCAACGCATTTACAATAGATGTGGTTTCTTCTCTATGTACAAGAAAATTCTCTCACGTATCTATTGTTCTGCTTAACAGCCATATTAGAGAAACACTGAGAAGCTATCCAAGTGAATTTTAGCCTTATATGGATGTTAACAGGTCATTAATTGAGTGCCCTCAGCTTAAAAAATAAAATAAATTAAAAAAAAAAAAAAACCACAGGAAAATCAAATTAGATTCACTGAAAAGCTATATTGAACCTGAGTGCTAAATTTTGATCCAAGCTAAATTTATTTCAAACCTGGAACGTTAGAGCAGAAATGATGTCTGTCTCTGTTTTTGCATACCTTCCACCATAAACCAAGAAAAGAGTGTTCCAGCTGAGTTTTGCTTTGAGTTTCTTACTTCATATGAAACTCAAAATGAAACTCACGATTGTGTGAACCGAAACTGGAAAAAAATGCACACAGCTTTAGACAGCATGTCACTTGCAGAACGGCTGTGTCATCACAAACATGAAGGGTAATGCTTCGCTTTTACCTGTGTGCATACAGCAAGGGAGAGGGGAAACTACTCTGATCCCCTTATCGTTTTGGTGACCACTTGTGCAAAAAATTAGGTAGGATTCCATTCACCTCCTAGGTGTGAGCTCTGGACACCTCGTAAACACCTCCATGGGATTTATCCATGAGGGAAACGACTCTGCCATGCTGCGAAGCTAGCAGTTTCACAAGCTTGGAAGTGATGTGCTACTTAAAAGTGCAAGCCTGTTTTCCTCACACACACTTCCAAGTACATTTAGAGGCAATTTGTCTGATACACTTTCAGTGGATATGTGAAAATGACAAGAGAGGGTGAATGTTTGTAATAATAATAATAATTCCTCTCACCACTCCATCCACCTCCATATACCTCCCTAATTTCTCTCACTGGTTAAGGCACTAGCTATTCTTGCTCCTCCCACTGATTTCCTGATTTATTATGATTCATACTACAACAGCCCTAAGAAGCTCATAAGGGTTTGCATTTGGCTAAATCACACATCAATTGAAAACCTGTCTGCCGTTAACATTGGCGAAGCATAAGGTGAGGGGTGGGCTGAACAGAGGGGAAAGGCACTGGAAGGCTGTTAAAACCAGAGGGTAACAGAGTTCCTCATGTTATGGCCTGCAGTAGTATGCATGTCCTGTATAAACCTATAGGAGTGAGACGTCCTGGAAACAGACTGCCTCCCCAGGCCTTTGCAGAGCCCAGATGCCTCCAGTAAGCCAGCCCTGCGCATCATCTCTCTCTGCCCTCCCAAAGGCTCTTCTTCTCTTGAGCATGATGCTGGGCATCAGGTGATTGTATTTGCCAGAACAGACCCAAACAGAACAGATCCACTGTTGGAAAAAAGAAGGGGGGGGGGGGGAAGGGAAAAGAAAACAAAGGCCCATCCTGATCATGTTATTTATAGGTTCAAGACTTTGTGCCGATTTTAATTGAAGAAACATTTTAAACATTTATCCAGGCTTTCAAAAGCACGTATTAGTCATTGACTTATATATTCTTCTACATGTGCTCAATATTTAGGCAATTTACTATTTTTATCTTAATTAAGATAGATCTTCTCAGCCAGCAACAAGCTAAGTCATCTGTACTGTCATAGCAGTCAAGCCGCCGAGGCGCTGAATTTTGAGATGTGTCTGCCTCAGTGGGAGGATTCCTAGAAGAAACATTCATTTCTGCACCGCTGTCATTTAGAAACGAACATACGCAAACCTGCCTCGCAATGAAAGGCTGAAGAATCTTAGTCTATCCGGCTTAAAAAAAAAAAAAAAAGGTTAAGGAGCAAAGTCCATTAAAAAAAAAGTCAGGAAGGTTTTTTTAATCCAGCAAAGACATGAGAAGACCCCTGTCACTAAAACCTGCTGAGGGTAGAAGACGCTGCTTTTTTTGTTGTCGTTTTCCATTTATTTAACCATAGGTACAGCAAATTAAATATTCACTGTCATATGATGTTTCTGAGTCAAAATGGATATATTTTGAAAGATATTTGCCAAGTCTTTTGTATGCTTTTGGAATGGGTTTTGTGGTGAAAGTTCATAACCTCCAGGCAGATTAGATGGCCATAGTGGTCGTCTCTAGCTGAAATCTATATACAGTTTATTTGCAGTGTTAGGTGTTCTATGTAATATACAAATACTCTGATACCTAAAGAAGTGGTCTGTGCTCTGTCTGAAACATTTCCATATTTTAACTATAATCTCGATAATATAATATGCAGAAACAAATTTGATAGCTCATCTTTCAAAATCATTTTTGGGTCTCTAATGATGAAACAGGCAAGCTAAATTATGCATATCCATATATTACCTGTTCATGGTAACAAAAAACCACCTGCCTAACCAAAGTTATACGTTTTATCTTATTTTTGAAGTTTATGGTAATATCTCCATAGACTTTTGCAGCAGAGCACAAACTAGTACTAACTCTAAAACTGTTTGGCTCTGGCTAGCAAATTTCACAAGTTTTAGAAATCCCATTTCCTCAGATAAATGCTTCAGGATTAGTTAGAACTGGTGGAGTTTGACAGGAATTCCCATGTAATTGTGAATATGTCTGAAGTTCTACAGATCACACCAATATAAAAAAAATCCATTTAGGATACTTTACTAGTTCTCCTGTTTCTTATGGAGACAAATATATAGGGAAAGAAAACAGTAGAAGTAAATGAAGAAAGAAAGCTTTTCGTAAGTATCAAGAGGCACACTGTGGGAAAAATTATTTATTGGGAAGTACTAAAGAAAAAAAAATATTTCATTTGGAAACGTTTATCTTTCTCGGTTGTCTTATTCATTAATGGTACAGAGTCTGCTCTGAAGAATTAATTCAGATAAATCTTATAAATGCCTATTTCCCCTTCAGCTGTCCTTCCATCATGCAAGACAGAGAAGGCCACGATGTCCTGTGACTAAAGACATCTTAGAAAGTGCTGGAGGCATTTCCAGGACTGGACCTTTTGCTCTTCTAGTCCGCCCTGCATGCTTCCACCTGCAGTCCTGAAGCGTGCGGCAAACAGGAAGCCTGCACAGAATCTCGCACAATCGTCATCTCCCGTATTTAAAACTGCAGCCACCCTGTTATATCTGTGGCTTCCTTCAGCCTCAGTTCTCACCCCGTGTTAAGTCACAGTCCTTATCATCCAAAACAAAGATCATGCACATAGCTAGATACAATATATATGTAATTATGTGGGCACACATGCACACACACAAACACATATATATACATTTTTATTTCTATTTTTATATATGGATATAACATTTATCACCAGTGATACCAAGTATAGCAGCTTTTATTTTTTCCTGCTGTTGCTCACAAAGGAGACTACAGGGGAAAACAGCCCAGAAATTGCCAGAACAAAAGTTAAACAACACAATGTTTTGTTACAAAAATATGAATTGTTTACAGCAGATTATAATATGCAGATATGTTTTAAGTGGGCAAATCCTAACATTGCCTACTTGAATTCTAGCAGCAAAGTGTAATTCAGCACTACTTTAATTTTCTATTATATTCATGCTAAGTGATTTTCATGCACATCAGATTCAGTATGCAGCCTGAAGTAGCAGTGGATAGAGAAAACTAAAATCCTTCTAGCTGGTACTGAGAGATAAAGAAACTGAGTTGTTTTAATATTAGAAGTAGATTTATGGTAAAATTAGATGACGGGCTAATCCCTAGACACTATCCACATTCCCTTCATAGAAAGAGCTCTTTTCTCTAGTCTTTGCATATGTTCATTTAAAGTGTTGTCTCCTCAGCTTATCCGTCTAAGCAAAATTTGATCAAGTGCAGGAAATATCATGAATTTACTAATGACAGGGAATACCCAGACATCTTTATGACACAAATTTTGCTATATCCAGGCCCAGGTCTGTGGTTTTATAGCAGATGTTACCATTGGAGTATGCAAAGCAATTCTTGAGCTCTCCATGCAAACTAAGGAAGCCCAACTGTTCTGGATATTGCGTCATAAAAGAGTTGGATGAAATCATGACAGTGAAAAGCACAAATATAAGGGCTCTGCTGTTCCGCTGTTGGGATACAGGATCCCTAGTGCTAAAAGGCTCATTTCACTGAAATCAGAGAAGGGAACCATATACCCCATAAGGACATTACATCAGGAGATAAAAAAAGAGGCAGCATCTGCCTATCAACGAGTTGCTTTTGTTTGTATGAATAGTTTTACTGCCACCGCTACTAAAAGTGCTAATGTTATTTCTGGGGAGACCTTGGGCTTTCATCGCTGGCTGGGTACTAAAAACACACATCGCAAAGAGTTTTGTCCACAAAGTACCTTACCAACCGAGAAAACCAAATGAGGCTGCCCTGTGACAAACGTTCAGTCGTGCACTGACAGCTTCTAAAAACATTTTTACTTTTGTCCTTCTTAGGGACACAGCCTAGGAGACCATGGCCAGGTTCATTTTCATTGTGGTCCATGGTAATGCCAACATCCAGCACATGACACCACAGCCCTCACAGAGATCGCCAGGGCAATAGCACCAATAACAAGTGCTATTGTAGTGATAAAGGTATTGAAGTTTTTTGTTGACCCCTACACGAGTGCAGAAAAGGTGTATTGCCACACTGCTCTGATCAAGAGTCTTGAATTTCTCAGCTATGATAAAATCAAAGCTGCTGCATGCATAGAAATCATATCTCTTTAATGTATGAACCTAACTGAAGGGAAAAAAAAAAAATCCAGAGAGGCTATACTATCAATTTCTGAACTTTTATTACAGGAGTTCTGTACCTATCGTTTTCATATGCTTCCTTAACCAGCAAATGATGTGGTAAAATTGTGGGTAGTGGCAGCATGAAGAACAGAACCATTTTAATTTGTCCCATCTGGCATATTAACATTAATAAAAGATGTTTAAAAAGAAATGCCTTGAAAGGCTTTCACCTACTGATTTAACAAGATAATAAGGAAAGCTTGCAATCTGCCACTAAATATAACTGATAAGAATAAGAGTGAGTTTAAAGCGATGATAACAGAGATTAACCTCCGAAACACTGATATAAAAAGGAAAAAAAAACCCTGCTGATTGCAACATATGAACTTAAAACTGGCAACCAAACTGTCTATTATTTTTGGCTAATATGATCTATCCGAGTACAGACTATCGCCAATTTAACAAACATTGAGAACCATCGAGGGACTTTACACCAATCAGGTCAATGCAGAGACAGAGCATTCCTAACCCTATAATTGCCCACTGAGGGTACCCCATGCTGGGGAATTAACTGCTCTTTGATTGTTCCATTAAAATTTAACCAATGAATCGTCCTATTTTCAGGCTGCTCTGAGGGGGAAAGCAACGTTTTTAATTTGTCTAAAATAATTATACCATTACTTATTTTGGTTATTTGTACTCCAGTATTTAAATGCCCTGAGTGGTTTGTCAGAGGCAGAGAGGGTTGGATGTGGATACCAGTACCGGTAATTCCACACACACCCCCCGCCCCGCTTAGTCCCAGATATCAGTTGTTTGTGCCCAAATTTAAACTCACTGAAATAAAGTGAATACTCGGGATTTTCACAAGTGTAGTAGCAAATTTTGTGGCATCTCCTCTTCCCCCAGCAACATATTCTGATGCTGAAAATGGGCTCACTTCCCTATCTCCATTCCCTGCCTCAGTGCCACCTTTTCATCCCTGCCTTGCTCTGTTTCTCCAGAGCAAAGTGTTTGGTTTTTTTTCCCTTCATTGTTCAGGAAAAGATTTGTATTTAAGTCTGTGAGAAGGTGCACACTCGAGTTTTTGTTCCCAGGAAAACAACAGTTGGTAATCGGTATGTCTGATACTGCAAGAGCAAGATTCACCTTTTGTGGTCCCAGCTGGGATGAATGAAGCTGGTGGGATCCACATATGACTTCTGGGGTCCCAGAGGTGTGCAGTAAACCAGTATTAAGCATTATTGGCCACGCTTGTACACCACACTCACCCATTTATGCATTGCTTGGGAGCATTCACAAGGCAGGCAAACAGCTATTTTAATTCACATGAAAGCGAGAGGCGATTTTCTGAGCCAGACCCAAAGGGGTGTCGCAGCAGATCTCAGCCAGCGCTCAGCCAGCAAAGCGACAGCCTGCCCTCCACACTGCCCTTGTTGCTCCAGACCTCGTCCTCTCTCCAGCAGATGCTGCCCGTCTCGCCAAGCAGCTCTGAACGCTTTTGACGTGCAGAAATGGGCATATGGATATGAATGATCTGCATGTCTTGCCAAACATCAGGAAACTATGGATCAAGATGCAGGAAAGAATCATGTGAAAAATACCTGAAACTGATGTAAATGTCAAAATATTTTAAAATATAATTATTTCCATGAGCTTTATAAATAGAACAGCAAGAAAAAAATTACAATGGCTGTAACATAGCTGTGACAAAGAGACAGTGAGAAGTAATAGCATGTATCACTGTTTACAGAAATAATGGGTTTTATTTAGCATATCTATTTTCAACCAGTTAGACGGTGCATGTATTCCAATGTGTTCGTGTCTCCAAATCGGGGATCAGATTACAGAATATGACAGATGATGAATTAGGGAGATGGGACAATAACAAGACAATAGTTTATTAAAAGGTTAAGAGGTCTTAAAACCAGACTCAGTCTAGACAAATTATGTCGATGAATGCATGAGGAAGCTGCAGGAAAACTGCCGAAAATACCAGGAAGTTTAAAGAGATGGTTTTAATGCTTACTCCATGTAGGAAAAGACTATCTGGGCTATAAAATGGCTGGCATTGCTGGTTATTTAAGGGGAGCCAAAAACATAAGAATTTTACAAACTTCTTCCTTCTGTTCTACCTCTGATGATAAAGATCAAGCCTTGATGTAGATGGGTAGAAAATATGACAAGTGTTTCATGTCAAAGAATTCCTGAAGGCAGCATTCTTAATTGCCGTGGTGGCTCAGGCACTGTTAAAACACTTTACGGGTGGAGAAATGACATTATAACTGCATTTCTTTGGGAAGTATCTCAGGACATTATTCCTTTCATCAGTTTCTGGTTTTGTTGGTTTTTTTGTTGGTTTTTTTGGGGTTTTGTTTTTGTTTTGTGGTGGGCTTCCTTTGCTTCTGCATTCAGATGTTTAAATGTGGGCCTGGGATGCCTTTTCTCGCACCATGCCAAATGTCTTAGTTCATTGCTACCAGTGGTAACAGCATCACGTGTTTTGCTTTACAGCAGATGTTACTAACTTCCTGTATTTTTAGCACTCGGATGTCTAAACTTGTCTAAGCCTGGATAAACTATGTCATGGCAGAACTTAAGCAGCCACCAGCATTTTGATCGTACTAATGTTCCCACCACCACTACCACCAGAGTAGATTTGCTGAAGTTAATTTGTTTGACAAGTCCAATGAATTAGAGAAGCAATTTGTCATATAGTGTCATATTCCTTCTCCGTGTATTTGTACCTTGCATAACAAAACGGGAACGTGGTCCAGTTCTAGGGCTCCATCACCCACCCCCTCCTCCTCCTCAGCGTCGCCAGCACTACCCAACACCGTCATTCAAAAAGGTAAACACATTTTATTTCATAACATATTCCAATATGTTCAAAATGTATTTTGACATGTTCTTCTTCCCTAGCTATGCCTATTTTCTAAACACCCTGGCACATTGTCAACACTGCTGATTCACTGTGGTCTTTCTTTGATTGCTGTGATATCAATTAAAATTGGAAAGATGTCACAAAGAACTGTTGGGGAGGGGAGGGAATTGCATTTATGTCCTACAACACGAATGTATGTGCACATCTGATTATTCACAGGATCACAAATTCATAACGTAAATTTAACCAAGGCTTGCATACTGACAGTCATGTAACTGACAACTGAACCCTTCAAAATGCTGCGAAGGTTTGACTCAGTTACATAAATGAGCATAGGTGAATAATCAAACACTTACATACTGATCTGCCATTTTTTTTTCTGTTATATGAACATTTTTGCTAAAGAAATGGGAAATGCATGACTAAAATATACGTTCCAATTGTCACCAATAACAAAAAATAAAATAAATGCTCACTTAAGGCACATGTTAAAGACCTCTCCCTACACTTTTTAAACAGAGATGGATTTCACACGGAAATTAGGGTGGACAAAGAATTCAGGACTCTTCCCTCCCTAACAGAATATGGAGTTTTTTTCCAGACATCCTCTAGGTTTTCTGTTCATCCAAGCTTCTCTAGATCCAATGAAGTCTAAGGAGTGACATGGATTACGAGCAGCCTGCACTGCAGACCGCAGTGTTTCCTTCTGTCATAGAAACATTTTGCCACATTACTGTGATAATAGCAGTGCAGCACAAAGTTTTTCATCATCCATCAGGATCACTGATAGAGTGGGTGTTAACTCAAAGGGTTTCAGTGTGATACATGTTACATCACCTAAGAATCTGCACGTAGATGGAAAATGGGTCTTTAAAGGCCAAAGTTTGTAAAGCTACTGTCAATATACATAGCCTTTCCTTTTTTTCCTGAGAAATTTTATTCATTGCAAACTCCGTTCATGTTCAGTAAATCGTATGTGATCCTACTGAAGCACAGATAGAACAAGCTACATTGAGAACATCGTGGTGGGTTCGAGGTTGCTGTCTTGGAGCAGACAAATCTGCCACAAAGGCAATTGACATTTAAATGGGAGCCTCAGACTGAACTTAAACCAGGCTTGGGGGAGAGGAGAGTGTTTATTCAGACCACGGAAGCTATTGTTTCTTTGCCTGTGCTTAGCAATATTGATACTATCACACAGCATTTGATCAGTGCATGTTCACAGCTTGCAAAAAAAAAAAAAACAAAAAAACTAGAACATATGCTTAGAGGGAGCATTTGTAATGCAGCTATCCTCAAGAGCACACTGGGACCTGAGCATGCCTAAATAGCCTGAGGAACTGGACATGATGCCTAGCACATAATCCTTTATAGTGGTCCAAGCTCGCAGCACTTAAAATTAATAGCTGTTGCTTATGGGCTGAGATAAGGTCCACACAGCCGGTTGGTCTGCTATTAATGTTCAACACCGTATCCTCAGTCCTATGGGAAGGTAAAAGATATAAAAATAATTTTTATATATCACTATCATTGTAGGCTTTTCTGAATATCATAAATAGCTACATCTTCCATATTCTAAAGTAATATAGTGGGGGAAAAAAAGATGCAAATGGCATGAAAGTGCTTGTTTGAAGGTGGGAGAATTTAGTTCCAATATAATCTTCAGCTTACTTTGTGAAATAAACTTGAAAATGGAGGATGGAAAAGAGCTCCACAGAGAACAAATCTTATTTCATCAGGATTTTGCCGCATTTTATTTTAGTTTAAGATGTTACAAAATAGTCTTGATCAACCGTTTTTTTCCCCCTCCCATAAGGTTCTACTTTAAGACCTCCATATGCTCGATTTTAATAATTTGCTTCCAAAGCCCAGGAATGATTCCAAATACAAGTTATGGAAATATTATGCTTTTTATTAAAAAAGAGAAATCCAAAGCCCAGGTACCAAATATTTGAAATACATGGCATGGAAAAAAAAAATTAATCTCATTCGCAGATTTTGTCCCTTTTCCTCTGGAAACAGAAACCACTCTAACAGCATTGCTATAAATGCTGTAGGGAAGTTTCCTCTTGTTGCAGTGTGGGTTTTTGAGCAGCCTCAGTAACACAACACTGCTAACCATCCCTCACCATGCAGCTGCCACTCAGGTCCCTGCTAGAGAGAAGTCTCTGCAAAGGTGAGCTGGACAGTTTGGACATTTCATGCCGGGAAAAGAGGCAATTGCTTTTGCAAAAGTCATTGCTATGTTGGAAAACCAGGAAGGCACTTACAGAGAAGGATGAAATTTCTCATTTTGTTTTTGTATGAGGACTAAGTACTGCATTGTTGGAAAGGACTGTGGAGGAAGACTCTCTGGGATCTCCTGTTTAAACAGAAAAAAAGAGAGTTCATTAATTTTGAGTGTGCTGCTTAGTGAAATGTTTCACTTACTAATTTGGCAGAGCATATTGACATGAAGCTCCAGAGGCTAGATACAAAGTACAGGTGAAATCCTCTTCTCTGTGCAGGTAAAGGAATACTACTCACTGAGGGCAGCATAGTCCTGTACAGCCCAGCAAGGTTGCTGAGGTCTTGCAGAAGCTCTTGATGCTGACCCTGTAAGCGAGGTTTCTAGGAGTGGGTGTTTCTTAATAGTCCTCCTTCAGATGCAGAAACTCTTTCCTCTACATGGTGTACAATGTCTGCAGTTTAGCTATCTTCACTCACTATTAACAAATCTGAGGGAGGGAAGGAGGGAGGGACAGATGGACAGACAGACGGAGGGTTTTTTGAGTTATTACTTTGCAGGACTAGGCATGTCCAGCAATGGTTCTACTGCATTTAGGCATGGAGGGAGCCAGCAATTAGGGGACCACTGCTGCGCAGTGTGTTGCATTACAGTACAAAGCCACTGGTATCACAGCCAACACATGTCATTCGTCTATACCAGTGGAGAGTCGATCCCTGTTTGCATCACTCCACGCATGCAGGAAAGGAGCTAAGCCAAAATTACATGCAGATCTTCAAGCAAATGAACCCACTGCCAGTATCTGATATCATGAGTAAGAAGGTTTGTAAGTTGAAAAGTCCTGTAGAAATCCATTTTTGGAGTCTGGACAAACTGGAATAGCCATCTCCTGAAGATGTCAATGGGAGGAATATCAAGCTGCTGTTGGTCATTATAGCAACAACAACAGAAATGACTGGAAGCTGGAAGGCACCATCCAGAGCTTGTTGAAATCACTGAAAACATTTCTAAAGACTTTAATAGGCTTTGGCTCAGTCCTGGAGAGAGTGAATGGGGAAAAGGGAGGTGTTTCCGAGTGGAGTCAGAATAAGGGAGTGTAGCTGGAGTGAACACATATGTTCCTACCATATGGGTGGAGAGCTCTGGGATTTCTGCCATATTGGTCCTGAAGTCAAATACAATTTGTTTTTCTAGTTCAGATAAACTAGATCCTCAAGTGAAGAATATTTAACTTGAGATGAATGCCGAGCCTGGTGTCTTCAGAGACCGATTTGCAAACCCACGAGCCCGTCTAGACCATGAGAAAGAGCAAGCACATCCTAGGCTGACTGGGCCTGATCCATAGTAATAATGGAAAAGCTAAAGAAATCTCTACCCAGTATTCTCTTTGCATGCATTTCTTATTTTTAAAGAGATCTGATTTGCTTACTTTTACTTCTCATAAATGCAGAGGTCTCTTTTCAGTCGTTCTGTAGGAACTGTATTGTATACGTGACACTTTCAGTGAAAGGGAGGATTTATCAGGAAGCATCGTGGCATACGGATCACCTATGCAGAAAAATCTGCAGCTCTACTGCAATGAAGCACAACATTTATTTACTCAAATTAATGGTGGAACCGATGTCCAGATATTTATTTCTATGTGTTTCTTCACCATATCATCAAGTTGATGCTTTATAATAATTACTTCTTAATTATGTCAGGGCTAAGCCCTGCATTCAACAGGTTTCTTGGCATTAGTAACGACTTAAAACTTGTACATTGGACAATGGGTGGTTCACAGTTCATTTTGGGCCCATATAGTTAGTAGCGGGAGAATCATTAATAGCTAGAAGATGGATTTTGGAAATCCAGAATTTCTACGCTGACATATATCAGAGCTCACAAAACAATAAATCTCATGGTTCTGAAAGTTCTCCGGCACCCATTTCTGTAATCATCAACAGAAGATTTTTCTTGTAATTTTAAAAACTTCCTTTAGGGTTACTATAAGGATCACCCCATGTAATGCTAATTTTGTATTTTTTATCATCCAGATATATACAAAGATGCATGACATTTTAAAAACCAATGTTGGTAAAGAAATTTTTCACACTTGTCCAAAGCCAAAAACTTTTGATTTAGTGAAAAATCTCAAACGATTCTTTAATTGTCTAAGACAGTTTGTCTGTGTACGGTCGAACACAGGCTACTACTACTTTAGGTTAAAAGAAGAAGATGTACAGATTTGCTTAGATTAATTTAGACATAATTCAGATGGACCAGGGTGTTTGAGAAAGTGATTAGCACGAAGACTACTAGCCACAAATGCATTTGATTGACATGTGTTTCAGACTGCAATTAATTAACAATATGTTTCTCTTATGTCACCAAGATTTTTTACACATGACAGTGAACGTAGAACTTAATTCAAACAGCACCTCTGAGGTGGGATGACCTGAACAGTTTCCATGCAGAGGACTACTGCATTTCTCTTCTGATCCCTGCCAGCTGGTCATGAAGCAGCAGCCACTTACTCCTCACTTGAGGAAGGGTGATAGGTAACAGCTCCAGTATCAAGTGGGTGGAAGGGAGAGAAAAAAACAAATGCATGGGCCATGAGATAACTCTGGTGACAGTAATAAGGAGAGTTGATAACATGACACCGAGAAGAATAAACTAATTTCAGGGAACCTTAGCAATTTTTTTTTTCTCTGATAGTGATGATCCAATATATTCTACCTTAGTGGGACTACACATCTTTATGTTAAAGAAAGGGTCATTCAGCAAAGCTGAAGAAAAGCCTAGATTAGCACAAGCCCTTGTTAGAGAGGATTTTGTGCTGTTTTCTGGATACAGCACAGCACTGGGCTGTAAATCAGCTCAGGAAGCAGCTGATGGCTGTATGGGGAAAGCTGGATAGGAAACTCTCATTTTGAGTTGCTACAATGCCGAAAACCCTTCAAAACTGCACAAATATTCCTGATTCAGTGCAAACAGCTCCATAGCTGCCATGGCAATCTCAGTGGACCACAACAGCTGTAAGAGTGGTCTGCAAGTGAGCTGCTCCAGGATGCAATCCCTTTCAAAAACATGCTTCTTATCAAAAACATATTCAAGGCATCTACAAAGCAACTAAAAGAATTTAAACACCTGCAAAATAAATAAAACGTAGGGTTACGCTTTATTTTTATTTCGGTCTCTCCAGGCTGTATGAACATGGGTAATGCATTTGTCTTCCACAAGATTTTTCAAGACTTTCCATAGAAGTCTTTTGTTTGGAGACTGAGGAGTGCTCTGTCTGTGACAAGCTGGTGACTAATGGGCTTGCTATTGGGGCAGCCAGTCCCAGTTCCTGCACTTTGGTTGTTTAGTGTTTCCCATTATGAAAGATACTTGTGAGCTTTCCTGAGACGTTTGAAAAGTTTTAACACCTCTTTTGGAAACAAACATTTGGAGTTTGGCAAGGAGAAAGCCTCTGGGCTGGAGAAGAGCCTTTGTCCCAGATATAAATATCTGAGATATAAATATCTGCTGTGGTTTGTCTCCCTCAAGAAAATATGGGCAGCCTGTCAAAAGAAAAACTGCATATGAATATGCTCATCAAAGTCCAGACCTCTAACAGCGCCAGAGCAGTAGCAGCAGCACTACACACTGCAACGGAAAAGCATAGATATGGCCTGGATGCTGTAGCTGGGGTGGGATGACAAAAGCAAACAGGTCCAGAGCTGCTCAAACCACACTCTGGACAGATTACTATCTTTTAGAGGATGCCACACTGGAACACTTGCTTGGAGAGTAGGCAGAGCTTGTGTGCTCTGTATAGACACATTCCAGAAACTGGTCTGGATTCAGCGCTCACCTCTCCAATGCTGCTGCTCTGGCTTTGGCAAAGAGAAAGGAGGAAACACCCACAGGCAGGTTCCCTATGGTAAGAAACTGGAAGAAGGAGAAAGAAGTGTCATGTTCTTCATCAACATACGCATGTGCACTATAATACAGCCTTTGGTTGCACTATAATGATATATTTTTTCCACCAGACAGCTTCTGTGTTCAGTGTATGAAACAGAATTAATGTTGCAGGGGTCCTCTCAATCTGGGTGTCCACAGACCCGGAGAGTCATCTCACTGTCCTCCTGCAAAGGGCTTGGAAGGCCTCAACTGCCATTTGGTTGGTCAACAGAGACAAGCAGGAGATACATTCATTCAACGACTTAGCCAAGGCACAGCTCTTCTAACAGCACAGCTCTCCTAGTATTACACTGCAATATTAGCATTGGATCTGAGCCCAAATCCTGATGTGGGATTTAACTCACTATTCTGGCCCACAGGCAAACAAGTAATCCTGGCAATACAGTGTAAATGGGCTAAACAGACATAAATCCTGGAATTATTAACATGCATAGTATCCAAAACTGTCCTAAAAATACAAAACATATACCCCTCTCATATTAGCACTAGAAAATATTCGTGAAAGAGGCAGCCAGCCCATGAAAGTTGATATTTTACCCATATATAATCTGGGGTTTATGCTTCTGCTTTTCAGTTTTGTAAACAGCTGGTCACCAACTGCAATTCAAATTTGAACCTGATAACTTTACTTTTCTTGCTCATTAGATAAAAATAGCAAAATTGTTGGGCTGTTTTTTCTTAAATCAAAGAAAATATTGAAATTCACATATTTCTCCTCTTAACATAACCTTCTGGAAATGCCTTACACAACCATGTAGTGAAGATTACAACTGCATTGTCAAAAGGAGCCCAGTGCTAAAATTTGTTACAGAGACATTAGGGTAAGTGTTCCCAATTGTGAGCAGGTGGTACAAACACGAACCCTACTGAGATATAATGAGATGTGTATACATGGGAAGTTTAGGAACCTCCTGTGCATCTTTTTGAAAATGACATAAAACAACTTGCAATTAAACTCTATTTGATGCCAGATGAGAAACAAATGTTTGGGGGAAAGTAGTTTTTAATACAATAATAATTCACTTTACATGTGCATGCCAGCAGCTTTGCATGCTACTTCCCCAACCAGCAAGAAGCCTTACAATCATTCAGCAGGGGATGAGATCTTCCATTTCGCATATCTTTACAGGGATATTTCCTCTGAATTGTTGCATGTGCACGATGGCAACAACTCAGTGTGCCAGGTCTGCTTTTATACTTCTGTAAGACCCCAACCAGGGGAGCACTTCAGCACACATTTAACTTTAAGGACACTAGCATTGCTCGTTGAAGTAATGCAAACAGCTCCATTGAAGCCAGAGGCTGAATGCGTTTTGATGGACCAAAGTCTGAAGGTGCAGGACATGCCATTTCACACTGGTTTGCAAGTGAGGTGCAATGGGAAGTGTTAATAGCATTTCCTACAGAACTGATTTTCTTCTCTTCCAAAAGCATTCATACCCCACAACGTATTCCTACAAGTGGCATCTGTGATATGCAGAGAAACATCTCCATTTTTCAAAGCACACTTTTTTTTTTTTTTTTTCTGTCTGTGAGTGAAAATCCCTGCTTGGGTGAAAGACACAATTTCTCTGGCCCAATGTCAATATACCCAGCAGGGTGCGGCACTCCTACCTACCCAGCCACACATCCCATAAATGCTGAGTAGGAGATGATCCTGTTGTCTTTATATTCATAGGGCAAATTTCAGTCCAGCACTTGTTTCCGCTGCTTTTCCAAGGTGGGAAACAATCTAATTAACATACTGAATCTGCTTTTGCAAGTTTCTCTGGAACTACAAGATAACTGGCATTAAGTATGTATATATAGGGCCAGTCTTCTGCACTAAGGAATTGCATGACCGCAGTAAACAGTGCAGTTGACAGTACAGCATCACAGCCACCACTTGTTTCTGCTAAAATCCTTAGAAATATTAATTTCTGCACTGTAATTTGCAACTAATTGCAAAAAGTGAAACAAAAGACTAGGCAGTCTTGTAGCTATGTTGACAAAGGATTAAGGATTAATATGTTGCTGAGAAGAATGCCTCAGTAAGCCACATTTTCCCCTAAATTCCCTGCAGATCTTTGTTATGTTTTCATGCTTACAGACAACCCTAACGATCTGGAACTTTTCTCAGCAGCGTGAAACACTGAAGGAAAAGAGATGAGAAGCTGGAAGAAGCTTCTGCAATGCATCATTTGACAGGAAGTCAAGTTATCAGAACAAAGCGGTATAGGTATCAATCTTACACCCATATATGGTGTACGTCCTAGTTACCATACAGATATGAAAGGGCCATTAGGGCCTCTTATCAGCTGTATATTGGTGTAATTAAAGGGTTTGATAGCATTAACCTGAACTGTGAAAGTCTCCAGACAATGCACTCTATCAGTCATCTGACCCTTGAGTTTAAACAGCTACAAGAAGACTTTCTCCTCTGCCTTCCAAAGGACACACTGAGCTGCTGAGTTCAGTGGCTTTTTAAAGGAAAAGCCTTGATTTTTTTTTTTCCCTTAAAAGCAAACTGTTCTTTTTAATTTAGCCTTCTACTTTAATGACAGAAGAAAAAGAAATCTTCTCTTCCCCAATATATTGCTATGTTTTGATTAGTATGTAAGCTAAGGTACTGTAGAACTTATGCTTTTTTTTGCTTTTTTTCCTTTTTTTTTTTTTTCTTAATGTGTTTTAGTAGCTGTACCATGGTTTTCATTTTAGGTCATGTTGTTTTGTGGTCAAATGACATGTGAGAATTTAGGAACAGTATATATTTCTGGGGTTCTTTCTAGCTCTTTGACTGTACACCCAAGAAAGCCTAATTCTTTTTATCACAAGCTAAGAAGTTCCGATTTGATCTAGTAGCCTAAGCAGAATCTGGAACTAGGGATTTAATTGCCTTTTTGTCCTGTTGTTTTGCAGGGGGTACTAAAGAAAACCTATTATTTGCTATCCCAAAGGCCTGCTGAATCTACAGCACAGATGATGGGGGACAACAAAGCCACTAATCATTAGGAAGATTTAATCAACATTTTACTTTGGGGAATTTGGATACACCTTTAATTCTTAGCAAAGACTAGTGCATGATCTGGTTTAAAAACAAAATTTAAAAGAAAATAAACCAAACTTGTAAATGGGGCTGCTTGCAATTGTTCCTAAAGGGATTTTTAATTTTTAACTATGACTCTTTTTGCATCAAAAATGTAAATCAAATATGGAAAATAGCTCTTCATCAGTATTTTGGTTTCACACATACTTTTTAAAGGATTGTCTGAACAAGAATAAATAATCATTCCTTTTAATAACTAGGTAGCTAGCTGTCTTTGTGTAATTCCTACTGCAGTCATCTCACTCCTAGTTTACCATGGTCAAGAGTAACCTCAGCCTGCCCTGCTCACAGTTGGCCACACCTCTGCAACATCTACTTGCTAAAACTCTGAACAGTTAATGAAATTCCTTGGGAATTTTCTAAGTCCTGCAAAATTCCTTTTTTTTTTCTTTTTTCTTCCTGTTTTTGTTCTCTAGCACATTGATATTTCATGGCCTTTTGCCCTTTCTGCATCTGTCTTTTCTTTCTCTTACATGAGAATATGTACAACACCCTCTCCCCAAACAATCCCACCAAAAACTGTAGTCGTTGATAAATGGAGGGAACTAATTTTAAATTTGCAGAAATCCTCTTTTCCTCCAGACAATATGAGTCCAAATATTATTCACCAAAATCCTTCTGTCTACCTATCCATCCTTCTGTGTGTCTATCTATTTCATACTTATATTAGGCACAGTACTGACAGGAAATGTAAAGGAAAAAAAAAGAACTGGCAGAAGTTGTTATAGCCAGATGTAATGTATGCTTTTTCCATATATAGTAATGCAGTAAAAACATAATTTAACTTTACATTAAACTAAACATCATGTTTAAATTTTCCTCTAATAGAAACCTTACTCTAAATCAGTTATTATAGATCAAGTAGCATGAAACTTTAAAATAAGAGTTTTAATTCAACTGGAAAGTGATGAAGGAGACTTTGGTAAACATTGTTATCTGTGCAATAGGCAACTTGAATGTTTATGAATGAACCATAAATTACATTAATAAAGCAAACAGCTGTACATGGTCTTACAAGATTGGGGTGGAATCATCATGTTGTCCTCAGCTAAAATATAATATCTGTCCTATAGCATAACTTCACCCTCATTCTCTTGAGAGAACCTAAATAAACTCGCCAATGGTGTGGCAGGAGTGATACTAAAGTCTTACCAAAATGAGTACAACTGCATCTTGATCTTGCAGCTAGCATGGAGGAATAATGTTCTGAATAGCGAATGTGCAGTTAACTAGATGAATTCTAATGATTTTGATGGTCTTCGGATAAGCCCATTCAAAAGTGTGCTTTGCATTACAGAAGCACAAGTAAACGATAGCAAATAATTCCCTTTTAACATGGAGGGTTTTTCTTCTTTGGATGTACAGTGAGTTTTATTCCAGAAAAAAGGTATTTAAAGTCAAGTGAATATGACTCTTGAATCTGAGTATCAAAGGTGTTTGTAAAAATACTTAATAGCAAATGTCTTTAGGCAATAAGGGACAGAAACCATGCCATGAGACTTATCTGCTGATTACAACTAACCAATATAATTCACGGAGCTCTGAATATGCATAAAGAATCATTTGCCATTCATCTGTCACATTAAAGAGATAATTAGTGAAGGATGTCACATTAAACCATTAGCAGAAAGAGAGTTTTGCGAAACAGTATTTGTATTGTGAATTCTTTAATGAACCCCAGCATTTACACATGAAATTCTGGTGCTTACTGGACACTGAATACCACATACAAATGGAAATTCTTGCGGAATTATGACAATGATAATTGATAAAGATAGAAAAGAGACAGACTAAGCTTATTACAGTTCTCCCAAATGCCACAACTATGCAGGCAGCAAGAAGCAATGAAACCCCTTACTCAGGCTCTTGCAAGTGTTAACCACTGAAGAGAGAGAGAGGCATTTTCAGTCTTGTCACTTGCCATTAAGATTTGCTGTTTATGTGCTTGCACAGTGTTAGGTTGGTTGGTTGGTTGGTTGGTTAGGTGGTTGCTTTAGCAGTTACGAAGACCTTGAAAACTTCCTATGCCAGGTCCTAGGAGGTACTGACTGAGGAGCTGAAGTGTTTCTGGTGTCCTAAAAAACTGCCTCTACACTCCAAGCAGCACTGGAGTACATCTGCATCAACACAAATCCCGCATCAACAAGTCGGGTACCATTCCTTACCACTTCAAAATAACACCCAGCCTTCCTGCTTCAGGCAATGGAAGGTTTGGGGCATGCAAAGGAATTCAGTGAAAGCCCATATGGACAAGACACGTCATTGAAAACAAAAGATTAAATAACGAGTAAAAATATTTTTATTTTACAGGAAGGTTATTGCTTTAAAACAATATGTTACTTCACAATGCTACAGGGTTAGTCGCATTTTTGTCAGCCTAGACAAAGGACTCAAGGAATAAATGAAGACAGAAAATTTCTTAATCTTATACTTTTCCTAGAATAGAGGTAGGAGCAGAAGCAGTTTATCTGAGGCCAGTTTAAACCACTCCATTTCTGTTGATCTGAAGTTGACCTCTCTGTTTGAGACAGTAATTGAGTTACCATTAGCCAGCCTTAAAATGTAGCTAAAGAGACACAAGACATTGAAAAGGTAACATTTTTAAAAAATAACAGTACATTAAAATAACACCAACTGTGACTTTTAAGAGAAAAAGAAAAACAAAATCCAAAACCATGAACATTATAGCAAATACTTTAAAAAATTTAGGCTTGGTCTAGAACCGTTTTAATTCTGGAAATTAGTAGTCTTAGGGAAAAAAAGAGGAATTAGGGAAAATAATCACATGTAAAGAGTATGATTAGAATCATTTAATATTCTAGTAACTAAAGAGTGCTTAATTTTTAAAATCTCCCTGCTGTTTATCACAGTTAATAGAGAGATGTATGAGAGCAAAAATGAGGGTGTCAATCCATTATACCCATTTTGTTATCAAGAGTAATCACCATGTGAAATCTAGGATTGAAGAAACGATGCTAATTTGGGGCCTGCAGCAATACAACCTGGGGCTCCCATTGACCACAGGCTTGTTCAGGATGGGTTGGGACAGAAAGAATCATGGAATCATTGAGGTTGGAAAAGACCCTTAAGATCACCGAGTCCAACCATTAACCCAGCACTGCCAAGTCCACCACTAAACCATGTCCATAAGCACTGTGTCTACACAGTGTTTTTAAGACCCCCAGGGACTGTGACTCCAGCTCCTCCCCGGGCAGCCTGTTCCAGGGCTGCAACACCCTTTCTGTTAAGAGGTTTTTCCCAACACCCAGTCTAAACTTCCCCTGCTTAATGTTTCCTCTCGCCCTGTCGCTTGTTCTCCGGGAGCAGCGCCCGACCCCCGCTGCCCGCAGCCCCTGCCAGGCAGCTGTAGGGAGCGACCAGGCCCCCCCTGAGCCCCCTCCTGCCCAGGCTGCCCCCCCCCAGCCCCCCAGCCGCCCCCCCAGGCCTGGTGCCCCAGCCCCTGCCCCAGCCCCCTGCCCGTCCCTGGACACGCTCCAGCCCCTCCGCGTCCCTCCTGCAGCGAGGGGCCCAGCCCTGAGCCCAGGGCCCGAGGGGCGGCCGCACCAGTGCCCCGCGCAGGGGGACGGGCACTGCCTGGCCCTGCTGGCCACGCTGCTGCTGACACCGGCCGGGGCGCTGCTGGCCGCCTTGGCCACCTGGGCACGCCGGGGGCTCACGCCCAGCCGGCTGCTGCCCAGCCCCCCCAGGCCCTTTTCCCCCGGCCCTTCCCAGCCCCCTGGCCCAGGCCTGCAGCGCTGCCTGGGGCTGCTGTGACCCAGGGGCAGGGCCCGGCACTCGGCCTCCTCGGGCCTCCTACCGGGGGCCTCGGCCCCTGGGCCCGGCCTGCCCAGCCCCCCCTGCAGAGCCCCCTGCCCCCCGCAGGGCAGCACTGCCCCCAGCCCGGTGCCACCCGCACACGGACCGGGGGGCGCTCGGTCCCCTCGCCCAGCCCGTCGGCACAGACATTACCCAGGGCCGGCCCCAGCACGGAGCCCTGGGGACACCCCCTGTGCCCGGCGCCAGCGGGAGGGGGCTCCAGCCACCGCCGCCCCCTGCGCCCGGCCGCCCCCAGCCCCTCACCCAGCGCAGGGCACCCCTGTCCAAGCGACGAGTATCCACAAATGTGTAACCAGGAAAGCAGTATTGTGCTTCAGCATCTCAAGTCAGGGGAACCAACCCAGATGACATGAGTCCAAATTTTTTTTCTAGAAATTTATTCTGAGATTTCTTCTTATTCTAGGACTTCCACTTTTTCTTCTGCTCTGCTGCCCGTTCTTTTTCTGCTGCTGATGCACAAAATGCCATTCCAACACATCTGGGAGGGAAATACATTGCTTTTTGCTTCAGTAAAAGAAGTCATCATTGGTTTAAAATTATTTGTTTCTTGTCTAGGTCTTTATATTTCAAGGTAATTATAGATAAATTATCATAAGAACCTTCACATAGCTTCCTACTTGGTGCTGTTCCCATCTTCTCCAGAACTGACTACGTGGGTGAAAAAAAAAAAATGAAAATGCATTTAACTTCTTGATGTCACTAGTAAGCTGTGAATGTCAAACAGTTTAGCCACATTCATGCCATTTAAGAATATATTTTGCACTCAGCCCTCTGTACAGGTACCATAATTCATATTATCTGATGTGCAGAAGACAATCAAAGAAATGAACTTTGAGACCCACAGTTGTCTGCACTGTTTGGCTGAGACCTGCCTGGTTGGTGTCTGAGAACAATTTTAGCATTTCGTATGCAGAACATCATACATTGCTCCACTATTAAAGCTGCTACTACTACTTGTAATAATACACTACACGAAAAAAAAATCCTCAGGCAATTTCTGTTGAAATCATTAAGCAATGAATTACATCTCAGAATGTTTTCAGAGTCTACAGGCATTTCTGATATTGATTTATTTGTTTCTGACTAGAGATGACACCAAAGCTGAACACCAAACCCAAGTCCTTGAAATCCATCTTTGCCCCTGACACCTCCTTATCACTTATTCCATGCAGTTCTTTGTTGTGGTTTTTTTTTCAGGCATGGTATGTCACTTAGGAGGTAATGCCTCTAACTTTGCAGGGTGGAATGGGACTGTTGGAAACAAAAAGCAGCTTCATAAAAGATGCTAGATTGATGAAAACTGTAGTTTGGTTTCCTCTGTCAGTTTGCATAGGTAAGGATGGGTGGATCAAATCAGCTGTAGGAAAATGATTTATCCTTGGTGCAGTTTAATCAAAACCTAAAACATGTACATTGATGAGTGTCATATTTTCCATAAGTTCATTTTAAAGGTGGAAAAAAAAAATCCAATTTTTTTTCATAACTCTTAGAAACAATGCTCAGCCTACTCTTGTGTCTGAATACAAAAGTGTATAAGAAATAAGGGCCTGAATTCTGTGCTTGTAGCAAAACAATCAGGCAATATGGGTAATGTAACTGTTAGACTGCAGATCTCTTAGCTGCAGTTCAGAAGTAGCACATCAGTTTCAGAACTGTGAAGTCTGAAATATGTCATCTGAACACCGGGGGGGGGGGGGGGCGGGGCTTAGTAAATCTACTAAAACAGAAGCAATATATTTTCCACACTATTCTAACTGCATGTATTTTACATGCAATTGAAAAACATCACCCACTTGGATGGTGATCCCTTTCTTTGACATTGCGTCTCTTGTGACTGTCTTCACCAACAGCTACAGGGTGAGCAAGAGTGGGTCTGGAGAACTATAACCCCACAGAGCAATAGAGCTTCAAGCTGGACAGTAACAGACATGTACTTTTAATTTATACTTGCCTATCTGCCTGATACTGACCCATGGATATCTTCAAGGTCTGTAATTTTAAAGCTAGAAATGGACTGTTACGATTATTTTGTTTAACTGTAACACACATGAGAAAACCTTGTCCAGTAATTCCTGCATAAATCTCAAATACTTAATTGAAATCTCTCTATATTTTAGGCTTATTCATCAGCTATTTACAGTAAAGTAAACCTCTGGCACTAGGATTTTTATTTCCATGCAGCAGGATTTTCAGTGCCAAGAAATCTTTTGTTTCTGTTCTCACAGAGCTTGCCACTGTCTAATCTGTGCAAAAAAACCCGAGGAATTATCTACCTGTTGGAAATGTCCTGAAACCAGAACATGGTCTGAAAACCCAGGTGTCCCTAGGTTAGATGGCAATGTAATTCAGCCTAGTAAAATAGCATCCCAAACTAGTTACAGAACAGTTCGAGATTATTGTTGCTTAAGTGATAATCTAGCATCCCGACCTCTTCCAAGGGGTGTCACTTCAAGAGGGACTTCAAATCTCACACACATGACATGGAGAGCAGCCAGCATAGCAAAGGAATGCCATTTGCTATCGTAGTTTGAGGTCTTCCTGACACAGAGATGTCTTCTTCCATACACTGATAGGGCCTGGGAACTTCTTCCTTGAGTTGGAGTTGACAGTTTGCAGACCAGAGATCCAGGTTATGTTTTCAGCACTCACAAGGCTCTGCTCTCTTTGATGAGAAATATCAATCCCAGCATTTTCCAACTACGAGCTTCAATTGTTTACAGGGAAAGCACGGATAGTGGGCTATGGCAACACTGTGCTTTCAACTCATCATTGAAAAGATTTCTATGCTATACTAAATGGTTTCCAGATTTACAATTCTCACAGGATAAAACCAGCAACAAGATACATGTGTATGCTTCACTTGGGAAGGAATCCCATTCTGCCTTATCTCTTTCTGTGTTCTAAGGGGAATATCTTAACATGGTACCCCCAACCGCAACAGCAGGTTGCGCAGATATGTCTAAGTGCCTCTCAGGTATCTTCTCAGGTACTGACCATGGTGTCCTGGATGTCAACATACAGAACAGCTTTAAAGCTTGCCTGAGATGCTGGGTAAATCCTCAGATGGCAAATTTAAAGAGAGATCCATGTTGCCATGACTACACTGCTGTGAAACAGGCAAGCTTGGGGATGTCGGCACTATCTATGGTGGTATTCTTTCTGCTTGTGGACATACTTTTGCATCTATCCCCATGCCAAAGGGCATCAAAGAAATCTCCAGTCAGAAGAGAAGACTCTGACTGGAGCTCAGTAGATGCTGGTGAAGTGAATAGCAGGAGCCTATGCAGGCACCCTAATGCACGCTCAGTACCTGCACCCATATATTAACATAGCAGTGCCATAAATTTTACTGGGGACAGTGTGGACATTAGCTTTTGAAGGGGTGAGCTATTCAGCTTTGATAAAAGCAATTTTTCATCCTTTTCTTTCTGGGGCGGTCAGTTCAGTTAGAAGACTGCAGCTACATACATTCACAAAAAGAAACAGCATGTTCATTTCCCTGCATTCACTGCTTACAGATTTCTCTCTCTTCTTATTTCTCTACAGTCAAAACTGCAGTTCCTACCTAACACAAGGCAAACTGACAGTCCAAATGTCTTTAGGACACAGTAAGAAAAAAGGATCCTCTAAACTAGTAACAGTTATATATATATTCATTTAAAGTAATGGCACCTTGGATACTCGGCATTCTCTGTATGTTTTTGCCAGACCAACACCTCAAAAGCCATCAATGGGACTCTGAAAATGAGCAAGAAATATAACCTATACAAAAATTAGAGGTAACACATAAAAATCTATTCTCTTATTTTAGATACCAGGGATTTTGCCTGAAACACAGGCATCAGCATACAAGTATCAGCAAAGAGGCCAGGAGAACAAGAAAGATCCATTCAAAGTCAGAGTAAAAATTAAAATGGCAAGTAAGCAAATATGAGCAAATGCTTATTTTGTATTGCTTAAGAAAATAAGCTGTTTAACACTAAACAGTCTTCTGAGGCTGCTGGACTATCAGTATTTTAGGCCACACTATCTTCAGTTTGATATACACAGAAGAGGTGATAAAACAGGGATGGGATGGGAAGACAGGTTTGGTACACCAAGAATAAATGTTTATGGCCAACAGGTGGATTGCTGTTCAATGCATGAAACAGTTGGCTCAAAATATTTTGCTGTAGAAACAGAAGTCCTTTCTAAAACAGCTTCAGTGAAGAATGTGGCAAAGATCTGGCATGATTGGGAATGTTGTAAGGGAGTTGGCTGCAACGCATTGTTTCTCCAAGCCCATTTTGCTGCTCACATCTGCCTGCAGTGGCCTCAGAGCATCTAATAAAGCACCTTTTTCTACCAAAACAGAAGGAGAAGGTTAAAGGCTACCTCCTGTAAAGAGTTCCCTGATCCACAGGGATCTTACAATCTACAATTTGGTTACTTACTTAGAGCCCAGAAACCATAGCGCAGTGTAAGGATCACACATAGGATTTCCTCTTCAGCTTTTATTTCCTGTCAAGTGCCCCATTCAATCTCTGCTGAAGGTAATGGGAGTCTTTCTCTTCAGCTTTGTTAACTTTTGGATCAGGCTGTAGTATATTCTACTTAAGAAGCCCCAAGCTTGCATCATCTTTAAAACTGGTTAGGCACTGTTTAATGGATCAGTAATGGCCAAGGGCAGAATAATTAAAGCAGTATCTCAGTGGACTTAAGGAATTAGAAGAAAATGGAGATTTATGGAAAAAAATTCATTGTAAGAATGAAAACAATTTTCCTGCAATTGATCTGATATGCAGATGAGTGCACCTTCACTCCAATTCATCTCTCTCTTCTCTTACTTAACCGAGGACTTGACCTCAAACCCATTAAAACAGGGGAAAGACAAGTGTAGGTATACTCATAATAATTCACAGCCTTCTAATTCCACATTCAGCTTTCCTCATTTTCCCATCTTCATTAAGTACTTCTTATGGTGAGTAACAGTAATGCCCAAAAGTGTGCAATTTGAAGTGCTGTTCAAATATTAGGTATTCTTGTCCCACTTGTATTACAACACTGTGTTTCAGGAGTATGATATTTAACCTGGGACTCCACCAGTATTTAGGTCTAACAAACAAGGGGAGAAACTAAAAACTGCAAAAAAACCCTGTGAATTTACAAGCACAACATCCTCACTAGCATGGCATTTTTAGCCCTGATTACATGAGGTTCAAAGCCATGGCAATGCAACAAGCAGTGTTCCAGAAGATTTTGGAGATCTGCTCTACAGTAACTTAGAGTCTGCACCTTATTTAGTTATGGAGGAAGGGAATACCTCAGAAATATTCAAATATTCAGATCAAGTGATTAATCTGACATGTGAAGTATGATGCCTGCTCAGTAGCCAGCAGTCAGGTGTACCAAAGGAAGTTGAACACACGGGAAATGTGCATGTATGGAATGAACACACGTGGAAAGTACACCTATGACTATATTGCACACCCCATTGTGGATAGCTTTGGAATACAACTGATGTCTTAACTTCAAACCACTGGTGGGAACCAGAGGGGTTACCAGCCAAGGATAATTCCTCCACATAGAGATTGCGATGTGGGTAGTCACGAAATGGTGTATAATAGTACCATGTTATTTAATATTCAGAAGATGGTGTGGTCTGCTGGAAACGTAAGTCAATACAGCTTTCAAAGTACTACAGTAAAATGCAATCACCCACAAACACATGGTTTTCTTCCAGGGCAGCAGTCTTTCTGACTGCCAGATCAACCACTTAAACCAATCTGGACCAGTCTGGAGGAAGCATAATATGTTGTCATACATTGCATCTGAACTAGGCTTTTGGACTCTTTAATCTGCCTGGCCCCTCTAATCTACTCCACTAAAGCTGGAAGTTTCTGAAGAAAATAGTTCTCATTTCAAAGGATGGAATGAAAAGCATACTTTATGCTGCCAGTCATGCCAGCCATTATTGATTGATTTGTGCAGTAAAGAAAGCTTAAAGTTGTTAACTGCTGTTTTCTGCTTGTGTGTATTTTTATGGTGTGAGCTAACGGCAGGAAGAGATGAGGATGGTTCTGCTGAAGGCCGAGAACAGTACGGACTGCTAAGCAGTAGCATGTGTGAGCAGAAATGAATGACTGAGAAAAGAAGATCTAGCGAGATGTAATTAGCTTTGAACTACAGCTTCCTCTTCATTTTCAGTCAAATGTGTTCAGAGGAGTATGTGTCTTTTGTTGGGAAAATGCCAAGTAAAAACGGGTGGTAGCATTTGCACGGCAGTGGAGAATGAAGCTGAGCAACATTTCTAGGTTTCATTCCAAGATATTTGGACAAACACAAAAAACATTTTGAAAGTACTTACGGGCAGAGATTTCTTTTTTTTCCCCATGTTAAAGTTTTGCTCACTCCTAGGAAATTTTGATTCCGTTCTAAATGGCAGGCCACCTCTTTCTTCACAGAAGAAAAATATGGAAAACTATAAAATAACTTCTTTTTTAAATTATTTTTTTTTAATTCTACTGGCTTCAGATGAATGACAACATGGAAATATGCAGATGGTCACTCCAATTGTTTTCTCAAACGATCCATAGAACAGAGTATTTGGTGGCTATTGAGGACTGCAGCATTTTCTTCCTTGGCTTCTCCATATCCAAATCCCTTCCACACTGATTCTATCGTACATTATATCTGCCATTGTCCCTCCTCGTTAAGGAGTTTTATTTCCACCCATTGAGTAAAATGACCTAATAAAAGGAAATTTTGAATAATACAATCTTTTTTTTTCCATAGGATATTATTTTCCATCTCTTGGACCTAGGTGATTCATTTTATTTAGCTCTATTAATCAGAACATCCTGTTCAATCACTGGTAAAAATGAAATCTTGACCAGAATTCAGCTGACACCATAGCATTTTTCCAGCTGTAGTCTCTCCATGTCCTCACCAAGATGCTTTTCTCCCAGACGCCAGTGGATTTCCCTTTAGAGGCTTTCAGGAATGGAAAACCGTTGACTTCTGTTCACTCCATCCCTGACATATTCAGCTGGGGAAAAGAGAAGACAAAGACCTTTTCCAAATCTTTTTGGATCTCCCAGTTAACAAGTCTTCCCAAACATAAGAGATGCACATATTGATGTTACGAGCTGAAATAAATGTTCCAGAATCTCTCCATCCATGAAGATTTACAAATCTGGTTAAGCCAGTTGCATGAGTCATTACGCTCTTAAGAGCAACTGGTAGCAAAGAAAAACTTCTGTTCGATTCCCTTTTGACAGCAAATCCATTGCTGTGATGCACCACAATGTTCACACAGCCTCTGATGAGTGGTTTTACCATTCCAAACTGTTTAAAACATTCACACTCATAAAATATTAAACAACTTTGCTTTCTCCTGCAGGAGAGTAAAGGGAACCTTCCTAATTCATTTACAAAGGTCTGACTCAACTGCCACATTCATTGCATTACTTAATCAATTCCCATACATACAAAAACTTATTTCCCACCAAATGTGTCCAAATTAATTGTACAATTTGGTGTAAAGTACATAAAATCTATTGCATATAAAAAGACACATGGCATGTGTATTCTGACACTAAATGTATTTTCAAAGTATTTTGAATTGTTTCCAAGAAATTATATGCGGATTTTGAACTTTTTCAAAGAAGCCAGGATCTTTAACCAAGAACTTTATATGATCTTGTTAAACAAAATTTTAAAAAATTATACCATCTAACTACAAGCAGAGTTTACCTCTTCGAAAAAAACTCAGCATATTATATGCTGGCAGTAAGTGAGCTCTCTTAATGCATGAGTTAACTGTGTCTAATTTACCATGGCACACAATGTTATGAGTCAGCTCTACAAATCTGATGTAGTTAGGAAATTCTTCATAAAAACTGAAGTGGAAAAGCATATTCCCTGTCTACATATAGGAATCCATATGTCTAATTCAGATTTCTGTTGTACTTTATATTTTATGCTTGCGTATTGGCTCCCAGGCCATTTTCTGTGAAGGCTCACTGGCATCTGGATGTATTATTCCAAAAAGGCAGCAGGACAAGAGCCTTATTCCCATTGACTTCCGTGAACTAGCCAAAATCAGAGCTGGGCTGAGTTTCAGGCTGGAAGGTTCCCGAAGTGGTCGTCAGGTTCTGTCCTTCCTCTTTGGCTTGCAGCAGTGCGATGGGTTGTGGAGGATTTGAGTTTTTAATGAAAGCGTTGTACCTGGAACTTACTGTCGCTTGTTCATTAGCTATGTATGGTGATTTTAGCTTTAAATTTCCATTCACTGTACTGTGAAAGTAAGGCTTATTTCTACCTCCTCCTCAGTTATGATTTCTTCGCATGATATGAGGTCTTCTCCCATTATATAAAAGAAATGGTCTTTCTTAATACGATTCCTATTCTTTAGAGTACTATATATTAACCATTTTAATTCCATGTAGTTAGCAAACCCCAGGAAACTCTTTCTTAAGAAATCTTTCCTTCTTTCAGAATAATAGGAGGATTAAGGTATACACCAAAGATTTCAACATTTAGACACTGGATTAAATCAAAATCTCAGCATTCACTTGAAGGAAAACAAAAAAGTAGGCCTCTAAAATGTACACCTCTATTATGTATTCAAAATTAGAAATAAATGTTTAAAAACATCTGCTGGTTTCATATAGGCACATTCGCCTGAATTGACAATTAGCCATAGCAGAGAAGCGTGACCAATCCATGTGTGCCCGTGAGACAGTAGATCCCCACAGCAGCTTTGGAGGTGCCCACCAGCTCTGCTCGATGCCTGTTCGCAGTTACCTGTCCCTCTGCTCAAATATGCTCTGACTGCTGGATGTGCTTCTCCGTCCCTTCTCTTACGCCAGCTCTATCCACCTTGCAAGGAAAAGGGGCCCCATTATTCTTGAGGATGCTAAAAGGCTACGCACTCGTAGTCCTCCTGTAGAAAATATTTTACTTATTTAGAATTCAGCTTAAATAATTGATAACAGAGCAGGACATGACAAACATATGGCCTCTTTTCACTGAGAAACTTCCGGCAGTCTATATTGTTAAAAAAATTACTCTTGCAAGGTTATTCTCCTTTTCTGACAGCTCCTGAATGCCCAGCATTGGGGCCCTACGTGAGTTGCTAGCACTCTACACAAAAGCAAGTATTCTTTAAAAAGTAAATTCAAATTAAATGTAATCCTTTTAGCTTTGCCACTTTTCAAGAGCAAATGTGTAGCAACTCTACAATTAGCTCCCATTTCTTCTCTACAGTATTAAAGGAACTCACAGATCTTCAGTTGCCATTGAAATGTCTCTGTAAACCGCGCAACCTTTCACACAAAAGATAATTATGAAAGCGCTAACATTCATTTGACCACAACCAATACATAATTTATGAACTGGGTGTTTGAAATTATGCAAATATTATAAATACTTTTGTTGCCTGTACATCTGAGTAAGTATGATTCAGAAGAAAGTGTGCTATGGATTAATAGATTCAACATTTAGCAGATTTGCATTTTTACAGTGTTCTTTTCTTTGCTGGTTCATACTATCTTTAGTATCATAGCTCGGAAAACAACTCCTGACAATACTGTCTCTAAGTGAATATCCTGGCATCCCTATTCATCAGTCTTTTTGATGCTTAAAATATTTTTGCCTTCCTTCCAGAGCTTTTTATAAAGGGAGAGAGAGAAGTGCTAGTATCAAACTCACCACAAGCCTTTTGGCCCCTCTAGCTCCCGAAATGTATTTATTTATTATATATAATTGACCTGTGTACTGTTTTGTGGTAAAACTAGTTCTAGTGCTGCTGTGAATGTAATGCTAGCCTTCAGCAGTTTGGCTACTGTTATCCTTATTGCCTAAGTACTGTGAGAACATCGATTAATATATTTTAAAACCAGGACAGAACATTATGGTCAACTGGTCTGACCTTTGGCATGATGCAGGTTGCGGAGTTCTCCCCAGTAATTCCTGCAACAAGCGCAGTCATATATGACTAATAAACTGTGGTTGCACTAATGACACTTTTTGGCCACCATCCTCTAACCCATGGTCATGCGGAACAAAGGCTCGTGCAAATTACATCTGCACAGAAGAGTTGAGTGCTTAAGTAAGTTTAGGAAATTTGTGCAGTGTGGCCTATTGTAAAGGTCAGAGAGTATTTTTTATGCCTTTTCAGTGTTACGGATAATTGTCGCTTGATCTTCTGGCCTTCGGTAATACTGACAGTGGAGTTTTGCATTCTGGTTGTCAAACACAGGAAATATGCCAAAATAAAACAAAGTGCATTTACAGTGCGGTTTTCTAAGGTATCTGACAGGGCTCACAAGTAGTCATACTCTTTTTCTTCCAAAGGATTTGTAATTTGCCTGAGTAAAATGACCTTCCAGTTCCAAGCAAATGCTTAGAAATATGTACAAAGGCTACATACATTCATCGTCCTGTGTAATGCATTTGCTGCCAAACCCCAAATCACAGGAAACATATGTAGTTTCATCTTCTGTTACAGCAACAAAGAGTGAAGCTGTGAGACCCACTAAGGCTTCATAAACTATTCAAGCAAGCCTGTGCTCTGCTTCATGTGACCACAGGTCTGCTGGTTGTCTTTTGACAAATCTGTAAGAAATTCATGCCTGTATTTGGTTGGCTTAGTGTTTCCAGCCCAGCTGGATCCAAGATTCAGTGTGGATATCAGTACAGATGCAAAATGGGCTGGCATTGAGGAAACCATTCACACACAACCCAGGGCACTGCAGCTTGTGAGATCTGCCCCAGAAACTGGGTGAGGGGGGTGTAGTATCTCTGCTTTACATCAACTTTCCCATTATGCTCCTCATCCAGTGCAAGGAGGGGGCAAGGATGCTTTGTGAAGAAAATACTCCAGCAAACAGAAGAATTGATCCATGGGAGCATAAAATTCTCCTGCAATAAGAGGGTCAGGTTTTTTCAAATCCTCTTGCTGACTTCTGTTGGAATCACCAAGCTCCCCATACACAGGAGGTTTGGTCTTCAACTTAGCAAAGGTCACCACTCTGTATGGAGAAAAGCACTAAGGACAGAGGCGGTCCCAATGAGTATAAATAGTCTTCAGCACACATTGGGCAACTATTTGGAGAACAAAAATAGTCTGTGTGTGAGGTTGTGGGGGTGGGTGAGGGTAGTACAAGTGCCAATTCAAAGCCAGAGACTGGCTGACCTAGATGGGCTTCCTGACCTTTTTCCATCCTGAAAGCCTCCCCGTCCCTCACTGGACTGGAAGTCGTCTGGCTGTAATTAGGGGCGGTTGCTGCTTTCTCTGGCTTCCTCCTTCTGCACATTAGTTGTGTTTGGCGTGAAGCAGCGATGTTTGAAAGTGCTTGTGCCCCCCCCTCCAGCATTTGGTTAAGCCAATCAGTGGAAAAAATGACAATACTGTCTGGCATGGAATACAGGTGTTAAAATACCTTTATTAAAATAGAGGAAATAACACCTATTAGGAAGTGACCCTGAACTCACACATTTTATTATGGGTGGGAGAAGGCATTTTCCTTTCAGCATACTGTAAACACTCTTATTTCTTTCGTGGTATTTAACAGTAGGAATGGGTGCAATCTATTTTTATAGCATACAGTTTTGTTGTAGACTCATAGAGTGCCGAGCAATGACTTAGCAGGTTGCTTTTTTTTTTTTTTTTTTTTAGCCAAATCATAAAAACAAACTTTAAAAAAACTAAATCCACTGGCAACTCTCCAGCAACAGTGTGTGAGGTTGTTCCTGTAGAGTTATAAAGAAGAAGGAGAAGGAAAATCATCACTCAGACAAATCTGAGCTCAACGACCTTCTTCGGAGCTTCTTCTGAGAAATGACATTCTTCTCTATCGAGCAGGAACAAAGGCACTTGGGAGGAGGGAGCGAAACCTCACTCATGCTCTTCTGAAACGTGTCCTTGCCACTGACTGTGTGCATGCCGAACTGTGGGTGCAATCATGCATATCAAGCACCCACAACCATACAAAACCACTTCAAAAGCGTAGTCAGTGCCTGCTCCTCCATCTCCAAATGAAAAGCACACTGGCTGATTCAAGACGTGTGTTTCTGCTTTGGGCTTAAACAAGAGAGCATTATTTCAGAACGATCCCAAAAATATGTTCCTAATATACAGAGATGAAAGAGTATTTCACATACAAGAGGAAACATTAAAATGTCCATCCATTTTACTTCACGTTGTTAAACACTCGGGCGCTGATTCAGGAAAGCATTTCAGCACGAACCTAAGTGCTAATGCCTGAACTGGAAGAATTAGACCATCCAGGAAAAGAAGATACAACTTGCAAACACCAGTTAGTGTCTGTACATGTGCGTGTATGTGCATGTGTGTGTATATATTCACCAAAAAAGCAAAATGCGGAAATCAGTGATCGCTAAAAAGACCAAGAGATGAAGAAAACACCAAATTAGGCATCATTTTCACAACATAGTTTTAATCGGAAAAGGAAGCCTAATTTTTGGCTGACTGTGAAATGCTAAATAAAAAGAAAGTAATTCTGCTCTGCATTCAACCCAGTAAGACACCTCTGTGAAAGAGGAACAGCGTTCAGTGCTGTGAAACCCACCACTAGAAAACATTGGTGAATTCAGTAGTGTTTGTGAATCAGAAAAATTGCTCATGGCTTTGGAGGTACAATTGTTTACTGAAGAGAGGGGGATAAAAAGCTTTGTGATCTACTTGTGTCTATCCCAGCAGGGCAGTGAGGTTTAGCACAATTCCCCCCACTGCAGCTGGCACCTGTGCAAGCGTCAGCTGCAGCCCCACGCAGGTTCAGCACACAGCGTGATGGCCATGCACAGCCCCGGGGGACACAGACGTCTACAAGGTAAGAAAAATAACTGGGTGATTAGATGTGTATAAAGAAAAGCTCCCAGTTAGCATGCAAACTAAGAAACAGAAAAAAAATGTGTTAAGAGACCTGTTGCATGACTGGGGGAGGCAGGAGGAAGAGGAAAGGAAGGGGATGATATGGGGTGAGCAAGAAGATAAGGGCTACCATGAACTACAGAGGGCTTATATCCAAGGTATTTTTGCATAGATAAGCAGAACTACTGTCAGCCTGGCCCTGAGAATCAGGAAGACATATTCAGGGCTCAGAGAAACAGTGCTCCAACAAAAGGGCTCCAAGCTTTTCAGGATGTACCCATTAAAAAACTTAGACTTGAGAGTATTCTCACCCTATTACTTCTGTAAATGGAAAACGTTAATGATCATTTTTTCTTCACCACCACACACACACACACACACACACACACATTGCATTATTACTGCATTTAGCACTCTTTTCAGCACAAGTAGTTGCTTCAAAGCAGATTTTTTCAGGTTTGTTTTCTGTTTTGGTAGAAATATGCATCCACTCTGAAATGTAAGAGGCTAGGAGCAACGGTAATCGTACAGGGCAGGGCTGGGACCACAACAAGGGGAACTGGACATATTGATAAGTATTAGTGTCTCTAATGTCTATGGGTCTGAGAGTTTGGGTGTTGTTGGCTGTGGATGCATTTCTTTCATTGGGATGATGCTTAGAAATACCTTTGCCTCTACCAACCTCCGAGTGACCCTTTCTTGCCAATCCCTGTTACTCTGGCATGATTATTATTATGTTTGGTTGGATTTTTAGAGTATATCTAGGGGAACGTGATGAAGAAAAATGATTCATGGTCAAAATTCAGATACCTAAGCAGTGCACCCATATTTGCAATTCAGCTGTGCTCAGTTTGGTTTCTTTAGCTGGCTTCCTTAAGCTGGCAGCTCCATGCAAACTGCAATGGATTTATTTCTTCAAGTATAGCATGAGTAGAAAAGCTTTGTGCTAGGATTTCCAGCCTTTCAACAGCTAACCTAGCTGTACAATGAAAAAAAATTATTAGTTCCAACATAAAATACTGCCAAATGACTTCATTCCTTCATTTAGTCAAAAGGACCAAAACTTCATGTATGTATTTTTAAACATCACAGGCTGATATTATACCCTCATTTCTCTAGCAGAGAAAAGTCAAGATGATACAGCATAAAATTTAAGGTAAAGTACAATGTGTAGCCTGCGAAGGAAGAAGAACTTTTGGGAAGATGAATTTCCTGACATTTCAGTGAGATAACATAGTCTTCTGGAAAATTGACTAGCCTGTTTTGGCTGTGAGCACCAGAAAAATACCACAAATAAAATATTTGCATAGCTTATAAAACACTCAAGTTGAATATTAAAAGCATCTGTTTTCAAGGAATATACTGTAATTAAAAGGACTTGAAGTAAATCAGAAGTTCGGATTCCCCAAACATTAAGCATGTCATAAACAAGTCAATTGATTGGTTCAATATACAGAGTAATGGATGGACTGCTACATTACAAGGAAATCATTCTCTCCCGGGCCTCTGTGCCTCACATTAACCACATCAGTAAAGCAGAAATGGTTCACTGGCTTAGCCTACCCTCCAAGACTGCATTAAGCTAGATTACTACTGTAGCATGATACGGAGGATTATTCTGTCTTTCTCTATGTGGATTTGTGTGTGAGTATGTATGGGTTCTGAAGCTTTACATATTTCAGTCCTGAAGAGAAGCCAATATAGGAAACGTAGATCTACCCTGAACAGGCATTATTTATCACCAGTATGGGAGGTTACCTGGTATACAGACCAGCAGAAGAAAAAAAAAAAGAAAAAAAAAAGGAAAAAAGAAGAAGATAAAAGACAAAAAATAATAGGGTAAGGATTATTACAATACCATGAGAGTACTAGATGGATACTCTGAGTTGTGCCCTGAACCCCTGCTCTCCTATGAAGAAGCTCCAAAGATCATTGAAAACCTTCCTTTGAAGTTTTTCTTGCGGCTCTGAGACCAACAATTGTTGACTTCATTAGAAGCAGAAATGGCAAATGACAACAGTATTGCAAAGTGTTTTGCCATTGCAGCACCTGCTACCTGTGGGTCTTCTCTGGATGCCCAGTGTCTAACGCACACTTCTGAATGGTGCTTTTTCTGTAAGGAAAGTTGCAACCTTTTTCCTCACCCATGAGAAGTAGTCACACTGATATTCAAAGTAGTTTCACTTGCATCTGGTCCAAAGAGGGAGTGATGTTCTTCTGGGAAATCTCTGGCATTACAAAGAAACAGCAGTTCTGGGAGCAGTTTGGGTTTTTGTAAGGACTTTGGAAAACTCTTTGAAAAGGCAAATCCAGAACAACATGCACAAAAAAGAACACAGTTTCAAGCACGTGCAAATTCAGTGGGTAAATGTACAGTCTGTGAGACACCCAGACACTTCTGAGCCCACCTTCTTCCACCTTAAGCTTCTCTCCTCATTCAGCTTTAAGACCTCTTTGCACTGATACTTGCAAGTATACTTGAAGGACACAAAGGAAAGTGATTGCATGAGAACAACGTACATACCATTTAGGTTAATCTAAATCCATGTTGGCAGGCCTGCCAGAACAGCAGCCTCACCTGAATCCTGGGGACCCCTCAATCTGAGCAGAAACAGTCACTCTCTCATTTATAATCACACCGTGAGTCAGACAGTCTCTCTTGCAAAACTATTGCAAAGCCTCGATTCGTTTCGAAGGGATCTGCCCTCAATTTGTTCATCACAGCAATATGAGCATTCGCACAGTGAGAACACGGTGTTGCTGCTTGTATACAAACTGTGAAATGTAATGGGAAAAGGGTTAGCTTTTGCAATTGCCATGCTCCTAGACCTAGTCCTGGCAGCAGCCATTTTAACAAAGCGCTTGGAAAAGCAACCATTTTGCAGAAAACTATTTTCTGTGGCAACAGAGTGAGAGAGGAAAATGTCGTTCTTGCTTTGATTTGGAGTTAAAGAAACAAAAGCATATTAAAGGATTCAGGCAGCTCATCGTGCAAATGCAGAGACTCTTTCCTTTTCAGCAAGTTTCAGAAAAAGTCATCAGATGTTAGTGTGCAAAGAGAGCAGCTAATTCTAAAATCTGTTTAAATTGTTAAACTTATGTTAAATATGAAGGGATTCAGCTTTGCACTGAACTCATCCTGCCAGTACCACAGTTTTTATACTACACTTCTAAACGATTGTTACCAGCTGTGAGATTATAATGAGTCCATAGTGATTATAGAGCCTGATCCAACTTCTCATTGAACTTAGTGGCAATCTCCTTGTTGACTTCAAAGGCAGTTGGACCAAGCCCTAAGTTAGGACTTCAAAATGTCAAGTCCTGTGAAAATTCCATTGTACAAGCCAATGATAAATGCAAATGCAGATAATGCACCAAAGAAATATTAAAGTTGAAGACTTAAACCTCCCAAAAGCAAGAGAACTGTAAATTAATCCTATCATGGCAAATTATCCTAGCCCTCCTGGGTGGCACTTGTAGGCTATATTGCAGTTACTTGATTTTTCTTTATTGAAATTTTAATTGTATTTCTTTTCCTTTTTCCTATTTTCCCTGATATTGAACAATGTCTTAATTGGCTGCTGAGCAGAGCTTTTGATCTGGCTGACCTTTGGAATGTACCATGTAGTGATAGCAACCCTCCACAGCCCAAGCAAGATCTGCCTGAAACTCTAATGACAACTTTGAGCTCCCTCTCCCTGAGCTTCTTTGATGGCGTTAGCTTGACTGCCAAAGGGAACAAAGCCTTTTTCATGATACACTATTCCCTGCAGGAGCAATGGAGAAAAAGATCATTCTTGAAACTGAAGCCTAATTTGATAAGCAAGTATTTACTCCAGAAATTACTTTGAGAAATAGATGACTACTGTGAATTTGCTGAGACAGTTAAGAGCTGGTTCCGAGTCAGCAGCTGTCCTGCAGCAAAAGTGGTACTTTTTGTTAAATAATAGGGACTACATTTTATGGAGAAAGGCTATGATATGCTGTGGCCACTCACTTGACACCTGCCCTTCCAGGCATGCAAGCACATCTACAGCCACCTACACACCACCCACATAAGCTTCCTGCCCCTCGATTCTCCATCCATAAAATATGAGAACAGAATGGCACTACTTCTCAGGAGGCTTGTGAGATTAATGACTTTGAATCTTAGAAGTACCCTGATGCTGTGTTTAATAGAGCCACTTTAGTAGCTAAAATGGATTTGAGGCTTCTTCCTGGAGGTTCTGGAGAAGAGAACACGGCATCCCAGTCTGTCTTAATGCACTAAAGGAAGGAAAAGGGTCTCGTCCTAATGTTCACTCTTAGTTAAAAATCTGTTCTTGTGGTATATATCAGCACAGTATGTGCCATTGATAAATAATTTTTCTTGGCAGTGAACCAAAATGTTCAAACTTTCCAGGTCTCTCCATATGATGTAAGTACTTCAACAGGATAGAAAGACATGCTGTTAGAAGGGCATGCATGACAGGACATATTAGCAATTCATCTGCAAATTATTTGATTTCATCTGAACCCTGTTCTGATTAATCAGGGAGAAAAGCATTGCATTAGATAGAACATTGCTTGAGACTGAGCAAAGAATTGTATTAAATACAACCCTCTCATGCCTCTTTTTTTTTTTTTTTTTTTTTTGTTCCTCTCTAGCTCTTTCTAAAGAATATTAGCAACTACATTGGTATATTATGTTCTTCTGACTCTTTTTATACTTAACAGTGTGCTAAACAGTTACAAATAAATCAAAGGCTAACAGATTTCTACCTTTTAATGATAACAAGTTACACTTAGCTTCTTTTCTACTGCTTTCTGAAATCTAGATCAATTGACATAATCTTTTTGTAAGTATAAAAGGCATTCTGTCCTCCTTCTCTGTTTGATATCCTTAAGCTATTATTATTATTTGTTTGTATTACAGCAGCTGTCAAGTCCCAATTAAAATCAAGACCGACCATAATATGTGCTGAACACAGCACAATACCAAACACTTTTTTTTTTTCTAGAAGTTTATATTACAGTCACTACCAAAAATGTCATCAAATAAGCCCTATTTTAAAAGTAGGATAGTAAGGTGTAGGTCTTTAATGATACTTAGGTATTTAATTCTCTTTGCACAGGGAAGCTGTATTTAATGCTGGGGGCCACAGGTTTTCATTTGTGTGCCACAGGTGGTGAATACATGGCACAGAGACAACTCAGAGTAGTTGTTGGGTACTACTTGGAAGTATTTCAGATACAGTGATTAATATGTATGCTGCAGCCTGGTAATTTCTGCATCGATGCAATCCTTTGCTCTGTGTTGAACAATGACACACTCAGTGAAAAGCTTGTTTCCTGTTCAAAAGTAACTGGATTTCAGTAGTTTTCAAATGTTCAAGTACTCTTCAAGGCTGCAATGTTTCAGCATTTCACAGAAAGTCTGCAGCTAGACTGGACGTGAACTCAGATCACCAGTCACGGTGACAGGAGAGCATCTTCTTAAATATTTTCCTGATAAACCTTTTCTATTTAAATGACTCAAGGTAATTCTTTCTAAAAGAACAAATTCTGCTTATGATGGATAACTAAAAACCGTCACTCAAACGTTCAGAAACATGCATGTCTCCTTCATCTTGGAGGTATGTTATTTTATTACTGCTTTTGCTTAGGAATCCCAGTTGCTGTTGGGCATTTGTGCTGTTCAGCTGTTACAGAGTTAGAGTGGAAGACAGAGAAGCATGCAAGAGACAAGGTTTAGGGGCATGGGGTGCAAGAACAGGGGCGTAAGGTTATGGAATAACAATGTCAGCCATGTGGCAGCTATAAAGCACACAAAGTACCTTTCTGCTCAGGAAAGCCACAGTGACACAGGAACAGATGTCGCTTATACATATTGTGCTGAACTGGGTGGTCAACTGCTATTGCTAAAGAGCAAGTGTTGCGTGAGGAGTTGCTGGTTATGCTTGTGCATCAGGGTTTTTTATTTCCTATAGCACTGCCTTTGATTAATTACTGTTCACTTCACAGAACCTGAATGTGAATCGGATGGACAGAAACAAGTTTCTCAAATCTCATATATGAAGCCCACATGATAAATTTTCCTCCAGCTCTGTCTGACAGGAGCTTCAAATCTAATGAGACCTTTCTGAGATTTCATTGGCAGCTACTTAAACTCAGAAGGCAAGAGAAAAGAAGTGGTGAAAGCAGGCTAATGTGGAAACCTGATAGAGACATTTCAGAATCGTAGTGGCGTATCACTCTCCATCCTTAACATTTCCCACGATGGAGATGAAAGGCGCTTGTGCGAACGTCTGTCAGACAGAAGAAGTTGATATGGTGTATATCATAACTCTGCCCTGCAAAGCATGGCCATGCAGAAGGTACATGACCAAACAGATGCAAATTTCTGAAGAGGAATGAAGAGGCAGGAGTGAAATGTGTCCAAAGTCCTTTCTTTCCAGTTAGACCTTGGAAATGTGAATCAGGGAACGAATGAGCCTTTACACCAGCTCACCAAGCTTTTTTGTCACAGTGCAAGAGGAGCCAAAGAGCGTAGAGCATCCTGGCTACCATACAGCTCCCTTGACCCTACCCAAAAACGTTTCTGGACGGCTGCTGCAGCACCCGTGTGTGCAGGCTCTGCTGGATGCTACTAAAGGTTTACAAATGACCTGTGAGCAGGGCACTCATCCCTCAGATTTAATAAAGCCAACAATTGCCTCTTTTCTGTTTTGTTTTGTGGCACAAAACACACAGTTTAATTGCCTAACAAAACATACAACATTTTAACATTGTCAATATAATATGGAGAGTATGAGCAAGCTGGCTCTTTAATGTATCAACACCCAAGAGCGTTGCTAGCGCGCTTGAAATTTTCCCCTTACCATCAGCAGGAACCTTTGCCTAAAAGCTTTGTTTATACAAGAGAATAACACAGGACAAAGAAATAGAGCAAACAGATATATCCAAAACTAAGATAGTTACCAATGCCTTGTAGATTAGGCGTGAGCCTATGGTCTTGTGTGTTGGTCTTCAGCTGCTGCAAGCCTCCTGGAGACCTCAACGAAGTCTCCATTGTTTGTATAATTCTATCCCTTTTAGTGAAATGGCAGTAATGTCCTCCTCATCTTTTGTCTTGGCTACTTCAACTGTGATCTCTTTGGCACCCAGTGCCTCTTATATCATGTCAGTACAGTAGGACTCCAATGTTCATTGGTATTTCTTTGAACTTCTATAGCTTTATCATTTTCTAGCTTTTACCATAGATCCTTATTCAATGTGAACCTTAGCTCATACATAAACTCCTGTCATTCTTTCAGTGCTCCCTAAACATATTGAACACCACATTCAATATTTTTTAAGACTGTGAATTTTGTATTAGTATTCAATTTTCTGAAGGTCATAAAAGAACCAAACCTAGTCTAAAATATCTAAAATAAATGGTCCTGGATCTGCATTTCCTTGAATTGTGTGTTTTGAGCAGAGCTAAGTAAATGCGGTCATTTAACATTCAGGGTATTTGTTTCTTTCATCTCAGTCACTTTAGCTTGTATCTGGAAAGGAAATACTAAGAGATGGGCTACAGCAAGTTAATTTGCAGAAATACAATGATAAAAAACCTGTTGAAAATAAAAATCAAGTTGGAAAAAGACTGTTTCTCTTTCAAAGAAAGGATGTCTACTTGCAGATACTTTAAGATATTTAGACTGTACTTTCTCCAGCCCCTGACCCACTTTCAAAGAGTTTTTAAAAATTGTCAAAGGAAACACAGATGTGTTTTTCATGGAATTTGACATTGTATGTCCAGTACGTGGTAAAGGAAAAATGTCTGCTATCTACTTGAACCTTTTTCCTGCCGTGTCAGTCTGATGAGAAAAACTGCGTCTTGAAGACAAAAAGAATAGGGGGTTAAGAACAACACAAGAGATTGATTAACCCTGTGTTGTTATCTAGCAAGTGTCAATAACAAAATGCTACTGGGCTCCCGCATTGTTTCCTTCTAAATTTCCAGTCTCACACCTGTCACATCTCAAGATAACTATCCATCACGGAGTCAAAGTGGCAAACAACTGTGTGGTCCCTTGATAAGGAATAGTGACACAATTTGTCTCCTTCTCCTCCCACAGATTGCAACTAATGGGCTAACAGCAGGTTACAATAGCACGAGATGGATTTGAATGACTGTCAGTGCTAGAAAGCAAGCACAGCTGCAGAATAGCCTAAAGAAACACTTCAGTTTAGATGAAAATCTGAAGCAACGTACAAAATTGAAACCTAATCAATCCGCTTTAAAAGGATTTAATGGTAGTCTTAAAAGTTAATTATTGCACATATTGGAGGGTTATTTATGACATGCTCTGCCCTGTTAATGGCAAACTATTGCAGAAGCCAAGACACAGCTCCTGCACAGCAAATAATATTACAGTGGAAGGAGACGCAGTAAGACTGAGAGTATAGTATACAAGACTACAAAATGCCTATCTGGCATCACATGACGTTTTCCAAATGGATTCCATGGCACGACATTTAGAAATGTTGAGTTTATAACATGAAAATATGAAATCAAATGTACAAACAACAAAGCTAGGAACTGGGAACCAATTCAGCTCTGATTCAACAAAGCTCGTTTTATTTAAGGTTAGAACATGCATTTTCACAACAATAACTTCTTGAAATTTGTTCAACCTCTCCTCTTTCCCAAACTCCCTCTGCTAAAAATCTATGTGTATAAATCTGTATTCATAATGGGGAGTCAGTATGAATTTTTCAGTCAGACAGGCCCAAGGAACAGCATTAAAGTCGATTGAGACGTAAAGCACATATCAGTGATTTAAAAGGAAAACAGCTGTTGCGATAGTTATCCACAAGCCAGAAATTACAGATGCAGTAAAATCAGTCCTGTGGTTATTTTGAAAAGAAAGCCTAGTACATTAAGATATGATAAATATAGGTAGTCAAATGGCCCTAACTTGCTGCTATAGTAAGCCTATGAGGAAAACCCTAAAACCCAGTCTACCCTCACACGTGACTTCTTGTCTTCAAGCTCACTCCAGAATCTGCAGAAGGAGCTGGAGCAATTGTCCTGCTTTTCAGGTCCTGAGCTGAAGTGAGTTGCTTTGGCTCCATGAACAGCAGCCCATATACACCTTTGCTGAAGCAAGGATGTGCCCCTTAGCACCTCCTTAAGGGAACTGGGAAGGGATTAACTTTGAGGAAGACACTATGACTCCTGTTAGCTGCGATCTTGGTGCTTCTGCTAGATCTGCCTCTGATCCTCCTGTTCATGGTTGCCAGAGCCCTGTTCACCTCTCTTTTCAGGCTGACTTCAATTTAACACCTTCCATTTCAAACGAGGGGTGTGTTGAACAGAAGCCAACAACATCTGGATTGAATGATACTGACATCCATGTAGGAAGGTAGGAGGCTTTAAAAAAAAATCCCCAGGATGGCTTCACACCTGAAAATGATTGTCCTCTATTTACTAGTCACTCTCTCACTCTGGTATCTTTTGTTCTCAAGCTACCAAAAACTGCAAATGAAAAGGGTTTCCTCAGGGAAAACAATGTAGTACAGTTCCCAGAAGTATTGTGCTCATGAGGCATGGGCTGAGGCAGAATATTACCAGGCTGTAGAGAGCTATGAGATAAGCAGATGATTTGGGCAGGAGGCTCAGCTTGTAACCTGTTGTGAGAAAAAAAACACAGGCCTGCCTATTTTAATAGTAAGCAGTGCAGTAAGCCAACACTTTTGCGATGCAACATTGCAGAGAAAGAACTGGATGACCTTGAAGAGTGAAGATAGAGAAATATGATGTAATTTAATAGTAAAAAGTGCAACAGCATGAACCTGGAGGCTAATAGCAGGAATTCCTGCTATCAGCTGGAGTTCATCAGTTGGAAATAATACAGCAGGAGAGAGACTTTGGTATACTAATTACACACTGTATGATTAGGAGTTAGTAATACTGTGGCCATAAAAAATGCTGGGGTGAGGTATTCCTGTAGAAATGCAGAAGTATTTGCTCTGTCGTGCAAAGCACCCACGAAATTACATTTGGACTGTTGTGCACAGCTCTGATCAGCCAGGTAAAGGGTTCACCGGGATTGGCACGTGAACAGGGACAGCCTGCTAAGCCAAGCAGGGAAAACAAGAGCCTGGCTCGTAAGCAGGAATGAAAAGGGTCTGGCTTCTTTCAGTTTGCAAAATTGGGACTGAGGAGGAATATGACTGCAGTCTATAAATACATTAGTAGTAAAGAACAACTGCTAGTGAAGGGCAGTGTTGGCACAAGAACAAATGTGTATAAACTGCAATGAGTAAGTGTATGCCTGTAATCAGGAGGACTATTCCCAACCACCAGAGGATTCTGCAAACTCTTTCAGTAGGAGTAGAGAAGTCTGCAAACTGAACTGCTTTCCAGACAGACATTTTTACCTGTTTCCTAAAGTGACTGCACGACCTAAACATATAATTAGGTCTAGGACAGCAGGTCCTAGACCTGGTGGTCTGGGAAGTACTTTTCTAGGGATAAATCCAGTAACCCAGTGAATGAGAGACTGAGCCCTCACCTCTCCTGCCATCACAAACCTGGGGTTCACACCTTTGCCAAGTCGTATACTGGGAATGTACAGATACAAATCAAGTTGCATCCAGCTACATTTCACTGGGCAGCCAAGGCTGAAGCTGCCCTCCAGGTAGCTTAGAAGTTGAGCTGGAAAGGGAAGCAAAGACAACGTTTTGGTTTTCTTTCTCCAACAAATCATTTCCCATTTTCCAGCTGTAATCCCTCTATTCCTGTGCATTGATCTTCCTGATAGTCTGGAATTACAGCTAAGGTCTAAGATCAATTCAGTTTTAATGAAGTCAAAAAAATTCCCAGGAGAGGATACTTTTTTTTTTTCTTTTCCCAAGTCCCACTTAACATGTTACTGCCTCATTCACTTAAGGGTGCTTTATTTAAGATTTCCTTGGTGATTGCACTAAAAAGTGACAGTAAGAGTCAAGCCATTTCCCTTCTTCCCTACATCTACTCAAGGCAGGACAAAAATGTGACCCTGACAAAACTGGAGAGGAAAAAGTATCGTGTTGAATTAATTTAATAAAAATGTACAGCACTGAAATAAAATCATCACGTTCCTCTGTGCCCTTACAGCACAGTGCAGAATAGAATGCTACCTTGTCTGGGTGACGTGACAATAAAAGCAGATTATGTAAAAGCAACCAGACCCTACTGGGACAAATGAAATAAAGCAGTAGCTATGCTCTAACTTAAAATCAACATCAATACATCATGTGAGCTCTAATGATGTATTTCTGATAAATGGCAGGACCATGTGATTTTAAAATGCATCACATAATGTTGGGGTTTATCATGCCGGTTTGACCATCTGACTATGTTGGAATTACTTCTACTATTCCTGATCACAGAGGAACTTCAGAAAGACAGCACTTTTTGATTGTTTGCAGAAGCCATAAACAGCTTTTTCCGCCTTTTCAAATGTTAGTTTTTCTTCTCCAAAGGGAGCAATAATCATTAACTCCTACTGAACTACCTGGTTTAAAATCCAATTTATCTCAACTTTGCATATTTGAAAAAGGTATTTTACACCACTGGGGAAGGAAAACATGGTGTCCTCATGTAAATCGGTCTTGACTCATACCTTTTGAGGGACCCACGGCACAAGACCTTAAAATTATAGATGCTGTCCTATTTTATCTATTTTGTTGGAGTTTCTTAGGGGAGCAAAGGCAGAAATCTCTGTCAAAGAGGAGAATTCCTGTTTTCTTCTCTGTCCCAGATTCTTGAAGGAAGGCAGGACATGAAACGTATGAGGTCTGTGCAGAATACATAGTATGGATGTGTAAAGATAACCTGCATAAGTCAATTATATCTTTGCTACATGTGACTAATGTGGCTATCTATCATACCTTCTTTCTGACAAAACTTCATATTGCACCTGCTTTCATTTTCTTTCCCTTCCTTTCAGATATTTATGCCTGTAGAGGCAGCCAGGTGAACAGCCCAGTACAACAATTACAGATACATGAGTTATGTTTTGCACTTTCTTTGATCAACTACCTGTTTTATAGACAGGATTAGAAAATTTATATTGCAGCCTTAGGATCCCATTTTATGTTCCACTTTTCTGGATAGATGCTGAAAACCATAAAAGGGAGATTTCTTAAAGTGTTATTAGCAGTAAGCTATTGCAGTGTTAACATCATCTGTATTGTGGCAATGGAAACTCCAGGTAAGCATCTTCTTTTTCTGTCCATTTCTCTCTTTAAATTTTATTTATAGCCTTGCAAAATACTTGCATCCACATAACCCGCCCTTGCCGACTTGCCAGAAGATTAATGATATCGCAGTGTTCTTGAGAACAGAAATGTGTCTACCACCCTGGTAAATAATCTCTCCTTTCGCACGTTAAAAGTGATCTGGGAACAGCGCTGGAGAGAAAGGACGGTGTGCCATGCGGAACTGGCACACAGGCAGGTGTCCCCATGCTGCTAATTGCAACACACGAATCCTGCGACGTTAGTCACCCCTTCCACTCTCATGCCTCCCTTAGTGTTTGGGACAGAGGCTGGCTCCCTGTCAGCAGCATGGGGGACATAAACGAACACCCCACATAGTGCAAGGGAGGCTGCACCAGCAAAAAAAGGCACCAAAGGGACAACCACCCCAAAAACACCTTTGGTGCTAGCAGCATGCCCACTGAGCAAAACCAGAAAATGGGTCCCAGTCTCATTTTCTTTCTGGGGGTCAAGTTGTCTAATACCTTTATACAGTTTCTCTGTGATCATATACCTGAAAAGTCCATTTTAGAGGAAAAAAAAATAGCTTTTGCTTGTCTGGGAATGGAATGAGAATATTCCCTTCTCCATGCTGTTGTTCCTTTTCAACACTAATAGTCCCTACTTTTTGCTTGTGGATGGTTTCATTTTAATTTTTTTTTCCTGTCCTTTTCTTTGTTGTGAACCTGGTTCCAGTTTTTTTGTCTATCTCTCTCTCTCACTTCCTTTGACCTTTTCCTTTCTGTTTCACTCTCTCTCTCTTCTTTGTCCACGTTGGCAATAGTCTTTAGCTTATGCTCTTTTATCAACCTTCTGCTTCTTCTTGTTTCAACTCTCTGGACCTGATTTGCAGCTGCTGTGTTCTTCCTACAGTCGTTTACACATGTGCGACACAGGTGTAAAATACTACCATTTTCATTTATGCTGCTTGTAAATGTCAGCAGAAGAGAAAGAAGAACCTGTCCTTCCCAGGGTGAATCAGCAGACTTTCAGGAGTGTCAGATACATATGAGCAAAATCTGTGTGAGTCACCAATCACTCCTAATCCATGCCTGATCTCTCACAAACTGTCTCATGCTATTGCTTAACCCTCCAGCTCTCCACTTTTCCCAAGGGCTCCTTTAATCCAGGTTCTTCTTTAAATGAGAGGATGTTTTACTTTGATTTGGGGGATTTTTTTAATTTTTTTTTTTTTTTACAGCTTCCAGACTCCGGGAGAACTGAGCTAAAAATACACGCATGGAGCCAGGTATCCACGTGTCGTGTTTACCCTCTCGAACAGCAAGCCATGCAAGAGCAACTGGAGATGGAAAGAGAAACCTTACACATGTATTTCCAGCTAATGAAAGAAGCTACACAGCATTTTGCTTATTCTAGAGCTTTTCTGAATTCATTGAAACACCTGATGACCTCACAAGGTGAGGAGGGGTTTTGGTGAAATTCTGACTATTTTGGGGCCAGATGTATTCTCAGAAGTCTCCATCTTTTTCTAGGATAAGTTCAGAAATCACTTTTAAAAGAAAATCAATAAATGCAGGAAGCATAAGGTGAACAGTTAAGTGGCGAAAGCTCAGCACCAGTTTGCCTCGAGTGCCGGTACCAGCCCCGCTCTTGCATTGCCCACTTCTGCTCACGGTGTGCCACAGACCCAGCAGGACGATGACATGTTTGGGAGAGTCCAAGTACACCTCTGCTCCAGGTCCGGGGACAATACAGTGGTGCAGAGCTCAGTAAATAAATGCAGCAGCCCAAAAGACAAAGTTATGTACTGTACAAGCCCCGTGTTATTAGCTCTTTTTGCCACCGTTTCATTGTCAAGCTACAGCATCCCGTTAGATATTTTAGCTGTTGCACGTTTTACCGCAGCCTGCTTTGGTAAGCTGCTTATTCCTATGTGTGCTCTTGTGATAAATTTTATCAGTGCTCAGCTGAAGGTTTTTCCACGAGGCAGCTGCACAGTGGCTTTTTATCTGTTGTGGCACCCCCCAACCAAAATGCAAAAATTATTTTTTTTTAAAAAAAAAAAAAACAACTTAATTTATGTTGTGGCATTTCTGTCCGTAGATGTCGAGTTAGCAGTTTGTGGTCCCAGAGGAAGCTTACGGGAAACAGGGAGCCTAGACACAAAGTAAAATATGGCCAGGATAAAAGCGACAACAAATCGTAATTAAAAAGTATTAGAGGTTGTCCACTTCTAAAGAGCAAAGAAGGTTTGATACCTGCTTTCTCATTTCTCTCACCAGTTGCACTCATGGTATATACAGCTCTCACATAGCAACTGGATAATCTTCTCTACGTTTTAGTTCACTCGTTTTAAGTAAAAACTGCTCTCGGCAACAACTTCATTTTAAAGGACAACTGACCAGAGAGTGTGGAAACTCAAAACTTAAAGGCCCTTTGCCTGTGACTAGTGATGGATTAATATCTGTCTTCCTGTCCTATATTTTCCATCTTTTTACACCTTTATTTGGATCTTATTTTTACCACTCCTCTAGAAGCTTTCCCATCAATGGCACTTGCCAGAACATTTACTTAGTGTTCATTTCTTTAATCACTCTGTTCTATAGTTCATCAATTAAAATGCTTTCCCGCAAAGTTCCCTGAGGTTTGTCCGCCAACAGGGGTATTTTAAATAGGATAAATAATGCCATATAGTAAGTTTCTAGCATCCATAATAGAGAACTTTAAAGATCATCTGCAGGATTAGTTTCACTGTTTCAAGCTACTTCAGTTTTCTTCTAAATGGAAAAGTGTCACATACAAGTGATTTTTCAAGTTTCCTTTCTTAAAGAAATCATCCAAGAAAGTGTATGTCAAGCAAAATTTTGCCAGCCATTCCTCTGTCCTCTGGATTTTAAGGCAATGACTATATACTATGCTCATTACGAAGGAAACATTTTCTATTCAATTTCAACTATTTCAATAACACCAATTTATTTCAATAGGCATCATCCAAATAAATTTATTTCAATAGGCATCATCCAAATAAATTAGCAACACCAGTTGCTAATGTTATTTTGAGGTTCCGTCAGACTTATGAGGTCTTGTATCACTGAACTGAGAAAAGTTCATGTACTGAAACACTATAATTTTATAGAATTTTTTGTTATGATTTACTCAATATTGATTTTTAAATTGGATTCCTCCAACTGCCAAATTTGTACACCTAAGAGTTGTTATGGCTCTGAGGTAGTATACCAAAATATATATTCTTCAGGTACCAATATGTATGTGTGTGTATACATAAATATATTTAACTCAATAAATACTCCTCTAAAACACCTCAATATTTAGCCTATCCTGGATATGTATTTACCCAGTCTACCTCCCATGTTTACCTAAGTGATTAGAAAAGTCTCTCAGGCAAACAGGGCAGGTTTTATAACCTTCCATGGAAGTCTTTGTAAATTTGCTTTTTGAAGAAAAAGATCACTTTGGCTTCTTACTCTGTTAATTTCCTTTCATTTTTTTCATATATAAAATTATCCTCCTTGTCCTTCAAGGGAAACTGGATAAATAAATTTTAAAACTATTCCCAGTGTCTGGATGCTTTAGGACCAGGATTCATCAAGGGATTTAAACTTCTAAAAAAATGGCCCTACTGACTGCATGGGGAATTACCACATGTCTAGAAGGCTTGTAGTTAAGGTCCTTGCTGAAGGTGTCCACACATCTTTTGTTAGTGGACAGCAAATAATTTAAGAGCACTGTATTAACAGCAATGAAAGATAATGCAAAATTAGGAATGTCGCTGGAAAATGTGAAAAGGATGCCTTTAAGATTTTAGTCCTCTTGTTTAGCAGTAGATGCTTTAGACACAGAGCCTTGGCTGATTAGGTTGCTTTTTGATGCACGGCATCCTGGAGCCTTCCTGACTTTCCTATGTAGTGAAAGTAAGGCCGTACCCCATGGGGGAGAACAAAACCTAAACAAAACAAAATGTCTCTAAACTAGCACCAGATTGTACAAATAAAACATGGGGACTTGCTGTTCAAAATATGTTTCAACAGGAATTGTGGGGAAATGTGAACATATATAGTAATGAACTCACGGTACAAAAGCGGAGCTTACCGCAATTCAGTTTCCAAACAATAGCATTTTTTGTGGGCTTGATCCTCAGAACTGCTGGGCACTTTAAACAATTTCCATTGACTTCTAGGGGTGAAGAAAACAGTCAGTACTTCACAGCACTGAGCCACATGTTCAGAGTGCATATGCGAGAGCCAGCCAGGAGCTCCAGCCAGAAATGCTGGCTGCATCTTGTTAGCCGCAGCAAGAGCTTGCATATTAGACCTTAAGTGCTGAGCCTATTGTGAGCCTGGAGAAGTTACAGTATTTATGGAAATCAGCCTGGAAACCTTCCCTGCATTCACCTTCAAGCCCTACCAAGTTAGATTATGCAAGTCCTTTTAGATACTTTGAATAATTATGGACAATTAAGGGATATGAACCAAATCTGAAACCTTTGTTTATTCCTTTCATCAATAAAATACTCAACATGGCTCAGATGGAAAACAACAGGGGGGAATCTGCTTCTTACGACAGCCTTGTTTATTAGTACCCCTTGGCAATGGATTTTTTAATAAGCTTGAGCCTATCAGCCTTTGCAAGTTGCAGCAGAAAAGGGTTAAATATCCCTGAAAGTGACCTTATGGGAGAAAACCAAATTTTTCAAGACATTATTTGTGGAGGCTTTGAAGTAGGCTTGAAAAACTGGATTCCTTTTTCGTATTCAGCATGTACAATGTGCAGTATCTGTAAGTAGTAAAGGAGCAGTTCATGAATTCAAGAATCTATGGTCAAGCTTGTCCTTCAGTTATGTAATATTAATAACATAACATAATAGTAATATTGAAAACTATAACTATTGTTTAATGTTGTTATTAATGTTGTTATTACTATTATGATTGTGAAGTTAATCCATAATTTGCTGTTGTTGAGGAAAGACAAGATCTTTTCTTTTAGTCAACCATGAAATATTAAAATATTGTAGTTCCAAGAAGAACCTACTACCTGAGAGCAGAAAGGTCCACTAGGAACCCTAGTAAGATGATTATATCCAATCCAGAAAACAGAAGGATAATGTGAATGGTAAGAAAGTTATGAACTGCAGAAATAAATGTCAGCCATATACGAGTCCTGTTTTCAGAAATGTTTTGAGACTTAGCCCACTGATGTTTGTAAAGCATTTGTGTGATCCTTGAGTATCAGAGTTAAAGGAATGCAAAATATTGCAGTTAGATGTCAGATATGGCTGAAATGCAGAACAAACAAAAGACAAAAGATTTGCCCTATACTTGCCCCTCAATAAGCAGTCATCTATTTGTGGAATATTTATATTATTCTTATTAATAGACATGTGGAAGCTTTCTTCTAGAGTGGTTATTTGCAAACCATCTACAGCCTATGATTTGTAATGCTTAGAAAAGCACCAGAGAGCAAAATTGCAATACATTGAATTCATGGCTTTTGATAAAATTTTTCTAGCTATGCAGCACAAGGTCTTCAAGTACATACAGTATCTCAGATGCATCCTCTTAAAAAATAGCAGTATATTATAAACAAATGCAGCTGTGTTTGGAGCCCCTTCTGAGCTGCATATGAAGTCTATAAAGCAACCATCTTTCACTTCTTGAAAATTACAATGCTAATTAAAAACTGCCTGGTTGATTCCTGGTTGTATTAATAAATGAGGAAGACTTTATTCCACTGCAATGGTTTTCTGTGAGATGGCATATATGTTCTTGCACAACAGGATCCAGATAGAAGACTCTGAAGTTATTGTCTGTCTTTCCAATGCTTCTTTGTTGTTACTTCCAAGATTTTCTTTCCAGTTCAGGACCTTGCAACTTCTAAAACTTTTCAGCAGCATTTTAAAGATAAACAGATTGATTCCAGATTGTCTGCCAGTCATGCTATATCCTGTGTTAAAACTGATGATGTATGGATGAGAGGAGATTCAGGTAGGACCTAAAGCACATATGGTCAACACACATTGTATTCAAAGGAAAAAAGAATTCAAAATTCAGAGAAACACTTTTGCCTTTTGAATCTTTTGGCTTAAACTCCACACTCTCTCTCCTTGAACAATATCAGATAATTCTTTTTACCTGTGGCTTGCTATCTTTGCAAACACTGAAGAATAAAAATCATTTTAAGAAATGACTGAACATGGGAACCGGTGCTCAGTAGTATTATTGTTGCAAGTATTTACTAGGTGTCTTATCGCTCAGTCCTAACCAGACAGATCCAATCCTCAGAACATTACCTGCCACCATCAGCACTGCCTGTTGGATGTGAGAGGTCACGGTTTTGCCAGAGCATCTGATCTTGAGACCTCATTGCTGGAAACAGCCATCATATGCCTTCACCATGAGCGCTTGCTGATGTCCGTTCAGTTTGCAGCATGCCCAGCTCCATCATGTAAACCTTATGATTGCTTTTCATTAACTGGTGTATATTTTTATATGACTGCTGGTATACTAGTTATAAGGTATTCTGATTTTTTTAAAACAGTATTTTATTCAAAGTAATAGTATTTGAAAGAATGAGTTATGAATAACTCTTCTGATTTTGAGCACTCCAACAGACACACTAAGTAGTGGTAGTAATATGCTTACTCTTCTTTCACAGATATATAGGAATAAGGAAATATGGTGGTTAGGAAATCTAATTTTTTGCACAAAAAGCAGCAGTGGAGTGACTATTTTCCCCTATTAAAGTACCGAGACATCTTAAGCCTGGTAACTGGGGCCACGATCATACGTTTTTTTGAAGTAAAAATCATCCACTGTGACCATCTGAACTCATCTTTGAGTCTAAACCATAACCACACATATGTAAACCACCATTGGGCTGACGGTGAAGGTAACAAATATTATGACTATAATGTCTGCAATAATTGATATTTAGGGGGGATAAAGAAAAACTTTGTTTCTAAGCAAGAGTTCACAAAGTTCACTCCAGAAAACGTGTATTACACTAAACTGCTTCATCACACGGAAAAGGTTTGCTCACATTTTGCACATATGTTTGCACATTTGTTTTGTTAAAACAAATGATGATGTCATTCACCTATAGCAAGATGAAGCTCTGCTGTATGACAAGCAGCTGCTTTTGCGTTAAATCATCCCTGGCATCTCTGAATTTACTCCTCTTGTTTCAAGACTGTTCTTTTTTCAGATCCATACCTGCAGCATTTCATTCATGAATTTAACCTCTCCAGTGCAAAGAAGAGGCTGAATTTCATTCTCCTTGCCTGAACTTCCATGAAAGAAATTATGGTGTTTCAAATAAAAGATGTACACTTCTATGTGCTCAGCACTTGCTGAGATGGTGGGGCCTGCACCCAGACCTTATGGGTCTTTCCAGTCATCCTCATCATGTCTCAGCCCAGGAGAATTTAAAATTTAAACAATCCCAAAGCAAAAAGCTTCTTCCCCACCATAACTTGGTAGGTACATACATCCGGACACACTAATCACAGAACACATTAGGAGGGACAGTTCTGCAGTTACAAGAGGCCAAGCTGGCCTCTCTGAAATGACGGAGGAAGAGGGGTTGTCAGCCTATCTCGGGACAGCTGGTTGCATTTCATAGAAGAGCTCAGTCTGTCCACCTTAGGATCGAGGAGCACAGATGAGGAATAGGGCTCTGGAAAATGGAGTGAATACTTGAGAGTGACATGGAGATGACAGACAGCTACTAGGTGATAACTGAAACTTTGCAATGATAATACTTTTCCTGCATTTGTAGTAATCACACTAAGAAATCTGGTGACAATTTAGTTCTTCCAAATTTTGCAGAGAGCTGATGCAGCTTGGCTGCCAGGATTTTGTCAGCAAATGTTTTGAGTGCCACAGTTCAGAATAGCCACTGTCTCTCTAAGAAGGCTGGAGGTAAACAGCAAAACCACATGGGCAATGTTTTTGGAGGTAACTCTTGCCTTTTCATTGAACTTATTCCTGTCTAGAGTAAAGGTGGTCCCACAGACAATGCATTCCCAGTCATCTTTTGCTCATAGGATCATTTAGGATTTCAAGCCCATGACTTTTGCCACATTTCAATCTGAAGAATGCTGGTATGGGTTTGGGGTTTTGGGGATTTGTTGGGGGGGGGGGTGTACATTTGGGTGGGGTTTTTTTCAATTTCTCCTTCAGTTTCAAACAGAGCTAAAGTTAACATGGACACTGTTGTTTAACTGCTTCTGTTTGCCAAGAGAAGATACTTCAGTGCATCAGATTTGCAGTACTTTCATACCAGAACCTGTGACTACATTACTGAAACTGTGAGAGTAGCATTACAAAATTGGGTATCACTGCAAAAGCATGGACTTGTTTTTTTATAGGTCTTACAACATTGATGTATTTTTATAAATATGTTTGAATAACAATAAAATAGTTGTTTAAGAATTTTTGTATTTGGATAATCAGAGATTTCCCATAGCACTAATAAAAGTAGACCAAGATTTAGGCCTTTGCACTACCCCAGGATTCCCACTACTGCTGAAGATTAACCGTGTATCATTGAAATATTCTTTTTCATTTTCCAGGGCTCAAAATTGAACACAGAGTTCCCAAAAGGCAAATTTTTGAACTCTGAACTGTGTGACCCAAGCAAAAGATGTAAAACATAGAGCCAAGACAACATTTCTTTTTCCTTCTCTCCTAATTGTCAATCATTCTGTTCACCAGAAATTTCCAAATATAGAATTATTTTGTCTAGCACCTTTTGGCCAGCAAGACAAATTCCTCTCCCTGTAGCAACATTAATGAGGAATGCAATCTTGGCATGTGATGTCAAGTCCCTACCTCTTTCTATTCTCTTTTAAATTACCCTCCACACACTTAGTTGAATTCCGGTATTCAACTAAGTAATTGGGAGAACAATTAAAACCCTTTCAGATAGGCTGAAAGATATCCCATATGGGTGAATGTCTGAAAACACATGCTCTTTGGTGCACTACCTCTGCCTGATGGTTGCTCTCTGGAAGCATATGTATGAACCAGAGCCAAACTTTTCTATACTTACTAATCGTCTCAAGGGCTCCAGGTTTCAGATGCCCAACTTGAGGCAGTCAAAGGTGAGCAACTCCTTGTCTGAGAAAGCAAGTGTCTTGAGCTCAGCTCCCAAAAAGTAAGACTCCTAATGTAATTTTAGTTCCTTGCAGCTACTGAGCCCTGGATTGTACCTGGCATTGAATTTTGCGGACTCTACTACAGTATCAAAGAGGGAAATAATACACCTCTCATTTTTAAGAAACAAAAGGTTAAGCATGGATCCATTTCCTTTCATGTCACTACTCTGCCTCCCTGTTTCTCTAACAGGCTGAGGACATATTTACACAAGCTGTATATCCCCCATCTATCATGAGATGCCAAGCGAGCTTCCCTCTCTATCCAGGTTATGAAGAGAGGTGACGCTCTTGAAGAGCATCTTTAGCAGAGCTCTTTTGCATCTTCCTCACCCCTGCTGAGCCCGGAGTATCTTCCACTCCCCAAAAACTTACACAGAAGCACCAAGGAAAAGAGGCTATACAAGACATATTTAATTTTCATTGTAGGTACTTAAATAAAAAATTACTTCAGCAATTACACCTGTATTTAAAACCAAAAGAAAATGTAATGTTTGGGCTGATCCATTAGTTTGTCATTTAACAGTCTTTGTAGCTGTCCTTTAACAATTACAACTGTAGTACAATGTAGAGAGAAGAATGACAAATGTTTTGTGGAAGTGTAAAAATAGCAGAGAAAGCAAAAATTGTCTTAAGCCAACTACTCACTACAAAAAGACACGAAATAGTATAACAGCTCGGGGAAGAGGGAGGAAACAAAAACACAGGCTTTTTTTCTACAGTGTGATCCCTTTTGTCAGTAAGTCTAGTCTCAGAAACTGGGCATTTCCTCCATCCCTCTTTCCTGCTAGGGTTAAGCTCTAGTAAAATATGATTCTAGTGTACCTCAGTAAAAAAGATTCAATTACTGGTCGTGTCATGTTCTAAGAGGTTCTATGAGGCCAGAAAAAAAAAAAATGGGGTTTTTTTTCAGTCAGATCAGACCTGATTCAGAGCACAGGCACTGGAACAACCAAATCAAGCACAAACTCTTCTCAAAGGGGTGGGTAGAGAGCTCTTATGGGTGGTGGAGGGTCCATGAGAAACTCCTCATCCTCTAGCACACATCGGCGTCAGCATCAACTTACTACCCAAGCTGCTACTTTTGCGCTCTAAGGTTAGGGAGAATTTTCAACTCAGAAGTTTATAAAGACAATGCATTTTTAATAAAGTAACATAAAAACTGACCTGATAGGGAGGTAGGAAATTAAAGAAAGAGGGACCAGTGTACTCCAGGTGTGCCAGGCTGCTAGCAGCTATGGACCACAAATATTTCAGACCAGAAGATTCAGGTGTCCTGCATAACCATTTGTGCTCTTCGCTGCAAGAGCTAAAGTGCTATTCCTGAAATTAAAAGCTGTTTAACACACAAAAGACTCAATGTTCTTTGACATTTATGTGTTGCTGATTATTCTTTGTCAATGGAAATAATCCTGGCTGCTAGATGGCTTGACAATTTTTCTCAGCTGCTGGTACAGGTGACAGCTAATGGATTGTGCTGGTGGGAAGTCCCCTTTGCATAAATACCAGATTTCTTGACCATGATGCTTTCAGCTGGAAATCTTACTTCCCTGCCCAAAAATTAATAAATGCTATTGGAAGACAAGACCCAGAAAGGACATATTTGAGCAACTTTGCTTTGTCAACTGCCGTGAAAGTTGGCAAGTACTACAGAGTTTAGTCCAAGAGAGCATAAGAAAAGGTTGAAATGCATTACTTAAAAATAACAAAGACAATCTTAAGTGTGAAAATTACAAGTATGTGTCTTGAAAGCTCTCCACTGAGTTCAAAACCTTATCTTTTTTCTATAAATCTGGTTACGGGACATTGATACTCCAAAGAAGTCTCAAAGTGCCTTTCTACAAATAAGTTACTTTTGCATTAATGATTTATTGAGTCAAGACCTTTCCTTCACAAACAAGTGTCTATTTGCTGTACCTGTTGGAATCCAAAAGAATAATATATGTGATGCCTTTGAAACTGAAATGTGCTTATTAACACTGTCTCACAAAGCCAGTGAATGTTGTTAGTAAGAAATGACAGTGTATGGTTCAACTGCACATACTCCACTGCTGTCAAATTACTCAGTATAAATACATCAGGTAAAATGGGCACCCAGCTAAGTGAATTCTTTGCTGATAGGACTTTCACTGCCTGTTATTTCTCTATTTTTTGCAACATGATCCAAAGCTCATTAAAATCAGCAGAACAGAAATGCACCCCTCGATTTCCATCTAACCCCAAGAGCCAATAAAAATGGAGGGCATCAAGTGCATATACGATCAGGTCCCGACAGCAGTAAAGCAAATTATACTAATTAATCTTTTCAATCACCAACCTAATATACGGCAAGAGGCAGGTGATTGATTATTTTTTGCTTTTAAGACAAACCTCCACTGGAAATGGTCAGCATCTTTTTGATTAATCCTTTTCTGAGGAAAAAAAATAAATAGTTATACTTTTTCATAACTGCAGTTAGTCAAAAATTCAGGGACTTGCAGACTGTTCTAGCTTGGGAGAGAATAACTGTGCTTCTTGGCAAACAATGTACATGTTGGATTCCTCCTAGATTAAAGGAAGCAAAACTAGAGACAAAGACCTTGCTCAAAAATATAAGATACATCTCATGGCAGGAGACAGCCCAAAAGCTTCCTCTGCACCTGGAATGGTCCCATACTACCATAACCATGTGGAACTGTACCATACTACCATAACCAGGCCACGGAGTATGTCTTTGGTGGTTTTTATTGTTTCAGTAGTCACTGTGCTCAGGATCAACCAAAGCAGACCATTTTCCCCACAAGAGTCAGAGAAGTAAATCACAACATCACAAAATACATCAATTTTGAAACTTAAAAAAATATATTGACTCTGGAAAAAATGTCCTTACAGTGGTTCTCAGGTCTGCTGGGCCATTCTGGAGCTGTGAAGTGTTTCCAGTCATTGTCTTTCTCTCTCATTGAAATTATTTGCTTTGTTCTCATACAAAATAAAATAAAAGAAAAACCACACTTGGAAACCTTGACATTTTTGTGCAATGTAATTCTTCTTCTTCTCTCTTAAGCCCCATCACTCTATACCCAAACCAATGACATTGCCATTAAGTAAAGGAAACTAGAATAAGGTATTTTAGAACTACATAGTAAACAATATTCTAGCCTTAAAAAAACTTTTGATACTACTGCATTGGCTACCACCTTGTTGAAGAACAGAGCAGAAAAAATTTTAAAGAACAATAAAACAACACAAGGACAATTTGTAAGTGTTGTTTTGAAATGTGTAAATAATGCTGTCAGTTGGTGAGGATTTTTTTTTTTTTTTCATTTTGTACATTTACATTTTCCAACTGCAGTTTTAGAACATTTCACTGCATGCTACTATCAATCATCCTTAGCCTAGAAATGTACTACTGTACATTAGTAATGCTTAATTGGCATATTTAAAGTAAATAGCTACTTAGTTTTGCTGTAAAATCTTTGGGAACAATTTTATGATACCACACGGCATTGTTTGTTCCAAGAGCAAATATTCAAGTCTTGAATGTTAACTCTGATAGAAGACAATTAGAAGTATCGAAATACTCAGATTGCCAGGCTACCGTACAACTAAATATAGGTCATTGGGATATTACCTGCCAATGAAATAAATGTGTCTCATACTCTATACTTGAAAATTATTTGAGAAGTAAGAGGGAAAGGTCAGCTGTAAAAGAAAAATAATAATTGATGTATCTTTGACGTGACCAGGAAAAGAAAGATAAAATAAACATTTATAAAAATCAGGAAAAAAAAGGGGGAAAAAGGAGAGACAAAAAGACAGGCAGCGAGAATAGCAAGCTGGAGAGCCGGAGGAAGAGAACAATGGCACAGGGCCAGATCCTGCTCTCAGTTACACGCAGGCAGCATTGCAAGCTGAAACGGCATGGGTGTAACTGAGAGCAGAATGTGCTTCCCGGTCTGCTGCTTGTTTATACCAACTCCCAAAGATCTATTTTCACATCAGGTATAAACATCATTCTCTCCACATGCAACTTCTGCATTTTCTTCTATGTAACTGTGGAGGAGTGAGTCTGCTACAAACAAGCAATGTGGAATGAATTTTTAGGAGCGTATAGCCAGTCCACCATCTTTTACTAGACAGATCTTGGCCTGATTCTCCTCTAAGATGTCTTGTAACTGTGCCACGGACTTTCTCTCTCCCTAACAGATTTCCCTGCCGCTCTCATACGTGCTTTCAGATAAAGGAGTAGACGTGTGGCACATGCTGCGATGTGCACTGGCAGTCAGACCGCTGCACGACTGGCAAAACGCGGATGGCACTCTCTGTACTAAGTGGTACGTGATGTTTCATTTATATTTGCCAGCTGGCTAATAGTAGCCAAATGTTTGTTGCAAAGAGCGAGCGAGAGAGAAAAATAGCCATATCCTTTGGCACACAGAATAATAATAATCCTCCTCCAGAACAGGCTGGCAGTGCTCGAGCCAGAGGCATCTTTCCGACTCTGAGACACTATTAGATTCTCCACCCTTCTCTTCTAAATTCTGCAGCAGATTGTTTGGGCTGGAGAGAGATGGAGACAAGAGGTCCCATCTGGTACCAGTTCCTTATTTCTTTGTAGCTCTATAATAGCTCCAGGTCTTTTCACAGTTCATTCAGGAGAGCAGGGGAAGAGTTGGGTGAGGGGAGGCTGTGGTCCCGGGTAGTCTACAGGCCAATCATCTTGTTATTTTTCTTTTGTATTTCCTTTCTTCTCTTTCCCTCCAGACTGGCAGGAGTTAATAGGCATCTGCTCTCCTGCATTCACAGCTCTATAATGCAGACCTGTCAATAGTTTCCACACTTACTGAGATTATTTTATGGGTAAGACATTATACAGGGCTAGACAGAGCTAGTGTGAAAAATAACTTTTACACGACTTTTTTTCCACACACACACCCATGACTATGTGCCTTATTTTTTTCATAAGACCTAGAAGAAAACTTTTTGTTCTTACATATTTTTAAGCCTGCCTTCCCAACAACCTGCCTCCACAGAGGACTAACTGCATGTCTGCAGCACCTTAATTTCAGACCCAGGTTCTGCCAAATGACAGTCAGTTTCTCCTGCTTTGATGCACAAGAACGGGTTTTGTTCTGTAGGTCTCTGTTTTAATATTAAGCACTACCCCGCAGGCAGAGGTGATGGAGTAGACTTGTAAGATGTCCAAGTAAATACTCAGCAGCTTGTTCATCCCTCTCTGTTCAAGTGCTGATACTCATCAATCCTGGGTGAACCCAGAGTTTCAGTAACACTGAATCCTGTCACTGCAATTAGACAAGAAATGTCAGCAAAGGAAAAAAACCTTCCTGAGAAATGCTCTGGTTAAGACAGCAAAATGTGGGCTTACAGGCTTTGCTGGAAAGGCAAGAGCCAAGCACCACCGCCATCCTGCACAGAGCAGACACGGAGGTAAGGATGTCTCAGATTTCGGTCTCAGCTTTCACGGATGAACCCACGGACGCTGCTAGATGCAGACCAGTTTCTAGATGCAATGCCCTCTTTTTTTTATTTATTTTTTATTTCCCCCATTTCAGTGAGCTGAGACAGCTCTGCTTTTCAGAGGAAGAGGCTAGGCGGAGACAGGGAATTAGCAAAATTGAATGGCAGGTTACTTGTTGGGCTAGAGGTGTTATCCTGCATGTGGTCCCCTCTCCAGACCAGAGAGCAGAATGAGAGAAAGGCTCAATCTCCTTTCTGATTTTTGTTTCTGTTTAAAATTGCTTTGTGTGGAGGGGGAAAAAAAACAACGGTTGGAACCTATTTAATGCAGCAGTATTTAATTGCAGCAAGGCATAGTTTCAGTATGATTTCTTTGTCAGTTAATATTGTGCACTAATTATTCATAAAGGACCTGAGACATCACTTAGATACCTTTAAATTAAAAGATGAAAGGCTGATTTTATGAACAGGAAATCTAAAACTGTATCCTTCTTTTATTATTTTATCCTTGAAAAGTAGAGGTTCAATTATTTATAAGCTCTATAACAAATATTTGGGAAAAGCAAACCTTTGCTGCAGTAAGAAAGGAAACAGAAGCAAAATAAACACAATTATGTTACAATTCAAGGAACTAATCTGAAAGATGCTGAGTGCATTCTGAGTAAAACAGAATGTACTAAGGATTTATTGGATTGGACAGGACTTGAAGTTGTTTACCACACTGAAAGATCATACTCCAAAAATATACTAAATCATTATTTTTTTTCAACCTGAGGTGGCAAAAGTTTTACATTGAACCCACAACTGTTTCCCTTTAATCAGCTGTTTGGCTGCATATATGATTTGCTGAAAAGAGGAGTTCAAGGGTGACTCAAAATTCTGATTTTAAGTCCATGTTTTACTGTGTTCTTAGCTATTAAAGATGTGGGGGGAAAAAACAGACCCTTTATTGTGATCATAATTTGCAACAGGCAAGTGATCATTCCCTATCGAAACCTTGGAGGGAGGTGAGAGAAGTAGTAAATCTATTGATAAGGTTTAGGACACCTGTATGCCTTCTGATTCACAGCTAGCTTTGCCTTGTTTAGTTGACTAGCATTGATTTGCATGTGGTTTAAGTGCTGATATTTAATTCTGAACTTAAACGTCAATTAAACAATCACTGACAAGCCACTAGTGATATTTTGATTATTAAATCGAAATACATTGTGAGTAGTAAGAAACTAGGAATATAAATATCATGTAAATTGGGTAAGAGAAAAGAATGAATCTGCGTTTGTCCTCCAAGCCGGTTGCTCTCTGATTTGTAGGCACTTTTCCAATATGCCTAATATTCCATCAAAGACATCCAATCTAATAAAGCTGAGAATATTTCTGAAGTGAGAAGGCTAGCTATTGATTATTAAGTCTGCTGTAATGCTGTAACCCACTGAGACAAAACACTGCTGGGAAACAATAAGAGCTGGAGGGCACCTGGCTTGTGCAGGGAAAGAAGGAAAAGCAGGCATTCTGCTGCTATCTGATTTAAATTGACCACTTAAAAGCAATGTTTGGAATGTGCTTTTTTGGAAGGAAGTGTGAAAGAGCTTTGGGGAGAGTAGGGAAGGTGGAAAGCAAGAATAAACATCTCTAATGCTCAGAGAAAGTGAATGTGTTGCAACTGGTACAGTAAATATAAAAAATTTGAAAGAATTTCATTATATCTGAAGGATGAGCTTCTATAAATATCTACTGGACCAGATAAACTACACTACAATATCACACTCCAAATAACACTTAATAAGAAGCTTGATGGAGAAAATACTTCTTGTTTTGATCAGCCCAAATTCATATATCCCTCCTCATGCCCCCTAAAGTTGGGAAAAAGTAGAAATTATTTTTTCTTTATATGCAATATATGTTATTCTGGAAAGAGGTATGTTTATATAAAATGACATAAAGTGCTGATACCGAAGCAAATAGTTAAAATGGAGTGTTTTGATGTACCTTTTAGAAATTTTCAAAACCCATTCAGATGAAAATAAGCATTTGTTCTGCCCTAGAATTTTGTTTCCATGGAGCTGATGTGTTTAATAATAATTAAAATCTACAGCTTTTTTTTTTTTTTCTTTTTCCTTTTCTCTTTTTTTAAATGTCTCTTCCCTGCTCACTCTGGACAGTGCATGTTTAATGCCCTGATATTCCCACCGGTGTGAAGCATGCCGGAGTAGGCTACATTGCAGAAAAGAGCACTCGCAGGAGAGGCATAACACAGGAGTACAATTGTCTAAACTGCTACTAATTGCTCAGCAGATAGAGCGGAGCTATCTTCCAGTGCACACAAACACATTTTAGCTCTAGCACATCTGATCTCTTCTTGCCTCTAGCCTCTGTCAGGGAGATTTGCTAACTATATCCCATGGGAAAAGTCACATGAGTTTGACTCAACTCCAGCTCTGACAACTGGGATTCCCTGCAGTCACAATTGCTGTCGCTCAAGTCCAGTGCTCTGTCTGCCCTGCAGAAAAGATTCACATCTTGCAGGAGAAGTATGAAAATTGCTGACTGATTAAGTCCAAACTTTAAATGGTATCCAGAGAGCCGGTTAGCAATGCAAAGTGAGTGATAACGCATACATCAAATGCATGTGCATTCATTTACCCTATTATTTCAGACGGACAACTAAAGGTAAAATGGAAACACAGGTTTCCAGCAATGGAGAGCCAGTGCCTCCAAATCTTAATTACCTTTTCTAGACAACATCCTACTTAGATCCTTGTTTAGTACACCCAATAATACAGTTGTGCTGGTGACACACTGTGGAGATCTGCTGGACTAAGCTAAGACTAAATGTAGTCACTCATTGTGTAGTGATGCATTGACAAATGGAAGTTAACAATGAGAATGAAAAGTTGGTGTTGCAGTTTGGGTGAAATCTATTTCACCTTTAGGAACAGATCATGCAGTAGGTTTCAGAAAGGTAACATCTGCCTTTCTATGAATTTCTCTCTATTTCTCAAAAAGAGTCTGCATTTGGTTCCTACACAGTAGTCACCAGGAGCTCCCTAACCAGCAGTTCATAGGCTTAGTATTTCCCTTACTTATTTTTTTGTACAGCATGTCTTTTAATCCTTTTCAAGTAACCAGGTAACGGTATGCATCTTTTCTAGAACCAACAAGCTCGTCGTGTGTTCTTTGGTTTTCTTAAATTGAATAATAGGGGTGTGCTCAGAATTTGCTGCAGCTAAAACCAGGCACTTCTATTAACTCTGTGTTTCAAACTCTGATTTGTATAATGCATAGGTTTTCAGATCTTTCCAGATTTCAGTTGTGTAACACCAGTCCTTAAGTGACTCTACAGTAGTGTCTGGTGCAGCTGTTAGGATCATTGGGATTTCAAATATCTTTCCATATTAAAGTAAGGAAAAGATTTAAAGGGAAAAAAAATCTTGGCCTAATTAAGAAGAGTGAACTAGATTTAACGATGAACAATTTATTGGCAGTTAATAGAGCTCATACATGGTAGCCAGGAGCTAGGTAATTTATCATTAAAAAGAATCTCCATTACACGTAAAATCCCTTTTCTCTTGATACAGTTAGCAACTGCACTTCACAATTACCATTTTTATAAGCCTGATTCACTGGCAAATGAAGCTGTATTTCACAGAGTAGCAGCAAAACTTGTAGGTGCTGTGAATATTTAAATATGCAGGATTCAAGTTCTTTGTTGAGCAGTTTATGTACTCCTCTTCAGTTGATGCTTCTGTGCAATCGTGACCTTGATTTTCAAGGCTTCATAGTTCAGCCTCCAGTAACTTTGTTATCCATCTGGAAAGCTCTTTAAGAAGCTTCTGGTTAATGCAGTCAGTAAAGTACATGGTAGGAAAGCATTTTGCCAACACCCAAGTACGCCCCAGATGTTTCAGCATCCTGCGCTTGCACAAGAGGCAAACTGCTGCTCCCATGATGGAGGTGGTAACCTCCAGCAAGCCAGCGGGACCCACACTTGTGTGGTTCAGGGTGGGTTACGACAAGAATTGATTTGGCTTCTTGCCTTTGTGATTCAGAAGTGGAGGGATTTGCACTTTACGCATTGGTTGTCAAAATGTACGAAGGCAGATGTGTCGATGTCGCCAAGCGCGAACCTGTGAGGCTGCCTGTTGACAAGCATGCAGATCCAGACCTGAGCCTTTGTTTTTGGCAAGTGGGAGCTGGGAATGTGATTTCCAACCACCGCAGAGGACAGCATCACAAAGACATTTTGGTGATTCATCAGATGGCACCTTTCCCAGTGAGTTGTACTCAGCTAATGCCCAGGCACAGTGTTTTGACTTGAATTCCAGTTTGAGTAATTGTATTCTTTTTCATATATCCACAGACTAGTTTTCCCTGTGCTTTTCTCCCATCCCAGAGGTGGCTGCCTCTCATTTGTCAAAAGATTTGGATGAGCTTCACAAAACATCTTTGTCTCTTTCGGTATCGGGAATTATATATGTAAGGGCACGGGGGAGATTTCCCAGTGAAATATCTGCTCCTCACAAAACTGACACCCTGACACCCAAAGGAGCAGGACTGGATCTGCCGGCTGTGGCTGGCAGATTCTTTTTCATGAAGTGAAGGCTGTTGAAACTGGAATGCCAAAGCATTAGCTCACTGTACCATCTACTGCGCTCATGAATGTAAGATGAAAACATAAACAGAATGGTTTCTCCGGTGAAAGAAAAGATGAAGAGAGTTGCTTTCTTGGCCCTTCCTCAGATGAGCAAAGGAAAACTGGAGTAATGGCTAGCTTTCCTGGTTGGGAAATCTACAAAAACAGTGGGGTCTTTTGGACACAAGGATCTATCCCTTCAGAGAAACTTACAGCTCCAACACATTTCCCAGCACAGTTTCTCCAGGCACTGTGTCCCTCCAGATAAGAAAGAAGGCAATTTCACTCTGCAATAAGGTAACCCGTGTAAAACAGTGCTTTAGATTTTTGAAGGCAATGCTGAAGACAACACCATAACCCATGAGCTTGATGAGCAGAGGCCTTGTCCTCTGCCTCTGCTCACAGAGAACAGGAGAAGATGGGCTACCTTGGGAAAACTGCATCTTGCTGATAAACACTTTACCTCGTCTTAGACATTGCTCCACCATTTCTTGAAGATTTGAGGCACCTTGAAGTCCACTCACATGGAGGGCCCTGGTGATCAGGACACACAAGACCTGTTCTCTGACTCTTTCTCTGCCTCTTTTCCTCCTCTTGTTTCCTTTGAATCAGCTCTTTGATGTCTGTAAGTGTGAAGGTGCAATGCCACTGTCATCCAGTGGTGACAGGGGATGTGAAATCTAGGGTTGGACCCAAGCAGTGAGTGGCTTGAGCCATTTCTAAAGAGAGAGGCCCAGAACTGCAAGAAAGTGTTTGAAAGGTTATTTAAAAGCTCTCCTGCTGCTAGCTGGCTTCTTGCTTGCCTGGAGAAGACCACAGCCTAGCAGCTTCAGCAAAGGTAACCTGGTGCCATTGTAGGACAATGTGAACATCTGCAGAACTACATCAAGAAGGCTGACAGAAGATGGGGAGAAAGTCCCATGCAGACAGAAAAAGCCAGCTAAAGGAAGCTGTTTAAACCCACGGGATGAAAACAGTGAAGTACATCTGCCCAGTGCTGGGTTTTGGGCCCCATTTTGAGTGGAGGGTCATGGATGCAATGAGGTCCTTCTTTGTGGAGATCTCCAGGTTTGGGGCACCTGCACTGCTACTTTTTTTTAAAGTGCAAGAGAAGGACAAGAAGAGCAGAAGTTCCTTGTGCCATCTTAGTGCACAGGGCACCTCACCAAGTGGCACATTCTTCACAATTTGTATGAACTCAGGTTAGGATCTCCATAACAACACTGTTCAACTGTCAAAGATCAGGATGATGCAGTCTCCCTGACAGGACACATCTTTGACATGCAGTCCTGCAATGACTCTCTGAGTAAGGTAAGAGATGTGAATCACTGCTGTTAATTTTACAAAACACCCTTTAGACACAATTGTAGGTTCACTTGATTTACTGTTTGCTAGCTAATGTGGTACAGCATGGTTGACATGGGCCTAATGTACAGTGCAAAATGGGGGCCTTCAGGCTGCCTTGGTGGTCGAGCTACAGAGCTCTTCTGGCTCATGACCCCTGCCACAGCTGCAGTACAAAAAATAGATTTCTGGGAGGAGAGCTTAGGTGTTCAGATTCCTAACGATCCAAAATGTCACCTATCGCCTGTTTGCTATTTATAAGGAGGTTTTCAAGATTAATCATGTTTTGAACATATTTTCCATCACAATACTTAGTTGAGGGGAAAAAAATGTTCTTCAAATAGAAAAAATACCATTTTTCATCCTTTGAATGTTATCTTTAAAAAATTAGTATCTGTCAACAGGCTGCAAGGTTGTTTTCAAAGGGTAACAATTCTAACTTCCTCTGTTATACAATACTGGTAGAATTCATATTTTAGAAGTCTAACATAATCAAAGATAATTAATCTCATCAAGGTAATAATGAGACAAACAGCTGCATTGATCTACACAGAGATGACTGATGCAACAAATGGGGTGAACACGGGTCAGCCACAAAAACAGTCACTGGCAGCAGCGGCCTGTGGAAATTCAGATCGTGAAAGACTTTCTGAATCTAAATTTCCAAACAGACTGCATTTTCCCCTTTCCTCTGCATTTAAAGATCTCACTCTTTTAATATATAATTTCACAATAATTTATGAAAATGGAAAGCAATGTAGAATGCAATCAATCATTCATACTTCTGAATGAAAACCCAGAAATAGCAATGCTGTTCTGCAACTCTGTCAAGAACTGCTGCTGATATCATGTTCGTCCTGCCATCCTGATGAACTTTTTGCCTCATCAGCAACTAAAATAAGCTTTTACTTCACAAAAGCTTTACATTTAATTGTGGGTTTCAGCCATTTACAGGAAGGGAGGGAGGAAATATGATTTGTAAACATATTACAATTCTGTGTTAATTCTTTCCTTTGATCCAGTCCAACATTGCCTTCCATGGCAATGGGACGAGGAAAAAAAAATATTAATAATATAATAATCAACATATAATAACAATTTTTAATGCCCAAAAATGCAGGATTCCCTGTCAAAAATGAGACATCAGAGTTTAAAAAAACAGTCATTTTAGCATTTCCCCAGCCTAGATTTATTGTTTTGCAAAAGTCCAGCATATTTGGTTCTGATATTCTTGAATTAGAGTCTGTTTTACTGTGAATTCAAAAATGGCTAAGGAGATTTACTGCATGTTAAACTATTTAATGTTAGAAGAAACAACTCAAGAGGGTAGCCCCAAAATAAAAATTTTTAAAATTTTCACTGAAAAGAAGGAAACCTTTCATTTTGTTTTAACTCAGTTCTTGAGATTTTCCCTCGTTCTGTTACCAGCCAGAAATTAATTATTTGCCCAGCTGCATAGTTAATGGAGCAGCATAGATGCTTTAATCCTGCTAAGCAACCCAGCACAAGGAGAAGGATGCCATGGTGAAACCTTACATCAGCAAAGCCTACATCAAGTGTAGGGTGAGGCATGGCCCTACCAACTGTGAGACAGGAGCATCACCTGGCCAGCATCAAGTAGAAAAGACAACCCAGGGCATTTCCTGATCTGTTATGCCAAAGAAGGGTATAATTTGCAGACAGCCTGAAATAAGGTTGCTTTTAAGTGCTTTTAAGGAGATTTAAGCTAAGCAAGAGATACCGTCTATCCAATGTGAATGCACGGACCAAGTCTCAAAATAGAGCGACTTTTTCAAACAATAGTGTTCTCTCCCTTACCAGATCCTGTAAGTCTGAAGCTAATAAAGATTTTTCCACTGGCAGGGAGGTGGTTTGAATCAGTCCCTGCATGTGAGAGAAAAAAATCAGAGCCTGAGCAGTTCAGGAAAAAGCAGTCTGCCTGAAAAGTAGTGCACTCACATATTGAGAAACGCTTTAATCCTTTCACAGTTTGCTTGGACTCATGCCATTTCATTTCACTTAAGAAAATCTACTATTGGATAGAGGGTGCTCATATAAACAAAAGTTTTTTTGTTTTGTTTTCCTGCATATTACTATTGATCCTTTTCATTCACAGTTTTAAAGTCCTTTTAGTCGAGTAAATTGCTTTCAACGGTCTAAATTTTCCTGATATTTCTTCTGCTCTACAGAGATTTGGCAGATCAATTCTTCATAAGATCAGTGTCTTGCCCTAACTGATTTCCAGCTCTATATATTAGGTTAGTGAATGCCAAAAAAAGAAATATTCACAAAACCTCTTTGTTGATAATCTCGGTTCAGGAGGTTGATGGAATGAAGATGTGATATAAACTTCCAGTCTTACTCTATCAAAGTAAGAAAATGTATCTGCTTTTGATGAAAGGTTTGACAATGTGATTGCAAAGCAAAAGTGATTATTTTTAGACAATTCTTGCATAAATGAAGCCCTGTCTTCTTGGGAAAGGAGAAAAAATGGATTCTTATTTTAAAAAACATGAAATATTAGCTAACTATAACTTTAAATACCAAGCATAGCTGTATAAATAGAGTCATCAGAAAATTTTCCATTAAATATATCAACTTCTTTCTAAAATTGTTCAGTTTTCAAAGCTTTAGTCAAAAATTCTTGTTATTTAAACATGTGAAGTCAGGGAGAGAATGAAGAAGCAAGCAATTATATTTATAGCAGGATCAATGTGAACTATAGAAAGAAAAAGAAATTATATTTTGTCAGATTTTGACAGGAAATTTTCTATCTTCTCCCATTTTCCAAAGGAGAAAGAATAACCCTCTGACCAAGCTAACCACTGTAGTATCTTCACAGTAAGAGTAAGAACTCCTTGCAAGATAGGGAAGAAGCGTAATGATTTGGAGGCAAGAGAGTATATTCAGCCTATTTAAAAACATAAGCTGTAATAGAAAAAAGTTCTTTGCCACAGAGCAAGCAACAGAAGCTGAGGTCTGGGCACTGTGAATTGCTAGCCAGTTTCTACTCTAGCACTATCATTAGACTTGTGGCAATCATGTGACATGCTGGCCCTGGAGAAAATATATTTTGCAACACTGCATGATCACAGAGAAAATCAGACTGCAAGATGGGAAAAGCTATGAAGTGGATAGCTGTGCATGGAGTTTGAATATTCACCCCCAGAAGAGATCTATATTGGAAGCACGGAGATGCCGAAGCTGTCATATCTGAATGAGCATCTGGTCCGCTTCCTCCATCCTCTTTGTGAGAGTCTGGAAATCAAACACGCTGAGACAATAAAATCTCTCATTCTATCAGCTTCTGTATAGGAAAGCTAAAACCTTTCAGCATGAAGGAGAATAATGAGCAGATCAAAAGGTGACCTGTTAGGAACAGGATGGAAATACAAGACACATATCACACACATGAAGTCTCTCTATGTAAACTTTCACTGTACTTCGCTGTCATAAACCAGCCTGCTGCATAGCACGGGTTCCAGGGAAAGCTTTTGATGTGAATCATTTCTCTGAGACTTGTACACAGTGGCCATCTGCTAAGGAAAAAAAAAAAAAAAAAGGGAATTATATTCGTTTATGCACGTGCATCGAGGATCTACAAAGCTCAGGCTTGGCAAGCACCTATTGCTGAATTCACCCAAATTTTGGTAAGTATATGGGCAGAGAGCTGTGCATTTCCTGTTAACTGTGAATTAATGCTTTCAGCTAATGCCTTTTGGGCAGTGTCTTGCACAGTAAACAGCCAGGGATGAAACAGCTACCTGTGCTTGTGTAAGGTCATAACAAAGGGAAAAGTGAGCAACCATGGTTATCACACAGTGATCGGGGCATTTACCAAAGATGATGCATTGTGCCACTCAGTTTCATTCTCAGGTTTTTCAGCAGCAACTCGTGGTCAGTGACATGAAAGACTGAAAGTAAAAGAACCATTACGTCTTACTCCGCAGCCAAAAAGAGATGATAAGTCAGCAGAATGAGCCCAGTGCTGCACTCCAGCCTGTGCAGAAAATGAACATGAATATTGCTAAGGACATCTGTCAAAACTTCCTCAGTCTTCTTTTGAAAGAAGATCTCGAAGTGGCACCTGGAAGCTTCAAGAGATCATTTCTTGTGCAGGCTACTTGCAATCACTTTCCTTATGGAAGCCATTGTATTCTGACACGATATTTTAATGTCAGAAACAGGCATTAAAATTCACCGCCAGTAACGATGCCAGTGTTTGCTCTATGGGCGGAACGAGGAGACCATGATTCCTGTCTCCATCAGTCTTCCAGGGGGTCCACAGGCAACACTGGCTAAACACTCCTGCTGAGAAACACATATTTGTCACCAGCAGAAATGTCTCAGCTACCATGGAGGTGAAGCTCCAGACTGTCATCCTCTATGTATTTTCTATGTGACTTAGCAGTTAAGTCATTCTCTATGTGATTTAACAGTTAGTTTTGTACATGCCTTCTTGGAAGCATCACTGAACTGCACTTTAACTTTATTCAGTTCCCCACCTGAGCCTGCTGCAACAGCTGCAAAAACTAGATCTCCATGCTTTCCAAATGCAGACCTTGGGTTATGGACACTGCTGAAAATGTTCACCAGTTTTCTGCAGACCTTGGGGTTCTTTCACCTTATGTTCGTTCAAATTGCAAATAAACAAGATACAATATCTTTCTTTGGATCCTGCAGATGCTCAACATGTTCAGGTCATGACTGGATGAGATTATACAGCTCATTCAGTGCAGCTAAGCCATCCAACAGAGACCAAACACAGCCATGACTTCAGTGCAGCCTGACAGCCTTGTAACTGTGTTCAGCTTCTCAGTTTTGATAAACATTGTATGCATCAGAAAACTAGAAAAAGTTATGCAGCTAATTCCTGAGCTAGCCAATCTCTTGGTTTGCTGCTTGGGCTGCTAATGCCTGTCTCTTTTACTTTTTCTGAAGTTATTTATTAAAAAAAAAAAAAATGCAAAATAATCCTAACTCTGACACTACCATCCACATCTGCTTCCACTAGAATGAAAACCTCTCTAGGAATCAATGAGGCGCACACAGAGGGTCTAATTAAATCCCTATGCCATTTCCTTTGTAACTGTCAAACTGCAGTTCTTACCGTGTTTATTCACCCCCAGTGGTGGTGCGGTAATTTTAGCTGGGGTGTACTTACGCAGTAAGACAGGGCAGCATGACAGTCACGCTGAGATTGCACCATACCTTGAACTGTTAGATGGAAAATCGAAGACCAGGGACACCAGACAGTCAAGAAGTCCTCATGCACGTAAAAGAAATGCCTGTGTGCCTGAAGGATATTGCACAGTAGCCCTGTGTGTCAGTGCTCTGGGACAAAGCTGAAGTCGCATATTGAACAATATGAGGTTAATGTATTTTATACCAAGATCAGAACTCCAGACTACAAGAAAGCGGCCACCCTGGCCCTGAGCAGAGGTACATCCAGACTCTTACAGGCTCTCTACCAGTGACGGGAAATTGGTGTTTGCAGACAGATTATAGAGAGGAGCATGTGGTCAAGGCTTCCCCAAGTACTCCTCCAGCTGGTGGTGGTTCAGAGATATGTCCTTGGAACTAGCAGCCCTGATCCTAAAACCCCTTACAATGCACAGGTGTAATAGAAAAGCTGTTAAACAATTAAAACTAAGAAATCACCAGCTTCTTAAGATAATTCAGGTTTAATTTTACTATTTATCTAGAAAAGGGGCATAGAACCATACGCCCACTTCTTCATTTGAGCTCTTGAGGAACATCTCTGCACTGCCCATGCTCCATAACTTTACCACTCATGTATGCTCACATCACCACATCGCTTTTTTAATGAACATAAAAGTTACAGGCCCAGAAGCACTCACTTCATCTTTTTGTCCCTTTTCATAAGAGTTGTTTATAATTTGCCTGTGACATATAACGACTGAGAACGTGTCTCCTACTGTCTTCCCCCAGTAAGTAGATGTGGACAGAGACAATTTCAGAAGCACACCTGTGCCTATTATTATATCTATATCTCGTGAAGCCAGGTGCCTCTTGAGGACAACCTGCTTCTATTGATTGCATTGCTTTGGATTATTTGTTTTATAGTTTTTATCGGGAACTTTTGCAGGGATCTGTATACAACCATGAAATGTTTTCTTATAACTTCAAGAAATCATGAATTGAAATTTATCAAATGACATTCATAAACTCCTGTCACCTGTTTTGAATGCTCCTAGGACACCATATAAAGTAACCAGTAAATTCTCTAACGTGTGCATAACCTGTAAAGAAAATACCATATACTAAGGACTCGGAAATTTATTTCTGCGTATTTTACTGTGACTGCCAAAAAGTAGGAAATCAGGTTTAGAGATACAACCCATGCTGTAAAACTCCTAGGATTAGCCAGCCTGAAATCTTCTAGTTTGCAATGCTTGTTCAAGTCACTTCATAATGTTTGCCTCAGTTTCCTGCTGTGTAAAATGAAGTTATTATCTTTTACCAAACTTGCAAAAATGTTGTGGGGTTTTTTTTATGGTATGTATGGTGCTTTGAAAGCCTAATTTAAGATTATTTAAACATTATATGGATACAGCTGAATAGATTTTTCTCAAAAAACATTAGTAGACATCCTTGGAAATTCTGACAGAATAAAGAAAAAGGAAGAAAAAACCTCCAAGCTATTTCAGCTGAGAAAAACATTTTATTTATCTATAGAGGGGCTTTCTAGAAGCACTAGACCACAAGCGTTTAAAGTTTTGAGTATCATTCTGCTTCCAGTAAAGTAAATGACTGATTCGAATGCGAACATATTACTGAAGTTCTTTGAGTATTCAGCTTTGAAAAGTAGAAACTAATTGAACTCCTTATAAGGAGAAAATAATAACTGCACTCGTGCAGCAATCTCACATAAGGATCGGTTGTTACAGTTCACAGCATCATGTGGAATCCCACTGCAAGGAGACATTTGCCAAGAGACTCTACTGCACACTGGCCGTACCCGAGGTATTTTACATCCATATTCACGGGTAACAGTGGAGTCAAACTCACTGCCGCTGCTTTGCAACAGCCTGACTTTGCCCGGCTGAATATGGCAAACGGAGTATCAGTAATGTCTTAAAAACAAATGAGCCAACTACGATGTAAGCTGGTTAGTGATTAAAAATAATTGGTTATGTAATTAGTTTCTGTTTGCATGAAATGCATGCAAAATATATGCAGATCTCGAGATAACACCTGAATTACCTAGAGAGAGACAAAATAATGTAAAACTTGTTAAGGGCTCTGTTCTTTTAATAAGAATGCTGTTAAGTACTGAAATATACTTGGTGTGTTATTCTACTTCTGGCAGAAAATCCCAGTTTCTTGGCTGAATTCCCAAATATTAAGTTAGAAAACACTTGACATTGTGTGTGACTGGACTCAATTTCAGCACAGTATAAAACTATTCAAGTACTTTTTTTTAGGTTTGCCATATTAATGGAGTAATAACATTTTTTAGCATGTACAGCAAATACTGTGCCATCCAGCAGGACTTAGGTATCCATCTCTAGACTGCATAGAGAAGGTACAGTCTGATAAAATGACAGTTTTAATAAATAAATGAAGTAATTATTAATTAATCTATTTGACACAGTTTCAAAAGGCCAAATACTGCCTGAGCTATGAGCTTCCTAGAGCAGAGTTTAATCTTCAGAATAATTATACGGATTCCCAATATCTATTCTGTAGAAAATAAAGAAATATTCTTCAAGTGACAATAAGAGCTCCCAACAATTACTGTGATAATTTTGTTCTAGCTGATTATCTCATTCTTTAAGAAGTCAACCACTATGCCCAGACACTCAGGAATTTTACAAGGCAGGGTCAAACTGACAGCTATTTCAGAGGTACTGCCAGGTGCAGAGCAAAGAGGAGGGAATGTGGGGTCAGTTAACAGCTCTAAGTTTAATTCAGAGTGCTGGAAAAGTTAGTTTTCCTTCTTTACACCCTTTTCTGGTATCATAAGGGACTGGAAAATGATGTGGCAGCATCTGCCCAGGACCTGAAAATTAGAAAGGGCTTCATGACATCCAGCAGCAACCTCCTGGGACAGCTGAACATTGTGTTTAGTTTCCCTTTGCAGAGAAGCTGTGGTGCCTGTGTAAGGCCATGAGAGAAGCAAGTTAAAGTTAGGAAAGGTTGGGGCATTTCCCTATCTCTGTGGGCTCCGTGTCGATGAGCCACAAGGCACACTTGGCTCCTAGAGGTGTTGCTACAACCCAAAGTGCTCAGCACCTCCCAGGGAGGGTTAACACCACAGATTCCGTTTTCTCAAGCCAGTTGTAGGTTGTTTCACTGTGCATTGATTTAATGTATATCTATGAGCTCTGACTCTTAATCATGTAAATGAATCAATGTCCTGGGGAATACAGGCTTCCTTCTTTCCACTTGTGTTGTGGGTTTTTTTACTGCTTGTACAGCTTTTATCTGACTTTAAATGTATGTAATGAAAAAACAGGGGCAAAACATGAAGTATTGAGCCACGACCACTCAAACAAAGGGTGTATCTTCTCTCCCAGGATAAAAAATATTTACCTCAGCTACTTTATAACACACTTCTCTGCTTTACCCAAACACTTCAAAATAATTCCTTTCCAACAAAGTCAATTTCTAATCTCTGCTGTTACCTACTAGCTGGCTCCAGGTTTAAGAGGCCTTGGGATACTGACATCCTACAGACACGTCTCTCTTTTCACTTTAGATAGTAACAGCTCTTTAGAAGTACTGCATACCCTACTCCTAAAAAAATAAGGTACATACATGGCCTTGATGGGCAGAGCATTTCTTTCACTTTCAAGTTTCTATAGCCACACAGAATTTTTCCAATGCTAATTCGACTGGGGGGGGGGGGGGGGGGGGGGGCACGGCATGGGATGACAAGAAGGGGAAAAAAAAACCAACTAACACATGCACGTTCCTTTCAGTGGGAAATAAATGCGAGTTTTTCCATTTACAAGGAATACCTGGGAAGTGAAGTCCCTGAAGTCCCTGATAAGCCAGTTACATCTACCCACGTCAGGTACCATTCAAACACAAAGTCTTAAGTCTTATGGCTTCACGCACTCATGTGCAATGGTTTATGCACACATCCTATTGTTTCCTTTGCTTCAGAAACAGTCTGGAAGAACAATGATGCCGGTTCTCAGACATTTGGAGGAGACACTGCATGCACGGCATCCGACTCCCCCGGGGATCTGACGCACATTTGTTTTAATGTTGCTAGCATGTTCCCCATTATTTCAGACACTCCACACTGGAAGGAAAAATTTAGTCAACATCTTTCAGGGAACACATAAATCTCACATCTTTGGAGAATATTGTTAGTTGAGAAGATTAACTTGAAGGAAAGAAGAAAACAGCAGAAGGGGTAGTATGGTAGAGAAGCAAATGTACCCTGATGGAGACAGACTCTAGCGGGTGTGTTTCACTCATTGAGCTCCTGGGAGACACAAACCCACAGCCTACACCTTTACAAAGGCAGAAGGAAAAAGCATCCACCCTCCTTTTTTCCTCCTTTAGCAATATTCAGACTTTAATTCTGAAATTTTTGATGTGTTTTATCCACTGGAGGTAAAAAAAAAAATTAAAAAAAAAAAATAATAATACAAAAAAATGAAAACCAGCACAGTCCTCAGCTCGCTGTCGGCCGTCCTTGGCTGGAGGCCTGGAGTTTCGCCATGAGCTGGCACATGATGTTCTACACAGAGCACAGCAGCCACCACTGCGTATAGCAACAGCTGGGCTGTAACATCCGCCTCTCATTGTAGTAACACTTCATTAAAAAACATAGAAAATGCTCAAAATATTTCCATGCCTCACAGCCTGTATCTGGTAAACTGATTAGAAAATTAAATGATCTGTTTTCTTCAGGTTTTTTTGATTAAATATCCATCATAAAGTGTGCAAGAACCACTTGAGTGACATTCAGATCCCAAATTCAGCGCATGAAGCGTAATTAAGTGTGATAGCTATGAGCAGTGATAGCGCTGCATGTTACAGACTGTATTTGAACAGATAGGAAATAAAAAGAAAAATGTGGCTCTTGTCTTCATTTTTTAAAGATATGTACCACATCAGACTACACACCAGGCAGCAACGGGAACAGTGCAAGGGCATAAAATCCCAATCGCGGCTTCACTCCGCAGGGTAAGTGATGCCTCCTAATGAGCTTCTACTTATCTCACCACCGGCTGAGATTACAGTCTTAACAGATATTTAACAGGGTTAAATATCAATACAGTGATATTTTATCCTGACTCAAATCCTAACCTGGAGTCGGTGGCAAAGTGCTCACTGGCATTGATGGAGCTTGCTGTGGAGAAGGAGCCTCCACCCCAGTTTGGCCCAAAACACCTATTTCTTAGAGCCATTTAAAATACTGTGTTTTGATACAGCAGGTTGGACCCCTAAATGAACTCATTCACTTAATATTCCCCAACCACTTGATAAATAGTTTAGAAGAACTTCTGGAAATATTTTTATTTGCTATTTTAACTAAATAAGATACAAAAATGAAGTGCCTCCTCAACTCATTGTCAAGGGGTAAAGAAATCAACTGTGATAGGGACAGATCTCTTAAAATGACTAAATCAAAAGTGACTTTAATATGTAGTTCAGCTTGCCAAACAGGCTGTAGCTGATCTTTCCAATTGACATCAGAAAGTCTTGTCTTGGTTATTACTGAGATCTGCACATAAGAGATGTGCCATTTACTGAGAGAATAGAGATGCACATATCTAAAGGTTGAAATAATGGCAGACTTGAAAACTAAAATCTCCTCTTTCTAATGGCAGAGTTACAACACTAACTCGCGATGCCCCCGTTACTCAGTCGATGTCAATCATTACAGTTAATAGTAATGCAGTGCCTATACAAACTCAGCCGGGTGGCTTGCATCGAGCAGGGTGAGACAGATTACTACTGAGTGCAGAGACCTTTTACTCACAAACCAGATACAGAAAATCCCTGCAACTTCAATATGGAAAATAACTGCAGTTTCTGTATCACCAAAGACAGTTTTTTAATTGTCCACATTTTGGTCAGTGATATAAAGTTGACTTAATACTACACCAGTCATATGAATAAGAGTTGTAGAGATTAAAACAGAATGTCCAAGACTTCCCCCCAAAATGTGATACAAGATTGGAGGAGGAAATCAGCATCAAGAAATTTTGCAGGAGATTATTTGGCCCCTGTTTTAGCCTAGCCACGGAGGTCATCTGCCCACCTACTCTCAAGTGCAATTGAGGCAGCAGAGCCTGATGCTGCCCCAGTGTGTGCCCCAGCAGAGAGGGTGTCACGGGATGGGTGGGGATGAAGGGAAATGGGAGCAGATCTCCCCACACAGTTGTGGTGCTTTTCAGGGCAGAGGCAACTCCTGGCCGTGGAGCCATTATCTGCCCACTGTGCAGCCTGCTCCCCCTGATGATCGGAACCTGATTATTCTGGGACGCATAGCTGACATTTTCCATTCCAGAGGTTTTGCATGCAAGGCATGAAAATATATGTCATTAATTAGAAAAAGCCCCGAAAAGACTGAATATTTTTTGGAAATTTATGTTTCTGACCCTCACTTGTCTATATAGGTAGAGCCCATAAAGTGTACATTACAATAACAGTTTCCACAGCACCAACAGCACCTTATATTTAACTACCGTAAACAGACTATGACCAGGACACGCCAGGACTGATTCCAGTCTCCCTTGAAAAAGTCATACGCCACCAAGGTGTCACAGGGTTAAACAAGCGCAGGATGGATCCCATACCCTACATTCTATTTATGATGTATCTCCATTGCATACAAATTGGCACAAGTATGAGGAAATATGAATATCTCAGCATCCTTCAGTGCCAAATACAGACATGATGCAACATAGTCATTTTCTCAATTCAACGTAACATACAATATGCCACTCTCCATTATGCTACAGCAACTGAAATGTGCTGCAGGCCAATGGAAAATATCCCTAAAAATAGCTATGCTGTTTCTGGGCAAAAGGAGAAGTATTCGACATTTCCTTGAAAATGTTCCCACCTGGATTTGCTGGAACAGCAACATGATCGTTCAGTGACAGGAAGCTCACTGGTAAGGAGCTTTCTCCTCAATATTACCCTGCTTTCCCGAAAGCACCACAAACACGGCTTGTAGCAGTTCTTTAAAATACTGTACATGAAAGCCGCACTGAACTGTTTAAGTGCTCCATTGTGAAGCACCGTATTAGGAGCTTTCTGCTGTTCAAGCAACTTTAGATTGTAATGTATTATAATAGTGTGCTATTCTCACAGAGATCATTTTACAAACAGAACACAAAAGATTGTCACATGAGAATCTTCTAAATCATATCAAGGAAAATAAACACCCACTGTAGAGGGACTTGCTTGTTTTGCTAAGGCATTTTAAAGCACATTAGCATAAAAATACTACTTCTGCCTTTCAGGTTCACCCACAGCACTGCTCAAGAGCATTAGATGTGTTACAAATTATTTTGGCAGCATCATAATTAGTTAGTGCATATTTGCAAACTTTATATGCCCTTATTCAGCCCTGACATAGAACCTGTGTAAATTACAGAATTTTGCATAACTGAAAGGCAGGGGAGGGAGGGTTCCATTGGTTCATCCACATCCCATACATCAAGAAGAAGCTCCAGTCATTAATAGCAAAGCACATCCTGCCAGGTCTTGGCTCCTCAGAAGCTGCTGGAGGGTCCTGAAGAGGCACGTCCAGGAGCTGCCTAGTTTTTCGGATGGATCTGCACAGGACTGGAGATAGACCATATCAGCCCTCCCTGGGAACACCGTTTTCTGGTATGGGATAGACTTATCTCCTTCCTTTTTTTTGCAAATATTCTTGCTGTCGTTCTCCTCGGGGCTGTTACATCTTCAACCACCTGTGACACAGAGAAAGAGACATGCTGGGGGCTTCACCAGAAACCAGCAGTAGTAGAGGAACTACAACCCAGATTGCCTGAATTTTAAACTGCCGTCTTTATTTATTGAGCCATTCTTGCCCTCATCCTCCTCGGTGCCACTAACCCTCTGTCCTTTCTTTCGATACAGAGCCACTCTGTCATGAAAGATTCTGCAGGCTTTTGGATAGGTCCTTGGATGGAGCAAGGTCTCCTCGCAAAGACCCTTTCATGAACGGGACACACAGGTACAGCCTGGGTGGATAAGAGGAACTACAAATAACTGTAAAGATCCTCAGTGTTCAGTCAGAGTCTCTTTCAGGTTCACATAGTTTCACTACAGAATGTAAAAGCCTTACATGAGATTAACGCTAAAAATTTCCATTTTTATGGTATTTTTAGATTATATTTCATTTTCCAGGCTGCAGTTGGCTTGAACCAGAGCCACAATACTTGTGACGCTCCAAACACAAAAAGGAATTACAAAATGTGACAATTCTTAAAATGTGTTTCTTGTTGTATAACAAATTCCCAGTGTTGTAGATTAAACTAGAGAGAACAGGAGCCATAACATGGGGATTATACAGAATTTCACTTTGTTCTGTGGCAAAAAGTTAATGCCTGCCTTGTTCTAGTTGGTAAGTAGAAAAGATACTTTACAACAGCATAACACACAGCTTAGCTGATTGGAAACTGCAGGCATATGTAAATCAAAGATTTTCCTGCACAGTTTAGTGAAAGCTAATTACAGAAAAGTGAGAGGTATTGCTGCCCCTGCTCTGCAGAATTTAAGGCAGAACTATTGGCACATTTCTGTGTAATATTACCAACTTCTTTCTACTCAGTGTCCCTCCAAATAGCTCACCTTAAGAAACCTAGCTGCACAACTGAAACACACACCGTTGATTACCTTGGTTATTAGTACATTTTCTGCACTGGTTCCTTAAAACCACACCTTGTCCAAGTTCCTACATGTGTCTTAGAGTCAAAATTCTGTTAACAAGAAATTGGATCAAGAGCTGGAAATCACACTTTTTCTTATTACAAACCCAGTCATTTCTGTTTAGCAGACAGAAGCATAAGTAGGTAGGAAAACTAAAAGTGAAGGGAAAGAGACCAGGTACATTTTAGCCTGGGCTTTTGGATTTTTTTTTCTGGAATCCAATTCAAAGCACAGAGTGAAGCCGCGCAATAGCTGAAAAGCTAAAACGGCAGTTGAACCTGAACCTTGCCATGAAGACCTTCAAGCTCCTCCATGCATGTTTACACATGAATGGATTTATCTGCCCACTAATACTCTTACCAGCTGCCCTTTGGTTGCCTGTTTAAGACAGTCTTCAGATCCTAGATATTGATTGAATCAAATAATTGATGTTAAATGAACACAGGTGTATTGTGTATTGTCTCAGACTGCAGCATCTTTGGGGCTGGGGTTGTTCTTTCTCTGTTTAACCATTATTTTGGTTCAAGTGGGGCTCTAGCTTGTGAGTATGTGCATTCATAATAAATATGATATAGCTCACCACCTGCCAAAAGTACCTGAAACCTCTGTCTTACACCAGTAATATGAAATTAAGAGCAACAAACAGTTGTTCATCTGCAGGAAACAAGCCTCAAAATGTTTTGGATAGTTATACTGGCAATTGTATGGGTAAGGACTAAATTAGCAGAACCCCACCTGAGCTAATTTACATAGAACAACAAACTGTTATTAACATCTTTCTTTTTTTTTCTCCTCAAATCTAGGAAAATTCAGGCTGATGTGAAATGAGGTGGAAGCCCAGTTCCCAATCTCCCCATGATTATACAATCAACAACGTAGGTTTGAGTCTTTTTTTTTTAAGCCTTTCATTATGTAGCATACATGTGCATTTTCTCTAGGAGACTGACTTCTCCCTCCCTCTTTAAAGGCAATCCCTGTGGAGGAAATTCCTTGGGCAGAAATATCTGGCTTCTTGGTGAATTCCAGAAGACAGCATGAGCAGCGCTGGAGTTGGTCTGACCTGTGGTTAGGCTGTTGATGGACTGTCTGGGATACAGCTGGCCACCCATCTAGTTTTGGATCCAAGTTCTAGTTTTGTGGGTGCCTTATTGCCCTTGTGTTTTTGAAGGTTTGTTTGATTTCCACTGCCCTCCTATCGTGCTGATCTCTGAAGTTAAAAGGCAGCTCCACCTCGCATGTGCAGCGTGTGGTGATAGAAAAGCAAATCAAGTAGTGGGAGGGAAGGGAAACGGGTTTAGCCTTTGAGGTGTCAGCATAAACTGGCCTACCAGAAATAAAGGAATTATACAGAGAAGCCTCACTAGGACAGAGAAAACACAAAACCTCCGAGGTAGGCAGTCATGCTCGGTGACACTTGACCTGCTGAGAACCTGCATTTAAGTGTTTGTTTTTGTGAAAGTCACTCAAGTACTTCTTCCACATGGAGAGTGCTGGTGTATTTTCCTGTAGGCAGGACGGGTCTTTGCAGCCTCCACAGAATAAAGAGTTGCTTCATTCTGTGGGATCATCTCAAAACCATATTCTTTAAGTAGAGTCAGTCACTGTATTAATACATAATTTAACACTATAGACTATGATGCAATTAATTACACCTCCATAATATTGATAGAAGGTAAGAAGTAGTTGCTATTTGATGGAAATATTTAGGCACATGTTTATGGTTTTGTTATTATTCCTCTTGCAAGTATTTTCTAACAATACTGAAAAAGCCCAAAGAGCAAATCTGAGGGCTGTATTTTTGGAAATCGTTAAGGAACTTAAGTCCAGCTGTTAGAAGTTACTGAGTTACCTCAGATGTGTCTCCACACATTTAAAAGGTGGATGTGTAGGTCTGATGTCTGCCAACAGCAGTACAAGTCAGTCTCTGGTTGCTGTATCATGCCATCCAAATTTCCTTGCCTCTAATTTCATTCACTATCCCAAAAGCTGAGAAATATGTATGTTTTTCAAGAATTTCTGGATGCCGACATTTCTGGATGTCTGACAGCCCAGCTGGAGCAGAGCTGTAGCAATAGCTCCAGCAGGATTACTCGACATGGACATGCAGAAAATGTAAGCAAATGGCTCAAGTGCAGAGACACACAACTTCTGCTGTAGCCATGGAGTGAACGCAGTCCTCCCAGGAGTGGATTCACTACACCTGTACAGAGAAATGATAGAATTAAATTGGTGCTACACAGCTGTAGGATGGCACAGGTGATGCTGTTCCTATAGGCGTGTATGAGTAGCTCATTTCACAAGTGATCTTTAAGAGTTTCATAGGAAAGTTTCCAAAACGTCCTTCCAAAATAAGTCTAACAATGCACAAAACTTTGAACAGAAATGGTTATGCATGTATGCATATTGCTGTCTGTTCAAAATATAGGTTACTCTGTCTATTGTGTATGTTGCAAGATTTTTGTACTTACTGTACATGTCAAGTATTGGACAACAGCATATGTTGCTTTGCATAAAGTCAAGCATTAACCTAGAACTCTCTGACACCATCTTGTGATTTATATATAACCCCCAGCCTTTCGCTGATTTACAAAGTTCAACCAAAACCAACAAAATACTACCCTTGCTCAGACAACCGATGTACTACATGAACTGACCACTGCGGATGCCAAGGCTATGTAAACAACTTGGTTATGGGAGTTGAGTTTACTAAAGCAAAACAAATGAAAACACAACCAAACCGAAGTTAAATACCCTGCCTTGTGCCTTGCCCTGAAGGCCTCCAGATACGAGCGTCGATGACCTCCAGTGCAGGAGCTTTATACTGTTTATGCCTGACAGCATTTCTGGACAAGTCTGTCTCACAGAATACTCCTGCTTACAGTTGTCCTCAACACATCAACAACATTGTCAAAGGATCCTCTAAAACAGTTTAATGATTAGCTTCTAAAAACCCAGTCTCTCCAGTCAGACATTTGCTAGAGTTCAGAGAACTCTTTAAGAAATATGATAACATTAATGAGTCATTATTTCTTACATGAAACCGCTGGAAAAGGCAAAATTGATTCTCTTTCCCTTTGATCAGATATGTTAGGCTGTGATCAAGATCTTAATGAAATCAACAGATTTCAAGAGCTGCAAAATTTAAGGAGTCATTAAGTTAGACAACAATTCTCAGTGGCTGAGCTGTCTCCAGTACCAGAATCACTTCACATCTCTTTTGTATCATTATGTGTTTCTCCATAAGACCTCCAGTCTGACAGTCTTTCCTAGGTCTGCTTTTGCTCTTTAAAGAAAATGACACAGTGTAGTGACATCACAGACTATCATCAATGGTGACTGCTTGCCCAAATATTTGTGGGACCCTGTCCTGTTTATCATCTTTATCTATGTCCTGAAGGAGTTGCTGGAGTGCTCTCCCACCGTGTTTGCAGATGACACCAAATGGGAGTGACCACTGGGCCCAGGGGTTCATCAATGAGATGGAGGCTGGTGCCTTAGAAAAGTACATGGTGGGAGGACAAGAGATAATAAGAGTGGTTCAGGCTGGATACAAGTAGAGTTTCTCCCCATGAGGATACCAGGCGGTGGGGTAGGTAGCCCAGGAAGGCTTTTTGATATCCAGCCTTAGAGGTTTTCTAGATAGGGCTGGAAAAAGCCCCGAAAAGCCCCTTCTGATCTCTGAGCTGGCCCTCCTTTGAGGAGGAGATGGGACAGAAGGCATCCTGAGATCCCTTCCAGCATGAATTACACTGTGGCTATATGCTTAGTATTTTAAAAGTCCCAGAAAATTTTGAACAATCTTCTGCTGATAATTCGTTTTGATGTTGCACCTCATATAGCTTTATAAGATATAATTTGTTTTTATTCTACTGTGGAGTAAGCTAAGAACTTCGGGATGCGGAGAATGACAGGGCTGACTGATCTTAACAGTTGTTGAGCCTGTTGTCCTCCTTAGTCCTGGTTATGTTCTTGGTACCTCTGATGTACATACAGCACACCACTGGATCCAGAGGGAGTGCTACTTTTCACTGACAAAACCTGTTTTCAGCATTTTTCCAGTTTTTGAAGACTGAACACAAACCTGTTACTGTTCCCACAGACCGATGTGAAAAGATCACAAAAATAAAGTTCATGTGACACGGGGACCCAACCACAGGAGACAGTCTGGTATTTCTGCATTCAGAATGGCCTGAAACCCTTACATCATTGAGAAAACGAGACTCTTTAGAATAGTGAGCTGTCCTGTGAAAATCTTAAACCTCCTTTTGAAAAACCCTTGCTCCTCACACAGTTATTTCTCACCACCCATCTCCGGGACCCACCAGCTGTGCTGGGAAGATGGTGACTTCTGTGTGGTCCTGTCCCACCTCTCCTGCGGTATCTGGACATTGCTCAGAGAAGCAGCTGTCCGCGATTACAGATCTTCCTCATGACATGGTTCACATCACCAGGAAAGTAGGAAGGTTCAGGATGACAAACCAAAAGTAATCTGTCACTGTCAACTCCATGGGATCAAAGGAAAAACAAACTGTATCTGTTTTGGCAAATGGTGAAGGGAAGAGGAAAAGCACAGGCTGTTAGGTTAACGTAGACAGACAGGGCTGACCTCTGCTATCTAGACTAGTTTATTTTGCTTCAGTATTTTGCATGCTGAAATTACTTTTGTCAGGAACGTCCAAGCATTTTGCAGAAGATCTAATTAAGAGCTGTGACACCTCTGTGAGATACAATTGACCCTCAGAGAGATGCTAAGTCACTCAGGTGAATACCTGAGGCGTCACTGAGGTGTTCTGGTTTTGGTAACTACCAGACGTAAGGGTGACAATGGCATGGACAGTGTAGGGGCATGGTGACAGCACTGCCGATGGAAAGGGCCTGAGACTCCATTTCTGGCCCACAAGCGCACAAGTCAGAGCTGAGAAGAAGAAAGTTCAACATTGGTAAAGAATTCTGGAGAGCAATGATCTCTGTCTCAGGGTGGGAAGGAGCTTCAGTTAAGGTGAGGAACTCCTGGCATCAGTTTTCAAGCAACTGGCAGACTGTTAAAGTGGTGTTTGTGGTACTCGCAAAATATCCAGTTGAAACCTGGAATAAATGGGGGGGGTTTGTCTCTTCTAACTTGCATGAGTAATACATGAGCTACATCTGCTTCAGCAATCTCATGCATGTGATCACTGTTGCCCGGCGTTAATCAAGAGCAGCGAATTCAGCTTCCACAATACAATCAGTTCTTGTTCTCAACTTCTGAGAGTTCATAATTCAGTCTTACTGTCATTCCTTTCCTCTTCCATGTTCTTTCATGAAAGGTAAACCTCCACAGAAAGAAACCAGAGTCATTAACTGTTCGAAACTTTAATGTGCTAAAAAAACAGAATTAGAAGTGATAATGAAATTTCCACTGCTGAAAGCAGACTTTGCTAACTGATGTATGTAGTGAGAAAGGTGGCCATATAACCAATAAAAATAAGAACTGTGTTCATTTTTAATATGCCTCATTCATCTTTGCTTGAATTGGCAGAACACCAAATTAGAGTTTAAGTTAAGATGTTCCTTTTAATTTTCAGTAATTAAAATAAATATATGTTTAACCATTTCCATTAGACTCTATTAAATCCAGTATATTTGACAAAATATCTTTTAGAACAATATCTACCAAACTGAGTAACATTTGTAATGCGCTTTGGAGCAAATAAAATTAATTAGTCCTAAAAATCCAGGTTCTACTCTGCAAAAGCAGCTCACCACTAAATTACTCGCATTCCTATGGATAGACATTGTTGTTACTAAATGAGATATTTTATTTTTTTCCCCCTAGGAGCTAAGTAACGATAAGCAGGAGCAGCATAAACCAGGAAGGCTGATAAGATTAACATCCTTGACTATCTGTCCCCATCCCCACTCCATGATCACCTAGGCTGGGCAAGCAAGCAGCTCCAAGCTTCACAAAGCAGCCTCAATTTGCAGGCCAGCAGCACAGGTTCTTGCAGCTATGAACTCCTGCCATTTATAAAGGGCTTATAAGTCCTGGTATCGAAAACTGTTTTCCAGGTCCTGTGCCATGGACCCAACACTGTTCCCACTCAATCAACGAGAAGGCAATAGCTGAATTCAGAGGACACAGTAGTGAGTCCAGAAGGACTGTTTCCACAGAGGTCTTCAACATAAGACTAAGAAGTTGTGTCATAACTTATCTACTGTCAAAACAGCAAATTCTCTGTTTTGGTCCAAAATTCCTTTTTCAGCGACAAAAACCTTTGACTGAAAATACATGTTTTGGTTTGATGAAGGAAGTATGCTGATACTGTTGCCGGTTCCAGTTTCATTACAAATTCAGGAACTGTCCTCTAGACCAGTAGCAAGATGAGAAGGCACTTTTGATTTTCACATGGAATCCAAAATATCTAACAAAATCAAATATTGAAATTTTTCATGGAAACATGAAAGCAAATAGTTGTACCAAGAACAGAACTATGAATAACAGTAAAAGGTAAAAAAGCTAGGAGGAAAGAAGAAACAAACCCAAAGGACAGCTTCACTTGGAGGAGGACAGCTTCCCAAAAAGCATTAAAAGCAAGCAGTGACAGAGTTATAGAGGGGAAAAAAGGAAACTGGGAGAGAGATGGGGAAAAGGGACAAAGCAGCAGAGGTGGGTTATACAGAGTTTTGTCCTGAGGAAGGACACTGAGGTAATGAGGTAGCCAAACAGTACAGAAAAGAGGGCATTTAATAGTCAAGTAGATGAAGTATCTTGAAAAGGAAAAGGAACTGGCAACTGAGACAAAAGCTAGCAGATAAACGTAAATAGTGCTATGAAATCAAAGAAAATGAGGCATACACACACAATTCTAAGAGAGGAGAGAAAGCCAAACCACAGAGCTTTGCCAAGGGATCAAACCCTGGAAGATTCATCTCGCCAAGAATTGTGAGGGCTTGTTTTATTTTTGCTTTTTTATTCCTGCCAGAAGATATAAACTATATCTATTTACTTAGGGGGAAAAAAATTGTATTGCAACACAGCCAATTTCTCTTGGGGAAAGAAGGATGCTGTAACAAAAATGCCTGAACAGTTTTTCACAGTATATCCAGGGATGCTGGAAGTGCTTGGTAAAGCTAAAAGTGTACAAAGTCTCTCTGCAAGGCTGATCAACAGAGAAAGGGTGGAATCATTATGGGCCAGATTCAGATATGCTTGTGAAGCCTGAATAGCCTGTGTCAGACTTGGTCCCATGGAAATCAATGAAACTATTCCAAATAATTAATTTAAATCACAAAACTGGGGTCTGGTCTGAAGAATGGCTGTAAGATTTGTAATACAGCTCTTGCTTTTTAATAACAGTCTTACATTAACTTTGCAAATGTAGACCTTGTAAAGACCCGCACAAAAAGGTAAAGCAAGGAAAATGGATATCCCATTTTGGGGAAAGAAAACATTTGGTTGCTGATTGCTTGTCAGGATCTAAGCGAGCATCTGTTTGCAGATCTGCTAGTTTTAACAAAGTACAAGAGAAATTCATTTACCTCTATAATTAAAAGAAAAAAGAAAAAAAAAAAAAGAAGAAAAAAAAAAAAAAAAAAGAAAACCCACCCTCCATGATCCACACACTGCTCATGTGCAAACACTGGCTGTACACGATCTGAGCTTTGAGTGCACACAGAGGTTGGCAAGTTCAACTTACGGCTGTGCAGAATTTAGGCCAAATGGCACACAGACTACAGCTCCTCTCTCAGCTTCAACCCTTCTGCGAGATTTCATCTGACAATATTTTCCCTTGCCTGCACCTTCCTTCATGTCCTCAAAGTGCAAGAGGAAGCAGGAGGCATTGCACCAAATAAATCTCATACAGACTAAGCAAAATGCTGGCAGGCCACGGGAGCTGCCCATCCGGGCTCTGAGCTCTGCTGAAGTTTTCAAAGCAGTCTTTTCCTTTTCTGCCCTCCTCATTTGTTTTTTAAGTGTTGACTGATCTTGACTGGCCACAAGACCTTTGACACTGGCACAATGTTTTTGCTTATGCCTGATTTTGACTACCCAAATTTGTGAATCTGCCTAATCTACACTTAGCAGAAACTTAATGCACTAGTATGGCTAAACCTTCATTCAAGCTGTAAGTTTTCCAAGAACAAGTGATACTGTTTATTTTTCCTCTCTTTTGTAAACTATGCTTTTTCCCCATGACCACATAACATGGATGGGAACTTTAGCTTTGCATCATGCAGCACAACATTGCCACAGTGCATGGAGGTATTTCCTACGTAGAACTGTGCTCTAGTCCTGCTGTCCTTTTCCACCTTCCTATTAAACTACATCATTATTGTGTTACTGACTGATCTTGAATAAAGTGATGCTGCAGTATCTGGAAATACAGGTAAGGGATGCACTGCCTTCAGGCAGTCTCTGGAAGAAGGAAAAGCAAATCCAACTCTCCTCAAATTGCTTTTGCAAGCAAATTGCCACAAAGAAATTGCAGCATTTTAATGAAATACTTCCTTTAATATCCTTTAAAAACATGGAAAGCCAAAGGAGAATGACCGTGACAGAACAACAACAGCTGAGAGGAGGAGGGCATTCCTGAATAAAAGCTAGCACTTAACCTTTGCATACCCTTCCTTGTATAGTGGAAGAGCTGGTTTTAGGGTAAGGACAGGATCAGCTGGATGTGAAGTCTGACCAGGAGCAGTGCAAGGTAGCATATCTCAAACTGTGCATGTGGTTATCATACATATGTGCTGCTTGTTGCTTCCTGTAAGTAAGTGCACATAGAGAGCAGCCCAATTTTATAGACCTGGAAATGCAAAACCCTAACATTCTGCTGCATTTCCCTAACATTTCTGCTGCTGCTGTCTCAGAAACAAACATCCACTTTAAGACCTTTGCTACTTTTTGTTTTGTATCACTCCTACTCCAAAACTTGAAGTCAAGCACGACACTATAATTGTACAGGCATTTGGGCACAGGGCAGCTCTGAAACTGGCTGCATCTCATGGCCATAGATATGAGATATATAGATATATAGATATACCAGAGCCAATGTACAGGATGCAGGAGGGATATATACTCAGAAGTAGAAGGGGGAAGTAGAGAACAGTCTGTTACTTTCTCAGACCAGTGAAACCTGCTCCCAAGAGAAATTTAAATTTGTGCAAAGTGAAGCTCTGCCAACATATGTTGGCATATCAGGAATCAAGGGCTGGGAACTGCCTGCACTGCCACTGCTTTGGGGCAGGGGGAGGGGACGAAGGCTTAGGAGGTATGCAGTTGTTGTGCGCACAGGGACAGATATCTGAGAGCTGCGAGCTCAATCTTTTTCCATGACCTAAGCAATGGTTAAAGATTTCCATTCCTTCTGGATTCAAGTCTCACCCTAAGGCTAGCCTTCATTGTGTCAGTGGCTGTGGATACATCCCAGTACTTCTGAAATTCCTATAATTTTAATGGAGATGTATATGAGGTCACCCATGCAAGATGGGAATGGATGAGTGCCTTCGATTATCAGAGTAGGACTGACTTCTATCCGTGTGGTACATCTCCCCTTTTTAACCCAGTTAACAAATTTAATATATTGATTACTAACTAATAAATTAAGTAGTGTTAAACTATTACAGCAACTAGGTTTTTTTCCTCGCAGCAGCAAACTATACACTCAGGAAGGGAACAGCACAGTATTACGTTACACAGCACGTGTTTCTGTGGAATTCTTGTGGGAAAACAGAGCCACATCACCTGCCGGGAGGTCTGCCACAGGCCAGCAGACACATGCAGCGCCCAAGTCATAGCTGTATTAACAAACGACTGCAAGAATTTTGAGTAATGCGTGTTTGCAGACCATGCAATATGCATCTTTTTTCACATATAAAGCCATGGTGATTAGTGAAGAGGTACACAGTGATACATACAGGTCCATTACAGTAGTGTTACTGTGAGGACTTGCAATATACTAAGGGGTTGTAATATACTAAAGGCTTGCAATACTTCATTTAGCACCCTCATCAGTGAGCGAACGCCTCACCTGCCAAAGGCAATTTTGGGAGCTCACACTCTGGGGAGAGACAGGGTCTCTGGAGGAAGAAGGCAGGCAGTCTTAGCACATGGCCTGTGACCAAAAGCCATGAAGGCTGAATAGGTCTAAGTGCCAAATGAAGGACTGTTCTCACTACTGTCCTGCTCAGCCTGACGAGAGCAAGCCAGGCTCAGGGCATCAACCTCTGAGCAGAGGAGGGAGGCTCAAATCTCAAACCTGCAGGAGTGTTGCAGCAGCCGCAGGCAGCAACCAGCAGTGTATTGGAAGATGAGGTAATTGCAGGTATGATAAATGAAGCCCTGACTCTTCCAGCTAAATTGCTTTAGGGATCATGTTATTCCAGCACAGCTTTTCAGAACCAGGGTAATATCACCTATGGTAGTTTAGCCCAGTTGTATGTGCATGGTCTGAGATGAAGGCAAGCTTTTGTGTCAAGACATCATCGAGCTGTATCGGTCTCAGAAAGGATAGGACTTAATGAATGGGAAGTTTCATGTGCCGAGCAGACACTAGGAGATGCTCTCAAAGGAGAAGAGAGGAGACAGAACTCCAGGAGCACACTGGCTTATTTAAAGAACGCAAGATTACGCTTATTTTTCCTCTGAATTAAGCTATAGTCAATTTTAAAATATAACGAAGTTTAAGATACTTGCTCTACAGACATCTACTGTCATGTAATATCACCAGCCACCCTTTCTCAAAGGACTACAGGCAAAAGGGCAGCTCATGTGGCACATACAAAATGCTTAGCGAATACAGGGTACTACACCCAAAGTCATCAGGGGTGTAATAATGTGCAATAACCTCTCTTTGATGTGGGAGATCCGAAACCCTTCCCCAAGGCGCCTAATGCCGCGCAGTCAGGGACAGCAGTGGTTTTTAACCATAGGAAGGTCTGTGGGTTGTGTTTGTCCCGCCAAGCTGATGACATCTGCTAATAACAGTTACCTCTGGTATTCATCTCTGGGGTTCACTGTACTGGTATCAGTCACCTTATTAACAAAGTGTGAAAGAATGTCTGAAAAGGAAAACGTTAAGAGGGTCTGTTTCCCTAAATTAGTTGACTGCTTCTGTACATCCATAGCCGCCATGCAGGCTCACATATCACTACCAGTGCCAGAGTCACACAGCAATCCCCAACAAACAAGAACAAAGCATACTTCTTCGTCATTACTCCAAGACTCTCCCAAACTGGGTTGGCACTGCATGAAAGAGGAACCCCATCACACCTCATGACAAAACCATGAGGAAACATGCCTATCCTCTTCACAGTGGTCCTCAGAAATGCCCAAAGACTCATTTCTCCCAGCATGATGAAACACAGATGAAGCACCAGTGAAAATGAACTGTGCATCACTGCTAAAATATTCACACCTCACTGGAGAGCTAAATGGGGACCCTAAGCTAATCATTGTGACACTGTGTAACTCAGTTCATGGGGGAATCCAACAAAAAAAAAAAAAAAAGAAATACAGTGTCTGAAGCTTCATTTGCAGCCTGTGGCAAGCTTCATGTTTGTCTTCCAGATGTATGTGTTTACTGAGTTTTCTTTTGGGGACATTTGGATTTGGTAGATTTTATCCTCTAACCATCTAGACCAGCCTTGTTCTGCGAGGAAGCATGTGCTGCTTAGTCATACTGGCTCACCACATAACACTGAAGCCTCCTGCTTCATCCAGCAGGACACAGCTGACCTTACACAACCATACAAGTTGGTACGTCCTTCTGTGTGACTAGCAATTTGTCTTCTGTCAAGCCCACAACAATCACTAAGCAGCAGCAAATGACACATTTTCTGCTACTCAGGGAGGTGCGATCTAGCTCACAACTGGCTTCAGAGTAGACAGCCCACCCAAACACCTGCCTGCAGATGAGAACGCAACCAACCCCACAATGGTGCAAAGAGCCCCAAAACAACTGCATGGTTTGACGTCACTCCAGACAGCAGTGCCCAGCCTCAGAAGAATTCTTCTGAACCTAGATAATAAGAACCAGCTCCTGGTTAGTGGTGTTTCAGCCCCAGCAGAAATGTGCTGCCCTCAATCGGTTTTGTCTGTACTTCTGCACAGGGTCGCATGCTCCAAAAGCTTTTCATGACAGGCCGTAACCCGCTGCTGCCTCATTTTCACGTAATGATGGAGCTGCACTCGGTTTTCTATTCTGTAGGCTTGGCGTATGAAGATAGCCAACGCTGGCTTTTCTTTTCAAGGCTTTTAAAAGTGTGGGATGAGTTGTCAGTGTGGCAAATTTCCCTTTTCTTTGGCAATAAAGTTTCTAACCAAGAAAATGGCTGGAAATTTTCCTTTTTTTCCATCTTGTATGGTTGCCACTCCCTCAGACTTAAATGACTCAAACATTTTCTCTGTCTGCTGAACAATGATGATTTTGTGGTGAAAGTGCTGACATCGTCCTGCCCCTGGTAAGTTTCTGCTGCCTAGAAATTACTAATTCCCTGTGTATGATTCTGGAAAATTGCACAGGGTACTTAGTTGTACATACTGAAGATGTGTCTCAAAATAACATCACTTAACCATCTCTCTGAGCTCACATGAGGTATTACAACACCTTTATTTGTTTCAAGGACTAAAAATGGAATTAAGACCAAAGAAATGTGACTTTGGGCAATTCCACCTCTTGCTATTGTTTCTTTTCCCTTATTTCCATGTATTTGTTTGACAGTATTTACTGCACTATATCATGGTAAAGTTCTGAATCTTCAACCCTTCCTTAATAAAACAACTTGAGTGGTTTGAGATCTCCAGATGAGAGGGAGTGCAAAATGATATCCTGAAAAACTGTACTTAATAATTGGAAAGTCTCAGTGTTGTGCCATTTACAGGCCTTTCTGGTCTCAAACTGCTGGTATAACTGTTGTTATGCATTGGCATTTTTGCTTAATTATGGCAGTGTCTCACCAGATACAGCTTACATCTTCCAGCTGAGTACAGAAATGTTAAATATTAATAGCCCCTTTCTTTACAGGAGGTTATATGGAGACTAAGTTACAAGGTTTAAAATTCAGATCTTACTCTTCACTGATCCAACCAACATAAAAATGTTAAAATAAGACTGTACGTGGCATCTATAACTTCCCTTTAAGGTCTTTTCCTAGATTCTAGCTTTTGTATACACCCATTTCAAAAACCTTGCAGTCATTTAAAAAAAGTTTTCTCATCTTTCAGAATACTTCTCTACCCCTTCGTGCCTCTCAAAATCACCTTTCTGCTGCCCCTCTCTGCCTCTCCTGTCCTCCTTGTAGATGCATGGCACACACACTCAACTTTACTCAAATCCCTCCACAAAAAACCAACGTTTCCTGCAGTCCTCAAGGGGATAATTATCTCAATATTATTCTTTAATACATAAAACAGTGTATTTGACAGAATGCACTTCAAACTGACTTTATAACCATCTTCTGCTTTGTTTTATCAGCCTTTCACTTGACCATAGATTCAGTAGAGAACAGACCTTAACTTTGCAGGGGGGGGAGCACCTCCTGGGCACAAACACCCTGAAGCACCTACAGCATCCTTGGGTTTAGGCACCGTGCTGCTAAAAACAGCTAACTTATCTGCAATCCAGTCTGCAGCAGATAACCCAAACCTCCCTCAGGCTGCAGCCACCAGGTACATAGGGCTTCATCACAACAGCGGATACCAGGTAGTTCTTGATATTGTTATTTCACTTGCATAAACAGCTATGTCGCAGAGCTTATGCAAGTTAGTGAAGTATTTTGTAGGAGCAGGTGTGACAGAGGGCATAGTTAGGCACAATGCCATCTTCTCTAGCAACAAAGCCAGCCTGAGACTCATGTCCCAAACCCCAGTACCCTGTGCTTCACCCCCCTGGGGTTGTGCTAGTATCTGGTTTTTAAGCCATGCTATACACTGGAAATCTTACTTCTTTGTGCCAGGTTTAGATAAGTTTCAGGAAAGACAGTACCTGCTTGGGTAGAGTGCTTTGGCGGGTGATACTTAGGCTTGCAAAGTTAACCTGTAAACAGTTTTTGGACAAATGTGAGCAGGTTTGTGCTCGGTGATGCCTCAGGCCCAGCCCTCAGGGCTCCCCAGCTATCCCACCAAGCCATGGCCCAGGGCCAGGGCAGGCACGCGGGTTTCACATGCAGGGATACAAAGGACTCAGTTGTTCTCTCTCTGAAGACAAGTGTACTTCCAGAAACAATTGCACTGGGATTTCAGCGAGCTGGCTGCCTGCAGCTGGGAAGTCTCACCCTGCATGCATCCAAGGCCAGCAGTGTCCCATCTCAGCAGGGCTTCTCCTGACTTCAGTCACTGCAGCTTCAAGCTCTTTATTAAACAGAGTTCATCAAGACGACCATATCTCATTCTTCCTTCAGCCAAAACAACATTAAAAAGTGAAGCAAAGAAAATCTGGGAGAAAGTGGGATACGTGACACCCATCCCTTTCCCTGTTTCTGCAGATCTGCCATCAGAAGCGCTGACACCACCACTGTTGTGTCCTGGATACAGGCTGTGCACGCAGTCTGAGACGTTACCAAGCATCACTCAGACCACTTCGAGGCTGGCAGGCCTTTTCTGGTTGTCATCTGGACTAAGTGTACCTGGCAGGATGGAAGGCCACATCTTGAAGCCACAAAAGATGGCAAGACATTTTATTTTCATAAAACATTTGATTCTATTTTTTTTCCTTCCAGCATGACCACACTCAGGTGTACCAGTGCCCAGTACCAGAAATGCTATTCATTGTAAGCCATTTCCTAAAGGAAAAGTGCATGTGAGAATTCAGATTATTTTGCCTACCGCAGCTGCTGCTTGCAGTGTGAAAGGAGAGCTGCAGCCAACAACAAGGTAGTACGGAGAGTGGCACATCTGCTGCCCCCCGTCCAGCAGCACCAAGCCCATCTGCAGCACATGATACGTTTCCTAATTGTGGATAGCATATAATTAGGACAACTTAAACCTCATTTAATGAGTGCAGTAAGTTAAACCAAAGCACTTGGGTAGATTTTGTCGGTGTTGGAGCAGGAGGCTGCAGAGTGAGGTCACATCAGCTGGGAAAAGCAGAGTCCCTCCTCAGTAGACCATGGGGCTGGAACTACGGCTGGACTTCTGCATAGCCTGTTGCCTTCACCACGATAACCTTTGAGCTTTTTGCAGGGAAGGTAAATAATTTTGTGATTTGCCCCTCAACACAGACTCCAGGTGACAAGGAAAATGTACACCAGACAGACGTGTTAAAACCACAAATGATTGGTAAAGATGTCATCAATATTTTCATTACTTTGACCTTCTCATAGTCTACCTTGTACATACTAGTAGCTCAGTAACTTAAATACTTGTGTACCTTAAATACTTGCATAAATTAAACACTTGCATAGTTCAAAGTGCATTATTTCAGCCCCAGTTTTACAAACCTTTTGAAGGAATGAAGGAAGGTGTTAACATTTCCAACCTAAACGTATTTGTTTACAGCACAACGAAGAAGAAAGGAGGTGGAAAAGATTACACAGGGACTAAAGATCTCCCTATTTATTCATCACATACTTTCTAGGGCTTTTTGCTCTTTAAATTTGTTCTAATATTATCAGAATTGATTTCTAGTCTCTCTGATCCCAGAGGAAATGTCTTCAGTGAAGCTCTCGGTGGATGACTGTAATGAAGAATCATCTTGCAGAGCTGTTACTATGGTGCTCTTAAGTGTAGAGCTTCTAAAAAATTAACTGATAAGAAAATTCCAATGCACTATATTTAGAAGTATTTCATTTCCTAGCTTTTGACATAAAATAATTTAACAATTGAAAGTCTACATGGAAAATGTTTACTTTTTATTGCAACATGGTTATCTTTTAAAACATGTTTTTGTTGGCTTTTAAATAAACACCGGATTTAGCAAAAATCTTGCTTAGAAAATTCTACAAAAGTAAAACTGCAAGCAAGAATTATACAGTTAATTTCTCTGGGTTCTGTTTTGGTTTGGGTTTGGTGGGCCTTTTCGTCATTCCGAGAACCAAATCCCTTAGAACCTACTAGAAAATATTTACGTACAAAGAGCTCTACTTGAATGTTTACCTTTGCTTTATACTCTAGGAAGCCATTTTAACAGGGGTACTACTTTCTGACTCTCTTGGAAAAGGCCCAGGTCTATTTTTAGATGCCAGCGTCCTAAATTGTGTACTATATCACACAGGGCAATGCAAGCAAAAACGGAAAATTCAGCTTCCTATTATTTTTGAGTGTGAGCCAACACTGGCCCATTTCTGTAGGACAGCCCAGTTTAAAGCCCTCTACAGTCACTACTGAAACCATTATGAGGAATATGGGATTATTACAGGCACAACTGTATTTTACATATGTAGTTTATACCACCTGATGAAGAGTGAGTGCAAAATAACTGGAAATAACACCAAAGTGCACATACACATTTGCAGAAGTCTCTGTACTGTTACTACAAATCAGTTTACAGTAACACCTTCATTTGAATCACTCCTATTTAAAAAAAAAAAAAAAAAAAAAAGAGAGAGAAAGAAAAAACATCCTTCTCCACACTGCTTATAACGAATTGCCTGCCAGCGCACAATAATTAATTTCCTGCAAACCTGCTCAGCAGTGCTCTCCCCACTTCATGGCCAAAAGGGCTGAGAGATTCTTTGCCATAATGGCCTTCTTGTATCACTTATAAAAGAGGCAAAATGCTTGATGATGACACTTTTTTCAACGTTGACCACCTTGCCCCTGTCTGCAACCACTTGAAACTCCACTCACAGCTCTGGCAATCGGATTCCACCCCACTGATGTTTCATAAATGGCTTGCACAGCATCACAGGCAGGGTCTCCATGCTGCACGAGGAAATTAGTGGGTACGCAGCTACTTATAACAATTAGACAGATAAAAGTAATCTGGAAAAAAAATTACACCATCCAAAAGGCACTCTTTGCATCTTCACATTCTTGCACCTTTGCATATTTGCAGTATGTCTGGCAATTATTTTACCTTCAATGGTTTCACATCAGGAGGAGGGCTCATTGTAAATGATGACAAACTAATAGCAATAAGGTTTTGCACTCCTGCGAAGGATTTGTGTTCTCAAAATCATGTGGGAACAGAAGTTAACTGCACAACTTTGTAACATCCAAGTGAGTAAGCACTAGCTCTGAGATGGGGATGTCCCATAAATAATTCCTGAAAGGCGTCTTATTCTTATCTGTTAGGAGAATATTAGTTTTCTTATCTGCAAAGACCTAGAAAACAAGTAATGAAAAGTCCCATATAGATCAATTAGCAATTGATTATATTACTACCATTAGTATTATAATATTATTATGAATTATGAGTTATGTTTTCCCTTCACTAACTTTTCAAGAGGAGAACTTTAATGACGTTTGTAATCACGTAATTACCGTGCATGAGTAAAACTCACGTGCTCTGCCCACCGCCTGCCCAGCAAGCGATGCAGTGTTGGGGTGCAGGCTGCCTGCTGCCGAGCTGCCGGTCGCTGGGGCCCTGCCTCAGCCTCGGCGTGCTCTCCGCCCGGCTAAAGCACTGCTCGTGTGTTACAGAGCGTTTCGCACGGTTCAGAAACGTCGATGCTGTCTGTGCGACCACCCCACTCTACAGACTGTGCTACAAAGGCCATACTGCATTTTCCGAGCTTCCTACCCATTTCTGCTTGAAAGGCAGGGCCTGACTGACTAACCTGATCTCCTTCTACGACGTGACCCACTCTGTGGGTGAGGGAAAGGCTGTGGGTGGTGTCTACGTGGATCTTGGCAAAGCCTTTGCCAGCATCTCCCACAGCATCTCCTGGGGAACCCGGCTGCCCCGGGCCGGGCCGGGGGTGCCCTGCGCTGGGTGAGGGGCTGGGGGCGGCCGGGCGCAGGGGGCGGCGGTGGCTGGAGCCCCCTCCCGCTGGCGCCGGGCACAGGGGGTGTCCCCAGGGCTCCGTGCTGGGGCCGGCCCTGGGTAATGTCTGTGCCGACGGGCTGGGCGAGGGGACCGAGCGCCCCCCGGTCGGTGTGCGGGTGGCACCGGGCTGGGGGCAGTGCTGCCCTGCGGGGGGCAGGGGGCTCTGCAGGGGGGGCTGGGCAGGCCGGGCCCAGGGGCCGAGGCCCCCGGTAGGAGGCCCGAGGAGGCCGAGTGCCGGGCCCTGCCCCTGGGTCACAGCAGCCCCAGGCAGCGCTGCAGGCCTGGGCCAGGGGGCTGGGAAGGGCCGGGGGGAAAAGGGCCTGGGGGGGCTGGGCAGCAGCCGGCTGGGCGTGAGCCCCCGGCGTGCCCAGGTGGCCAAGGCGGCCAGCAGCGCCCTGGCCGGTGTCAGCAGCAGCGTGGCCAGCAGGGCCAGGCAGTGCCCGTCCCCCTGCGCGGGGCACTGGTTCGGCCGCCCCTCGGGCCCTGGGCTCAGGGCTGGGCCCCTCGCTGCAGGAGGGACGCGGAGGGGCTGGAGCGTGTCCAGGGACGGGCAGGGGGCTGGGGCAGGGGCTGGGGCACCAGGCCTGGGGGGGCGGCTGGGGGGCTGGGGGGGGCAGCCTGGGCAGGAGGGGGCTCAGGGGGGGCCTGGTCGCTCCCTACAGCTGCCTGGCAGGGGCTGCGGGCAGCGGGGGTCGGGCGCTGCTCCCGGAGAACAAGCGACAGGGCGAGAGGAAACGGCCCCAAGCTGCACGGGGGGGTTAGCTCGGGTAGCGGGGAAACGTCTTCCCTGCAGGGGTGGTCAGGCCCTGGAACAGGCTGCCCGGGGAGGTGCTGGGGTCACCGTCCCTGGGGGTCTTAAAAACACTGTGTAGACACAGTGCTTATGGACTTGGTTTAGTGGTGGACTTGGCAGTGCTGGGTTAATGGTTGGACTCGGTGATCTTAACGGTCTTTTCCAACCTCAATGATTCTGTGATTCTATGATACTCACTAGCCTGAAATATTGGGCCCTTTGAAAGGACAACTTTGACCAGCTGTATTTTTTCATGTCCAGTTTCTATTGCTTTACATAAAGACAAGACATCAAGGACAGTTATTTGAATGTGGAGAATATAGTGGAGTTATGCAGTGGGGATTATCATGAGGTTTCCAGGATAACACTCTTTTATACATGTATATACACACACGTGCACGCATGCATGCATATATATAAGCTAGCATGTACTTTTTTCTTTTCTATCACTTTTTATTATTTTATTTAAATCTTTCCTTGCAGTCAGTACCAGAGAAGAGAGAGAAGAGGCTGACAGGGCTCCTTCCAGTTTTTGCTCAAGATTTTAAATGTTCTTACACTACAAGTAATCCAACTTACACAGAACTGCTTGTAGTATATATCATTAAGAGTGTAAGCTTTTTAAAGGCTGGAGCCCTAGAAGTACAGCAGGAGGTGGAGAGTCGAGAGTGCTGAAATCTACTGCCGATTTCCTCACTGAATTCCTGAGTAAAGAGCAGTTATGTCATTTCACCTGTTTCCCTGTTATTTCACAGGGATGTTGTAAAAATTGAAGTTTTAATTTTGGACACTCAGGAGAAAGGGAGGGATATGTGTTTGCCAAGTGATTTTTTGGTTGTTGTAACTTGCAAGAAGCCTGAAAAGACAAATCCTTAACAAGGATTTTTCCTTGGTTATTTTTCCACATTGTTTAATTATTGCGGGGAGAACTGATGTGTGTATACCAGTGGGTTTCAAAACTAATGCTTTGAGACAGTGCTTTTGCAAGGGGGAGGACAAGAAAAATTGCATATGCTTATAAAAAAGATGAACCAAAATTTTTAGGCCAAGTTATGTCTTCTTTAAATGTAACTTTTGTTGCTGTAGTCGTAAAGTATTCTGTGTATTCTGCCCCATACACATTGTCATTCATTCTTCTGCTAGCCATGGGAGAACTGCGGCACTGAAAGCAAATGCTCAGTTCATAATATCCATTTTTATGAAGAGGGTTTTTTTATATATTGACCAAATAATGCTCACCCCTACCCTATGACAAGCCTGAAAGTGCTTACTGGAAAGCTGAAGATGGTTTTCTCTTGCTGGTTTTTCTCCTGCCATTTTTGGATTAAAAGGCCTGTTTTCAGTGGCTGAGCAAGAGCCATTTTCTCCTCTTTTTTTTGTGCACCTCATTTTGCCCACTTCATTAGCCCCCAAGGTCAACACCAGATCTGCATCTACGCGTGGGCAATGAAGTATCCGATCAGATCTGCCAAGGGAGCACAGTCATCCAAGATTCAAAATCTACCTTTCCTCAGCAGCCTGTTGGTTTTATGTTAAGTCTGAAGACTATGCATGATCCTGATGGTTTTTGATCAGGCACCATTGTATAAACACAGATGCATACACTCTGCTTCACAGGGCCAGCTGCTTTGTCAGCAGCATGCGCAACTCCCATCACATCCAGAGGGAGAATAGACTCCCGAGTGTGTAAGTTCATTGTCTGCTTCCTCCTCTTTGAAATATTACATTTTTAGAACCTTGGTTTTAAACATGCTCTACAAATCTGACAGCGAGCATTACTGAAGTCCCAACTCTAAATAAATAGTTTAAAATAAAAGTTGTATAAATACCCATCTGTGCCAACAATACAGTTTGAAAGGGAGCGCTGTAAACACAAAGTAAATTAAATGGGATCCACTTTTGTGGGGTGGATGGCTACTTAAACCAGTTATTATAGAGAAGATTTTGTTGTGTGGTGCGACAGCACGTACCCATGTGGCTAACCAAGAGCTGGTTGAAGAAACAAACCCCACCCATACCTAGGAGCAGTGCCACGACCAGACCACAATTCCTGCGAGGCATAAATTTAATTTGCTGAAAATGAAGCACAGGCACTGTCGCAGCTCATTAGCCAGCAACAGACATATTGCAAGAGAAGAAAGTGGAATTTGTTGGATGGTCCAACTTCTACATGTGCTGTGAATAAAACAGACTATTGTTTTTTGATAAAAGAGTATTGTTTTGAATGTGCCGGGTAACTAAGTAAAGCCAGCAGAATTTTTTGGCCAAATATAGTCTCTTGCTCCCTGCTAAAAATCCTAGCTTTTAAATTAGGAGCTGAAGTCATTGAAAAAAAAGTTTACATTCCTGCAGCCGGCTGCAGCAAAGCCAAACAAATGTTTGGCTTAATATTCATCTCTTTCATGAATCTTTCTTAAACATCTAAGTCAGAAAATACCATTTCTATTATTTAGTAATTTGATGCTTAAAGCATTGGGTTTCTTCCCTTCTTTTTCCTCCCTCTTTTTTTTTTTTTTTTTTTTTTTCCAAATTGTTCAGAAAAGACCCATTAGGATCACTGCTGTGGTATTAGGCTATGTGAAGCATTTCATAACTTAAAGAAATCATGGTTTCACCTTCTGGCACAAGCTCTAGTTGTAGGTCACAGTTACCAGCAGTATGTTTTTTGTTGTGTTTTTTTGTTTTTTTGGTTGGTTTGGGTTTTGGTTTGTTGTTTTGTTTGGGGTTTTTTTTTGGGGGGGGGGGGGGTTGGGTTTTTTTGCTGGTTTTTTTTTGTCATATCCCAAACCACTGGAAAAGCGGAAGAGAAGGTGGTGTTTTTCACAGTAGCTAGCTGCAGTTGCGATACGGGTCTAAAAGACTATCAGGGCTTAGGAAACTTGACTGTAAAAAAACAGCAAGAACTGCTACATTTCTTCAGGGCAATGCTGGGTGAACGACACGCCATAGAATTAATAAAATGAGTAACTGCTGGAAGTCTGGATTGTCTTCCACATCCTCTGATATATCTGGTGCTCGCTGCTTTTAGCCACTCCGGCAGGCCAGCAAGGCTTTTTTGGTTCCAGGATCTGGGTCTGAACCAGCCATCCCCATTCCTGCCCCAGCAGCAGTGCCAGGACTGAGGTGAAGGGATGCAGCCTGTGCCACGTGCCTCCAGGAGACATCGGGAGCATTTAGCCCCATGAGATGTTTGGCCCCTAGTCTGGAGCTGCCACAACTGCTGTCCCTTGCTTCTCCCTTCTTCCCACCCATGCGTCAAGGGAACCACCCAGGAAAGCAATCTCCCTAACAAGGTAGTTTGGGGGGACACTTCTATCCAAGCACATAAAAATCAATTTCTCTAGTCACTATTTCATCTGTTTTCGCTATTCACTATTTCACATCTCTGTCTCCTTAATAGCTATTTCTCCTGCCAGTGTTTTCTCCAGAAACAAGCTGTGCTGGGATATTCAGGGTCAACCCAAAGGTTATCAGCACAAGCATGAAGGCAAAACCATGACCACAGTGGGGTCCACCTGCTGGGGTGCTGAGCACTGCTCCCCTAAACTGCCAGAAGTATGACTGCCGCATGGAGGAAGAGATTAGGTAAACGTAACCGACTTGTCTCCTTGTCAGACTTCTTGGAAGCTGTATTAAGACAGTATTAAACGCCAGCATGTTGGTCCCCCCTGATACAATGGAGTACAGAGCTTGTATTTGATCCATGTCTGCGCTTTGCCTCTTTCTAAACCATACCGGTATGGTTTGGTTTTAGGGTAATGAGTATCTCAGAGCTCCTTCCCCACCCAGAGAAGATGGGTGTACATGACCTGGTCTGCTGGAAGGGTCCAGTTTAGTAGAGCACACAGGGATTGTCCTGGAGGATTAACTGAGCCATGGCAGCAGGCTGACTTGCTCTCTAAGAATTAACAGGCATGCACCATCAGAGCAGAAATGCCTTTTTCAAGCTTTTCCTGGCTTTTTCTGCACAGTGATGTGGCCACAAACACACCATACCTCAAAAGGGTGGGCTGAGAGCAAGGCCCCTCGGACCCCATCTCACCAACCTTTGCCCTCTGCAAGAGAGGATAACTTGTCTTCTCGTGCCCATCGGATTAATTTGTCCAGGTTATTGGTTAAGATGCACAAGTATTATGGACTTTTGCAGTGCTCATTATCATGTTAATAACACAGAGTTTCTTTCAATTTTTATTTTTACCACATATTTGCTAGAAGGTGCCTTAGCTAGATGTGCATTGTAAGGAGGAAAACCTACTTCAGCAGGGAAACCTAGTACCTGAAGAGCATAAAGTTGGGATATCATCTTATTTACATGAATTTCCAAAAAGTGTACATTTGACTTTTTCCTTTCCTTTCTTTCCTTCCAGTTTACTTCCCTTTTCAGGATACAGGAAGTACAAAACTATATATCTGAAAAAATTGTTTAAAATGCCCACATTGTAAGCTTATGTCTTCTAAAGCATATTTCATCCCAGATTTGGCATGTGTGTTATGAAGCCTCCCTTGCCTCACGTGCTTGATGGCCAGCTTCGAGGTCTTGAACCTCTCAGGTTTAGAAGATGTCTCTCAACATATTAAAGTTTAGGTGGTTTTAATGGAATTACCTTGAGATATAAAGACAAGCACCTGCATAAAACATTTCAAAATTTCAATTTTTAAGACACCACATAAGAGTTACCACACACACTGAGTAACTTAATTTTATTCTGCTGTAGGTAATACAGTGGGTTTGTTGGGGTTTTTTTGCCTGCTTCACTTCATCTGTAGAAGATAGGATACATTTTAACGCTTGATATTTCCCTCTTTTCAATGCCTGAATGACACAAGTAGTTGCTAATCACAACTTTGGCTGTCAACTACATTGAGGATAAAAAAATTTCCTTCCAATCACTAATCAAAGAAAACAAAATGCTTAATTTGTTGAATTATTTTAACTGAGTTAATATAATAATAAGCCTATCCTAATCAGTATTGCCAGCACTTTATCACCAGTCACAGGATTTGGTGGTTTCCATAAAATCCTCTCTTTTTCTCAGGCAATTAGAACCAGTATGTTTAAGTTTCAAGCCCTTACAACTATTGAAAAAATCATGAGTCCTAACAAGTGAAAAACCAGAAGACAAATGAAAAAATGATGAATGGATGGAACGAAACACTGACATTTCTGGCTTTGGCTTGCACGTGACAGGGTTTCTCTCTTTTTTGTTTGGTCGTTGTTGTGGTTTTTTATTCTGCAGCCAACCTCACATTTGAGGATCTGGTTCACAATTTCTGAAAAACTGGGGATCACAGTGCTGCTGACTTAGTAACATTTCACTGAGTTCCAATCTCCTTTTCTTAATTTTATTGTATTTTATTGTATTTTCCCCTTTTTTTTTCTCCTCTACCCCACTGCCTGACCTATTTCCAGGACCAGCACTGGAGCTTCCCCGCTATTCCTGGAATGTCTGACCAAAGCCCTAATGAAAGGCACCAACATCTTAAAGGCTCAAGTCTTCTCAGATTACAAGTAACATCGGGGTAACACCAAATGCTGGCTGTGCCACCCACGGCCACTGTCATCCATGTCAAACTTTCACTGGCAACAGCTGATCTCTGACAAACAATGGAAAATTTGGAGGATTTAAAAAAAAAAGTAAATTAAAAAATCCACCCCACTTCTAAAAAGAGCAAACAAATTGATAGTGACATGGATCACTCAAGTTGACTTAATACTTTGCCCTAGTTCTTCAGCATGGATGACTTTATGGCTGCTGTTATCCCAGCATAACTATTGCTGATCATGCTGCTGTGCACTTTAAGAAAAGTAGGACTTGAGAAGGAAGTGTGGTGGAAATTTCCAAAATATAGACGGTCTGTTTGGATAAAGACAGGCTTTTTATACTTAATTGCTAGGCCTGGGAAGCTTGGCTACCCTGACCACTGGCTCTGTCTGGGTACACTCAGATGGATTCACACCGGTGGGATCCCCCGTGAATAGAGGCGTTCCCTTCCCCTAGCATCACTTGCCTCTTTCTTCTTGCTGTACGAGGCAGGCTATTGAAATGGAAAAAGATTTCCATCATCTTTGTTGCTAACACTTCTGGTTTTCCTAGTTCTGGGTGAGGAATGATTCTTCTGTCTTTTGAAGCAGCCAGGGCAAAAAAGAATCAGCAGAATCAACACATCTCCCATCACTTAAAAAATGAGCTATATTAAATATTTAGGTACTCTTCAAGTGTTGTCTGAAAAAATAATTTCTGTGGCATAAACAAGGCTTGTCTTAAAGGTTCTGCGGAGAGAAAGAACCTTCATCCATCAGCAATTAGATACAGCAGTAGACAGACTCCTGAAGGTTGTGGCATACGTGCATGTAAAGAAGGCTTCCAAACTGTATTAAAATTAATCATGTATTTTCAAATGTACTTGAGCTTTTTCATGAAGGCACCAGAGCAGGTAACACAGTTGCAAGGTTTCAATGTGTAAGAGCTCTGGGTGACCTAAAAGTAAACTGTCAGATTCTATTTTTAGCAACGGTGATATAAATCTGAAGAAACCTCACTAACTTCAGAGTACTTGCTTTGTATTTACATGCAAACTAAAGATGTCAAATCAGCCTCTGTTTTATTGCTGCACGCTACTAAATGCAAATCTCTGATTCTGCAAACAAAAGCTGTACTAATGCACACGACTGGAAACGTCCACATTAATTCTGCCACCAAGTGAGAGTTAATATTCTCAGGTAGAAGAAGGCTGTGAGTGCTTTTTACTACCAGTCTGTTTTAATACCAGCTTGTGGACTGGGACAGCTGAAACAGCAATCGCTCAGAATGTTTCTTAAGCCACCATTTTTTGGTTACCTCACTAATGACCATGTCAGAATATTTTCTTCAGCAAATTAGAAACTGACTTTTTCCTTATGTACTTTTCAAGTATTCCAGAGATTCATTCACAATGCCAAGCTGCAGTAAAATGTAGCATAATGTAAATCACTCTCTGATACTGCTTTTCCTTTCTCTTCCTGGATAGAGTTATAAATGCAATGGAAAATAAATGATTTTGAATGGTATCAGTGGAGAAATTCGTATCACAGATGGAGTTTAAAAGTCAGATCCTCTTGCTAATAGCTAAATAATGTATTTACTAAGTTGGATTTTGGCTACACAAGTTTGAATGTTTGAACATTTTTTATTTTAATAAGGAGAGTGTTTTAATGTGCTGAAACCAGGGATAAGGTAACATTATACTCTTGGCACATTTAATAATATGTACTAATGCAGCCCTTATTTCCAACCCCTCTTCCCTCTCTAGCATTAATGCTGCAAATTGATGTATTTTTCTGAACAGCAAACCCAAGCAGAAATGTGGTCATGGGAAACTGGAACAAATGACCACTTGCTCTGGAAAGCAGCACACTGCGAATTTCAAGTCCTTCATGTTTACGTAGTGGCTTGACTCTCAGCAACAGGTCATAGCCGCAGAAACAAGAGCTGCCTGAAATATCATGTAGGGCCTGTAAACCCAGGAATGCGCTGTGTGCTGCCAGCAGTGCCCTACAGGGTCTCAAGCAAGCCCATCTTCCCCAGACCTGGGAGGACTGCAGACGCTTCTGGCCAGACTTGCTGGGCTAAGGTGACTTAAGACAGAAGTCAGCTCATTAAGCTAACAGTGGAGCTTGTCTTCAAGTCTTTCAGCTGCTAAATATTGTAGTCGCTGTGAGACAAAGATGTTGCTTACAACAGAGAGCCCACTAACAGTGTTTCCTGTGTCAAAATTACTTAAAAATTGATGTATTTTGTTTTGAAGTCTTCTTCGGAAAGTAAAAAAAAAAAAAACAAAAAAAAAACCAACCAACCCAAACTTCAACTAAGTTGGTCCTTAAATAACACAAGATGCCAGTCTGTGTTTCCTCTCCAAATGGAAAAACAAAAATCCACCAAGTTTTATTCGCGTTATAGTATGCATAACTGATTCAAAGACAGCAGACTTTTCTCGGTAGCTTACACCATGGGAGTGAGTGTTTTGAGGGGGATGTTACATGGAGTACTTGAATTAAAACTCCCCTTTTCCACTCTTCCCAGGTACATTTCTTTCCTGTTTAGAAAGCAAAGGGATGATGGGCAATTCAATACTGTCATGAAGAGCAATTCCCTTGTGCTAAGCGGGCCACCAGCGCGGCATCGCCACAGGGCTGGTTTACCTGCAGATTTAGTTGGCCAGCTCGTGCATCCCTATGGCTGATCCCCAAAAGCCCCACCAGAAACCTTGTCAATGGCCTCAAAACCGGGTCCTGGCTGATTTGCAAAGCATCTTTTCTAGTTTCACGGTTCCTCCTAGGCATGTCAGTAGATTCATTTTACTTCGGAGAGATGTTTCTACCTTCTCAACTCACACATAGCTCTGACTTGTTATGGTTAGCTATCAATTGGCATTTCCAAAAGCACCCATCTCCACCCACCCACAAAGTAGTCCAGGATAGCAGGGTACCTATTACACCAGCCAAACCAGTCAATCTGTTCAAGGGTGTGAAATTCTGAGCTGGCACTGACTAGTAGCAAAGAATTATTCAGAAGCACCACAGTGTACACATTTTAAAATACATTTAACTTCTCAGTTCTTAGACTGCCTGTAAACTTTTTGAGTTGCAGAGGCTACACTGGGATGTAATTAAATAACAAGGCTGCTGTCTATAATTATAATGACTCTTTTAAAGGTTTTCATTTAAAAGCGTAAATGTGGTGGCCTTAAAACAACCAGCAATAGTGTGCATGGCTTGATTTCAAATTTCTGTACTTACATGAGCAGAGATCAGGAGAAACAAGGACTCTTGCCACTCTTTCTGTGCCAGATGAAGAGTGTCCAATCTCATTTCCACAATAAAATCAAAAAGGCACATTAAATTGTTTTTCATACTTGGGATTGCAAGAACAAACTAAATGCCAGGGGCCAGTCCTGAACATGCCTATCTTCTTTGGTAATGTAATTAAAGGAAGCAGTCCTCCTGAACCATTGGAACTACTTTTGCTGATGCATGTGTTTGAAGAACTGGGCCTTTAGGGTTTAGTTCTTGGCTTTCCAAACTGTGCCTGATCCTTTCAAAAAAAAAGGTTTTTAAAAGTACTTCCAAATGTTGATGCCACCCCAGTTTTCTATCAAACAGCTGATTATCTTAAATGAAAATAAGTAGCATTGCCATGAAAAAAAATGCAGGTTTTACTGTTGCTACAGAATCCTTTTTTTCCCCATAGAGTGCTACCTACCACTGTTTGAGAGATACTTTTCAGATTTAACAGACAGGCTAAATTGCATTCTCATTAACAAAATGCATTAGGCTACAGACTAATAAAAACACCTTACTTTGGGCCAGCAAAGCTTCCATTAAAACTAAAGGGTATTTGTGTTGCAGAGCCGTAAAATAAGCTCTTTGCACAGTATTCTTTCAAACCACAGTCTAGTGAAATGCATAGATATACTTCCACTGGCTTTAGTGACTTTTACATAAGGCACTAAGACAGTGTGCACATTACACCTTCTTAATGAAGATTCACAGAGGAAGAAAAAAAACCACACTAGATTTATTATAAATGGAGATGTTCTGAAAGGTTTTTTACCTACACTGAAAAATTAGTGAGTGGAAAGTAGATTCAGCATGACATATAATTCTTTCTTACCCAAATCAGCAGTGTTAAGTCTGATTCTCCATAGTTTTGTTGAAGTCGCCTGAAGATTTGAAATCTTAAGTGAGGGCAGAAGGTCTTGAATTGCCAACAAAGACAAATTTGTAGCATGCCATTTTTAACAAAGGGAAAAGTCATTATCAAACCTTTCAGACAATTGAAATAAAAAATCATTTCCATTTCAATTAGTAGTATTCCCATTCTTTGTAAGGCAAGTCTTTGAAGGCAGATAATGATGTTTCCCTACCAAAACTGGGTGCGCTGGGACGCACCACTCCACATCAAGCTCCGTGTATGGGTAATGAAGATGGAATGTAAGAGCAGCATTCAAGACAAAGCACATCATCAGTGCACACTCTGATCCCTGGCTGCAAAATGAATGCAACAGTGTGAGAAGGTAGATAGGGTTTGAAGCCTCAGAAAATGACTGTCCCAACTTGCCACACTTGGGAGAAAAAAGGGGAGATAAAAAAATATATAATACTCCATTCTGAGGTCACAGGCACATGATTAAAGATTAGTTTTCCACCATAATCCTTCCAGTACTTAGTACCCACTCATCTGTTAACTTATAAAAGCACTCTCTGTTGCTGTCACTTCAGGCATCTGTAGGGCACTTTGCTGTTTGCTGCTGAAGAACGATTCACATAGATCAGGAACGTACCAAATAACTTTGCATGAAAGGCAAAACACATGCTCTGTGGTATTGACCCCCGCCAGCTCTGTTGCTCACAGAGTGGGCCAGTATCAGCTGTAGCGATGAGCCAAGAGATCCAGTGAAGGTCAAGAGACTCAGTACTGCATTTTACTTAATCTTCCATCAGCTGGAAGTCAGCTAAATTACTTGTCTCTGGTCCTAAAATGGTCTGAATTCTGGCTTGGATGTATTTCTCTGAAACCATGCACTGGAGCCAAGACAGTGTCATTGAAATTATCCTCTGCACCATCATTATTAGTAACATTCCTGGGGCTGAAGTGTTTTTTCCTAACAAAGCTGATGCAGCAGGGCATAAGTGGATAGATTGTCTGAAAAGCAGCCAGAGGCGATGGGGTGGTGGCTGGGCTTGCAAGACACGCAGCAACCTTTTTGCCACTGCCAGCCCCCCAGTCAGAGGGGAATCGCAGCATCCGTGCCATCACTGTTCAGGGATCAGCTGTACCAAAGAGGGACGGCTGGGCAGGAGCAAGTGGCTACCTCTCCTCCCTTCACGTCAGCCAGCAAAACGGGGTGTGTGCACACTTCTTTCCCTAAAAGTCATGTCATCCCCCTCACCATTAAACAGGTGGACTTGGAAGTCCCAGTGTGGAGCCTGGAGCTGCCATGGCTCTGAACACCAGCATCACAGGGCATAACTGGGCGGCACCCTGTGCTCCGCAGCTTGGACCCCCAAACCCTCCTCCAAGCTTCCCTGCAGGGAGTCTGTGCCCCACAGACCTTCCCTCGCAGTCCAAAGCACAGATGTGCTTTTACCGACCTCCCAGGAGGTGTGTTGCAGATTAAAGCACTGCCAGCTTCAGCTCCAGCACTGTCTCTGATCATAGCCAAGGGGTGCTGTCTTTTTCCGAGCGCTGTCAGGACGTTCAGAGGACTTGGCACCAGCAAAGCCTGCCCATCGTACCAGGCTGTGTAACAGGTCTAGAATCTCTTCCTGAATCTGGAGAGCAGGATGCAAAAATGAAGGTACTTGAGGAAGAAGGCTTCTGAAGATGTTCTTGTGAATAAGCTTCCATTTCAAGTACAATTAGATTTCTGAGGCACCCGAGAGCCAATTAATTATACAACTACCTAAATAACAAGAGGTAAAACAAATATTCCAAACACACACACACAAACCTCATGTTTTCTCTGCAAAACTTCTGGGTTTTTTAATATGTGGTTTCTAATTCATATATTTTTTGCTTGATCACAGCCACAGTTCTTCAGACGGAGGACAGATACATTCTTCAAGGACTGAGATAGGTCTTTCCATAGCAAAAAATTTTCAGATACGGACACAACTGTGTTATTTCAAGATTTAAATGAATCAACCAAGAGAAAGAAAATCTTGAAACTTTGCCTAAAATTTGATACTTCCAAGCTTCTAAAGAATTTCAGAAAACAAGTCTTAACATCCAGCCTTCTTTTAAAAATATAAAGGGATTTCTTAACAATTACCTTGTTGTTTTCACTACCAGCACATAAACACAAACTCACACTATTATTGAAGAGGGTTTTCTTATACCGTGCCAAACAATCTGCTCCTTCGTCCTGAAAGCCTACTCTATTTTCCCTGATCACTTCGGGAAAGATGAGGAGTCCAGCGTTCTCAAAATCCGTACAGTAGTAAATCGATATATGACATGTCTGCAAGACATTGATTTAGTGGTCACATAATTCAATCAGTTCTGACACTTAATCCAAGTCTAGTTCATCAGTGTTTTAAATATTCCTTGAATATGTGCAAAACTTTTCCTCAGTGTGCAAAAGAATATCCTCAGATACTTTTTTTTTTCCATACGGGACAACCCAATTAGCAGCTGCTAAGTCTGAAAAATTCCACTTTTCCCAATCATTTTTAAAATAATCATTATTAAGTCTGTATTGTTCAAATAGGTATGTATAGGGGGTTCTGGTCCACAGGAGGTGCTTTTCTGGCCTCATTTTTCTTGGGTGGATTCCACTGAGTGGAAATAGTATTTTCTGGAATTAGATTTACAAACATGTCTCGATTAAATTGTGTAGTTATATCTGATAGATAGCCCATATCTGATAAAAGGTCAGAGACTGGTTGTCCTAGACATTTGTAATTGGTAAGACAGTCATACTGCAGAAACTTAGCTTGTCTTTAATCCTGCATTAGCTGTGTGTCTGTGCGCATTTGTGTGCAGGGCAGGAAGAGGAGGCACACAGTCGGTTGACTAAATTATTTACTGTGTGTGCATTGCGCAGTCTGTGTGAAGAAAATCCTAAAATGTAGTTCAAAATATGCCATGCATTTTCTATACTTATGATTAAGCCTTAAAGAGCAGCAATGATGGGAAAGTGTACTGGCTGTAGAAACGGATGTTAGGCTTAGTTACAGAAGTCCTAAAGTGCTCAAGCATAGCAAAGAGGGGCCATGGAGGGCATCTACACGGCACACCCGTGTAGACACACTCAGCAGTGGCATGTTACTTCTAAACTTCAGGAACTTCTCAGCTCCTAAAGGCTGAGGATGGAGAATGACCTGAGGCTGGTCACTTCATGGGTGGCCCATCCCTGGAAGTGTTCAAGGCCAGGCTGGATGGGCCTTTGAGCAACCCAGCCTAGTGAAAGTTGTCCCTGCCCATGGCGGGCTGGAGGGTTGGACTAGATGATCTTCTATAAAATTCTATAATTCTATGAATTGACAGCAAGAAGTAATCCTGGTTGGTGCTTGAATCCTTCTCATCTGGTTCCTGCCTGGTAGTATGTTGCATGCTTCAAGACACAAAGCAAGATACCTAGATTTGCACGACAGTCATAGGGTAGGGTTCATCAATTCTAAACAGGAGTTGTGACGAGATGTCTGTCTCCTGCCACCAACTACAAAAGGGACTTAAATGACAAGCTTAGGCTCAAAACTTTATCTGGTGAGAACAATCTCACCCATTGGGCTCAGAATGCCAGCTGTGGTCTGGCTCCTTTTCCGCTGTCCCTGTGGCTTCTGCCAGAAGAAATGAAATGTAGAGGTGGAACACCTAAGCAAGCCTTGTGCAGGCATCTCTAATGACCTCCCCTCCTTCCTTCTGTATTGCAGGGGGTGGGTTCATCCAGAACATATTAAGAGATTTGTCTCGAAGCTGGGGAAACCTCATGCAGTGTACAGAAAGCAGAAAATCAAAGGGAATTTTGGCTCTTTCAGGTATCGGGTGTGGACAGAAATTCTTGAATATTTTGTCTTTCGGGTTTTTTTGGGTATGGCCAGAAAGCAAGTATTTCGTTTTCCATTTCTCCATTTCTGAGTGCTATCAATGTTATGTCTGCTAGCCGCCTGGCCTTGAGAAAGTTAAAAGCCTGTGATAATACTGAAATTGAAGACAAAAAAAAATGTAGGCTGACTGTGGCAGGGCAGAGATCTGGAGGGGAGCTGTGTCTGGACGAGGCTGCTTACAGGGTCAAGGCCTGATTTTTCATAATCTACATTCATATCTACAGTTGTTGTGTGTCAATCTTCAGTCCTTATCTTCCCAGTGGTATCTAGGCACAGTGTTTTGAGTGAGAAAAAAATGAGGTTATGAGCCAAAGCTTACTCATATCACTGGAAAGCAAAGAGTGACGCAGGTGGGCTTCATGTCATGTCAGTTGAAGCACTTTTTTTCCCCGTTATCTTGTTGAGAAAAAAAGACGACCAAAACCAATTTTGTATAAAACTTTAGCTCTTCGAAATGTTTAATTGACAATTGAAGGGAAACAATGCATTTAAAGGTTGTGGTAATTACATCTACTTATATTTTTGTTCCATAAACAATGTTTTGTTAACTTTCCAAATTATGCAGTGTTGTTTGACCTGTTTTTTTTAAGATGCCTGAAAGGATAATAAGGGATTTGAATGGCAATAATTTTGGGCATAAAGTTTGAACCATGAATGCACCTATTGTTAGCATACAATGTAAAGATGCTTAAAGAAGGGCGGGGTGAGGGAAGTAAACCTAGGTCAGGAATGGAAAAGTACTGTTTTGGGAAAGGCAACAAGCTCTTTTGTTTCAGTTTATTGCTCATCTCTTATTTTTTTCAAGTTGCATTATTGCTTTGTCACACAACTCATCTACAGTATCATTTACAGTCTGACCAACAAAAGTTGTTATTAGAATTAGTGGGATTTCATAGGCCCTTCGGATCTTGTGAATGCTCTAACTCTAACAGTGAAAGTACACACGTATTAAAGACACCAAGCTAACATGAAATGAAATAATTACTTTACAATTAATTTGCAGAGCCATCTGGCTTTCTTCTCAAAGCTTGTGTCACCAGCATGAAGATTATCTGGATATTCTTTTGCTAGCCACTTGAGAAATATTTGGGATTCAGGAGACGATTCAGGAGACAGAAGACGCGCTGAAGATCTTGGAAACTATGTGTCAGCCTCGGTGGCTCCAAATGGAAAAAAGGGCTGCAGAGAAATCCAACCAACAGCAAGCAACTGTTCTGAAGAATGCGGCTTAAGGTTTTCAAAGTGGAGTCAGCCTGCTAATGCATGCAGCTGTAGTGGAGGAACACACAAAAGCAGAGAGTAGATGGGTACAGGCAGAAGCACTCCCGTTTCATCAATTCTGCATGAAAGATTTTCCTTCATGGTACTTCCAGATTGAAATGTTCCTTACTCTAATTGACCTTAAAGAATAACCACTGATGGAAAGATTTACTAGCTGATAATTACAGCCCTTCATTTATGAGATTTAGGTTTTCGATCAGAGAGCCTGAGAATGAAATAAGAGTCAAACTGCTACTGAGTCCAGAGCATTGAGGTGCAAATCTTTATCTGAGACTGCTGGAGGAAAAGAAGTGTATTGTCGCCTTGAATTTCACAAGGTGACATAAAAATGAGCATGTCTTCATGCAGTATAGCTTTTATTGCAGCAGCTAATTTTATCCTGATGACACAAAATGCAAAACTAATGTTGGTTTCTGTTAAGAATAAAGCCCTGTTTGTTACACTTGCTATAACTTTTACTTTAAACTTGGTAACTATAGGAGGCACAGGTGGTGCTGCCCATAGCTAAGGCTGCCCATGCTTTCCCATAGTAAGATTATTTTTTAAAAAGATGTTTACATTGCAGCATCAAGTCTTAAAATACAGGGAAATACCAGAATTAAGGTGAGGAGTGCATCTTTATATTATCTCCTCCCTTCGCTTGCATGTACGATGTCATGCTCTTTGAGTACCTTTTCATAAACCTCTTTTTTTTCTTTTTTTTTTTTTTTTTCAGACTCTGGCTTCATTCAGTACAGAGAATGGACAATTCTCTGGGCTCGAATTGGGCTTGTTTATTGAAGAAGATTTTTGTCTGAGACATTTGATTCAGAATTTGGTTGTAGATCAGGGCATGTGCCACTGTGTGGCAAGAAGAGAAAAGATGGGTTTGTAACAAAGACTACCAAATGCTGCCCTTTATTACCACGCTGTCACTGCGCAAGCTTCTCAGAAAAAGCCACTGATAGATAGCTTCAGTTCACAGAGTTTACCATATCGTCACAGAGAGGCACAGGCACATCTAAGATATTCCAAGATGTGCAGAGCATCGCACTGAATGTTTGGGAAAACATGCAGCTGGTCACTCTGACCCAACCCAAAATCCGCCCCCTCCGCCCCCTCAGGCTCTTGTCAGAATCCCAGCCTTTTCAAAGAGAGTTTTTAGTAAATACAAAGTGGAAATCTGAGTATGTTTAGACTAACAAAGTCTACACTAATTTATATGAGAAAATCTCCATGGGTTTGTTATAAGATTATGTTGTTGAAATTGGCTTCTTCCCACTGTTTCCACACCCAGACATGACAACAAATCTGCTGAGTTCCATGGCTTTGACATCTTACATAAAGAATTCAGGGTCAATAGGATGGGAGATATGGCTGTGTTAACTCATGCCTGTTTCTCTTGACAAAGTTTTGGCTAAAGAACTGAGTTTTCCATACCTTTCATCTAGTTGATAGTGAGAAAAAAAATACGGAAAAGATGACTGATGTTCTAGGTAGGGCACTTGCATCGATTTCCATATTTAAATATGAAATATTCTCAGAACGAAAGACAATATAGATTATTTGTCCAAATTAAATTCAACATAATGTGGACATAAATTGCAGTGGTAAGTGGCACTAGAGGAATGGTGATAATTCGCTACAGTACCACTTTACAAAAGTATATCATGCTTTAGACTGCTGTCTAGACAAATGTCTTCTTACAAAGATACTTCAGTAATCTTCTTGGAAGTGCATCATCTAAACCAAGTAATAACAATTTGAGTTACAAATTCGAGCTGTTCTTATCTAGAACTTAAGGTCAGTAGCAGATGTTACAAATTCCTACAGACGCATGCCCAAAGACAAGGATTATTTTATTTTTTTTTTTAATGGCAGAAATCTGCTAGCTATTCTTGCCTTATCTGCAACAGCTGAGCAATCTTTCAGTGCCATGAGGAGATTGAAAACTTGGCTCATATCTAGCATGGACAAGCTTGCCTTAATCACATTGCTCTTTTACATGTGCACAAGGACATCAACATTGACAGTGCTACAGTAAAGCAGCCATTTGCTGAAAACAACTGTCAACATTGTCAAGTTTTTTGGAACCTTTTATAATGTGATTTGTGTGACAAAGCTTGTATAATTCTGTTTATCAGCTGCAGCAACAAATTTCCATAAGGGAGATGTATGGAGAAGCGTACTGGAGCTGGATTTTCTATTACCAGCTCCTACCTGACACTCTAAAGCAAAGTAATTAGAAAACATTACAAGATAAATGAACCACAACAGCCAGAGCTTCCAGTCCCATTTAAACCGGTTTTAAGAGTTTTCACAAAAGGTTGCAAAAACCGAAGTAAAAAACATTTTGTCTTTCATTTAAAAGTCAGGCTTTCTCTAAATCCTTCATGCATTTTTCTTTCTATACTAATCTTGCCATTGAACCTGTAAAGGTATGCTTGAAAAAAGAATCATAATTATGGTGCTAATTGGCCATAATGTGTGGTGCTAAACCTGGGATTTTTAAAAAACCAACATGAAATGCTGGAAATAGGCACAGAATAAGTAAATACTACAAAGTACATAGTAGAACACTGCAGAGACAGAAACCTTATTTAGGATTAGATTAATTTAGACTCGGGACTGGTGCCTAACCTGTGCCTGTACCAGTTATTGGCAGTTCTGAGCTCTTCCAGCACATCTCAAGACCAGTCTTTTAGCATCTGCCAGTCTTCAAGTTACTGGGCCACTAACACAAATCTGCAAACGGCTCTTGGCATCCTTGGCACCATGACACTTCCAGCTCATTATATTCTGCTCTCACATTTTCTCAGGTATAAGTGGTTTAAAAAATCATATAATCTGATGGTATTAAACAGTCAGCATTTTGTTAATAACAATTTGAAAGTATATGAAGTTTGCTCCAACCAAATTTCATTCCACGGGCTTAGTGCCGTTTCTGATTATCTTAAGTCCTAATTCCTCTAGCTTGCCTTTTCTCCCTTTCAAACAACCATTCTTCCTATTGATCCATAAAATATCTTGTAAAGACAAACCAGGCATGTTTACTCAAAGAGATCCTGTCTCACATCTCAGGTATGTTATGAGGACAGCTTTACATTTACCCCTGCGGTTCTCTTCAGAATGTGCATTAATGCCTTGGGGGTACCCAGTGCCCCCTGAACTCCTGCACTGCCCCCACGGAATGCTAACAACTGCTCTAAACGATGCCATTAACAACAAACTTCCTCTGTATCATCTTAACCACAATTTCTAAGGATGCATTTTATATATGTATCAGCTGTAGCCCTGTTGATGCTCTGAGCTGTTAAAATTCATTTTTCTAACACATACTTGCAATGCCTGGGAGATATCTCAGCACAAGCTGTACAATTACTGGTATTTATCTTGAATTAAGGAGGGGGGAAGGAGGAGAGGAGGGACTGTGGGCACAGTACACATCAGACCCAGAGA